>NC_135805.1:109840173-111279313 GCF_964213995.1 Mustelus asterias | reverse complement strand
GCATCTCAGAACTCTGCAATCTCTCACCATTTAGATAATATGCTTTTTAAAAAATTTTCCTGCCAAAATGGACAATTTCACTTTCCCACATTATAGTCCATTTCCAGATCTTTGCTCACTCACTTGACCTATCCATATTTCTTTATAGTCTCCTTGTGACCTCTTCACATCTTACTATCCTACCTATCTTTGTGTCATCAGCAAATTTAGCAACCATACCTGTGGTCCCTTTATCCAAGTCATTCATGTGAAATGCAAAAAGTTGAGACCCCAACATTGATCCCCGTGGGACATCATTCGTCACATTCTGCCAACCAGAAAATATTATTTATGACTACCCTCTGTTTTCTGTTAGCTAGCCAATCTCCATACCAACATGCTTTTCCTCCTTGTAACTTCTTGTAATACTGGTTGAACATGATGGATTCCATCCTCTAATGTGGCTGAGCATTTCCAGCAATTATTAAGATAACTGAGATAAAATGCTTCAAAATCTGAGCTAGAAATGCACTTGGGGCTCCAGAACTGTCCCTGTGTAAAGCTCTCAGAAAATGTGCTCTCGAGCTGCTAAAATAATATGAGCATTTAGCATTTAAAAGTCAGTTCCCAAGGTCTATAGCAGCATAATATATCTGAGATTGCAACAGATTAAAACACTGGCCAACTCTGATGCATTTCATTTATAGCAGGACAATGTCGCCTTGTGTGGGGAAAACTTTTAGCTTCACTTCTGTAGGTGTGGGGGCTGGGATATGGTAATCTGTATCTCTTGCATGTTGTAGAACCCTCTTGAATTTCTTCCCATTGATTTAAATGGGATTAAAATTGGAAGGATTCCATAAAGGGTTAGCAATCTGTCCATCAGATCAGGCAATGAAGATCAAGGAGAAATTTCTGTGTTGAGTACATTGTACACAGATCTACATATTTGGTCTGTCTAGCTCTAGACCAAATAGAGCTAGGCAGCACCAGCACGCTCACACGCTCACACACACACATACACACACACACACACACAATTGTCTTTATGTTACGTCTCTGCAATTATGAGCTGTTGTGTTTTTTTTTAAATTTCCTGATGCAAGGGATTAAGGGAGCTCCTGAGTCTTTGAAACTCTGACATGAGTGAAAAGGAAATATGGGCCCTTTCTTTTATTAGGCAAGCTAATTACTTGCAGAGAACAGACTTTAACTAGTATTTTGTGTTTGAGTTCCAGAGTGAAGAAATTGGATTTACATGTGTAACTTTATATATTTTGTTGTCATAATGAGGTTTATTAGATTGTTTGGAGGCAGTATTTTTAAAATTAAGGTAAAATGAATGGGGTCATGTGATCTGTTCTGAAGTAAGTTTAGGTGGTTTGATTGGTAGAGATCAAAGGAAGGCTTAGATTGTTTTACTGGCCAGAAAGTGCAAGATATTTATTCTTAGAGACAATGGCAACAGCCTATATTAACACTGGAGACTCGAAATCTCCCAAAGTATCAGAAAGGTCTTGAAAGAATTGGGTTGTAAACAGTTGTGTTGTAAACTGGCCATTTACTTCTAAGGTAGAAGAGAGTTGGGGTCAATAATTAATTATTAGCTATCTGGATGCAAGGTTAATGTGTTTCATGTTGTTATGGGGAAGAGGGCACAGGAAGCCATTTTTGAGGTAAGGTTACAAACCTCCCTGCGAATTAACTAACATCACTGATGGACAACAGTTTTGTCTGGTCAGCAGAATGAAAAGGTTGTTTGTGAGCTATCGCAGCTGGATGTAGGGGGAAGACTATCTCGAATCAGACAGACACATCCCGCAGCCATTCATGTATTCCCAGGGATTTGTCTTGGCATGAGCAAAGGGGGAAAAGCAACGGGACAGGCTTTACTGCTGGTAGTGAACTTAGGAACTCTTAGAAAAAATGAAGTGAAGCCACCGGCAATGGTCATTCAAAGTTACTACTCAGCAAAATAGGTTAATACAAGCCCATTGGAATAGCAAAACACGTGGCAGTGCTCATGTTCAACAAGAAGATTGCTGTAATTGTAACTGATAGGGAGTGCAGGCCCCACTGGAGATTAGACACTCTCTTTACCACCTATCATCAAGTTTTCACAGATTACTGTGTTCTGTACGCTATCAGTCTATTCAGCTACACAGCATCCAACTCAAGAGCATTTCAAACAGGCGAGCAGTAAATTGTTGAAAAGCCCAGATGTGCTGCTCAGCTGTATTTTTCCATTCCATCATAGGTCAACAATCTCAAAATTTGCATATGTATAAATAAATTATTACAGGTACAAGGAAGGCTGAAACTAACCAAGAAACACATTTTCAATATAATTTTCAGAGCGTACACCATCAGGCAATGCATTTGATTTTCAAAACTTGAATTGTAATGTATTCTTGATTGGTGATTTCAACTCTCAGAAATTGATTATAGACGTAAGAAGCAAATACTTCCAAACCCTGGCAGCGGCTATATCGGTGAATCAGGGTGTACAAAATCATTGCTTTGCTTAATATCTTCAGTGCTTCACTCTCCAGAGGTGGATCAGTGTACTTGGGCAGTATTTGACTTGTTGAGTGGCTTAAGAGGCATGAAACAGGCACTATTGTGGGCAAGTACTGACTAGACAGCTTTCTGTTAGAAAAATGAATAAAATCCGACAGAACAAATAAATAGCCAAATGAACAATTATGTAACTAATGTTTCTACATGTTACTGACAAAAATAAATAAAGCATGGCAAATGTAACACCCTGGTTTTTAAATGTGGAAAACATTCCCCAACAATGTCTTAATTTCAGCCGCTTAACTCTGGGAGGTGACAACCAAAACCAGTCATTGTGGCATTGATTAATCATTTTAAAAAGTACCAAGATAAATATCTGGTTGGGAATGGGATGAGCAGTTTTAGAGATTATATATCGAAGGAAAGGTCAAACACTCCACAGAATATAATGATTCTTTTCATTGCTTAGGCGGTCTGCTTACTTGGGTTATTTGGTTGAATCTTATCAAAGATTACTTCATTTGTTTTCTGAAATAGATGTAGAATTCCACCACTGAATCCCTCCGAATGTATTAAATTAATGCTGCCCTTGATAGGTTGAGTGACCCAACTTGCATTCAGATTTTGAAACATGTGGATCAAAATGAAATAGCTTTCTTAGTGACCAATACTGCCTACAAAGATACCTTCGAATCTGTGATCTTCTGCTCTTTCAATATCATGCTGACCCAATGTAAAACAGAAGCTCTAACCATTTTTCTTTCTTACTTGCTGGAATATAAAGCACTCAACCACATGCCAAAGAACTTCACCATCTGTCTTCTTGACAGATCTATGACATGATCTGCAATCAGTGGTGTGAGATAACCACAAACTCTCAACTTACAAGCTAAGCCATAAATTTATGGAAAGTTCACCAAGAAAGCTGGCTATTTCTATCCCATATGCATGAGTTTAAACAATCAAAATAATGCTTTATCAGCTCTACCTCTCCTGATTTGTTGTCACTACATACTTCAGCAACACCATCAGGAGCGATACCATCCAATCCTCATTAATGGTTAGTTGGTTTAAAGAAAAGCATTCATCAATGTCATTAGAAAATTTAAAATAGGAAAGGTCAAGGCAAGCAATGGTCTAAATGCAGTTCTGCCTTCAATGATTGAAATAACTGATAAGTTTCCAAGTGTGAGTCATAATGGGGATAAATTGGTGTAGTGGCAGTTGTAGCAACACCATGAATGTGCTTGTGAAGATTTCCCCTGGTTCCGATATCTAGAGAAATCAGAAATCCCTTTTTCAACTCGGTGCTGATTGCTTTGGACATACTGCTCAGGAGAAATCTTCAAGACTATATTCACAATGCTACTCCTCATGGTGACTAGAGCAATCCCTGTCTAATTGCAACTATAACAGTACTTCAATATGAATCAACCCAGCTCAAAACATTTGGAGTTAACTAACTGGTTAGTAAATTGAATAAAGCCACTGTGTATCAGGATATCAGATTGACTTTCTGTAAAACTTGGAAAAGTCCCAAGACAGAAGAATTAATACAAATCTAATTTGGGTCAGTGCTCAACTCTGTCATGTTAACAACTCTGTCATGTAGCATTATATTGTTTGAATGAAAACATACTTCTGCTGAAAAAAAAGTTTGTCAGCATTTAGTACGCATGTCTCTCTTACCTTAATACACGATCTGAACCCTGGTTAGATTTTGTTGCTTCATTGCTATGATGCTTTTCTTGAGCTTTTGCCAACTTCTCTGCAGCAGCAATAGGACATCCAGAGAGGCTGCGGGAACAGAGAAAGAATTAAACGCTCCTGCAGTCATGGGAATGGCAGCACAAGATCAGGCAATAGGAAATTAGAGACATATGGCTGCACACTTCTGAACTGCAACAAATATCAGGAAAGACACAAGAAAAATAATTAAACTTTGGAGCACAATAGACTCTCTAACACGAGATAAATACAATCATTGTAGATGAAAACAACAATGTAGATTTGCTTCTAACCCTTAATTCTTAGTTCGCCAATTTCTTTTGGCCCAAATGTTTTATATTGTAATATAACAGTTTTTTTCTAGTGCACTTTAAGGATTTTCTCATAATCTTTGGTACAGTTCTTAACCTTCAGTTTTGTAAAACAAAATCAGCCTGATGACATTATTTTGAATGTAAATATATTTATCATTCATAAATTGAAAATAATGTTTCCTAAGAAGACCAGAGGCCATAGATCTAGGCAGAGAGGTGAAAAGGAAATAGTAAGATTTGACTAAATAGATCCACAGCCAGAGTGAGCTAATGATTTTAGTTATTGTTTGCTGAATGAATGGTTACTGACTAAAAGAAGATTCTGATCAGAAAATTAGTGCTCAGTATGTTGATGAAAAATAGGAAAATAGATTTTTCCATTTCAAGTCCATGCATTAAATGCTCCATGGGGCGTAGTTTGCACGTGCTCCCCGTGTCTGCGTGGGTTTCCTCCGGGTGCTCCGATTTCCTCCCATAATCCGAAAGACGTGCTTGTTAGGTGCATTGGCCGTGCTAAACTCTCCCTCAGTGTACCCGAACAGGCACCAGAGTATGGCAACTAGGGGATTTTCACAGTAACTTCATTGCAGTGTTAATGTAAGCCTACTTGTGACACTAACAAATACATTTAAAATCTATTTGTGCTATTCTTTCTACTACAGGGTTCTTGGTGAGGGTGATGTTTGGAGAGGGAGGGCAGGAAAAGAAAGAACACGTTTTGGTATGGTGATTGTTGGAATCAGAGAATAGATCAGCATTCTGGAATTTTATTTGATTATTTCTGGAACCAGAGAGTATTCATGGAGAACTGGTCTCCAGTAGGCTAGGGTATACTCCTAAACAGTATGGGAGGGCAAGTGAACTTAATAAAGGTAATTGATCTATACTTCATTCCATTCTGATGTCTTTCAAACAGTTTAGGTGGGCAATTGCAGCATTTAGCAAAAATGCCGGGCTTGTTGGAAAGTGCTCCAATAATCTACCTCTTTTGAGAAAGGAACATACCTTCCCTTCCATCTCCTCCCAGTACCAGCATACTGGTTAGGTGCATTGGCCATGCTAAATTCTCCCTCAGTGTACCCGAACAGGCGCCGGAGTGTGGCGACGTGGGGATTTTCACAGTAACTTCATTGCAGTGTTAATATAAGCCTACTTGTGACACGAGTAAATAAACTTAAATAATACGTCTGTGCTGATTTCAAAGGTGTGGGGAGGTTGTATAGCTTAGTCAGACAATGTTTTAAATTGACACAATATTATCTTGAGATTCGTACAGGTTTCCATTATTTCACATTAACAAACTAAACAGCAAAATGTCCCTGCTGTTTGGATAATTGATGATAGGTGGTGCTTATAGTGGGAGGGGCAGGGAATGTCAAGTAGCCAATTTTTGAATCAATGAATATTGCCCACCCAGATTATTTTGAGCTGACACTATAGTATAGTAAAATCCTTGCTTACCTTCTATGAGAATTCCTGTTGCTATTTACATGGCCTCGCCCAGTGCAGCCTGGTGTAGGACACTTAAGCACATTTTCATGCATGGCAAGAACTTGACAGAAAAAAGATTGGAAGCTATTAGTAAAGAATGAACACAGAAGAAAACACAGGCAAGAAAGGGAATAAGTTCAGACCTCCAACCCGGTTTGATTACACATGCTTTTAATAGAGGAAAGACCACATTTAGATTTCCAATACTTTATTTACCATAAAATAACAGAATCAGGCTGAAACATTCAGAACGGCAGAGTCATCTGTAGTTATTTATTAGCAAAACTGTTATTCCTAATTAGGTTAGCTCAGATTGAAGCAATTTTCTTTGTATCATGCTACAGATAAATCAGGATGAAGCCACAACGCGCATATAAAAAAGCAAAAGGCATGCCTTGAAAAGTACGGATTGTTACTTGAAATAAGGTGAAATAATATAATTGTATAATGAGATTAAATTGGAAGGAATTATGCTCAGTTTTGTGCTAAAGTGACCACTAATGAACACCTTAAGGACATTTAATGCCTAATGGCTACCTATGGTTGCCTTCTTTATTCTTCTATAAGACTTGAATAAGCCCAGCTTATCAATAGGGCAAGTAAGAAGAAACAACCCTTACAGATATTCTGAACATTCTTGATGTCACCTTCTCAATTGTAACCCTATCTCACTATATTAAAAGTACGCCTCTCCTGGGAAGCAAAACACACATACTACTAAGCAAAAGTCAATTGGGTACAAACATTTTTGAACATTAGGAACAATGATAAAGAGATGCCTAATCAATCAGTTGTCCAGGTATACGGAGGATGCTTTTTAATTCTGCTGAAGATCTGATTTAATAAGTACACCAGTAATTTCTGCATGGTTTTCCCACCTTCCACCTTTACTTCAGCAGAAATTCTTGGGCCAGAATTTCATGTTGCTTGGGTGGGTGCGTGCATGATCTAGAGGTATCTGGAATCGTGCAACAAGAAGTCGGGCACACATCCTGATGTTATTGAGCAATATTTCGGTCAGCGGGTGCGCGCAAAACTCAGAAATGCGCCCACTGACAATCGAGTAGGCAATTTAGCCCAATTAGGGGCCAATCAAATGCAATTTTACATGGCCCATCTGCTTTTGTGGTTAGCAGGTAGGCCGATTGGCCAGGCAGCTTTTACGTTTTAAGCTTCAACCTTGATTCAGGGCAGAATGAAAAGTCAGGGCTGAAATAAAATTTAAAAAGGTGTCTGGGACTGAGGGTTGTGTTTGAATGTGCTGCCTTGACACTCTTTGCAGCGTTTCTTCATTGCAATTTATTTTGGTTACAGGTTTGCAGCTCTCTGTCCCCTTTAGGGAGCCCATTAGAAGTACCAGCCCGCATCCTCCTTTTTGTCGGCATTTGCCATCTCCCCACCCTCCCTGGCAACTGCCCATCGATTGGCCAGCCAGCATGAAATCACATTTTGGAGGCAACAACGACCGGAAGCACATGTTGCGTCTGCTCCCGAGCCCGATGAGTGTGAGCACACGATCGGCAAAAATTCCAGGCTCTGGAGAAATTACATGAACGGCTGTTTCACCAAAGTTCCAGCCGGAGATTGGGGTACACAAATGGACGTTCTATCCCATTAGTATGTTTTCTTTTTGGCAGAGTTTCTCTCTTCTTCTGAAGTTTATAATTAATGCAGGGTGACAATTCAGTGAACATGGACACTTAGTAGCAACTCACTCAATTTGCAATTCCTCATGAGTGGGCAGAGATAGTGAATGTGATGCCAAATGTTAGCACTCCTTGCAGTACTCCAGCAGAGGTAGCGAATTCAGTGCAGACCACAAACAAACCTGGAACCTTTGTGGTCTCAATGGCTCAATTCCATGCTTAGTAGGTTGTTAATAGCCTAATCACTGCAAAAGTATTTGCTTTCTTGATCATTCAAACATGTCGCAACATTGTAACAAAATTGCCATGAAGTGGACTCATCAGGTGATTTCTAAATGAAGTTCAGAACAGCCAAATAGTCAAGACAGATCTAAGTTAGTTCCAAGCTTATATCGTCATGATTGCTACTGTGTTGAAATGAATATTCCCAGCAACTTGCAGTCCTGACAAGTGCTGACATTAGCAGATTTTGTAGCGAGGGCATAAAAGCCATCTTTCAAATCATCAGGCGCTTGAAATGCATAAACCTTAAGAAATAAAAGATAAAAGTGCAAATAAGACAAAATTACTTAGGCTGTGAGGGCTAATTTTCCAGGACTCATCAATTGCATGAAGTCCCAGAACAACAGGTTATACACCCCATGCTAAATAATTATACTTATGGAATATAAAAGGATTGCCCCAAATGACAATCTTATAGATAACACGAGGATTAACATCTCTGAGATTAACCAGAGAAATAGAATATGTGAATGATCCATAATTTATCCAAAAATATTAATTTTTGCATGCCAATTTATTCGCCACTTTTGTAACCATTAATTTAAAGATCCACAGATGCTCCACAAAAAGTGGACTGTTTCTTTCATATACAGGGGCCCTTGGTTTTCTCAGCTTATCCACTGTAAGGAAAATTCTGTTTCTAAAGAATGTGAAATGAGGAAGGAAATAATATATATATATAGATATAGAGGGAAATGGAACTGGAACACTGTTTTGGGAGCAATGGAAAGCATAGGTTTAACTACTGGCATATCGCATGAAGCGGAAATGTTAGGTTTGCTCAGAGAATTGAGCTATGATTGTAACTCTACATTCTACACCCTCTCCTTTCCTTCTCTATGAACGGAATGCTTTGTCTGTATAATGTACAAGAAACAATACTTTTCACTGTATACTAATACATGTGAAAATAAATCAAAACAAATTCACCTGCTATGGAAGATAAAAGCAAAATGCTGCGGATGCTGGAGTCTGAAAAATAACAGAAAATGCTGGAAAATCTCGGCAGGTCTGACAGCATGGTGAAGAGAGAATGTGAAGAGAGAATGTGAAGAGAGAATGTGAAGAGAGAATGTGAAGAGAGAATGTGAAGAGAGAATGTGAAGAGAGAATGTGAAGAGAGAATGCCAATGATTCAAGTCTGGATGACCCTTCCTCAACTCTTAGTGACTCAAAACTATGGTACGAGCTAACCCAAACAAAAAAAAAACAATTATGATGACTGTGGACTGTAAATCATGAGGACTGCAGTCAAAGTTGTTAATACTCAGACACCAATATTGGACAATATCATCCATAACGTCACTGATTCCTTATAATACAAACTGAAGAGCAAAGTAATTCAAAGGGTGAATTGCCTTCTTGAGTTAGTGTCTGGGTCAGCCAGTTCTAATTCCTGTATTGGACTATGTTGTGCAAACCAAATGACTGATGTCAAGTATTTATAAGCCACATGAGGCAAAATGAGCTGAATGCTGGCATTTGATGATGCTGAACTGCTGGTATTAGGTCACAACAAAGCAGAAAGCAGAGTCTTGTGATTTAGGTGCAAAGAAAGCACTTTTGATGCGGTTGTATATTATGGGTGTTAATTTTAGGTTGGTAATCTGACTGACAAATTGAAAACTTTCTTTTTATCCTCACATTGGTTATCACTAAAATTTTCACGCTTAGTTTTAAATGCATAGTCTAACCTAATCTCATCTCGCCCCTCTGGATCTCCATTGTGTGTACAAGAACAAATGAATGATCCACCGCAGCAAACTACAAAAGCAAGATATATCAAATCGGGCCAATTTCAGCCCCAGAGGTCTATTCTCAAAATCGGCAAAGGGTCAATGATGGTGCTATTAGGCAGCACTTAATCAGCAATAACTACCTCACTGGTGCACAATTTCAGATTTGCCAGAGGCACTCAGCACCAGACCTCATTACAGCCTTGGTCCAAGCATGGACAAAAGAGCTGAAGGTGAGAATGACTGCCCTTGGCAGCAAGCAGCATGGCATCATGGAACACTAGCAAAGCTGAAGTCAATGGGGATCAGGAGGAAAACTCTGCCTGGTTGGAGTCATGCCGAGCACAAAGGAAGATGGTTGTGGTTGTTGGAGGCTAATAAGCTCAGCCTTAGGATATTGCTACAGGAGGTCCTCAGAATAGTGCCTAAGTAACAACCATCTTCTTCAGCTGCTTCATCAATGTTTTCCCCTCCATGATAAGGACAGAAATAGAGATGTTCACTGTTGATTGCACAATGTTCGCATCTACTCAGATACTGAAACAGTGTATTTCCATATGCAAAAGGGCCTGGATAACATTCAGGCTTGGGTCAATAAGTAGCAAGTAACATCTGTGCCACACAAGTGCTAGACAATGACCATTTCACTTCCTGACTCAAAATGTTCACTGTCTACAAGGCATACATCAGAATACTCTCCACTTGCCCGAATGAATGCAGCTCTAACAACACTCAAGAAGCTCAACACCATCCAGAACAAAACATCCCACTTGATTGACATCCCATCCACCACCTTAAACATACAATATCATGGCTGGGATTTTCTGTCCCTGAAAGGCAGAAGGGGCAGGGAATTGAATGGGAGTCCCAAAAAGGCTTTTACGCCGGTGGGATTGCCCTGCCTCACCAATGGCGTAATGGGAATCCTGACTTCAAGAGTCCGTATCCCAATTTACATCAATTTAAATCTCATTATTAGGCCTTGATAGCTGATTGTCCCCCCCATGTTGAATTGCCCATTCATGTTGGCATCAGGCTATGGAGGTCGGGGTAGTTCTATGTCTGTGGTGGGGGCATTCCATGATGGTGGTGGGGTTCCGCGTGAGGGGGTGAAGAATTCCATGGGGTGGGGGGTGGGAGGAGGGAAGAGTTCCGATGCATGTTTTTAAAAAATATTTTAAAATTGGGGCACTCTTTACCGCCAGCAGGTCATTGTGGGACCCGCCCCTTCCATTTTTCTGGTGAAGCTTTTGAAAATTTTCGCAGGAAAATCCAACAGGGAAGCTGGCTTGCTACCCTCTGCTTTTGCCACCCGAGACAACACTTTGCCAAAAAAAAAATCGGAAACTTCTGGTCCATGTTTTAGTGACATACAGGGTAGGCACTAGAAATGGCTACTGAAAGAAGGGTGCTTGTTGGCTCCTCATGCAGCATGCAAAACACAATGAAATACTGGAAAAGATTAAGCTGAAGGTGGCAACAGAGAAGCCAAGTGAACATGTCTGGGATGGGCAAACTTCTTAAAACATGCTTGAAACTGCATTAAGACAACATACAGATTTTTGGTCTCTCAGGAAATCCAAAGGATATGGGGAACAAGTGGGAAAGTGGAGATGAAACCAATGATCAGCCACAATCGTAGTGAATGGCAGAGCAGGTTCAAGGGGCCGTATGGTCTACTCCTGCTCCTATTTTTATGTTCTTATGTTCATATTTACATTCAGACTGTGTTAATGAGGAAGCACTTCTACAGTTCTCCTCATTGGTATCCTGGCCAAATGAGAGAGATGATTAGTAGTGACAATCAACAACAGTCTGGGAGGCATGAATTTTCTGTGTGCTCTCACTAGGCTACAATAGGAAGCAGTTTCTTTGAAACTATATGAGTTGCAGCAGTAGCCTGATGAATATTGTGGTGGCCTGTATGTTCTTATGCATAATTGAACTTCAGGTTCATTGGTGGATTGAATTGGCTCCATCATTATATATCACCCAATGTCAGCAATGTATTTATTTGGTTGACTGGCCAAGGTTAAATTAATTATTGACTCTGGAATCTTCCATTAACGCTCAAGCCAAATCATTTCTTGGACTTATGGATGGGCAACAAAGCTCAACATCACAAACTTTATTAGTGCTGAATTTAATGTAATATCCATGAATAATCATTACAATGAAAATAAAAATTGATGAAAAATTAATCAGTAATACATTTTGTTAAACTGACAAGCAATAGGGCAAAGTTCAATACATCGCAGCCACACAGTAAAAATGCTGCTTCAGGTATGAAAGAGATTTAAGCTAAGCACAGGATAAGGCAATTATCAGCTCAGTGATTCTATATTTTTTGTGAAAAGAAGGAAAATTCCGTACAGTAAATTGCTGAGATGCATTCAGGGGAAGATTTGCTGTGCGTGAGTTGCAGTAAAATCACTTAACAAAAATTGTTTTATAATGTTGATGCACCTCAGGCGCAAAGGAAATTTTCTCCACAGAGAGCATAATTTCCTGCATTTTTGCATATATTACAAGGCCACTAAAATATATTACTGCTTTACAAGGTTTCTTTTGAATGAAGCGCAGATCAAACATGGGAGAAATATTTCACTGTGGGAATAGCTACAACACTGGCATCAATGTAACAATATAGAAAATTGCCTTGGTATATTCCTGACCACAAAAAGCAGGACATCTACAATCTGGCCAATATTGCCACATCAGTCCAACCTCAATTATCAGCAAGGTTATAGGTGTTGTCGACAGCGCTAACAAGTGGCACTTACACAGCAATAACCTTCTCACTGCTGTTCAGTTTGGCTTCTGTCAGTGCCACTCAGCTCCTGATCTCATTACAAGCCTTGATCCAAACATGGAAGTAAGAAGCTGAATTGAACAGGGGACGTGACAGTGGCTGCCTTTGATATCAAGGGAGCATTTGGCTGAGATCAAGGAGACCTAGCAAAACTCAAGCCAATGGGAATGAGGGAGAAACTCTCCACTGACTGGAGTGATACTTAGCACAAAGGAAGATGATTGTGGTTCTTGTAGGCCAAGATTCTCAACCCCAGGATATCACTGAAAGAGTTCCTCTGGGTAGTGTCCCAGAACAATTCAATGACCTTCCCTTCATCATAAGATCAGAAATGCAGACATCGACTGATGATTGCAGTATCCAATACCATTCATGAATCCTCAATACTAATGTGCTTACGTCCATATGAAGCAAGACCTGGACAACATTCAGCATAGGCTGACAATTGACAGGGAACATTTGCACCATATAAGTGCCAGACAATGACCATCTCTAACAAGAGATAATCTAGCCATTGCCCCTTACATTCAATGCCATTACCACGGTTTGATTCTCCACCATTAACACTGTGGCAGTCTCCATTGACTTTTGTGCTGAAACTTAACCAGACAAACTACATTAATACTGTGGCTACAAGAGCACATCAGAGGCTGGAAATTTTGGAGCAAGTAACTAACCTCCTGGCTTCCCAAAGCTTGTCCACCATCTACAAGGTATAGTTCTGTGGTGTGATGGAATAATCTCCACTTGTCTAGACAACTGCAGCTCCAACAACATATTGGCACCCCATCCATCACTTCAAGAATTCACTCCCTCTACTATTGATGCACAATGATAGCATTGTATCCCTGTACAAGATGGACTGTAGCAACTTCCCCAGCCTCCTTTAACAGCACCTTTCAACCCCGTGACTGCTGCACCTAGAAAGACAAGGGGGTCAGACACATGGGAACACCACCAGCTGCAAGTTTCCCTCCAAGTCACACACCATCCCGACTTGGAACTATATTGCTGTTCCTTCACCGTCGCTGGGTAAAAATCCTGGAACTCCCTTCCTAACTGCACTGTGAGTGTACCTACACCACATGGACTCCAGCGGCTCATCACCAGCTTCGCAAGGACAACTAAAGACTGGCAATAAATGCTGTCCTAGCCAGTGATGCTCACATCCCATTAAAAAATAGAAAAGGAACCCTTTGTAAAATTAAAAACAGTTACAAGGAACTAAAACGGAATATCCTTGTTTATCTCTGTTGATATTTTTCAAACACCATGGCATTGACATGGGTAGTGCTGATGGTGTGGAGTGGAGGGGTGATCGGGGGCTGCAATTTTGCAGTTGATTTGGAAGAATGTGTTCCCCTCAGTTTCTGCTGAATTTAATGGCAGGACACAGTTACCATCATTGAACATTGTTTCCCGCTGACAGCCAGAGGGATTGAGTGGCTGGCTGGCTATTGGGCAGCTAAGCCTTCAGAATCAAGCAAGAGAGGAGGGCAGGAAGGGAGAGATTGGGATTAGGGAGGCATATTGATGGATGGGATAGGGGAGGCATCAGGAGAGCTCATGGATCTGGCAGTCCATCAACTGGTTAATTGAGGTGGGGACGCTGGAAACTTGGATGTCAAGGGGAAGGTGAGATTGGTAAGGTCTTGGGGTGGGGTTCGTGGGGTTGGGGGTGTGGGGGAGGAGGGTGGGACCGAAGAGATCAGCAGAGGAAAAAAGATTGTGGGGCCAGAGAGATCGGGAGGAACTTGCAGAGAGATCGTTAAGGACAGGGGTGGGCAGGATAAGACCACTGGGGGCCATGGGGTACATTGGAAGGCACTGGATTGTAGCTGGGATGGTTCAGTGATTGGGGAGGTTAAGAGGTTTGTTTGGGGAAAGCTCTCCTCCTCCTCTTAGCTCATAAATAATGCTGGCAAAAGGAGGCCATTTGGCCATCATTCTCCCTTTCAAAGAGTTGCCCAACCTGTCCCATTTCCCTGCTCCTTTCCCCTAACTCTGCAGATGTTTCCACGTCATAAATGTAACCCAGAATCTGGTGAAGACAATTGCCTCTTCCATACAGCAGTCCTCGCCTCACTCTAGCTGCCAGGTTAAAGCTGAAACAGAAAGAAAGTCCTCGAGCACAGAGTCTCATTAAAATACTTTAATGAGCCACTCACCTCCCAGGGGCTGGTTGATCAGCAAGTTTCTCCTTCATTAAAACCAGTGGAGGACTCGGATTTAAGATTTTTCACGTTTTTACTTCCCAGCTGACTGAAACCCATTCCTTTTTGGGGCTCAAAATTCCCCCCTTTGGGTTGAATAGACATCAGTGCTGAAGATCAATACCATCCAATAAAACTCCTCAAAGGAGCGACTGGGGTTAATGACATCTGTTGATGTAAATGCTTAAGAACTGATGCAAATCTCACCAGAGTGTGAGGTAATGTGCTAATAGATGTTCGTCAGGGGCAGCTATTGGCAAAATTATTAGCCACTCTGGATGGAGATTTGGAATCAGGGCACAAACAGACACTAATGACAGGAGGAGAAAACCGTTTGTAGATACAATTCATAAGAGTAAAAGGCACATGGATAATTGAAAGGAAGTGACAGAGGAGTGGAGCATAAATTGTTATAGCCACTGGAAAAGCTCGGGGAGGCATCTCAATCCTTTACTAAAGCTGAAGGGAGGAAAAGAAAAATGACAGGCCGTCATGAAGGGAAAAGAAAAGCTATGTGATAGGCACATGTCTGCGGGTAAGAGACAGAGAGCTCAGCTCCATCCTCAGCTCAGCATGGCAACATGCCTGCAGGCAGGCAACAGCAAATTTGAACTTGGAACTGACCAGTACACTCACTGACTGTGCTGGTCCGATGATGCACTGTAGCTGTAAATATCCTTGCACAGCACAAAAGGAGGCCATTTGGCCCATCATGCCCTTGCCAGCTCTTTCAAAGAGTTGCCCAATCTGTCCCACTCCCCTGCTCCTTCCCCCTAGCCCTGCAGATATTCCTACATCATATATGTAACCCAGAATCCGGTGAAGACAGGTTCCCAAGGTAAACGTGCCAGGATCTGCAGATATCACCGGCAGCATCTTGGCAGAGACGGTCCCCTCCACTCACACTGTCCACATTTATTATGAGACGCCACTTATATTGGGCAAATGGTGTTAATCATTCACTGTTTCTAATGAATGGGGATTTTCGCAGTAACTTCATTGCAGTGTTAATCTAAGCCAACTTGTGACACTAATAAATAACTTTAACTTTAAACTTTAAGAAAGGCATGACTTGTAACAGATTAATCATGCTAGCTATATTGGGTAAGTCCATACACTTCTCCCACCTCATTATTATCTCGTATTTCTATTAAAATCCCTCTGTGGATTATTCACTGTCTGTGTCTGTTTTTCAGGCGTTAGTCATTTTATTGAGACAGATTTTGTGATCAGCCAGTCGATGAAATACAGAAATATGAAAATTTACAGCAGAGAGAATCCCATTTTTTAGTTCTCGTGCAGTAACCCTGTAGTCATAAACTCTCAGGGTGGTTACAGCACAGAAGTGGGCCATTCAGACCATCATGTCTGTGCTGAGTCTCCAGAGGGGCAATTCACGCAGCCTCAAGCCCCTACATTTTGCCCAGAATCCTGCAATTCTTTCCTTCAAATAATGATCCAATTCCCTTTTGCCCAGAATCCTGCAATTCTTTCCTTCAAATAATGATCCAATTGGCCCTTCCTCCACCAAACCTTCAGGCACTGTATTCCAGATTCTGATTACTTGTTGTCCGCAAAACCTTTATCCATGTCGCCATTGCTTCAATTGCCAATTACCTTAAATCTGTGGCCTCTGGCTCTCGATCCTTCCACCAATGGGAACTGTTTCTCTCTCTCCACTGTGTCAAAATCCATCATGATTTCGAACATCTCTCAACTCAACAATGCCAACGTCTCCAATTTTTCTACATAATGAAGTTCCTCATCGCTGGAACCATTCTTGTGAATCTTTTCTGGACCATCTATAATGCCTTCACATCCTTCCTGAAGTGCAGTGTCTAGAACTGGACGCAATATTCCAGATGAAGCCGAAACAGTGGTTTATTCAGGTATAACATAACTTCCCTGCTTAGGTCCCTATTACTAAAGCACAATATACTGTGTGCTTTATCAACCTTCCATGCCATTTTCAAATGATTTATGCACATATACACCCTGGTCCCCTTGCTGCTGGATCCCCTTTGGAATTGTAACTTTTATTTTATACTGACTTTCTGTATTCTTCCTACCAAAATTAATCACTTCACACTTCTCTACATTGAATTTTATCTGCCACTTATTTGCCATTTCCACCAACCTGCCTATGTGGCCTTTTGAAGTTCCACACTATCCTCCTCACAGTTCACAATATTTCAAGTTTTGTACCATCTACAAGGTTTGACATTGCGCCTTTTAAACCAAGCTCAAGATCAATGATATACATCAGGAAGAGCAGGGATCCAACAACGATCCCTTCACTACAAACATTCCTCCAGTCCGTGAGTTATCGCACTTCAAGTGCATTTTTTTTAATGCGATGAGGATTTCTGCCTTTATCACTTTTTCAATCAGCAAGTTCCAGGTCTCCACCATCATTTGGATGAAAAATTTCCCCTCAACTCTCCTTTCATTCTCCCTGGGAATTGACCCGTCTGTTAATGGAAATAGAACGGCCTATCCGCTCTGTCGAGACCCCTCATAATTTTATGCACCTCAATTAAATCTCCCCTCTGCCTCCTCAGTGGTAAAGAAAATCACAACCTATCATTCACTCCTCGTAACCAAAATTCCTGGCAAAAGCAAACCAGCAAAGAAAAACTAAACAAATGGGGACAGAGATGGATCACTGTAATCATGACCCAGAGGTTCCAAGTCCATGATATTTTAATTCTCTATCGTGCTCCCACATTCCCATTCTGATCTTTCTGTCCTTGGTCAGTCAACACAGCACACACTGTTAATTATATATTACTTGTGCATTGCCGAAAAAAGAGACATGCTGTCAGAGCTTTTCATCTTGCGCTCATCAGGACACATTCACAAGAATACTAATTGCAAAGGGAACAATTTATCCTGCATGCGAAGTGAGTGCTGACATTCTGCCTAAATGAATGACGCAGTTTCATTGCCGATGTGATGTCAAGTATGTAGGCCATATGTTCCAAAGACTGGCAGATCATATCAAACAGCTTGTCCCTTAGATTGTTGACAATAGGCAAGGTACTGACCATACCCAAACAGCTCATGCTTACAAAACTCAAAATATTGAGCAGGATTCTCTGGCTGCGCACGCCCCAAGATCGGAAACTCGAGACTTTTAAAGGTCTGCCGAATTCTCTGTCTCACCCGCTATGATTCCCACAGCGGGCAAGACGGGAGAATTTCAGCCAGAGTGTTCAACATTAGATGTGATTCTGTCATTGGACAGCACTTACGAAACAATCCGGATTGTGAAACAATTACATTGACAACCGATTTAAAATTATCATTCAGGTGCGCTGTATTACTCACTTATACGTGCTGGTCACTATATATATTTGCGCACTGTACCCAGTCCTTTGCGGACAGAAGAAAAATGTCCATACATTGCATCTTTTTCAACTAAACAAAAGCTAGGGGGACAGCCATTTCCTGGTTCATTATCAATCAGAGTCAACCTGCCTGGTTTGACTTTAAAAGTTTGGCAGTTAACTGTTCCCTGGTGCATTTGCCATGGAAATGCCTTTGCCAGTCAGAGTTTACTTGCCCACCAATCAGCACTCTCTTCACATAAAGTATAACTTGTTTTTCCCACTATACTTGGCATTCTTGCAAATCCATCTTAATGAGTATGAAACAAAAGATCTCGACAGAATTGGATTTTAATTTGTTTTTGGCTGTATGTATATAGTGGACATTAACCAGGGCTTCACTTGTGCTTCTATAAATATACACAGACTAAAATTGTGGTTGTCGGGTTAGGAGGTACATGCTAGTAATATGTATCTCTGTAAATAAGAATCTATTAAAGTGTGCAAAGATTGGTTCCAGTTCTTTCTTTCACTAATTGGCTTTCTGGATTATAACATATGTTATACCCAAAAGGGTCTTAATACTATGTCAGGTCCTACATATGTTTTGTGATCTCCATTAGCATATTAGAATTTGACTCCCACCAGGTGAGAATTGGATTGCCCATGTGAAGGCTCTTGGGAAGGCTCCTGGGAGAGAACATGATGACAACTATGATTAGTAATTTTTGTGGTACAACGATTCATTATTGATTGCTGAAAGGAGCTCATATTGATCTCTTGGTATTCTGATTTAGAATCTACTTGGCGATGATGCAAAGTTTCTTTAGGCAGCTCCTATCGAAATTTGAGATGCATGAAATTCAAAAACATGATAAACCACATTATATATTAGTGCAAACAGAACCAAGTTGCCTGAGTTTCAAAAGCTATATTACCAGGATTTCAGACCTAGTACTGATGAATAGGCACCCCTGATCTAAAAAAAAGTAACAGTTGACATCAGTGTAGCATTTCAGTTAAAAGACTGAAAGTGGATGGAATTTTCCAAAAATAATGACGAAATATCATCTCGGGTGGGAACGCCAGTGTGATTCCTATCAGTTTGGTTGACACTATCCCATTTGCGACCTTCCAAAGCTTTGTCATTTTTTTGCAGAGGGGGCATGTTTTGCACCATCATTGAGTGAAGCAGGGCATGAAGATGCTGGCAAATCTGGCTCCTCAGAGATCGGGACACCCCCAATCTCAAATTAATGTTAAAGACCATTCTCACCTCCCTCCCCTGCCCCATCATCACCAGCATCATCGGGTCCACCCCTTCATCGCCAGCATCATCATGCCCCATCCCACCTGTTACAGGGTTGCCTATAGGCCATGCCTCCTTCAGGCCCCATCCCCTGGCAGTGCCAACCTGGCAGTGCCAGGGGGTAGTGCCCCATGTCGCTGACCACCTATTCCCTGGTAATCTGGCTTTTGAAGCTGAGGCAACTTGGTTTGTTTGCACTAATATGTACACTGATTTATCATGACACTGACCACTCAAGAACTAAACTTGTCTCCTCGCCCCCAACATGGTCATCATGTCTGGTTTCTATTTGTGGAGATCAATATAGATTCCCACTGGCGTTACATTTGACGTTCCTTACTGGGCATGAACCAGATGACATCACCGGCCAGTGGCATGGAAGATCTCATTCTGGGACCTCCTTATCGCAAATCCCTTTATGACCTTCTCGCAAGAGTTTCCGGCCATAACGGGATTTGTGCATGCGTCAGGCGGGGCTGGAAAGTCGCCCAGTGTTACTGATCATGCAGCTTACTTTCACTATTGTACTGAAATGTCAGACTTGAATATGAATTCAAGTACTGGACTAGGGTGTGAACCTGTAACTGCCTGACTCTGAGAAAGAAGTGCAACCAACTGAAGTTTCTTCATAAGGTCAATGCTAAGTGACTCATCTAATTGAGTTCCTACAATGAGACAAAGAATACTCATTTTTTCTTTGAATTCCAAAATGAGCAGGACTGTAAAAAAAAAAATTATTTCATAATTACACCCAAATGCAGTCCGAAGGGCAATCAACCCTCTTTAACAAGTTTTGGTTGAACAATGTGCAGGAAATTTCACGACTGTCGCAAGGAGATCAAACTCTGAAACAAGTGTTTCATTTGGGTTTTTATTCATCATGCTGCTTTCTTCAGGAAATACTCTGCTTAGTGTGAGAAGATATTTCTTCCACTAATAACAATGACAGCACTATGTAAATGTCAGAGATATAACTTGCCAGAGATATGGTGTTCTTGTACATACCTCTTTTACACACCACGTTATTAGCAGGTGGTCTGGATATGCTATAAAATATAGGGACAAGAGTATTTCGCTTATCATATCGTTATGCATGGATGTTTGACCATGTTGAATGAATGCCTAAGCCGTGGGCTGAGGTATTTATTCAGTGGTATACAGCTTTGATGCCAAGTATACTTGTACATAATAGATGTTCTCTTATCACACTACAACTTCGGGACTAGGTCAAGTGACTGAGGATCTAATAAAAATGAGGATACATAATCCTGAAAACTTTTATCATAAAGACAGAGTTGAAATTTATGTCTCTCAGATTTCTTCTCACTTATGGCTAATTTTTAAAAATCTAATCACAACCACACCTGCCTATCCAACAAACTGTTACTTGGACAGACCCTGCAGGAAAAACTGCTTAGCATCTGTAAGGAGAGAAAGCAGAGTGAATGTTTCAAGTCTTTTGGCTCTTCATCAGAACTGAAGCAAGGGAGAATGTGTTAGATATCAATGTGTGGCCGTGAGGGATTGCAACAAAATGTAGCAACTTGAAGACCAAAAGACAGATGGCCTGATGTGGGAGGGGAGGGGGGATTTGCACTGAGATGATACACATATGAGATATCTAAAAAAAAGAGCTGTAACGTGCCCAGATGAAGATGAGATGCTGCTCCTCCAGCTTGTGCCCGGCTTCACTGGAGCATTGCAGCAAGCCAAGGATGAACATGTGAGCATGAGAGCAAGATGGTGAGTTAATGGCAAGCAACAGAAAGGTTGGGGTCATGCTTGCAGACTGAGCTAAGGTGTTCTACAAAGCAACCACTCAGTCTGTGTTTAGTCTCCTCAATGTAGAGGAGGCATCATTGGGAGCGGCGGAATAAACAGACCAAATTGAAGGAAGGTCAAGTGAAATGCTGCTTCACCTGAAAAGAGTGTTTGGGGGCTTGAATAGTGAGGAGGGAGGAGGTAAAGGGGCAGGTGTTACACCTTCTGTGATTGTAAGGAAAGATGCCGTCGGAAGGGGATGGGGAGTTGGGCGTGATTGAGGACTGGACCAAGGTGCCAATCAGATTGACTGGCAGCTCTGAGGCTGGACTTCCACCCAAGCAAGGGGCTAAAGTCTTGTCTCCAGCCAATTAATAAAGCTCGGACAATCAAATTATTGTGGGGCTGCCATGATTGGTAAGCAACGCATCCTGTGGACTCTTCGGATGACGGGACAGGAATCCCAGCGATCCGAAGATTCCTTCCATTGGGCACAAATTCCAACAGTAGAAAATTCTCCCATCTTGGGTACTTTGGGCAGAGGACTGCCTTTTTCTGAGAGCAGGACATACAAAATAATGAAGGGTGCAATTATGCATCAGGTTAAATAAATCATTTAGTCTGATTTCAGGCTGGTGGGTGTTTGCATTGAATTAGTTCCAGTATACAGGTGGAACATCATTGGGATGGTATTCATTCTTCAGTCAGTTATGGTAGTGAGACAAAGCAATAAATCCTTGTAATCCATTTTGAAGACACTGCCCACCCTCCATGAAGATGATCCTTGCCCTCATTCGTAAGCATCAGACAATTCAGTTGATGCTTCCACCAGCCCAACATCCCAAATGATGTGACTCCTTCCTTCAGTGACATTAGTTCTACAGGAGATTGACAAATGTTATAATTAGAAATAAATATGCAGAAAGCTTTAGGGCTACCCCCTCTCTGTATATATCATATAAATCTATGGAGCACTTTACATATATAGAATGTCATTAATTCTCTGTTCCAGAGAATGGTATGTTCATTGTTCTGTGTCGTTCTATATGAATATATGCATGCATAATATGGAGCTGCAGTTAATTGAGAACAGTAAAATAGAACTTATTCAAAAATAAGATGAACTGAGGTCATTGAAAAAAGGGCATTTTATGAATTGAAATGCCATTTAATGAGGCTATCACCAACATCTTGTCTCTTCCCATTTTACTCTGATGGACAAGTCCACTTTTATGTAGATATAACTACTTAAGAATAGGAAATCCAGTGGATTATTACCTTGTAACTCAGGGCTACTTGGCGAACAGTCCCTAATTGCTGCTGTTTTCGTGGCCACAGGCACAGTAGTTGAATTTACTGAGCAAACCTCCAGGTTCTGAGCCAACATTTGACGTAATGAATATTAGCTGTCTTCTTAACCTCAAGCTCCTTTTATACTGTTCCTCCAATAATGCCACATGGTTCATTTTTGGCTTGTATGGCCTGCCATATGAAAATGGATTTCTTTTTGTAGTTCTCCTCCCGTATTCTTACACCTCCCATTCTTTCTGTCCTTTCTCAAAGTTTGGTATAGACTGCTACTATAGGAATAAATACATCGTCCAAATAGCTTCAAATATCATCTAATTGCTCCTGTACCAATAATAAAGTGAGAAATATCTCAAATAATTTAAATTTCTGTGAATGTAGTAAATCACAATCAAGCTAATATGAACAATTCCCCCAAATTCCAAAGATATAGGGGGTGATTCTCCCATCCTGCTGCACTACAAAAGTAGCGTAGTAGGTCGGGAGATATCAGCGGCGGCTAATTCGCGCTGGGCGTCCGCTGTCTCCGCACATCTCCCAGCTTTTTCCTGTCGACGGATTCACACTTAAAATTAGTGTAACGGTGATTTGCATTCGTTAACATACCTTAACATACTTTAACATACACTGACGCCGTCAGTGTCCCTGCTGATTTCACCTGTGGGAAGTGCACCCATCTACAGCTCTTCAAAAACCGCGTTAGGGAACTGGAGCTGGAGCTGGATGAACTTCGGATCATTCGGGAGGCAGAGGAGTACATAGATAGAACCTTCAGGGATGTAGTTACTCCGAGGAACGAAGATAGATGGGTGACGGTGAGAGGGGCTGGGAGGAAACAGTCAGTGCAGGGATTCCCTGTGGTCGTTCCCCTCGGCAACAAGTATACCGCTTTGGATACAGTTGAGGGGGATGACCGACCAGTGGTAAGCCACGGTGACTGGATCTCCAGCACTGAATCCATCCCTGTGGCTCAGAAAGGAAAAGGGGAGAGCAGGAGAACAATAGTTATTGGGGACTCGTTAGTTAGAGGGATAGATAGGAGGTTCGGTGGCAGCAAAAGAGACTCACGGATAGTATGTTGCCTCCCGGGTGCCAGGGTCCGTGACGTCTCGGACCGTGTTTTCAGGATCCTTAAGGGGGAGGGGGAACAGTCACAGGTCATGGTACACATTGGTACCAATGACATAGGTAAGAGAAGGGATGGGGATTTAAAACAGGAATTTAGGGAGCTAGGGTGGAAGCTGAGAGCCAAGACAAACCATGTTGTCATCTCTGGTTTGTTGCCGATGCCACGTGATAGCGAATTGAGGAACAGGGAGAGAGCGCAGATAAACACGTGGCTGCAGGGATGGTGTAGGAGGGAGGGTTTCAGTTACATGGATAATTGGAACAATTCTGGGGAAGGTGGGACCTATACAAACAGGACGGTTGCACCTGAACCAGAGGGGTACCAATATCCTGGGAGGGAAATTTGCTATGGCTCTTCGGGGGGGTTTAAACTAATTTGTCAGGGGGATGGGAAAAGGATCTGTAGCCCAGAAGTCAGTGTTGAGTGTACTGAGGAAGGTATCAAGGTCGCAGGAGTGTACCGGCAGACAGGAAGGTGGGTTGAAGTGTGTCTACTTCAATGCAAGGAGCATCTGGAATAAGGTAGGTGAACTTGGAGCGTGGATTGGTACTTGGGACTACGATGTTGTGGCCATCATGGAGACATGGGTAGAACAAGGACAGGAATGGCTGTTGGACGTTCCGGGGTATAGATGTTTCAGTAAGAGTAGAGAAGGTGGTAAAAGAGGTGAAGGAGTAGCATTGTTAATCAAGGATAGTTTAACGGCTGCAGAAAGGCAGTTCGAGGAGGATCTGCCTACTGAGGTAATATGGGCTGAAGTTAGAAATAGGAAAGGAACGGTCACGTTGTTAGGAGTTTTCTACAGGCCCCCAAATAGTAATTGAGATGTGGAGGAAGAAATTGCAAAGCAGGTTATGGATAGGTGTGGAGGTCACAGGGTAGTTGTCATGGGTGACTTTAAATTTCCAAATATTGATTGGAACCTTTATAGGTCGAATAGTTCGGATGGGGCAGTTTTTGTACAGTGTGTGCAGGAGGGTTTCCTGACACAATATGTGGATAGGCCAACAAGAGGTGGGGCCACATTGGATTTGGTACTGGGTAATGAACCGGGCCAAGTGTTAGATTTGGTTGTGGGAGAGCACTTTGGAGATAGTGACCACAATTTGGTGTCTTTCATTATTGCAATGGAGAGGGATAGGGCCAAATGGCAGGGCAAGGTTTATAATTGGGGGAGAGGTAATTATGATGCGATTAGGCAAGAATTAGGGAGCAGAAACTGTCAGGGAAAGGCACAAATGAAAAGTGGAACTTGTTCAAGGAACAAATACTGCGTGTCCTTGATAGGTATGTCCCTGTCAGGCAGGGAGGAAATGGCCAAGTGAGGGGACCATGGTTCACAAAAGAGGTTGAATGTCTTGTCAAGAAGAAAAAGGGAGCATATGTAAGGATGAGAAAACAAGGTTCAGTTGGGTCGATTGAGGGTTACAAGTTAGGAAGGAATGAACTAAAAAAAGAGCTTAGGAGAGCTAGGAGGGGGCATGAGGTGTCCTTGGCGGGTCGGATCAAGGAAAACCCCAAGGCTTTTTACTCTTACGTGAGAAATAAAAGAATGACCAGGGTGAGGTTAGGGCCGGTCAAGGACAGTAGTGGGAACTTGTGCATAGAGTCAGAAGAGATAGGAGAGGCGATGAATGAATACTTTTCTTCAGTGTTCACCAAGGAGAGGGGCCATGTTTTTGAGGATGAGAGTGTGATACAGGCTGATAGGCTGGAGGAGGTGGATGTTCTGAGGGAAGATGTATTAGCAATTTTGAAAAACCTGAGGGTCGATAAGTCCCCTGGGCCAGATGAGATATATCCTAGGATTCTTTGGGAGGCAAGGGATGAGATTGCAGAGCCTTTGGCTTTGATCTTTGGGTCCTCACAGTCCACGGGGATAGTGCCAGAGGACTGGAGAGTGGCAATGTTGTTCCTCTGCTCAAGAAAGGAAATAGGAATGACCCTGGTAATTATAGGCCAGTTAGTCTTACTTCGGTGGTCGGTAAGTTAATGGAAAAGGTCCTGAGGGATAGGATTTATGACCATTTAGAAAGATGCAGCTTAATCCGGGATAGTCAACACGGATTCGTGAAGGGCAAGTCTTGCCTCACAAATTTGATTAAATTCTTTGAGGAGGTAAATAAGTGTGTTGATGAAGGAAGAGCAGCTGATGTCATATACGTGGATTTTAGTAAGGCGTTTGATAAGGTCCCCCATGGTCAGCTCATGAAGAAAGTAAGGAGGTGTGGGATAGAGGGAAATTTGGCCGATTGGATAAGTAACTGGCTATCTCATAGAAGACAGAGGGTGGTGGTGGATGGAAAATTTTCAGACTGGAGACCAGTTACCAGCGGTGTACCACAGGGATCAGTGCTTGGTCCTCTGCTATTTGTGATTTTTATCAATGACTTGGAGGAGGGAGCTGAAGGGTGGATCAGTAAATTTGCTGATGACACCAAGATTGGTGGAGTAGTGGATGAGGTGGAGGGCTGTTGTAGGCTGCAAAGAGACATAGATAGGATGCAGAGCTGGGCCGAAAAATGGCAGATGGAGTTTAACCCTGATAAGTGCAAGGTGATTCATTTTGGTAGGACAAATTTGAATGCAGATTACAGGGTCAACAGTGGGGTCTGAGGAATGTAGAGGAACAGAGAGATCTTGGGGTTCATATCCACAGATCTCTGAAGGTTGCCACTCAAGTGGATAGAGCCGTGAAAAAGGCCTATAGTGTGTCAGCGTTTATTAACAGGGGGTTGGAGTTTAAGAGCCGTGGGGTTATGCTGCACGGTAGCACAGTGGTTAGCACTGGTGCTTCACAGCTCCAGGGTCCCGGGTTCGATTCCCGGCTCGGGTCACTGTCTGTGTGGAGTTTGCACATTCTCCTCGTGTTTGCGTGGGTTTCCCCCGGGTGCTCCGGTTTCCTCCCACAGTCCAAAGATGTGCGGGTTAGGTTGATTGGCCAGGTTAAAATTGCCCCTGAGATGCGTAGGTTAGAGGGATTAGCGGGTAAATATGTGGGGGGTAGGGCCTGGGTGGGATTGTGGTCGGTGCAGACTCGATGGGCCGAATGGCCTCCTTCTGCACTGTAGGGTTTCTATGATTCTATGATTTCTGTACAGGACTTTGTTGAGACCACATTTGGAATATTGTGTGCAGTTCTGGTCACCTCACTATAAGAAGGATGTGGAAGCATTGGAGAGAGTGCAAAGGAGATTTACCAGGATGCTGCCTGGTTTGGAGGGTAGGTCTTATGAGGAAAGGTTGAGGGAGCTGGGGCTTTTCTCTTTAGAGTCGAGGAGGTTGAGAGGCGACTTAATAGAGGTTTATAAGATGATGAGGGGGATAGATAGAGTGAACGTTCAGAGACTATTTTCTCGGGTGGATGTAGCTGTTACTAGGGGGCATAACTATAAGGTTCATGGTGGGAGATATAGGAGGGATGTCAGAGGTAGGTTCTTTACTCAGAGAGTGGCTGGGGTGTGGAATGGACTGCCTGCTGTGATAGTGGAGTCTTTAGGAACTTTCAAGCAGTTATTGGATAGGCACATAGAACACACCAGAATGATAGGGAATGGGATAGCTTGATCTTGGTTTCAGACAAAGCTCGGCACAACATCGAGGGCCGAAGGGCCTGTTCTATGCTTTCTATGTTTTCTTAGCATGTCATTAGTAGGTCCATGACCAGAATCTTCATCCCCAATAGCATCTCCCCCCTCTCTGGTGTGACATCACGCTGGCGGGGTTTCCAACTGCTCTATAGAAGTCGGGACCTGCTGTGGCAGCTTTGAACAGGAGTAAGGAGATAAGTTTTAAGGGGCTGCAGCCCCTGGACTGCAGGAGAGGTTGGAGGCAGGGCCTGGAAACTTTCTGTTTGGTGTGGGAAAGTTCCTGGAGAGCTGGAAGTGCTATCCCCAGGCCAAGGGATGTTCCATGTATTCTCTGTGGGGTGGGGAGGGGCACTTTACTGAATGCTGGTTAGGCTGCTGTCTGCAGTCACTGGGGCGTTCCATTGTTCTGGCTGTGGGGTGTGGTGTGGGACTGGGCTGAGTACTGGAGTTTTAGGGAGTGTCGGGGGAGGGGTGCACCATGTGCTGCTTGGGATCTCATCAATTCAGGCACCTTGTGCTCCAAGCAGGAGTGCTCTGGTTAACATAGACACTCATCCTGCATGTACTCTGCAGTGAATGGGAACCCATATTGTGATAAGAGTCAGTCCTTGCCCCGTGTGCCTCAGCTGCAACACATGCCTGGAAGGGAATGCTGTAGTTGCACTAATGGCAATGGCTCAAGGGATCACAATGGTAACGCCCGCACATACTCTCCCTGCCTGCCATGTTAACGATGATAATGGCAGGCAACCTAATCAGGTGATGTATGGCACCACAGATTGTGTTGTGTTGCCAGCACCAACAAGTGGGGGTACTGGTTCCAGTGAGGGATTGGGGGGAGGGGAGAATGGTGCTGGGGTAGTTGCAAGCAATGCCATGTAATCCCTCAATCTTTCTCTCTGTAACCCACATCTTGCAGAATGGATCTCGGGCTTATAGATTGAGAGCTGGCCATCATGGTGGCGGCTGAGGAGATAGAGGGCGTGGGGAGGTCACTCAAGGAGCAGCCAGTGGCAGGCCCTCAGGAAGGAGGGCAGGGGCTGCCAGTGATGCCCATGAGGTGAGAGAGGAGTTTTCCGAAAGCGTGGGCAGGAGAAGGAGGATGTGGAGGCCAAGGCAATACTGGGTCAGGAGGTCATTTGAAGGCCTATCAGAGGCCATGTGCCATTGCCGGCTCTGCTTATCTAAGGATACGTTCCGGCACTTGTGTCAGGTGCTCGTACACCTGGCATCTCAGGGAAGGGGAGGCCACCTGCTTCCAGTTGATGTTAAGATGATGGCGGCACTTAACTTCTACGCAACAGAGTTGTTTCAGGCACCCAGAGGCAACCTCTGTGGAATCTCGCAGGTCTCAGTCCACAGATACATTCACCAGGTCACAAATGCCTTGTCTGCCCAGGCAGGCCACTGCATCAATTTTGATGTTAGACAGGCTCAGCAGGAGGCCCAGGCTGCAGGCTTTGCCGCCATTGCCTGGATGCCCCATGTGCAGGGGGCAGTGGATGGGACATACATCACCCTGCAGTCCCCGCAAGGTGAGGGGCAACCATTCATTAACAGGAAGGGGTTCTACTCACCCAATGTTCAAATGGCCTGTGACCATCGGCTGATCATCATGCAGGTCTGCGCACGCCACCCAGGGAGAGTACATGACAGCTATCTTCTGAGGCAGTCGGACATTCCTGGGCTCTTCGAAGAGCAGTCCAGGCTGCCTGGATGATTCTTGGGCGACAAGAGCTACCTGCTGTGGTCATGGCTGATGACGCCAGTGCGGAGTCCTGAGACCGAGGCAGAGGTCTACTACAATGAGGCCCACGCTGCCACTCTGTCCGTAGTGGAGCGTTGCATTGGCCTGGTGAAGATGCGGTTCTGCTGCCTGGACTGCTCTGGGGGGGCCCTCCAATACAACCCTGTGCAGGCCTCACGCATCATCACCGTGTGCTGCATTCTGCACAACATCATGCAGCAGTGGGGAGACTAGCTGGAGGAGGAAGAGGATCGACACCAGGCAGAAGTGGACGACTTGCCATACGAGGAGCCGGAGGATGGAGGACAGGCAGCGATTGCAGGGGTCCGGCAGAGCAGGACTGCAAGGGAGGCCCTGATAGCAGCCCACTTCACCTGGTTGGTGCCATACAGTGTGGGAGGCTGCACATAACATCCTTCCACCACACACCAGGAGCAACTGCAGCTGCCCCTCCACCCACACAAACCAAAGTTGCCCCCTCAACGCACATGACCCTTCCGGTTCGCCACCCTCTCTCAGCCCACCCCCACAGCCTCTCTCAGCGCAACCCTCCACCCTCTCCCACCCCACCCCCCAACTTCAAGAAACATCACAACAGGGTCATGTGCCAGGGCTGGCACTGGTAGCAAGTCTTTGGTGAAGGCTGGAGGATGATGACGACTCGCTGTTGTGCTCACTGGGATCCTGCCCCTGGAGCCACTCGAGTCTGACTCCTACCTGTTCTCCAAGTGCACAGTGGCACCTTGGCCTACGTCACAGTTGGGAACATAAGCGTATGAGGCAACAGGTCGTGGGGTTTGACTGGGTAGGGGGAGGGGGGGGGGTGATGCCAAGGGTTGGTGTTTGACTTCCGGGGGATGTTGGGGAAAGTAGGACAAGCGGTCTGTAACTTTTGGCCTAGGCGCTGGTATCGCTCAGCACAGCAGTCTGCGCCTCGATGCGTCGGATTGGGGAACACTCAGCTCTGTGAGGGGAGAATCAGACACAGATTAGTCACAGCTGTGAGGTGAAAATAACAGTTTATTGTGATCTTAACATTTACAAAAACTTCACCCTGACTACTGGCGACCTTCACCTGTGCCCTCTGAATGACCCGACAACTTTCTGATCTTGTGCGGCCTATTGCTTTGTCTCGCTGCTCCCCGAGGATGCATATTGCAGTGAAGGTGTCCAGCTATGATCCGCGCCCCGTTGCCTGCGATGCCCTTGGGGGATGGCCCCCACGGAGCGGAGGCCTGGAGGGCCCCGGCCAACTTGTGGATAACACTGATGTTTCTGTGCCACCCTGTTCATCCAGCTGGCCCTGAGCTGCCTTGGTGTGAGGAAGGGGGCATCGGAATGTCTTGGGACATCCGGAGTCTCCTGGCTGGAAGGCCCTGGCATGGGCTCTAGCCCTTCCTCCTCGCTCAGGGTGCCCAGAGGTCCCGGGGGCACTCCATGGGACGTCAGGGTAGCTGGACTGAGCTCCAGAACCTCCGGCGTCACTTGGTTCTGCCAGTCCTGGAGGCCCAGATGCGTCTGCCCCATGATGTGTGATCCCTCAGCCCTGGCCCTCTGAGACTCGGCCAAGCTCCAGAGCCCCTCCACTACAGCATTCTGTGAACGAGCCAGGCTCTAGAGCCCCTCAGCAGTAGCCCTCTGAGCTTGGGCTAAGTTATGGAGACTCCAGCCACAGCCTGCTGTGTCTCCAGAATGCCAGCGAGAGCCCCAACCATGGCCAACAGTGTCTCCCAACATGCCCCCGACACCCGTGGCCACGGACAGATGTACCTCCAAGATGCCAGCGACACCCTTGGCCATGGCCCGCTGTGTCTCTGCCATGGCCCGTAGTGTCTCCAGGATGGCCTGGACCCCTGCCACCCATGAAACCAAATCCCTGAGCCAGACTTTCCAGTGCGGTCGCCACCCTTGCAGTGTTGTCCTGGGTCTCACACTGTGTCGGCACCACCTCCTGCAACAGCACTCTGTTTGACTCCTTTAAACAGCCTTGCAGTTGTAGCATGGTCACTGACAGCTCTTCCACAACTCCCTGGGTTTCCTAATGCATCTCCACCAGCTTTGGGATGAACAAACCTGAGGCATCTGGCTTGGGGCCAGCTGAATCGTCGCCTGCAGCAAACTTCTATGTGTCCGAGCCCTTAGATGTGCCCACCTCCACCTAATGTGTATCAGCGGCTGTGATGTGCTCGCCAGTTAGTGACCCAGAAGCCTCAGCACTAACATGACCCACCGTGGTGATAGTCTGTGTAGGTGGATTGTGTGGTTGATGCCTGTGCCGATTCGCTGGTGCTGTCCTCGGAGGATTCTTCAGGGCCTTCCTCCAAGGTGTCATCCGAGGTGTCCAGGGGAGTTGGTTCAGGAGCCAGCAGTGGGGGCTGCAACACCTGGCGGGCCTGGTGCATCATGGTCCAGCACTGTAAGAAAGAACACACATTAGGGGAAGGGAGGGAAAACAGCCCACGCAGCATGGCACTTCCTTCAAAGAAGACTTATGAATTGCGGTGGCACGGTGGCACAGTGGTTAGCACTACTGCCTCATAGCGCCAGGGTCCCGGGTTCAATTCCAACCTCGGGTGACTGTCTGTGTGGAGTTTGCACATTCTCCCTGTGTCTGCGTGGGTTTCCTCCGGGTGTTCCGGTTTCCTCCCACAGTCCAAAGATGTGCGGATTAGGTGAATTGGCCATGGTAAATTGTCCTGTAGTGTCAGGGTAACTACGTGGGGTTACAGGGATAGGGCCTGGTTGGGATTGTTGTCGATACAGGCTCGATGGGCCAAATGGCCTCTTTCTGCACTGTAGGGATTCTATGAATAGGGTTCGGCTGATGCTCACTTGCATGCCGGATGCTGACCTGGTTGTCAGTCACCATTCTCTGCTCGTCCCCCACCCCTGCCAACTCCAGGGCACGCTGCTCACAGGCGGTCAACAGCCGCAGCTCAGGAACACCCCCACCAGTCTTTCCCTCTCATGGCAGTTGTGCTCATTTTTCTCCTGTGAGGATGTAAGGGGGATTGAAAGCTTAATGTATGGAAGGGCATTTGTGTGTCAGGGTTGGGAGCTCATGTTGGCCGGGATGCACACTCACCCTTGCTGCCTGACGAACGTCGTTCGTTTACTTCCAGTACTGTTCTCCGGACCGAGGGTGCAGAGTCCTGGCATTCACAACACTGCCACTGCCTCCCATAATGTGTTTGCTGCGTGACCCCTTGGGTGATGGCTCTGAGCGGGGAACAGCAGCTAGCACCTCTCCTCTCTGCATCCAGCAGGCGGGCCTGCTCACTTTCCAAAAATCTGGGACCACTTTTCTTGGGGCCATCTTCCTGGTGTGACTGCTTGTGTGTCCATACTTGCAGCTTATATACAGCTCTGGCTTGTTAAGGGAGTCCAGTCAGTTTGGGTCACTCATGGGCCCGTTAGTTAATTTAATTGGGAATAATGTTCAGGCAACCTGGTTTCAGCCATCTCCAAAGATGCAGATTGGGTTAACTCAACAAGGTACTGTGTCCAGGGGGTGCGACGCTTAAGACTCTCACTCATTGAGGGGGAATGCTCACAGGCAGGGGGTGTGCATGGCAGCACAGCACCGTGTGTGTGTAAGGATGGGGGTGTTGGCGGGAGGTTAGGAGGCCAGTGATGTCCACGTCAGTGGGGGATGGGGAGGACAGCGATGTCCCGTACAATTCTAGATGGGGAGACCAGCCATGTCCAGGTCAATAGTGAATGGGGAGGACTGGAGGGCAGTGATGTTCTTGCTGAGGGGGGGGGGGGGGGGGGAGTGAGAGGCCAGCGATGAGGCCAGCGATGTCCATGGGGTATTAAGGCCAGCGATCTCAATGCTGGGAGAGTTTGTTTAGCGATCTCCCAGAGATCGGCGCATACGCAGGGGTCCGCTCAGGGCGCTGATTTCAGCGGGACTAGGCTCCGCCCCTGGATTTTTCACGCGATTAACGCTCGTGGCCTCTGCAGTGCGCAGAGTATGGGAGATTCATTTTGAAAATCACATTGAAAAAACCAGCTTGATTTACTCCAATTTTTATGTGAATTTGACACTTAGAATTTTTGGGGGAGAATCGCCCCCATAGTTCAGTAACATTGGGGGCGATTCTCCCATCGTGACCCGTAAATTTTCTGGCAGGTCGGGTCCAGAGAATCACGTGCTGGCCATTTTGCGGGATTCGCGCCTGCGTTCCCAATGCATCTCCCAGAGCCGGAGAACAGGCGCAATCGGGACTATGCTGAAAACCGGCGGGAAGACAGGTAAGTGATTTAAATCTTTTTTAAATGTATTTTACATCTATTTTAGATATGATTATATTTCATTCCGGCGGGGTTTAGAGTAGTTCCCCACATTTGGGGAACTAGCAGGAGACCCTGCCGGAGTGAATGGGGGGCAATCGGGGTCCCCCAGGTGGTTGGGCGGCGGGTGGGGAAGTGCCCCCTGGGCATGGGCACCCTGGGAGTGCCAGCCTGTGTCCCCCGGCACTGCCCAAGGGGCAAAGTGCCCATGCCCAGGGGCACCTTGGCACTGCCCATCGGGCACTGAGCAGTGCCAAGGGGGCAGGCCTATTGTGGGCAGGACCTAGGGGGCAATCAGTGGGGGTGGGGGTCCCACTGCCACTCTGCATGGGGATCAGTCTGGGCTGGAGGGAGGCCAGTGATTGAGGCGGGGGGCGGGGGGGGGGGGGGGGGGGGGGTGGTCTGCCGGGGTGGGGGGCCTACCTCCCGGGAGGGGGGTCTGCCTCCCGTTGTGGGGGGGTGGGGGTCTGCCTGGATGGGGGGCGGGGGGGGGGGTGGTGAGGGGACCGTCACTGCTGGATGTGCAGGGCTGGACATTGGGGCGGTCCAGGATGGGACGGGGGGGTTGAGGCTGGCCTGGGAATTGTCGTGGAGGCCACCATCGGGCCATGGATGGGGGTGAGGGGGGCTGGAGAGGCAGCATTATGGGGGTTCTGGGCTGCCCAGCGATCGAGCTGGCCAGCAAACTGGGAGACCGACAGATTGGGGCCACTGCACATGCGCAGAGTTCCAGAACTGTCAGACTCCGGCGCGAATAGGACCCGGCCCCCCGGGTTTGTAATAAGATTCACGACTGGGACCTCAGCAGTGCACAGAGTGGGAGATTCAGGTCTGAAGCTGCACTGAAAAAACAGTCATGATCCAGACCAGTTTTCTTGCCAATTCAGCACTTTTGGGAGAATTGCCCCCATTATTGCTATTTCCTCGGAGCTGCTCCCACTCCTCCACCTGAATTTCAAAGGAAACACAGCAGGTTCCCTGCACACACTAGTAAATACGTTTTCAAATGCACTACGAGTGAAGTTATGGAAATGTTCAGCCTTTGTTAAACACATCTCAGAATTAAATAGCACTATTGCACAGCTAAACCTATTCTTACTTTTTATGTCATTTGGTGATAACATTACTCACTCTCTAATCGCAGGATCTTGTACTTTTATTATCCCATCCTTTTTCACTTTTATTCTTAGTTCTGGTGTTGTTTCTGTATGTTTCTTCCTGATTTGATTACACGCTGTGAATTTCTATTCAATTCTCAACATGTAATTGCAGTGATGGGAATGCAGCTACATTGGTGCTGTGGTATGCTACATCATAAATGAACAGACTGGTTGTATCACAGCTTGGTATGGCTCCTGCTCTGCCCAAGACTGCAAGAAACTACAAAAGGTCATGAATGTAGTCCAATCCATCACGCAAACCAGCCTCCCATCCATTGACTCTGTCTACACTTCCCGCTGCCTCAGCAAAGCAGCCAGCATAATTAAGGACCCCACGCAGGTGGACATTCTCTCTTCCACCTTCTTCCTTTGGGAAAAAGATACAAAAGTCTGAAGTCACGTACCAACCGACTCAAGAACAGTTTCTTCCCTGCTGCCATCAGACTTTTGAATGGACTTACCTTGCACTAAGTTGATCTTTCTCTACACCCTAGCTATGACTAACACTACATTCTGCACTCTCTCGTTTCCTTTTCTATGTATAGTGTGTTTTGTCTGTTTTGCGTGCAAGAAACAATACTTTTCACTGTATGTTAATACATGTGACAATAATAAATCAAATCAAATCAAATCAGACAGTTTGTGGCTATGATTGTCTATAAATTGAAGAGTTGTTCAATGGGTGGGATACCTGCTCAGGCTTCCGATTCTCCACACATTTCCCTCAGGACAGGACACTGGGATAGGTTTGAACTTTTTGGCTGGCTCACCAAGGAGGCACACCAGCCATCTATACCCGTTCTATCCTGCATGAGGTCCAAGATGGGCTTGATTGCCATACTGCCGGCAGGGTGCATCCTGAACTGGCACCCCATGGCATCTTGCCAGCTCCAGGGTGCCAAAATATTGGGCGAGCCTCAGCCCTTGGATTGGTCGTGGGGACGCGGGTGTGGGGGTCATGAATGCCAGAGTAATGGGGTGAGAGGGCAACAACAGACCAATGACAAACTGCAGAGAAATGTTCCACTTGGCTCCAGAAAACTGCTACCCCAAAGCCCTTCAGGAATCTTTTCACGCTGGCCAGCTCTGCCAATGTATTAAAGTTACAGCTGGGGTCCTAACCACAGCGTAGGACCTCGATTTGCAAAGGTTAGAAAGCAGCCGCCTGAAACAAGTGTGTGGGGTGGGGGGCAGGAGAGGGGGTTCCAAGGAAAGAGACCAAAATTGTTTCCAATCAGGTACTGATGACCATGATGTGGAGATGGCGGCATTGGACTGGGGTGGGCACAGTAAGAAGTCTCATAACACCAGGTTAAAGTCCAACAGGTTTATTTGGAATCATGAGCTTTCGGAGCACTGTTCCTTCATCGGGTGACTCACCTGATGAAGGAGCAGCGCTCCGAAAGCTCGTGATTCCAAATAAACTTGTTGGACTTTAACCTGGTGTCATGAGACTTCTTAAGGTACTGATGAAATATCGGGTAATCCCAGTTTGACCTCGGCAGGGGCATAAAAGTGGAGAAAATCAATCAGCTGCCTGTTACACAAATTGCTCGATTCTGCTTTTCACTCACCGAGTTCAATCCAAAGGAACATCCAACGGGGTGCATAAGGGACGGCTGCTCCACAGCCATCTGTTAATGTCTCCACCAAAATTCAAATGTTCTGCCCTCCTAAGCAGCTCACATATGTGCTTTATTAACAGATAAACTCACATAGAGAAAGCGAGCAAAAATAAAATACAGAGATTAACTGTATCATTCTGGTTATATTTATGAATTTAATAAGTGCATGAGTTATTGGGAATGAAGTTGGTCCCATAACAAACCAGCAGCTTGTTTTACATTGCACCTGTTAAATCAATTGGCAGCTTGTAAAATGGACTGCAGATTCACTGTGAAGGATCACTCCACTGGGTTCAAAATTCTCATTGTAAGACACTTCCTGTATTCTACTTTCTATGATTTATCAGGATTAGAAAATAAAACCACATGATTCAAGTGGGTGATTGGTCAAGAGGTTGGTAAAGCATCAAAACTGGTAGAAAGTGGCATTCCCTCAGGAACCACAACAGGTTACATATGATAGTAATTGTAAATACGTTTACCTTGCACTTTGAACTTTTCCACTTACTTTCTGGGGGAACTCTGTCTTTGTGTGGACAGCCCGACAAGCTACGATGATGAGGGTAAAGGCCTGTGACGTGTCCAGTTCCATCACATCCTGGGGTGGGGCACTTGCTTTCTTTCTTTTCGGGTCTCGATGACTCTGTGAAGACGAGAGAACTTTTTAAGATTAGAAATCAGCTAAAGAACTCGGCAGAGTGAACTTCTACTTACATCCTTACAATACTGGCTCAATCACAGCAGTGAGGGGCCAAGTTTCACTTTTAGCAGGGCAATAAAGTCAATGGACAGGTTAATCAGGAGAGGTCTACCACAGGTCACAATCTACAACTGCCAACTGATCACGCACACTGAAAATAAAGGTAATTGGGCCTCGTTAGCTTGCAGTTTTGAACAGGTGCCCCGAGTTAATGAGGAAAGTAAGAAATTTAAATCAGTGGGTGAAGTGATTCCTCGAGTGGAGGAACCACACAGGAACTGGCAATCCTGCTCCTCCTCAACTCAGAAAAGCCTACGGCCGCCATCTTACCGGCCGTTCATGCCACGCTCCCGCTGCAGCAATATCGGAGAATTTGGTGTCTAGCAAAATCTCCATTCACTGTAGTGGGATGGGAAAGTCCCGTCGGCGTGAATAATGGTAACATTCCGGCCTACAAAAATTTTGTCTGCTCTTGGACCCTGCTGTAATGGTCTTTTTAAGGACTGCTAACTAAGCTGCTGCATATCTGAGGGACCAATGTGGTAGGTTTTAAAATCAACCCCAATATCTTTTTAAATTATTTTTGTTTTAGATGTTAAAAAAAAGGTAGCAGAACTGCTGACTTTTATATTCTGTGCAAAGAGATTGAGGGATGTTCTATAAAATGATAACCATATCAGAGTCTAAATTCAATTATTAAGGACTTCACATTTCTATAGATTGAACTAAAACAAAACTGACAAAAATTATGCTTCGCAACAGTCAGAATTTTAGCCAAAATCACATTTTTTTCATGTCACAATTTAAAACATTTTCCAACTATTGAAAATCTGGGATCTAACAATCTGCACAAAACAAAGTTTGGGGCAAACAAGTTTCTGGGAGAGGCATTAGCAATATTAATGGCGGAGACGTTCAACTGGTGACTGTTTTCCAGATGAAAAACAGGCAACCAGCATTCAAAGGGTTGTTGGGAACTGTAAGCTAACAGCCTGAATCAACTTTTAGGCAGTTCTTTAAATGGGCATCTGAACTTCCACTCAAAGCCATATAAATATGCAAATTGAGACCTGTAGGACCCCAGGTTACAACTCTCAAAGAGAAATGAGTGAAATATGAATGTGTGCCAGTCTCATTTCCTCTTCAACAACAACAAAAACAGAAAATGCTGGAGAAACGCAGCAGGACTGACAGAATCTGTGGAGAGAGAATAGAACCAACGTTTCAAGTCTTTATCAGAGCTGATGAAGGGTCATCCAGACTTGAAACGTTGGCTCTATTCTCCCTCCGCAGATGTTGTCAGACCTGCTGAGTTTCTCCAGCATTTTATGCTTTTGTTTCAGGTTCCAGCATCTGCAGTATTTTGCCTTTATCTCATTTCCTCTTAGCTGGGACACGAACAACATTCAGTTTTGAGCACAGAATCTCAGGAAACATACACGAGTCTTGAAGGGGTACAGAATGACAAAGGGTTAGATTACGAGAACAGGTTGCATAAGCACAGTTTATACTCTGTCAATAGAAAACAAAAACAGAAAATGCGGGAAGAACTCAGCAAGAGTCATACTGGACTCAAAATATTGGCCAGAATTTTCCAGCCACCCGGAGCGGATTTTTCCGCAGCAGAGGCGGCTCGCCATTGGCCGCCGATGGAATCTTCCGATCCCACCAAAGTCAACAGCAATTTGCTTGGCCCGCTCGTTCCATCACTGTGGAACTCACAGCCGGGGTCAACTTTGATGGGACCAGAAGATCCTGCTGGCAGGAAGGACCAGAAAATCCCACCATTAACTCTGTCTCTCTCTCTCCACAGATGCTGCCAGACCTGCGGAGTTTTTCCAGCATTTTCTGTTTTTATTTCAGATTTCCAGCGTCCACAGAATTTTTGTTTTATTTTGTATTCCGTCAATTTAGAAAGTTGGCCAGCTGACCTCTTAAAGGGCTTTAAGTGGTAAAGGGATTCAATAAAATGTGGACAATGAAACTACAACAATTTGCATCTATGCAGCATTTTTAACATAACGAAATATCCCATAGTAGGTCACAGGAGTATTAACAAGTAAACTTTAAACACCGAGCCATACAGGATATTAGGTGAGAAGGAAGCTTTAAGAAGGAGGAGAGGTAGGCAGTAGGAGAGATTTAGAGAGGGATTCCCAGAGCTTAGAGCCCAAGCAGCTGAACGCATGACTGCCAATAAAATCAGGCAATAAAATGATTTGAAAACAAAGATGAGAGATTTAAAACTGAGGCACGGCCATAGCAGGAGTCAATGTTGATCCGTGAGGGGTGATGGGCAAAGGGGACTTAGTGCAAGTTAGGATACAGGCAGTGGATTTTGGTTATGTTCAAGTTAAAGGAGGGCTAAAGATGTGAGGTAAGCCAGGAGAGTACTGGAATTATCAAATCTAGATGTCACAAAGACATAGATGAGAATTTCAGCGGCAGATGAGCTGAGGCAGCGATTTAATCAGACCACTTTTCTGAAGTGAAGTCAGCAGTCTTGGTGAAAATTTTCTGCTGTTGGAGTCCAAGGACAAGGGAGCATGATCTTAAAAATAGAGCAAGGCCAGTTTGGAGTAAAAATCAAGAAGAATTCTCTCGACAAAACGGCAACAAAAATCTGGAACTGGAACTCCCCTCAAAAAGCCATGGTGGCTGGATCAATTGAAATAGTCAAGGTTGAAATCGATAGTTTGCTCTACAGTAAGGATATCAAACAAAGGCAGTCTAGTAGATTTGAGATACAAATAAGCCATGATCCAAATGGCCGGTGGAAGAGAATTGAAATGTGGAATATTGTACATTGAGAATGCACAGATGAAAGGGAACACTGGCAGCATCTCACAATATGTTATATTTTGTGTGTTTTTTTAAGGTCTGGGACTTGGAGACATGGGAGCTTGCAACTAGCCTGTTCTCACCCTGCAGTCCTACCGCAACTTAACCTACAATGCCTACTGAGGTAGTCAGGAAATTTTGTCAGTGACACTAGTGAGATGCAACAGTTCATTTAGAACCCACAACTCAGTATTAAAATGAGGCCCTAAGCTGAAAGTTAAACAGGCACATCGTCGATACTGTGTCTGTTCTGCACCTATCCCAAAATGTCTTATGGAAACAAGAACTTATAATGCCTTAACACACCTATCTGAACATCACAATATGGCACATACAATGAATTATTTTCAAAATGCAATAACTTTTCTTCAAATAGATAAGTCATAGGGATTCAGGGGTTACACAAGTTACAGAAGCGCAAAATTAGGTTAGATGTTTCATGGTCGGGTGGTTCTTGTTTTGCTGTAGAAATGTAGGGCTATGGATCAGGCTGTCAGTCTTGATAATGAATGCTATTGCACTGTATACATTTCGGAAAGAGCCAGACCTCTTTCTCTCTGGGGAGAGGTGGTAGGTACATTGTAATATAAGTCAGGGTCATTTTGGCCTCCTGGACAACCTTTAATCAACTAAAGATGTCAGGGAGGTTTTTCTCTGAACTCTTCCCAATATTGGTAGGGTTTTAATGACAATTTGGACCTCTCCCATCAGAATATACGACTCTGGAGGTTAGGAATACATATGACATCTTTGGAATTCTCAGCCCAAGAGTACAGTGGATGTTCAGTTCTTGAATATATTGAAGCCTGAGATAGATTGATTTTTGGTTCCACAGAAATCAAGGAATGGAGGGGTTTGGTTGGAAAGTGGAATTAAGGTAAAAACAAAATCAGCCATATTCTCATTGAATGGTGGAACAGGCTTGAAGGGCCTACTCGTGTTCCCATTTCTTTCTTATCATGTCTATAAGGGACAAGCTGGATAATTTAATTAGTCTTTATCTTTCTGACACTTTTGGATGTTCATTACTGTTATGCAAGAGAATGCAACAACTATTTTTACATGCTGCACAGTCCTACAAACAGCGATAAGATGAATAATCAGTTCATTTATTTTGCTCTTATTGGTCATGATATAAATGTTGACTTGGATACACTTCAAATGTTAAATCCCATATATCTAGTTCGTTTGAAAAGGTGTCAATTAATCCTGAATCAACTATGATGCCCAACATTTCCACTAGCTTGGAGATTGATGGGCAGAAGTTTATCAAGGCTTGTGAATTTTACAGTCGTTTCCTCTGATGCTGCATTCATTGTCCACATTAAGCAGCTTGCTTACTTAGCTCACCCATATTTTAAGGACCATGATTGTCCTTAGTACATTCTCAGGGTGTGAGAGCGATAAAAAATATCCATTTATTTGCCTAGACTAGAAAGGCCAGCAGGTGACAAGTTCAGATTTTCACCAGCTCTCCTGGCATCATTGGGACACAACTGTAATTTTAACTGGGGTGCCAGAGTGGAAAGCAACATTGTGTTCCTTGTCAGACCAATCAAGTGGGGAAGTGGATAGGGCCAAAAGAGGATCAAAAAGATGAGATTTTGTTATCTAAAAAATCTTCTTTGTAGACCCTGAAGGATCGGGAATACTTAGGGCTCCTCTTTTACAACTTCCCCGATTCCTAATTATTGACGTAATTTCTGGAGCAACAGGTGAGTTCCTAACTTACATTGCAGCACACCTGCTGAAAACTGAGCCTGAGTTGAAACCAGGGCCTTAGACTCTTCAGCCCTTATCATTTAGTTCATTAAAACCTGGGAAACTCCTGGTGACTTTTCTCTGAGCCATTCTTAGTGCACCTGATCGCATCACATCAAAGCAGTATACTAGAGATCAGTTATCGGCCTTGTCCTTAATTTAAACAACGTAACTCTGATTTCTTCTAACTTGTAATCAACATGCACACCATTTGCCGAAGGTCCAAATAGCTAAGTACGGGAATACAGCAGGAGAGCTCCTTCAAGCTCCAAGGCTGCTGTGGACTTCCCATGTTCCGTGACCAATCCCCACTTATCCCCAGACCCACCTGTTTGCCAGCGGCACTCAGGCCTCCTGCAAGATGTGCAAGTCTCCTGTCCCATGTCCATGGTTTAAAATTCTATCCCTCATTTGAGCTACTCACAAATAATGTGAGCAGCAGAATTCCAGAACAGAACCGTCCCCCTAACTCCCCACACACAATGGAACTTTTTCTTCATGCAAATATTTCCCATCGTCGCCGCCCTATCTTTGTTACTAAGGCATTTTCTAAAGCATCAAATTGTCGATCATCAATTGAGACTTAGCTGTGCGTGACACACTTTACAAACAAAAATTTCTTAAGCACCTTTTGAAAAGCTAAGTTAACCACTAGAACTTCAATAATCTGCTTAGTTATTGGAAAGTTTGTAAGTCATGAACGATTACTTCTCTGACACATGCTTTCAATATATATTGATTGCATCCAGCAACTGTTTCCAAACATGGACGCTTGATTAATTTGCCTGAATTACCAGAGACGTGCACTGCTCGGTTCAAATGGTGAAACTACAGTTATGATTCTCCAAGCATCAGGCACTGTGCCAGTGGATATAGCGACCTTAAAACTAGCTGACCGCCAGCCAATTTTCCAGTGTTAATAGAGGAATGGGAAATGAGGCAGACATCCATGACAACATATCTTTACCCACTTTTATGCTTGGCCCATTTCCTGACAGCTGCCAAATAGCCTGACAGTTATTATCCCAGTAATATTAAAAAAGACTCATCATAAACTCTATTTTCATGCACTGATTTGTATTCATGGCAGTTTTGTATGTGTGTTGAGAGTTGCTCAGCATCATAGAAAAGTTGAAAGAAAACTGAAGACCTAGATTTTTTTTTTGTTTCTACTGCTGTCAACTGCTTCGTAATCTGCCTTTATTCCATTTGCTGAGGGGTTGTGAATCACAAAAATCATTTCAGAAAGGATATAATGAGATCGATTTTTATTTTCATCGGCTGGACATAAATTCAGGAATGAAATTAAAAGCGTGAAAATTGAATGGGTTCTATGAGTACTATGAGGGGCGGCACGGTAGCACAATGGTTAGCACTGCTGCTTCACAGCTCCAGGGACCTGGGTTTGAATCCCGGCTTGGGTCACTGTCTGTGTGGAGTTTGCACATTCTCCCTGTGTCTGCGTGGGTTTCCTCCGGGTGCTCCGGTTTCCTCCCACAGTCCAAAGATGTGCGGGTTAGGTTGATTGGCCATTCTAAATTGCCCTTAGTGTCCCGGCATGCATAGATTAGAGGGATTAGTGGGTAAATATGTGGGGATATGGGGATAGGGCCTGGGTGGGATTGTGGTTGGTGCAGACTCATTGGGCCGAATGGCCTCTTTCTGCACTGTAGGATTCTACTTGTGATCTGTTCTGCACATTTACCACCCAGGCAGTTAAAATAAAAATCTATTACATCGGCTTTTTGATGGGAAGTTCCTCTCCATCTTTACTTCTTGAAAGAAAAGGAAGATAAGTTTTGGTGAGGTTACACCAGAGGCAAATGTCACTGACCCCACTGGTCTCCCCAAAGCAGACACAAGCACTTCTGCCTGCTTTTGACTGAAGCAATGCCTGCAGAAGCTTGATTTTCCAAAAGAAGCTGTCACTGATGTATGCCAGATACTGTAAGGAGACCTAATCCCAATACTGCCACAGGCATCACTCTGCCAATGGCTAAGGTTTGACTGCTGAAGTTCAATGCAACTGGGACATTCCAGGCTGCAAGTGGGAATATCTTTAAAATCTTCCAAAAAGTTGTGTATTGAGAATGTCATTGGATCTCCGACCTTATGAGTCATCTCATGAATGTTAGTAGTAACACAACAGAGTAGAGCAATTTTACAGAAAGTTAGGATTCCAATAGTCCCAGGGCCAGCAGTAAACCACAATGCAAGTGAATCTTAAATTCTCTGGAATTCCCATGGTTCTTTTAGTTTACAGAGCTCTGTTGTACCAATAGCCTTTGAGACAGAATGGTAGATCTCTGGGTGGATCCTGGACGCATTGCCTCTACAGCAATGCGATGTCATTACACATTCTCAGGAGAGTAGTTGCCACCAATATAAGAAGTCAATTTATCCATGAGAGCAACCATTGTGTACATCATTGCGACACTGAAGGTGTGCTTCTGATGCTTGGATTGACCTGTAACCATACTGCATCACCACCAAGATAAGGTCCCAAGGATTCTGTTCAACCATGGTTTACAAAGATGACTCCTTATTGAGACCCCAAGGGAGGATGAGGAAAAGTAATAAGATCAAGAAGAGGAACAGAAAGAGGAATCAATTGAAGAGAATGTTGAGGATCACCAAGGGACATTTTTCATGTCCCACAGAATGCAAGATCTTCTCTCGACTACAATGACTGGTGATTCTTTTAATAATGTCTTTAATAATAATCTTCCTCCTTTCCACGAGATGCATGCAATCATACACACACGCTCACGCACACCCCCCCCGCCCCCCCCCCCACACACCCCCCCCCCCCCCCCCCCGCCACCTTATAGTTCCAATGGAAGCTCCGCACATTCAGAACCCCAAACACCCGTTGCAAGAGTTGTCACAATTTTAAGCATTGGAAGGTAAGGGATTTTTTTTCTTAAATTTCTTTGTTGGCTGATTAAGGGCCGTTGGTTTCCCTAAGTCCATAAGACATAGGAGCAGAATTATGCCATTCGGCCCATCGAGTCCACTCCGCCATTCGATCATGGCTGATATGCTCCTCACCCCACTTTTCCTGCCTTCTCCCCATAACCCTTCAACCCATTACTAATTAAAAATCTGCCTAACTCCTCCTTAAATTTACTCACTGTCCCAGCATCCACCGCACTTTGGGGTAGAGAATTCCACACATTCACAACCTTTGCGAGAAGTAGTTTCCCCTCAATTCTGTTTTAAGTTTGCTACCCCTTATCCGAAGACTAAGACTATGACCTCTCATCCGAGAATGCCCCACAAGAGGAAGCATCCGCTCCACGTCTACTTTATCCATACCTTTTATCATCTTATATACATCAATTTGATTTCCCCTCATTCTTCTAAATTCCAGCGAGTATCGGTCGAAACTGTTCAATTTCTCTTCATATGACAAACTCCTCAGCTCTGGAATCAATCTAGTGAATCTCCTCTGAACTGCCTCCAATGCCACTACATCTTTCCTCAAATAAGGGGACCAAAACTGTGCACAATACTCCAGGTGCGGCCTCACCAATGCCTTGTATAGTTGCAACAATACTTCCTTACCTTTATATTATATTCCTTTAGTTGTAAATGCCAACATTCCATTCACTTTCTTTATTATCTGCTGTACCTGCATGCTAGTTTTCTGTGACTCATGAATGAGGACACCCAGATCCCTGTGCACCGGAGCACCCTAACGTCTTTCCCCATTTAGATAATAAGTCTCCTTCCCATTTTTCCGACCAAAACGCATGACCTCATACTTATCCACGTTAAATTCCATCTGCCACATTTTGGCCCACTCTCCTATATCCATTTGTAAGGTTCTTATTTCTTCATTGCAACTTACTGTCCTGCCTATTTTTGTGTCATCTGCAAATTTGGCTATAGAGCCATATTAGGTAGTATAAATGGAAGTTAATGCATATGAAGGAATGTAGATAATGGCACATTGATTGTGGGAAGGAGGAAGATTTACACAATTCCAGACCTCATTACAGTTTTTGGTCCAAACATGGGCAAAAGACTTGAATTCCAGAGGAGACGCACCAAGGTAGTATCATGAAGTTACAGCAAAACCAAAATCAATTGGAATCAGGTGAAAACGCTCTGCTGTTTGGAGTCATACCTCACGAAAGATAGTTGTGGTGATTAAGAATAGCCCCAGTACATCGCTGCAGGAGTTTTGCAGTTCCTAGTCCCAGCCAACTTCACGCTTCATCAATGGTCTTCCCTCCATTATGAGGCCAGCCAAGGTTTCTTAAGACAGGGTTTCTTCCAAACTTGCAACCTCTACCACCTGGCACCAGGTACATGGAAACACCACCACTGGGCAAGTCACACCTCATCCTGACTTGGAATTAAATCACTGTTCCTTCACTGTCGCTGGGCCTAAAACCTGGAACTCCCTACCTAACAGCGCTGTGGGTGTACCTACACCACATGGACTGAAGTGGTTCAAGGAAGTGGCTCACCACAACCTTCTCAAGAGCAATTAGGGATGGACAATAAATGCTGGTTTTATCCACAACCCCAGGAACGAATTCAAAGTTGGTCAAACTTGTGCTTCTCCTCAGTCGTACACGAGTGAGCAGAATGCAAGAGATGGTAGGCTGCCCTGTTCCATTAAGAAATTACTGGACCTGAGATGTCCTAGTCTCCTGGTGGCTAAGTCTACAGACTGACCTACTGGTTTATTGCATTGAGCAAATTAGCTTAGTGTACTTTCGTCCACATGTGCAAGTGCTGGAATGGGCTGCTTCGAGATTCATGTGTACCGACATCTAGGTAGACCATGCTACCACATGCCCATTCCTGCCACTATAAGAACAAAGAACAAAGAAAATTACAGCACAGGAACAGGCCCTTCGGCCCTCCAAACCTGCACCGACCATGCTGCTCGACTTAACTAAAACCCCCTACCCTTCTCGGGACCATATCCCTCTATTTCCATCCTATTCATGTACTTATCAAGATGCCCCTTAAAAGTCACTACTGCATCCACTTCTACTACCTCCCCCGGCAACGGGTTCCAGGCACCCACTACTCTCTGTGTAAAAAATCTGCCTCGTACATCTCTTTTAAACCTTGCCCCTCGCACCTTAAACCTATGCCCTCTAGTAATTGACTCTTCCACCCTGGGAAAAAGCTTCTGTCTATCCACTCTGTCCATGCCTCTCATAATCTTGTAGACTTCTATCAGGTCTCCCATCAACCTCTGTTGCTCCAGTGAGAACAAACCAAGTTTCTCCAACCTCTCCTCATAGCTAATGCCCTCCATACCAGGCAACATCCTGGTCAATCTTTTCTGTACCCTCTCCAAAGCCTCCACATCCTTCTGGTAGTGTGGCGACCAGAATTGAACACTATATTCCAAGTGTGGCCTCACTAACGTTCTATAAAGCTGCAACATGACTTGCCAATTTTTAAACTCAATACCCCGGCCGATGAAGGCAAACATGCCGTATGCCTTCTTGACTACCTTCTCCACCTGCATTGCCACTTTCAGTGACCTGTGTACCTGTACACCCAGATCCCTTTGCCTATCAATACACTTAAGGATTCTGCCATTTACTGTACATTTCCTATCTGTATTAGACCTTCCAAAATGCATTACCTCACATTTGTCCGGATTAAACTCCATCTGCCATCTGTCTGCCCAAGTCTCCAACTGATCTATATCCTGCTGTATCCTCTGATGGTCCTCATCGCTATCCGCAAATCCACCAATCTTTGTGTCATCCGCAAACTTACTAACCAATCCAGTTACATTTTCCTCCAAATCATTTATATATATTACAAACAGCTGTGGTCCCAGCACTGATCCCTGAGGAACACCACTTGTCACAGCCCTCCATTCAGAAACACACTCTTCCACAGCTACTCTCTGTCTTCTTTGACCGAGCCAGTTTTGTATCCACCTTGCCAGCTCACCTCAGATCCCATGCGACTTCACCTTCTGCACCAGTCTGCCATGAGGGACCTTGTTAAAGGCCTTATTGAAGTCCACGTAGACAACATCCACTGCCCTACCCTCATCAATCATCTTCGTCACTTCCTCGAAAAACTCGATCAAGCTGGTATACTGGTATTAGGCACTGTCTCTGCATGGTTATTAATCTGAGGGAAAGCAGATTCAATGGTGCCAGTGAGATCAGTGAAGCCCCATCGATGCAAATCAACCCCAATCTTCAAAATGCCACAACACACCTTTCCAATCTGGCACTATCTCTTTCTATGGCAACATTCTGTGTATCAACATTTGAAGTACAGACTGCTTCATGACTCTGCCTCGGTGGCCTCTGCTGCAGATATTCTTGGAGTCACAATCCGGAATAAACAGTAATGCTGAAAAGTCATCCAGCATTTTATTAAATAAAAGCAAATTACTGTGGATGCTGGAATCTGAAACAAAAACAGAAAATGCTGGAAAATCTCAGCAGGGCTGACAGCATCTGTGGAGAGAGAATAGAGCTAACATTTTGAGTCTTGATGACCCTTGTTTTGGCACATCTAGAGAAAGAAAAAAGGAACAGGTATTAGAAAGGAAGCTGAGGAGCAGACATACAGGGCATTTTTGGTAGAAAGAGCAGCTTGAGGATTTCACAATATGGTTTTCCTATAAGCAATTTAGAGTGCAGTAAAGCGAGATGGAAGAGAAGCAAAAGGTCATCATGACCCTGCGTCTGGCACTTGCCAATCTACTTTCCCATCTCTGTGACCATTTATTGCTCTGTTACACAGAATTTGTAGTGGTGTTTCATTACAAGGGTTGATGTTGTGCGCTGTCTTCCCCTTTAAAAAAGTGCACAAGGTAAGAATTACCTTAGATTACTGTGACGTGCAGTAAAATCCAAATGTTAGCAAGCGCCCATTGTGTTTATAATGACAGGTGCTTGCAGCAAGCGGCTAGACCTTTGCTATAGTGATTGCATCTAATGCTGTGAGTGAAAGAGAAGTTTCAGTTAAAGGTGGGGATGTAAAAGGCCCCATGCTGCCTCCTGGACACTGATGGAATGCAATTCAAGCACATTAGCAGAGTCTGGAGCAAGGCTATATAAATGGAATATATTCTTAACATTTGTGTGACCTTAGAAAGCGTGGATCAATTCTCCTACCTTATTTGACCTGGTAAGGATGTGAAACTTTTTCCTCCATTGATTGTCATACATGGGATATTAGCATTATTGCTCACTCTCTTCCAACTGGCTCGGAATCAAACACCTAGAGTGCCTGTATCATTGTTCCAAGTAGTGCCAGCTTCTTCTGCATGACTTTATCCAGCAGCATTTCCTGATTGCCCAGTGAATTTAGAGGCTTTTTGTCCTCCTGCAGATCTGACTTTGCTAGTAACCTTGCTGATGTGCTCGCCAGCTAGTTTTTGTTTTGGATGAATTGCCCCTTCAGCTGCTGCAGGCTCGCCAACAGATGAGTCACTCTTCAATCTGAACGTCTGAAACTTATGGTCATTATCTTAATAAAGCTGGCCCTGAAATTGTGATGGGTTAACCCATTATATAAATGGAGTTTAATAACCCCACAATAAGGATAGTTCAGAGGTTTGGGACAAGGGGTGTTGCTTGGTGATGCAGGGATCCCGCACACACACCCCTCTCCAGCAGGCAGAAGTATAATACCAGCAGTGGCCACTAATGCCAGTGACATAGCCAGTACTGCAGAGCTGCCGACCTCTCGCTCTCAGGGACAAGATTTCAGCCCACCCGGGGACTTGAGTGGGCGCCCTGACACCATCCACAAATGCCAGATTATCTGGTAATTGAACCAGGCCCCCTGGAGAAAAGCTCTTGGGGTTCTCTCCAGTTCTCCAACCAGTCGATGAGACCCCCACTTAGGCTTATTAAACTCCACCCCATAAATCTCACATTGCTCAACTTACATTTTCAATTCTACGCCCAGCAGAAAATCTACCATCAAGACTCGTAGATTAATTGTTTTTTAATTCTTGGTGGATTACAGGGGTATATTCCCTTTTACTCAGGAGTGTTCTGGACAACACATTCTATATGGTTTAAGATCACTTATCTATATTTTCCACAATTACATTTTGTCCATCATATTCTTTTGAAAACAGCCTTATCGTGCTCACAGGCATTTATATATTTTATTAGAATTCTTTTTTCTTAATACAAATGGATATTATAAAGAAAGGACTTGAAACTTAGAAACAAATTTGAAAGAAGAAGTTAGCTATGTTTCATATTTCACTTCTTTTCCACTGTTGTTATATATTCTAACCGTTTAAATGTTTTCTTATTATTTGGCTTACTTAGCACATCATACAATGTCGCTTCTATTAGTTCCATTACATTAGTGCTTACTTGCTTTGGACATGTTTAAAGTTTGAAGTTTAAAAGTTTATTTATTAGTATCACAAATAGGCTTATGTTAACACTGCATTGAGGTTACTGTGAAAATCCCCTAGTCGCCACACTCTGGTGTCTGTTCGGGTACACTGAGGGAGAATTTAGCATGGCCAATGCACCTAACCTGCACGTCTTTCGCTCTGTGGGAGGAAACCAGAGCACCCAGAGGAAACCAATGCAGATACGGGGAAAACATGCAGACTCCATACAGACAGTGACTCAAGCTGGGACTCGAACTCAGGTCCATGGCGCTGTGAGGCAGCAGTGCTAACCACTGTACCACCGTGCCGCCCATAAGGGGCAGACATGTTGCATTGTCTAGGAGCTATTTATTGACTGTAAAACACTGTGGGACAACTTGATATCATGAATGGCACTTTGTATGCACAAGTTTTTTCTGTTCTTTTCAATTGTTTTGCCCCAGCTCTATACGAGATGAATTGCCCTGTAGGAAAGGCTGTCCATTTGATGCTCCTGATTGATTGAACATTATCCTCTGTAGCTGACTATCAGCCAATTAGAAGGAAAATTGTACTCATCTCCAAATTGGCTGATGGGATCTTTGGAGGCACAGAAAACAAAGAAAATGTAACAAAAATAGATAAGAAAAGTAGAATGGAATTAATACTTAGAAGAAGTGGGAGAGATGATAGATAAGAATACAAAATTAGAGGGAAAATAACATTTTTCATACAGGTACAAGTGCGTGCAGGATTTCATTTCTATTGAATGATAATAGTGATTAAATTATTCCTTATAATATAAAACTTTCAGTGTTATTGTAAAGGTTGAAATGCGTTAAAAATTGATCTTGCTCTGACCTGCTGACAGACTTAGGTTGAAAGCACCAAAATCATGTATAAACATATCAGTTTATATTATCATCAAGAAACTCACTAATTTGTATTCTACATAATATGTACTCATGAAATAAAGTCCAACCAGCATCATACAATTCCGTTAGACATTCCATGGCTGGGTACATCATAAACAAATTATGTTATATTTTTGACATCTTAAATAACTTATTGCATGACTTGTCATCTAGATTCATCCCAAGATCCTAGTTAATTGCAAGTGAATACTGGAATAAGAATGCAAATAATTTAACATTTGATTATGTGCAAAAACCACAAAACAATGTTAATAGAATTATTATTGAAAGACCATAATAATAAAATGGTTACAGAGCAGTGAGGAGTCTCTGTGCATTTATAAATGATGTCACAAAAATTTGAATTTCTGTGAGTCTCTCCCACTCACCTGCCTTAACTTTGGCAGAGATACCGGAGAAAAATGGTATATACAACATTTGTGCCATTTTTCTTGAGTTTCCACCATTGTTTTGCCAAATTTCCGGCAGATGAACAGGAGAGCCCCTGTGGAAACTCAACACCTCGATATTTTTTTCCACCTTTGTGTATAGCACATCTTCACAGCATATAATACCTGGCCACAATTTGCAAAGGGAGGATTTCATGTGAAGCGGAATGTGACTCGAAAATAAATGACTATTAATTAGCCACGGTCCCGTTTTTTACCTTGCATGATAAATGTTTTCCATCAAGTCACAACGTTAACATAATTAATGTGCAGTTAAAGCTCCTTTCTTTCGTTATCGATCACTCTATTGCTATTCAATTGTTATCTGGCAACCTTCGTATTCAAGACAAGGAGCTGAATCAATAGTTCTGAACAGAATGTTACCTTATATTCTAGAAACAGACAGAAGTTGTACCTTTAGGGTAGTATGGCTTTTTAACATGACCATCGGAGGATCTAGACTTCTTCTCATCTCCAACGTGATGCCTTGGAATTTGATCTGATGCATCCCTCTTTGCAGTTTCCATTGCCATTTTTTCTCTCATTGCCTTAGCCCTCTCTGTTTCCAGTGCAATGGCCTTTTCTAACAGAGTTAAGTTTCCCTTGGTCATATCAAACACCTCCTCAGACCGGTCAGATTTGACTGAACCAGTGTCATCATCTCTGTCATGTGATTCTTCTTCCTTGACACCAGAAGAAAAAGCTCGAGATCGAGGGCTAAGCTGTTCTTCAAGCTTCATCAAGTTAACCATATCTGAATAGTTCCGATCTGACATCCTTCTTGTGATGTCATCATCAGGTCTGTTCTGTTGACAATCACTAAAATGATGTTGCTGGTTCCTTTCCTCATGCTGACTCTCGCTTAGCTTCCTGGCCAAGTCAAAACATTGGTTCCTTAGGCACTCAAGACTGCTCAGGCAAACAGCCTCATCACTTTCATCAACAGTCTTTTCCAAACCATCACCGGTGGACTTGCATGATCCCAAGTTCACATTTCTAATTTCATTCTGTATTAAACCATCTATGCGACCCCTAACACTTGCATTGTCTGAAAGTACCACACCATGTCCTTGTGCCAGGAGCTTAAGGGAATCCACTGTTTCCCTAACAACATCACTGTCAACATCCAAACTCAGCTGGCAGGAGTCACTTTTATTTGTTTTTCTACCCCTGCTCCCGTTAGTGTCACTATCGTCCTCCAGGCCACGCACTGTGCTGTCACTCATTTCAGACTCTGTCATAGCCCTAAACGCTGCATCTTCAGCTATTTTTCCCAGGTTTAATAATGATTTTGCAACAAGCTCATCATAATTGTCATATTCATCATTGTTGTTATCATCTTTCTCAATGTCCTGGTTTCTCCTGAAATTATCAGATTCTTCTTGAAGGTCTTCTAATGGAAAACAAGAAAGCAAAGCTTAATTATTGTTGATCACCTAGAGATGAAATTATTCAATGGACATGGTTTATTGTCATTAATTCTATTCCTCCCAAATTTTTCCCTATTTTCCTATGGGCAGTGACTCAAATGGCAGCGTGACCCGCAAGCTATTGGTAGCTTGCTCATGTGATTGTTTTGTATGCATGAACAACAAAGGTCCTGGAATTCCACAGGAGTTTATCCAACTTCTTCTTCACAATATTACGTGGCAGGAGACTAGATGAATGCACACTCCACTCCCACCACCACCCAATCCAATCCCACCGCCCCACCACCATCCAATGAACTGCATCAATTTAGAAAATGGTAATTTTACAAAATTTCGCTGGAGCAATCTCCACTGATTTTCAGCAAGCTATTTTACGATGAGGGCACATCACTCAATTTTGTCTTGAGTTAACTTCCAAACTTTGCACATGTTCCAGCAATACTCAGCAAAAGTGAAAATTCCACTTTTTTTCCCCCTGGGTAATTTCTTATTCCTTCTGTTACAGCTAAGGAATAGTGACCAATTAATGTAGCCCATTGCTGCCCAGGCTGAGATCAGCAAAGGTTGGAAGGCTAGGGATCAAACTTGGTGCCTTCAGGTACAGCTCAGTATAACATCGAATGGCGCAATTATCGACTGAGTCTTCAGAAATGCCTTTGTTTATATTTTAAATGTATGGAAGCCTAATCAAACAATGGTGAGTGTGGTAAGTAACAAATGCTTGCAGTGTGTAAACCATTTCTTCCAGATAATTAGATCTTAATAATAGAATAATCAATAGAGTCAACAATTTATATCAGACCTATTGGTTTGTGCTGGAACAGTGATAAAAGAGATGTGCCACAATGATTAACATAAGAATAAAAATGTCTTTACAAGGTCAGCGTGATCAAGTTATGCAAATTCATCATGTTAGAAGTAAATTTATTCTGGCACAATACTGAAATCCAACTCATGGAGTAATGTAACTTTGGCCTAAGAATTAAAATAGTATTCTGATTTTACAGCAAGTTATTAGTTATCTTTAATTAGGAACAATATTTTTATTCTCCTTTCTATAAAACAAATAATTCCCTTAATAAACATCTGGGTGCAGAAAATCAAAACTAATTCACATGTATTAGTAATACAGCTTATAATTATTGTATAATTAAAATAAAAACACCTCTGAACTCACATGGTTACTGTCAGAATTGCAGTATTAATACATGAACAATCTTGGTTACCAACAATACAATAATTACTGTCGTTTCCAAGTGAATATTCACAGGTTTAAAAAATCACTTGGATGACGAAGTTTTGAACTAAAAAAAATCACTTGGATGACGAAGTTTTGAACTAATTGCTTATTATGGAATGAAGTTTAAAAAGTTCCATCATGATCGGCATGTTGGAGTAAGAGGTGACTTTTATGATCTGTTAATGAAATCAATCATGTGTTTAAAACGAGCTTATGTGAATTCGCAACAGCACACTTAATAACAATAGGGTCATTTCATCAATTGCAATGAATCTGGGTTAGAATATTGTATCGCAATGCTTCTTGCGAATACAATTCACCACGGGGAATATGGGATCAGCAACTTTACACAAATGTTGAAGATAAATTCAAGCTTCCATATTTAGTCTCTACTAATTTTCAAATAATGCAAGCCAGAAATTAAGACAGCTGAATCCAATCTTAGAAGATCTTTGTTTTGACATTTTTATAAACTGAGCAGCATTCAAAGGCTTTTTCAATCTGTCTAATGTAATTCATACCTTGCTCGTTACTCTGATCTTCATACTCTTCATCATCCTCATCTTCCTCTTCTAATTCATCTTCGTCCTCCTCTTCCGCTTCCACATCCTCTTCTTCCTCTTCATCTTCCTCCTGATCATCATTTTCATCAGAATATTCCTCATCTTTCTCGTCCAGTTCCTCTGTACCATCAGTCTCATAGCACTCATCTACAGAAGAGTTGTCAGTTCTCACCAGGAATGGTTTTCTCTTCAGAGCTGGTTCACTTGGTTGTTTGTCCTGTATTTTCCGCTTTTTTGCCAATGGACATCCATAAACGCTAGAACAAGGAAACAGAAAACAATTAGTACAGTAGGAAGAATTTCTACATTAATGCATTGCATTTGGAACAGCAATCTTATTCATTCTAGAATTTACTATAGATAAACAAATTACATGTGTTAAGATAGCTAACACTACTAGGCCAATTAAATCAGTCAGATGTTCTCTCTTTGAAGGTCCAGTGCAAAAGTTTAAGAAATTCCATATCACTGAACTGCGTGGGAATATTTCAAGTGTCCTTTTAATCTCTTCAACGTTAACATAGAGCCAACTGCCTCATCAGTTGTGTTAACATTAAAACAAAGTCAGCATTGAGAGTTGCATTCTGTGAACTTTCTCACTCAGGAGAGTCTCACTCTCATAGTACCTGTGTATTTACTTCCTACTCACATTTTACAAAATTGTTTTTTGCCTCCTTACTGTGTAAGGCAGTTCTATGAGTTCATGCATGTTTCATTTACACCAGTATACTGAACAATTGATTATCTTGCACAGTATCGTAGCCTCATGTTAGAATTCAGGTGGCAAGGTCATGAGGAGTAGAGTACTGGAGTCTAGTCTTTGTATACTTGCAAGCTTATTGTTTTAAACAGAGTCACACATCACACATCATGCACCTCCAACCAATATCACATCTTTCAGTCTGCTCCTATATATGTATAATAAGCACAGGTGAGTCCAAAAATAATACCACCACCCTTAAATACCCAATGAATATACAATTAACAAATCATTGCAGAAGATCCCCAGCTTATTTATCAAAACATATTTATATGAGCTAACTAATGAAATATAAAGATACAAATATTGTTGTGAATGTCTAGTTCAGAATTCATGTGTTTTCGGATATAACTTTTAATTTAAAGAATTAAAGAGTTAAATGGAAAGATCCTGATTGAGAAACTGATAAACAACCCTAATGTAACGGCAAACCAAACAAGCCTAGGTTTAATTAACCTGTGTTTATCTTAGCAGGTCAGAGTTGATTGGGGAATAAAAACTGAAACAATGGCAAACCCATATCTGGAGTTCTTGGTAGAGCCAGGGTGTCCATTATTTTCTCCATGAAATAAACTAAAAGCGAGCAACTCTGGGAAAGAGGGTGGTAAGACTACATAAGAAATATAAATTATTCATATGAGTTCCAGAATCAAAGAGCTGTGTTAAAGGTAAAATAGCTTTGTTAACATTTTTGTTTGAGAATATCCCAAAGCATACCAAATTGTCATGGAGTCAGGATGTGGGAGTAAAAGGTTCTTTTGCTTAATGTATCTGTATATGTTTGCTAATAGAAGTTGGCAGTTCAGCTCGGGAACAGACAGAAGCATTTGCAGTTTGGTCTCGGTGTAGATTGCAGCTCACTGAATTGGGACAGCTAAAGGAATTAAATGTTAGTCATCTTAAGAAAAGAAAATACTAACTTTATTGTTCACTGTGCAGATTGAGGGTGAGGCTTGAGCTCAGTTTGGAATTCAAAAGATGAAAAGAAGCTGGAAGATTTGCCTAGCTCAAAGTAAAAGGAAGAAATCTACAGTGGTCCTCACAGAGCTTTGCAGCAGATGGTAATTTGCAGTTAGTTTGGAAGCAAACAGTTGATCTGTCAGCTTGGAACAGACAGAGAAAACATCTGCTAAGAGCTTGGAAATAGCTGTGGGACCAGCACTATTTGGAAGCTGTGGGAGCATAATGGGCTATTAAGCCAGTTGGTGACAAATCCCCACTTGAACTGAAGAGTCCACAATTATGAGTTTTAGAGAAAAGTGGAGGACCATTTATCCAAAAGCAAATGGAAGGATCCCCATAAATGTTATACCTCAGGGAACAACTGGAACACGGAGGAGAAATCAAGGCAAATTCTGGGGGGCTGGGGTGGTCCCAGGAAAAATTAGGAACATACAATCTTGGAGCAATAATACCCCATTTGGCCCTTTGAGTCTGTTCTGCTATTCATTATGATCATGGCTGATACTCTGGGCGTGATTTTCCAGCCAAGCTTGCCCCAAGGCCGGAAATTCCTGCTTGAGGCCAATGAACTTTTGCATGGTCCATATCCCACCCTCTATCTCAATGCTGTATTCCTGCTTCATTTCCATACCCCTTAATGCCATTAAAATCTAAAAAAAAATGTATCTCATTCTTGAATACATTCAGTGATTGGGCCTCCACAACCTTCTGTTGTAGAGAATTCCATAGGTTCACTACCCTTTTTTCCTCATCTCAGTCCGAAAGGGTTGACCCATATACTGAGTCTGTGTCTCCTGGTTCTAGATTCCCAAACCAGGGAAAACATCCTCCCTGCATCTGGTCTGCCCAGCCATGTTAGAATTTGATATGTTCAATCAGATCTCCTCACATCCTTCTAAACTCAAGTGAATACAGGCCATTGAACCAATTTCTCCTCATAGGACAGACCCATCAATGCCGGTATCAGTCTTGTGAACCTCTGCTGCACTCAATCTATGGCAAGTATATCCTTTCCTCGGCATTCAGACTAAAAGTGCACATAATACCCTGGGTGTAGTCTCACTGAGGCCCTGTATAACTTCAGAAAGATATCCCTACTTCAGAACTCAAATGTTCTTGCAATGATGGCCAACATACCATCTGTCGTCCTAATTGCTTGCTGCACCTACCTCTCCACATTCGTTGACTGGTGTACAAGGGAAGCCAGATCCCTTTGTATATCCATACTTCTCAATATATCAGCATTTAAATAATACTCTTCCTTTCTGTTTTTCACACCAAAGTGTCTAACTTCAAATTTAGCTATGTTGTACTCTATTTGTTATGTATTTGCCCACTTACTCAACTTGTCTAAATCACCTTGAAGCCTCCTTGCATCTTCCTCACAACTTACAATTCCGCCCAGTTTTGTGTCATCAGCAAACTTGGAAATGTTACATTTGGTTCCCTCATCCAGGTCATTTATATATATTGTGAACAGCGAGTGCCCAAGCACTGGTCCCTGCGGTACCCCACTGGTCACTACCTGCCACTCGGAAAAAGATCCATTTATTCCTACTCTCTGTTTCCTGTCTATCAACTAATTGTGGATTCATGCCAATACATTACCCCCTATCCCATGTGCTTTAATTTTGTCGAATAACCTCTTATGGGGTTCTTATCAAAAACCTTCTGAAAGTTCAAATACACCACGTCCACTGGTTCTCCCTTATCTATTTTACTAGTTATATCCTCAAAAAACTCCAGTTGATTTGTTAAGCATTATTTGTGTTTCATAAACCCTTGCTGGCTTTGTCCAATCCTGTTAAATGCTTTCCAAATATTCTGTTATCCTGTCTTTTCTAAAGACTCGTACATTTCCCCCACTATTTATGTCAGGCTAACTGATTTGTAATTCTCCCTTTTCTCTCTTCCTCTCTTTTTAAATAGCTTGGTTATATTTGCAAACAACTCATCCAATATTTCCAGAGCCACTTCCTTTAATACTCTAGGATTTAGATTATCAGGCCCTGGTGATTTGTCAGCCTTTAAACCCATTAATTTCCCCAGTACCCATTTTCCCATAACATTCAAGGCTTTAGGCCAAGTGCTGATAAATTGGATTAGGTGGGAGGGCAGGTGTTTTCCTGCGTGTCGGTGCAGACTCAATGGGCCAAAGGGCCTCGTCTGCACTGTATCATTCTATGATTCTATTCTATGATTAATGAAGAATTCTATCACATTATGATTGCTCTTCCTCAAGGGACCCTGAACGACAAGATTATTAATTAACCCTTTCTCTTTGCACAGTACCCAGTCTGAAACAGACTTCTCTGCGTGGTTCCTCAGTGCATTCGTCTAAAAATCCATCACGTATACAATCCAGCAACTCTTCCTTCACTATACCATTGCTAGTTCAGTTTGCCCAATCTATATGTAAATTAAAGTCACCCATGATTACAGTTACACCCTTATTGCATCTCTGATTTCTTGTTTAATACCTTCCCTTACATCTCTACTACTGTTTGGGGACCGACAGACAACACCCAACAATGTTTTCTGCCCTTTGGCATTTTTTATCTCCACCCACACAGATTCCACATCATGATTTTCCAAGCCAATAACATTCCTCACTATTGTATTGATTTCCGAATAAAAGCAAATTACTGCAGATTCTGGAGTCTGAAACCAAAAGAGAAAACGCTGGAAAATCTCAGCAGGTCTGGCCGCATCTGTAAGGAGAGAAAAGAGCTGACATTTCGAGTCCAGGTGACCCTTTGTCAAAGCTAAAAGGCATAGAAAGTGGAAGATAGTTATACTGCAGGAGGAGGGAATGAAAGATGAGTCCTAGCCATAGAAACCAGGGGAAAAGACTGCTAATAGCTGTCCACAGAAAGAATAAAGGGTGTGAATGGCCAAACGGTAAAGAAGCTGTAAGCTGTGACAGATGGAGATGTTGGGGAGGGGGGGAGGAAATGGAACAGAGATAGAATGTAGAAAAGGGTAAGCGGGGGGCGGGGGGAGAGAAAAGGTAAGGGAAAGGGGATGAAGCAGGGGGAAGGAAAGAGTGGGGGAGAAGAAAAATGAAAAAAGACAATAAAGAAATAAAAGGTAGAGAACAGTAAAAAATTAAATAAAATAGAATGAAAACAAAGGGGGTCGAGGTGGGGTAGAGCAAATCATCTGAAGTTGTTGAATTCGATGTTGAGACCGGAAGGCTGTAAAGTGCCTAGCCGGAAGATGAGATGCTGTTCCTCCAGTTTGCGTTGAGCTTCACTGGAACATTGCAGCAGGCCAAGGACAGACATGAGGGCATGGGAGCAGGATCGTGTGTTAAAATGGCAAGCAACCAGAAGGTCAAGGTCCTGATTGCGCACAGACCGAAGGTGCTCAGCAAAGCGATCACTCAGTCTACGCTTGGTCTCTCTGATATAGAGGAGACCACATCGGGAGCAGTAAATGGAATAGACCAAATTGAAAGAGGTGCAAGTGAAACGCTGTTTAACCTGGAATGAATGTTTTGGACCTTGGATGGTGAGCATGGAAGAGGTAAAGGGACAGGTGTTACACCTTCTGCGATTGCATGGGAAGGTGCCATGAGTGACAGGAGAGGTGTTGGGTATAGTGGAGGAGTGGACTGGGTTATCCCAGAGGGAACGGTCTCTGCAGAATGCTGACAGAGGGAGTGAAGGGAAGATGTGTCTGTCCTTGGCTTGCTGCAATGTTGTGGAGATGCCGGCGTTGGACTGGGGTAAACACAGTAAGAAGTCTAACAACACCAGGTTAAAGTCCAACAGGTTTATTTGGTAGCAAATGCCACTCGCTTTCGGAGCGCTGCTCCTTCGTCAGATGAGTGGGAGATCTGCTCACAAAGAGGGTATACAGAGACACAAACTCAATTTACAGAATAATGATTGGAATGCGATTCTTTACAGCTAATCAAGTTTTAAAGGTACAGACAATGTGAGTGGAGAGAGCATTAAGCACAGGTTAAAGAGATGTGTATTGTCTCCAGACAGGACAGCTAGTGAGATTTTGCAAGTCCAGGCAAGTTATGGGGGTTACAGATAGTGTGACATGAACCCAAGATCCTGGTTGAGGCCGTCCTCATGTGTGCGGAACTTGGCTATGAGTTTCTGCTCAGCAACTCTGTGTTGTCGTGTGTCATGACGGCTGCCTTGGAGAACGCTTACCCGAAGATCAGAGGCCGAATGCCCGTGACCGCTGAAGTGCTCCCCAACAGGAAGAGAACAGTCTTGCCTGGTGATTGTCAAGCAGTGTTCATTCATCCGTTGTCGTAGCACCGGCATGGTTTCCCCAATGTACCATGCCTCGGGACATCCTTTCCTGCAGCGTATCAGGTAGACAATGTTGGCCAAGTTGCAAGAGTATGTACCGTGTACCTGGTGGATGGTGTTCTCACGTGAGATGATGGCATCCGTGTCGATGATCCGGCACGTCTTGCAGAGGTTGCTGTGGCAGGGTTGTGTGGTGTCGTGGTCACTGCTCTCCTGAAGGCTGGGTAGTTTGCTGCGGACAATGGTCTGTTTGAGGTTGTGCGGTTGTTTGAAGGCAAGAAGTGGAGGTGTGGGGATAGCCTTGGCGAGATGTTCGTCTTCATCAATGACATGTTGAAGGCTCCGGAGCAGATGTCGTAGCTTTTCCGCTCCGGGGAAGTACTGGACGACGAAGGGTACTCTGTCCACTGTGTCCCGTGTTTGTCTTCTGAGGAGGTCAGTGCGGTTTTTCGCTGTGGCGCGTCAGAACTGTCGATCGATGAGTCGAGGGCCATATCCTGTTCTTATGAGGGCATCTTTCAGCGTCTGGAGGTGTCTGTTGCGATCCTCCTCATCCGAGCAGATCCTGTGTATACGGAGGGCTTGTCCGTAGGGGATGGCTTCTTTAATGTGTTTAGGGTGGAAGCTGAAGAAGTGGAGCATCATGAGGTTATCCGTGGGCTTGCGGTACAGTGAAGTGCTGAGGTGACCGTCCTTGATGGAGATGCGTGTGTCCAAGAATGCAACCAATTCCGGAGAGTAGTCCATGGTGAGTCTGATGGTGGGATGGAACTTGTTGATGTCATCATATAGTTGTTTCAGTGATTGTTCACCATGAGTCCAAAGGAAGAAAATGTCATCGATGTATCTAGTGTATAGCATTGGTTGAAGGTCCTGTGCGGTGAAGAAGTCTTGTTTGAACCTGTGCATGAAGATGTTGGCATATTGAGGTGCGAAATTGGTCCCCATGGCTGTCCCGTGTGTCTGGATGAAGAACTGGTTGTTGAAGGTGAAGACATTGTGGTCCAGGATGAAGCGGATGAGTTGTAAAATTGCGTCTGGAAACTGGCAGTTGTCGGCGTTGAGTACTGAGGCAGTTGCAGCAATGCCACCATCGTGGGGGATGTTGGTGTAGAGTGCCGAGACATCCATTGTGACGAGGAGTGCTCCTGGTTCAACTGCTCTATGTACGCTGAGTTTCTGTAGGAAGTCCGTAGTGTCGCGACAAAAGCTGGGGTTCTTTGTACAATGGGTTTCAGGATGCCCTCGACATAACCGGAGAGGTTCTCGCACAGGGTCCCATTGCCCGATACGATGCGATGGCAGTGTGTGTTTGCCTTGTGTATCTTCGGGAGGCAGTAGAGATCTCCAACTCGGGGAGTACGTGGGATGAGAGCACGGAGGGTGTTCTGAAGGTCCGGATCAAAGGTCTTGATCAGAGTGTTGAGTTGGCGGGTGTGTTCTTTGGTCGGATCTGCGGGTAACTGTCTGTAGTGTTCCTCGTTGTTCAGTTGTCGGTACACTTCTTTGCAGTAATCCATTCTGTTCAGTATGACAATGGCCCCTCCTTTGTCTGCTGGTTTGATGACAATGTTGCGGTTGGTCTTGAGAGCGCGGATGGCGTTCTGTTGTGCTTGGGTGATGTTCGGGGCTGTCTTGTGAGTGCGGCTGATGAATTTGGTGTTTACGCACCTCCTGACGGCTTGGGCATACATGTCAAGTCGAGGGCAGCGGCCTTCCGGAGGAGGTCAATTCGACTCTTTCCTCTTCAGATGCACTGCATTTCCATTATGGACGGTCACCTCAGCACCTCACTGTACCGCAAGCCCACGGGTAACCTCACGATGCTCCACTTCTCCAGCTTCCACTTAAACACGTTAAAGAAGCCATCCCCTAAGGACAAGCCCTCCATATACACAGGATCTGCTTGGATGAGGAGGATCACAACAGACACTTCCAGGCACTGAAAGATGCCCTCATTAGAACAGGATATGGCACTCGACTCATCGATCGACAGTTCCGACGCGCCACAGCGAAAAACCGCACCGACCTCCTCAGAAGACAAACACGGGACACGGTGGACAGAGTACCCTTCGTCGTCCAGTACTTCCCCGGAGCGGATAAGCTATGACATCTCCTCCGGAGCCTTCAACATGTCATTGATGAAGACGAACATCTCGCCAAGGCCATCCCCACACCCCCACTTCTTGCCTTCAAACAACCGCAAAACCTCAAACAGACCATTGTCCGCAGCAAACTACCCAGCCTTCAGGAGAACAGTGATCATGACACCACACAACCCTGCCACAGCAACCTCTGCAAGACATGCCGGATCATCGACACGGATGCCATCATCTCACGTGAGAACACCATCCACCAGGTACACGGTACATACTCTTGCAACTCGGCCAACGTTGTCTACCTGATACGCTGCAGGAAAGGATGTCCTGAGACATGATACATTGGGGAAACCATGCAGACGCTACGACAACGGATGAATGAACACCGCTCGACAATCACCAGGCAAGACTGTTCTCTTCCTGTTGGGGAGCACTTCAGCGGTCACGGGCATTCGGCCTCTGATCTTCGGGTAAGCGTTCTCGACACACGACAACACAGAGTCGCTGAGCAGAGACTGATAGCCAAGTTCCGCACACATGAGGACGGCCTCAACCAGGATCTTGGGTTCATGTCACACTATCTGTAACCCCCATAACTTGCCTGGACTTACAAAATCTCACTAGCTGTCCTGTCTGGAGACAATACACATCTCTTTAACCTGTGCTTAATGCTCTCTCCACTCACATTGTCTGTACCTTTAAAACATTCCAATCATTATTCTGTAAATTGAGTTTGTGTCTCTGTATGCCCTGTTGCTGCAATGTTCCAGTGAAGCTCAACGCAAACAGGAGGAACAGCATCTCATCTTCCGGCTGTCCACTTTACAGTCCGAAGGTCAGCAGCGGCACAGCAACTGTCAGGAGAAAGCGCTTGCTTGAAAAAATGGTAAGTCAAATTCCTGTAAGTTTAGAAACAATTGGATGCTGTGTGTGAGGGGGAGGGGAGTGGAAGGTTTGAGGAGGGGAGATTGGAGGGTTGCGATGAGGTTACAGTGGAATGGGAGCGGCAAGATCAGGATGGTCTGGGAGAAGGTTGGAGGAAGGTTAGGGGGCTGAGGGGTAATTATTGGGAAGTTAAAGGGGCCTGGGGGGGTGAAGATTGTGGGAAGGTTGTGGGGTATGTAGGGAGGTTAGAGGAGGGTTGATGGAAAGTTGAAGGTGGGGTTGGACGCAAAGTTGGTGGGAGGTTAGATAGCGGGTCGAGTAAGGTTAGATGGAGCTTGCGGGTGGTTGGAGACAGGGCTTGGAGTGGGGATTGGGGAGTGGTGGGAAGTTGCATAGGATAGGTTGGATATGAGGTGTTGGGGGGAGATTAGTTACAGAGTTGAATTGTTTTTGTAAATGTAGTTATTCTTTGTAGTCCTAACATCAGTTGATTGCTCCTCCAATTGGCCCTCCAATTTCACCATTACTGCAGTCACTCTGCCAACTGAATGCAGGTGTAATGAAAGAAAGACAAAGCCTACATTTATAGAATTACTTTCATGATGTCTCAAAATGCTTTGCAGTCAATTAAATACTTTCCACTTGTATGCACAGGTATAATGTACAAATAATATCAAATGGCAGACCAGGCTCAAAGGGCTGAATGGCCTACTCCTGTTCCTAATATATATGTTTGTATGTTGTTCTGATATGGATGAGATGAACTGGGCTATATGGTCTTGTTATCCTTGCGACTAGAGGGTTGAATCATGGCTAGAGTTCTGTACATTTTACTTCTAATGTAATTTTACTGTGAGCGGGCTTTATGGGGTGAGATTGCCAGGAAAGGGGTGTGTAAGGGGTTCAGTGAACCTGTAACCTGTTCTGCACTGCACACGATTTTCAAGAATTGTTTCCATTGACTTCAATCTTGTACTTTTGTCTGCTGAACTATTATCTCACCCTATCTTAGTGCTTTTTATGAGTTTTTTGAGGTATTGAAATATTGTGGTGAAGTTGCATAGTGGATATTGAAAATATATTGTAGTGAGAAGCAGCAGAGTCTTCAGACTTTCTGAACAAGGTTACAATTGTGAACCAGTTTATGTCCTCTGGCCTCTTAAAAGCTGTGTTGCACAGAGACAGCAGAGAGCTCCAATGCTTCTCACTGACAGTGAAAACCTATATTGTTCAATCATTCTACTTTGTTGCTCAGAAGTCATTTGGTCTTTCTACCCTGCTAGATCATTGATAAAACAGAATCCAATTACACCCCTGGTATTAAACAATGATATTGAATACTATCTTGCACCTAGACAGGAGAAAGTTATCTTCTACTTCAACAAAATGGAAAATAACTTGTGTAGTTTATGTGAGTACTCATATTGAATCTTTCTCTCAAATCTGAATTTACTGTCACCATGTCCATATGGTGTAATGTGCAGAGCATGTTAAGGAAGACTGAAGTAGTCACCAAAATCAGTGTTATCACCTGCACAGTATAACTAATGGGATATTTTCCGATAAAACTAGCAATATTGCATGATGCTATTAAAGTTACATTTGCATTTTTTGGTTTTTTTTAATAATCATGGTGCGATCACCAACAGGGCACTCACAAACTAACACTGCATTATATCTTTGTTGCTCTTAATATTAAGGATCCATGCTACATATATATTGGATAATATCTGTAACCAGATACCAACAATGTGCATTATCATTTTACCAGGACCTTACTGGAATTGTCTGCTGAACTGATTAGTGAATCTTGAAAGGGGAATACATATCATCCCTGATTGAGGGAGTGGGTTAAAGTCAGGTGGAGGAATATGGGGCCTGGAAACAGGAGATGCATGTTTCTCTCCCTGGCCCTGGTTCCAGTCATTTCTCCAGTATTTTCTTTTACTTACACTGATTTCTTTTAAGTTTCTCATTCTTACTAGAACACGATTCCCCATTATTTCTGGATTTTTGTGTGTCTTCTATCCTGAAGACAGGCTCAAGGTATTTGGTACTTGGTACATGGTGAGGTTCTCTCCGTAGTCTTCCACAATGACATTTTCATTTGAGGTGCACAATGAGTGCAACCGATGCTCACATTAATTTAAAAAGTTCAACAGATTTCCCTTAAATTAATTCTTCGAGGACATGAAGATTAAGATTTGTGGGAGATTTTGTTCCAATCTTTAATTGTTCTTGGGAGAAAAAGCAGTTAGTAAAGGAAGCACTTTGGGGGTGTATATTTGGAGTTGTTGGTCATGAAATCTTTGAGCTGTTGACTTTCAGCCTTGATGCACTGCTTAGAAATATGTCATTGTTTATTTAAAATGTTATAGAGGCATGTCAACCTTTAGGCTTTGCTTCAGTTCTGCAGACTGCCAGTCTAGCAATGTGACCAATTGAGAGATGCTAATATTTTGCAAGCAATTGTTTATAACAGGACAAGCTGTCCAGCATTGGGACTTTCTCAAGGAGGGTAATGTTTTCAGCAGTATGTGGGCCCCAAGTAGCTGTATTGTACTCTAAATGTGGTCCAATGTCTGGTACAGCATTTCCTTGATTGTAGTTGAAAAGTGATGGAAGTTCCATTTCACAAACCCAAACATTGTGAATGCTTTGGAGACTGCGTATTGACTTTGTACATTCCACTTATCTTGGATGTGCATTCCTAAGCAACTTCAAGGGAGAACCACGCATTGTTGTTGGGTACTGATGTACATTGCTTATTGCTGATTCACATGATGTTACATTACTCCATGTTGAATTTAATTCCCCACATTTTGGCCCATTTGATGAGATTATGTAAATCTTTCTGAAGGCCAACCTCATCTGCTGCTTCAGTCATGGCTCTATAAACTAGCCATGCATCTGCAAAGAGTCTAATCTGGCTTGATGTTCTATCCTGGAAGACATTGCTAAAGAGGTGAAATAAGTGCTGGCTCAGGACAGTACCTTGGGGTAGACTGCTTATGACTACTTTCCAGTTTGAGGCTTCCCCATTCACTGTGACTCTTTGTTGCTGTTTGGTAAGAAATATTCTTAATCATTGCTTTGTATTTCCTTGGACTCCATAATGATCTTGTTGTCCAGTAACTTCACATACGGTACACAGTCAAAAGCCTTGGAGAAACATAACATAACTGGATCTGTGGTGATGCAATAGTCAAGGTAGTAGGTCAGATCGTGGATGGCAAGGATGTGCTGTGATTCTGTTGATCTGGTTCATGAAAAACATGCTGCTGAGCAATGAGGATATTCTGCGCTTCAAGTCGTTTTATTAGCTGAATATCAATAATGTGTTCTACTAATTTACAGCAAACATCAGTAAGCAAAATAGGTTGATAGTATGTTGAATTGGTAGGGAGTTCTTTCTTGTAAACTGGAGAGGTGGTAGTCAGTCACCGAGTAGTTTTCCTGTGCTCATAGATTGTTGAAAGATACATTATAACACTGGTGCAAACTCACTTGCTACTGTTTTAAGTGCATGATGTGGGATATCATCAGGACCACAAGCTTTACATGGATCTATGTAATGAAGGTATTTCTCAATATCTCTTGTTGTAATTATAACATTAGGCATGTTTTTATAAGTCTGTCCCACACTACAAATTCATACTCATCTGTACTCAAGGATTCCTTCCTTGAAGACACTGCAATATTTCCTGGAGTCTTCTGTCCTGGCCAGCTCAAGTTCAAATTTACGCTTGGCATGTTGAATCTCTCTGCTAACCAGTTTGGTACTACCTTGTCTGAAGTGTTATTGTTCACCAAGAAAGTTTAGCATAGTTTCTCCTGCTTGCAGACGGTTTTTATTAAATAGTCTAATAACCATAGAGTACTCCACTTTACGATGTAGATTCTGAGAGGGATTTGTAGATTTACAAGATGATTTACACATTCGATATTTGTTCGATACCTCTGCCATCTTCTTATTGCTCCATTATAATTTTTCCTATCTCTGCCTCTGATGGACCCACACGTCCTTTTGAAGGCAGGTAAAGGTGAAAACATAATGGGGGAAAAAGCAAATGGCCGATTTAGCTGCCCAGAGTAATAAGATTTGTCTGGTTATCAAACGACAAGAGACAGAGTGAAAGACAAAGGTTAAAATTAACATGTCTGAAATTATAAACTACTCATCAAATCTTGGTTTCAGTCTTGCCTGTCTATTTGTTTAGTAGATCTCTCCCTAAAAAAATGCAATAAGTTCCTGCTAAATCCTTTTCTAAGTCAGCTCCAAACATCTATTCATAATTTACGTGGCATAGACTATGCAATGTAGTTCCTTGAGTAGAGAAGATGAGGGAGGGATCTAATCAAAGTGTTTATCAGGAGAAACTATTTCCTTTGATGGGGGAGACTAGAAGAAGGGGAATTAACCTTAAATATAGAGCTAGACTGTTCAAGGTTGATGTTAAGAAGCGCTTGTTCACACAAAGGTGTACTGGAAGTCTGAAATTCACCTGCAAAAAGCTGTTGGGGTTAGGTCAATTACAAATTTCAAAACTGAGATTGAGAGGTTTTTGTTCAGCAAGAGCACTAAAAGTTATCAAGGCAGTTAAGTGGATTAATGATACATATCAGCCATAATCTATTTGAATGGCACGACAGGTTCCAGAGGTTGAATGACCGACTCCTATCCATATGTCCCCCACCCCGCACTTTGAGAACACTCACTATTTCAAATCAGACATGAAGTGATCTGGATCGTAGGCATCTTTGCAGTTAGCTTTGAATTCAACCTTCAGGCACCACAGCGTACAAAACAAAAATGAGGGCAAAATGGTTTATTGCTAAATTTTCACACATACCCTTAACAAAAGATGAAATTCTACGTTTGTACAAAGCTAGGCGTTTGGTGGCAAAAGGCGCTTAAATATCAGCTAAAACCGGCAACCACCTCCTCATCACGAGTCGGCACGCAGTTGTTGAGGTATTAAGTCATCATGTGCTATGGAAATTTCAACTTAACACATCTTTTTTAAAAAATACATTCTATCACAAAGCTCTCCAGCGGCTTCTATTGGGACTTTCAAAGCGATTTTGTACCAAGAAATGATGCTCAATACAATGATCAGGAAATTACTCAGAGCTGTTCCCATTTCACTGTGAATAAAGTTACTGCCACGCTCTGGACAAAGGCAAAGCAGGAGCAGTTCCATGGAATTCCTGAACAAGAGGATAAATATACAGCTCGCTAAAAATCTGGAAAATTCCAAGCAAGACATCCAAGATAAAAAGTCAAAATAGTTCAAATTCTGCTTTTGATCTTAATTTAATTTTCAAAAGACTGAGCAATATTGTGATGCAGCAGCTTAACTTATGTGAAAAGCCCAAGCACACGTTTCACTTGTTCATCTGTTTCTCGGTTCTGAGGCGGTAAAATTTGCAAAATGGTCCTATCGATCAAAATGTTTAGACTTTTAAAATTATTTGCAGCAGCAGGTAGGGAATACTCAGAAAAAAAAATTTTTTTAATGCTGTGTTAGCTCAGTAACTCTTCCCCCATCCAAAAAGCAGTTCTGATTTCAGCACTATGGATATTGTTACACAACCAGAGAGATAAGCTCAACCAATGCTGAACTATACAAAGTCTCTTCATCACTCTAAGACCAGGAAAACTAGCATCCAAATGTTACATTCTGATGTTAATACAGGGTGGATGAATAACCAGTTCTCTGCTAATATTAAAGGAATTTAAAAAAATTAAGTTTTAGAAGTTATCTAGATATCCAGTCGAAATCTTGTTTTGTATCAGTTGTTGTTATGCTGCAGCAGGAAGCCAGAGGCTTGGCAACCTGATCCCATTCACCAAAATTTAATTTGTGGGATATTATTACCACAACTTCATCATTGATGCAAAACTAAAACTGTCCCAAATTGACACAGTATGACTGGTTTATAAAAATAACTCCCAGCACACTGCCTCCAAACATTCCTGTTAATTTTACTTCCTTGCTTCCCTACCAGTGAAGGTGAATGTTATCCCTGAATTAAACACTATACTATAAATGATCAGGAAGTTGACCTTCAAGAGTCCTACTTAACTTAATTATTTTATTTCTAATTAAAAATGTGCTTGGGTGCACATTTGACATCTGCCTCTGAGGTTAACATAATTGGCTTTGATTGAAAATTTGTGAGGAGTTTTATGCGACATTCTCCCTCCCCTGAGAATTCAACTCAGTTGTCTCCAGTTGAATGTCTACACAGAGGTAGGTTTGCTCACCCCAAAAATCAGCAATGCAATCTTTCAATTGCCCTGCTTAACCTTTTGGTTTTCCTGACTCCAAGGTGTTTACAGACACCTAGGACGGGATTTTCCAGCCACGCGTGCCCCAACACCGAAAATTCCTGCCCAAGGCCAACAGACCTTTAAATGATCCACTAAATTTTCTGTCCCACTCTGTATGATTCTCATGGCAGGCAAGACTGGAAAATTTACCCTCTAGTTCAGAAACAAGAAAATAACAAAAAATTAAAGAAATACATTGTACTAACATGACACTGGAAAGTGCTACTTCACAAAATGTTTTTTGAAAACAATGACCCTGAAATTCCCGGGAAAATTATGGCGAGTCTGCGGCACTCAATGTAGCACAGTGTGTGCAAAGAGCCGGACATTGTGAAAAACAGATATGACAAGAGGCATAAATTGTCCCAAACTGTTGGGTGGTTTGCAATGCTCTGACATGAACCTCACAAAAATGGGATCTTGTCGTCAATTTCCTTGTGAGTTTCAAGAAATCGTTGCATTTACACCATGAAGGGGAATTAAACATGTCAAAGAAAATTAATGTCATAACAACTCTTGTAAAAGTAAGTTTCATATTCCTGCAATGAACTCAACCATCGGGGTCCAGAAAGGGAATAAGTGAAACTATGAAGCCTCAAAGACAAATTATTCCAAGGATTTTAAAATTTGAAATTTGAAATTTATTTTCTTACTTTTCTTTTGACTTTTTTTCCTTTCTTAATTCAACCTGTCTTTATTTCTCTTTTTAAAAATCTAACTCTAATTCAGACTTTTTCCTCATCTACCATGGTCTAGTTGGACCAATGAGTGGCACAGGCTTGGAGGGCCGAAGGGCCTGTTTCCTGTGCTGTACTGTTCTTTGTTCTTTGTCCTGGTTCTTGCTCAGTCGTTAGGTTTCTTTGGTGAAGAAGATACTCTATTGATCCTGTTGCTCACCAGGGTCTCAGATGCTGGGCATGTTATTAACTCACATGCCCAGCAACCTGCAACACAAATTCACACTGAAAAGTAAGGAAACAAATTCACAGCACAGGGCGCTCTGCTGCTGCAAATGCTATGCCATGAGATTCAGTTATCCAAAATGTCAGTTCGGCCCGTATCTTTTTCCTAACTAAATCTGAGGTTTTGTCCCTTTGTTTTCAAATTCAAACATTAAATCTATGCTTACATTTCAATTAAGACTGCAATATGTTCTAAGTTCCAATTGCTACAAGGTGGTGTCTTCCGTCGTGTGCTTTCACTAAAAGAAATAGACGGTCTCCGCGAGACACCTTTTGAAGATGTTCCCAGAGTACCAGTCCAAAGATGTGCAGGTTAGGTGGATTGGCCATGTTAAATTACCTCTTAGTGTCGGGGGACTAGCAGAGTAAATGTACAGGGTTATGGGGATAGGGCCTGGATGGGATTGTGGTCGGTGCAGACTCGATGGGCCGAATGGTCTCCTTCTGCACTGTCGGATTCTATGATTCTATGTTCACATAAATGTACTGACCAAGTATGTTGCTTAATGAGATGTGCCGTTCCAAACTCACTAACTTTGAAACATTTTTTTCATCTAAATTGTGTTTGCGTTCCATAAAAATGCTTTTTTTCACAAGCTTTCAGTGACAACCTAGGGGATTTATTTCCAAGTTTTAAATGAATTACGAACATGCCTCATAGGTAAAGTCATTTAATAATACTTTGGTTTAGCGAGTTATTATGTTACTGGCCAGTAAATTGTCGAACGCACTCCTATAGATTGCTTCAACATGACATGAATTGCGCACATTATTCACCACTGTTCTGCTGAACACCACTGTATTGTTGCATGATAATGTCTTGTGTGTGATGCTGCTGCCCTTCAAAGCAATCAGCACCAACAGCTGTTAGATCCTCAAGTCCACATCACCATCACAATCTTTCCGATCCTAAAAAGGTTATATACCAAACTCACACTGAGACAGCCATCAGTTGGAACCCCATTTCATAACAATAAAACAAAATAAACATAAACACCAACGAGGGTTAAAAACAGTTATTCCATCAATAGGTGTAGATGATGCTGAAACTTCGTAGCTTCTGGTACCATCTGAATCTCACAATTTAACATTCCCCCGTGACACTGCCATCAATCTGGCATTCCATCTATTTCAATGCAATTCATGTGGGGATACAGATCATTGAATACAATTTTGTTATTCAATGGTCTTCATTTGCATAACTTAACCAAGCATAGGGACTGAGATCAATCGTTGACTACACTTAATGCTTACAATTGCCTCAGCTAATGGTCCAAAAGTAGCATATTTTAATCATTGCCAAGTCTCATTGCAAATTTCCATCCATGACACTTTGGAACCATTAATATAAATTTATATTTAAACTGACATTTTGAAAAGGATTCAGACTTAGCAGCATCCTTTTTGCATTGGCCAGATTGTAACCTTAATATTATTTGTTTATTTTCTCGCTCTGAATAAAATACTAGTAACTGGAAATTTAAGAAAGCTGAATGACAAATTATTAGTGAGATAATTATTTCTGATGTTAATTTTTTCTAACAAGAGTCGTAGGATGGTAGAGAAAACATGAGGTGTAGCTGGATCAGAGGAGTTTTTACACAGGTCTGACTTTTACGGGTCTCCTTCAGCCTACTTGAAGGCATGGGAGAGGTGGTGGGTTCGTAAAATGAAGTGGGTGAGCTTCCCACCATGCGCTGGCATCTCCAACCAGGGCCCAGGGAGTGGAGTGCTGGGGCCCCAGGGAGGAGAGGCTGAAAGAAAGACCCAGGAGTGAGGCGCTGCAGAACACCAGGTCATAGGGTTGAGGGGAAGAGGCTAACTGCCATGTATGGCAGACTGTGTGTATGTGGAAGCGAGAGTGTGAGCGAGAGAGTGTGAATGAGTGTGAGTGAGAGAGTGTGAGCGAGAGAGTGTGAATGAGTGTGAGCGAGAGAGTGTGAGCGAGAGTGTGAGTGTCAGCGAGCGAGTATGAGAGTGAGTCGGAGCGAGAGAGAAAGTGAGAGAGTGTGAGTGGGAGCGAGAATATGAATGTGGGTGAAAGGCTGTGAGCGAGTGTGAATGTGCGCGTGAGCAAGAGAGTGTGAGAGTGAGTGGGAGCGACACAGTGTCAGTGGGAGGGACAGTGTGACTGAGAGTATGTGAGTGGAAGTGGGAGTGACAGTGTGAGTGGGAGTAAGTGTGTGTGAGTGAGAGCGAGAGTGTGTGTGTGAGTGGGAGCGAGAGTGTGTGTGAGACAGAGAGTGTATGTGTGAGAGCGAGAGTGTGTGTGAGTGAGAGCGAGAGTGTGTGTGAGTGAGAGCGAGAGTGTGTGTGTGAGTGGGAGCGAGAGTGTGTGTGTGAGACAGAGTGTGTATGAGAGCGAGAGTGTGTGAGTGAGAGCGAGTGTGTGTGTGAGTGAGAGCGAGAGTGTGTGTGTGAGAGCGAGAGTGCGTGTGAGTGAGAGTGAGAGTGTGTGTGAGTGAGAGCGAAAGTGTGTGTGAGTGAGAGTGTGTGAGTGAGAGCGAGAGTGTGTGAGAGTGAGAGTGTGTGTGAGTGAGAGCGAGAGTGTGTGTGTGAGAGCGAGAGTGCGTGTGAAAGCGAGTGTGTGAGTGAGAGCGAGAGTGTGTGAGAGTGTGTGTGTGAGAGCGAGAGTGTGTGAGAGCGAGAGTGTGTGTGAGTGAGAGCGAGTGTGTGTGAGAGCGAGAGTGCGTGTGAGAGCGAGTGAGTGAGAGTGTGTGTGAGTGAGAGCGAGAGTGGGAGAGTGTGTGAGTGAGTGGGAGAGTGTGTGAGTGAGAGTGAGAGTGTGTGTGGGTGGGAGTGAGAGTGAGTGTGTAAGTGAGAGCTAGAATGTGTGTGAGTGAGAGCGAGAGTGTGTGAGTGGGAATGAGAGAATATGGATGGTAGCGAGAGATTGTGTGTGGGAATGAGAGGTTGTGTGTGTGGAAGAAAGAGTGTTTGGGAGTGAGAGTGAGGGTGGGATTTTCTGGCCTCGCTCACCCTGAACCAGGAAAATCCTGCCTGAGGTCAACGGACTTTTCCATGGCCTGCCCCTCATCCACTCCAATTCCTGTGGCGGGTGGAACTGTAAAATTTGCCTGTGTGTGTGGAAGTAAGAGAGTGATTGGCTGGAATTTTCCGGTTGTTCATGCCGGCGGGATTCACAGTCCCGCCAGTAGTGCCCCCCTGCCTGCGGGTTTCCCGCCAGCGTGAAGTGACATCAAAAGGGATTCCCTTTGACAGCAGCAGGACCAGAGATTCCCACCGCTAGCAAACAACACACCACCTCCTGCTGGTGGGAAGTATGCGTGTGTGTGATGGAGAGTGAGAGAGTGTATGTGTGTGCATGTGTAGGAGTGCGTGTGTGATGGGGAGTGAGTGTGTATGGGAGCGTGTGTGCGTGTGCATGGCGGGAAGAGACAGAGTGCATGAGTGCATGTGTGTGGGAGTGAGACAGTGAGAAAATCACGCCAGCATAAAACTGATGTTTGGGTTCCCACAAAATTCTCCCTCCAACCGCATGTCATTGAACCTGCCAGTGCAGCCATGGGGAAATTCTGCCCTAAGTTTTTGTGTGTGCATATGTGTGGGAGTGAGTGTACACGCAAGTGTGAGAGTGAGTGTGCGTGTGTGCATGAGTGAGAAAGTGAGTGTATATGTGTAATTGTACATGTGAGAGAGTGTGTGTGGGAATGAGAAAGTTAATGTGCGTGTGAGCGAATGGATGCGTAATTGTACAAGTGAATGAGAGTGCATGTGCATGAGTGAGAGAGTGTGTGTGTGTGTGTGTGTGTGTGTATGAGTGACAGAGAGTGGGTGTGTGATTGTTTGCCTTACTCCCAGTCTCTGGGTTCTCACTTACTGTCACCAACACATACCAACATATACACACACCCACTCACAGTGGGTGAAGGTGAGTTAGTGGGTTGCTGTCAGGCAGGAAGGTGGGCCCCTCTTTTGGAGGTCCCCTGGGCCCAGCAGAGACATGCCGCAATCTCCCTCCCCCCTCCCGGACTTCACCCTCCTCCTTAAGATCTGCCAATCAGGATCCTCCAAAATTCCAGGCTTATCTTTAATTTTGAGCTCCATCTACTTTTTATTCATGAGGATTGGTTATAGTCCCAGCAGTGACCACTGCTCGATCCTGGCACAGCTGGGATTATAGAGCTGTCGGCCAATCTGCTGTCCAGGGTAGAACTTCTTCCCAGACAGGGGCAGGCATCCCAACTCAAACAATTAAGGCTGACGGGGTAGCCAGGTTTGGGTGGGAGGGCTGATGACCGACCTTTCAGTGGGAACGGATGCAGCTAGGGAATACAACCCATAGAATTTACAGCACATAAACAGGCCGTTTGGCCCAACTGATCAATGCTGGTTTTTGATTCTACACAAGTCTCCTTTCATCTTATAGCTTATATCCTGATTAGCATGTCTTTCTCTTCTTTTCTCTCTCATATATGTAGGCTAGCTTCTTTTAAAATAAATGCGTTAATGTTTTCTCCTCAGCTGTTCTCTCTGGTACTAAGTTCCACATTCGAACCACACATTAGGTAAAGAAGCCTCTTCACAACTCCTTGCTGCATTTATTAGATACTGTCATATATTTATAATCCTTGTTTGGATTCTCCTACTAGTGGAAACTTATTTCAAAGACCTGTATTGGATAATTCCTCATCCTTCCCTCCAGAACTCCAGCCTGTTCAGTCTTTCCTGATAGTTACGTTTGTACATATTCTTTACATCTTCACCAGTGCCTCGATATCCTTTTGGTGATACGTTGACCAAAGAATTGTTTATAATTAATCTATATACAAAGGAAAATATTCTATCTTCATACCTCATGCGAATTATGTAAATAAAATGCATGATTTACAGCCCACAGCAGTAGGATATATTTTAACATGAGAAACCAAATTGAAAGGTCAGAACTCAGCATACCAGCATGGCTGAAAAGAATGGTTAAGGATACTCAGGATATCTCGTGGTGCTGAGTGTTGGTTTTCAACAAGATTTTAACAGGGGAGAAGAAAGAGTGAGGGTGACAGGTGCCTAAACCTCTGTTCTTAGGCAGGACCCCCAACGTCAGAATCATTTACCGGTTCCGAACTTGTTCCATCTCGGCACATGACCACCAAAGCGATTTTCAAAGAACTGGCCAGTTGGTAGCCATTGACGTAATCACTGTCCATTTAGGGGAGTGGGTGCTGTGAGAGACTGGGAGATGGATGCGGGGGTCTTCATTTTAAAGGGTGAGCATTGTGGCGGGCAGACTTATTGAAGGACATAAGAGGAGAGCAGCAGGTCAGCAGTAGGGCAGGCTACCAAGCAGAGGTGCCATGTCAGTTGTCTCACTTTCTGTCTCATTTGTGACCTTTGCTGTGGGTGTGATCAGTCCAATACACAAGATAATGAGTTTAATGATCGGAACCAGACTTGTGTAATACAAATTACTGAAAGCTTTATGACAGATGAATGATGACGTTGGGGAGAGACTCAAATGAGGCAGTGGGGATCTCAACCTTGCAGAGGCCAAATGCCAACTCGATGACACTTATTAGCCATTATTTCTAGCACACTGACTTCATCTCCTCTGGTGTTCATACCTCCATGGCTTTCCATCATCGTTTCCCAAACTGGATAGCTCGCTTTTCCCTCCTTCCCAAGATCCATGAACAGGACTGCCCTGGTGGACCTATAGTTTCAGACCGCTCCTGTCCCACTGAACTCTCTTCCGACCTTGACTCTATTTTTTTCCCCTTGTCCAGTCTCTTTCTACCTACATCCATGACTCTTTTAATACCCTCCATCACTTCAAACGTTTTCAGTTTCCTGGTCTTAACCATTTGCTCTTTACCATGGATGTCTAATCTCTGTACACCTCTATCCCCCATCAGGATAGTCTGGGGGCTCTCCACTTGTTCCTTGAGCCAACCAGTTTCCAGTGACTGCCACGCTTCTCTGCTGAATCCTATTAACCAGTCAAGGCACTGGTAGCATATCTTGAGGAATTAATGGCCTGCTCAATGATGTCCCTTGTGTTGCGACTGTAATGCCTCTGTATCGCCATCAAAGATTGCGTACAGATGTCAGAAGCCATCACCTCAATGGACAGCCCTTGTCCTCGAACAGCCATCCACAGAGTTTCACAAATGGCATGAACAACTCTCGCACTGACGGTTACTGAAGGATGAAGTAGTTATGGTAGTACCCAAAACGCTTGCACAGACCTGGAGCAAACACTACTGGTGGTCGCATATGAGCTGAACACAGAGAATGGGAATCCCATCCTGTTTAGGAATCTCCTTGTGCCCATGTGGCCCCATCAGTGGTGAACCCAATGGCCCCCTTAAACAGGATGTGGAGAAGCCGGCGTTGGACTGGGGTAAGCACAGTAATGTACCACTCACATTGTTTGTACCTTTAAGACTTGATTACCCTGTAAAGACACACATTTCAACCACTATCTTGTAAATTGAGTTTGTGTCTATATATGCCCTGTTTGTGAACACAACTCCTACTCATCTGATGAAGGGGCAGTGCTCCGAAAGCTTGTACTGCCAAATAAACCTGTTGGATTTTAACCTGGTGTTGAGACTTCTTACTGTGCTTACCTCTTAAACAGGACATCCATCAACTCCCATGTGCTGTGATGGACAGCTGACTGAGAGTTGCCAGTGATGTCCCTACTACTCCTTGAAAGGACCGAGGGGAAAGACATTCAATGCCACTTCCAGTTTAATGGCTACTGGCAGGATTTTGCTGACGTGACTAGCAAGGATTGAGATGGCTCTCCCCCAGTGCGGACAACTCTACTGCCATCTGCCTTGATAGGTGCTTCCTTTGTCAGATTCAGGAAGTTGTTGGGACATTCTGTCTACTGCTTTTGTTCCCTCCCTGCCCCTCATGCAACACCTCTGTTGGTCTCAGGATCAATGGGCTACATTTGTTGTGGGAGCAGTTGCTCTTCATCACTCATCTCCAACTCTGAGCTTAGCCTCATTTGCACCGATGATGTTGAGTCTTTCCGCCAGAAGCATTATCACAGCTCCCTGGACCCACTTACTGTGCTTCACTAACTCCTCTAAGTCACACCAACCATCCACTCCACCCCCACACCTCCCACCAATTAATCCAATACCTACTGAGCTAACCGTGTATCATCTCTGCATACAATGACCAGTGCATAAGCAACTCTCTGAACCTGTTCCACTTTATTCACCAATGTTAAATGGAACAGCCTCCGTGATTGGTTCCCCACTGTGATGCCACCTCCTATTCAGGGGTGTGATCGCAACCCTGGCTCCAAACCAAAATTCACTTCTGCTCTTTAACAAGCTCCTCCGTAGCCTGTTTACATGATCAATTGCTGGCGGGTTTGCTGGTACACAAAATCGCTGAAAAACCAGACCATGACAGAAAGCTAACACCACTTGGGGGTCCAAAATTTCAGCCTCACCCAAATCTTTAAGTGATTGAAAATTCCACGCAAAGTGTTCCTCTGCTCTGGAGAAGAATTTGATTCAGAGTCCTTGCAAAGTATCTTACAGTTTGCAATAATTAGGACACTGGAAGCAGGAAATTATGGCTTTTCTGCAGCTTAAAAGGAATTAGAGGTTAGCTGGAGTAGAATCATAGTATCAATAAAACAGGAGTAATAGAGTTTGGAAGTTAGAACTCTCAGAGCAATCACTCCATAAACAACAAATATTTTCTTGTAGCCTAACCTAACAGAAATTGTAGAAGGACCTATGGTTCTATGGACCTACCGAAACAGAGGAATATTTTTTCAAGCCTCATGACTATTTCCTGAGCCACTTTTTAGTTATATGGTTCAATTCATTCATAGGTACAAAAGGCTTTTCAAGGATAGCAAAAGGTCTTTAAATCCAACAAATGTTCCCCCTTTTTGAAGATCAATCAAGGTTAGTCACTTCTCTCCACTGTCTTCAATCTTTCTCATCAGAAATGGCAATTAGAACTATTTTCAATGTTCACTTCCATCATCTTCCCTAGTAACCCACTTCAGAGTTCTCTGATCCTTTGGCTGATCAAATTCCATTTCACTTCTTTCTCATTTATTTCAAAACATGACTCCCTTGTCATTGGAGTCTTTGTCACAGTAAACACATGATCAATCATTTGCACAATCTTGAAAAGCTCAATAAGGTTCATCTTCAAGGTCACCTCTTTACTAAAGGAAACAAACATGATCATTTTAATCTTTACTTATAGCTGAAATTTTAATGCCTATACATTTCAGCTTTATTGCTCACTTCTGCATTCTTCCGTATGTAATTATAGTCTACCTTCATACAGGACATAAGTTCCATACTCGATGATTCACGTTCAAGAATCTGCTGTGGATGTTTTGTGAATGTCCTGAACTATTAAACAGATTGGGCGGCATGGTAGTACAGTGATTAGCACTGCTGCCTCACAGCACCAGGGACCCGGGTTAAATTCCCGGCTTGGGTGACTATGTGGAGTCTGCCCCGTGTCTGCATGGGTTTCCTTCGGGTGCTTTGGTTTCCTCCCACAGTCTGAAAGTCGTGCTGGTTAGGTGTGTTGGCCATGCTAAATTCTCCCTCAGTGTACCTGAACATTCATGGAGTGTGATGACTCGGGGATTTTCACAGTAACTTCATTGCCGTGTTAATGTAAGCCTACTTGTGACACTAATAAATAAGCTTTAAACTCTATTTTAAAAAATGTTTTTGAGAAGTTAACAATTTTTTGGCAAACCTAGAGTTTTACAAATATAATCCATGGGATACTTCAAAGTATTCAGAGGTTATTGTTATTAATCAATCAAATCTTTAGGCTTGTAAATTATTTCTTTAGTTAACATCATGACTGAAACTACCTCATTCCTGGCACCATGGCTGGAATCAGGGTGGGTTAGGTTCCCAGTACGGAAATCTCCATTGGCCATGGGCGGATTTTATGATCTCGCCCGAGCGAGGCCAAACAATCCTGCCCCATATGTCTCCAGAGTTAAGTCATTGTCAATACTTTGAAAGTGACTAATTTTAGTCTCACTTGTTGGGAATGTCTTTGTGTGTTTTGCATCAGGTAATGAGCATGTTAAAATATTCTAAGATCAGGCAAATGCTGAACTGCTCTCCAGTGAGCAATTCCTCTCAAGAGACCATGGGCCCGATTCTCCTGTTTTGGAACTGACGTGTCCATGCCAACAGGAAAACGAGACTGTCTCCCATTGGCATTTGCAGCATCTTTCACTTGGGATTCACCCACCTGAAAGTTGCTGGTAAGCTCATTTCGAGCAACTCACAGACCAGCCCCACTGCTGCGACACCTGGATGTCATTTTTAAATGGTTCCCCCATCTCTGCATTCAGAGACAGGTGCCCCCCCCCCTCCCCGCTACCCCCCAACTGACCAAGGGAGCACCATCAATCCCACACCAAAAAGGAAGTCTCACAACATGTTGTTTTCACAACACTTTGTTCTTTGGGGCGTCTTGACAAATACATGATTAGGATGGGAATAGAGGGATATGATCACTGGAAGGGTAGGGGGTTTTACTTCAGTCAGGCAGCATGGTCGGTGCAGGCTTGGACGGCTGAAGGGTGTGTTCCTTTGCTGTAATTTTCTTTGTTCTCTGTTCTTTGTAACACCGGTTAAAGTCCAACAGGTTTCTTTGGAATCACGAGCTTTTGGAGCGCTGCTCCTTCATCAGGTGAGTGAACCCCAAAGAGGGGCATCCTCCCCCACACCATGAGGGTGACCCAAACCCCCCTCCACCCACCCGCAAACTCAGGCCACCCCCGCTCAGCTCTTCTCTCCCTTCAGACACCACCAGCAAAGCCAGCTTCCCCCTCAAATCCCCAACTCAGGCCCCCTTCTACCTCAGACCCCTTACGCAGCCCTCCTTCAGGCCACTTACCTTGGCAGTGCCCATGGTGCAACTGTCCCCTGGCACTCTGACACTGAAACTGTAGCCTGGTGCCTTGGGCCCTGAGGGTGGTCAAGGAGGTAAGTCCAGTGGCCATTTGCCGCTATGCTGCTGCCTGATTGAAGAGGAAGGGTCCCTCAGGGGTCCTGGGGGTTGGGTGGGCATGGGCTGGGAACAAAAGGTTGACCTCGCCACTCTCCCCCAGGATGGGGGTGTCATGGATGGACTGCCCCTTCTAGCCCTGGCAGACCTGGAGATCACCCCTGGCATGGTGATTTCAGGCAGTCCTGTGATCAACATCTGCATCCCTGCCTGTCAGCTGTGAAAATTCTGAAGTGGCCAGATCACTTTAATCTTCATGCCTCCCAGTCACCAGGCAGCTTTTAAATCATTGCAACACTCCATCTGCAGCAGAGATTTTCCTTACTCCTGCCAGAAGCTGCAGGTGTAAGCAGACACCTTTTGAAGTTCTGTGACAGAGAGATGCCAATTTCAGCTGGGGGCGGGGGGTTGTGGGGGGGGGAGGGGGGGGGTGGTTTCCATTCCACACAACTGTGCACTCAGCCCCAATGTATGCACACAGCTTTGATTTCAAGTTTCTGAGGTTTCCCAACAAGTTGAATTCTTTGAAACCATTTCCATTCCAATGGAACTCTTTGTTCTCAACCAAATTCAAGATGCAGTGCCTTGAAAATGACTGCCCATGACAGCTCAATGGATTCCTATCATCTTCCAGCCACCTGTGTTTATTTTTATTTCTCTTCATGGTAGAATGCAAGTACCCCACTGATTCTGCTGAAACATTGACAGAGTCTGGGCCTGACTGACTCTTGTGATTTCTTGAAAATGACTGGTTTGCAGAAGAGGAAGTGAAACCACAGGCTGGCAATCAGGTTTAGACTCTGTCAAAATTGTGATTTGAATAATCAAGGCGGTGGGGCAGGTGGGAATCCCGATTTTCAGCTGACACCCCATTCAATGGAGCATCTGGATTCCCGCCGGCTGTCAAAGGGGTTCGAGAATCACCACCAATGGCTTTAAGTACATTTTAATATGCAATGTATATAACTGTGACGTTTCTGTAATGTTGAATAGCAGAATGTAGGATATTCAGCCTATTTTAGAAAACGCCAGAACCTCTCGTTCAATAGTCTTAACTTATTCCACCTTTTCCCCCCTCTACTATGCACAGAAATCCATTTTTACTGTTGAATGGTGTTTGTGTGAAGATCTTCCAAGCACTGGATATCCATTTCAAATTTAAAAACCAGCAAAGAATGACAAACAAAAATAATGGGGGAGAAATTGGAGTTATGAGAGAAAGCTGGCTAGAAATATAAAAACAGATCGGGAGAGTTTCTGTGAATCTGTAGCAAGGAAAAGAGTAACGAAGGGAAGTGTTGGTCCTCTAGGGAACGAGTCTGGAGAAGTAATAATGGGAAATAAGGAAACGACAGAAGTGTTGAACGCGTATTTTGTTCCTGTCTTCACCATAGAAAACACAAATAACATCCCAGGAATACTTATTATTCAAACAGTGAAAGGCAGGAAGTTAAAGAAATAACAATCAACAGGGAAATAGTACTGAGAAAGTTGTTAAAACTAAAGGCTCACAAGTTCCCAGAACCTGATAGCCTGCATCCCAGGCTCTTAAAACAAGTGGCTGCTGAGATAGTCGATGCATTGGTTGTGATCTTCCAAAATTCACCAGATGCTAGAAAGGTCCCAGCAGATTGAAAAATAGCAACTATAACTCTTTGATTCAAAAATAGAGGGAGACAGAAAGCAGGAAGCTGCAGGCCAGTTAGCCTTACTATCTGTCATAGGGAAAATACTAGTTATGAAGGAAGTTATAGCAGGGGGCTTTGAAAAGCTTAGTGCAATCAGGCAGAGTCAACATGGTTTTGTGAAAGTAACTTTGTAAAAGGAGCAGAAAACATGGATAACAGGGAGATAAATGCAAAAGACCGTGGTTGCTGGAATCTGAAACAAAAACAGAAAATGCTGGAAAATCTCAACAAGTCTGACAGCAGCTGTGGAGAGAAAATGGAGCCAAAACAGAGCTCTGATGAAGGGTCATCCAAATTCAAAACGTTGGTAAATAGGGAGCCTGTAGATGTGGTGCACTTGAATCTCCAAATGGCATTTGATAATGCATTTGCTTGACTTCAACCCATCTGGAAGTCCAAGCAATACAGCATGAAGACAAAGACTAGGCTATATAACAACACTGTCAAATCGGTTCTGCTGGATGGATCCGGGTGCGGACGCGTCTTAAGGTCAGAAATGAACAAAGTAGAGGCTTTCCACAATGGATGTCGAAGGAAAGTTTGATGCATCTCCTGGCCAAACAACATCTCCAACTTAGACTGGCTGTTGCAGCATTTTAAATGAGATCAAGTACTGTTGACTGTGCTATCTTGGCCATGGATTCAGAATGCCATCAGAGAATAGCCAAAGTGGCCCTTAGATGGACATCACCAGGGAAGAAAAAACCAGGCAGGCCAAAGCAATCTGACGTCAAACTGTAATGCCCGAGCTGAGTGAGATGGAGCTCTCATGGGGTGAAGCATAAAATGTGGCTAAAGATAGAGAAAGGTGGTGTAAGCTCATAGCAACCTAATGTCCCTCAAGGGACAACAAGGATAAGTGATTTCATCAAAGGTTACTACGTAAAATAGTGTTGGGAGTAATGTATTAGCATGGATAGAGGATTGGTTAGCTAATAGGAAGAGTAAGGGTAAATGGCTCATTTTCAGGTTGGCAAGCTGTAACTAGTGGAATGACGCAGGATTCAGTGCTGGGGCCTCAACTATTTACAACTTATCAATGACTTAAATGAAGGTACTGAATGTATAATTGCTAGATTTGCTGATGACACAGAGAGTATATTGTGAAGTCATAGTCATACAGTGCAAAAAAGGCCCTTCGGCCCATCGAGTCTGCACCAACAATAACTACCACTAAAGGCACGCTAATCCCGTTTTCCTGCACTTGTCCCGTACCCTTGAATGTTATATTTCAAGTGCTCATCCAAATATTTTTTGAAAGTTGTCAAGTTTCCAGCCTCCAGTATCTTCCAGTGCATTCAGATTCCCACCATGCTCTAAGTGCTTTTTTTTCTCAAATCCCTTCTGAATCTCCTGCCCCTTATCCTAAAAGAAACCCCCTCGTGATTGACCCCTCAATCAAGGAGAACAAATAGCTGCTCCCTACTCTTTCTGTCCAAACCCCTCATAATCTTATACACCTCAATTATGTGTTCCCCCCCTTAGCCTTCTCTGCTCTGAAGAAAACAACCCAAGCCTATGTAGTCTCTCCCTATAGTTCAAATGCTCCATTCCTGGCAACATCCTGGTGAATCTCCTCTGTACTCCCTCTAGTGCTATCACATCTTTCCTATAGTGAGGTGACCAGAACAGCACACAGTACTCCAGCTATGGCCTAACCAACACTGTACAACTCCAACATTACCTCCTTGCTCTTATACTCTACACCACAACTGATAAAAGCAAGTGTCCCATATGCCTTCTTAACTATCCTATTCGAGTGCTCTGCTGACTTTAGGGATCTGTGAATAAGTACTCTAAAATCCATCAGTACCTCTGAGCTTCCAAATGTCCTGTCATTCATTAAATACTCTCTCATCTTGTTTCTTCTTCCGAAGTACATCACCTCATACCTATCAGGGCTAAGTACCATCTGTCACTGCTCTGCCAATTTGACCAACCCATCTATATCTTCCTGTAACCTATGACCTTCTTCTTCACCCTTAACCACCCTACCAATTTTGGTGTCGGCTGCAAACTTGCTTAACATTATTGTCCACAATATCATCTATATTATTTATGTATACAACAAACAACAAGGATTCCAGTACTGATCCTTTGGTACACCACTGGCACTGGCTTCCAGTCACTCAAACAGCCTTCTACCACTACCCTTTGTGGCCCATTACTACGCCAGTTTCTGATCCATCTTGCCAAATGTCCCTGAATTCCATGTGTTTTAACCTTCTCAATCAGTCTCCCATGCGGGACCTTGTCAAAGGCTTTGCTAAAATCCATATCAACATCATCAACTGAACAACCCTCATCCACACACTTGATCACGTTTTTGAAAAATTCTAACAAATTTATTAGGCATGACCTCCCTCTGACAAAGCCATGCTGACTATCCCTAATCCATGTCTTTCCAAGCGGATATTAATTCTCTCCTTCAGAATTTTCTCCAATAGTTTCCCTATTACTGATGTGAGACTCACCAGTCTATAATTTCCTGGTTCATCTCTACCGCACTTTTTGAAAAGTGGAACTACATTACCCGTCCTCCAGTCCTCTGGCACTTCCCCCCGTGGCCAGAGAGGAATTAAAAATTTTCTGTCAGAGCCCCTGCAATTTCCTGCGTCACCTCCCACAGTAGCCTGGAATGCAATTCATCCAGGCCGGGGGATTTGTCCATTTTTCAGACGGTCAGAGCCTCCAATGCCCCCCTATTTCCAAGTGGATTTAAGTAAGTCTGAGAAGGGATATACCTAGATTCAATGAGCGGGCAAATATTTGGCGCATGAAGTTTAATGTGGGAAAGTGTGAGGTTGTTCACTTTAACAGGAAGAATTAAAAAAAAGCAATATAGTACTCAAATGGAGAAATGCAGAGCCCTCTGCTACAAAGGAAGCTGGAAGTCCTGGTACATGAATCAGAAAAACCTTAGTAAGCAGCAAGTAATTGAGCAGGCAAATGAAATGTTGTAATTTATTGCAAGGGGAATGGAATATAAAAGTAGGGAAGTTTTGTTAGTGTTACAGGGCATTGGTGAAACAACATCTGGAGTGTACAGTTTTGGTCTCCTTAGAAAGGATATAATTGCATTAGAAGCAGTTCGGAGAGGTTCCTGGGGTGAAGGGATTCTTTTAGGAGGAAAGGTTGGACAAGTTGGGCCTGTATCCATTGGAGTTTAGAAGAATGGGAGGTAATCTTGTTGAAACATATAAGATCGCAGGGACTTGAAAGAGTAGATGCTGAGAGGATATTTCCCATTATGGGAGGGACTAGAAATAGGGGTCTCCCAGTTAAGATGGAGGGTTGTTAATTTATGAAATTCTCATTCCCAGAGAGCAGTGGAGGCAGGATCATTGAATATTTCCAAGACAGATAGATTATTGATTGACAAGGGAGTCAAAGGATATAGCAAGTAGATAGGAAAGTGGAATTGAAGCCACAATCAGATCAGCCATGATCTTATCAAATGGCAATGGGTCAAATACTCTACTCCTAACTCGTATATTTGTATATTTGTATGTTCACTGGCTTGAATTAGTACTTCCTGGTCTTATCACCATGTAAATTAAACACTTGAAATGAAACCAAATTTTGTTCATTTAAATTGTCAAATACTATCACGTTTAATTTAAAAAACAAATGATATTTATAGTGTGCAAGAATGGGAAAACAACAACTTAAAGTTAACAAGTTAAAAATGGAAATATTGCTGCAGATGATTACAAAGGTTGGATTTGAGGAGCCTCTTAAATGAGGAGAGGGAGGTAGAAAGGGGGAAGGATTTAGGAAGGGAATACCAGAGCTTAGGGCTGAGGCTGCTGAAGGCATGGTTTTCAATAGTGCAGCATTAAAATCAGGGATGCACAAGGAAGCCATAACTGGAGAAGTGCTGAGATCTTGGACTGTTGTAAGGCTGGAGGAGATTACAGAGATAGGAAGGGTCAAGGCCATGGAGGGATTTTAACACAAGGATGTGTATTTTAAAATTGAGGCATTGCATACCTGGGGACCAATCTAGGTCAGTCAGTGAGCACAGGAGTGTTCTGTTTTGGATAATCTTTATGCCTGCTTGCAAACAGACTACATTGATTTGTTCTTTCCTTCACTTTTTATCCTCCTCAAAAGTGTGCATGATTTCTTGGTGCACTGCTAAATATATAAATATATATAACCACCAGGTGGTGCACTAGAGTGGCACATGTTAACACTGGTTCTTTCCTCTCCAAGCTTCTCGCCTCCATTTCAGCACTTCACTTAGACGACCTGGATGACATTGGGAACTTACCACATTGTGGAAATCGTGGGTGAAAAATCAAAATTTCACCACCAAAAGGCATTAAAATGCTATTTTGTGATCTGTGATTTTTGTATTTGCTAAAAATCTTTTGTAATTAAATGTTCTGCGAATGTTTTCAAGGCCGGTCTAGTCTGTACGTGTGGGCAAGAAATGTGGGGAGGGAGGGAGCAGCAAGGTATGTACCTCACTCAGAGTGGCAAGGCATAAGTGCCAGATTTAATTTTGGAACCTCTGAATATGAAGTCGGAATGTATCTGAACAGTCGTCTTTTAATCACACAAAGTTGCTGGCAAACATTTTAAATCTCATCCAAAACTGATCTTTCTGTGGGACAATGTTTATTTCACTGAGCTAAACATGTGTTAATTTACTACAGTTGAACACTCATGTATCTGTAGGCTACAAACGTTAAAAATGTCTGCAACTTCTTTTTATTTGGTGACCTGGTCATAATCCTGATTTTTCTTTGCCTCGAAGAATGTGTTGATTTCTGAAATGCTTCTGGCAAATAGACTACAAATGGTATATGTAAGCATGCAAATTTCATGGTGCAACATTATTCCATGAGTACTAAAATCTCTATCCATATTTTAACATAACAAATTAAAGGTTCTGTTAAAAAAAGAGGAAAATGGAGAGGGAAAAATTCACACAAACACTTTAAGCATTATAATGCAGAGTATCATTTACAGGCTATGTTTCATTTTATTCATTATTGTATTTGAAAATCCTCTGTAATGAATCATTTTTCGGTACCTTTCTCTAAGCAGAATTACAGTCAAGTTAAAAAAGGCAGAGGAATCATTACAGACATTTTGTTTAAATTTACCATATTTCATTCAATGATGTGTCCAAACATTACCAATGTTAAAGTCAGAGCTGCAGAATTGAACAAAAACAATAGCATAATGCACAAAATAATTCATCCCATTTACTGGTTTAATTCCCAGCACCTCACTGTAACCCTCACACTGGTGGACATTTCCCAGAGCTGGAAAGGTGGAACAGTCTGGATTGCAGCGTTCCCAGCAGGGGTTGATGATGTTGTTTGTGATCGGTTAACAAGGGATAAGATTCAAATGATGTGGAGATGAGTGCATTTGGTTTTCTTCCATTTCTCCACTGAGGTTGAAGGCTTTGCTTCTATTGTAATGCTCCATCTACCACCACCAGTTCAGCCCCACCAAGCTAATACCTGACAAGTCTCAGCCTACTGATGTGCACAATGTTGAGTGACAGAAGCCCAGGGACTTGAGCAAATGACCTTCTGGTTGAGAATGAAAGCTCCCAACTGACTGAGCAGTTATTTATTGCTTCATTTTATGTAAACTTCTCTAGTCAATACTACTTAACAGGCAAATTGAGCAGTAATTATTAATAAGATCTGATTTAAATTATAGTAAAATATTATGAAATGTTCCACCCAAAATGTTAACTTATCTTAATAGGAATAGGGGTCAGCCATTGAGCCTGCTCCACCATTCAACTAGATCATGGCTGATTTTTTACCTCAATGCCATTTTTCCACACTATCCCCATATGCTTTGATGCCTTTACTATCTAAAATTCTGTTCATCTGTCTTAAACACACTCAATGGCTGAGCTTCCATAGCCCTATGAGGGAGAGAATTCCAAAAGATTCACCACCCTCTAAGTGAAGAAATTTCGCCTCAGCTCAGTCCTACCTGGTCTACCCCTTACTCTGAGACTATGCCCACTGGTTCTAGACCCCAAACCAGGGGAAACATCCTTCCTACATCTATCCTGTCAAGCCCTGTAAGACTTTTTGTGTATTTGAATGAGATCACCCCTCATTCTTTTAAATGCAACTGAATACAGGCCTATTCTCCTCAATTTCTCTTTATAGGATAATCCCCTCACCCCAGGAATCAATCCGGTTGACTTTCACTGCTGTCCCTCTATGACAATTCTATCCTTCCTAATGTCAGCCGACCAAAACTGTGGAGTGCTGCACAAAGGTCATGTGCTGTCATTAGGATGTCCCTTGAGACACTGGCCACATCCTGCACTGCCTGTATGATAGTCTTTCTGATTAAAGGCACATGCAACCTTCCCTGCATGTGCTGGATTTGTCACTATCCTGACGTCACACAGCTCAACTACCTCAAGTGATGCCAGGATTCCACATTTGGGATTCGGATGTCCACTCAGCATCTGCATTACTTACTCAACAAAAAGCAAGGGTGAAGCAGCAAGTTGGGCCCGACAGCAAATGTTATTTGATGGACCGTGCACCCTGACTGCAGGCAAGTGAATTTTTTGGAACATTTTCCATTGCATAATGCCAGGATGTGCTCTGAAGTTCTTTTTTTGGAGGGGTTATGGTAAGTTTCTGGATTTGCCAGAGTATTACTGTATCCTTACAGTGTGGTGTGTGTATGTATGTGATGAGGGTGGGGGTAAAGCAGAGAAGCCGGTGACCTATCTACAACAAGGATGAGACTGCAGTGCCTCTGGGTTAGCAGTGTGACAGGGTGATGGAGCTGTGGACAGGGTGATGGAGCTGTGGACAGGGCAAGATCTGCGTCATGTCCCCTACCAGGTTGGAGCAGGGTTCCTCCATGCCCCTGAACAGTGAATAGGAGGCTGGCTACATGGCAGGTCAGTCAATGCACCCATCATCTTGGTGCGCATAAGCATCAGTCCTCTCTGGTATGGAGCCCCATTGAGATCTGACTCCTCTGCAGCAGAACTGGTCCTTAACCTCATTCTTCATCCTGAAGCCTGGCCTGGCTGCAGCCCACTTGTGCCCAGCTACCCATCACATCCTGATCCCAATTCTATACTTGCCTTCAAGGTACATGCAGTAATAGAGTATCTAAGCTGGCGGCTGCAATATTCAAACCAACTGACTGGGCTTCTTCATCAGTGCTGTGTTGTTACTCGCTTTCTTTCCGCTGGGGCTCCTGATGTGGATATAGCAGCAGCTCTTGGGTGTCTGAAAGCAGGAAATCAGAAGGGAAAGATTGATGTGAGAGAAGGGGGTTTGATGGGAAGCAAGAGGTCCGTAGATACATCAGTAGCAGCTTGCACCTCAGGCCAGAGAGGATAAGTGTATTCTGGGAATTGAGAAGGGGAATACGACAAGAAGATGCCATCATTCTCAACATGGTCAAATGCTAGCGGCCCCGCTGCAGCCAGAACCATGATGCTGAGTGTTATCTCCTCCATATGACAGCTGTCCTGTGTCCCTGTTATTTCTGGCCTGCTCCTTTCTATTATTTGCCACCTTGTCTGGCAAGAAGAAGGGCAGAATGTTGGTGCATGTGTAGCGCTGTGTTTGGGTATATACCTGAATAACTGGAGATGTGTGGAGGTAGTGAGAGGTGGGTTTGAGGCTGGAATCATTGGAATACGGGTAAGGTTGTGGTGAAATATCTGGATGTTAGGTATAAGCCCCAAGTGCCAGAGACTGGCAGTATGTGAATGATGGGGTGAGGTGCAGTGAACAGCAGGAGAGGTTAGTGGTATCTTGGGAAGGAGATGTCACGTGAAGGTGCATTCTCTGGCATTGACCACTCGTATAAGTAATGTCCCCTTTTAAGTTCAGTTGCAGTCCATTTGTTTAGTGCACAGTCAGTTTACATCTTTTTGTGTGGCTGTGCATGTTAGTTATCTCAAAACAAGCACAGCTTAGTAGGAATATTGCATATGAGGTCACTTGGCCTCTTGTAATACTGTTGCAAAGTCTTCAAGTTCAGGCTTTGGGAGTTGACTTCCAGGCTGCTCGCGCCCATTCTCTTCTGGCGGTGATCCTTGATGGTGTCCTGATCTCCTCACAATCCCTTGGTATCTTTCCTCCTGTTCACCCCCACCAGTAATGCCTTAAGCAATGCACCATTACAGATCCTTCTATCCAGCCCGGTGTTCCCTATTCTATAATTCATAATGCAGCAATATTGTTGTGTGCCTTCACATTACTATACAACCTGCCTTTAAGAATGGCAGGTTTACTGCATCATGTAGTCTAAAACAACACTTCTGGGCTCTCTTGTATAAAGAGTTCGCCAGCAGAGTGCAAGAGCAGACAGCAGCAGTTGTTACAATCCTTCAGATGAGATGGGCACACAATGTTTGCCTGTTGCCCACCTCAATCTGAATGGGTGTCGGCAGGTCATGAATTGTGATCCACCCCACACACAAAAACTTTGTCTTTTGTTTCATATTTCTAGTATTATATTCTGTATTTTTCTTTTAATTTATATCAGCACAAAACTAAACAATCCCTCTTCATGTTGCTTGCTCATTGGTATCTTTCAGATTTACAACTCTGTATGCATGTATTACCAGAGATTTATTTTCTCTTCTAACAGCCCTACGCCCACCATTGGTTACCTCACATTTCTATCATCACAGGACCCTCCCTTCTGATGTGAATTGGAAAATGAATGGTCCACACCACCCGACCGAAATGATACATGACTGTTTCTCAACAGTAATTCCCCCATCTACCAATGTATTTATAACTAGTAAACTACAGTGCTCAAGGAAGTGAAAAAAACACATTATTAAAAAAATTTGTTGCCCCAGGTTGCTTACAGAAGTGTCTGAGAAATTAATCCTCAATTCCGGGAAATTCTGATGATCCTGGAGATTTGGAAACCCGAGTAGATTTGGTTCTGAGGTATGGTACGCTGTTTTACTGCTTGCCTAACTATCTCTTTACGCCCACTATTCATTCCCTCTGTGAGCATTTGAGGAACGATGCTTGTAAAATCCAGCAGTCTGTCAGAGGTCAGTAAATTTTAAACTTAGGATCAGGAGACCCCAGAATTCATTGCCTGGCTTTCTTTTTTTCCTCTAACGAAGTATAACCTCTCGAGGTAGGTTTTAACTTTCAATGTGGCCTGTTATATACCCGACCCAGAGTTTGCAGAGGACTGCTTTAGCAGTAGCTAAATCCCCACTGCAATTCATCTCCCAGTGGTGAAAGTTCAAATCTACCACTGGAATGCTGGAGGCAAGATACATATCTACTAACATCAGGTCAATAAGACATGAATAGAAATCAAAACTGTGTTGATCAAAATGTTATTCTTTTTTGCTATTTTTAAAATGGACTTTTGCTGAACCACAAGATGGCTGCTCCAGGTCACATGATACACATGATTGGCCAACGTGTGCATGCATGCGTGTGGTTGCCAACGCTGCCTTCACTACCACCCCTCAACCTGAGTTCAAATAAGCTAACTTTCTGAGTTAATTCTAATGCGAGTCAGCTGTGTAGTGCTTATTAAATTCAGCCTCACAAACTGAGTGTTTGGGGAAACACTCCACAGCCTATTCTAAGAATATTTTTTAAAAACCCTCTGCTTACCTAAGAATGCACTGAAAGGAGCAGAGAGTCCTCACAGCCTGGGATGCAGCCATTACAGCAGACAGCTATGATCTCGCCCATAGGCCTGCTAACTCAGGCAGACCTTTTTCAGACCATGTCCAAAACCATTGGAAAGATGAGAGCGACACGAATAGGAAGGGCACTCCATCCAGAAAGAAAAGTAGAAATGAGGGTCTGAGAAGCTCTCCTCAAGCCCAAAAGGAGAACACCCAGAGACTGGTGTGTTCACGCTGTAATGAAATAAGACACTGCAGACCTGAGTGTTAGAAGTTGAAAGGGAAGTTGCTGAGATTTACAGGGTTCCACAAGAGTATCCCCCAGAAGGACGCCCAGTAGGTAGTGCAGCACAGCAGCCAAGGACCCTCACTGCAGGAATTAGCCCCTTCGAGGATAAGGCGCTCCATGCAGCCAAGGCAGACAAAATTCCTGAGAGCTCTCGGAGCTTTGTCCTTTCAGGAACAGTGCTTCCATATCCATCCCAGGATGCGTGCAAGTCCATTGTACTGCTCGAGGGTACAGGGGCCATTCAGTCCTTAATGTTGGAGGAAAAGATAAGCCTACCCGCATACCGCCACCCCCCCCCCCCCCCCCCCCCCCCAATCCCCTGAAAGTTAAGTACTGATCAGTGGAGTGAGAGGAGGATACATGTCTGTCCCCCTCCATTGGATCCAGGTGCAGTGCTGCCTAATCTCAGGTCCACTGACTGTACAAATTGTCCCTGAGCTGCTGGTAGCAGGAATAGATTTCCTGCTTGGAAACAATCTGGCTGGCAGTAAAGTGTTAGCTGGTGAAAGAAAAGAGGCTGAGAAGGCTGCAGAAAGCCAGCCAGAATCTGTAGAAGTGCAGGGAACCACATGAGGTTCGGAAGTCCTACAAGGGGCAACAGAAACCGCACCAGTTGGAGTGGCTAAGAAATAGCTACTTGTATTCAAAGAGGCCAGAAACAAGAAGCCAAATCCTGCAGGAGTGCAGGGAGCAAGAGAATGTTCAGTGGCTGTAAAATAGACCCTGGAACAGTATATGTAGCCAGGAAAGAGCAGCTTGAATTTAAACAAGACCAAAATTAGGCCAGTAGAGGTAAAAGAGGTGCAGGAAAGACCACTGGAATTTAAATCAGATCAAAGAATGACCCAGGAATCAGATTGGCAGATATGTTTTTCCCAGAATTAGACAGGAACCACAGAAGTCCCAGAGCAGGAAAAGAGACAGCAAGGGAAATGCCCCTCACTTAGTTGAAGAGCCTGAGTGAAGGCAAATTGTTGAAGCAAGAAAGGTAAAGATTGAAGATGTGCCTCAAGTTCAGCTTGAGGAAACCTTCTTTCCCAATTTAAATCAGGACAAATCGGCTTCCCAAATGAACAAGCAGATAGTGTATGAGACGTCTCATACAGGTGAAGAGCCACAAGGGAGAACAGCAGGAGCTGAACATCCACTTGGGTACAGAAGCTTTCCAGGGGACATGGGGCAGGTTAGGTGAATGCACATTCGCATTCAAAGGAGCGAGCTAATGAGCCAATGATCTGTTTAGCAGAAAGCTTCAAGAAAAAGTGAAGGTGATGCCTCACCTAGGTGAAGAGCAATAGGGGAGTACAGCAGGAGCTGAAATTCCACCCGAGGGCAGTCGTGTTCCAGAGGACATGAAACAGGTTAGGGGAAAATCTATTCCCAAAACAAATAGTGAAAGAGGAACAGCAAGGATGAATTTCAGGGGAATGTGGGTGAGGCCCACATGAACCCCCTATTGTCTGACTAACAAACACAGAACTTCTAGCAAAACTGGACTTCACATTCACCCACCTAAATGCAGAAGAGTAGAAAGACCTGACAGGGCTGCTCACTGCATTTAAAAGCATCTGTGGAGATGACCCAGGCTGCATACTGTAGCTCTACATGATGTGAATGACCCCTCCCATAAGGCAACATCCCTATCATCTGGGTCCAGAAATGCTGGACTGGGTTCGGGAAGAAATTAACTACACGTTGCAGCTCCAACTGGTAATGCCTTGCAGCAGTAACTGGAGCCCGCACCCCACCCCCACCCAACCCCACCCCCACCCACCCTCCAGGTGCGTTTGTGCCCAAATTAGACACTAAACCAAAATTCCAACAGGAGGCAAATATCAAATTAGAACTCACAGGTTAGTAAAAGTGCCAAGTAGATAAATTCACAGGTTACAATGGTGGACAGGAAAGAGTTAAACATGATAAGAGCAGCTCAGCCCTACAGTCAAAAGAATTTGCATTTACATAGTGAAAGGCGCAGAACACCCTTACAGATAACCAAGAACAGGCTGACTGTTGTTCACAATCTTAATGCTAACCACAATGTAAAAACCCAAGACCTTTTAGACAATACATTTACGGAATTTGAAGAGGTACTGAGTTCTGAAATCAATATCTTCACCTATGCCTGACCCCAAAAGAAAAAAAAAATCAGAAGTCTCATCCCCAAATAGTCTTTCCCCAATAAAGATAGGTTTTTACTGCAAACCTGTCATCTAAACATTGCCCACATCCTGGGAAATGGCAGTGTCACTGCTGATGCCTTCTCACAAGTTTAAATCTCAGAAATACAACAGGGAACCAACATTGCAACTGCTAGTTGTGTGTTTGACTTAGCAGTGTGGATGTGAGAATGAATATATACCTCTTCACTTTGTTTTCTTTTGCAAGGCCTCTGAAAACAAAATTGAAATAGAATTCATGTTTCCCCCCCTGAGGGCGAAAGCACTGTCATGTCAATAAGACATGAAAAGAAATCAAAACTGTGTGTAGCAAAATTATTATCTTTTGCTATTTTTAACATGGATTTTTGCTGAGCCACAAGATGGCTGCTACAGGTCACATGACTCACAAGATTGGCCAAATATTCTGGAATCTTGCAACAGAGGTTGCAAGAACAAAAGAGTTCCACTCTCATTCTTGTGGAATCTCACACCTCATTGCACAACCATATTATTATTACAAAACTAGACAACTAACAAACAAGCTGACTCCCCCACCCAGACAGGATGAAAGACATTATACCCAAAGAAGAGTTAACAGCCACCATTTTGATCCTAAGGTAGACAATGGATTTTGGCCAGAAGTACAAAAACTGCTTACAAGACTGCAATTAACTCATTAATGGGCCAACTCATATGACACCATGCTTCTTGCCTTTTGGACCATTTTATTATTACATTCGTAGCCTCATAGCTCAGACCACTGTTTTAACACCAACCAGAAATAATTCCAGCAGATCTCCCAGCTGGCCACCATCTCTCAACTCCTTGCAGCCAGTTTAATTTTACAGGTCTCTAAACATCACCTGCCTAACGGTCTAAGAATACATAAATCCCATTGTGCTGCATGGTCACTTGTTTCAAAGATTTTCCCATTGCTGTCTCCAACCAAAAACTCAGCTGGACTGAACTCCACCACAAAAGAAACATCCTCTGACTTCTCGTACTCTAGAAATTACTTGAACTAATATTCATTTCTCTGATTCTTGTACTATTGTTGCCCATAGTTGTAAATCTTCCTCTTTTCTATCCCTCCTAAATGCGTGTGCGTGTATGTGAGTGTGTGTGTGTATGGAGGTTCGCTGGCCCTGCATTTCAATGTAAATAAACTAACCTTCTGAGTTAATTCTAAAGAGAGTTTGTTGCATGGTACTTATAAAATTAGACCACACAAGCTGAGGGTTTTGGGAAATAAGACACAGCCTATTTTTAGAATAACTCAAAAGCCACTCTGAACTTCTTTATTCTCTCCCCATATCTCAGTAAACAGTTTGCCTTTCTCCTGCCTATAATATCAGCAAATCGTTCATAGTGAGCCGGTGGGGAAAAAGAGATGGGAAATGGGAGGTAGTGCGGCAATGGGAGTGATTGAGCAATTTATATCCTGCTATATGGATGTGATGGGCTGAATGACCTTCTGCTGTATTGTTCTATGATTCTATCTTGTACTTTTATACCACCACCAAGAACAGGAAGGGAATGAATGGAGACCTAATTGAAATGTATAAAATTATGAGGGGGTCATCTAGGTAGAGTAGATGGGAAGGCCCTATTCACCTTCACTGATCGGCTTCACAAGCAGAGGACACAAACTTAGGGTAAAAGAGAGGAGATAAGAGGCGATTGAAGGGGAGAATTTTTCAACCAGAGTGTGATGGAAGCCTGGGACTCACTAACTCGAATCACTGAATCTCTACAGTGCAGAAAGAGGCCATTCGAGGCTGCACCAACAATCCCACCCAGACCCTATCCCCATAACCCCATGTATTTACCCTGCTACTAAGGGGCAATTGAGCATGGCCAATCAACCTAACCTGCACATCTTTGCACTGTGTGTGGAAACCCACGCAGACATGGGGAGAATGTGCAAACTCCGCACAGACATTGACCTGAGGCCGGAATTGAGCCCAGGTACCTGGCGTGCTGCCCCTACTAAAAGGGTAGGAGAGACAGAAACCCTCATAACATTTAATAAGTACATGAATATGCACATGAAGTGCTGTAACCAACAATGCTATGGATCAAGAGCTGGAAAATAAGATTACGTTGGATGATCTCTTGTCAGCTGACTGGGACACAATGGGCCAAATGGCCTCCTTACCAGCTGTAAATTCTATGATTTCTAGGATTCCAAGAAGAACACAAGAAAAATTGTAAAACATTTGTGGTGAATTCTGACCTTTAAATTGTGCTGCCTGTATTCCACCCAACTGAAAAGCAGATAGCATGTGGCATAAATAACTTTCTATGTGATTTGTACAGGCACAGACCCCACAGGCTGGTGGCTAATAGTGTGCAATCAGAGTGCCACAAAGCTCACATAGGAAGCAAAATTTGTTACTATTTCACAATTATGAAAATGATTGAATCAACAAAAAATATGCATTTATATACAGATAACAGAGAGCTAATAAAGATGCACCCTTTTGTATATTTACATCTTTCATCTTAAAAAATATTCTATAGGTGCACGGGTTCAATAAGAAGTACTGCAGTTATGCAGTATTAATTGAGAAAACAAACAAAGGACCAGATTTTATCTTGCAGGTGTCGACACTGTTAAAAAGAGCAAAGGAAAAGACAAGAGAAATGGGGAATTAGCTGATGTCACATTTGGGTTTTAAAAGCCTGGACATTATAGAAGGAAAAGAAGTATAAAGAGGTAAGGAGATCAACACTTGTGTAGGCAAGGCTTTCATTTTGTAATAGATACTGTTATAAAATGTCCTGAAATTTTATGTCAGATTTTAATTAACACAGTGAACAAGAAATAAAATCTACTGCTGAGCTGACCAATCAATTGCAGGAACCTCAAGTCTTGTAGCACAGTGGGTAATGTTCCTGCCTCTGGGCCCAAAGCTCCGGGTTCAAATTCTACCCTGGCACTTAGAATCCCTACAATACAGAAGAAGGCCATTCGGCCCATCAAATCTATACTGACCACAATCCCACCCAGGCCCTATTCCCACAGCCCCACACATTTACTCTGCTAATCCCCCTGACACTAGGCTCAATTTACCATGGCCAATCAACCTAACCCACATACCTTTGGTCTGTGGGAGGAAACTGGAGCACCTGGAGGAAACCCACACAGACACAGGGCGAATGTGCAAACTGGTACACGATAAATGGAAGAACCATAAAGGGTGTAGAGACGCAGAGGGACCTGGGTGTGCAAGTCCACAGATCTTTGAAGGTGACGTCACAGGTGGAGAAGGTGGTGAAGAAGGCATATGGCATGCTTGCCTTTATAGGACGGGGCATAGAGTATAAAAGTTGGGGTCTGATGTTGCAGATGTATAGAACGTTGGTTCGGCCGCATTTGGAATACTGCGTCCAGTTCTGGTCGCCACACTACCAGAAGGACGTGGAGGCTTTGGAGAGAGTACAGAGGAGGTTTACCAGGATGTTGCCTGGTATGGAGGGGCTTGGTTATGAGGAGAGATTGGGGAAACTGGGGTTGTTCTCCTTGGAAAGACGGAGGATGAGGGGAGACTTAATAGAGGTGTATAAAATTATGAAAGGCATAGATAGGGTGAACGGTGGGAAGCTTTTCCCCGGGTCGGTGGTGACGTTCACGAGGGGTCAGAGTTTCAAGGTGAAGGGGGGGAGGTTTAACACAGATATCAGAAGGACATATTTTACACAGAGGGTCGTGGGGGCCTGGAATGTGTTGCCGGGCAAGATGGTGGAGGCGGACACACTGGGAACGTTTAAGACTTATCTAGACAGCTATATGAACGGAGTGGGAATGGAGGGATACAAAAGAGTGGTCTAGTTTGGACTAGGGAGCGGCGCGGGCTAATTGTTCTTTGTTTCTCGTTTCAAGGCTTCATTCTATGATCATCTTGCTGGTGCCAGTACAGAGCGAGACTGCGGATAGTTGGGAACCTGTCTCGGGGGCAGGGAATTCAGATGGTGTTCGTAAAGCAGAAGTGGAAATGAATAGGGTTGGGAAGCATTTTCTGATCAGGGCCAGTGTGATCTCCTGGACTCGTTTCGATCGCCTCAGGGGGTCGGAGAGGAATTTCCCAGATTTGTTTTCCCCATATTGGCCCTGGGGTTTTCACTCTGGGTTTTCGCCTCTCCCTGGAGATCACATGGTCCGGAATGGGGGGGTGGGGGTGAGTTAATAGGTTGTGATGAACAAAGCATCGTAGCTGTGAGGGACAGCTCGGTGGATAGGATATTAGGATGTAGATAGGCTGGAAAATTGGGCGGGGATCCTGGATTCAGGATTCAATCCTGGACCGGGGAGTGGCGCGGGCTTGGAGGGCCGAAGGGCCTGTTCCTGTGCTGTATTGTTCTTTGTTCTTTGTTGGTTTTGTGAAGGGGAGGTCGTGTCTCACGAACTTGATTGAGTTTTTCGAGGAAGTGACAAAGATGATTGATGAGGGTAGGGCAGTGGATGTTGTCTACATGGACTTCAGTAAGGCCTTTGACAAGGTCCCTCATGGCAGACCAGTGCAGAAGGTGAAGTCGCATGGGATCAGAGGTGAGCTGGCAAGGTGGATACAAAACTGGCTTAAAGAAGAGAGAGTGGAAGTGGAAGGGTGCGTTTCTGAATGGAGGGCAGTGACAAGTGGTGTTCCTCAGGGATCAGTGCTGGGACCTTTGATGTTTGTAATATACATAAATGATTTGGAGGAAAATGTAACTTGATTGATTAGCAAGTTTGCGGATGACACAAAGGTTGGTGGATTTGCGGATAGCGATGAGGACCATCAGAGGATACAGCAGGATATAGATCAGTTGGAGACTTGGGCGGAAAGATGGCGGATGGAGTTTAATCCAGACAAATGTGAGGTAATGCATTTTGGAAGATCTAATACAGATAGGAAATATACAGTAAATGGCAGAACCCTTAGGAGTATTGATAGGCAAAGGGATCTGTGTTTACAGGTACACAGGTCACTGAAAGTGGCAATGCAGGTGGAGAAGGTAGTCAAGAAGGCATACGGCATGCTTGCCTTCATCGGCCGGGGTATTGAGTTTAAAAATTGGCAAGTCATGTTGACGCTTTATAGAACCTTAGTGAGGCCGCACTTGGGATATAGTGTTCAATTCTGGTCGCCACACTACCAGAAAGATGTGGAGGCTTTGGAGAGAAAAGATTTACCAGGATGTTGCCTGGTATGGAGGGCATTAGCTATGAGGAGAGGTTGGAGAAACTTGGTTTGTTCTCACTGGAGCGACGGAGGTTGAGGGGAGACCTGATAGAAGTCTACAAGATTATGAGAGGCATGGACAGAGTGGATAGTCAGAAGCTTTTTCCCAGGGTGGAAGAGTCAATTACTAGGGGGCATAGGTTTAAGGTGTGAGGGGCAAGGTTTAAAAGAGATGTACAGGGCAGAGTTTTTACACAGAGAGTAGTGGGTGCCTGAAACTCGTTGCCGGGGGAGGTAGTGGAAGCGGATACAGTAGTGACTTTTAAGGGGCGTCTTGACAAGTACATGAATGAGATGGGAATAGAGGGTTATGGTCCCCGGAAGCGTAAGGGGTTTTAGTTCAGTCAGGCAGCATGGTCGGTGCAGGCTTGGAGGGCCGAAGGGCCTGTTCCTGTGCTGTAATTTTCTTTGTTCGTTGCTCCACACAGACAGTGACCCGAGGCCAGAATTGAACCTGGTATCCTGGCACTGTGAGGCAGCAGTGCTAACCACTGTGCCACCGTGCCACCCGGCAAAGTAAAGTGCATTCATCACATGTCTAAACAGATTGAGCATCGATCTGCAAATCCTTCTAGCACACACACCAATGGAAGGTTAATTCCTGATCAGCCATGTGGTAGAAAGAACACTGAAGCCTCGACCATCACTATCCATAACTCCCAGACTGTAACATGTATGAAAAGATGCATGTTGCCACAGCAACTCGGACTCCGAGTTAACTGTAAAACACCATCACCACCAGTGCATAAACATGATCTTGTAGCCAGTCAGGTTTCACTTTTTTAATGATCACAGTGACTTTATAACCTATAGGTGTAGCCTTCACTGCCACAAGATAGTTTAGCATTGTGATAAAATATAGCACTGATATACTTTTCAAAATGTAGACATTCCCAAGCTTACTAACTTGACAACTAATCAATTACACTCGAGAATATAGAAACTTAAATGAAGCCACCACCCAGTTATCACTGATCTCACCTCAGGCCATTGTGAGGTACAACTGGCCTCTGTGAAGCTTGGGTGAGCTTTGGGGAAAAGCAACAGTCAAGGCTCTTGCTCCGGCTCATCATTTAGTGGCCCTGAATGGAAATGTGAGAGTATGGATAGAAGCTGGAGACTGTGATGCCCTGGTTGGTCTGTCTGTAACATTCAGTGAAGGGGACTGAACATGAATCATAGCCACTTAAGTGAGGACCAGAAAGTTGGAGGCCATGAAATTGTGCCTATAAATAAATCACTGCTTCAGGAAAGGAGAGGAGAAACTACTAAGGAGTTGGGTTGGGGAGAGATTTAAAGTAATTACTCGAGGCTAGGTTAAAAAAAAAGATCTGAGTTGCAGCCGCAGCTATAGGGTTAAGCCTGCAAATGCAAGTATTTGGTGGCAAAAAGACAGCATTATTTGAGTCATGCAATATATAACATGCAGAACCTTACTGGGTATATAGTGTTCTCAAAATTCTCCTAATTAAACTGCGAACTTTTGTACTCATAGAATGAATGAAAATGCAATTTTTTAAGGGTAGTGTTTATAAAGGCTTACAATAATGAAAAAAAAACCTTCAGCCTATGCCTAATAGATAAATCTAATATTCATTTCAGATACTTTGTCATGGATAATGATAGCAGATGCAGCATTGCATTAATGTGATATAGAAATATCAAGGGGAGGAAAAAAGATACTTAAAACTGGCCCTTGTACAAGCATTGCATTTCAAATAAATATCCCACAGTGCATTCTGTTGTACAGCAGCCATACATTAATTAGTGAATTCAGTGTCACTGCATTGTGTTATATGCATTCATGTGAATCTTCATTTTTCACTTGTGGTGATTTACTAATTAAACATAAGCCTTGCAATTAAATATAGAAAATTGTGTTGAAAATCTTAATGCACCTATGCTGCAAAAAAGCCCACAATTTTGTATTTTATTTGGTGACTGTAAAGTGAATTTCTATATTTCTACCGTAGCTATGGAAATGAAGCAGCTTTCCTTTTGTAGATGATACTCTGAGTAGTAAGGTGCAATGTTCCAGAATCTCCCTGCCAGTACCTGGCCCTAGTCCAATGCTTTTAGTGAGTGCTATCTGTCAAGGCATGAATAATACAGCCCCTAGGCTGTCGGCTGAATCCAAATGAGGCATACATCATGAAGAAAGCACTCGACTTTAGCTCCAGAACATGCTCCTGCTAAGACAGGCAATTATTCACCCACTGCAGCAGCCATGGCAATCAAACTGGTGGGTGAAAAGGTACACAAAATGAAAAAAAATTTGAATAAAATATAGCAAAATAGGCCAGAGAAGATTCAATAATTCGTTATCAAGAGACAGCAAGGACCAATTTTATATATACTCTGAGTTATTCAGCCTTGTAGCTTTAAAGGAACTATTTATAAAATCTGATTTTCATGGATTGCCAAAAATACGTGTTTGGGAGTAATAAATGATTATTGCATAAAACAGGGAACACTTTAGACGAGTGAAACAAAAAATCAGATTGGCCATTTCTGAAAAGCTTTGGAATCTTAAGATTTTCTGTAACAATGCAATAATTTTGGTAATATTTTGACAATTTTCTAAAAAATGCTGTTGCTAATGCTTACAGAAAGAGGAACGAAGAACTTAAAGTCACACTTTTATCAACACAAACACAGTTCATGAAATCACCCTGAACTGCAGCCCTTGATTATAATGAAAGCCTTTGACAAAAACTAGAGAAAGATATTTTTAAAAGTTCCTGGCACTAACAAAACACTACAAAGGCCAGTATTCAAATTTGAAATAAAATACTATGAGAATAAATTAAACACCTCAACGTGTACTATTTTTATAGAGGTTTCCTCGGTAACAGCAAGACAGACATTAGTTACAGCAGACACAAGGAGACATCAAGTGGGGTTGCTGCAAATCTGACCTGAAACCAGAAAATATAGTACTGCATATGCTGGTGGTGTCATCGAAGCTGAAACCTGTTTCTCTCTCCACAGATGCTGCCAGACTTGCTGAATATTTCCAACATTTTCTGTTTTCATTTCAGAAAATGTTGAAACTGGCTGGTAAATATCTGGAAGAGAAAGACCAGCTAAGGTTTCAGGTACCCTTTCAACAGAATCTAACGAAGAGTTACACTGAAAAATTAAAGGCTGTTACATGCTCTAGTTGCTTCCAGCACAAAACAGCATGACAAGAAAAATGTCTCAATCAATGCACTGTATAATCAGTTTCCCAACACAATAGAAACATATCAAAAATGTTTCTTTACAACTAAAAAAAATTCTCTTGGGGAAATTGATGCTTAAAGAAGCCTCCAAGCATACAAGCAAGCTGCTTTAAGTTTAGGAACTGTTTATATATATATACATATATAGCTATCTATTAATTTTCCCCATACCAAAAATAACTGGTATCGCAGAATATTGAGTCATAAAGTCATTGTGTTGAGTGACTGAACTGCAAACAAAATTAATAGTGTAAGAATTTCTTTTGAATCAATTTTTGCAAATGTTCATTCTTATTTGAACAAACACTATCTTAGTTGCCAAAGATTAGTAATGATGCAATAACTGTGAAGGTTAAAGGTGCAGTGAACTAAAACTGGTGTCTTTGTCATTCCTATATGCCTGGAGACTTAGTTTTCAGTTCAAAACAAAATAGAAAGAAACTTCCTCAATTACAAGGTTGTTACAGACAAAAGCAATTGGAGTTCCGACGAAATAATAAAGTTAATCACAGGTGAGAAGTGAGCGACTAGTAGGTGCTATTGGCCTAGTCTACCTGAGTTAAGAATGTTTATTATCAAGGCAGGGAGCAGATACAAAACTGATTATCGTCAACTTTCAAACCACAAAAGAGCTGGAATAACTGGAGTTTTACCTCTTCCAGTAAATCTCATAGAGGATGAAAACTCATTGGGTGGCAGAGACTCAACTAAACTGTTCACTTAAAAATAAAAAAAATATGGAATTAAAAATGCCAATCAGTCCATTAAGCCAGCTATGTGTAGAATCTATCTCATCATGTACTCTACCCACCCAATTAAGCTCCTATGAGAAGATATACATTCGCTGGTCTCTGTAGGCTATCAATCTAAACTCCAAAACATTCACCAATGCATACATCTGTGTTATTCAATACTGCCCGAAACTGACCTTTACACAAAACAACCCTTCTCTGCTTCCCAGCCTCTGCAGCATAGGAAACAACATTCCATTTAAAGAAAGCAGCGAAACAGCATGACCATAAAAACATGGTATGTCCTGTAATCTAACATAATAAAAATGGAATTTGAAGTATTCAGTCATCACAAGCCAATAGACAGAATTATAAATAGGCCGAATACAAGAATGTGATCCCAAAACGCTGGGCTGGATTTTACGGGGTGCTATATTCTTCCCCAAGGACCCCTCCACCGAAAAATCAATCATCAGCCCACCCATCCAAAACCAAGGTGCCCTGCAGCGGTTTATGCTGAGCGCAGCATTAATTACTTCAGAGTGGGATTTCCGCCCCCGTCTGGGAGGAAGATTCACCCTAGACAGCTGCCAGCCAATCAGATTTGCCAGCAGCTCTGTGGTGGCCACTTTTGGGACGACAGGCAGTCCCCATGGAAGAAGGCTGATGGACCCCTAACTGTGGACAGGCCTGGCTGGTAGACCCCAACAAAGAGGCAAATGGAGAGGACTGGGGGCCATGTTTGAGAGGCTAGGGGATTGCGTTAACAGGAGGGCATAATTTTGGGTGGCTGGCAGTGCCTCCGATGGTCACAGGGGATTCGAAAAAAAGGAGGTAACCCCCCTTTTGCCCAATAGCAGTTCATGCATGTGAAAGCAGCTGGGAAAGCCGCCTTGCCTCTGTCTTCCCCAATCATCCTAATATGAGAGCCAGGTCAGGGGTGGGCAGGAAAGGTGGTGGGTAGGCCACCTGCTTTATTTTATGAGCTATCCCCTGTGAATCCACCCTGTCCCTGTCTTCAGTATGTTGGTGAGGCACTGAAAAATCCAGCCCATTTGTTAAATATCTCATAATCACATGTAATAAAACTAGAATTTGATTTCTTCAGTCATCAGATGACAGTAACCCCAAGCACGGTTATACTATCTATATATATGGATTAGAAACTACGTAGAGAGAAATAAAACATGAGACAATGGGGTGAAGTTTAACTTGAACATTGGCACAAACTAGACAATCGTGGATTGGCTGCCTGTCATGCACACCACTCAAATTTCCCTTCTACTGAAATCAATGGAAGAGGAAACTAGAGAGAGCTATAACGAATGACCAATCTGATACCATTCATTGTACCTCTATGGAAGTTGTCAAAAGTGTCAGCTATGGCTCAGATAGTTGTGCTCTTGCCTCTGTGTCTGAAGGTTCTGGGTGCATGTCATACTCCAGAGGCATGTGTGTAACAATCTAGATTGACATTCCAGTGTCTCACTGAGAGAGTGGTACACTGTCAGAGGTGTGCTGTCTTTCACATGAAGCATTTAACTGAGCCCTGTTTGCTCTCTCAGGTGTTAGTTTGAAAGAAATCCCTTGGAACTATTCGATGAAGAGCAGAGGAGTGTTCCCCAGTGTCCTGGCCGATATTCATCGCTCAGCAAACATTGCAAAAACAGATCCTCTGGTCATGATTACATTTCCGTTCATGGGGCTTTGTTGTGTGCATGTTTCCCTATAATACGACACTGCCTACAATTCAAAAAATCTTATCAAAAACAAGCTCTTCCTCTAGTTCTCCTTAAATGTCTCCACCAACTCAAAGTCCCACTGCACTTAGAATTGTCATCAATGCAGTTATTGGCTGGACAGTCGAGATGAGAATTCATTCCTAATGTAAACTGGATAAAGGTATCCAGGGTCTCACTTTTTGATGGGGTTTTTTGTGCAGTTTGTAGGGTTTAAAGTAAGGTACATGAATTGAACGTATTCAAACTTGCTGCAGCTGAAGAACAGACAAGACCTGAAAATGGTTCAGTGCGGGCAGGACTGAGGGAGGAAGCTGGGCCAGGCCATCAAAACATAAAATAATTTGAGCCTGAGCCCTTGTACTTTAATTGAGCATCAAACAGCACAGTGGGTGTGCCTACACCACATGGACTGAAGCAGTTCAAAAAGAAGGCTCATCACCACCTTTTGAAGGGCAATTAGGGATGGGCAACAAACGCTGGCCCATAATGCTCTCATCCCCTGAAAGACTAATTAATATAAAAGGAAAAAAAACCAGAAAGCATTAAAACATATATTAACTTATATGTGAACAAGGTTCGATTATGAATACAAAATATACTACCAACATAGCAAACAATTATTAAGGACCAGAGGTGCTGGTTCTAAACAAAGAACTGGCAAAGAAACATGAGCTAGTATTTCCTACAAAACAGAGTGTAAGAAAGAGATCATCTGTACCGAAATAAACGCGCACTCTGTAACAAATGAACACTGATGCTGCGTAATACTTAAAATAACCTTCCTTTTTCAGAATTAAACGGAAGTATTTCCACCAGCTCTACCTCCGATCCTCTTCACAAACTTGTACATAGCAAAAGATGGCAAACCTAACACAGCAGGCAAGCTTAAAATATACAAAAAGGGGTTTTTTAACTGGTGCAGGTTTAGGGTGGGTGGCATGAGCATCAAACTCCCACCCCCATCATTCATTTGAGGGTTACTTTAACTGCTGGGCTTCATTTACATCCCTGCCGGCAATCAGACAGCTGGATACCCAAAATAAAACACAAGAAGGGAGTTAGCTGGCCGCTAGCAGGTAAAGATCAGGCAGCGCAAAGGTTGATTGCCAGTGTTCAGGCATGGAAGGGGTTATGGTATGCTCTTGTAATGGTGATGGTGGGGTTTGGAAGGAAACTCAGAGGGCGCTCGATTCACCTAGCAGGCATTGGGATCCTACTGAAATCATAGTAACTCGATTTGTCTGCACCATTGGGGTTCCCCGTCCCCATTCCAGATTCAGACGAGTGTCTCAGCTCTCTGAAGGCAAAGGCCCATCAAAGAGGTAGTGAGGAGGAAACAAAAACAGAAAAATGCTGGAAAATTTCAGCAGGTCTGACAGCATCTGTGGAGAGAGAGTAGAGCCCACGTGGCAGTTGGCCTGAAGAAGGTGAGGCGGGGAGGTGGAGAGTGGAAAGGAGAGCGATAAAATGGAGAATGAGATGAAATGAAATGAAATAAAATAAATGGAAATGGGGTGGAGGGAAGAGTTCATGCTCTGAAGCTGTTGAACTCAATGTTCAGTCCGGAGTGCCTAATCGGAAGTGCTGTTCCTCCAGTTTGCGCTGGGGTTCATTAGAACATTGCAAAAGGCCAAGGATGGACATGTGGGCAGGAGAGCAGGGTGGCGTGTTGAAGTGGAAAGTGACAGGAAGGTTTGGGTCCTGCTTGCGGACTCAGAACATGAACTCTCCCCTCCACCCCATTTCCAATTATTTTATTTCATTTAATCTCATTCTCCATTTTATCGCTCTCCTTTCCACCAGCCCCACCCCCCCTCCCCCCACATCCCCCACCCCCCCAACCCCACCTTCTTCAGGTCAACTGCCACATTTCTCAGGCAGTCTTTTACCAAGCTGTATTTTGTTTTGCCATTCGCGCATTCTGATCACTTAATGGACACTTTCAACACCTTCTCAACCTTCTGCATGCTCATTTACATTCCCTTTATCCAATTCCACCACCCCTCCCTACCCTCATAGTATCAATCTCTGCTGACTCTCTTTCATCTCAGCTCTGACGAAAAGTCATCTAGACTCGAAATGTTGGCTCTATTCTCTCTCCACAGATGTTGTCAGACCTGCTAAGATTTTCCAGCATTTTTCTGTTTTTGTTTCAAATTCCGCAGCATTTTATTTTTATCTAGTTGGTGAGGAGGAATTGCATGGGAACAGGCAGTAGGTTTTTCCAGATTTTAAGTGTGGAAGATCATTTCCACTTGCTTAAAATTGATCCCATAATGTCAGTATCAATATTAAATCACCAGTATTGTATGCTGGCTACAATGAAACATGTTCTCCTGTGAAAGTCCACAGGCACACTCTGTGTGAATGTAGTAATGGGTTGTGCCATTGTATTTGACTCAGATTCATGCCAGTGATCCCTTCTTAATGAGGAGTTGACCTTGACCAAGCAAACGACTGGCATTGAATTTTTAATTGCTAAAGAAAGGTGAAGGTGCACGGCTGACAGCACTGGATGCACAGGGTTAGAAAGAATAGGATAGATGATGAAATAAATCACGTGGTGGTTCGGTGACATCAAGCTGGTACTTGAAAGGCTTTTCATTTCCCTACGGTAGGAAGATAAAATTTGCAAATAATTCAGTCAGAATACGCACCAGAAAAAAGAAAAAAATTATAAATTACTGGGAGTAAAAATAATTACAAAATGTGTTGACAATATGTAGCTGCAGCACGAAATGATGGGCAGTGTTTAATATAGGCGACGGGGGTCTTGACTGTCAGCTGGAGAGCTGCTGAGAGTCTTGCACTGCCGTGTAAGCCCACCACACTCAATGCCATTATTGGGCAATGGTGGGCCTTCCCCAACCAGAGCTGGCAGCTGCACTGCTCAGCAATGTCGCCGGGGAAATGGTGACTGCAACTGGTAATGCACCCACCCAAGGTTCAGGATTGTTGATGGACCAAGGCCAATGGTGAGTGGTGGATGGTACGGGGTTGCCAGGAGGGTGGCTCTCAATGCCCCCACTGTCACCACCACCTCCCCCTCTCCCCCTCCCACTCCACCATTTTCCGATGCCAGGTCCTTCAATCTGGCACCGAGTGTCTTTAAATGTGGGCGGGACACCCCCTCCCCCAGCATGCCCCCCCTCCCCCAACGTGCCCCCCACCCACACCCCCCATCACGGTGTCAATACTACAGCGGTGGAATGAGACCCTTAGGTGAGCTTGGATAAAAGCAAATTACTGCGGATGCTAGAATCTGAAACCAAAAGAGAAAATGCTGGAAAATCTCAGCAGGTCTGACAGAAATATGAGCTTTGGCAAAGGGTCTGATCTCGAAAAGTCAGCTCTTTTCTCTCCTTACAAATGCTGCCAGACCTGCTGAGATTTTCCAGCATTTTCTCTTTTGGCCTTAAGTGAGCTTTCCGGCCTCGAAATTAATCCAGGCAGGAGCAAGAAAGCTGTGTGGTCTTTGTCCACTACTTTTCTGCCACCACCAAACTCCCCACAGGAATGAACATTTAATTCTGCCCGGTGCTCATCAGTTAATCCCATCTTTGGATTCTGATCTGATACCAGCATTTTCTTCTTTAAACCCTGTAACATTTCCGATTCACATTTCCCGCCAATGTCAGATTTCCCCACTGCTCTTTCTCCTCGCCGTGCCCCTTCCTTGTTTCGGTGTAATTGTGCAACCTGCAATTACCTCAGCTAAGTGGCTGTTCATCCTTTGGTGCAGCAGTGATGTACTGCGGGAGTACAAAACCATTTAGCTGCTGTTTCGGAAAGAAGCTTGCAGGCCAACAGAAACGCTTGGAGACTTTTAAAGCCTGCAGCCAGCAAGCAGCTTCCCTCCTCCATTTTGGTATGAGTACCAACTCCCATCAGGTAACCCCTCCCCAGGGCACTTCCCCCTTCATATTTAAAATAGCTGAACCTGGAAGCATAGCTGGATTCAGCTGAGGCTAAGTCGCTGAGAAGAAGTGCACCATTCAATTTACACTTGGGGGATGAAGAACAGCAAGGGCTAGAGTCTTAACAAAATTGAGTATTACTTTGCACCCAAAAATTAATTTATCAAATTGTTCAAAATGCTAGCCTTATTAATTCACTAACTCTTCTGCTGTTTAAAAAGAGCCCCAGAATTTTCACCTTAGCTTTGTTTTATCAGTGGTTTGCTCCAGAAAAAAAACCCCTACCATTACACACCAAGGGACATTGGCCTCTTTCAAAGCCACAACAGTATTTCTTTATGTTACAAGCTAGGTGCAAGTTGGACTTTCTTCCTGTGATAACTTGAAGCAGGAGCCAGTTTAGTAAACTTCATTGGGAACACACACTGAGATATTTACAGGCTCTGCATCATCTTACTATCTGAAGCACAGCACTGGTACCGCCTATTGGTTGGCTGACGAGAGAGAGGGGCAACCACCCCATTTCCACACTTCCCCCCACAAGGTAGTTATATTTATTGGGCACAGCATATAGCTTTAATGCAATGTACAGGCTATGATCGGTGTATTCAGTACAAGGCATACCAGACAGGATTTATAACCTCATGTGAAGGCAAGTAGGGAGCTGGGCATGCACAAACATTCATATCGCCAGCCAACATGAGAGTTTATTGGCACCAACCAGCCCTGGGCTATCTACCAGAGGTGGGATGGCGGTCGGCATGGTTACACATTTGCAAGTGCTGGGAAACCAAGGGCATTAAATAATGACACAAGGTTGACTGTCAGAATCATAGAATTATACAGTGCAAAAGAGGCCCTTCAGCCCATCAAGTCTGCACCGCCACGTGTGAAATACCTGAACTCCCATCCAATTCCATCTACCAGCATTTGGCCCATGGTCGTGAATGTTATGACATGCCAAATGATATGAGGCAACCTGCCTCTACCACCCTCCCAGGCAGCGCATTTCAGACCGTCACCATCCTCTGGGCAAAACGGTTTTGCCTCACATCCCCCCTAAACCTCCTGCCCCTCACCTTGAACCTATGTCCCCTTGTGACTGACCTTTCAGCTAAGGGGAACAGCTAGTCCTTATCCACTCCGTCCATGCCCCTCATAATCTTGTACAGGTCACCCCTCAGTCTTCTCTGCTCCAATGGAAACAACCCAAGCCTATCCAATCTCTCTTCATAACTTAATTGTTCCATCACAAGCAGCATCCTGGTGAATCTCCTCTGCACTCCCTCCAATGCAATCACGTCTTTCCTAAAATGTGCAACCTGAAATGCACACAATAGCTGTGGTCTCACCAAAGTTCTATACAACTCCAACATGACTTCCCGGCTTTTGTAATCTATACCTCGATTGATAAAGGCAAGTGTCCCATATGCCTTCTTCACCACCCTACTAACATTCCCTTCTGTCTTCAGAGATCTATGGACAAACACGCCAAGGTCCCTTTGTTCCACAGAACTTCCTAATTTCATGCCATTCATTGAATAGTTCCTTGTCAAATTACTCCTTCCAAAGTGCATCACTTCACACTTTTCAAGGTTAAATTCCATCTGCCACTTACCTGCCCATTTGACCATTCCATCTATATCTTCTTGTAGCCTAAGACACTCCGCCTCACTGTTAACCACCCGGCCAATCTTTGTGTCATCTGCAAACTTACTAATCCTACCCCCCCACATAGTCATCTATGTCGTTTATATAAATGATGAATAATAGGGAACCCAGCACACATCCCTGTGGTACGCCACTGGACACTGACATCCATTCACTAAATCTGCCTTCTGTCATCACCCTCTGTCTCCTACAACTGAGATCATTTTGAATCCACTTTGTCAAATTACCCTGTATCCCATATGCATTTACCTTCTTTACAAGTCTCCCACGTGGGACCTTGTCAAAGGCTTTGCTGAAATCCATATAAATGACATCAGCTGCACTACCCTCACCTACATACCTGATTACCTCTTCCAAAAATTCAATCAAATTTGTAAGGCATGACCTCCCTCTGATGAAGTCATGCTGGCTATTCCTGATCAAACCTTGCCTCTCCAAGTGGAGACAGATGCTCTCCTTCAGAGGTTTCTCCAATAGTTTCCCTACCACTGACGTAAGACTCACTGGTCTTTAGTTCCTTGGTTTATCTCTATAATCATTCTTAAACTAAATCGTCAGAGTCCAACTGGAACGTTCCAGCAGGTCTGCTGGTCCTCTGCAGTTCTGAGAACACACAAACTGCCTGGAGGTTGCCTCCCAGCACCAGACTCGGGGCCAATACTCCAGGCAGGCTTTGCAGCCCTCCCCGCTTGTCTGCCCAGTCACAACTGTGGTCACAGGCTGCTCTGTGGAGAGTGTTCCCTCCACAATGGTGATGCAACAAATGATTCCATTTTTAATTTAGAAGATTAAAACTTTGAAGAATGAACACCTCAAAACGGAAGTGCTCTCTTTCTCTCTCTCTCTCTATTATCTGAACTACAGGCTTCATCACTTCCCAGAAGGAAAAAACAGCAAAACGGGGAAAGAATAATACTGGTCTGAACTGGTCCTGTATACTTCAAAATGGAACAGCAGTAAAACTGGAAAAGAAGAATACTGGTTCGAACTGTTTGTACCTTCTGGGTTCCTATGTTGGGGGGTCCGGTATCAGCCCATCAGCTTCGAGAGCCCGTCTGCTGTCCTTAATTGGATGGCAAGCCTGTCCTCTGGCCACTGATTAGCTAAATCCGGGGAAAACACTGCCGAGTGACTGATTCCCACATAGTGTGGGATTTTTGGCCCCCATTTGACTCCAACATTGGCATCCCAATCACAAAGCAAAAATCTTGTCCCAACAATTGACCATGCATAGTATCACAACACTTCAATATCTGTCACACCTACACTTAACAAAACAAACATTGCTTCCAATTCTGTCAATAAATTCTGCTTGCACATTTTTGTTACAATTTTGGTTCGAACCGTGGTACAATTGTTGAAATCTATGTAAAAGGTTTATGATAAATTTGATGTCTATAATGATGTTTTACACTGGTATTTACCAAGTTATTATCTCTCTTGTGCCATTGCTTACATGCTGACATTATTAAAGTAATTAACTTGTACCTATTAAAAAATCCTCATGATTTACTTAATGAACAGGTAAAAGAGAGCTTCACGGTTCTTCCTAGCATTCTGTCTCTCAGTTTATATCAAACACTGAGCCGTGTTCTTTTTGCAGAAGATAGTCTTCAAAGTGTCAGGAGCAAGATATTTTCACACATACTTGTGTGCTACCCATCATTATAAAAGTAAAAGGAACCTTTACAGCATAGTTAGAACATTCACAGCCCTGAGCTCAGACAGCTTACTTTAATTGCTCTTGCCCCATTCCAACATTCAGAAAGAAAATTATTAAATAGAAGCACACAAAATTACCTTCGGTGCCTTGCGTATTTTCCACTAACATGGCCTGTGCCATCACAGCCAGGAGTTGGACAACTAAAAAAAGAGAAAAGCTTGATTGTGATAATTATCACTGACGCTGGTTTATGTGTGCACTCGGACACCTGCATGTACACATCTGTGAGTGTATGTGTGGGAGGGATAGAGTAAGAAAGGGATAGAAGACGACAAATACTTTTTTTTATTAGCAATTCCCAGGAGAATTAATTTCTTCAGTGCAGCCATGCATTAGCCGACCACCAATGCAACTGACAACATGCTTTATCCATTAAGAGGCATGACATTTCAAAATTGCTAATGTGGTGAAATTTTATTTTAACTATGATCACTCACCTGAAAAGTTCTTGGATTACTGGTTCTATGGGGACTGAGGAGAAATGAAAACAACACAGATTTATCATGTCTTATAATTACCTGGTTCTTCATATATAACAGCCAGTAAGTTGCCATGAAAGCTACAGTCAGGATGCGACAAGCAAAGAGGCTCTGGTGGATGAAGGTCACCCTGAGCAGGAGTTTGACTGATTTACTGAGCCAATAGCCTTACCTCGGATACCTTTGGAGCGTGTGCGGTGACGCTTCTGGTCTGCATCCACCTCCATCTGAAAACAGATTAGTAAGCATTCAGTGTCCTTATCCGGCACACACAGACCTTCAATACACAACATGTCAAAGTGTGTCACAGGATTTATTAACAAGCCTCTCCCTGCTTCCACACACATTGTGATACATAAAACAAGTAAAATTTATGATTTGAATGCCCCGTAAAGAAAACTTTGTTTGAGGAAAAAAAAAACACTTTGATGTTACCAATGCAACATTATTTCTTCACATTGCTGTATTTTCAGGGCTAATTTTTCTCAGTCAAGGCAACCAGGATGTTGACTGCAATAAGATTAATTCGGATAGGGGCCACTAGGCTCCTGGTCATGAAAGGGTTATAAATTGGTACCTTAACGAGTTACTCAGCTCTATTTAAAAGCTGGCCTTCTTTAACTGGAGACTGTCAAATTCTGCCAAGTGTTTCAGAACCATATACTATTACATTGCAGAGGAATCCAGCAAAAATATTGCACTCGGGGGAGTCTATCACTTCTCCTTTATTCTGGGTAATATTCCTAGTGATGCAATAATTCAATATAATCGCTGATTTTCTACCTGTCCATTGGTTCATAATGACATATTTTTTTAAAAAGGGAACAAAATACAAATATAATTCACAGGCACCTTTTGTGGCTAAAAGCTACAAGCGCATCGCAAATATTTATATGGAATCCACGAAAGCTTCTTTTTGTTTAACCCTTGCATTTGAATTTTTAAATGCGCATCCTTTAGAAACAATAAAAAACATTCTCGTTTTGAGAAATAGCCAAAGTGCTTATCATGCCAAATCCTTCTGCACAATGGGATAATGGGGCAGAATTTTGATACTAATCAGGTAATCTGGCTAATACATTACAATTAGAACCTGGCCTGCACGTACAGCCATCAAGGGAGCAGGCTTCCCTTAAAACATTAACCAGTCAATGAGCATCTGCAAGACCAGGAGACAGAAGATCACGAGGGAGCATCTGCTTGCCCAAGCTTTGGCATGAGTCCAAGGTTAGCGTGGAACATGAGTGCAAAGTGTTCACTGGATGCACTCCAAAGCACGATGCACCATCAATGCCTTTTGCGCTTCACCTATGATAATTTTTAATATTACTTAAACTTACATTCACCACCTATTCACACTCATTGTGCAGTGCCCCCCTCCCCCCTCACATTCCTTGACACCCCTCCACCATCACATCCATGACAGCCCCACCTTCCCCTCCCTCCAAACCAGGAAAGCACGTGAGGGGCGACACAGTGGCACAGTGGTTAGCACTGCTGCCTCACAGCGCCAGGGACCCGGATTCGATTCCCAGCTTGGGTCACTGTCTGTGTGGAGTTTGCACATTCTTCATAGAACAAAGAACAAAGAACAGTACAGCACAGGAAACAGGCCCTTCGGCCCTCCAAGCCTGTGCCGCTCCTTGGTCCAACTAGACCAATCGTTTGTATCCCTCCATTCCCAGGCTGCTCATGTGACTATCCAGGTAAGTCTTAAACGATTTCAGCGTGCCTGCCTCCACCACCCTACTTGGCAGCGCATTCCAGGCCCCCACCACCCTCTGTGTAAAAAACATCCCTCTAATATCTGAGTTATACTTCGCCCCTCTCACCTTGAGCCCGTGACCCCTCGTGAACATCACTTCTGATCTGGGAAAAAGCTTCCCACCGTTCACCCTATCTATCCCCTTCATAATCATGTACACCTCTATTAGATCTCCCCTCATTCTCCGTCTTTCCAGGGAGAACAACCCCAGTTTACCCAATCTCTCCTCATAGCTAAGACCCTCCATACCAGGCAACACGTGTCTGTGTGGATTTCCTCTGGGCACTCTGGTTTCCTCCCACAGTCCAAAGATGTGGCCATGCTAAATTGCCCCTTAGTGTCAGGGGACTAGCTAGTGTAAATGCATGGGGATATGGGGATAGGGCCTGGGTGGGATTGTGATCAGTGCAGACTCGATGGGTCGAGTAGCCTCTTTCTGCACTGTAGGATTCTATGATTCAATTCCATTTGGCTTTGCCAATAAAAGGGCTCAGGTTCTAAATTAGTTCCAGTTTACCTGTACTGGAAAAGAAAAGCATGCAAGTCACAGAAGCATCAGTGACCTGCAATTAGGATAAGGAGGAACCGTGAAGTGAAGGGAACATTGTAACTGAGGAAAAAGCAATGAAAAAAATGATAACAAGCAAATTTCAGAATGGATTGACAATTTCAGGCTTTTAAAAAGTTCAGCAAATTCATGTCTCGTGTATTCTGCTCTCTTTCTCATTATTCAAAAATATCAATTTCTTTGGCTGCAGCCACGATTCTAACACTGCCTTCTCGGATCTATCTTTGAATCCTGTCCAGACTTCAAAGTGATTGAAATCTCTCTTTCTGCCGGCTGTATGGGTCAAATTAACTTGCCCATTCCAAATCCAGTTCCGAGTCAGCATCACTCAGCAGCACAAAACTACCCATAATTTGGCACCAATTTAGTAAAAGACGAGCAATGACACAAAAAAAACTTCACAGATAGTCGGTGTGAAGAATGAAAATGCCACGTTGTTGCAGCAGGGGTGCTGCTCAAAAAAATGTGTTTAATGCCCACTGCTACAGCAGAGTGCACAGGATTTTACAAGGGAACAATGCTATGCCTGAGCTCAATATGTAAAGAGTAGGAAGTCTATCAATGTCCCACACTAAAAGCCCTCACCTTGACAAGGGCAAATAAAAAAATCTTTACAGTAGAACTTATGAGTTGATGGGAGTCATGATCTTGCCCAGATTATTCTGATGAAGGCGAAGAAATGACACCCCCTTTGCAATGATTGTAACTTGGACTTCTTCATAACACAGGGCATGTGGTTCTGATCATGCGAAATAGAAGGAGATTGTTAGTAACTGCAAAGATTTGCCTCTTTCAAATAGAGTTAATTTCAAAAAAAATCATGAATGTCCATTCTTTCAAAATGTAAAGAAAAGGGTTTTGGCGGGGACCCAAAGCAGTATTTTATTCCGAGATGGAATGCCCTTTCTGCAGTTGGACTGAAACAAACAAAATGAGTTACATGAGATTCCTGCAGCCTTGAACAGCAGCAGACTGAAATTACAGCAGGTCACCAGGGAGGAAATTCTCAACCAGCAAACCATAAGAATAATGAGGTCATTTCCTCCCACGGTTGGAGAAGCCAGAGCAGCTTAAAAAAAACTTGACAGACACAATGCCCGTTGAGAACCCTTGACTGATGAATCAGGGATGGGTTGAAGTATGTAAGTAAATATACCTTCGCAATCCGATGCTGCTAACTGTTAGAAAGGCTAGCACGGGAGGTAATGCTTAGGATACCTAGAATTATTTTAATGCAGCACCATGTTCTGTTCAATGCAGTAATATACGATTTATACAGCGGAGAAAGAGAATCTGATGCATTTTCTGCATTCAGCCAAAATTCTATTTCCATCATGAAGCAACTCAATCCTTTTTAGCTGTATTTTTTTAAAGAAACCTTCGGCGGCACGGTAGCACGGTGGTTAGCACTGCTGTTTCACAGCTCCAAGGGACCTGGGTTCGATTCCCGGCTTGGGTCACTGTCTGTGTGGAGTTTGCACATTCTCCTCGTGTCTGCGTGGGTTTCCTCCGGGTGCTCCGGTTTCCTCCCACGGTCCAAAGATGTGCGGGTTAGGTTAATTGGCCATGCTAAAATTGCCCCTTAGTGTCCTGAGATGCGTAGGTTAGAGGGATCAGCGGGTAAAATATGTAGGGATATGGGGGTAGGGCCTGGGTGGGATTGTGGTTGGTGCAGACTCGATGGGCTGAAGGGCCTCTTTCTGCACTGTCGGGTTCTATGATTTTCCCAATTATGTACTCTTGCACACAATGTCACTTAGAATAAAAAGCCCTTTTAAGTGAATTCCAAAGGTGAATTTCGAACAAAACTATTCATAAATGTGTGCTGTAATTAGCCACATTGTGATAAAGTTTTCACATAATTTAATTGCGTTATCATCAACTGGATTCCTCTGATGGTTCAGTGAGGAAATGCACCATGTGATATATCACTCCAACATATAGACCAGAAAGTTGGACAAGAGTAATTCAGCCACATTGAGTCAGCTGATCTCAGCCAAGCTAATGGCCTGACTAGCCCTGAACTAGGGAGGCATAAAGCAGCCAATGGTCACAGGCATCAGTGTGCATGTGGAGACTGCTGCTTGATAAAAGCATCGAAACTAGAAGCAGGAGTAAGCCATTCGGCCCTTCGAGCCTGGTCCGCCATTCATTTTGATCATGTCTAATAATCAAATTCAATATTCTGATCCCGCCTTCCCCCCACATCCCTTGATCCCTTTAGCCCAAGAGCTACATCTAATTCCTTCTTGAAATCATGCAATGTTTTGGCCTTAACTACTTTTTGTGGTAGTGAATTCCATAGATTCACCACTCTCTGGTGAAGAAAATTCTCCTCGCCTCAATCCTAAAAGGTTTACTCCTTATCCTCAATCTATGACTCCCAGTTCTGGACTCCCCTACCATCAGAAAAAATTCTTCCTGAATCTACTCTGTCTAATCCTGTTACAATTTTAGAAGTTTCCATGAGATCCCCTCTCACTCTTCTAAACTCCAGTGAATATAATCTTAACCGACTTAGTCTCTCCTCATATGACAGACCTGCCATCCCAGGAATCAGCCTGATAAATCTTTGCTGTACTCCCTCTATAGCAACGACATCCTTCCTCAGATAAGGACACCAAAACTGCACACAATAGAATTATAGAATCCCTACAATGCAGAAGGAGCCCATTCGGCCCATCGAGTCTGCACCGACTGCAATCCCACTCAGGTCCTATCCCCATAACCCTACGTATTTACCCTGCTAATCCCCTGGCACTAAGGGGCAATTTATCATGGCCAATCCACCTAACCCGCATATCTTTGGATTGTGGGAGGAAACCGGAGCACCCGTAGGAAACCCACGCAGACACGGAGAGAATGTGCAAACTCCACACAGGCAGTCACCCAAAGCCGGAATCGAACTCGGGTCCCTGGCACTGTGAGGCAGCAGTGCTAACCACTGTGCCACCGTGTCGTCCCGGTGTGGCCACTCCAGTGTGGCCTCACCAACGCCCTATACAATTGCAGAGAAATGCAGGATAGCAACAAACTTGGTCACAATAGCCAGTGATAATTGAAAAGCCTGCCAACACTCACAATGAAGATTCACATTAGATGAATGGCAATTTGTGTGAGATACTGAAGGATGGCTGGCACCACACTGAGCATGTGTCATTATCATCAGGAGCTAGGGCAGGTGAAGCGAGCTGATGCAAGAATGTTTCAGCACCAAGTTAGGAAGCAAAGTTTCCTGATTAATTTTCAACTGTCCTTGAGAACATATAACAATTAAATCAAAACAAAGAAAGACCATTCAGTCCATCTACTTTGAACCATCATTCAGGTTAAAATCTGATCCATTCTCAAATCCTTTCAGCCTCATGCACAAATTAGAATCAAACCCATGATATTTGAATACATGGTATATCATTTGAAACAAACCCAGCAACATACTTAAGGTTTATTAGAATGCAAACGTAATATGTTATTTATTCTGCCAGAGTATAAATTTTCTGTTCTAAGTTTTTTTGATGGAAACCATTACGGAAAACTATGAATCAAAATTTAGTATACTCCACCATACTAAACACTGCAGTTAATTTTAACTTATTCAGAAGCTAAAGGAGATTGAGGGGCTTTTTCGTATTAAGTTGATAAATAAATTTCAGGATAGCAAGGAGGGACATGCTGTCCCTGTAAAACACTGATTCAACATATGTGATTCTCCCATAAATTGCACTGCAAGGAAAGCATTGGATTTGGCATATGAATCTGATATACAAATGCAATATATGATCTGTCTCTTTAAAGCAGTCAAGCTTAAATTTTCTCACAAATGCCATTTCTGCATCAAACCACATAATCGACAGACATAGGTACTTTACTAAAAAGTATCGGTAAGGCTATTCTAATCACCCCTTTAAAATAATTTTATAAACACAATTCAATGAATAGCCATTTGTTCAATGTCATCAATTGTGTCAGTAATATTGCTATGAAAACAGTGACTGAGACAAATGAAAGATGAGTATTCAACAGGAAAATGCTCGGAAACAAAATATGTACAGGCTGAACCTATCTAGCCATGGAGGTAAGTTTCCCAGTTTAGGAAAGTATATTGTGCACATAAATGATGCAACAAAACTTGGCACTGGTTCCCTGATTGAAAACCACAAATGAACAAGGTCAAGAGCCTGACTTTTACCATTGCCACGTTCAGAGATACTGATGGTACAAAGCTGCTGCTCCTTGAAACAAAGGTGCACAGCAACTATTGGTATTCCCCTCTGAAGAAAGGCCTTCCCGAAAAGTGAACCAGTCCTTTCTCTTTCAGACACGAACAGGTATGCTGTGTGTCTGGGGTAAGGAATTGTCTTATTGCATGTAACAATAACTCACAATTATGTCGCACCTTTAATGTAGGACATTTTACAAAGTGCACCAACAAAGTATGAGATGGGAAAAAATGATTGCTGCTCCATGAAAGGAAGTATTCGGAATGGTGACAAATGATGAGAGGCGCAAGTTTGAAGTCATAAAGGAGGATAAGGATGTAGAAAGTTTAGGGAGGGAATTCCAAAGTATGGAACCCAGACTGTTGCAGGTACAGTCATCAACGCTGGGGGAAGTAGCATAAACATAGACACATAAAAAATAGAAACAAGAGTAAGCCATCTGTCCCTTTGAATCTGTTCCACCATTCATTTTGATCATGGCTGATCATCAAATTAAATAGCCTGATCCCCCCTTCTTCCCCATATCCCTTGATCCCTTTAGCCCCAAGAGCCATATCTAATTTCTTCTTGAAATCACACAACATTTTGGCTCAACTACTTCCACAGATTCACTACTCTCTGGATGAAGGAATTTCTCCTCATCCTAAAAGGTTTACCCCTTATTCTCAAACTATGAACCTCCACCATTGGGAATATTGAGTGGGATTTTACTGTCTCGCTCGTCCCAAAACTGTAAAATCCAGCCCGAGATCAATGGACCTTCCCATGTTCTGCCCCTCGCCCGCTCTGATTCCCGTGGCTGGCAGGGCAGCAAAATCCCAGCCATTCTTTCTGAATCGATCCTGTCCAATCCTGTTTGAAATTTATACATTTCTATGAGATCCCCTCTCACTCTTAGGGCCCTATTTTACCATTTTGATTCAAAGTGCTGGGCAGACTTGAAACTGGGAGTGTTTCAGATCTGACTTTTAGACCCGTTCTCAGGTGCTCCCATGCGCACTCTGCCTGCAAAAATATCAGCGATTCTGAATCGTGATGCACAAGCCTGTGGGCAGGGCTTAACGCGCACAAAACACTCCATCTCTGATTGGAGCCTTCAACTGCGCATGTGTAATAAAAAAATAGAAAAAAACTCCCCTGCCACATCACTCCTGGGCCGGATAATGCCTCCTCCTGGCCCCCACAGACATTGCCCCACCCCACAGACATAACTGTCCCCCTTATCCCCCCACCGATATCCAGAATGATCGCGACCCCCTGCCCCCCTTCCCCTCCACCGATTGCACACAGAGTGGCAGCGGATCCCCCTCCCCCCCCCACCGATCGGACGCAGAATGGCAGTGGACCCCGTTCCCCCCACCGATTGTACGCAGAATGGCAGTGGATCCCCCCATCCCCCATCGATCGCATGCAGAGTGGCAGCAGATCCCCCTTGCCCCTGCCCCCCAACCCCCCCACCAGAGAGCCATCTGACCCACCTCCCTCCCTCACCACCAGAGAGCCATCTGACCCACCTCCCTCTGCCCCACCACCGCCAATCTGAGAGCCACCGGAAGCTCAGAACTTACCTCCTCAGAAGCTGGAGCGCCCGAATCGGACCTTTGCGGACCATGTCTGTTTCGCACTGAATCTGGATGGGCGAAAGCGGTGGTAAAGGGGGAAGTGCCGGTAAGTTTGGGCATCCAGCCCATTAAGTCAATTTAAATGCATGCAAATACATTTAAGTTGACGTCGCACACTTTTCAGGCACAGTCCCGACGGCGGCCATTATCAACCATTGATAAAGCGGGAACGGGCGCAGAGGCGGGCGCGGATCGCGCTCATCGCCTCATGCCCGACTTTACCAAGTTGTCGCACCCGAAAACAGGCGCAACTTGATGGTAAAATCGGGCCCCATGTCTCTCCTCATATGACAGACCTGCGATCCCAGGAATCATCAGAGGAATGAACAATTGCAGCTGAGGGTGGGGTTGGGTTGGGTTGTGTGGTGATGGCAGCAGATTCTAGTCCTGGAGGAGGTTATGCAGATAGGAAGGAGTTAGGCAATGGAAAAATTCAAACATAGCTAGTTCAAATAGCAGGATCATTGATCCAGGTCCAAATTAATAACTATCTGCAACTGCTAATTCAGAAGTTGGGAGGTCGCTCAAAGTCTGTTTGTATTGACAGTGTGTCCCTGACAACAGATACATTGTACCTATCACCAAAAGTAATACAAAGGAGGCTTTCAATCAGGTCAAGGGATTACATTTATTGGATCACCACTGAAGACATACTGGGATCCTTCTTTTTAGACATCTATCTGGATCAAATAAGCACTCAAAAAATGCGAGTGATTAAACAAATTGAAAGCAACACAATTCCAGTGCCCAACATCAACATAAACATACTATTTGGCAACTCCTCAAACTAACACCTCAATGATAAAAGCAAATTACTGCAGATGTTGGAATCTGAAACAAGAACTGAAAATGCTGAAAAACCTCAGCAGGTCTGACAGCATCTGTGGAGAGAGAAAAGAACCAATGGGCCCTATTTTACCATTTTGCTTCTAAGTGCTGGGCAGACTTGAAACTGGGAGTGTTTCAGATCCGACTTTTAGACCCGTTCTCAGGCGCCCCCATACGCACTCTGCCTGAAAAAATATCAGCAATTCCGAATCGCACTGCACAAGCCTGTGGGCGGGGCTTAATGCAGCCGAAACCCTGCAGCTCCGATCGGCGTCTCCAACTGAGCATGCGCAGAAAAAAAAAGATAGAATAATGCTCCCCTGCCACATCCCTCCCGGGCCGTATAATGCCTCCCCCTGGTCCCCACAGGCATTTCCCCACCCCTACAAAATTACTGACCCCCTTATCCCCAAACCCCCACCACCCAGACTGATCGTGGGCTTCCCCTTCCCCCCACTGATCTCAGGCAGAGTGGCAGCAGATTCCCCTTTCCCCATCACTGATCTCAGGCAGGGAAATCCACCCTCCCCCCTCCATATATCAGGCAGAGTGATCCCCCTCACCCCCACCCCAGACCCTCCCACACAAGGCCCCCATCTCCTCCGGACTCCGATGTCTCTGTGACACCTTCCTCTCTCTCCCATGTCCCCTATCATTGAGGCACTGATTCACCCCCCCCCCGCCCCACCCCCCACCCCCCACCCCATCAGCACACCTGCAAGTGCTCATTTGCCTTCCCCTCAATGCTAACAAGCAAACTGCATGGAACTTGGTGGGATGCTCTGCCAAACTGCCTGCAGCTGATCTGCCCTAACACAAGAATGGACAGGCAGGCATTCCTGCACAGAATGTGCGCACAACCAGCCCCCAATTTTCTGAGGGCGACCTGGGGAGGCTGCTGGATGCAGCAGAGGCGAGGCGGGACATCATCTTCTCCCCAGGAGGAGGCAGATCCAGAGGTTTTGATTGAAATGCGGCCTGGGAAGCAGTCGCCGCCTCGGTCAGTGCCAGGTCATTGGCCCCCCGAACTGGGAAGCAGTGTCGGAATAAAGTCAATGACTTAATCCGTGCAGTAAGGGTGAGTGCTGAACCTTATCTTACATCTTCCCCCAAATCCTCCCATCCTCAGGACCCTGCATGCATCCAGCTCCTGAACCCAAGCATCACCTTCCTTTCCTCCCAAGAGCCCCACTGCACCTGCCCTCTAAAGGCCACCACCTGATACTCTGCAGGAGTCACGCCATCATTTCTTTCATGGCTCCTTCTGTCTCCATAGGAGAAGAACGACCACAACACCCGTGAGAGGGCGAAGACAGGGGGTGGTGAACCAGACCTCTGGGTCCTCACCCCCTTTGAGGAGTGGGCGCTGGAGCTCTCAAGAGAAGGGGAGAAGTGGGCTGTCAGCGATAGCATGGTCGGGCTGCCATCGAGACGTCAGCACCTGTCATTCCTCCACTTACTTTGAGGCAACTTCTCGGGAGCACGAGTTTCGGGTGCCAGGGGCAAGATTTAAAGGAGATGTACAAGGCAAGTTTATTTGCACAGAGAGAGTGGTGGGTGCCTGAGGTCGCTGACGGGGGAGGTCACGGACGCAGATACGATAGTGACCTTTAAGGGGCGTCTTTCCAGCTATGAGACTGGGATGGGAATAAAGACATATGGTCCCCGGAAGGATAGGAGGTTACAAATCAGATGGGCAGCCTGGTTGCTGCAGGCTTGGAGGGCCAAAGAGCCTGTTCATGTGATGTAATTTTCTTGGTGCTTTGTTCTATGTTCAACAGAGAAATGTGAATGATGTGCTTGGCATCCCGGATTCCTCTCCCTCCCTTGCACTTAATCATGTGTCCTGTGTTGCATGGACGGACCCAGATGCCCCAGGGCCTTCTGGACTCCAGGCCCGTACTGCAGCTCCCGCCCATCCTTGTCCAGATAGCTCGGACTTATCCTCGGAGGACATGGTTGAAGGGACCTCTGAGAGTGGCATCGTTTTGGTGTCAGCTTCCACCTCACAACTCACCATCCCAGATACTGACATGTCGGTGGGTCCGGTTAGTGGTGAGGCTTCCGGGTCACCCTCTGGTGAGCACGACACATCTGATAATGTACATTGGGTGGAGGAGGGAACGTCCGAGGCCTCTGGCACGCGTGGGTCTGCCGGAGGCGAGGACTCAGCTGGTCCCAGGCAACATGTTCGGTCTCTGATATCACTTCTCCCTCAGCTGCTGGAGATGCAGCAACAGAGCCAGGGAATGCAGGAGGGGCTGACGGCCACACTGGACCGACTGCGAGGCTATTGGGAGGAGTCCCAAAGCTTTCATTTGGACCAGCTATTGCCTGTCTTGCATTCTTCCCAGGCCAACACTGCAAGGGTGGCGTCTGCAGTGGAAAGCCTGGGGCAGGGGATCCTCACCATGAGTGGCAGGCTCCAAGCGATGGCCAAGTCACAGCAGGCCACAGCTGAGGGACTGAACAAGCTTTGAGATTCTGCTGAGAGGCTCGAGAGCTTGCAGGAGACCCAGCAGGACAGCACCGAGACACAGTGGGCTATGGCAGCAGCCCTTGAGAATGTGGCCCAGTCTCAGAGGGTCATGGCTGAGGGGTTGCAGAGCGTGGCCCAGTCTCAGAGGGCACTTGCTGCAGCGATTGAGAGGTGGCCCCCCAACTCAAGTGGCCATCGCAGAGGGCTCAACCACCATGGATAGGATGCAGATGGTCCTCCAGGACTGACAGTGCCAGGTGATGCCGGAGCTTCTGGAGCTCACTGCAGAATCACCGCTGTCCCATAGAGTGACCCAGGGGCCCACAGGAACCCCAAGGGAGGAGGAAGGGCTCGTGCCCATGCTGGGGCCTTCCAACCAGGAGACTGTGGCTGTAGCTACACCTTCTGACTCCCCCCTTCCCGACACCGGGGCATCTCAGGGGCAGCGGGATGAAGAGGATGTCATGGAAACATCCCAGACACCTGGAAGCAGGTGAGGGCCCTCAAGGTTCAGGGCCTCCAGAGGACGCTCGCCACACGCATCACAGGTCATGGGGCATAGTAGGCAGCTGGCCCCCTCCACCTCCAATGTACATTCTGGAGAGTCACTGAGATGTAGTGGTAGGCCACATAAGCTTAGGAAGTTGTAGTTGCACTGAGATGGCACGGGTGAACTCTGCTGCATCAGTTAGAAAGATATTTATGCACCTTAACGTTTTCTGTTCTCAAGTTTTTATGTTAGAACATTTTATTTAAACACCTTTATTGCAATTAAATGTTTTTTCACCACCCACCTGCGACTAATTTGTCTCTAATAGGAATCCTCTTCCATTGATGATCGCCGGAGGGATGCTTCATGTTGATGTCAGTTGGGGAGGCCCCTCAATGCTGAGAAAAGGAAGCCATTCGTTCCCCAGACCCCACGAGCGATTCCCTCCCGCCTCCCCATCCCAGGGCCCTGTATGGGGGTTTCAGATCCTTTACCCACTACACAGACGTGGGCCCAGGTGCCAGCGTGCATGCGAAGCTCTGGTAGGAGTCAGACTAGTTTGCACCAGGGCATCATCATAATTGTGCTTAGCGAGTCGTCATCACCCGGGTTTCCCACTCGACTAAGAGGGCATGAGGTGATTGTGCTGGTGAGTCGGCATGATGTGGTGTGCAGCGCCTGGATACGGTGCCAGAAACACTTCAGTGATTCTCTGCACTCCACAAGTATGAGTGTGGGGGCACGTGTGGGAAGGGTTAGGCTGAGCCATCGTCAGTGAGAAGGAACACCCAGAGATCACACAGATTGGTGGCTCTGAAACCATAATCCAGGCACATGTCATTGAGGAAAGATACCAGCGTGCTTGCACAGACTTCTTGTGAGGATCTTCTTAATCACATCATCTGTTTCTCCCACAGAAGCGCTTTCCAGTGGATGCGCCACTGACTCTGATGACATCGCCCCCAACACCTGGACATGAGTCACTATGGGATGGCTGCGTCACATCCAATCCCAGCGCCATGATAGAGGTCCAGTCTCTGCCTCCCCAGGAAACCATCACTTCCTTATGCCACATGATTGGCGTAGAGATCACTTCCAATTGTTTGGGCGGACACTCAATGCCCATGGTTCTGAATGTCACAGTAGCCCTAAACTTTTATGCATCCAGATCTTTCCAGGGCTCAGTGGATGACCTTTGTGGAGTCTCCCAGTCAGCTGTGCATAGCTGTGCCAAGGTGATTACTGACGCTTCCTTCAGGCAGGTGAGCAGATTTCATTCATTTAAGAATGGACCAAGCCACCTCGGCTAAGTGAGCCAGAAGCTTAGCCACTGTTGCAGGGTTCCCCCGCATCCAGGGTGCCATAGATTTCACGCCCCCCCCCCCCACCCCGCGCTCCACCCGCCTGGTGGCCATCAAGGTATCAGCCAGCCACCTTTGTAAATGAGAAGGGTTATAATTCCATGAGCGTACAGGTTGCCTGTGACCACAGGACCCCCCGATTCTACAACTATGTTCCCTGGCTGCTCCCACAAAGCCTGCAGACCGAGACACTCACAGATGCCAAGGCTGTTCTTGGCTCCAGCTCAATGCAATGGATGGTCGTTGGGTGACAAGGGGTATTCATTGAACAGATGGCGCATGATGCCACTCAGGCATCTGAGAAGAGACAGAGGATGGGTACAATTGCTGTCATGCCTTCATGAGGGCGGTGGTGGAGAGGACAATAGGGCTACTTAAAATGAGGTTCCAAAGCATGGACCTTTTCAGGGGGAAATATCCATCAGAATTGTGTCATTCATCGCCGTTGTCTGCTGCGCACTGAATAATCTGGCTCTTGCAAGACACTAACCACTAGACAATGAGGGTACTGAGCCAGGTCCACATGCCTCAAAAAGAAGCCTCTACTGATGCCTCTGATGGGGAGCCTGGGCAGGCTGAGGTTGAGAATGAGGAGACAGCATTGCTGAATTCACAGGGGATCTGGTTCACCATTCAGCAAACATTCAGCTAGATTGCCAAGCCATTGCCTTCATTTCTGCCCACGGACACCGCCTCATCCACACATGTCAGAGCAGCTAATGCCCACAGCACCAGGTCACCTCACTACCTCTCCAATAAAGCTTGTTGCCCCAGCAGGCCAACATGAGGCTCTGATGAGGTCAGCAGTTATATCAAACAGGATAGCCACTCAGGTCATAGCAACACAAATCTTTTTCATCTGCTCTGCAAGACAACAAACATGTTTGACAAAGTCACACAGAAACAAAACAGCACTTTGATGAAAGTAACAGAAATCACCCGTGAAAACCCATCCTGTGCTCAAGGTACACAAACTTATGCCTGCAAGTGCTCGGTCTTGGTGCACTTCCCTCACTGACAGCGGCACTGCAGGCAGATTGCTGATTAATCTGGCCCTGATGACTTTGGCGGTTGTCACCTGGCCCTCAGAGCCTGAGATGGCTCTGCCTGAGAGGGTATGCACAGAGACTTGGTTGCTGGGCATTCCTCACTCAGCGCAGCCTCAGAAAATGCCTCAGTAACTGGCAGAGGGGGCAGAGGAAACATAGAAAATAGAAGCAGGAGTAGACCATTCGGCCCTATGAGGCTGCTCCTTCATTCATTTTGATCATGGCTGATCATCAGATTCAATATCCTGTCCCACTTTCTACCCAATATCCCTTGATCCCTTTAGCCCCAAGAGCTATATCTAATTCCTTCTTGAAATCCCACAACGTTTTGGCCTCAACTACTTTCTGTGGTAGTGAATTGCACAGATTCACCACTTTCTGGGTGAAGACATTTCTCCTCACCTCAGTTCTAAAAGGTTTACCTCTTATCCTCAAGCTATGACCCTCCTAGTTCTGAACTCGCTCACCATCGGGAACATTCCTTCTGAATCTATCCTGTCTAATCCTGTTAGAATTTTATATCTTTCTACAAGAACACCTCTCACTCTTCTAATCTCCAATGAATTAAATCCTAAATGACTTAGTCTCTCCTCATATGACAGAACTGCTGCCCTCATTTGGAGTACCCCAAGAAGAGCCCACAAAGACGACAGGCAGCTCATTTGCCAGCATAAGGCAAGTCTGCATCTCCCTGCTCAGCAATGATGGATGGATACCTAGCAGAGATACTAGGTGCCGCATGCATCTTTCACACTGAGGTCAATGCCAGTATGAAGGCTCGCAGGTCTGAATGCAACACAAGAGCCCACTGATTCTATTCTTGGAGCTGCCTCTCCATGAGATTTGCCACTCTCTCAATGGAGGAGGCTGAGTGTTTGGTGATCGAGGTCAATGCAGTGCTCAGGCTCCTCATGGACTCCTCCATGGCAGAGACCATGTCATCCAGACCTTCAGGCTACTCAGCCAGATCTACGCCACAGTGCAATCCCAAATGAACCAATGTACTATAGCCCACCGAGGTGCCAGTATCTGCACTGGTGCTTGGTGCTGAGATGGATGTAATGCACAGCCGACATCTCGCATGATTTTGTACATTTCTGGGAGAGGCACGTGTCCACCTGCAAGATGCAAATTTCTCACCATAGAATCTCACAGCACAGAAAGAAGCTATTCAGCCCATTATTCCTATGCCAGCTCTTTGAAAGAGCTATCTAATTAGTCCCACTTTTTTCCAATTTTCCCCCATAACTCCTATAATCACAGAATCATAGAATTCTACAGTGCAGAAGGAGGCCATTGGGCCGCACTGACAACAATCCCACCCAGGCTCCATCCCTGTAACCCCACACATTTACCCTGCTAATTCCCTGACACTAAGGGGCAATTTAACATGGCTGGTCCACCGAACCCACATGCCTTTAGACGGTGGGAGGAAACCCACACAGACACGGGGAGAATGTGCAAACGTCACACAGTCACCCGAGGCCGGAATCGAACCCGGGTCCCTGGCGCTATGAGGCAGCAGTGCTAACAACTGTGCCACCGTGCCACCCTATACTGTATCCCTTTAAGTATTTATCCAATTTCCCTTTGACAGTTATTACTGAATCTACTCAAAACACCCTTTTGGACAGTGCATTCCAGATTATAACAACTTGCTGAATAATTATGTTTTCCTCATGTCGTTTCTGGTTCTTCTGCCAATTATCTTAAATCTGTCCTTTAGTTACCGACACTTCTGCCACTGGAAACAATTTCCACCTATTTACTCTATCAAAACTCCCCAGAATCTTCTCTGCGCTAAGCAGAGCAAACCCAGTTTCCCCACATAGCTGAAGTCCTTCAGCCCTGGCACTATTTGAGTAAATATCCCCTGCATGCTAGCTGAAACTTTGACATTCTTCCTAAAGTGTGTTGCCGAGAATTGGGCACAATTCACCAGCTTGTTTTTGTATGCTATAGCTCTACTTGTGAAGCCAAGGATCACGTGTGCCGTTTTAACTGCCTTCTCAACTTGTTCTGCCATCTTGAATGTCTTGTATACCCACATAGGTCTCTCTCTATTCCTGCACCTTTTTAAAAATTATATCGTTTAGTTTATATTATCACTCCTCATTCATCCTACCAAAATGTTCCACTTCACACTTCTCTACACTAAATTCCATCTGCCATGTGTCTGCCTATTTCATCAGTTTATCTTCTTCCTGTGATCCTTTTCACTGTTTCTTATATTTCTGAGTTCCATGTCATCTGCAAATTTTGATTTTTCTTATTCTTTCATGGGATGTGGGCATTGCTGTTTAGGTCAGCATGTATTGCCCACCCCTATTTGGTCTTGAGAAGGTGGTAGTGAGCCATCTTCTTGAATCGTTGTAGTCCATTTGGCATAGGTAGACCCACAGTGCTGTTAGGAAAGGAGTTCCAGGATTTTGACCCAGCAACAGTGAAAGAAATGGCGATGTAGTTCCAAGACAGGATGGCGTGAGGCTTGGAGGGGAATTTACAGGTTGGGATGTTCCCATGTCTCTGCTGCCCTTGTCTTTCTAGATGATTGATGTCACATATTTGGAAGGTGCTGTCGAAGGAGCACTAGTGAGTTGCTGCAATGCACTTTGTAGATAGTAACACTGCTGCTACGGTGCATTGATGATGAAGGGAACCTGTGGTGAATATGGCCTATATATCAAAAAGGAACTATGGCCGTAACACTGATCCTGGGGGAGGAGGCTTTGCCACTTCACATCACACTGAGAAACAACACTCAACACTACTCTTTTCTCTGTTCCCTATCCATGAAGCTATATTCCCTCGCTAATTCCAGTAGCTTCAATTCTGCTAACAAATCTATTTAGTGGTACTTTATCAAATGCATTTTGAAAGTCCATATACACAACATCAAGCTTTAACAAAACTGTGTTGGCTTTAAGTTAACAGCCCACAGTTTTTCAAGTGACAATTAGTTTTGCCCTGAATGACCTCCTTAAAAGTTTCCCTTTAGATGTTAGATTGTTGCTCTCTATTTGCTGAGATTTTCCCTCTCCCTTTTTTTGAAAAGGGTTGTAATATGTGCAATCCTCCAGTCCTCTGGCATTAATCTCATATCTGAGGAAGATCGGGAGATTTTGGCCAGAGCCTCTGCAATTTCTATTCTTACTTCCTTTAGCAACCCCCTAGGATGCATCCTATCCGGACCCATGGCGTTTCTACTTAGGACTCTGCCAACATTTTTAGTACCTTCTCCTATATAATTTCTCTACTACCTCCTCCTTTACTGTGAAATTGGCAGTGGGTTCTGTCATGAAGACAGATGCAAAGTAGAAATTTTGTACTTCAGCCATCTTTAGTGATCAGGTGAGTTGTAGTTTTGGATACACTTTCCTCATGGGAATGTATCTAGTCTGTCCCCAGGCTATCTCCTCTTTGAAGGCCTCCCACTACTCATTTACTATTTTACTTAAAGTAAAGTTTAATTGTTAGTCACAAGTAAGACTAACATTAACACTGCAATGAAGTTACTGTGAAATTCCCCTCGTCACCACACTATGGCGCCTGTTCGGGTCAATGCACCTAATCAGCATGTCTTTAAGACTTTTGATTCTAGTCTACCTGGATCAAATCCCTTCATAAATCAAAGAATTTGGACCTCTTCCAATTGAGTACTTTCATATTTCATTTGTCCTTGTCATTTTCCACAACTACTCCAAATTTAATGATATTGAGACAACTGTTTCCTACATGTTTTCTTACTGAACCATACTCCACTTGCCCCACTTTATTCCCCAGAACTTGATCCAGCATTGCCCCCCTTCCTCAATAGGATGGAAAGAAAGAAAGTCCTCTTGTACACATTTCAAGAATTCCTTCCCCACTTTGCTAGTATCTTATCTTCCCAGTCTATATTAGATTAATTGAAGACCCTCATTGTTATTACTTTAAAGTAATATTTACTTCTCTATCTCCTTACAACTATTTGGTGGTCTATAGCGTAAACCCTGTAATAGCTCCTCTATTGTTCCTTAATTATAAAAAAATAGATTCTGCCTTTGAACTCAAGTACGTTATCCCTTTCTGGTGCCATTAGGGCATATTTGATTACTCTTGCCAACCACCTCCCCTGTCTTTCTTCCCATGCTTATTTTTCTGAAATACATTGTAGCCAGGAAAGTGTCCATTTCTCCCCTTGTTTGAGCCAAGTCTCTATTACTTCCACAATATCATAATCCCATGTGGCTGTTTATGCTTGTAGTTCACCAACCTTATTTACCACACTCTGTGCATTTACACATGGGAGGAAAAATGTGTCTGTCTAGCATCACTGAGTGGAATGGCGCAGACTGTACTGATTTCTCCAGGGAGACACAATGCGCCAGCCTTCTGCCTGCAAAGCACACATCTTCAACGATATCAATGAGTGAACCCATGCAGGCCACGTAGGCAGCAGCCTGTGGAGAACTGACATAATTCTGCATAGTGCTGCATTTCTCCTCCATGCACATTAATTGAAACCAAGTCTCCCTCGCATTATAACCCCTGTCTGATTATCTTCTACTTCTGAACTAATCTTCAATGGTGTATGTCTCTCCCAGTTCTCTGTGTACCTTGTACCTCCTCACTAATACATTATCCTGGTGCCACTGCCTTGACATTAAAACCCATACTTGGCATCATGCCAGCCTAAAGCATGATCTGGGTGGTACCCTTGGTTGGGATGACATTACATGAGCAGCATGCATTGACCATATTGGCCACATAAGAAGCTCATGCGCCTTGCCCTAACATTTAAGTGCAGCACTATCGTCCATTTTTTGACCATCAACATCTTTGATCAAAAGCTCAAGTAGACCAACCATATTATCATAGTATCTGCAATGAATGATGCAACTCTTAACTACTGAAAGCCTCATCTACAGGGCTAATGTCAGAAGTGTGAGGAATATTCCACTTTTGCCTGAGTGGGGAGTAACTGCTAAACCAAAGAAGAAGTTCACCGTGCAGAACAAAAGTCCACCTGATTGCACTTATGCAATTCAACTAAATAGCCATTCATTGCACAATCTAATGGGGCTAAAGTAGATACTATCCACAAGATGCACTGCATAATCTCATCCCAAGCTCGAGACAGGAGCACCTTTCAGCCCTGTGACCAAGAAAGAAAACAGCAGCAATGTCATGTAGAAACAGCATCACCTCTAAAGCTGGATTGGGCAGAAATGGCTTCCTATCGGAAGTATGTCCCTTTATAAGTTAATTCAGAATGCTTGCAGGGGTCAAAGAATCATTTTACTCATTTTAAGTGCACCTTGTGTGCATTGTTCTACATCCATGCAAAGCACGTATGCCAAGCAAGTGGGGGGAAAAACAGCACATTACATGCAGCCTTACATTCTCCATGTGTCAAAGATCACCAGCTGAACTACATCATTTCACACTGGTTGTCTGAATACTAATCGCGGAAAAGGCGTATATTTTCTATCAGTGGAAACAAAACAATGCTTGGTTCATTGTGAAAAGTTACATGGTGGAATAAAGCATTGCTAGGTAGAATTCATTTTCAAAATTAAGCAAATGTTAATTCACGTCTCTACACTACAACTTTGGCACTGTGCACTATACGATAATCTCTGACTTTGATTTAACAATTCTGTGTTGGAGGAATGCCTGTTTTTCAAGGATAATCTTAGTGGACTAGTTTCCATGCATACAGTAATTTTAGATTACCAGCAGGGAGAAACATTATGGATACAATCCCTGTAGGCTATTTGTTAGCTTGATGATGTTGGGTATCACCTTTGTAACTCTCTCCTCCCACGCTGCAGCAAAGTGCTTCCCTAAGGTTGACAATTTAGTTATAATTCCAGCGACAGCAACACAATAATTCAGGCTAGAGTATTCTACTAATGCCTTGCACTGATGGTTCCTTCAGCCTCAAGAATATTCCTGTGCAGTGTCCGAATGGTTACATGAAGGTGGTAAGAAGTTTAACAACACCAGGTTAAAGTCCAACAGGTTTATTTGGTAGCAAAAGCCACACAAGCTTTCGGAGCTCCAAGCCCCTTCAATGCCGGCATCTCCACATCATGACTGCATGAAGGTGAACAGCATTTGGTTCTATTATAGTCAGCTAGTTGTCTGTCTAAACAAACTAAACTTTCACCTTTCTGAAAAGTTTGTTCGGTGACCATATCCCAAACAATTTTGGCTTATTGCTATCTTCTTTGTCAAATCTAAAATAACTGCATCCAAAATTATCTTCATTTTCTTTCCTATTTTATCTACTTTGCTGTCCTTGTGGCACAGGAGTGGTGCAATCTTTGTCCGGATCCTTTGTGTATGAGCCTAAACATTAACTTTTGGAGTCATTTCTGTCCTCACCCAACAGCCACAGGGATCATTGAACAGCTACCAAGAGTTTGACCCTTGGGTGCTGTTCATCCTTTCTAGCCTTTGGTGGCAATATCAACTGCTGTTCTACCACTCCTGCCTTGGCGGTCATCTGCACATTCAGTACTAAATCGAGACCTTACTGATCAGCCACACTACATGTGCCATTACCTGCTAAGCCACCAGGGTAGTAACTTCTGAAATAACTTGAGCTTTTGGCATTTACATTACAATGAAAATAATAGATCAATAGGAACTTTCTTTTCCCATCAATATAGATCACTGAAGAAAACCTATCATTTATTACATGCAGCCATGGGGAGTCCTGCATTGCTAAGGATATGAACTTTTAGCTGGTCCAAAGTACCCAGCTAAACATAAAATAGACCAGGGCATAACTTTAGGGGCAGGGGTGATCTGTATACAAAAAACGGGTGGAACTTGAATCACACGGGGACCAATATCCTGGCCGGTAGGTTGGCTAAGGTTACTGGGGAGAATTTAAACTAGATAGGTTGGGGGGAGGGGAGCTAGAAGAGTTGACTAGGATCAAGGAACTAATTGATGGGGTGGAGGATGCAGGGGTAAGGGGAATTACAAAATTAATGGTAGAGGAGAGGGTGCAAGTGAATGAAGGCGGTAATTTAGATAAGGGAGTAGAGGGAGAGGGTGTTCGCGACTCATCAAAGCGGGTCCAGATAAAAGCTGGAATAAGGATACTTTGCCTGAATGCACGAAGCATTCGGAACAAGGTAAATGAGTTGATGGTGCAAATCAGCACGAGTGGGTACGATCTAGTGGCCATTACAGAAACGTGGCTGAAAGGTGACCAGGACTGGGAGATGAATATCCAGGGGTATCAGGCGTTTAGGAAGAATAGACAGGAAGGAAAAGGTGGTGGGGTCGCGCTATTAATAAGAGATAATATCAGGGTAGTACTGAGGGATGACATAGGCTCTGAGGAACAAAACGTGGAATCATTATGGGTAGAGATGAGGAATAGTAGAGGGAGAAAGACACTAGTAGGTGTGGTATATAGGCCCCCAAATAATAATGTTGAGGTAGGGAGGGCTATAAACAAGCAGATAAGGGATGCGTGTAAAAACGGAACGGCAATAATCATGGGGGACTTCAACATGCACATTGACTGGCAGACTCAAGTCGGTAAGGGTGGAATGGAGGAAGAGTTCTTAGAATGCTGTCGGGATAGTTTCCTTGAACAGCATGTTACGGAACCGACGAGGGAACGAGCTATTTTGGATCTGGTATTGTGTAACGAGGTAGGTAGAATTAAGGATCTTATTGTGAAGGACCCTCTTGGGTCTAGTGACCACAATATGGTCGAATTTCTGATTCAGATGGAAGAGGAGAAAGTTTGGTCCCAAACCAGTGTCCTCTGTTTGAACAGAGGGAAATATGATAGGATGAGGGATGAATTGGCTAAGGTAGACTGGGAGAGCAGGCTGGCAGGTAGGATAGCTGAGGAACAGTGGAGGATTTTTAAGGAGATCCTTTTCAGTTCTCAGCAAAAATATATTCCAGCAAAAAACAAGGATTGTAAGAAAAGGGAGAACCAGCCGTGGATAACGAAGGAAATAAAGGAGAGTATTAAAATAAAAACAGCTGCGTACAGAGTGGCCAAAAATAGTGGAGAAACAAGTGATTGGGAAAAATTTAAGAAACAACAAAGAGAGACTAAGAAAGCGATAAAGAAAGGAAGGATAGACTATGAAGCTAGGCTAGCAATTAATATAAAAAATGATAGTAAAAGTTTTTATAAATATATAAAAAGGAATAGAGTGGCTAGAGTGAATGTTGGACCCTTGGAGGACGAGAGGGGGGAGTTAATAGTGGGAAATGAGGATATGGCTGAGTCTTTAAATACGTTTTTTGTGTCGGTCTTCACGGTGGAGGACACAAATAGTTTGCCAAATATTAACGATAGAGGGTTGGCAGCAGGAGAAATACTTAATACAATTAATGTTACCAGAGAGGCAGTGCTGGGTAGACTAATGGGACTGAAGGTGGATAAGTCCCCGGGTCCGGATGGAATGCATCCCAGGGTATTGAAAGAAATGTCAGAGGTAATAGTGGATGCGTTAGTGATTATTTATCAAAACTCGTTGCATTCTGGGGTAGTGCCGGTTGATTGGAAAACGGCTAATGTTACGCCGCTGTTTAAAAAAGGAAGGAGACAAAAGGCGGGTAACTATAGGCCGGTCAGCTTAACGTCTGTAGTAGGGAAAATGCTGGAATCCATTATTAAAGAGGAGATAGCAGGGCATCTGGATAGAAATGGTTCGATCAATCAGACGCAGCATGGATTCATGAGGGGAAAGTCGTGCTTGACGAACATGTTGGATTTTTATGAAGATGTGACTAGGGCGGTTGATGGAGGAGAACCGGTGGATGCGGTGTTTTTGGATTTCCAAAAGGCGTTTGATAAGGTGCCCCATAAAAGGCTACTGAAGAAGATTAGGGCACACGGAGTTGGGGGTAGTGTGTTAAAGTGGATTGGGGACTGGCTATCCGACAGGAAGCAAAGAGTCGGAATAAATGGGTGTTTTTCCGGTTGGAGGAAGGTAACTAGTGGCGTGCCGCAGGGATCGGTACTCGGGCCGCAACTATTTACCATTTATATAGATGATCTGGAGGAGGGGACGGAGTGTAGGGTAACGAAGTTTGCAGACGACACAAAGATAAGTGGAAAAGTGAATCGTGTGGAGGACGGAGAAGATCTGCAGAGAGATTTGGACAGGCTGAGTGAGTGGGCGAGGATATGGCAAATGGAGTATAACGTTGAGAAATGCGAGGTTATACACTTTGGAGGAAATAATAACAAATGGGATTACTATCTCAATGGAAACAAATTAAAACATGCTACCGTGCAAAGGGACCTGGGGGTCCTTGTGCATGAGACGCAAAAGCCCAGTCTGCAGGTACAACAGGTGATCAAGAAGGCAAATGGGATGTTGGCCTATATTGCGAAGGGGATAGAATATAAAAGCAGGGATGTCTTGATGCACCTGTACAGGGCATTGGTGAGGCCGCAGCTGGAATACTGTGTGCAGTATTGGTCCCCTTATATGAGGAAGGATATATTGGCATTGGAGGGAGTGCAGAGAAGGTTCACCAGGTTGATACCGGAGATGAGGGGTTTGGATTATGAGGAGAGGCTGAGGAGATTGGGTTTGTACTCGTTGGAGTTTAGAAGGATGAGGGGGGATCTTATGGAGACTTATAAGATAATGCGGGGGCTGGATAGGGTGGAGGCGGAGAGATTCTTTCCACTTAGTAAGGAAGTTAAAACTAGAGGACACAGCCTCAAAATAAAGGGGGGTCGGTTTAAGACAGAGTTGAGGAGGAACTTCTTCTCCCAGAGGGTGGTGAATCTCTGGAATTCTCTGCCCACTGAGGTGGTGGAGGCTACCTCGCTGAATATGTTTAAAGCGCGGATGGATGGATTCCTGATCGGTAAGGGAATTAAGGGTTATGGGGATCAGGCGGGTAAGTGGTACTGATCCACGTCAGATCAGCCATGATCTTATTGAATGGCGGGGCAGGCTCGAGGGGCTAGATGGCCTACTCCTGCTCCTATTTCTTATCTTCTTATCTTATCTAACTTTGAAGAAGAACATAGAGTTCTTTGGATGTCCCAGAAAAGATTCTCCCCTTAACAGCACCCCCATGTCATCTGGTTATGCATTTCATTTGTTTTTCTGGATCTTATTGTGTGAAATTGGCTACCTCATTTACTTACATAATAACAGTGACTGAACTTCAGAAGTAATGTATTGGTTGTGAAGTACTTGGAGACATTGGGCTGAATTTTCACTGAATCAGATTGGCTCAGCAGCCCTTTAGAAATGGCAGCTTGGACCTGAATCATAGGTTCTCCACCCTGTGTTTCTGGTTTGGGTCAAAAGCCTGCCATTTCAAACTGGCCATTGCGCGGATAGGCATGTTCTAATCTTCCAGAATTTTAGTAGAGTCGGGCCAGGTTTTCAATGAGTTGTGGTTCATGGCACCTCAGATGAACAGTGGCCTGCATGAGTAGTCATTTTTAAGCATTTCTAAGGCCCTCTGAAGGCCCTTATCTTCCCCATGGCAAAGTATGTCCACCATCCACCCTCTTTAAATAAAACAATTATTCATTGATAACTTTTCACTTTCTTTTTACACAGCCCAATAAAAAATGTCAATCACCCAGACAGTGTCAATAGCTGAAAATGCAAGTACCTGAAACCTCATTATCTTGTGTAAATAAACATTGTGAAATTGCCAGCATAGATCAAAAGCCAGAGCAGTCAATTAACCAGTGTTTTCTCTGGGGATCAGGTGTTTTAGTATTCTAATAGATGTCTGTGTTCTCAGCCACAAATACATAATGAGACTTGGCTGATTGCAGAAATCCATTAGCCTGAGGAGACATAGGTGGTGTTTTTAGGAGAAGCATAGCTTGGTATGGGGGTGCTTGAGGAGTCATAGGGTATCAGTGGGGGAGGGGAGGCATGAGTAGCATGTGGGAGGGTGAGGGCTGGAAAGCCTGTTTTTATTTTAACTGGGATGCAGTCCCGCAGCACAGGCCTTTTAAACAGCTTGCCTCCACACTCGGCAGCGTCTATGGGCTACCTTCAGACCTTTTCCCAAGTCAGCTGGCTTGGCTCCAGCACACGCCCACACAATGAAAACCCTATTCTTGCAAGCCGTTTCCCCTGATGTGGACAAGCCAAGCCGGGAATTTTCCCAACTCCCACTGCCCACCTTAAGGATGAAAATCCAGGCCAATCAGGGGAACTTGCTCAGCAGAATAATAATGCAAGCATGTTCTTCCTTACTAGACAAGGACACTACACCAGCATAGATTTTCTCATGTACTCTATTTGTTATCTCTAGCCTATTTATGCCTATAACCCGAGTCTGATGTTTTGTGGGACTGAAATCATTTCAAGTCACTTATGAGTTTTTGATCTCATGGAGTTATCCCATGGATAGCTTTGATGTTTAATGATGTTCATCAAGCTCCAGCAGATCATCCGCTTGATTACCAAAATGATCATTTTAAAATCCATTTTTTATGATTTACAGACAATCCTAAAACCAAAACTGATAGCTATATAGAATTGCCTGTGGCAACAGAGCATATATTAATTGCAGCCTTCAGTGTGAAAATTGTACTCAGTGTGATGGCAATCTGCCTTTGCTGAGACCCTCAGATAAAGATTCTATCACACCAGGAGTACAGCCTGATGGACACCTTGTTTGATGGTGCACTGCTCCCACATTGAATAAGAGCTTTACTAAATATTTGAAAGGCGGGAGACTCAAATCCACCATGGCAACAGATTCTACAGGCCTTAGATATTCTTTAAATTCAGTTTCCAAAGAATACTGTTAGCCTTGGCTTTGTCAGATTCTCCCTCTCACAAGTCCACAAGGTAGGGCAAACCCCACAAGACTGAAGTGTCTCATGGCACTGCAGGTACCAGGGTGGCACAGTGGCAGAATGGTTAGCACTGCTGCCTAACAGCACCAGGGACCTGGTTCAATTCCGGCCTTGGGTGACTGTGTGGAGTTTGCATGTTCTCCCTGTGTTGGCATGAGTTTCCTCTGGGTGCTCCGGTTTCCTCCCACAGTCCAATGATGTGCGGTTTAGGTGGATTGTCCAAGCTAAATTGTCCCTGAGTGTCAGGGGGATTAGCAGTGTAAATGCATGGGATCATGGGGAGAGGGCCTGGTTGGGATTATTGTTGGTGCAGACTCATTGGGCCAAATGGCCTCCTTCTGCCCTGTAGGAATTCAATGATCTCGGCATTACATTCTAATAGAGCACTTTACAGATCCCACCATTGGGCCCCAGGGTCTCTGACTCCACCCAATGTACAAAAACTACACCTCCCCAACCCCCATTTTCTCAAATTCCTCCCTCATAATCTCCAATTCCTCCTACTTTCCCCTGTGATCTGAACCCCTTCACTGCGACTCAGAAGGCTCACACTGATTCTTTGATTCCCCACAGTGACTCTCTCCAAGCTCTCATCATATCGCAAACTATGAGTGTTCTCCTCCTATTTCCAATTTCTCACCTGTGACCTCTGTGTGCTCATCTCCATCATCCAAAGCCTCCTTGCTGCTCTCTTCATGTTCCTGAATAAGTATCACGACCTTCTATGCAGTTAATAAAACTGCTTGTGACTTTGAACACCTCTATTAAATTTCCTTTCAATCTTCTCTACTTGGAGTACAGCCTCAACTTCTCCAATCTCTCAACTGAAGTCTCTCATCTGTGGTGCCATTCTAGGTAAACTCTTCTGCACCCTCTCCAACCTTTTCAGGAGCATTCACTGCCTTGCCAGGAGATCGAGACAGTCAATTAGGCTGACTTCAGGCTAAAAACAATTGTTAAGAAAGGAACATTAACACAGGGGAGTTAAAACTCCATGGGTATTTGGAAACAAGAATTCTATTGTCTCACTTGGACTCTTACCCCACTAACCCCACTGGGGCCAGTGCCATTATTTATAAGGCAAAGGATTCCATTTGCCTTTTTAACAACCCAATGAACTTGTCCAGGCATCTTCAACGATGTGAATACATTCAGTTCTCTATGTTCTGCACTTCCTTCAAAATTGATCATTTTGTTTACATTGCTTTGCCTCACTCTTCCTACCAAAATGAATCACTTCACATTTATCTGGATTAAATTTCATTTGCCAGTCTGTCCGTTTCTTCCAATAATCTGCTACTATCCTCCTCACTGCTTATTACATTTTATGTTGTCCACAAACTTTGAAATTATACCCTGATACCAAAGTCCAGATCATTTTTACCAAAAAAAAGAGCAGCAGTCCCAATACCAAAACCTGGAAGACACCATTGTAAACAGTACTCTCCAGTCTGAAAAATTATTACTGCACTCTGCTTGCTGTCCTTTATCCAATTTCATGTATTATTACCCCTTATGTTCCCCTCACATTCTGCCTGACCTGCTGAGTATTTCCAGTACTTTCTGTTTTTACTACAGAATTCCCATCTGGATTTCAGCCAACCATTATATGGGGCCTCTGTTTACCTTTCACAAAGCCAATCTGTCTCTTCCTAATGGGCTTACAACCTTCAAGGTTACAACATGTAGCTGTGAGGCTGTAGATGTGGGAATCTCAAGCATAGGCACTCCCTTCCTCAACTCTATCCTTCTGACTAGGGTGGCATAAATCAAAGCAGAGTATTTGAGATTCTAAAGCTAGAGCAGAAGTTCCCCCACCAAAAGGTCTTTGGAACTTTGTAACTCAGTGTTTATTCTGCTTTCATCATCACATCCTGGGTAATCAATTTGCCACCTATTAACATTTAATTTTATTCGCCATTACTGCCCCAACTTTCCAATCTATCAAGAACCTACTGCATTTTATTAGTCTGCTCTTGATGAATCAGTATGCTCTCCATCTGGGTATGACCAACAGATTTTGACAACATTGATAAACAATATGAGTCACAACGATTGCAGCTTTGATTGTAATGGAAGTCCACAGACACTCTGGTTCTTGGCATGACAGCACTCGAGCTCTTTTGATGCAGCCAGATGCCAACTACTTTAATAACTGCCCACCTATTCAGTAGAGTTTCTCTACTTCGTTGGACAACCATTTATGTGGTAATTCAGTAAAGTCTGGATAAGCAATATCAACTGAGTTCCTTTGTCTAGAAGTTCAAATAGATCCTTAAAGAATTCTAATAGGTTTGACAAGTAGGATCTTCTCTCTATAAAGCCATCTTGACTTGGACTGATAACTTCATTCTTCTCTGGGTACTTCACAGCACCATTTTTCAGGACAGCCATGACAATTAATGTAAACTTCAGTCCATTTTTCTTCTTCAAAGAAGCAAATGCTAAATGTTATATTCTCCTGCCTTCAACATTTCCATCACTCCATCATCATTAATTGCTCTTATCCTTAATATTTTGACCTAATTTCCTAAACAATAACCCTTGCTTCCAAGAATGGATTCCTCCATGGAATTTTTTTAAAAATTCATTCATGGGGTGTGGGCATTGCTGGCTAGTCCTGCATTTATTGTCCATCCCTAATTGCCCCTTGTTTAGAAGGCATTTAAGAGACAACCAATTGCTGTGGATCTGGAGTCAGAAGGAGGCCAGACCAGGTAAGCACAACGGATTTCCTCCACTAAAGGACATTAGTGAACCAAATGGGTTTTTACAACAATCAACAGCATGAACTTTTTTTTAATTTCCAAATTTTTTATTGAATTTAAATTCCATTCATCTGCCTTGGTGGGTTTCAAACCCAGGTTCCCAGAGCATTACCCTGAATCTCTCGATTATCAGTCCAGTGGTAATACCACTATACCACCACTTCCCCATGGCAGGTACTATGAAGTCCAGGTAAAGTCCAATTGCCATCGGCCTGAAATATTCCCTCATTGGAAACTTCCAAAGCGTCTATTCTTTTTGGATTGCTCCAGCAAAGAGTCGGGACAAACATGATCATAGCGTCTTTCTGAACCATTGTCTTCTCCTGTGTTCAAATTCTTTAACTCTATTTCTCTAGATGTAATTTTGTACTGCTTTTATGTTCTCTGAAAAGTGAATTTCATTTTCCATTTATGCCTATTTTTTTAAATAGCCTTCACCCTTCCTCCCCTGCTCCCACCTATCAACCATGAATAATAGAGAGCATACATTCTAGCTGACCACTAGGGATGAGAAACCACAATCATGAGAACAGACTTAAGGTAGCAGGACTAATGTTATTGGAGCAGAGAGGCCTAAAAAAGATTTGAGGTTTTCAAAATTATAAACAGTTTTGATATGCTAAATGAGGAAGGCTTATTTCTCTTGGCTGGGAAGTCAGTAATGAAGGGTAGTCAATTTTTAGTTATCACTGGGAATGAAGACAAAATTTGGGAAAATTTATTAAGTAGGATGTTGTTTATGGGATTCATTTTGACAGTGTTCCTATTGCTCCTTTTAACAGAACTCAGATGATGCAGAAAAAGCGCATTTTTCAAATATAATGCATCAACCAGAGGGAGTTTATAGCACAGAAGGAGGCTATTCAGTCCAGCATTCATGTGCCAGTTCCTTGCGGTACAGTCCCAAAGTAATCCTACTTACTCCCCATTGCTTTGCAACTACCTCACCTTTAAAGGTTTATCCACAGCTCTAAAGTTAAAGTTAGTGGATGTGCCCACAAGGAACCTGCACATTAATGCTGGACTGAATAGCCTCCTTGTGTTATAAACCCCCTCTGGTTGATGCATTTTATTTGAAGAATGCCCTTTTTTTTGCATGATCTCTTCTGTTGCCTGCAGGGATTCCTCTTATTTCTGTTGTGTTTCCCATCCAATGGTATAAATTACTTTGCAATTCCTGCTTTGTCCCTTTGTCCCTCTAACAATCTATTCAAATTCAGCTACATTAGATACTTCATCATTTCCACCTTCTCAAAGTTAAGGGTCCTTCCCAGGGTATTTCCTTAATAAGTCTCATCCTCCATTGGCGTAACCTCAGTGCAAAGACACATATTTGCCTGGAGATGGTTGCACACTGGTAACATCACTGGACTTGTAATCCAGAGGCTCAGGCTAATGCTTTCAAGATAGGCGTTCAAATCCCACCAAGGCAGCGGGTATAATTAAAATTCAATTAATTAATAATTCTGGAATTGAAAGCTATTCTCAATAATTTCAACCATGAAAATATCATCAATTGTCTTAAAAATCCATCTGGTTCACTGCTTTTCTTGAGGACAAGAAATCTGCAGTCATTACCTGGTCTGGCCTACATGTGATTCCAGAGCCAGCGTAATGTGGTTGATTCTTAACTGCTCTCAAGGGCAATTAGGGATGAGCAACAAATGCTGGCTTTGCCAATAATGCTCACAAAGAAAATGCATGTAATGGTGCCTTCCATTAAATGTCCAATTAAGTTACGATGGAAAAGCCATGAAGTCATGTCTTTTATTGCAGTTTCTTATCCAATGGTGAGTCTTATGCTATATACATTTTTTGTTACGGTCATTGTTTCCAAGATGTTCCCAAAACTTAACTTATTCAATCATTTCCAAAACCAAATTCTGAAATTCCTCAATCCCCATAAACCATCTGGATTAACAAACAATCCATGACTAAGTCCCAAAACAAAGTCTACTTTTCTTTCTTCTCCAACTGGAGTCTTCATTGATAATCCCCAGTAGATTGAACTCTTATATCAATCCATGGTGACTAACTTGTTCATGACAAATCCAGATATAATTATTTCCCTTAGTTTCATAGATTCTCTTATATTCGGAAAACACTCCCGGCCCACTGACTTTATTGTTACATATCAATGTTTACTCCTTTGACGTTTTCATTACAGCCATCCACTTCTGTATCCTAATTTAGCCATGACTTTGTAACACCCGTAAGAATTAGAATTCTCACAGCATAGATGCCAGATTACAGAATACATTCTCAAAGTTCATTGCAGTTATGTATAATATTTTAAACTTACCTCCACTCCTTGTTGCAGTCCTTCTCATTCTTACTCCCTTAGTCTGCTTTTATTCATAAAGTGCTTGAAAGTCAGCTACTTTGCACATGCTGGAATGGTTCAATTCTATGCTATCTGTTTGATCTTTGAATAATCCCCCCTGCTGTCATATGAGTGTAAATCCATCCCAATTGTTTCGTTTATCCTCTCTAACAATAGATTGATGTCAGTGCACTTCAGCTCCAGTTTGTACAGCCTCCACTCTCCCAAAACTTATCTAATACTCAAAATATCTAAATCCTTCTCCTTATTCATCACGTCTCCAACCACACACTTACTTGTCTAATTTCATGCTACAGTGGCACAGTGGTTAGCACTGGTGCCTCACAGCATCAGGGTCCCGGGTTCAATTCTGGCCTTGGATCACTGTCTGTGTGGAGTTTGCACGTTCTCCCCGCATCTGCGTGGGTTTCTTCCAGTGCTCCCATTTCCTCCCACAGTCTAGAGATGCGCAGGTTAGGTGGATTGGCCATGCTAAGTTGCCCCTTAGTATCCCAAGAAGTGTTGATTAGATGGATGAACCATGGCAAATCTGTGGGGTTACAGGGATAGGGCAGGGGAGAGGGCCTGCGTAAGATACTCTGTCAAAGAGTCAGTGCAGCCACGATGGGCCAAATGGCCTCTTCTGCACTGTAGAGATTCTATATTGTCCAGAAAGTGTGCCTGCTTGTAATACAGAGATTTGTCCTTTCTTGTAATCCAATACTGGATCCTGAAAATCTGACTTGATTATGTCTTCACCTCCCATGTGAATTGCAACTGTTGGTCACCTTCCCTAGCTTTTTGGCTATTGTGTGACTTCTCTCACTGTAGGCAGGTCAAACCACTGGCACTCAAGCTATAGCTGAAAAGCAAACTATCTATGAAAAAGATACAAAGGTCCGAGGTCACGTACCAACCGACTCAAGAACAGCTTCTTCCCTGCTGCCGTCAGACTTTTGAATGGATCTACCTTGCATTAAGTTGATCTTTCTCTACACCCTAGCTATGACTGTAATACTACATCGTTTCCTCTCTCTCGTTTCCTTCTCTGTGAATGGTATGCTTTGTCTGTATAGCGCACAAGAAACAATACTTTTCATTGTATACCAATACATGTGACAATAATAAATCAAATCAAATCACTTATAGAATCCCTATTCCAAACATCTTTTCCTTTTGCAGTACAACTTTCCCCAAAACTTTTATAGCCACTGTCTCTTTGCAACAGTATTGAGTTAAACTAACCTCCCCAAAGACATTATTCCTTATTTTTCCATAATATGTTTTTATTCTTTCACGGGATGTGCGTCACTGCCTAATTCAGCATTTTCCCAGTCAGCACGGTTTGGAGGGGAACTTCCAGGTAGCGATGTTCCTATGCATCTGCTGCCCATGTCCTTCTAGGTGGTAGAGTTGTAAGTTTGGGAGACGCTGTCGAAGGAGCCTTGATTAGTTGCTGCAGTGCATCTTGAAGATAGTATACTCTGCTGCCAATGTATTGGTGGTGGAGGGAATAGATGTTGGAAACAGTGGATGTGGTGCCCATCAAACGGGCTGTTCTGCATGATATTGAACTTCCTGAGTGTTGTTGCACTCATCCAGACAAGTGCAGAATGCTCCATCACACTCCTGACTTGTGCCTTGTAGATAATAGACAGTCTTTGTGGAATCTTGAGGTCATTGAACATAGAATCCTGCAGTGCAGAAGGACCGAGTTACTCACGACAGAATTCTCAGCCTCTGACCTGCTCTTGTAGTCACAGTATTTATATGGCAAGCCCAGTTCAGTTTCTGGTCAGTGGTAACTTCCAGGATGTTGATAGTGAGGGCGTCAACGATGGCAATGCCATTGAATGTTAAGGAGAGATGGTTAAATGCCCTTTTGTTGGAGGTGGTCATTGCCTGGCACTTGTGTAGCACAAATGTCACTTGCCACTTGTCAGCTCAAGCCTCTATAATGTTTGTAAGGATGAATTTGCAGGGTCAACAAGGCTAGGGTTGCTGTTGTCATTTCTAGTGTCAAGGTCGATGGCGGGTGATCCATTTGGTTTGACTCCTTTTTGCAGCCTTTGTAGCAGTTTGATACAAGCCTGATAGCTTGCTAGGCCATTTCAAAGGACTTTGGGAGTCAACCACACTATTGTAGTCTGGAGTCGCATGTAGACCAGACCAGGTAAGGCCGGAAGATTTCCTTACCTAAAGGACATTAATGAACCAGGTGGGTTTTTATGATGTGGTGAAATTCAAACCTATGTCCCGAGAGCATTAATCTGAGCCTCTGGATTAGTAGTCTAGTGACATTACCAGTATGCACCGCCTCCCCCAAACTGCTCAAAACTATATAGCTATTTGACTGCCCAAGGAACCTAGTGATTTGTGAAATGGCACGGTGACACAGTGGTTCGCACTGCTTGTCCCACAGTGCTAGGAAGTCGGGTTCAATTTCCGGCTTGGGAACTGTCTGTGCGCAGTCTGCACATTCTCTGTGTGTCTGTGTGGATTTCCTCCGGGTGCTCAGGTTTCCTCCCACAGTCCGAAAGACGTGCTGCTTGGGTGCATTGGCCATGCTAAATTCTCCCTCAGTGTACCTGAACAGACACCAGAGTGTAGCGACTAGGGGATTTTCACAGTATCTTCCTGTAAGCCTACTTGTCACCCTAATAAATAAACTTTAAAACTTTTCACCCCTTTATTAATCAAGAATTTAACTAGCTCTGCCTTAAAAATATTCAAAGGCTAGTTTTCCACTGTCTTTTGAGGAAAAGAGTTCCAGAGACTTATGATCCTCTAAGAGAAAGAAATTCTCATCTCTATCTTAATTGTGATCCCTTATTTTTAAACGGTGACCCCTAGTTCTAGATTCTCCAACAGAAAGAAACATACACCCCATACACACCCTGAGAATAACCCACATGATCTTAAAGATTTTGATCAAGTCGCTCTTTATTCTTCCAAACTCTAGTGGATACAAACCTAACCTCTCCAAACTTTTCTCAAAAGACAAGTAAGTTTATTTATTAGTCACAAGTAGGCTTACATTAACACTGCAATGAAGTTACTGTGAAAACAACCTATCCATTCGTAATATTTATCTGGTAAACCTTTTCTGAACTGCTTCCAATGCATTTACATATTTCCTTAAATAAAGAGACCCATAATGTACACAATACTCCATATGTGGTCACATCAATGCACTGTACAACTGAAGTGTCACTGTAAGAAATTCCCCTCATAGTATAGGATAACATTCCATTAGCTTTTCTAATTACTTGCTGTACATGTTTACTAGACTTTTGTGATTCATGCACCAGGACACCCAAATCCTCTGCACCTCAGAGCTCTGCAATCTCTCACCATTTAGATAATAAACTTCATTTTTATTCTGTCTGTCAAATGTCACATTTGCCCAAATTATACTCCATTTGCCAATTTTTGTCTACTTTATTAATCTATGTAATTATAGACCGGTGAGCCTTACTTCTGTTGTGGGCAAAGTATTGGAAAGGATTATAAGAGATTGGATTTATAATCACCTGGAAAGGAATAATTTGATTAGGGATAGTCAGCACGGTTTTGTGAAAGGTAGGTCGTGCCTCACAAACCTTATTGAGTTCTTTGAGAAGGTGACCAAAGAGGTGGATGAGGGTAAAGCGGTTGATGTGGTGTATATGGATTTCAGCAAAGCGTTTGATAAGATTCCCCATGGTAAGCTTTTGCAGAAAATACGGACACAGGGGATTGAGGGTGATTTAGTGGTTTGGATCAGGAATTGGCTCACTGGAAGAAAACAGAGGGTGGTGGTTGATGGGAAATATTCATCCTGGAGTTCAGTTACTAGTGGTGTACCGCAAGGATCTGTTTTAGGGCCACTGCTGTTTGTCATTTTAATTAATGACCTGGATGAGGGCGTGGAAGGATGGGTTAGTAAATTTGCGGATGACACTAAAGTCGGTGGAGTTGTAGACAGTGCGGAGGGAGGTGGCAGGTTACAGAGGGACATAGATAAGCTGCAGAGCTGGGCTGAGAGGTGGCAAATGGAGTTTAATGCGGAAAAGTGCGAAGTGATTCACTTTGGAAGGAGTAACAGGTATACAGAGTACAGGGCTAATGGTAAGATACTTGGTAGTGTGGATGAACAGAGAGATCTGGGTGTCCATGTGCATAGATCCCTGAAAGTTGGCACCCAGGTTGATAGGGTTGTTAAGAAGGCATACGGTGTGTTAGCTTTTATTGGTAGAGGGATTGAGTTTCGGAGCCAGGAGGTCATGTTGCAACTGTACAAAACTCTGGTGCGGCCGTACTTGGAGTATTGCGTACAGTTCTGGTCGCCGCATTATAGGAAGGATGTGTCAGTGTTGGAAAGGGTGCAGAGGAGATTTACCAGGATGTTGCCTGGTATTGTGGGAAAATCATATGAGGAAAGGCTGAGGGGCTTGAGGTTGTTTTCGTTAGAGGGAAGAAGGTTAAGAGGTGACTTAATAGAGGCATACAAGATGATCAGAGGATTAGATAGGGTGGATAGTGAGAGCCTTTTTCCTCGGATGGTGATGGCTAACGCTAGGGGACATAGCTTTAAATTGAGGGGTGATAGATATAGGACAGATGTTAGAGGTAGGTTCTTTACTCAGAGAGTAGTAAGGGCGTGGAATGCCCTGCCTGCAGCAGTTGTGGACTCGTCAACATTAAGAGCATTCAAATGGTTATTGGATAAACATATGGATGATATTGGAATAGTGTCGGTTAGATGGGCTTTAGATTGGTTTCACTGGTCAGCGCAACATCGAGGGCCGAAGGGCCTGTACTGCGCTGTAATGTTCTATGTCCCTTTATAGCCTCCTTATGTCCACTTCATAATTTACTTTCTGATCTATTTTGTCATCAGCAAATTTAATAACCATACCTTCAGTCCTTCCACCCAACTCATTAACATAAATAGTAAAAAGTTGAGGCATTAGCACTGATCCCGATGACAAACCATTCATCACATCCTACCAATCAGAAAAACACCCATTTATGCCAACCCTCTGTTTCTTGTTAGCTACCCATCTTCAGTCTAATATATTACCCCCTTCACCATGAGCTTTTATTTTCCGCATGAACCTTTGATATGGCACCTTATCAAATGCCTTCTGGAAATCTAAGCACAGTTCCCTTTCTCCACAGCACAGGTGATTCCTTCAAATAACTCCAAGAAATTGGTTAAACATGTCATCCCTTTCACAAATCCATATATAGATTCTGTCTGATTGACTTGAATTTTCCAAGTGCCCTGCTGTAACAGGCAGTGCTGGCTGAGGTGAGAAAACTGACATGCAGCTCTCCAGCTATACAGCTGGGTTTTCCCTCCAGATTCTATGGCACTTTTTGATCAGATAATCAGGAGGTGTTGTATTTACCATCACACTGACAGGGCCTGATAGAGCTGGCAAATCTGGCTCCACAGAGATCCGGGCACCTTTTTTTAAAGGCAATCTGCGCTGAGAAAAGTGCTTCTCTTCCCCCCCACAGACAAAGGGAATCCCCCCACAAGCGCCGAGACAATCCTCCCCACTGCTCCCTCTCCTCCATGGATAAGGGGAACACCACCATCCCCCACCGCCCCACCCCCCCAAAGCTCACACAAGCACTGGGGCAGCCCCCTCCCCTCATGGATAAGAGTTCTCAGCAAAAATATATTCCAGCAAAAAACAAGGATTGTAAGAAAAGGGAGAACCAGCCGTGGATAACGAAGGAAATAAAGGAGAGTATTAAAATAAAAACAGCTGTGTACAGAGTGGCCAAAAATAGTGGAGAAACAAGTGATTGGGAAAAATTTAAGAAACAACAAAGAGAGACTAAGAAAGCGATAAAGAAAGGAAGGATAGACTATGAAGCTAGGCTAGCAATTAATATAAAAAATGATAGTAAAAGTTTTTATAAATATATAAAAAGGAATAGAGTGGCTAGAGTGAATGTTGGACCCTTGGAGGACGAGAGGGGGGAGTTAATAGTGGGAAATGAGGATATGGCTGAGTCTTTAAATAAGTTTTTTGTGTCGGTCTTCACGGTGGAGGACACAAATAGTTTGCCAAATATTAACGATAGAGGGTTGGCAGTGCTGGGTAGACTAATGGGACTGAAGGTGGACAAGTCCCCGGGTCCGGATGGAATGCATCCCAGGGTATTGAAAGAAATGTCAGAGGTAATAGTGGATGCGTTAGTGATTATTTATCAAAACTCGTTGCATTCTGGGGCAGTGCCGGTTGATTGGAAAACGGCTAATGTTACGCCGCTGTTTAAAAAAGGAAGGAGACAAAAGGCGGGTAACTATAGGCCGGTCAGCTTAACGTCTGTAGTAGGGAAAATGCTGGAATCCATTATTAAAGAGGAGATAGCAGGGCATCTGGATAGAAATGGTTCGGTCAATCAGACGCAGCATGGATTCATGAGGGGAAAGTCGTGCTTGACGAACATGTTGGATTTTTATGAAGATGTGACTAGGGCGGTTGATGGAGGAGAACCGGTGGATGCGGTGTTTTTGGATTTCCAAAAGGCATTTGATAAGGTGCCCCATAAAAGGCTGCTGAAGAAGATTAGGGCACACGGAGTTGGGGGTAGTGTGTTAAAGTGGATTGGGGACTGGCTATCCGACAGGAAGCAAAGAGTCGGAATAAATGGGTGTTTTTCCGGTTGGAGGAAGGTAACTAGTGGCGTGCCGCAGGGATCGGTACTCGGGCCGCAACTGTTTACCATTTATATAGATGATCTGGAGGAGGGGACGGAGTGTAGGGTAACGAAGTTTGCAGACGACACAAAGATAAGTGGAAAAGTGAATCGTGTGGAGGACGGAGAAGATCTGCAGAGAGATTTGGACAGGCTGAGTGAGTGGGCGAGGATATGGCAAATGGAGTATAACGTTGAGAAATGCGAGGTTATACACTTTGGAGGAAATAATAACAAATGGGATTATTATCTCAATGGAAACAAATTAAAACATGCTACTGTGCAAAGGGACCTGGGGTCCTTGTGCATGAGACGCAAAAGCCCAGTCTGCAGGTACAACAGGTGATCAAGAAGGCAAATGGGATGTTGGCCTATATTGCGAAGGGGATAGAATATAAAAGCAGGGATGTCTTGATGCACCTGTACAGGGCATTGGTGAGGCCGCAGCTGGAATACTGTGTGCAGTATTGGTCCCCTTATATGAGGAAGGATATATTGGCATTGGAGGGAGTGCAGGGAAGGTTCACCAGGTTGATACCGGAGATGAGGGGTTTGGATTATGAGGAGAGGCTGAGGAGATTGGGTTTGTACTCGTTGGAGTTTAGAAGGATGAGGGGGGATCTTATGGAGACTTATAAGATAATGCGGGGCTGGATAGGGTGGAGGCGGAGAGATTCTTTCCACTTAGTAAGGAAGATAAAACTAGAGGACACAGCCTCAAAGTAAAGGGGGGTCGGTTTAAGACAGAGTTGAGGAGGAACTTCTTCTCCCAGAGGGTGGTGAATCTCTGGAATTCTCTGCCCACTGAGGTGGTGGAGGCTACCTCGCTGAATATGTTTAAAGCGCGGATGGATGGATTCCTGATCGGTAAGGGAATTAAGGGTTATGGGGATCAGGCGGGTAAGTGGTACTGATCCACGTCAGATCAGCCATGATCTTATTGAATGGCGGAGCAGGCTCGAGGGGCTAGATGGCCTACTCCTGCTCCTATTTCTTATGTTCTTATGTTCTAGGAACTCTTCACCCCGGCACATAAAAGTGGAAAACTCCACAGTGGAGCTTCCCAGAGTGCCCCCTGGCACTGCCCCTCCAGATTGAAGTGCCAATGTACCTGGGCATGTCCCTCTCCTCTGGGGCTATACTTGCCTTTGCGCCGTCTAGCATTCCCCGCAAACTGCTTCATGTTTTTCAAAAGCAGTTGCAAACCTTGCCGATGCTGGGAGGGGGGGGGGGGGGGGGGGGGGCGGGGGGAGATTTCTAAATGTGGGTGGGAAATATGGCAGGGAAGCCCACTAATTTTATTAAAAGTTATTAATAAGTATTTACATGAAGGACAGGAACCTCGATACATCACCAGCAAGGGGAAGGGAAATTCTGAAAATGAGATCACACTCACTGGTGATTTTGCGCCCACGTTGCTGTTTGCAAAATCACCCCCAACATCATTAGCAGTAGCTTCTAACATTTTCCCGATGATAGAAGTTAAGCTAACTGGCCTATAGTTTTCTGCTTTCTATCTTCCTCCCTTTTTGAATAAAGGAGCCACATTTGCCACCTCCCGATCTAATGGAAGTTTGCCTGAATCTCGGGAATTTTGTAAAATTTAAACCAACCATTTCATTCGCCATTGACTTCAGGACGTTAGGATGAAGTCCATCCGGACTAGGGGTTCTGTCAGCCTGCAGCTCCAACAATTTACTAAGTACCACTCCCCTGGTGATTGTAATGTTTGAGTTTTCTCCCATTTCCTGATTTACAGCAATATTTGGGATGTTACTTGTGTCCTCTGCAGTGAAGACTGATGCAAAATACTTGTTTAATTCATCCATCATAGCCCTACTTTACAGTACCAATTCACCAGACATACTTGCTATAGGACCAATACTCACTTTGTTAATACTTTTCTTATTTAAATGTCCATATAAACTTTTACTGTCCATCTTTATATTACTGGCTAGTTTTTTCTCGTACTATAGTTTCTCCCTCCTTCTCAATCTTGTTGTCGCTTTTTGGTGTTCTTTATATTCTTTCCAATTTTCTGACCTGTCTCTTCTTTGCAAATATATGCTTTTTTTCTTTAAGTTTAATAACCTTTAACTTTTTTAGTTAACCACAAATGATGGGCCCTCCTCTTGGTATTTTTCTTTCTCATTGGAATGTGCCTTTTCTATGTATTCTGAAACATTCCTTTAAATGTCCGCCACGGAACTTCCATTGATCTATTCTTTAAGCACATTGCCTGTTCACTTTAGCTAGCTCCTCTTTCATGCCCTCATAATTGCCTTTATTTAAGTTTAAAATGCTAGTCTTGGATGCACTGTTCTCTCCCTCAAACTGAATGTAAAATTCAATCATCTTATGCTCATTGCTACCTCAGGGTGCTTTCATTATAAAGTTGTCAATTAATCCTAGCTCATAGTCTAGTATAACCTGCCTTCTGGTTGGCTCCAGAATGTGTTGTTCTAAGAAACTATCCCAAATGTCAGGTGTGATATGAAAAACATGCAATATCTATAAGTATGATTCTGAGCTCCCTGTCACCCGGTGTTCAAATCCTCCACATTGCTTCCGCTCTGTCTTTTCCATCTTGGCATCCCATAGTGTTCTGACGAAGCTCACTGGAAGCTTAGGGGACAGCACCTCATCTTTTCATTGGGCACTTAACAGTCTTCTGGTCTCAACACTGAGTTTAACAATTTTAGAAAATTACTTGTGCTCCCACTTTCTTTAAGTGTTTCTTTGTTCATTTTGTTCTTTCCCCTCTCATTTTTCTCTTATCTCCTTCACTTTGCAGTCAAATGGCAGCTATCCTACCATTCACACCTCTTCTAGACATATCTTTTGTATCTTTACTCATACCATTATCGTTCCCTTTAGCCTTGCAACATGAATCCTTTTGTTATTTAATCTTCCTCCCACCACTCTATCACAGACCTCTGCCTTTGTTCTTCCTTCCACACTCCCTCCTTTCACCCTCGCAAAACCTATTGGGGCCGATTTTACCAAAAACATTCTAAGTGCCAAACGAGTGTGAAAACAGGAGAGAATTGTGCCGATTTTTTGGGTGAGTTAAAAATCCAATCTTACCGGCAAAAAACTTTGCTAAGCCTGTTTCCCGCCAGAAGGAGGAGGGGTGGGGCCTAAGCTTGCTGAAAGCAACAGCTCACAGAAGAGGTTGGAAACTGCACAGAATAAGGATCTGTCACTGCCTCCCCCAGCTATCATTGGCCTGTGCAAGGCTGGCACTGCCAGGATGCCAGGCTGGCTCTGCCTTAGCTGCCCGCAACCTCCTATGCGGGCCTCAATGGCGGCCAGTCTTACCGGCAAGGACATTACGACAAGCCTCCGTTGTTAGGTACTATACCATAGAATTTAAATATTGAGATCAGCCTCACATGATCTCACCAGATATCCAGTGCCAGTAAGATCGCAAGAGGTGAGAAAATGGGTGCGAACCCAATTTTTTGGCTCTCTTGCAATCTTACTGGTTCACCCCACCCATCGACTGGCAAGAGGAAAAGGTAAGATCACCTCTATTATATTTCTAACTTTCCCCAGTTCCAATGAAAGGCCACAAACCTGAAACATTGGGCAAAATTCTCCCATTTTGAGAGTAAGTGCTGTGGTGAGTGCAGAAACATGGAGTTTTCCTGCTGCAGCAGCCGACAGGAAAACCTGCCAAATCTTCCGGCCCCCAACTTCATTAATTATGCACCACGTTCATTAATTATTTCACGCTGTACTCAGTGGCGGGACAGACCTGGATGGTGCACAGTCCACCACTGTGTCTGAGTGCCATATCGAAAAGGTGTTTAACATCACTGACCTACTATTGAAAAAAGGTGGACTTCCTGAACATGACGATAGATCTCCAGCACTCTGAGACCAGAAGATAAACCTCCTGAGAATGGAGTTGGATCTCCAGGAACACTGAGCCTGGAAGATGGACACCTTATCTGGAGGGTCCATCTGAAGGTGCACCCCCGACCCCCTGCTGTGCTCTTCCAGGGGGTTGCGATTGGCCTTCACTCTAAACTCCAGAGGTAGCCCCAGGCATTATCCCTGTGAGTCCCGAAGTCCGCATGCCACGTTGGTCCGAATCTGTTTCACTTGGCGTGCTTTCCTGCCAGTGCCATGGAGAATCTGGCACTGGGGGCAGGGGGGAGCACCACTGGGAGGATCCTGCTGCAATTTCAGGCCTGTGTGAAAGTAATTTCTTGGCCCTCCACCATATTCTCCTATCATCGAACATGCCGGCTGGGGCTTGGAAGAATTCCATCCATTGGGGTGAATTTTACCATTCCACCCACCACGGGAATCAGAGTGGGAGCAGGCCAAACCATGGAAAGGTCCATTGTCCGCAGGCAGTATTTTATGGTTTTGGGATGAGCGCGACCATAAAATCCCACGCGTTATCTTTGTTTCTCTCTCTACAGATGCTGTTTGACAGCTCAGTATGTCCAACGTTTTCTTTTTCACACCAACAAGATTAGTTATTGCTATCAATCACCATAAAGCACTTCACACAATAGCTTAAATCTTGAAGATGATTTGTATGTTTTTATTAGTAGTTACATCATGGGTGGCACGGTAGCACAGTGGTTAGCACTGCTGCTTCACAGCTCCAGGGACCTGGGTTCGATTCCCGGCTTGGGTCACTGTCTGTGTGGAGTTTGCACATTCTCCTCGTGTCTGTGTGGGTTTCCTCTGGGTGCTCCGGTTTCCTCCCACAGTCCAAAGATGTGCAGGTTTGGTTGATTGGCCGTGCTAAAATTGCCCCTTAGTGTCCTGAGATGCGTAGGTTAGAGGGATTAACGGGTAAATATGTAGGGATATGGGGGTAGGGCCTGGGTGGGATTGTGGTCAGTGCAGACTTGATAGGCCAAATGGTCTCTTTCTGCACTGTAGGGTTTCTATGATTCTATGATCATTTCAATAATAAACTATTGAAATGAACTTTCTGAACAGAGGAAAAGCAGAGCAGTTCCACACTGCTGGAAACAGGAAAAGGAATTGATGCAAAAGCCTAGGCGAGGGGCCTTCATGCAGCACTGGAAGGGTCAAGTGTGCACTATTCCAATGCCACAACATGATTAACATTAACAACATGATGTTGAGACTGGATTTGTAATGTTTCTCCCCATTCACAACCTTTGAGGATACAGAATGAGGAGAAAATGTGCTCAATCCTCATAGAGTAATGTTGTTCAGTGTATATAGCAACCACCAAGTGTAAGTATGCAAATGGCTATTCATTTTAAATTACAATCATTCACAATGAATCTTTTATCCTTGGGATAACATTCAACGGAGTACTCCATGAAGTAGACAGTTAAATAATAACTTTTAAGGAGCTCTCAGCATTCTCTTCCAAATGGCAACAACTCCAAAAGCAAACTCCTTTCAAAGAATGATATTCACGATTAGCTCACCAACATCTAATTATTCAGCCAGTCCTGGATTTCCCCACTCTGTGGCAAACATTATCGAATGCCAATGACCTTTGACAATGAACTAACCACACAGCACATAGGTCACGGGTCCTTCTTCTTACTCAACATTAAAAAAACAAGTGTGATATTTTTCAACGGTTATGGTCAGCATTATAATTATTTTATTCATCAAATTATGTTTTGTGAATTAGAAGCTAGAGATTCACTAAAATAGCAGACCTTATTTTTTTATATTTGATTAATAATTGACACAGACACAACAATGGTTTCATTCTCGCAGCAAGAAACTGTTGTGTGGCTCAAATTTTTGAGCATGAGCGAAAGCATAAAAGCAAATGAGGATGCAGAGATGAAAAATAATTTCAATAAAAAAAGCTAATTTTAATAATGCTTCAACTTTAAAGATCAATTGGGAATCTCCAGAAACTTAGACACAGTTGCAGATTAAAATGTCTCTGCTACAAAGAGATTACTTTTACCAGCTTGCTTAAGACATAACCAGTAGTAGTTGGGATATAATTCCTGTGGGGTCTAAGCTGCTTCTCCAGGGCTGCCACCAATCTTCCACCAAGCTATGGTGCAAGAAGATCAGGAGAATTCGCAGAAATGCTCTAGGCAAATACATACTTTCACAAAAGTCTGGATTGCTCTTCTACCTGTCCTCCTTCCTTCAAACAGACAAATTTGATTTAGTGACTGTTCTTCAGATAACATTTTAGGTGTGGGCTTTACTGTGAGCACATAAGATTTGGGGATTTTGTGCATGATGAGTGATAGCAAATCAGCAGCCAGATTTATATCCTGAATTTTGTTTCTATTGAAGTCAGGAAAGATGTAACGCAGGCTGCTGACCCACTATTACCTATCGTATACCTTTGCACAAATGCACACAGCTTATATCACTGCTTGGTATGGCTCCTGCACTGCCCAAGACCGCAAGAAACCATAAAGGGTTATGAATGAAGCCCAGTCCATGACGCAAACCAGCCTCCCATCCATTGACTCTGTCTACACTTCCCGCTGCCTCGGCAAAGCAGCCAAGCATAATCAAGGATCCCACGCATCCCGGACATTCTCTCTTCCACCTTCTTCCGTCGGGAAAAAGATACAAATGTCTGAGGTCACGTACCAACTGATTCAAGAACAGCTTCTCCCATACTTCCATCAGACTTTTGAATGAACCTACCTCGCACTAAGTTGATCTTTCTCTACACCTTAGCTGTGACTGTAACACTATATTCTGCACTCTCTCCTTTCCTTCTCTACGAACGTTATGCCTTGTCTGTATAGCGTGCAAGAACCAATACTTTTCACTGTATACCAATACATGTGACAATAATAAATCAATTCAAAAATACCCCCAGAGAATTACTCAAAATGTTATAATTAATTGTGAATAAACAGGCTTTCCCATTCCCAAAGTCTGTTTAGATTTCCTTTGTTTTCAACCTCTTTCAAAGCAGCTGCAGCTTTACTTCAACTAGTTACTGAGAGATGCATTAGGGAACCTCAGCTTCGATCTCTGTCAGATTCCTCTACTCATTCAATGTAGAATTGTCCAGAAAGGCAGAAAGACCATCTGAAAACAGGAACTCATTTGGGTAAAGTTGTATTCCTTCAGTCTGTGATGCAGTGTGTTAGCGTGCCAATGAACTGGACTATTAACCTTTGAAATGAACCTTCATGATCAGCATTTCTGATTATATTAATTTGTTGCAGGTGTTTCTCAAACCATTAGAATGTCTCCCCTCAATCCATTGTGTGGCACTGTTAACTAAGGCAAATGAAATAGACCTGCAAAAATGGGAAGTTCGACTCTGATGGCTGTGTTAGTGTTTCCCACATTGGATATTTGGTCATCCATACAAAGAATAGCAAAATTATTTTACAAAAAAGGTTTCTTGGACTCCGGGAAGACTTTAAAATTTCAGGATATAAGATGCTATGCTGCAATAGTGGCAGCTCTGTTATCAATTTGTTAAAAATATATTTTAATTACATGGTATTGTCAAATATTGCAGCACCAATACAGCACACCTTGGATTCCTCTGTCAACATCACTCTTTAACTAATTTTCCTTCTGCATTCGGGTCAGTTTCCATATATGGGAGTTAATTTTTGTGTCACCCAGTACATTCGGCAGAGCATTGAGAAGCAGCCAACCAATCAGGAAGGAGATGAAGCACAGGAAGTCCAGCAACATTTTTGTGGAACCATCCTAGCAGGATTTAGTGAAGGAGGGATGGGGCATGGGACACAAGGGAAGGTTGACAAAGGACCAATCGACAAGCAGAATGATTATTGTTCCCAGTCCCACACAAAAAACTTGGGAGAATTTTTGGCATGGTCACTATCTCTTGGTCATTGGTTAGGCTTCCCTCTGTGGGAGAGTGTGTGCAAAATGACTGCTACCCATTAGGCCACTAAAATTGTCATAGGACCACCATTTGCACAGATGATTGAGTTTCCTGCCTGGTTAAAGTGGGAATACTGGGTGATTATTTCCCAGCTTGCTTCAAAAATATGGCGCACTGGACATCAGCAGGAAGCTAACTATTGCACAGTGATTTTGGTCTCACTGCTTCTCCATGCCTGCCAACATAAAGGGTAATAATGAAATCAAAGTTGGCTCTGTTCTATGAGAAACACAGAACAGAGACCAAATATTTTCTCAGGAATAGGGAGAGAATTGAAGGCTGGATCATGGCTGATTATTACGCATCGTCTGGCAGTACAACAAAGCGTGACATTAGCCACGGCTTGGGAGCAAGGGATTTGAATGCTCAAGTTCCCATAGATGGTACATGACCTCAAGTACCCAAGGAACTTAGGTACATTAGGAACAGAAGTAGGCCATTCAGCCCCTCGGGCCTGCTCCGTCATTCAATTAGATTATGGCTGACCTGCACCTCAACTCTTAATCCCTTGATACCCTTACCAAACACAAATCCATCTCAGCAGTGAAAGCACTTATTGTCTTTGCAAGGAGATGAGCTTCAAAAATTCAATGCTTCCTGAAAACCAAAACATTTGCATCGCACGTAATTTATTTTTAGAAAGAGACTCCTCGATGACTTAGTCAGTTAGTGCACTGTATGCTGTGGTCTCTTGCCATCTGGTACAGCAGGGTCCCAGATTCATAGAATCCTACAGTGCAGAAGGAGGCCATTCAGCCCATCGAGTCTGCACCAACCACAATTCCACCCAGGCCCCATCCCCTGAACCCCATGCATTTACTCTAGCTAGTCCTCCTGACAGTAAGGGGCAATTTAGCATGGCCAACCACCTAACCCGCACATCTTTGGACTGTGGGAGGAAACCGGAACACCCAGAGGAAACCCACACAGGCACGGGGAGAATGTGCAAACTTCACACAGACAGTGACCAAAGTCAGGAATCGAACCCTGGTCCCTGGCGCTGAGGCAGCAATGCTAACCACTGTGCCACCCCATAATGATTCTACGGTCTATGCTGAATTGGCTGGTCAAACCTGGGGCAAAAGTCAAAACAGAAAGGCTCAGCAAGAAATAAAATATAAACATTTTGTCACAATGTGGCAGAACCTTGGGGCACAAGATCACCAAAGGTTAACTCCTGACCATAGAAATCATAGAAACCCTACAGTGCAGAAGGAGGCCATTCGGCCCATCGAGTCTGCACCGACCACAATCCCACCCAGGCCCTACCCCCACATATTTACCTGCTAATGCCTCTAACCTACACATCTCAGGATTCTAAGGGGCAATTTTTAACCTGGCCAATCAACCTAACCTGCACATCTTTGGACTGTGGGAGGAAACCGGAGCATCCGGAGGAAACCCACGCAGACACAAGGAGAATGTGCAAACTCCACACAGACAGTGACCCGAGCCGGGAATCGAACCCGGGACCTTGGAGCTGTGAAGCAGCAGTGCTAACCACTGCGCTACCGTGCCGCCAATAATGGGTACTGGGAAGGAGGGACATGCTTCTCCACAAGGGGGTGGGGGGGGTGGGGGGGAAATTTAACTTCCTGACCTCAGTGGGCAGCAGAGTACTGAGAAGTCAGAGGTTAGGACTCCCCTGCACCATGTGGAGTTTTAACTGTAACATCACTGACAGGTTCCTCTGGTTCTGGCAACTATCCTGACTGATAGGGAGTAGTTGGAGTAAACTGAAGACAGTCTTAGGACCAGCTAGATCCACAAGCAGCTGGAGGTGGATTAATCACATGGGGTCACAATCCTGGGGAAGGGGAGGCGGGGGGGGGGGGGGGGGGGGGGGATATCAAAGGCCTTCATAAAGTGTTGGGGAGGTGGGAGAGAAAATCTGAGGGCTTGCTGGGGGGTGGGAGATCAGAGGCTGGAGAAGAGAGACGATCAGAGGAGAGGGTAGGGAAGGCAAATTGGAAGAAGATGGGAATTGTCAGGTGGATTTATGTTCGATCATGTCAGGTTGCCCAAGCGGGCATGCTGGAATCAAACAGGGCAGCTGAAAGCTGTTTACCTTCTGCTCCTGCAGCCCCTCACTTGGGTTAGCAGGTGGGTTTCCAGGGGCCCAGGAAACATGGCCATCCAGCATTTCAAGTTGAGAATTAAAATGAGGCTCGCAGTCTCCTTATAAAACGATAAGTGCCAATGTGCCACCTGCAAGTTGGTTGGTTACCCAGCACCTCCATGCCACTGTGAGAACCAGAAGTGGATGGTTTAGATGTGGGTTGGATTCAGAATTTTATTAACTCTTACCTGACCCAAACCCACCAGTGCTGTGGGATGAACCCCACCACTGCCCACTCTCTCTCTCCCCCAGCTCTACCCTGAAGAGTCAATCGCAAACCTACTGCTTCTCTTGCACACTCAGCAGAATAAGATAAGTTGTACCATTTGCAATGTTATGGGAGACAGCCACCCAATGATGGAAGAGAGCTAAGATAAGGACACTCAGCAACAGGAGTGAATGAAAAGAGAAATTAACTTTTAAAAACAATAAAATGAACCAACACGTGCCAGAATGCCATTCTTCAGCAATGTATAAGCACCCATGCTGATGCACTGAGCCTTCGGGCATTGTATTTAGTGATGAAATTGCTGGTTAAATATTATTGTCCATTCTAAGTCCATTCCTGCTATATGTTCATATTGGGGCGGCACTTCAGCATAGTGGTTAGCACTGCTGCCTCATAGCGCCAGGGATCTGGGTTCAATTCCCGACTTGGATCACTGTCTGTGTGGTGTTTGCACCTTCTCCCCGTGTCTGTGTGGGTTTCCTCCGGGTGCTCCAGTTTCCTCCCACAGTCCAAGGATATGCGGGTTAAGTGCATTGGCCATACTAAATTCTCCCTCAATATGAACATATAGCAGGAATGGACTTAGAATGGACAATAATATTTAACCAGCAATTTCATCACTAAATACAATGCCCCAAGGCTCAGTGCATCAGTGTGGGTGCTTATACATTGCTGAAGAATGGCATTCTGGCACGTGTTGGTTCATTTTATTGTTTTTAAAAGTTAATTTCTCTTTTCATTCACTCCTGTTGCTGAGTGTCCTTATCTTAGCTCTCTTCCATCATTGGGTGGCTGTCTCCCATAACATTGCAAATGGTACAACTTATCTTATTCTGCTGTACCTGAACAGGTGCCGGAGTGTGGCAACTGGAGATTTTCACAGTAACTTCATTACAGTGTTAAAGTAAGCCAACTTGTGACACTAATAAATAAACTTAAACATTGGTGCACTAGAATTTGAATTGCATACAAATGCAATTTGTATTGCATTTGTGACATCCCCATTTCTGCCAGGGGATGTCACAAATGCAATACAATTTCCAAGATCATTTCTTCTTCCCCAAAATGTAGTACCACAGGTCAGTGTTTTGCACTAAGGATCTCTGAGGTGAGCTGACTCAGAATCAGAATCACAGAATACTACAGTGCAGAAGAGGTCCTTTGAACCATCAAGTCTGCACCCTTGCATGAAAGGCCCTGACCTGCCCACCTAATTGCACTTGGCCCATAGCCTTGATGTTATGGCATGCCAAATATTCATCCAGGTACTTTTTAAAGGATGTGAGGCGTCCCGCCTCCACCACCCTAACAGGCAGTGCATTCCAGACCTCTGGGTAAAAAAGTCTTTCCTCAAATCCCCCCCAAACCCCCACACCTCACTTTTAACTTGTGACCCTTCAACTAAGGGGAACAGCTGCTCCCTATCCACGCCTTTCATAATTTTGAACACCTCAATCAGGTCACCGCTCAGTCTTCTGTGCTCCAACGGAAACAACCCAAGCCTATCCAACCTCTCTTTATAACTTAATTGTTCCATCCCAGGCAACATCATGGTGAATCACCTTTGCATCCCTTCCAGTGTGTTCACATTCTTCCTATAATGTGGCGACCAGAACTGCACACAGTACTCCAGCTGTGGCCTCACCAAAGTTCTATACAATTCCATCATGACCTCTCTGCTTTTGTAATCTATACCCCAATTGATAAAGGCAAATGTGCCATATGCCTTTTTCACCACCCTATTAACCTGCATTTCCAACTTCAGAGATCTATGGACAAACACGCCAAAGTCCCTTTGTTCTTCAGAACTTCATAGTGTCAGACCTTTCATACTTCCTTGTCAAATTACTCCTTCCACAATGTATCAACTCACACTTTTCAGGGTTAAATTCCATCTGCCACTTATCCGCCCATCTGACCATCTTGTCTATATCTTCCTGCAACCCAAGACACTCAACCTCACTGTTAACCACCCGACCAATCTTTGTGTCATTGGCAAACTTACTGATCCTACCTACCAATTAGTCAGCAATGCCATTTATATAAATGACAAACAATAGGGGGCCCAGCACGGATCCCTGTGGTACACCAATGGTCACTGGCCTCCAGTCATTAAAGCAGCCTTCTGTGATCACCTTCTGTCTCCTCCTGCTAAGCCAATTATGAATCCACCTTATCAGATCACCCTGTATCCCATGTGCATTTGCCTTCCTAATAAGTCTCCCATGTGTCAAAGGCTTTGCTGAAATCCATGTAAACTACATCAACCACACTACCCTCATCCACACACTTGGTTACATGCTCAAAAAATTCAATCAAATTTGTTAGGCATGACCTCCCTCTGACAAAACTATGCTGACTATCCCTGATCAAACCTTGCCTCTCCAATTGGAGATAGATTCTCTCCTTCAGAATCTTTTCCAGTAATTTCCCAACCACAGACATGAGATTCACTGGTCTGTAGTTCCCTGGCTTATCTCTACAACCTTTCTTAAATAGTGGGACCACATTAGCTGTTCTCCAGTCATCTGGCACCTCCCCAGTGGCCAGGGAGGAATTAAAAATTTGGGTCAGAGCCCCTGCAATTTCCTCCCTTGCCTCCTACAACAGCCTAGGACACAATCCATCCGGACCTAGAGATCTGTCCACTTTTAAGCCCATCAATACCTTGTCACTCCCTATAATAATTTTCTCTAGAGCCTCACAGTCTCTCTTCCCAAGTTCCATAACTACCTCCTCATTCTCATGGGTGAAGACAAATGTGGAATATTCGTTTAACACACTACCAACGTCCTCTGCCTCCACCCACAGATTTCCCCCTTGGTCCTTAATGGGCCCTACTCTTTCCCTGGTTATCCTCTTCCCATTGATATATTTACAGGATATCTTAAAATTTTCCCTACTTCTACCAGCCAGAGCTTTCTCATATCCCTTCTTTGCTCTCCTAATTGATTTCTTAAGCTCCATCCTGCACTTTCTGTACTCCACTAATGCCTCCACAGATTTACTCCCTTTATACTTGTTAAAGGCCTCTCTGTAGATTTTCCCACAAGTAACTCGTTCCAGTCTACTGTAGCCAGGTCCTGCCTTATTTTGTTAAAATCAGCTCTCCCCCAATTGAAAACCTTTTTCTGCAACTTGTCAATTTCTTTGTCCATAACAAATTTGAATTGAACCATGTTGTGGTCGCTATCACCAAAATGCTCCCCCACCAACACATCAACCACCTGTCCGGCTTCATTCCCCAGAAATAGGTTCAGCACTGCGCCATCCCTTGTTGGATCCTTTACATATTTATCTAAAAAGTTTTCCTGTATACATTTTAAGAACTCTACTCCATCTAAGCCCTTAACATGATGGCTATCCCAATTAATGTTGGGAAAGTTGAAATCACCTCATATAATTACCCTCTTATTATTTTACACCCCTCATCAATGTCAGACATAGTTTTGTATTTTTTTAACTCCAAAGAGTTCTTTATTTTTATCAGTGCTATTTTTGCAGTTTACCTTTAATACTACAGCATATACAGAACTACCTTCTGACAGACAATCCCAGTCCTGCAAAACCTCTTGTGAGTTCATATGTGAATGGAGAGATTGAGTGTCGCGTGACTACTTGATCCAAATGTACAGCACAACTGCGCGCAGTGTTTTGCACAGTTGGCACCAGCATGCACTTCCAGCAGGCATTGTTGGATCACAGACAAAAGCAGAAAGCTTGCCCAATTTTCCTCACCCGATTGCAGGGCTGTTGCAATGCTCTCACTGTGGTCTTGGACCAGGGACGTTCTTTGACGATATGACTAAATACCACATCAAGATGTTGCATTTACCAAATTTCCCATCAGAAGCATCAGTTAACAACAATTCAAGTTATATGTAACACAAATACTCAAGAGATCAGGACATATCACCTGAAAAATAGGACAATAAGCTGCTGTTCTTGATACATCAGGTGCTTCAACATTAATAATACTTCCTTTCTTTTTTTCACAGCTTACTTCAAAAGAAGCAGACCGCAAAAGGCAGAGAGGGACAGACTAGTGAAAAATGTACAAAATCCACAGCAAAAAACATTTTTGCTGCACTGCATATCAAAAAATACTAAATCCATTCTAGAAATGTAGAAGTATGATGAAATCATTGATGTTCTCAGTTATAACAGCTACTTTATTCATAGCCCTTTTACCCTACCCTCTTTTCAATAGAATTTGGTAATGTTTTATTATTACAGACATTATTTACATTGCAAGGAGGTCTGTGCAACTGCCCTGCTAAGCAGCATTGCTTGGGATTTTCCTGTCTACCAACAGAAATGCTACATTGCTTTCTGAAGCAGAAGTGTGCGATTTCTATTAACCACTTAGTTGCTGATTTCATGTAAACCTAATTGTTCTTGGATTTTCTTTTGTTCTTATTTTTATATTCTCTTTTAATCTTTATCCAGTTAGACAGATGCTGCATCCGACACACATCATTTTCCTGAAGGTACAACTGCCAAAAAACTGTAACTGAAAGTAGTAACAGAACCTACAACCAAAAATCTGCATCTGAAAAAAACGTCCAAAAATATTAAATTTAATGTCTACTGCATCTGAAAGCAGTCAGCCCCATCATTGTGCACTCACTATTGATTTTTTTAAAAGTAACCTAGATAGATAGGCGTGTGAAATGCATTCCACAACCCCCCCCCCCCCTTCCCATCTTGTTCTGGCTTTACAATTTATTTAGCCTCCTTTCTTGTCAAGGGCTGCATGATTCTGTAAAAAGCTCATTCTACTCAGGATTGTGGCTCTTCAGCAACTAGAACACTACATGCATGATCAAATCGAATGGTAAATGGGGGCCTTTTACCCATGAACGATCTGGTGGCAGTGAATGCAAAATAGCACAGATTCTTTTAACTTCCTATGAATACTCGTGAAAAGGCAAAGCAGATAATATCGCAGTGGCTAGCAATCACTTCCAAAAAAATAAATAATGGAAGGAAGGAAAAGGCTGAAGGAGATGAGGAAATTTCCAATGCTCAAAGTCTCCAAATAGAGCTTTCATTTGACGGTTCTGTACCTGAAGTCGTTTGGTGGCGTGATTTTTCTTTGGTCCACACTTTGCTCTTCTTCTGAGCCTGAGTACAGCAGCTGTGAGTCCACGTCTGCCGGTTCACCAGCTTTCTTCTGAATTCATTTTCTATGGGAAATGTGAGAAGATAACATCTAAACCAGGAAAATAATGTATAAAAACCAAATAGATAGAAACTCTAAAAATACAGTGTATCGACTTCTTTTGTTTCCAGTAGAAAGGAATGGTAGCAGAAGTAGTCACATCTTTTTCGTGACAAAAAAATATATACTGCATTATTTTCACGTCAAGCTCCAAATTCAATGATACTAATTAAAATTGGTATATTGCAATAACAGACGAAGTGTTAATGGGGCAGCAGTCAAGTGTGTCAGGAAAATGAAGGGACCCTTGGGGGCCTGGCACGGTGTTTATAATCAGCTAAAATCAGCATCCACAGGAGAGCTGCTCTACCATAAATCCCCTAATAGCTGGGAAAGCACCACTGCAGATTTGGAAGAAACGAATGCATTCAAAGTATTTTCTAACACTGCTTGACACATTACAAAATAACAATAAAGTAATCAATATGCATGGTCATCTTTTTTTAAAAAAAAGCGAGATCTTTAGATTCCACAAATCAACATTAAAATTTAGAAGGCTTACACTTTCAAGGTTTCTACCTTGAACTTCGCATCTTGTTACTTACACATTTAGTCAATACTTCCTGTAAAATCGCAGCGTTATTCTCTTGCTCAGAGTGCACAGAAGAATATACGTCTCACCACCAAAGCAACAATCCGTAAAATGTGAACACGCCACCCCCCCCCCTTTTAAACTGGCTGCTTATTTTACAATGTTTGCAAGTTTGGGGATAAGGTATGTTTCAATTCTCCATTAAAATGGAACTGTACTCAGGTTATATCTCATTTATTTTTGCCGGCTGCAAGCTGTTACGAACACTATCCCTTCCACTGTTTCCCTGGGAGAAGCGTTCATTTTAAAAAATTATTTCAGCACCTAGGACAGCAGCCGCAGCCAAACTGAAACTGAATCTGTGATCAGACAGGCATTGTTTATTTCAGCACCGTCTTCCCAGAGGCTGAACCAAACTTAGGACAGGGCCACAGGACTGCAGTTCCCTCTGCCCCCAAGCACCCCTCTCTCAAATTTCCTCTCCGAACAACTGGTTTAATATTCCAAACTGTTAATTATCCAGGGCAAGTCAATGCATTTTGATCATATTCTCGTTGCTACTCAAGGGCGTTTCAGAAAAAAATGGAGCATCTAGTTGACAAGCATTTTAAGAATTGTTTATGATCGTCTTGCTTACAAGCTTTGTCATTGATGCTTCTTTGGAGGAACAAAAAACAAAATGACACCACTGGATTAAATGTTTTTCAAGTATAGGTTAAGGAGGAAATTTTAGTATTTGTGATTTCACCCCCCCCCACCCCTACTTTTAAATAGGTATTTTTAAATACATGTTTGATGAGCTCCAGACACAAATATTCTACAAACTCCCGTTGGAATAGTGGGGAGTAGGCTTTGTGAAAATGTCATCTGCCTGTGCTGCAATTACACACACTTCAGCAATCATGTTCACAATGCAGAATGGGTCGAATTCAGGTGAGTACCAGAACCAGCAATCATTCTCTGGAATGAGAACAAGGCTATTTTCTTTCATTTCCCATCAACACAACTATCAAGGCCTTAATTACAAGGCAAGTGTCAGGCCTGGCTGGTGAAAGGCTGATTATTATACAGCTCAGCGTCAAATCAGTTTTGTATTGATGAGCAGCAGAAATGAGAAAACGAAGCTTGGGCCCACGACAAAGAACAAAAAGCCTCTGGCCAGACAAAAAAATAGAAAACTCTCAATTGTAATAGGCCATTTCAACTTGCAATAGCCGTGATACTTTTGTGACAGGCATAAGAAAAGCAAGGGTAAGGTGCCTCAAATACAGATTGGAAATGTCAAGTTCTTTTTTAATTAGTCTATTATTTTTATTAATTATACACAAAGACAGTGAAATATTTTAAACTTGCCAGAAAAAGTAATCCAGTCAACTTCAAAGAATTAAACTTTAAATATGTTTGTGTTGATCTATAGATGGGAATAGAAATTCTATTGTTCTGTTTTATCCTGTACTTGGGACTTAAATACCCTCCCACCAAAAAACGATGGCCTTGTATAATGCTGTTTTTCCTTGTTTTAAACAGTACTATAACATAATAAATGTCACTTAGGACAGTTATCCATCCACTGCTGCCTGATACATTACAGTGTTAAAGGCTATCCAAAAGCAATACCAGTTTTCATAGTCATTAAAATATCGCCTTTCTCTTGAATATGTTACCTTACTACTAAGTAGAATACATTCTATCAGTTGTAGCACATTAAAGATTCTAGCCAGCAAGAATGTTTTTTACAAATATTTGCCACAAATTGCATCTAATAAATAGATAGATATTTTCCTTTGCACCCACCAAGTTGTTTCCTGTCACTACATTTAAAGTGAGGGGATGAGAGAAAGCCATTCGACTCACCAGCACCTCCAAAAAAGTGCATACAATTTATTCTCCGAAGATCTTACTGCAGCTTTTAATCTCATGAGAAGAATTAATAAATCACAGGCAAAGTACATGAGGAAACTGTGAAAAAAGATTCTGAGCCCCTCTGTCAAACTTGCAAAAGATATATATCGAGGTAACATCACAATGTCAGCAACTAGCTGCATTCCACAAGTAAATATCCCAACAAGACTTGCACCACATTGAACAATCTATATCTATACTAGAAATTCTATCCCATTATTTTTCAGATATTAAGCTAGCACTGTTTGAACTTCCCTTTTTCTTATCTTCCATATGTTCTTTCTCATCTTTGCATCCTTATTGTGTTAAAGTCAATATTCACTGCATCACCTATTCTTAGCACATTTTAAGGATCTTAAAATGTTAAACTCCCTACTTCCTTCAGTCTTCACCTCCAGTCAACTACATATTTGGAAAATTGATGAGTAGTATCATCTAACAATTACTCTTCATTTACTGAATCTTCTTTCCAATTCATTTAACTTTGGTACCTTGTTTAAAGGGAAGGAGGGGACTGGTATTTATATAGCACTCTTTGTGACCTCTAGTAATCCCAAAGCACTCTACAGCTAATTAAGTACTTTTAAAGTGTAGTCACTCTTATATTGGGAAACAGCAGCCAAATTGTGCACAACAAGGTCCCTCAGACAGAAATGCGATACATGATCAGATAATCTGGAGTGATGTTGATTGACAGATAAATAATGGCCAGGACACCAGGAGAACTCTGTTGCTCTTCTTTGAATAATGTAATTGAACCTTTAACATTAGGTGGGGCAAATAGCTTGACACCAATAAAAAAACTCTCTATGGCCACATTGGTAGCAAACAGATGGTCACACTAATGTTAGCAGTAGCTGGAGGTGTTGGAATAAAGGTAGGTCTAGGACTGCTAAGAGATGAAAGAGGCAAATTTGCAGTGTAAAGGAGAGGAATGGCATCAGCACTAAATAATAATTTTGCATCAGCTTTCAGGGAAAGAAACGGGTTGTAGAGCCATCAAAGGTGGTTGCAAACCAATATGTGTTGGCATTTCAAAGAGCAATGGTGCGAAAAAAGTTGCTCAAACTTAGGATGGACAAATCAATGGTCTATGGGAGGCTCTGGTAATAAATATTCAAAATCTTCTGGAAAGAAAAATTGTGTACAACACCAGACAGTGATAAAATGATTCCCCTTTAGAAAAGGAAATAAAGATACAGCTGGGAATTTTACATGTTAGTTTGAAGTCAGTTGTTGGCAAACTACAAGACTCTACAACATGGATTGAAAATATTAAGCACACAGATAGATATGAGTTAATGAGGGTTAACGACCTTGAATTTTTAAAATCATAATAGGTTTGACAAATCTCACATTATAGAAATAACAGATAAAGGAAATGAATAGATGTTCTATACAAATTTGCAAAAAGCATGTTATAAGTTACCAGCTGGGGGAAATGTGAAAGTATTCAATTTTGTAAGTATGAAGTGGAAAAGGAAATACAAGTTCAATGTAAGATTTTAAATGGAGTAGAGAAGCAGAACAACCTCAGTATACAGTTGCACAGTTCAGTAAAGTTCATTATTGGAATGTGAGTGTCACTGGCAAGACCAGCATTTATTACTAATCCCTAATTGTCCTCGAGAAGGTGGTAGTGAGTTGCCTTCTTGAACCATTACAGTCTTTGTGGTGCAAGTACACTCACAGTGCTATTAAGGAAAGGAGGTCCAGGTTTTTGTCCCAGTGACAATGAAAGAATATTTCCAACTCAAGATGGTGTGTGACTTTGAGGGCGACATGCAGATGGAGGGGTTCCCATGTGCCTGCTGTCCTTGTTTCTTTTGATGGTAGAGGCTCAGGCTTTGGAAGGTGCTGCTGAAGGAACCTGGGCATGTTGCCTCAGTGCATCTTGTAGATGGTACATACTGCTGCTGCAATGCACCAGTGGTGCAAGGAACAAATGTACAATGTGGTGGATGGGGTGTTGATCAAGCAGGTTGCATTGTCTTGGATAGTATTGAGCTTCTTTGGTATTGCTGGAACTGCACTCATCCAGGCAAGTGGAGAGTATTCAATCACACTCTTGACTTGTACCGTGCAAATTGTAGGCAGGCTCTGGGGAGTCAGGAGGTGAGTTGCTTGCTGCAGAAATTCCAACCCCTGACCAGGTGACAAAAATAAACAGAATGCAAGGCTTTAAATGTACAGACATAGAATACAAAGTAAGGGAGTAACGTTGAACTTTCACAATAAATGAATTATACTGTAGTTCAAGTACTGTGTGCCGTTGAAGGCTTCACATTATAGGAAAGGTATAGAACCATACAGCACAGAAGGGGACATTCAACCTATCATGCCTATGTGAGCTCTTGGATAGTTGACCCAATTAGTCCCAGTTCCCTGCAAAATTTTTAGATAAAATTGATGAAATTGTAAATTTATTTGATATTATTAGAGAGATGAGCAGAGGGTGGTTAGGATGCAGAGTTCCTTTTCACAAATTACTGTTGAAACAGAGTGCAGAGTACATCATTATTTTATATAAGGGAATTAGATAGTTGCTTGAAAAAGAGAAATATTAAAGAGTATGGGGGTGGGGTGTGCAAGAGAGTGGGGCAAGTGGTTCATGTGGAGAAAAATGTCTGCACAGATTTGATGAGTCAAATGGTCTGCTGTGCTGTAAGACTCTATGATTATGCAATCTACTCTTTTCCAGATTCATTCTTATCAAATGTTCTACTTTTCAAAAGCCAGTGCAGTTGATTATCAGTCTTGTTCTGCAGCATACCATTTGCTGGCTTCTAAACTGTCCAGAAAGTTGAAATGTACCACAAGAAATCATATTCTCCTTCTATCTCCTACCTGCTGACTTCCTTTTACACACATCTCACTCTCAGCAGTGCGTCGAAGTGCACTGGCACACTTAATTCACTAATTGCCACTTGGCAGCTGTGATGTTACAGACTTTCTAGTTCTATGAGGTAACAATGAAAATCCACTCACAAAAATAGTCATAACTTTAAAACTGCCCCAGAAAAAAACAGCAAATTTAACAAGATCATCTCCATTTCAGTACCTTGCCTTTTTACAAAATACAGTGTCAATCTGACCATCTGTTTCAAGAACTAGTTTAAAACTATTCTGCACGCACTGTCTGTCAGCAAGACCATACATGACATTCTGAGAAGCGCCCAACACACACTGGTATAAAGGCCCAGACCTCAGAAGCACACACAATGGTAAGTACACAATGAAGCATGCAGATGTCACCGATATAAATATGCACATCACTGTGCACGCACATATGACAGCTGGTACATGTAACTATACCCATACTGTCACACACGAACATGCAAATAAAAAGCAACTGACTTCTCTGTTTTTTAAGCATTCCTTCGATACATTTATTTTAACAGTTTCCTTCTAAAATCTATATTTGTAATCACTCCATTTTATTTTAATGTTCCTCTTGCATTCTGATCCATATTTTTAAACTTCATTTTTACACATTTTATATGTTCATATTTTACACTTCCCATTGCAATTTTTGGTTTTAATTTTTTCTTTTTTGTTTCCTATTTTGTGCGTGAATAATTTTGCCTTTTTTGCGCTCCATTTTATTATTTAATTTTACTTCTCTAATATGTATTTTATTCTTGCGCTTTTACAAATAGAGGAGCAGGAAGGCGGAGAATGGGAACTGAGTGGACAGTAAGTAGGAAAGGAATAGAAAGTAGAATAAACTGAGACACTGAGGGAAGTGAACTATGGAGAAAAGAGAAGATTGAAAATAGTAGGGTGATTTAAAAAACAGTAAATAAGGTTGTTCGGAAAGCAGGTAAAACTAGATCAGAAATGGAACAATTAGCCAAGGTCAGAAGCAATGAAAATCAGCACAAAAGTGCCCCCGAAAAGTGAGAAAAGGAAAATGACTTAATATTGGTTGAAGAAGCAGACAGCATAACAGTGGATGTTAAAGACAATAGTAATTTTTGTATTATCCCCACCCCCCAACCCCCCCAAAGAAACAGCCTCCACTTACTAATTTCCTGTAAAGGAGCTTAATTTATAGATCTGTTGACTGTATTTGTCTGTGGGTAGAAATTGTTGTGCTTTACAAGAAGAGTGGCAGAAAAATAGAATTTTGTGGTGAGAGAAAAATTAGATTAAATTATTTTTTTCTCTGTGCTGTATTTTTTTTTAAGTTGATTTTTATGGTAGGCCTAAGTGCTCATCAAGCTAAAAAGATAACAGTGCTGGAGAATAGAAGATGCCTCCTTTTTGAAGCCCGTATCAGCCATCAAGAGCTCCCCAGTTAGAGACGTCAAGTGAAGCTTCCTGCATTCGACCTCACAAGAGCAATCACGACTTCTCAAATAAGTGACTTCCCTTCCCGCATCAGTCACAGCACTGTGACCACCAAGTCGCTTTGTTAATTTAGTGACAATTCCTTAATGCATAGTTTAGTGCTGTGAACTGGATCAAGGCTGCCCAAAGTCATTTTAGTTAGGTTTTTGTGAGAGAGAAGAATTTCATTTCATCAGTTTAGGCTGGTTGTATTCAGAGGCAGGTTCTACCAGTGGGAGCACAGTGGTTGAACCTCAGGTGCCATTAAATCCATCATTGGTTTTAAAGTTATTCTGACTTAATTTGCCACCTAAAATAACACTGAGTTAGTGGCTGGGATTTGTGAATCCTGAACTTTTCCTTTGGCTTTAATGAATTTGTATTTGCATTGTTTGTTGCTGAATGTAATCTGGTGACCAACTTCTTAATTCTCCCATTTTCTGCCCTTAATGCTTTAGCTCCATATTGCGAGATGAAATCCATCTGCTCAGCTTTCACCAAAATTTCTGCACCTTAAGCCCTGACTCCATCCTGTCCCCTGGCTTCCCATTCAGGCTGAATTTGATGACAAGGATCCTCAGTGTCCTATTTGAACCTGGGGTGATCTTCAACCCTCATATCCTTTCTATCTTACCAAAACCACAATATCACTCACTCAACCCTCAGCCCACCTGCAGCCACAGGAATATTCTGCCACCTCACTCCATTTCACTCATCTCCTCACTGATTCTCTCATTTATACCATTCACAATTTTCAATGAATCCAAAATTCTACCATTTGCATCCCGTGTCGGGGTATATTTGCTCCCTTATCTTTATAATGGGCACTGTAGTGTACAGACAACTAGAGGCCGGGTTCAAATCTGACTGGCAGTTTGAGAATTCAAATTCAGTTTAGAACATTCATGCTGAGATTGATGGATTTTTAGACTCTCAGGGAATCAAGGGATATGGGGATCAGTCAGGAAAGTGAAGTTGAAGTCGAAGATCAGGTATAATCTTATTGAACAGTGGAGAGGCTCAAGGGAAGTAAGGCCTATCCTGCTCCAATTTCTTGTGTCCTCATCACAATGCCTTTGCCTACCTTCAGTTGGTTTTGATCCCCAACATTTCATTTAAAATCATTGCCTTTATTTATATGTTCTCCTCTGGCCGAGCCTTTCCCTGTTTCTGAAACCTCCCTCAGCCCTGTGTTCAGTCATAGGTCCTCCACTCTTCCAACTGTGACCTAATTTGCACTCACCACACAACTCCACTTTCACTCTCAGCAGCACAGCTTTCAGTGCGTTGTCTCCATACGTGGAATTCCCTTGGAACCTACTGCTTTACTACCTCATTGCCCGCCTTCAACAGCCCCCTTAAAACCTAACTCTTTGAATTTGTCTTTGGGCTTTCTGTTTAACCCTTCTCTTTTCAGTGCTCAGTGTCAAGTTATTTTTCTACCACTATTAAGCATCTTGGGATGGTTTATTACAGTAGATACATTATAGTAATAAGTTATTGTCGTGACAATGAATCTTGCACCAGAAACCTCGAACTGTCATTGCATAGAATCATAGAATCACTACCATGCCCATCGAGCCTGCACCGACAACAATCCCATCCAGACCCTATCTCTGTAACTCCACGTATTACCCTGCTAATCTCCCTGACACTAAGGGGCAACTGAGTATAGCCAATCAACCTAACCCGCACACCTTTGGACTGCCGATGCAGTGAAACACAAGTGTTAAAAGAAAACCCACAAATGCTGGAAACTTGAATCCGGAAATGTCTACCAGATCACTCAACATTTTGGGTCTAATCCTTCAACAGGACTGACAATTCAAAGCCTCCGAATTTGAAATGTACGACCAATGGACAGTTTACATAATAAGGTCAGTTTTTAAAAAAATCTTTTGGTTTTGAATGGCTTTCTATTTGAAACTTTAAAATTGGCAATAAATCAAAATGGAATAAAGAGAAACTGTTGCAAGATCATTTAAAAGGACAGAAATAATTTGGTAAAAGATACAATTGTGTTCTACTTTCAGCTACAAAGGCAAATAGGACAGAAAGGTACACTACATTGAAATTCAGCGTTTCGATACATTTACTAATTTCAAATCTGTCACTTTCAAGACACAGTTTGATGAAACAATCAAGAACTAATGTCTGTGCTGATTGAGAATCCTTACAGCATGTCCAAAGTCTGTGTAGTGTTTACTTGAGAAAGACTGTGATGTTTCAAAAATAATTCCTTTTGATATTAAGAAGTTAACATGAGACAACAGTAACATTAACAAGTCACTTAAAATAAATTCCAGATTTCTGAGACAATCATACTTTTTATTTTGGGAGGGATTTTATTCACACTCAAGACCAGTGAGGCTTTAATCTGTCAACTGCCTGACATGCAGCTAATGCTGCAATGTAGAATCATAGGGGGTGAAATTGGACGTGGGCAAGGACGCAAAAAGACAACTTTAATAGAACTGAATATTGCGTGCATCCTGCAATGATCGGCAAATTTGATTGTGCCAGTTTTGTGGACCTGCCCATGACCAATTGCACTGCTGTAGAATCTTATGGTTCAGAAGGAGGCCTCACCGTCCATCATGTCTCTGTCAACTCTTTGAAAGAGCTATTCAATTAGTTCCAATTCTCCGCTCTTTCCCATAGCCCTGCATTTTTTTCCTTTCCAAGTATGTATCCAATTACCTTTTGAAAGCTACTATTCAATCTTCTTCCTCCAGCCCTTCAGGCAGTGAATTCCAAAACAGAACAACTCGCTGCAGAAACAAAATTCTCCTCATCTCCCCTCTGCTTCTTTTGCCAATTTTCCTAAACCTGTGTCCTCTGATCCCCCTGCCAGTGGAAACAGTTTTATGTATTGACTCCCTTGAAGAGGCTCACAATTTTCAATGCTTGTATTAAATATTCTTTTAATCTACTCTGCTCTGAGAAAACCCCTGCCTTCTCTAGACTCTCCATAAAACAGAGGCTCCTCCCTTCTTCCCTGGTTTCATTCTCATAAACCTCCTGTGCACCTTCTCAAAGGTCTTGACATCCTTCCTAAAATGCGGTGACCAGAACTGGATACAAGAGTCCAGTGAGGTCTACCCAGTGATTTATAATGATTTATCATTACTTTCTTGTTTTGGTACTCTTAAAGGCTCCCATTAGTACCTGCTAGAACAGTGGGACCATTTTTAGACCAAAAACATGGCCAAATTGCACGTCTTGCCATTGCTTTTTCCTGAAGCAAACCAATTAACAGCCTGCCTTCAGGTTCCACAACCAACCAACGAGGGGAGGTGGGATGGCAGGTTGATTCTGTCAGAGGAAGCATTTTAAAGGGATGCTAACGTGGTTTATGAGGACTCATCTGTAGTTGGATTTTTGAGGCTGCAGCAACCACAGGGTTAGAGAAGTTCAAAGGCTATCCTCAGGTCTCTCACTCTTACCAGCAGATCCTGCAGTGGGATCTGAGGGGCTACAGTAATGTAACCTCTACTAAGCACAGGGGGAAGAGGACAGTCTCTTGAACCAAACAGGCTGGATGGAAGTGGCCAAGGAAGTCAGCAACAGAAACCTTCTGTTGGTTGGAGTCATACCTGGCACAAAAGAAGATGGTTGTTTTGGTTGGAGGTCAATCATCTCAGTTCTAGGACATCACTGTAGAAATTCCTCCAGGTAGTGTCCGAGGCCCTACTATCTTCAGCTGCTTCATCAATGACCTTTCTCCAATCATAAGGTCAGAAGTGGGGATTTTGCTGATGACTGCATGATGTTCAGCATCATTCGTGATTCCTCAGATACTGAAGCAATCCATGCCCTAATGCAGCAAGACCTGGGCAATTTGCAGGTTGGGCTAACAAATGGCCGGTAACATTTGTGCCACACAAGTGCCAGCCAATGACTATCACCAACAAAATAGAATCTAACCATCATCCCTTCACGTTCAAAGGCACTACCATTGCTGCATCCCTCACTACCAACATCCTGGGGGTTATCATTGACCAGAAACTCAACTGGACTAGCCATATAAATACTGTAGCCACAAAAGCATATCAGAGGCTAGGAATCCAATGATTGCTAACTCACCCCCTAACTTTCCAAAGCTTGTCCAACATCTATAAGGCACATCAGGAGTGTGATTAAATATTCTCCATTGCCTGGAAGAGTGCAGCTCCAACAATACTCAAGAAGCTCAACACCATCCAGGACAAAGCAGCCCACTTGATTGTAACCCTTTCCACAAACATTCATTCCCTCTGCCATGGAACAGTGGCAGCCATGTGTACCATCTACAAGGTGCACTGCAGGGATTCACAGAGATTCCTTAAACAGTACCTTCCAAACCCATAACCACTACCACCTAGAAGGAAAGAGCAACAGATATCTGGGAACACCACCACCAGGAAGTTTCTCTTCAAGTCACTCACTGTCCTGGCTTAAAAATATATCACCATTCATTCACTGTTGCTGGATCAAAATCTTTGAACTCCCTCCCGAACAGCACTGTGGGACTGTGGATGTTCATACATCTCAGGGACTGCAGCGGTTCAAGAACCACTACCTCTCAAGGGCAACTAGGAATGGGCAATAAACGCTGGCCCACATCCGTAAATGAATTTTAAAAAGCGTTTTGATTTCAACCTGGAGATCATGCACCAAGAGGATCTAGGATCTCAGGAAAGAAAGCATGATAGGTGATTGATATAACATTTTCAGGTGACACGCTGACTTGCCCAACTTTCCTCAGCATAGCACTCCACAAAACAACAAACCTGCTGCACTATTCATTTCTCTCTCTCCTGGCAACTCCCATGCCCATCCAAGCAACCAATGCACATTATCACTTGTAGTCTATTCACCCTTCACCTCTCACATCCTTGCCCCTCTGTCAATCTCCATAAATGGTGTCCTTCCCTCCTCTTTACACAAGCCATTACCAGCACTCACACTCATTGTTTTTACTGGAGAAGAGAGCATACAACTTGGTGAGAGGCAGAGACCCAGGGAGAGGGGGTCTCAGAGGAGGTGGTGGGTGTGATGGCCCTTCAGTGACAGACACCCTGGACTCCAATGGGAAGGGTGTTTTGTTTCAAGAGGCTGCAAATGTCAGCAGTGACCTGCCATGAGGCTAGAGACTCCTGAGACACTTGTGCTCAGACAATGGTTATCAGAAAGTTGATTCTCTGATACTGTGTTATGAGGGTCTTACCTCCTTAGAGCTGTGTCTCAGTGTCCATCTTCTCCTGTGGTGGGGCATATGACTGAAGAGAAGGCTGCTGGTGTTTTCCCTGCTGCTGGTGGAGTTGTTGGTGATCATGTGGCCTGTGCTCTTGACCCTCACACAGAAATGCAATTGGAGCTGCATTAGCTACTCCCATGCCATGTTGAAGGCAGGCCACAGGGAAGTGCAGCTGAAGATGAGTGAAGTGCTCAACAGATGAAGTTCCTTCCAAGAAGCCGGCAATTACCTGTCAAGCAGTAATTGTACTCTCTGAGGGAAGAAATGCTTTTAACAGAAGCCCCTCAAAGGCCATGGCTTGAGTTCTTCAGTGGAACTGATCAAAGCTTCATAGCTTGTTAGTTTCACTGAAGGCACTCCTCTTGATGTACATACACTTTAGTGATCCCGGTAAGGTGCAGATATATCTAGGAAGCGTGCATTGATGGGAAAGTAGGAATTCATGGTTAAAAGGTATCTTAATTGCCTTTTTGGTCACCAAAGTTGTTTTCCCGCCAAACCCATCCACAGAACTCACAAACCATCCCAGGGAAAGCTGCAAGAGGGCAGGATCATGGTGGGATCCACACCTGACGTCAATTTCCAGGACTTTCTCACCCCCAGAACCTACCTCCACTGACAGGGAAAATTCTGTCCCATTCCCCCAGCAATCAAGTCATAGATTTTGTTTTAACATTTCATTGAACTTGTCCTGCCACCTTCAATGACTTGTGCAGGTGAGTCCCCAGATCCCTTCAAAGTTTTACCAGTTAGTATATATTGCCTCTCCTACCCTTCCTTCCAAATGTGCTACTTCACACATCTGTCTATTAAATTTCATTTTCTATGCATTTGCTCTTGCACCAAACTATGTCCTCCTAACAATCCTCCTTCTTGGTTACTACAGTCTTATGTTTCGAATCAGCTGCAAACTTCTGTGCTAAATACATACCCACATCCAGATCATTAAAATTATCATGTGGCATAGTGATCCTAATTCCAACCTTAGAGGACACAATGTATACTTCTGAAAAACAGCCCCGCCTACCATTGCTGCTGCTTGTAGCTACTCCGACCAGGAGATATGCTGTCAATGTACGTCATGCTCCACTGTCCTGCGCCAACCTCACACATCCACCATTACTCAACTACAACTGCTCTGTGACATCCATCATCTAACTACGCCTAAGCCGACCCCTCTTCCTGCTGCCTCCATTTTGCCCTCTAGAAGAGATCTCTCTTGCTTTTCAGCTTGGATCAAATGGCTGAAATACTGACATTTTCTTTTCAGGATGTCTCTTTTTAATATTCTTTTTGCTCTTGCCGCATCCACATTTCAAAGGCTTCTATTTTCTTCCGCAGATCTTCGCTTTCCTGCCCCAGTTGCTGCGGCATACAAGAAAATGAATAGGATGTAGCATTTACTTTTTTGCACCTATGCAAACATTGCCCCAATAATCCTATGGCCTTTAATTTTACTGGCACATTTATTATATGGCATTTATCAAATATCTTTTGAAAGTCCATACAAACAACATCATCCTTCCCTGTTATTTAACCTTAGAACCTAAAGTTGTTAAACATGATTTGCTTTAACAAACCGGTGTTTTTAATAAAAACCCATCCTCCCCCCACCACCCCCCCCACCACCCAACCCCCTCACCAAGTGCCAATTAATTTTGTCCTAGATTATTGTCTCTAAATTTTTCCCCATCACCAACTGTCCCATAGATTTCAGGCCGAGCCCTCGCCAATATTTTGAACAGGGATGAATTATTTACAACTCTCTGGTCTTCTGACAGCAATCGCTTGTTGAAAATGAAGTATTGTAGCTGGAACGGTAACTATTTCCATCCACCCTTCCATCAGCAACCTGGAATACATCACATTTGGACTGGACAATTTTCTACTTGGTGCTTTGCCAACCTTTTCATTCCCTCTTTATTTTTATCCTATCTAATTCCTGTACTCGGTACTCGGAAATGATTACATCAACTTCTCTGAATGCACAAATGCTTCAGTTCCACGTGAAAAATCGGAAGGGTATCTTGGGGAATTCCAGCCTGCAGGTGATAAAATGTCATTACACTGATGTCTAGACTAGAAATCTACAGAAGACAAATAGTCATGGTAAACTTACATGCTTATTTTGCAATAATCATCTAAGCACTCAATTCTGGGGCCTTCCATATCTAAAGTGATATATCAACTTCCGAAGACAAGTCTGAACCACAGCATCACAATCGCCACACAAGTAGAGCAGGAAGGTAGGTCCCAAATCCACCCCACCGAGATCGGGGATTGAACCAGTGCTGTTAGTAAACCCAAGGCTGGATGTATGAAGACCCAATATAAGGGGTGGACCACACTCTATGAAGGCAACCAGCACCTCTTAAAGAGGAGGTACAATTGTCACTGTAAATGGAACTGAAGACAGGAACTGTGATTGAAATTTGGAACAGTGGTAGAAGATGGTGAAGAAAATGTGCCAAGGTTCTCTTATGGCTGCAATGCATGCCTTATTGAAGGGGTTGAGAGCAAGAAAGACATCCATTAAACAAACAGAAGAGAATGTGAAGGAAGTCATCATGTCAAGTGATGAGAAGACAGTGGGAGATTACAAGAAAAGATGAATGCTAGGAACTTGTCTCCAAACAGTTAATGGAGAAACAGGAAAACAATGCTGAAAATGCACCCACCTGCAGCCATTTAGCTCAAAAACTGATACTAAGTGGAGTTCAGAAGCAAGAATAGAAGAGGGATGTGCATGTGAAGAGACACAAACAGCCAGAGTGGGGTAAAAAAGACAGTGCTGAAGGGCAAGGGTACACACCAGTGCTGCCGCAGGAAAGGCAGATAATGACTTTGATAGGTAAGGAAGAAGGCTGATGTTTGTACTCCATTAAATGTTTGGTGCACTGGAAAGCCGGTGCACAATGCCAAGGAGCAAGGAGGAATCTAGCTCTACCCTGGGGCAGTGCTGTTTAGAAAATTTGGAGCCCCTCCTTTGAACAAGGAATGGGTTGGAATTTGGCACCACTGCAGAAACCAGTGTGACCGAGTGTCTCACGATAAATCTGATAGCTTCCATCATTTACAAACTGCTGCATTGAGAGCACAAATTGCTGCCATCACTGCTCTGGATACCACAGTTGAAAAGGGCTTGGAGGGCTTCATAACATTCAAGCAACCAGCTATACCATGGAACAGTTGGATTACTGAGGTGGCTCCATGTGAGGGAGGGTGACGTTATTCACTTTAGAATCAAAGATAGCTAACATGCAGGTAGAGTGAGTAATTAGGAAGGCAAACAGTATATTGAAGTGCAAGAGGAATGAAGTCTTGCTGCAATTGTACAAGGTTCTGATGAGATCACACCTGGAGTATTGTGCATGGTATTTTTCAAGGCACAAGTCAGGAGTTTGATTAAATACTCTCCGCTTACCTGGATGAGTGCAGCTCCAACAACACTCAAAAAGCTCAACACTATCCAGGACAGAGGATCCTGCTTGATTGGCCATCCCATCCATCACCTCCAAAATCCATCCCCTCCACCACGACGCACATTGGCAGCAGTGTGAATCATCTACAAGATGCACTGCAGCAACTCGCCAAGGCTCCTTCAACAGTACATTCCAAACCTGCAACCTATGGCATAAAGAAGGACAAGGCCAGTGGATGCATGGGAATACCACCGCCTGCAAATACCCTTCCAAGTCATACAGCATCCTAACTTCTATATTGCCGCTCCTTCACTGTTCCTGGGTGAAGATCCTGGAACTCCTTCCTCAAATTCACAGTGAGTGTACCTACGCCACATGGACTGCAACGGTTCAAGAAAGCAGCTCACCACCACTTTCTGAAGGACAATTAGATATGGGCACAAAAAAAATGCTGGCCCAGCCACCAATGCCTCTTTCACGTGAAAGAATTTAAAAAAAGGATGAATGGTTTTGTTTTGATGGAATGTAACAATGGCTATTCCAATAAATTATAATTTGAATGTGGATTTGGTGTTTTTTTTAAATGTTTCCTGTCAAATGAGGGAGAAATGGTGGCACAGTGGTTAGCACTGTTTCCTCATAGCGCCAGTGACCTGGGTTCGATTCCCGGCTTGGGTCACTATCTGTGTGGGGTTTGCACATTCTCTCTGTGTCTGCGTGGGTTTCCTCCGGGTGCTCCAGTTTCCTTCCACAGTCCAAAGATGTGCGGGTTAGGTTGATTGGCCATGCTAAATTGCCCCTTAGTGACAGGGGGATTAGTTAGGTAAATGGATGGGGTTATGGCGATAGGGCCTGGGTGGGTTTGTGGTCAGTGCAGTCTTGATGGGCTGAATGGCCTCCTTCTGCATTGCAGGATTCTATTCTATGAAGCGAATAAGTGTTGACAGGAAGTAGAAAGTAGTATTGAAATAGGAAAGGTAAGGGGAGTGACAACACTGTTGAATGAATAGGTGGACTTGAGCTCAGTGGAAACACTGCTCAATGAGCTGGCCTTGAAAAATATTGTCAGATACTCGCTGCCATCTCTTTTTCCCCTCCTTCCTCTTCGAGCAACTTGTCTAGATTGTGGTTTCTTCCTTTCTCCTCCCAGTCATATTCTTCGCCACCCATGTCCTAGGAAAATAATTTGTGAAGGCAATAACAGTCGCAGCACTGCAAGAGTAGTCAACTCTTTCTCGGTAGCTGAATTCAATGTCAGTTATAGAATTTACCCATAAATGCTTAGCTGTAATCCAGCAACTAACTCCTGTAACTCCTGCATGATCTTGTGGGGGGGGGGGGGGGCTGCGGCAGGGGGGTGTTCCTTCATGCTATTTAGCATCAGGTTCTATTAAGTGAAATGAGGACAAGGATTTGGTTAAGTGGAGTCTCTGAAAATAGCAGTGATGGCTGCAAACCAATTTGCACACTAACTTATGTCACCATCTTTATGCTCTACATTCTGCCGGTGGTCAGCAGGGTCACATACGCCAACATCTTTACCAAGATGGCTTCACTTCCTATCATAAATCTGTGCAGGAATCCCTACTGTCAACATTAAAAAATAGATTCGATAAATATTTGAAGGAAAGATAACAGAGAGGAACATACAAAAGTACAACATAGCAGCAAAACGAGTTCCTTCGGCCGCTCGAGCCTGCGCCGCCATTCAACACGACCATGGCTGACCTGCTTGTGTTTTGAATTCTGAATTCCCATCTACCCCCAATAACCTTTGATTCCCTTGTTTAACAAGAATCTATCGACCAACACCTTAAATGACCCCGCTTCCATTGCCTTCTGAGATAGAGAGGTCAGTAAGAAAAAGGGCCAGATGGAATTAGGAATCCTCCTCACATGAGGATAGATATAAACATGGACTGGTTGAATGGAACAACTTGTTTTGACTGCACAACCTGTTTTTCATTATAATTTATACCTAAGACCAACTTTTGAAGAGACACATTAAAAGTCAGGTAGAAAATTCTGCCTGTTTGGGTCAATGAAGAACTGAAATGTGTTTTTCAGGGAAGACGGTCAAATTTCATATTTCAACAAAACTTCAGCATGCTTCTTTTCAGCTCTGTTGAGTTACAAACAAAGCATTCTTTCTTCAGTTTTCATATACTATCATTATTTTTTATCTCCAACTGTTTGTTCTTTCCATGTCCACTGGCTGCAAATTGATCCTCTCTTAAACTTACTCCAAAACTTCCAAACTTATTGATTATCCATTCATCAATACAAAATATCTATTTGGTTCATTTTTCAGATGTAATTACTGAGATTAAAGTTTAAATGACAATTGTTGGTCAGACAAAAGTTCAGTCATCTAGAATTAGGACACTTATAACATTTTAGTCTACTTATAGGAGCTGATGTTCAATTTCAACAGGGCTTCAAAATCAGCAATAGTAGATCACTATTCCATTGTACACCATACCTTCAATGGAAAGGAAAATTGGGCAGGGACAGGCAGCTGATTCACTATCATCAGAGTAGCACCTCTGCCAACATTAAATTTAACCTGTAACATTTACACGTTTTAATTTCCTGGACAGCTCCTCTAACAGCTCTGACAAAGAGTCATCTTGACTTGAAATGTTGGCTCGATTGTCTCTCCACAGATGCTGTCAGACCTACTGAGACCTTCCAGCATCCATAGTATTTTGCCTTTATCCTTTATCTTGTTTGATCAGAGGATAATTCATATTTTGAGTGCATTAAAGACATTGGCCATTCGACCTATCAAGTCTGCTCTGCCATTCACTGATCTATGATAACCCTCAATTCCACCTTATCCCCATAACCCTTGATTCCCTTACTGATTAAAAATGTCTATCTCAGCCTTGGACATTCTTAACAACCCAGCCTCCACAGCCTTCAGTAAAGAATTCCACAGATTCACTACCCTCTGAGAGAAGAAATTCAATCTCATCTCTGTCTTAAGTGGGCAACCCAATACTCTGAGATTACACCCTCTAGCCTTAGACTCTCCCACAAAGGGAAACAACCTCTCAGTATCTGTGTGTCAAGTCCCCTGAGAATCCTATATGTCTCAATAAGGTCATCTCTCATTCTTCTAAACTCCAATGAATACAGGCCCAACCCACTCAACTTGTCCTAATAAGTAAATCCCTCCATATCTGGGATCAACTAAGTGAGCCTTCTTTTAACTGCCTCCAACGCCAGTATATCTTTCCTTAGATAAAAAGACCAAAACTGTTCACAGTATTCCGGCTGTGATCTAACTAGCCTTGTGTAGATTTGGCAAGACTTCCCTAGTTTTTATTCTCCATTCCCTTTGATTTAAAGGCCAACATTTTATTTGCCTTCCCGATTACCTGTTGAACTTGAATGCTAGGTTTTTATGATTTATGTACAAGGATCCCGAGATCCCTCTGAGCTGCAGCTTTCTGAAGTCTTTTGCCATTTAAATAATATTCAGCACATTTATTCTTCCTATCAAACTGCATCATTTCCATCTGCCAATTTTTGCCCACTCACTTAACCTGTCTATGTCCTTTTATAGACTTTTGCATCATCCTCACCACTCGCCTTCCTATTTTTGCATCTCAAACTTGGCAATAGTACATTCACTTCCAAGTCAATAATGTATGTCAGAAATAATTGTAGCCCTAACACTGATCCCTGTGGCACTCCGCTAGTTTCAGGCTGTCATCTCGAAAATTGCCTGCTTATCCCAACTCTCTGTCTTTTAGCCAGTCCTCTATCCATACTAATATACTATCCCAACATCATTGGCTCTTGTGTTATTAAGTAGCCTTTGGTGCCGTACATTATCAAACGTTATTTCAAAATCAGTGGATATTAGATCTACTGGTTCCCCTTTATCTATCCTGCTCGTGACCACCTTAAATTTGTCAGGCATGATTTCCCCTTAATGAAGCCATGCTGACTCTGCTTGATTACATTATATTATGTATTTCTAAATGCTCTGCTGTTACATCCTTTATAATGGACTCCAGCATTTTCCCAATGACAGATGTTGAGCTAACTGGACCATTTTTTGTCTGTGACAATTGGCAATTTTCCTATCCCCTAGGACTTTTCCTGAATTTAAGGATTCTTGAAAGATTACTACCAGTGCATCCACTATTTCTGTAGCTACTTATTTTACTATCCTAGGATGCAACCCATCAGGTCCAGGGGACTTATCAGCCTTTAGCCCCATTAGTCTCCCTAGTACTTTCTCTAGTGATGGATATTGTACGTATTTCATTTCCTACCCCTTTTATAAGAACATAAGAACATAAGAAATAGGAGCAGGAGTAGGCCATCTAGCCCCTCAAGCCTGCCCCGCCATTCAATAAGATCATGGCTAATCTGAAGTGGATCAGTTCCACTTACCCACCTGATCCCTATAACCCCTAATTCCCTTACCGATCAGGAATCCATCTATCCGTGATTTAAACATATTCAACGAGGTAGCCTCCACCACTTCAGTGGGCAGAGAATTCCAGAGATTCACCACCCTCTGAGAGAAGAAGTTCCTCCTCAACTCTGTCCTAAACTGACCCCTCTTTATTTTGAGGCTGTGCCCTCTAGTTCTAGTTTCCTTTCTAAGTGGAAAGAATCTCTCCATCTCTACCCTATCCAGCCCCTTCATTATCTTATAGGTCTCTATAAGATCCCCCCTCAGCCTTCTAAATTCCAACGAATACAAACCCAATCTGCTCAGTCTCTCCTCATAATCAACACCCCTCATCTCTGGTATCAACCTGGTGAACCTTCTCTGCAAATAAGGGGACCAATACTGCACACAGTATTCCAGCTGCGGCCTCACCAATGCCCTGTACAGATGCAGCAAGACATCTCTGCTTTTATATTCTATCCCCCTTGCGATATAGGCCAACATCCCATTTGCCTTCTTGATCACCTGTTGCACCTGCAGACTGGGTTTTTGCATCTCATGCACAAGGACCCCCAGGTCCCTCTGCACAGCAGCATGTTGTAATTTCTTTCCATTTAGATAATAATCCAATTTGCTATTATTTCTTCCAAAGTGAATAACCTCACATTTGTTAACGTTATACTCCATCTGCCAGATCCTCGCACTCACTCAGCCTGTCCAAATCTCTCTGCAGACCTTCTACGCCCTCCACACGATTCACTTTTCCACTTATCTTTGTGACGTCTGCAAACTTTGTTACCCTACACTCAGTCCCCTCCTCCAGATCGTCTATATAAATGGTAAATAGTTGAGGCCCCAGTACCGATCCCTGTGGCACGCCACTAGTCACCATCTGCCAACCAGAAAAGCACCCATTTATTCCGACTCTCTGCTTCCTGTCCGATAGCCAATTTTATACCTCTTGATTATTTAGTACTTTTGGAATGCAATTTCTTCCAATCTGAAGGACTAAATTACAATGGATTGCATTTATATAATGCCTTTAATGTAGCAAAACATTACAAAGTGTTTCAGAGGAGTATAATCAAACACACCTAAACAATGAGCCAAGAGAAGAAATAATAGGAGGTGACCAAAAGCTTGGTAGAATATGTAGGTTATAGGCAGCATCTTGAAGAAGAGAGAGAAATAGATTGGTAGAGAGCTTGAAGGAGGGAATTCTCGAGCGATATTCTACGAACAGCAAGTATTCTATGTCAATATCTTTCTCATAATTTTAAGTGTAATTTTTTTGATGCTATGAGACTTCTTGGGTTACAGAGTCACTGTTGAGGATTCCCAGTGCCATTCCTTCCTGACTTTATATAAATCTCTGCTAGGTTTAACCCACCAGTGGATAGTGATGGAGGAATATGGACCATTAGCTGATCAGTTCTGAGAGTATGTGGGGCTGTTCCATGACTAGTCTGCAGGAGAGCTCTCCCAATTTTAGTGCAAGTTTCCAGGTATTAGTGAGGAGGATTCTGCAGATCGGAATGGGCAGGGTAAGCTTTTGTCATTTTTATAAATGTATTCTTTCACGGGATTTGGCCATCGCTGGTTCGGCTAACATTCATTTCTCATCCCTAATTGAGCTTGGAAAGTAAATGGTGAACCACCTTTTTGAACTGCCGCAGTCTATGTGCTGTAGGAAGAGAGAGTGCAAGTTCGGTGTCTAGGTTGATGCTGCTTGATCCACCTGGTTACATTTTGATTGTACTTTTTTATGGTAGTTTGATACAACTGAGTGGTTTGCTAGACCATTTCAGAGGGTTTTCAAATGTCAACCCCATGACTGGGCCAGATTAGGTAAGGGAGGCAGATTTCCCTTCCTAAAGAACATTCCAGTTAACCAGCTGGATTTTTATGACAACCCAATAACTTCATTACTGATGCTGGCGTCTTATTTCAGATTTTTAAAATTTAATTAACTAAATTCAAAGTCACAAACTGTCAGAGTGGGATTTAAACTGATGCCTCATATTAAGGGCGGCACGGTAGCACAGTGGTTAGCACTGCTGCTTCACAGCTCCAGGGTCCAGGGTCCAGGGTCCCGGGTTCGATTCCCGGCTCGGGTCACTGTCTGTGTGGAGTTTGCACATTCTCCTCGTGTCTGCGTGGGTTTCCTCCGGGTGCTCCGGTTTCCTCCCACAGTCCAAAGATGTGCGGGTTAGGTTGATTGGCCAGGTTAAAAAATTGCCCCTTAGAGTCCTGGGATGTGTAGGTTAGAGGGATTAGCGGGTAAAATATGTGGGGGTAGGGCCTGGGTGGGATTGTGGTCGGTGCAGACTCGATGGGCCAAATGGCCTCCTTCTGCACTGTAGGGTTTCTATGATTTCTATGATTAATGAAGGTATCTGGATTATTAGGCCAGTAATGTAACGACCACACTACCGTACTCACAGTTAGTTAGTTTCTTAGTCATTTTCAAAAATCAAATCACCCAAGAAAATAGAAAGCATAATTTTAGGACCAAAAAAGATTTTGAAAAAGTTTACAGAATAGGATTTCATCATAATTCATCACTCTCTGTTATCGTAACCAAGAAAATCAGCCAAAAATAACTGAATGTATTCAAACTATACAAGAAAGCAAACACTACTTGGGCTAAATAGAATTCAAATACCAAGGTTCACTTTCTTTTTTCTTTTATAGAAGTTGTCTTAACAGGCAGCACAGTATGGACTGTGTGGAGTCTGCACGTTCTCCCCATCTGCGTGGGTTTCCTGTGGGTGCTCCCATTTCCTTCCACAGTCCAAAGATGTGCTCAGTTAGGTGGATTGGACATGCTCAATTGTCCCTTAGTGTCGGGGGGGATTAGTAGGGTAAATAGGTGGGGTTACGAAGATAGGGCCTGGATGGGATTGTTGTTGGTGCAGGCTCGATTGGCTGAATGGCCTCTTTCTGCTTTGTAGGGTTCTATGATAATGATTTTTTTCTCCAGATGTCAAGCTCCAAAGACCAAACTTCAAAGTTTGCCACAAATGTGAAATAAAAGTTAAATAAAATAATTTGGGGTTCTTCTGACCTGTAGCTAGAAATTTATAAGCAGCTGCAAGTGCCTTTGACCTCACCATTACAATTATCTGGATTTACCGATATTATTTTAAATTTTTTGTTCCATCCTTAAAATTACAAAGCCAATACTCAGAGTGGACTGGACAAGCCCAACTTGCTTACTCCAAAAACCAAATTCAAATTGAATCTAATCTTGATCTCCACAATAGAGACAACAAGATCCGAGCTGACAAGATAAGGCATTGCCCCCCCATCTTGGGCATGATCTGATGCTTGATCTTAGCCAAAAGGCCAAGGAGCCTGTTTAGATCACCTCACCATAGACAGCACTTAAACAGTGACCAAAACATACAGGCCTGGTCAAATGCTTATCCATTTAAGCAACTGAGCACTGTGGGGAACATTGTTGTCAGTGTTTGGGTGGTAACCCGGGTGGTATGCAATGTCCTGTGGAATATATGTCTGATTTTCGTTCCAGATGATATCAAAGGAATGAGAACTGTCAGTGTTCGATATCAGGCAGAGAACCTGCTCCCCACAATTTGTGCCCATGTAATGGCAAATTAAAATTTAGCCTCACATTTATGCTCCAGAATTTCAGGTGGGCGGGTTAATCTGAATTCGATGATGGTGTAAAATGGTTGAGTGGGAATCAGTAACCCGTATTTGCAGCTCTCCCATTTTCTTTTAGATTGAAGAGAAGTAAAACTGACACTCTCACCATTTTACATTATTGATCCAAGTCAAAATGACCCTCTCTCACTGAACAGGAGATACCCTCATTTTCAATGACAGTTTGGTACTTCATTTCTCAAATAATAACATGCTCAGAGCTGTGTGTGTACATAAACATATTGAAGTTTCATATTTAAAACTGAAGGATAAAGTTTCAGAAGTGCTACAACGGAAAAACTTTCAAAAAAACATAAGTGCATATTTACCTACCCAGGTAACAGTTGTGATGATTGAACCAAATTTGAATGATAGTCAATTCAACAGTGAATATTGTACTCAAAATTATTTTCTTTGCTTAAAAATACAATGGACAAGATAAATCCAGAAAAGATTATATTGCAATTGATGACTCCCAGAGGTATTTCATTATTTCAAGCCATGCATAACATCATAAGAACCTAAGAAATAGGAAAAGTAGGCCATTCACCCCTCAAGCCTGCTCCCCCACTCAATAAGATCATGGCCTTAACTTCACTTTCCTGCCTGTATGCCGTAACAATAGACTCCCTTGTGGATCAAAAACATAACTCAATCACAAATCTATTTAATAACATAGTTCCCACTCACTGGGTAGAGAATTTCAAGGATTAACAACCCTCTCAGAGAAGATATTTCTCCTCATCTCTGTCTTAAAGGGAAACCCCTTATTTTGAAACTGTGCTCCCGAGTTCTAAATTCCCCAAAACAGGAAACATCCTTTTCGCATCTACCCTATCGTGCCCCCTTAGAATCTTCCACGTTCCAATGGGATCACCTCTCATTCTTTTAAGCTCCAATAAGTATAGGCTCAACCTGCTCAACATGTCTTCATAAGATAATTTCTTCATCTCTGTAATCTAGTGAACCTCTGAACTATCTCCAAAGCATTATATTGGTCCTTATATATGCAGGCCAAATTGTATGCAATACTCTTTGCAGTCTCATTAATGTCTTGTACAGTTGTAGCAAGACTTCCCTACTTTTATACTCCATTCCCTGTACAATAAAAGCCAATATTCAATTTGCTTTCCTAAATACTTACTATATGTGCATGCTAACGTTTTGTGATTCATATACAATGACACTCAAATCCTTCAGTACCACAGCATTCTGCAATTTCTCTCCACTTGTATAATACCCTGTTTTACTGTTCTTGTCAACAAAGTGGAAAGCCTCACATTTTCCCACATTATACTCGATCAACCAAATATTTTGCCCACTCAGTTAACCTATCTATTTCCCTTTTCAGACTCTTTAGGAAGAATTTACCAGCCCGCACGAGAAGGAACGAAGCTGAGGCAATGGGACAACAGCTTGGTTTGGGGGTGGGGGGGAGGAGCAGGGATGGTCAAAGAGGGAGGAAACCATGGGAGATCTGCTCCCTGATCACGTCTTGCTGTCGGAATTGTGGCTGCAATACATTCTGTCCCTTTATTCAAGATATTAATACAGGTTGTAAGTAGTTGAGGCCCCAAAGCTGCACAATACAGCTCCTGTATCTTACTGAATCTGACAGATTTCATTCTTTTTTACATAGTTCCCAGAATTTGAGTTTAATTATGTGCCATGTTATTACTCACAATCCCTGACTGAACTACAAGCTTTAACTTTGCTTTTTTTAAATTAAAAATTACAAACAAAGATGGTCCTTTGGATGAATGCTTTTTTTTTTGTGTTACTCTACTTTCACATTCCTGTACAGCTTAGAAGCTTATGCAATGTATTGCATTGTAAGTTTATTACCAACTTTCCACGACAAAAAATAGTGGACGATTCTATTTCCAAAACATCTAGTCTTCCCTTCTATCATATAAACTTAGAACTTTAAATATTTTTGCTTAGTCAGATTATTATTGTTTCCTACTCAGAGACTGCAAATATTTGTCAATAAGGATTTACAGCTTTCTCTCATTTTTTTTTCCAAAAGGGTACTGAATTAAGTAAGAAATGGTTCCGTTAGAGTTAATGATTTAGCCACTGAGTGTGTGAATGAGACAATTCATGTTAGCAGGTTATTTGTCTCTGTAGTTCATTATAACCAAGCCTGAAACTATCTGCACCCAATGTTCACATAATGGCACTTTCCAGAAAGGTTTACTTGGAACAATGGCGGTTTCTTCCTCTTCCAGAAGTGCTGAGCCAATGGCTGGAGCACTGTCATCCAAAAGTGATCAATACAAGCCTTGAATCTAATCTCTTCAGTCCATGGAACGACGCATTACGTGAGATGGGGTGCTCCATTAATTGTTTTCCTGCAGATGGCTTGCTGTGGTGACTCTTGGATTTCACGTATAGGTGCTGGAGGGGTAATTTAAAAGTTACCGTACTGCAGTTATCGGCAGTCAAAGTACTTCCTATTTTCCAGAATCAATAATTTTCAACTTCACCACTTACACAGTAACTTGGTGGAGAGGATTGCTGACCTTTTATAACCTTCCCGAATTCCGTTCTATTGATTTCAATGGAAGGATAATCAAGAAAATTCTACAGCAATCAAACATCCCATGATATTGAAAATTATCTTTACTGTGTCGTGATCACTTGATGCCATCAACTATTTGCAAAATGGTTTGCAAAAAAGTGAAAAAATGTGCAATCTAATTTTTGAATGTCCTAACAAAAGCAAAAGCAGTAACTAGAATGTTTTGTTTATCATTATTAAATGTTTTCTTTATTTCCACAATTGCAGCTAATGGGAACAACTGGTAAGTGACAAAGTTGTGAGTTAAGTGCACTGAGGCTTTGGTACAGAATCAGTAATTGAGATTCAAACCCTCTGGTCCTTTCACAAATATGAAGGAGAGAGCTCCATCCTCCATTGGTAAATGCATCATCTCAATGGTACACTCCTACACATAAGATGCAAATTCCTGATCTGAACTGAGCTACTTGAGCACCATTACAGGTGACAGATTTTTAAAATTCATTTGTGGGACATGGATGTTGCTGGCTGGCCGGCATTTATTTCCCATCCATAGTTGCCCTTGGAGGACAGTTGAGAGTCAACTACATTGCTGTGGCACTGGAGTCATATGTAGGCCAGACAAGGTAAGGACAGCAGATTTCCTTGTCTAAAGTGAACTAGTGAACGAGATGGGTTTTTCTGACAATCAACAATGGATTCTTAATTCCAGACATTTTTTTTACTGAATTCAAATTCCACCATCTGCAGTGGTGGGATTTGAACCCAGATCCTCAGAATATTAGCTGAGTTTCTGGATTAATAGTCTAGTGATTATACCATCACTCCTACAATATCAATGCTCCTGAGTTTCCATAAATACATCTGGTTAAGGTGCCTGCTCAAGATTGTTATTGGTAATTTATCAAATATGAGAACATTGGCTATGGATAGGATCAGGTTGACTATGATTCTCACCCCATCCCATGTTAGTTTGCCTACACTCACTGCCTAGAAGTGCATACGAAAAATTATCATTTGGATGTGGTATTAGCGAGCACGCATCACCCACAGAAGCATAAGCTAAGTCAATACCATTAAGAAGAGGAGAAAATTGAGGAGGAAACTGGGCAAAGGTGCAAGGACTATAGCCTGTAAATTCCTTCCGGGCAGCACAAACTGGTTACAGGGATCAATCCCAATAGATGAACATGTCCCCAGATAGCAAAGAGGCTTGGAATTACGAGTTGCTCGTAGCAATCTCAGGTTAAGGTTTAAAAGGGAGGCGAAGGTGATTTGATGGCAGGTGGTGAGAGCGGGAATGAGAAGTTGATCAGGAGGAGAGACAGGACAGCAAGATGATCAGGACAGCTGTTTAGATTGCAGTAAGAAGGAGGATGTCAGACAACGGTTGACAGCATCTCTTCATTTTAATGCTAGCCAAATGAATGTATTTCCTGACTGAAGCTGTATTGGCATTCAGAGCAACCCAATTTTGCGTGGGTTGCCTCAAACAGGTGTTAAATCTTTACCTCCACATTCAAAGAGCCTCGTAATTCACATTTCAGGCGTGGGCCCTATATACCTCTTTTTCTGTCCATACCAGCATGGTGTACAGCATCCTTCCGGCTGGTATTGATGCATGCTTCTTACCTTCCTGAGGTGCCCATTTACCACCTGAAAAACTGCCAGACAAGGAAAGCTAAGCTTGGGTTGACAGATTTTCTTTAATGTGAGAACCTGACAATGTAATTCCATCAGCAGTTTCAAAAATATCAGCCAATCGTGATTCACTTTCTCAAACAGTTTGTTTGCCTGCATAACACTTCAATTGTACAGTGACTTCCACACTACAGTTCAAAAAAATAATTTGTTGCGTGAGCCTTTGAGGTGTTTCTGTCTGATAAGGCATTAGGATAAATCCAAGTATTATTTATTTATCTATCAAGCCACTCAACCTTTATAAAAGTCAGAAAGTTCATGAATCCAAGTAGAAAATTCCTGTACAATATCAGAAAAAAACATTTACTGGCCAGGCCAGACAATGAAGTGATGTGATCACGTTGTTGGTGAGAGATGATGATCCCAAATATGCAAAGGAGGAAGCAAGCCTGGAAATAGATGATAACAATGACAAGCCCTATAATGTCCACCAGAATGACCCAGCAGAAACTGCAGTGGTAAGGTATGGATGTTTCTTTAAGGTAGTAGTATGAAACATAAGTAACCGCAATGAGCAGGTGTAATTGTAAAAGGTTATGCTTCCGCAGAAATGTTAACAAGTATATAACAAGTGAGGTGTTATGAGTGCCGAGAGGAAGGTTATACATAGTATCTACTTTATATATATACCACAATGGGAGACAGGGTTTCACTGAACCAAATAAGTGTCTCAATATGTTTAAATGCAAAACTCGTTCATTCTCGTAGCCTGGAGCAGGTAGGCAGATCTTTTTATTCAGATAGTCTATAATTTATACAGTGTCACATCAATGTGTCTGTGCATTCCAAGTGCATGGATTTTACACAATGACTGCATAATAAAGCATTTCAGGGTGAATTGCCAGTCCTATATTCCCAGCAGAGGACCATGCTGTAAGGCAGCAAGGATTGACATACATCAACAATGATGTGGCACTGATTCTTCAAGCCCGGCTTTCTTTAAGCATACCATCCTCCCCCATTGGAGGTGCAGGGTAGGTGCAAATAAGTAAGAAATTCCATTAACTCAGAATGTAACATTTTTTGTTATTCATTCATGGGACATGAGTGTCACTGGCTGGCCAGTATTTATTGCCCATCCCTAGTTGCCCGAGGGCTGTTGAGTGTCAACCACATTGCTGTGGCTCTGGAGTCACATATAGGCCAGACATGGTAAGGACAGCTGATTTCCTTCCTTAAAGGACATTAGTGAGGACATTGCAGTCTTCACAGAGCAAGAGGGCCCATTAACCCTCCAGCCAAACCTGAAGAACATATATTTATGCTGATTCTTATCAAAGTTATTAGTGGTTTCCTATGTGATTGTGACCATGTTAAATTCTCCAAACTTAACCTTTTTGACTCGTCTGCAGCCTTTGACATGACAAATCATATCATTCTCTTCCAACACTTCCCTCCCCTCATTCAGTTGATTTCAGACTGCATTCCTTTCATCCAACTGTAGCTAGGGAAACATTCTCAATGGTTCCTCTTCCTGTTCCTGCAGCATTCCTCTGGTGTCCCCCAAGAATATATCCTTGGCCCTCTTTTATTTCTCAGCTACATGTTTCTCCTTGGTGACATCATTTGAAAACAAGGTCCCACTTGTACACTGACAGCACCAATTTTACTTTACAACATTTCTCTTGACACTTTTGCTGTCTCGAATTTGTCACATTGCTTCCCTTTACTTCCAGTACTGGATTAGCAGAAGTTTCCTCCAACTAAATAGTGAGAAGACCAAAATCACTGTCTTCTATCACCACCACAAACTCTGTTCCCTAACTATGATTCCATCACCCTTCACAGTAACAGTCTGAGGCTCAACCAGACTGCTCATAACCTTGGTTTCATGTTTGATACCAAGAATACCTTCTGACAACATATCATCCCGATACCAAAGAAAAGCCAGGCAGCATGCCTTAACGACTATCGGCCAATGACTCTGACATCCATCATTATGAAGTGTTTCGAAAGGTTAGTCATGGGACAAATCAATTCGTGCCTCCTGGACTGCCTGGATCCACTACAGTTCACCTGTCGCCGCAACAGGTCCACAACGGACGCTATCTCCCTGGCCCTACACTCAACCCTGGAACATCTATATAACAAAGACACCCATGTCAGATTCCTGTTCATAGACTACAGCTCAGCCTTCAACACCATTATTCCTACGAAACTCAGCTTCAAACTTCGTGGCCTGGGGCTCGGCTCCTCCATCTGCAAATGGATCATAGACTTCCTAACCCACAGACCACTATCAGTAAGGATGGGCAACAGCATCTCCTCCACGATCATCCTCAATACCGGTGCTCTTCAAGGCTGTGTCCTCAGCCCCCTGCTATACTCATTATACACCTTTGACTGTATGGTTAAATTCCCCTCCAACTCGATTTTCAAGTTTGCTGATGACACCACCGTTGTGGGTCAGATCTCAAACAATGATGAGATGGAGTACAGGAAAGAGATCGAGAATCTGGTGAACTGGTGTGACAACAATCACCTCTCCCTCAATGTCAATAAAATGAAGGAGGTAGTCATCGACATCTGGAAACATAGTGAAGGACATGCCCCTGTCTACATCAATGGGGATGAAGTAGAAATGATCGAGAGCTTCAAGTTTTTAGGTGTCCAGATCACAAATAACATGTCCTGGTCCCTCCATGCGGACACTATAGTTAAGAAAGCCCATGATACCTCTACTTTCTCAGGAGACTAAGGAAATTTGGCATGTCCACTACAACTCTCACCAACGTCTACAGATGCACCATAGAAAGCATTTTTTCTGGTTGTATCACAACTTGGTATGGCTCTTGCTCTGTTCAAGACTGCAATAAACTACAAAGGGTTGTGAACAAAGACCAGTCCATCACTCAAACCAGCCTCCCATCCAGTGAGACTGTCTACACTTCCCACTGCCTCAGAAAAGCAGCCAGCATAATCAAAGACGCCACGCACCCTGGAGATACTCTCTTCCACCTTCTTCCTTCTGGAAAAAGATACAAAAGTCTGAGGGCACGTACCAACCGACTCAAAAACAGCTTCTTCCCTGCTGCCATCAGAGCTTGCATTAAGTTGATCTTTCTCTACACCCGAGCTCTGACTGTAATACTACATTCTGCACTTTCTCTTTCCCTTCCCTATGTACAGTAATCTTTGTCTGTATAGCGCGCAAGAAACAATACTTTTCACTGTATACTCATACATGTGACAATAATAAATCAAATCAAATATCCACACCATCACCAACACTTCCTATTTTCACCTCCATACCAGCGCCCAGCTCTGTACCTGCTTCAGCTCATCTGTTAACGTAACCCTCCTCTAAGTCTTTGTTTCCTCTGAACTTGACTATTCCAAGGCATTCCACCAGCCTCTCCCATCTTTTAGTTCCAATAAATTTGATCTCATCCAAAATTCCACGACTCATATCCTAACTTGTACTCAGTTCATCTAACCCATCACAATGTATTTGCTGACCCACCTTAGCTTCCAGTTAATCAATGCTCAATTTTAATGTTCTCATTCTTGTTTTCAAATTGTTCCATGACCTCAGCCCTCACTATGCCCGTAACATCCACCAGTCTCACAGTCCTCTTAGATCTTTGCGTTCCTTCAATTCTAGCCTCTTGCACATCCCTAATTTTAACTACTCCAACATTGGTGTCAAATTTTGTTTGATAAATGCTCCTGGGACTTGCCTCAGGATGTTTTACTACACTAAAGGCACGATATATAGATGCATGTTGTTGTTGGTCCTGCAGTGCAGCTATTTCCCATTTAAGCTACAGCAGGTTTTTATTTCCTGCTGCTAGACTCCTGGGTTTTATTTTGCCCAATTCTATTATCCACCTCTATCCCATTACCAGCCATCCAGGGTATTTATGGAACCTACTTTCCTGTTCCCAAAAACGTTTTCTGAATTTTCCTTCTACCTCACACAACCTTCCTTCATGTATCTAAGGAATCTAAGGGTGCAAGTTCCAATTATCTTCCCACACCAAAGGCAGACTTTTGTCTGTTCCCTTAGCTAGTTGTTCCCAGAACAGCTCACTAGTCTGTCACCAGGAGCTTATAGAATCGTAGAATCCCTACAGTACAGAAGGAGGCCATTTGGCCCATCGAGTCTGCACTGACAACAATCCCACCCAGGCCCTATCCCTGAAGCCCTATGTATTCACCCTCTTAACCTAACCCGCACATCTTTGGACTGTGGGCGGAAACCAGAGCACCCGGAGGAAACCCACACAGACACGGGGAGAATGTGTAAACTCCACACAGTCACCCGAGGCTGGAATTGAACCTGGGTCCCTGGTGTTGTAAGGCAGCAGTGCTAACCAGTGGGCCACCATGCCGCTTGAGGGGCACCATTGCACATGAAGCTGCCAGCCAGTGGCATGTTTGGAAGGATCTGAAGGTTGGCACACTCAACCCGTTTGACCACTCATGAACACTCCTTCCTTGGTCATTAAATCCTGGGGTGGGATTTGAACCCGGAGTATCTGGCTCAGAGGTACAGACACTACCCACTGTGCCTCAAGACCTCTCAGATCTGCATGTTCAAACTGTTTGACCCCACAGGTTATGACAGGGTTTTTATGGCGAGTGCCCTATTTCTGGGAATGGATCGACCAGGGTTTCCAGGGAATAATATTCAGAAGTAAATCTATGAGCACATTTAGAGCCCTCTGCAATACCCAAATAGCTAGAGCAAATTGAAAAAAAGCAGAAAATAATAGTGTTTAATTGCTGGACAAACCTGACAATGAAACCCATACACCCCCATCTGTGTAACTCTAGGGTCTCACCTTCTGCGGGTCACAAAGCTCATTCATGGCTTGCTGCTGCTCCTCACCAAAGTCCAAGGTGAAACCGTAGTACATAGCTCTGCTTGCTCTCTTCATGGACAATTTAACCATCCCCATACGTCCCAATAAAAGTCTGGTTTACTGAATAGCCCAGTCATATTTGTTCTCTGGTGGAGTATGGCGTAGTACAAAGGTGCCATCTTCCACAGTTGCACAGCATAAATACATCTCCAAGCAACCAGTCATCCACTCTTTCTTCTCCTTCACAGAATGTCATACTTAATTTGCCTCAGGATCAATGCATCTTGCAAAATTCGCCCCCGCCCACACCCCCGCCACTGGAAGTATTCATTGAAATATATAGCTGGAATTCTGCAGCTGTTCCCACCCACATGGGGTGGTGTCAATGGGAATTCCCATTGACAGTGGTGGGACCTGGGAGAATCCCACTGCTAGCAAACAATGCTCCACCTCACGCCAGCAGGAAACATGTGGCTGGGAGGCCGGAGAATCTTTCCCATATAATATTTTTAGCATAACATTTGCAGAATTAGCAAAATATTAGCCCTTGATGTTTAGATAATTTTCTCCTTGGAGAGACGAAGGATGAGAGGTGACCTGATAGAGGTGTACAAGATGTTGAGCGGTATAGATCGGGTGGATTCTCAGAGGCTTTTTCCCAGGGCTGAAATGGCTGCTACGAGAGAACACAGGTTTAAGGTGCTGGGACGTAGGTACAGAGGAGATGTCAGGGGTAAGTTTTTCACTCAGAGGGTGGTGGGTGAGTGGAATCGGCTGCCGTCAATGGTGGTGGAGGCAAACTCGATAGGGTCTTTTAAGAGACTTCTGGATGAGTACATGGGACTTAATAGGATTGAGGGTTATAGGTAAGCCTATATATAGGCCTAGGTAGGTAGGGACATGACCAGCGCAACTTGTGGGCCAAAGGGCCTGTTTGTGCTGTAGTTTTTCTATGTTCTATGTTCTATAATGGGCATATGAACAGGTCATGCTGATAGTCAATGACATTTGTACCTTGATTTAAGTCAGCAATTCGGAAAAATAGTTACTGCCTTTGTTGTTTACGTGCACATACCAGGATGGATGGTGATAAAAATGTTTCAGTTACCTTCTTAATTAAATATTATGTGACAAAATGGCTGACTGTTGTAACCCCTGTGAGTGCTTGAAAATCATTTGGGCAAAAAATAACTTTATTGGGCTTCTTTGCCACTGGTACTGCAGTACAGATGGTTGGCTGTTCCAGTAGGTTTTATTGGACCAGATGGCACAGCTTAGAATAGCCTTCGCCTCTTCATATATTGCTCCTCAATCATGTCCAGATAGATGGCTCTACCGCAGCACTCACAGTAGCTGGAGTAGTACCCAGTGGAAGTCATTCAGCTGCCATTCACTTCTATCACTGGTGCTGAAATGTTTGAAATGTTCATCTTTGTTAACTGCAAGATTTAAGATAATTGTCAAAGTAGCAATAAGGATGTAAGGAAAAACTTTTTTGCACAAAAAGTAGCTAGGATCTAGAATGCATTGACTTAAAGTGTGGTGGAGGCAGATTCAATCGTGGCATTCAAGAGGGAATTGGATTATTACCTGAAAAGGAAGAATATGCAGAGTTATGGACAAAGGGTGGAAGGGTGGGGTGGCACCAGGTAAATTGCCATAGCAGGCAGCCGGCATGACACGATGGCCCAAATGGCCTCTTTCCATGCTGTAACAATTCTGTGAGGGTGACCACGGATGAACATCGCATTATCACCTTCCACCTACATTACACTGCTATTTGCTGGCATCCATTACCTTGGTTCCTAAAATGGTTTCGAACTGAGAAAGATTTAATTTTCCCAGTGCTTACATACTTCACCTTAAGCAGCATAAAGCTCACTAATTTTTAAAAACGGAAACTTTGATAACCAGAAAATGGACTTAAAGATGCTAAAAAAAATCCAAAAGTTATAGATTTCACAATAACACGATCGCGCTGAACTGACTGCAATGCTTTCATTAAAAATTTTAATTTAAGGCCTTGCACACTTCTTAAAGCCTGAATTTGGAACTCATATGCTTTCCTGAGCTATGACATTATGAAGTGCAGTCTGAGCCACATGCATTCATATCATTCAATCGGCTGCACTCATCAAGTCTATTTTTTCGGCTTCAATCAGTTTCTGTTCAAAGATTTTTCAAAAACATATGGAGAAAAGCTAGAGATCAAATTTCAAAATCTTTATTCAGGTACAAATTGATACTAAATGTGGTTACATATATATGTGTATATAAAATATAAAATAACAAATTATAAACTTGTCATAACTCTTGGTTTATGTTTCATAAACTTCAGAAATTCCTTGAATAAAAGAGAGAGAGAGACAGGAGCAAGATTTGTTCCCTGTGGGCATTGCGCACAGTATTTAAGATGTCAACTTCATCTCACCAGTGAGAAGGGACCATTTTTATGATTGTTTTTTATTTCTTACTCATGGGACACAGGTGCCACTGGCTGGCCAGCATTTATTGCCCATCCCTGGTTAAGAGTCGAAACTCAACCACATTGCTATGGCTCTGGAGTCACACGAAGACCAGGTAAGAACAGCAGATTTCCTTCCCTAAAGGACATTCGTGAACCAGATGGGTTTTTCCGACAATCGACAATGGTTTCATGGTCATCAATAGATTCTTAATTCTAGATTTTTGATTTTATCGAATTCATGTCCACCATTTGCTGTGGCGGGATTCAAACCCGGAACATTAGCTGAGTTTCTGGATTAATAGTCCAGCGATAATACCACGAGGCCATCGCCTCCCCTATTGCGCTGATTTCATGATCCCAGCATTGAGATCGATGAATCACTGTTTGCAATAGCGGGTTGCTCTAATCCTGATTTGAAGCCAGCTTTAAAGCAGAGCTGTCTATTCATTGTTACTTCACCTAGGCCTGAAGTCATCCACTGTCAAGGTATCCCATTTTCCAAAGCAGATGTGCAGGGTCCTATGATCTTAACTTGGCAGTAAAGATGAGAATCGTTTCTTCATCTGTCTTCTCAAAATGTTGCTTTGCAACATTCCAGATCTAATTTGTGGTAGGGTGTTCAGTTAGTGGAAAGGAGCATTAATTGATTAACTGTCATCAAAGATCTGTGGCTACAGACTGGTGCCATGATTAGGCACACTCTCTCTGGGTATTACTGCAGAAAGCCCCCAGAACCATTCAGACATTGTTTGAGTGCTCCCATCATCTGCTCCAATGATGACTTTTGTAAACACATGGCTCCAGCTGAATCGCCCTTCAGCAGGCTTGCATTGATTTTGTGGAGGTAACATAAGGCCTAGCCTTTGTTAGAAGCAGCCACCCCGTGACATGTTGTGTTATGAAAAGTTGATATTCTGGTTGGCCTTTGCAAAGAGAGCTTCAGTCATCTGCTTGATGCAGCACAGAGCACAGATTAAGGAACATACCTTGTCATGAGGTGCAGCTTGTACAGTAATTGGGTGGGATTTTCCCATCTCGCCGGCCACGGGAATCATAGTGGGCGGGGAAGGGTGGATGCTAGGGTCAATTTAGCATGGCCAATCCACCTAACCTGCATATCTTTGGACTGTGGGAGGAAACCGGAGTACCCGGAGGAAATCCACGCAGACATGGGGAGAATGTGCAAACTCCACACAGATACTCACCCGAGGCTGGAATTGAACCCGGGTCCCTGGCGCTGTGAGGCAGCGGTGCTAACCACTGTGCCTCCATGCCACCCAAGGGGTGGCCACCCAATCCAGTGGATTGGAAAATAGCTAATGTAACACCTTTATTCAAAAAAGGAGAGAGAGACAGAAAGTTGGAAACTATAGGCCAATTAGCCTAGCATCTGTCACAGGGAAACTGCTAGAATCCATTGTTAAGGTTATAGCAGGATACTTAGGATATCATAATGTGATCAGACAGAGTCAACATGGCTTTGTGGAAGGGAAATGGTGCTTAACTCATTTATTAGAGTTCTTTAAGGAAGTAACAAGCAAGGTGGATACAGGGGAACTTGTAGATGTGGTATACTTGGTTTTCCAAAAGCCATTTGATAAGGGAATATAGTGTAGGCAGTAACATGGATAAAAGATTGGTTAACTAACGAGAAGCAGAGAGTAGAAATAACTGGGTCTTTTTCAGCTTGGTAAACCGTAACTTGTAGAGTGCCACAGGGATCAGTGCTAGGGCCAAACTACTTACAATTAACATTCATGACTTAGATGAAGAGACTGAATGTATGGTAGCTAAATTTGCTGATGACACCAAGATAGGTGGGAAAGTAAACTTTTAGGAAAGAGGCAGAGAGTCTGCAAAGGGATGTAGATGGGTTAAAGGAGTGAATAAAACATTGGCCGTTTGGAATATATTATAGAAAAATGTGAACTTGTCCACTTCAACACAAAGAATAGAAAAGCAGAATACTTTTTCACTGGAGAGAGATTTCAGAATTCAGTGGTACAGAGGGTTCTGGGTGTCCTGGTATATGAATCACAAAAGGTTAGTATACATGTACAGCAAGTGATTAGGAAGGCAAGGGGATGTAGTGGCGAGCCAAAAAAGTAGGAAAGTTTTACTGCAGCTGAACAAGGCACTGGTGAGACCACAGATGGGATTTTACAGCTTCGCTCGAGTGAGACCGGAAATTCCCGCCCGAGGTCAATGGACATTTCCGTTGTTGGTCCCTCGCCTGCTCCGATTCTGTGGCGGGCGAGGTGGTAGAGTTCCAGTGCACATCTGGAACACGTGGGCAGCACGGTGGCATAGTGGTTAGAACTGTGGCCTCACAGCGCCAGGGACCTGGGTTTGATTCCCAGCTTGAGTCACTGTCTGTGCGGAGTCTGCTTGCTCTCCCCATGTCTGTGTGGATTCTCTCCAGATGCTCCAGTTTTCCCTAGTCGCCATACTCTGGCACCTGTTCGGGTACACTGAGGGAGAATTTAGCATGGCTAATGCACCTAACCAGCACATCTTTCAGACTGTGGGAGGAAACCGGAGCACCTGGAGGAAACCCACGCAGGCACGGGGAGAACGTGCAGACGCTGCACAGACAGTGACCCAAGCCGGAAATCAAACCCGGGTCCCCGGTGTTGTGAGGCAGCAGTGCCACTGTGCTGACCAAACAACTGTCAGCGAGAGCACACAAAGACACCAAGGATTTTTGGCAGTCACCCACCATAACACCAGTGGGAACCCACTAGAAAATGGCATGGAATGGTTGTGCCGGGTCTCTGCCAAATCCTTGGATCGCCCCACCTGTGTTTCAAGGAAAATGTCATCAGGGTACAGGGGGGGCAGAGCTGGGATTCCACGTGCAGAGAGTTCCTGTTTAACTGGCCCAGTCAGAATTTGTATGCAAGATGGGATGCCCAGAAAGATGAAGGTGAGCTCCACCAGCAGGCAAGTCAGCAAGAAACCTTGATGAAGCTACCCAGGAGCAATCAAAAAACATTGACTGCACAGTCTTTCAGTGTAACCTCTACATTTCTCACAGGCCACTTTCCAAATCCTTGTAGTATCTATGTGGACACCTATTTCACCCCCACCTACCGCTGCAACAACGGAACTAACTTCTGATTTACTATGAGCAAAAGCAGTGCTATAAAAGTACATAGATAATAACTAGAAATAAATGTCAAGCAGTATCATGGGAGCTTGCATAATGTGAAAAGAGAATTTAAATGGCTATAATTCCCCCCAATCCTTCATTGTCTTTGTAAATCATTCAAAAGCAGCAATTGAGGATAATTAGGTGCACAGCAGTTTAACATGCTGTCTGTTTGTCTCATTAGCATGAATCCAAACTCATAGGCTGACCAACTACCTATACTGCCTTGATCAAAAAATCCTACAATAAATGAGTGTGAAGTGAGTTTGACAAGTATCAACAGTAACTTGCATTGAATGGGATCCACAGAAGTGCCCACAGCTCTGCATTGTGTTTACATTCTCCATAAGACAGCTGCACAGGCTGTTCATGTGGTTGATGTAAACAGGCATAATAGTGCTGCTGAGATATTACTTTGAGATTGGTATTTGGAAACATTACATTGGCAAAGAAGAGAGGTTTTAACCAGAGGATCTTTACTGCTGTCACTGACAGGCAAAAGTGACAAAATGACATTCTCTACCTTAATTTGATGTTTCACCACGGAAAATATTTCAAAGTAACAACAATGAATGTTTACTAACTTGAATGGAAGTGGACAATGAAAGGTGTGGCCTCCATCATACTTTTGCATCCCATACATAGTTAGCATGATGAAAAACAGGGCGGCACGGTGGCAGAGTTGTTAGCACTCCTGCCTCGCAGCGACAGAGACCTGGGTTCAATTCCCGGCTTGAATCACTGTCTGTGTGGAGTTTGCACATTCTCTCTGTGTCTACGTGGGTTTCCTCCGGGTGCTCTGGCTTCCTCCCACACTCCAAAGATGTGCAGGTTAGATTGATAAATTGCTCCTTAATGTCAAGGGGACTAGAAGGGTAAATAGATGGGGTTAAGGGGATAGGGCCCAGATGGGATTGTGGTCGGTGCAGACTTGATGAGCCAAGTGGCCTCCTGCTGCACTGCAGGGATTCTATGAAAATGCAAGTATAATTATTAGTTTACTCATAATGAAAATGGCTGGTGTGGCAACACCGTGGGGTAAATTTTTGGAGCATGTGCAGTCATTTGGTGCAGCTCTCTGCTACCTTAACACGCTCAGAAATTTGTTAAAAGCCACCCTGGTGTAATTTGAAGTGGTAGCACAGAAGCTTAAATCTGCAATGCTCCATATGCCTTTTTCAAAGTTAGCCGTGCTGTTGTGAGCAGCATCTAAATAAAGAGCAAGGAAGAGGAAGTTCCAGGCATGCTCTTCTCCAGATGTACACCAATTGCCAGTTGGGAAGCTGGAAACATCAAAATGTCCAGGATGTCCAGCTGGCATATGCTTATCAAGGTCCCCCACTTTAAAATGAGCAATATCAGAAAACACTAAGAGTTTCTTTTATATTTATTCATGAGATGTGGACAATGCATCACTGACAAAGTCAACATTTATTGTCCTTCCCTAGTTTCCTAGAAGAACTGCCTTCTTGAACCGCTGTAGTCCATGTTGTGTAGGAGCACCCATAGTGCTGTTATATAGGAAATTCCAGGACTTTGACTCAGTGACAGGAGAAGGAACTGTGATGTATTTCCAAGTCAGGATTCTGTGTTTCTTGAAGGGGAACTTGAACTAGGCAGTATAGATCATGGGTCTGGAAGGTCATTGCGATAAAGGCCTTGGTGAGTTACCGCAGTGCATATATTACACACTGCTGGGCGTGAAGGTTTAGAGTGGTGGACTGGGTGCCAATTGCACAGGCTGCTTTATCTTGGATGGTGTGAAACTTCTTGAGTGTTCACCTCTTTTTCACTCCTATAAAATTAAACTTTATTACTTTCAGAATATTACCAGAACCGCAACACTACACCTTATATACTACTGCAGTAACTATTTTGCAGTGCTCCACAACTAATGCTTGTGCCCAGTCTATCGTCTACTGATACTATGCCTGCACATTGGTACCCTCAACCAAAGAAGTCAACAATTCACTGAAGTCCACATGAAAAGGAAATAGTTGAACTATTCCTGTAGCATCACAAGGAAGTTATACAAGTATTCTATTTTTGTTAAACAATTTTGAATTTGATTGCATGATTAATATAACCTAGTTGATGAGAACAATAATTTGTTAGTTTAAATAATTAGTTTGAATTTGAATAATTGTTGCCGGGTCAAAATCCTGGTGCTACTTACTTGAATGTAACCACACAACATGGACTGCAGCGGTTCAAGAAGGCGGCTCACAACCACCTTCCCAAAGGCAATTAGAAATTAGCAATATTGGGCTGAATTTCACAGTCGAAAGCTAAGCAATGGCCCTCACTTCTGACTTCGAAGAAAGCTGTCCATAAGAATCTAGCAATCTCTGCAGACCTGTACCTTCCCAATGTCAAGTTTGTTTCTGACACCAAGTCAAGAGAATCACCAGGCTTCCAACGACAGTCGTGTCATCAAGCTGGGCAAGCAGCCCATCAATTGGAGTACTCTCAAAGACAGCAAACCAGCGATCACTGCATCTTCTAATTTTCAACTTTTATCAATAGTGAAATAAATGATCTGGCATAAATGTGTGATGAAGATAGAAGCGAGAAATCATAAACAAAATTAGAATTTATGAATTTCTTTTCATAATGGATTAATGTGACATTCATCAAATCTAAAAATGTCTTTCAGGGCTGGTGAGTCTGCTGAGTAACACTTGTGAACTTAGAACACCATTAAAAACTTAGTTACACCTCATTCAACAAGGGTTTTTATAGCACGGCTAAGAGTAGAAGTTCTTATCAGTTCAATGATTTTTAATTGATTGGAATCTGGAGGGACCTTAACAGTGCACCCTGCGAAGAAGGAAGAATCATTGACAGCAACATCTGGATTTCCACTTTTCACTGCACAGGTGCAGACTCCAGAAGTTGCTGTCAATTTGAAAGGAGTAATGAAGGCAAATCTCAACAGTTTTGGTGTAATTGTGACTGCTAAACCCAGGCCATTATTGTTCTTAGCTTCCAATGTCAATGTTCCTTGACAGAGGTACAATTACACTTTGAAGCTGTTAGTATGATACTACTGCCTAGCAGGTACTGGCTTCCCTCTGCTGAAGTGAGCTAGGCCTGCCCCATAATGAACTGGGGAACGACTGTTCCCCAAGCTTCTGTTTAGTTGAAAAAGGACAACGTGAGGACACATTCCTTCTGTCTGCATAGGACACGGCACGGTGTGTGAATATTTGCAGCTTCTTGCATGCGTAAGTGAGCCACACTGCGAGCCTGACTAAGAGACAATCTCAAATTGGTGCTCTATGTAATTTGTAGCCACATCGGGAATGTTTAGCAGGTGTTGTTCAATCGCGGAATAACATCTGATGTCAGCCACTATGTTTTGAATTTTGCAAGCACAGACTGGTTGGGCACAGTGAATTTCAGTGCCAGTATAATGCCAGGTATATCAGCCCTAAGTCCCAAAGACTGACAGATCATATCAAACAGCATGTCGCTTTCGCTGTTCACAACATGCAAAGCACTGACCATACTGGTACATTCCCCAAGGCAATGCCTTGACCAATCACAGTTGATTTGACCGGTTTGAATTTGAACAAAGCTAGCAAGTTAACTGTTCCATGCTGCATTCTCTATGGCCATAGCTTAAACAATTAGAATCCACTTGCCAACCAATCATCACTCTCTTCCCATGCAGTCCAAATTGCTGTTCCCCTTCGTGTTGGTAATTTCTTGCGAACTATCCTAGAGAGTGCAAGATGAAAAGCTTTGACAGCATGCGCCTGATTTTACCATTTTCATTCTGAGTGCTGAATCTAGGTGCAATTCAGATCCGACTTGGAAATCTGCTTTCAGGTGCTCCCATAACCATTCAGCCTGAAAAAAAAATCATGGGTTCCATTCGTGCTGTGGGGGGGGCTTATCGCGCCTGAAACGATTGGAGCTCTGAACTGCTCATGCGCAGTTAGAAAAAAATTTGAAAAAGCGCACCCGTGTCAGATGGCTCCCAGGCCGCAGAAAGCGGATAAAGCAGCCTGAGAGTGAAAGCGGGAGCGATGGCCCCCACAGACATCACTGTCCCGCTTATCTATCCCTCCCCACTACCCAGACCGATCGTGGCCCCCTGCCCCCTTCCCCCCCACTGGTCACCCGCAGAGTGGCAGGGGACCCCCCTGCATTCCCTGCCCCCCCACCAGAGATCCATCTGCCCCCCCCGCCACCAGAGATACATGTTACCCGCCTCCCTCCTCCCCCCCCCCCCCCCCGAGGGAACGATCTGGCCTCACTCTACCCCCCCCCACCCAAAGGAACATCTGACCCGCCTCCTTCTCCCTCCCTACTCCCTCACCAGAGAATGATCTGCCCGCCTCCCTCCCCCCACCTCAACCAGACAATGATCGACCCTCCCCCCGCCCCACCACCAGACAATGCTCGGCCTTCCCCCCCCAAACAGGACAACGATCAGCCCTTCCTCCCCCCCATCCTCCCTACCAGAGATACATCTGACCCGCCTCCTCCACCCCCCCCTCCCCCCAACCAGACAACGATCTGGACTCACTCCCCTCCCACCTAGAGAATGATCTGGCCTCACTGCCCTCCCCCCCCTCCAAACCAGAGAATAATCTGACCTGCCTCCCTCCCTCCCCCCCCCGCCCCCACACTGATCTGAGTCAGAGAGCCGTTGGAAGCTCTGAACTCTCCTTTTCAGCAGCCAGAGCGCCTGATGAGTGCCCGATTCAGACTTTTATTCAGCATGTTAATTTTGGCGCGATTCCGGATCGGCGAGTGCGGTGATAAAGGGGGAAATGCTGGTAAAGTTGGGCGGGCAGTTCATTAATTCAATTCAAATGCATGCTAATGCATTTAAATCATCGTTGCGCCCGTTTCGGGCGCGAATCAGATCGCGGCCATTCCCGGGTCTCGGTAAAGTGGCCATCTGCGCAAATCGCGTTAATGGCCTCACACCCGACTTTACCACATTTTCGCGCCCGAAAACAAGCGCGACACAATGGTAAAATAGGGCCCCATGTCTCTTTTTTCAGCAATATTCAAGTTCTGTACTATCAAATGACTATTTGTATTCCTTTATTATTTCCTCAATTATTCAAACACATTGACCTAAAAGATAGCACCTCACCATTGTGCAATCTTTCACCATATTTCAAGGGGGGCCTTCCTGCAAGCAGTAAGCACTATTCTGGTTTTCTTTAAAAGCGCCAGATGATCATTTACATATTTTGCCCTGTATTTCTCCAGTGCCCCCTTCCTGGAGGAGAGAGGGTATCTGTGGATTAAGCTGTCTAGCTAACAAATGATTTGGAAAATTGCTTCATCATTTTGTGCGTGCGCAAATAATAAAAGCAAAATGCCGCCGATGTTGGAGATCTAAGATAAAAACAGAAGGAAGTGGCAAAATCCAGCTGGTCTGACAGCATCTGTGGGGAGAAAAGTAGTCTCCTTTGAATCTGCATAATGTTTTATGCAGCATTGAATGGGAGTGAATGGCCATCTCCAGCACCCCTTTGCAGGAGCAAGACATGCAGGGAATGCCAAAGTTTTCAGCCACCCTCTTGCATATAGTGAACAGAACATTCCCAGGCTAGATATCCGCAAGACCCTGCCATGTGGGCTTCAGGCAGCACAGGGTCCCAGAATCAACCTGATCACTGACCTAAAGCACATTTAAAACGGAACTCCCCACGAGTGACATAAACTGTCTACTGAGGGGGCTAAGATCAAGTGTAGTATTGACATGCTGTTCTTGGTCGAAGTCATTAGGTTACATTTTAGCTTCATTTGAAGCAATTTTTAAAAGCGGCATCTCGGCCTTTTGGCTAAGATGCAAATGAGATCAAGCCTTGGGGGAGGTGCAATGCCTACTCCAATCAGCTTGGATCATGTAGATCAAGCCCAAGACAGGAGGTGAGAGCCCTGTCTTGTCAGCTTGGATCGGGAATGTCTCACTTGTTGAGACTCTGGGCCCGATTTTACCAAAACCTCGCGCCCGTTTTCGGGCGCAAAATCGCAGTAAAGTTGGGTGTCGGGCCTATACCGCGATCTGCACCCGATTCCGAGCAGATCGCGTCTTTACCGACACCCGATTCTGGCGCGGGTCCGGCCTGCGCCCAAATCGGGCGGCCCGACGATTTAAATGTATTAGCATGCATTTAAATCGACTTAATGAACCGCGCGCCCAACCCTACCGCCAAATCCCACTTTACCGTCTTCTGGCCCGTTCCACATCCGCGCTGTAAGCGACCTGCAAAATAAAAGTCTGAAGTCGTCGCTGCAGCTTCCGAAGAGCGGGGTCAGAGCCTCCAACGGCTCTCTGACCCAGCTCCTCTGTAATGAAAACCCCATCCCCCACTACCACAAATGGAAGATCTGGTCTTAGGCTCAGCTTCCCTCAGGAACAGGTTGACTGATACATTCATTAGCTCCAATCTACAGCAATGACTCCCCCGGTCTCACTACGTTGGAGAATTAGATAAGCATTGCCACAACTTCAAAGCCTCATAGCTGTGCAGAGTTTACCTCCCTCACAGATCACTGAGGGAGAATCCAATGGCCGTGGAATTGCAAGAGTTGGCAATGGTGATGAAAATGCCTCTCAGACAAATGCTACAGCCCATGATTCATGTTGCTCCATTCAACTGACTATAGCATTGCTGCTAGTCATCAATTCTTAGCAGCTGTTGAGATTTCACATCCAAAACCTACTTGTAACCCAGTGAAAACAAGTAATGAGTTGCCTCATTACAAAGCCACACACTGAAATCCAACAGCCACTAACCTCACTCACTATTCACATTATATGTACCCTTCGGGGAGGCAATGGCCTAATGGTATTATCACGAGACAATTAATCCAGAAAACTCAGCTAATGTTCTGGGGACCCGGGTTCGAATCCAGCCATGGCAGATAGTGGAATTTGAATTCAACAAAAAATATCTGGAATTAAGAAGCTACTCATGACCAATAAACCATTCTCGATTGTCGGAAAAAACCCATCTGGTCTTTTAGGGAACATAGAACATATAGAACATTACAGCGCAGAACAGGCCCTTCGGCCCACGATGTTGCACCGACCAGTTAAAAAAAAAAACTGTGACCCTCCAACCTAAACCAATTTCTTTTCGTCCATGAACCTATCTACGGATCTCTTAAACGCCCCCAAACTAGGCGCATTTACTACTGATGCTGGCAGGGCATTCCAATCCCTCACCACCCTCTGGGTAAAGAACCTACCCCTGACATCGGTTCTATAACTACCCCCCCTCAATTTAAAGCCATGCCCCCTCGTGCTGGATTTCTCCATCAGAGGAAAAAGGCTATCACTATCCACCCTATCTAAACCTCTAATCATCTTATATGTTTCAATAAGATCCCCTCTTAGCCGCCGCCTTTCCAGCGAAAACAATCCCAAATCCCTCAGCCTCTCCTCATAGGATCTCCCCTCCATACCAGGCAACATCCTGGTAAACCTCCTCTGCACCCTCTCCAAAGCCTCCACATCCTTCCTGTAATGTGGGGACCAGAACTGCACACAGTACCCCAAGTGCGGCCGCACCAGAGTTGTGTACAGTTGCAACATAACGCTACGACTCCTAAATTCAATCCCCCTACCAATAAACGCCAAGACACCATATGCCTTCTTAACAACCTTATCTACTTGATTCCCAACTTTCAGGGATCTATGCACACATACACCTAGATCCCTCTGCTCCTCCACACTATTCAAAGTCCTCCCGTTAGCCCTATACTCAACACATCTGTTATTCCTACCAAAGTGAATTACCTCACACTTCTCTGCATTAAACTCCATCCGCCACCTCTCGGCCCAACTTTGCAACCTGTCTAAGTCTTCCTGCAAACTACGACACCCTTCCTCACTGTCTACCACACCACCGACTTTGGTGTCATCAGCAAATTTGCTAATCCACCCAACTATACCCTCATCCAGATCATTAATAAATATTACAAACAGCAGTGGCCCCAAAACAGATCCCTGAGGTACACCACTTGTAACCGCACTCCATGATGAATATTTACTATCAACCACCACCCTCTGTTTCCTATCCGCTAGCCAATTCCTGATCCAATTTCCTAGATCACCCCCAATCCCATACATCAGCATTTTCTGCAGAAGCCTACCATGGTGAACCTTATCAAACGCCTTACTAAAATCCATATATACCACGTCCACTGGAAATCTGTCGTCCTTACCTGGTCTGGCCGACATGTGACTCTCGAGTCACAGCAAGGTGATTGACTCTCAAATGCCCTTGGGCAACTAGAGATGGACAATAAATGCTGGCCAGCCAGCGATGCCCGTGTCCCACGAATTAATTTTAAAAATGGGCCTAAGGCAGAAGACAAAACGTGCACCCATAAGAACATAAGAAATAGGAGCAGGAGTAGGCCAGCTAGCCCCTCGAGCCTGCCCCGCCATTCAATAAGATCATGGCTGATCTGAAGTGGATCAGTTCCACTTACCCGCCTGATCCCTATAACTCCTAATTCCCTACCGATCAGGAATCCATCTATCCGTGATTTAAACATATTCAACGAGGTAGCCTCCACCACTTCAGTGGGCAGAGAATTCCAAAGATTCACCACCCTCTGAGAAAAGAAGTTCCTCCTCAACTCTGTCCTAAACCGACCCCGCTTAATTTTGAGGCTGTGCCCTCTAGTTCTAGTTTCCTTTCTAAGTGGAAAGAATCTCTCCATCTCTACCCTATCCAGCCCCTTCATTATCTTATAGGTCTCTATAAGATCCCCCCTCAGCCTTCTAAATTCCAACGAATACAAACCCAATCTGCTCAGTCTCTCCTCATAATCAACACCCCTCATCTCTGGTATCAACCTGGTGAACCTTCTCTGCACTCCCTCCAAGGCCAATATATCCTTCCGCAAATAAGGGGACTAATACTGCACACAGTATTCCAGCTGCGGCCTCACCAATGCCCTGTACAGATGCAGCAAGACATCTCTGCTTTTATATTCTATCCCCCTTGCGATATAGGCCAACATCTCATTTGCCTTCTTGATCACCTGTTGCACCTGCAGACTGGGTTTTTGCGTCTCATGCACAAGGACCCCCAGGTCCCTCTGCACAGCAGCATGTTGTAATTTCTTTCCATTTAGATAATAATCCAATTTGCTATTATTTCTTCCAAAGTGAATAACCTCACATTTGTTAATGTTATACTCCATCTGCCAGATTCTCGCCCACTCACTCAGCCTGTCCAAATCTCTCTGCAGACCTTCTACGCCCTCCACACGATTCTCTTTTCCACTTATCTTTGTGTCGTCTGCAAACTTTGTTACCCTACACTCAGTCCCCTCCTCCAGATCGTCAATATAAATGGTAAATAGTTGAGGCCCCAGTACCTGATCCCTGCGGCACGCCACTAGTTACCATCCACCAACCAGAAAAGCACCCATTTATTCCGACTCTCTGCTTCTTGTTGGATAGCCAATCCCCAATCCACGCTAACACCCTACCCCCAACTCCGTGTGACCCAATCTTCTTCAGCAACCTTTTGTGAGGCACCTTATCAAACGCCTTTTGGAAATCCAAAAACAACGCATCCACCGGTTCCCCTCCATCAACCGCACTAGTCACATCTTCATAAGAATCCAACAAATTCGTCAAGCACGACTTTCCCCTCATGAATCCATGCTGCGTCTGCTTAATCGAACCATTCTTATCCAGATGGCCTGCTATTTCTTCTTTAATGATGGATCCAGCATTTTCCCAACTACAGACGTTAAGCTAACCGGCCTGTAGTTACCCGCCTTTTGTCTATTTCCTTTTTTAAACAGCGGCGTAACATGAGCCGTTTTCCAATCCGCCGGCACTACCCCAGAATCCAATGAATTTTGATAAATAACCACTAACGCACCCGCTATTACCTCTGACATTTCTTTCAGTACCCATACACTTTGATTCAGGGAAAAGCATGTGGTGAATCAGATGAGAAAGTATCTGCACTATACACTGTAAGGGTTAATACAGTTGCAATGATAGAAATACAAATGACTGAGAATGACCTGGACTATGCAGGAAAAACTAGGCATCATTTATAGGTGCTGACAACACCCGATGCCCATCAGTATCATGGGCATGGGCCATCATCTTACTGGCACCAGAGTCCAGTAAACTAGCTCTGCTACAGGAAAGAAGCCAAAAGAGGGCAATGCAAGTATAAATAGCAATACTTATTACATACAAAACAAGTGGGTGGGTAAATCTATTTGTGCGTCTCATAGTGTAGCTTCTCCCATATTAATGAGCATGATTAAGCATTATCAACAGCCAAGAGAAGAAACAATGAAGGAATGAAAACAGGATGTTGATTAGATGAACAGACTCTGTGCATAGAATAGGTGGTTAAAGGAAATAAATAAGGATCACAAGGAAGGAGGAAAAATTACGTTCTGGCAGCAGGATTAGCATGAAATAGGATCTCAGTGACTCGGAAAAGAGAGAATTTCTGATTCTGATAGTTATTCAGTGACTCCTACTAGGAAGTGTCCATATGATGACTATTTTTAATTCATTCATGGAACATGGGCGTCGCTGGCTGGCCAACATTTATTGTCCATCCCTAGTTGCCCTTGAAAAGGTGGTGGTGAGCTGCCTTCTTGAATCGCTGCAGTCCATGTGCTGTGGGTTGACCCACAATGCCGTTAAGAAGGGAATTCCAGGATTTTGACCCAGCGACTGCAAAGGAACAGTGATATATTTCCAAGTCAGGTTGGTGAGTGGCTTGGAAGGGAACTTGCAGACGGTGGTGTTCCCATTTATTTGCTGCCCTTGTCCTTCTAGATGGAAGTGATCGTGGATCTTTGATGAATTGCTGCAGTGCATCAGTACATGATACTGCATGTGATAGTACACACTGTTGCTACTGAGCATCGGTGGTGCAGGGATTGAATGTTTGTAGATGTGGTGCCAATCAAACGGGCTGCTTTGTCCCGGATCGTGTCAAGCTTTTTGATTGTTGTTGGAGCTGCACCCATCCAGGCAAGTGGGAAGTATTCCATCACACTCCTAACTTGTACCTTGTAGATGGTGGATAGGCTTTGGGGAGTCAGAAGGTGAGTTACTCGCCACAGTATTCCTCACCTCTGACCTGCTCTTGTAGCCACTGTGTTAATGTGGTGAGTCCAGTTGAGTTTCTGGTCAATGGTAACCCCATGGATATTGACAGTGGGGGATTCAGTGATGGTTACACCATTGAATGTCAAGGGGTGGTGGTTGAAGTGTTTCTTTTTGTTGATGGTCATTGCCTGGCATTTGTGTGCTGCAAATGTGACTTGCCACCTGTCAGCCCAAGCCTGGATATTGTCCGGATCTTGTTGCATTTGAACATGGACTGCTTCAGTATCTGAGGATTCGCAAATGGTGCTGAACATTGTGCAATCATCAGCGAATATCCTCACTTTTGACCTTATGACGGAAGGTCAGTAATGAAGCAGTGGAAGATTGTTAGACCCTGGACACTACCCTGGGAGATTCCTGCAGAGATGTCGTGGAGCTGAGATGACTGACCCTCCACAACCACAACCATCTTCCTATGTACCAGGTATGACTCCAACTAGTGGAGAGTTTGTCCCTTGATACCCATTGATTCCGGTTTTGCTAGGGCTCCTTGATGCCACACTCGGTTGAATGCAGCCTTGATGTCAAGGGCTGTCACCCTCACCTCATCTCTGGAATTCAGCTCTTTTGTCCATGTTTGAACCAAGGCTGTAATGAGGTCAGGAGCTGAGTGACCCTGGTGAAACCCAAATTAGGCATCACTGAGTAGGTTATTACTGAGCAGTACTGCTTGATAGCACTGTTGATGACCCCTTCCATCACTTTACTGATGGTCAAGAATAGACTGATTGGGCGGTAATTGGCCGGGTTGGATTTGTCTTGCTTTTTGTGTACAGAACATACTTGGGCAATTTTCCACATTGTTGGGTAAATGCCAGTGTTGTAATTGTACTGGAAGAGCTTGGCTTGGGGAGCGGCAAGTTCTGGAGCACAAGTCTTCAGTACTATTGTCAGAATGTTATCAGGGCCCACCGCCTTTGCAGTATCCAGTGCCTCCAACCGTTTCTTGATATCACATGGAATGAATTGAATCGGCTGGAGACTGGCATCTGAGATGCTGGGGACCACGGGAGGAGGCCGAAATGGATCATCCACCCAGCACTTCTGGCTGAAGATTGCTGCGAATACTTCAGCCTTATCTTTTACACTGATGTGCTGAGTTCCTCCATCATTGAGGATGGGGATATTTGTGGAGTCTCCTCCTCCAGTGAGTTGTTTAATTGTCCATCACCATTTTCGACTGGATGTAGGACTGCAGAGCTTAGATCTGATCTGTTGGTTGTGGGATCGCTTAGCTCTATCACTTGCTGTTTTTGCCATTTGGCATGCAAGTGGTCCTGTTTGGTAGCTTCACCAAGTTGACACCTCATTTTTAGGTATGCCTGATGCTGCTCCTGGTATGCCCTCCTGCACTCTCCATTGAACCAGTGTTGATCCCTTGGCTTGATGGTAATGGTTGAGTGGGGGATATGCCGGGCCATGAGGTTGCAGATTGTGCTGGAGTACAATTCCGCTGCTGTTGATGGCCCACAGCGCCTCATGGCTTCCCAGCCTTGAGTTGCGAGATCGGTTCGAAGTCTGTCTCATTTAGCACGGTGATAGTGACACACTACACGATGGAGGTTATTCTCAATGTGAAGGCGGGACTTCATCTCCGCAAGGACTGTGCTGTGGTCACTCTTACCGATATTGTCATGGACAGATGCATCTGCAGCCGGCAGATTGGTAAGGATGAGGTCAAGTATGTGATTTCCTCTTGTTGGTTCCTTCACCACCTGCTGCAGACCCAGTCGAGCAGTTATATCCTTGGGTGAGAAAAGAGCTGGTTTCACGTTTTATGCAATCCACAACCATTTTTTAAAATTTTATTCTTTCATGGGATGAGGGCATCACTGGCGGGGCCAGCTTTTGCTCCCCATTTCTAATTGCTGTTGAACTGAGTGGTTTGTTCGGCCATGCAGGCCAGTTGAGTCAACCACACTGCTATGGGTCTGGAGTCATATATAGGCCAGACCAGGTATGGTTGGCAGATTTCCTTCTCTAAAGATATTCATGAGCCAGATGGGTTTTTACAACAAAAAGATCATAAATAATCATTTTTGAGACAAAATTTATATTTCCAATTTATTATTTGAATTTAAATTCCACCAAGTGCCCTGATGAGATATGAACCCATGTCCTTACAACACTAGCCTGGGCCTCTGGATTTCTCGGCTAGTAACATCGCCACAAGCCATTGTCACCCCCTGAACTTCCTGTCAACATTCACCATCTAGATTCACACAGCAAATGGCCACCTTCATATGACACTAGGTGACGATTAGTCCCAAGATGTGCAGATTGTGGATTAGCCATGCCACATTGTCTCTTAGTGTCCCAAGATGTGTAGGTTAGGTGGATTAACCATGGCAAATGCACGGGATTACAGGGATAGGGTGGGGGAAATGGGCCTGGGTGGGATGCTCTTTTGGAGAGTTCGTGGAGACTCAACGAGCCAAATGGCCGGCCACCTTCTGCACTGAAGGGATTCAATGGTTCTATGATTTATAAAACTGTACCCTAAGAGCAAAGGAGAGGGGAGGGAAATAAGGAAGTGATTTAGGAAATAAATCATGAGAAAAGGTTTCCGTGCAAGAAGGAATTACTTTTGGGGTCAAATGACATTTTCTATTGCCAAAACAGTCTTCACCCTGGCAAGCATGAACAGGTCACCATGGTGTCTGTTCTGAAATGAGCTCTGAAATGAAGAGAACACCACAGGATAAGATAACAGCTAGGGATCAATGGGAAAAAGACAAGTGCAAAGTAGGATACGACAGTCTGCTGTGAGTCGGATCAGCTTTTCTTGATGAAATTCTATCTATTTTGGGAGGCATTCTTCCTCCTTCGATCAACCTCTGCAATACAGGATTTGATCACATTTTACTCTGGTGAGGTATCGTTAATAGCATTACAGTACATATCAATGGGATAATTATTCAGAAAGCAACTGTTTATGCTGTGAATCATGTGATAATGTTATTCTGATTTTGGGCTGCAAGGATCAGCTCTACAACAACACTTCCAACTGCCATTAATGTCTCACCCCCACATAAACACCACCACACCACTTGATCAATGCAATTAGAACAGAAGAGATTCCTGCTTTAATTTTTCTAGTTCAAATATAATTAGAAGCATTACAGAAAATTCTAGCTGCTGATGAAGGGGCAAAAGAGGATTCTGCTTATAGCCATAAATTGGCGCTTCTGTGATTTATGGTGTCATCAGGATCCATGCTTCGAGTTCCAACCTATAATTCCAAACTGTGCTCATTTTTCTCCACCACCAACACCGCCACCCCCCCCCCCCCCCCCCCCCCCCCGGCCCCGCCCCGCAAACCCCATCCCACAACACTGTCAGTAGCTATCGGCTGATGACCTCCTTGACTAGGAATTTATGTTTTATAATGAACACCTTTAAAAAGAGACAGATGAATATCTGGTCTGGGACAAGACCAAGTTGTAAGAATGTGTAAGGTGTGGAGAACTGAAGATTGTATGGAACATTTTAGATTCTCAGCAGCAGGAAGTAACACGCCAAGGCAAGTATCTGACCAAGGATAACTAACATACAATATATGGTTAGATACATTCTGGAGTTTTGCTTGATTTACCTTCAAGGGTCGGCGAAAGCTCTGAAGAAGTATCCCTGAGGAAATTAAATGGCTTGGATATAATCCACGATAGGAAGGATTGTATATAGTGATGCAAGCAGTAGGCTTGATCACCCAAATGCTTTATTCTCATTTCATTTTTTATAGCATTCATACGTTTTCAATATCATCCCAAATGCATAACACCATCACAGCAGGGTTAACAGACAAATACACTTTAGGCCAGTTTACTTTTTCACTTTTTCACTGGATTGCTTTCAACTATAATGGCTTGCGTGCCATGTGTGCACCATGCAATCAGGCATCATACTGTTGCCATCACTTTCCATTACAGTTAAATGCGGGTTCAACAAAGATGGAGAAAAGAAAAATCAATTAAACTACTAAGCACCACCATCGCAACCTAGGAGCATTTCGACTAGGTTAAACTTGTGGAAACGTTACGTTAAAACACCTCAGAAATAATGTGAAGTCCAACAACTTACTTAAATTTAAGAGAATGGCACAGGCACATTAGCAGTAACAGCTTGCATTTATATAGCATCCGTAATGGAGTAAAACATTCCACAGTGCCTCATGGGAGCAGTATCAAACAAAATTTGACACCAAGCCATGTGAGGAGATACCAGGACCAACAACAAAAAGCTTGGTCAAAGAGGTAGGTTTCAAGGAGCTTCTTAAAGGAGGAAAAGAGGTAGAAAATATCCAAAATGTACACAAACCACATTGAACCTTACCTCATTTACATTGATTGAGTCACTGTATGCAAACACAGCCAAAGAAAGTATCTGAACAAGGATAACTAATGTACAATGTGTGGTTAGATACATTCTGGAGTTTTGCTTAATTTACTCTCAAGGATAGGAAGAGGCTCTCTTATACTAGATTTTAATATTTGATAGGATTTTCATTTATTTCATTTGTAACAATGTTCTCCAACTATTATCAACCAACATTCAGCAATTAATGTAAAGCACATGGGCTCAGGTGTGTGTGATGCAATGACCCAACAAGTGCCTGTAGTTGTATAAGTAGATCTGTAGAAGTCACTTCTTTGGCACTTCAGGGGCAAAATTAATAGAGTGTGATCAGCATCACAGAATACAAGCCACCTAATGATAATCACAGGCAGTGTTGTATTGTAATTAGAAGGGCGGCATAGTGGTGCAGTGGTTAGCACTGCTGCCTCACAGTGCCATGGATCTGGGTTTGATTCCTGGCTTGGGTCACTGTCTGTGCAGAGTCTGCACGTTCTCCCCATGTCTGCGTGGGTTTCCTCCTGGTGCTCTGGTTTCCTCCCACAGTCGGAAAGATGTGCCGGTGAGGCACTTTGGCCATGCTAAATTCTCCCTCAGTGTACCCGAACAGGCGCCAGAGTGTGGCAACTAGGGGATTTTCACAGTAACTTCATTGCAGTGTTAATGTAAGCTTATTTGTGACACTAATAAATAAACTTTAAAATTATAGGAACAGGTCCTTTGCTCACTTTAACATACAATTTGTCTGATAATTCAGATGTGTTGGTCAGAAACCTGCAAAATAAAACTCAGAAAACTATGAGAATTGTGTCCCACACATCACAAATGTCCCTTCTTGTCAGAAAGTGTTGAGCATCAGCTCAGCAACACATCATTTCAATCCATCTGGCAGGAAGCATGCTTGACAGCTTATAACAAGTTGGAAAATGGAGTCTCTGAACAGAGCCTCCGAAACATGGAACCAGTCCATAAAGTGAACAATCAAGAGCACGAAACAAAAAGATGTCCTCAGTCACTGAGTCTATAAATACCACCACTGGGGGGGGGGTGGGGGGAGAGGGGCAAGAGAAAAGTAGACTTCCAACAGGAAAGCACGGGACAGAGCTTTATTGATCTCAGAAGTCGAAGAAGTGATGGAGATCCAAATGGGCTTATCATTAAATCATAGAATCATAGAAGCCTTACAGTACAGAAAGAGGCCATTCGGCCCCTCGAGTCTGCACCGACCACAATGCCACCCAGGCCCTACCCCCATATCTTTTCCCGCTAATCCCTCTAATCTACACATCCCAGGACACTAAGGGGCAATTTTAGCATGGCCAATCAACCTAACCCGCACATCTTTGGATTGTGGGAGGAAACAGGAGCACCTGGAGGAAACCCACGCAGACACGAGGAGAATGTGCAAACAGACAGTGACCCAAGCCGGGAATCGAACCCAGGTCCCTGGAGCTGTGAAGCAGCAGTGCTAACCACTGTGCTACCGTGCCGTCCAATCCAGTAGGTTCCTTCCCTTCTGTGCCCAGCATATGGCTATGACCCTAATACACGACTGAAACTTCATGACAATAATGGTTGAAAAACATGTTCTGTTATTGTGTGTTTGCAGTGCTACAGTCTTCATGGAATAATATTGAGTGTCATACAGGTACAATGTCTTAAAACTGGCAATCTCGGGACTGAGTCCATACTAGATTTTGGATCTTGCCAGTTTTCGGGTCAGGTCAAGGGTTGCTGGGACCACTGAGACACAAGACAGGCATGCAAAACCAATCACCAGTCAGCATGCCATAAAGCCAATGTGGTACCTAGCTCAACAAGCCAATAGGTTAAAAGCAAATTCCTGACCTTTTTCTTACCTTTTCTCCCCCTGTTTCCCTCTTCCCCCTTTTTCTCAATTTTACCTCTCCCACCCATCTTCCCCCTCCCCCCATATCTTCCTCTGTCACAGTTTACCCTGTGATTTCAGCTTCTCTGCCGTTTGGCCATTCACACCTTCTATTCTCTCTATGGACAGCCATTAACAGCTTTTCCTCTTGTTTTTATGGCTATGACTCATCTTTCATTCCCTCACCCTGCAATATAAATATCTCCCACTTTCTATGCCTTTTAGCTTTGACAAAGGGTCATCGGGACTCGAAACGTCAGCTCTTTTCTCTCCTAACAGACGCTGCCAGACCTGCTGAGATTTTCCAAACATTTTCTCTTTTGGAAGCCAATAGTTTATTTTACTCAGCTAATAACAAAACTTCATGCGTGGCAGCTTAAAAAAGAAATCAGTTTTCAGGTACTGCCAGTTTTTGGATAACCAGATTTAGAACAGTGTACCTGTACTACCTCTGTGGTCTCCTAACTATACCAAACGTTTTTCTCTTCCCATAGGATTTTTACCTTCCAGACTACGAAAATGATTGCACCACACATCTCATTAGAAGCCACCTTCACTGGCCGAGAATGCACTGGAGAAACCAAAGAGAGGCTAAAGTCTCCCGTGAACTGAAGCTTGAGCAGAAACGCAGATAGGTAGAAGCTTGAGCAGAAACACAGACAGGTAGAAGCCTGAACAGAAACACAGACAGATAGAAGCTTGAGCAGAAACACAGACAAGTAGAAGCCTGAGCAAAAACACAGACAGATAGAAGCTTGAGCAGAAACACAGACAGGTAGAAGCCTGAGCAGAAACACAGACAGATAGAAGCTTGAGCAGAAACACAGACAGGTAGAAGCTTGAGCAGAAACACAGACAGGTAGAAGCCTGAGCAGAAACACAGACAGATAGAAGCTTGAGCAGAAACACAGACAGGTGGAGCTGTTTTGAAATTGAAAGCCAGCGAGATTGAAAAAATGCCGTGGCCACTGCACACTATGATAGAGGAGAGGCTGGGAAGGATGGAAAGATCGATATCATTGATGAATACAACCACCTCTGCCATGCATAATGTGCTGCAGCAGTGGCTGGCTGCAGTGGAGACAACATTTAAGAGGTGTCAATCAGCACGATGCAGCAATAAAAAAATCTCTTTGACCAGCCACAGAGCAACATGCCGGCTTCATTTCAAAATTCATCATAGAGTCAACTGGCAAGCTTTATCCACAGCGAGCAACTGTTCTGTTCTGCACTGCACAGCTTTTTCCAGATACTAGCCAGCCATCAGCAGAATTACCAACATTCAGAAACTTGTCAGTCAATGTGTTGTGCAGGTGCTTGACAGCAGCAGTGGGGAATGGGAGCCACAACTACATCAGACAACTTTTCTGGGTTTGACTTGAATGGTTTTAAATAGTTCTGCGTCAGTAGAAATTATGTGGTGTAACTGACCAGTGAAGTTGAAGTAGCAGGTTCAAAGTCCTGTGAATTTGGTATTATAATAAATAAAAGATTTTGCAACTGAGCATAAACACAGGGTTGGGACTGTGCTAGCAAAGGCTCTAATGGTGCTCACTGAATTCAAGAGGAGATCAATGCTTTTGCTGCTGTATAATCGGGAACCAGTTTCTGAAACAGCAATATTTACCGGAATTACAACAAAGTTTTTTATAGTTTAGATTGAAACCTCTGATTTATAATTATTTAACTGCTTTGCTGTCTTAGGAAGTTATTTGATTACTGTGCAAGGTATGAAACAAAGGATTGTTTCTCAAACATATAGGGCTAGAGATTGGATCATGGCCAAACCGGGATGAGATCCCTCCACAGCAGACATGCCTAATGACACTGGCGGTAAGATCAGGTTAAATTGGTCTGCTGGCCTCATTAGGATAGTATCGGTGAGCTGCGGGTACCAGATGAAGTTCCAGAGGCAGCTCGCCAGGACCTGTTTTAGCTGATATGCGCTGAAGAAACTGATTGCAGACGGCAGGGGACAGTCACAAATTAATGTCACATGCACGGCTGAAACAGGTGTTAAGCCCTGGATTTGCATATGCAAAAGGCCCAGGCATGCTCGCTAGATGCTTATTGAGTAGTCCGATCCAATATGGCAGACTTCTGGTGTCGACTGAGCATGAACTTACTGTCTGCCACATTGGACCCGTTAGGCCTCTGTGTTGCAATTCTGATTCTAGGCCACAGAATCCTACTGACAAATTATTCTGATTTTTCTTTACTGCAGTTGGCCTTCAGTATTGAAGTTAAATGAACTTTATTACAAAGCTATGAATTTTGATGTACTGAATGGCCTTTCTGATTCCCAACTTCTCTTCAAACCCGCTCATTCAAACCCGCTCAAGGGCGGCACGGTAGCACAGTGGTTAGCACTGCTGCTTCACAGCTCCAGGCCCGGGTTCGATTCCCGGCTCGGGTCACTGTCTGTGTGGAGTTTGCACATTCTCCTCGTGTCTGCGTGGGTTTCCTCCGGGTGCTCCGGTTTCCTCCCACAGTCCAAAGATGTGCGGGTTAGGTTGATTGGCCAGGTTAAAAATTGCCCCTTAGAGTCCCGGGATGTGTAGGTTAGAGGGATTAGCGGGTAAATATGTGGGGGTAGGGCCTGGGTGGGATTGTGGTCTGTGCAGACTCGATGGGCTGAATGGCCTCCTTCTGCACTGTAGGGTTTCTATGATTTCTTCTATGATTTGTTTGTCACACGAGGAGCCATTTGATAAAAATAATTTTACTTAAGTTATATAAGTTATATCAATAGAAATGTGTCATGGAAATCCCTTCACCCATGAGAAACCTGTAAATCGTGAGTGCTGCAGGAGTGAGTTATGATGGGTTTACACGCATGACAGAATGTCCATAACTTGCTGCCAGTGGTGTGATGTTTTATTTAGCACATAGATTTACTTTTAAATACCTTTTGGAATGAGCTTTACAGGGAGAAGCATTAAGTGATAATTAACTCCAATAAGTTTGATTTTTTTTATTTTCACTGCAGTTAATTATCACATTCCTGAATTATGGTATTGTCACTAATACCCACGGAGCTTTTTTTTTCAAAATTCCCACTCATCATCATCATCCCACAGAATAAAAAAAAAAATTCTGACCAGATTTTTAGGAATTTTACTATTTTGATACAGAATAGGAATCCACAATTATACATTTGTAGTTTATGCTTGCAATACACTTCCATCATTCTATTAGATCATGGCTGATCTGTACTTCAGTTCTATTTGAACAAAAATCTATAAATATCAGTTTTTAACATTTCAATTTGACTGAGTTTTGGGGGGAGATTATTCCAGGGGTTTCCACAACCCTTTGTGTGAAAAATGTTCCCTGATCTCACTCCAAGTGATTTTGTCTATTTGTTTTAAGATTATGCCTCATTAACCTGAATTCCAAACGAAATGGTTCCTGTATCCACCTACAAAATCCTGTTCTTATTTTAAACACCCCCACAGATAACCCATCAATCTTTTAAACTTGAGGAAATGCAAAGCAGATTTACGCAATTGGCATCATAATCTAACCCTTTTAACTCCAGTATGATTTTGTTGAAGTTGTGCTGGACGCCCCTTAGGAGGGGAACCCAGCGCAAGTTCAGCACAGGTCTCCCCATAGGAGATCCTAAGGTTTGACAAAACTAGACACCGTACTCCAGATGGAGTCTGTCCAATTCTCTGGATAACTGAAGGATTTCTTCGCTTCTGCATTCCAACCCCACTGAGATAAAGGCAAATATTCTGCTAGCCTTTTTGATTACTTTTTGTAGCTGTGCACTAACTTTTAGTAATTTCTGAACCAGGCAACTAAATCCCTTTGCTCCAATACAGTACCTCATCTCTCACCATTTAAGCATATTAGGTCCTGCTTTATCCCATGATCTTCTAATCTGGTTGTTTCTGGTCTATGTAACTTGCTTTGTCAAGATAAAACAATACTTATTTTTTAAAAAGAAGCCCTAAATTTAAAGTTTATTTATTAGTGTCACAAGTCGGCTTACATTAATATTACAATGAAGTTACTGTGAAAATCCCCCAGTCACCACACTCCGGCGCCTGTTCGGGTACACTGAGGGGGAATTTAGCATCGCCAAAGCAATAGATCAATACACTATCTAATTGATAATAAATCTCTCAGAGGATAACCTCTAATGTTTAATCCTTAGCTTTAATTTTTTTTTAAATGGCACAGACACAAGTGTATATGGCATCAACAATTTTCATTTATGTAGCACCCTTAATTTGGAAAATGTCCCAAAGTGCTGCACAGGAGTTTTACCCATGACTCAAGATGCACAAAGAGATATTTGGAGAGGTGACTAAATGCTTGGTCAAAGAGGTAAATTTTAAGGACAGCTTGATGAATGAGAAAGAAAAAGAGAGGTGGAGAAGTATGCAGCACTGTTCTTTACATTTTAGTGATGGACATAGTACAGCGTGAAATGAATTATCTAATATTGGCCCTATTTGTAACTGATGGCTACCCTCAATAAGAATACAAAGACCAGCTGAAAGAAGGTAGGTTGTCACTCAGTCAATACAGTCATTTTGTTCCCTCATATTAGATTACAAATGAGGAAAATCTTGCTGGTATCAAGAGCAAGGTAAAGATTAATGTGCTCAACACTTCTGCACACATTTCATTTCGGGTCCATCAACCATTGTACAAACCTAATGTGGGAACTGCTGCAGCCTTGGGAAGGTGCCATTTCAAGCATTTCATATAACTATAGCCTATAGCACATAATCTTTCATTGTAGATAAAATGGAGATAGGAGCTGAAAAACAGAAAATGATTGGCAAAACATTCAGGCTAAGGTGTTCCTCACCTGTTATGAGGTTATTTATTTGGTCAGAAGCAACTTGAACAGCAGCGCTGGATGTTGGACATGCAAATTGACAATGTAGAGACAGTGGAGGAATCGAGAATAGTGCTTAAAAAGTAGAGCTGTGTGGTGCCAATGGATATGTGAAAACTAGCGCTGTGCTTTTGAGTGATGTCACTGATAGACAGCATGGAGATGAGAAACAGGAGCAGTTCAGGGGTATACACCAGTAGTAATGGTGTGGGAATGAGTTGGGAAGCCATTGGAGATGGCTTCTGGCTATGATTGGATATATGAGAATGGAATCAGGATCGTGCTATCCCACCCGGCTGAATGACAGTGGCGAGGCATTGGAGGAAGATTATGTGGTCAATTCTCTGTCAAGAAAACATGCTTTATGTCAAATAGTTATTTTTAATCTGCCTGGTGGAATCCTGATTTTAATTTTTTTTTTAACTGAGATTAAAGGTGACCTAAGCTTGCAGCCAAAGATGGCTAACCAGTTTGCATCACTGTACCTTCCACATTCCAATCCATTGAGATGGAGACAATGTCTGCAAAGACAGCCAACAACAATGACCTGGGGAATGTGAATGAATCATATATCCCATCCCCATTAGCCAGGCATCAAGGCAATCACCAGAGGTATTCAACTGCTGGAGACAGACCCCTAAAACTAATCACTGGACAATGGGGCCCAAGCTGTGAGAGGATTCCCAGACTTGAACTCATCAAGTTACAATGGGAATGCCTTAAATCCAATCAGTTGAACAATGAGAGGAGGGAATCCTAGACATGAACTGACTATGTTACAAGGGGGAATACACCAGTAACAACCATGTTTGAATCACTGGGTGATGGTCATATGACCGACCCTTTGTGCGTTTAAGTTTCTGGTTTCTCTGCAATAAGAGGACAAGCAGCTGAGAGGCTGATGAGAGAAGACTCAATTGGGGTCCTTCTTTCTTCACTCTCTCTCCAATCTACCTTGCAAGCTTTGAAACCCTGTATACTGACCATGACCACCGAAGGACACTCCGCTGCAGACAGCGACTTCTTGAAGGAAATCAACTCACCATGTCCGTCTTCAGAGAGATAGCCAAGTCAGCCAGTTACTGACACAAATCGCATCCATGAGGGAAACAGCAGGACCACGGGATTCATCCTGAAGCCAGCCAAGTGTTTAAAACATAAGAACATAAGAAATAGAAGCAGGAGTAGGCCATCTAGCCCCTCGAGCCTGCCCCGCCATTCAATAAGATCATGGCTGATCTGAAGTGGATCAGTTCCACTTACCCGCCTGATCCCTATAACCCCTAATTCCCTTACCGATCAGGACTCCATCTCTCCGTGATTTAAACATATTCAACGAGGTAGCCTCCACCACTTCAGTGGGCAGAGAATTCCAGAGATTCACCACCCTCTGAGAGAAGAAGTTCCTCCTCAACTCTGTCCTAAACTGATCCCCCTTTATTTTGAGGCTGTGCCCTCTAGTTCTAGTATCCTTTCTAAGTGGAAAGAATCTCTCCACCTCTACCCTATCCAGCCCCTTCATTATCTTATAGGTCTCTATAAGATCCCCCCTCAGCCTTCTAAATTCCAACGAGTACAAACCCAATCTGCTCAGTCTCTCCTCATAATCAACACCCCTCATCTCTGGTATCAACCTGGTGAACCTTCTCTGCACTCCCTCCAAGGCCAATATATCCTTCCGCAAATAAGGGGACCAATACTGCACACAGTATTCCAGCTGCGGCCTCACCAATGCCCTGTACAGATGCAGCAAGACATCTCTGCTTTTATATTCTATCCCCCTTGCAATATAGGCCAACATCCCATTTGCCTTCTTGATCACCTGTTGTACCTGCAGACTGGGTTTTTGCGTCTCATGCACAAGGACCCCCAGGTCCCTCTGCACAGCAGCATGTTGTGATTTCTTTCCATTTAGATAATAATCCAATTTGCTATTATTTCTTCCAAAGTGAATAACCTCGCATTTGTTTGTGTGTGTGTGTGTGTGTGTGTGTGTGTGCGCATGTGCACGCAAAAGTTGGAGAATGTTTTATTATTTTAGTTAGGCCTGGGTAAGTACAATAAAGCTAATCTCTTTTCTTGTTAAACTCAAGAAAATCTAACTGATTTGTTCTTTTGTAATCAAAGCATGTGAACTACTCACTGAATTGGCAAGTATGTTATTTTTACAAAAAAAAGTTACGATCAAAGGAGGAATGGGAAAAGAGGGGAACCATTTGACCCCTTTTCGCCTGCGCATGATACCTCAAAGGTTGAGGAGACATAGTTTAGTTTTGCTACAGTCAGATGGGATGTCAGGTGTAATTTGCTAAGAGCTGTTTTGGGTACTGTCGTGGAGGAAAGTAAATTGGAGTGATTCATGGAGTTCCAGGAAAGATGGGCACGGATTTGGGAGGGGTCTGTTGTAGTATGGCTTGAAGGGACAGCAGCACGGCACCACCAGAAAGGAAGTGTGTTATGTAATCCTGTCTTAGCTTCACATTTGCCTTTGAGCAGAGCATACACTCACAGCTCTGCCACTGATGTCATCAAACTTTCTACATTTGTAAATATGTTCTCATGTGCTTGTTCCAAATAAGTGAACCCATAACATGTTTACACAATCCCTTCTGAGCAATTGCCATTTATATTGGCATAACAACATGACATGGTGTTCAAGGGTAGTCAAACTGCCTGACAGCAAGATTAAGCACAGTAAGAAGTCTCACAACACCAGGTTAAAGTCCAACAGGTTTATTTGGCAGCACAAGCTTTCGGAGTCTCACTCCTTCATCAGGTGAGCGAGGAGTTGTATTCACAAACAGGGCATATGCAGACACAAACTCAATTTACATTATTGTACTTACCCCAGTCCAATGCCGGCATCTCCACATCATAGCAAGATTAAGCACAGGTATGACGTGGTGAACAGCCTGGAATTGTGCTACAAGATATAAAGAAACCCTCGACGTTCTGGTCTGACAGCAATTGTGGGAGAGTTTTGCAAATGCAGCTTCTGACTACGCAGAAAAGCTTTGAAGACATAGAGCTGAGATCGTGCTCAGATAAAGAGCTGGTAGACGGATCCCTCGTGGTGAGATGGCAGTGAATATTCTGTTAGTTCAGCGAGTGGGACAGTGCACTGAGTGGACCAACACCAGGTTAGCTCAGTCAAGAAAGGCGAGTGACCAGGTTGTGGGCCAGATTGATAGCAAGCAAGGGAAAGTCACTGTGATTATAACTGGCGGAACTTCAGAAAAGCACGCAAGAGCAGCTGCAGTATCACTCATCCCAAGTATGATCAGAGAACGAACGTCAAAGGGATATTGTCAAAATATCCACGTTTTCACTGTGATGCAGCTGACTACTATCTGAAATCAAAATGTTCAATCAACATTCTTGATTCAGGTGTCTCTGAATCAGACAAGCAATAAAAATTCACCTCGCAGTTTGAAATGAAGGTACGTACAGGCTGAACACATCAGGATTAATATCAGAAGAGCTAAAGCTCCTCATAAGATATGGAATGCGTTGGAAGACCAGTTCAGAATCAGCTTAAGCCTCTGCATCCATCCATCAGAGTTGATATCATTTTAACAACAGTCTACAGAGTCCAACACACTTTGTCAGCAGATGCAGGAAAAGGGTACATACTGTGATTTTTCAAATGTAGAACGAGCAGACAGAATTGTTGAGTCGGTGATCATATCCACTGTCACGGAAGAATTGCAGAAAGATCTGCTAGACAATCCTTAAACATATATCATTGGAGAATTACTCAAGGATGGACAACAATATGAGATGATCCTCACAGCTCAATAAAGCTTACAGGTTCTAAGTACAACCCCTCTTACCAGCACACTCAAACCTAGCAAGACATGTGGAAGATGTGGAGTTCTGCAGAAAATGCCCAGTTTTCCAGCAATTCTGCAAAGCATATGGCAAAAATGGCCATTGGCAGCAGCAGTGCACTGGAGCAAAGGCTGATGCAACTACAAAGAGCCGTGCACTGAGCAAAACAGACCGTACACAAGGGTCACCTTCAAGCATTAAGAATGACCATGAGAAACTGGTATACCATCAGAAACATATGCATGACACACCATAAAATGGCGATAACTTTCACAATGAGATGAAGAGCAGTCAACACAGTTCACTCTGTCAATCTTATGGAAAACTTAGATGCCTTCACACCATCCAAGTATTTGTCAAGATTTGAATTATCTACCCTAAGAAAGTTGGTAACTACTTGTTTTTGGCCAAGATTGATGCAGGCACAAGTGCCAACATACTATCTCTGCAAATTCTAAAAGGCACATATCCACAGACGTGGCATGCCATGTCAAAACCTACTACTGCACAACTTTTGGCATAGAACTGTTCACATAATTCCATGCGCAGGATTTATGGTCCTGGAGTGCAAGTATAGTCAATCCTGCTGGGTGTTACAAATGTTCTACGTTCTGGAGACAAAAGGCCCAGCAACTGTAAGTTTACCAGCAGGCTGCGAGCTCACACTGGTAACAATCCATTGAATCAGTCAGACCTCATATGGCAGATCAATCTCAAAAACAACTCTGATCACCTCAGTTATGACCTAACATCAAAATATGTTTCAACAGAATTTCAAGAGAGCTGCAATATTATACTTGCAGGAAAATGCAAGTACATCAAATGATTTGGTACGTTTTGCACAAAGCCGTTGCAAGAAGAAACAGCAAAAGATTCCACAGTACAGAAATTCTGGAAAAGCATCAATGAAGGATGCCCTGATTCAATTCAGCATGTCCATGAACACGCAAGACTAACTTGGCCTCATCGGGATGAGCTTGGGCTCTCCCAGGGAGTCATTTTGCAAGGCAGGCAACCAAACCAAAATCTTTACAACCTAAAATTCTGGTTTACATGGGCATAGATTAGACAAGAACACTTGTAGGAGAGGCAGTCTGTTGGTCGGGTATGAACAATGACATTGAAGTCATCTTCAAGTAGTTCAAAGAATGTCAAGAGCAAATGCCAAGTAAATACAAAGAACCATTGGTTCCACATGAATCTCCTGCACATTCTTGGTCCAAAATTGCATTCAACCTCTTTCATGACCATGGCACTGACTTCACCGTCATTGTTGACTACTTTACCAAGCACACTACTATTAAACAATTGCACAATACATCAAACACAACTGTCACATACCAAATAAACTGAAAATAGCATTTAGAGTGTATGCCTAGAGACATTCTTACAGATAACGGTCCACAATTTATTGATAAGCCATTTCAGGATATGTGTGAGAAGTGGAATATCAAACACACTATTTCTTCTCCTCATTACATTTGATCTAATGACCTTGCTGTACGAATGCTTTGCACGGTAAGATCCCTAATTCTTAAACGGAAACAGTCCAAGCAAGATCTATACATTGCAATGTTACATCTGACAGCGACACCTTTAAGTGCAACTATTTCATCATCAGCAGAGTTCATGTTTGGCAGACCAGTGCCTACCAATTTACTTACTCTTACCCATTCTACTCTCTTAGAACTGAGAAAGACGCTTCTAAAACTTCAAGCGAACATGACCAACATGCACAATAAAAATGCAGGTACAGAATTACCAAGTTTACAGTTGACACAAGTCTGCATCCAGAATCCCACAGAAGGTATGTGACAACCAACTGGGGTGACAAGGATTTGTTCGGAATCAAGGTCCCACAAATTCATTACACACAAAGACGCAATGGTGAGGCATGAAGAGGACAAATCAGATTCATTCGAGGTCTTCAACCACCATACATCCTACTACATCAAGGAGAAAATCCCACATTCAACCACGAACAACATCCAAGAATTTCAAATCCACTGTGAGCAATTAAAAAAGTAACAATTATAAGATCTGGGCATTCTAGCAGATCATAGAAATCATAGAAACCCTACAGTACAGAAAGAGGCCATTCGGCCCATTGAGTCTGCACCGACCACAATCCCACCCAGGCCCCACCCCCATATCCCTACATATTTTACCCACTAATCTACTCATCTCAGGACACTAAGGGGCAATTTTAGCATGGCCAATCAACCTAACCCGCACATCTTTGGACTGTGGGAGGAAACCGGAGCACCCGGAGGAAACCCACGCAGACACGAGGAGAATGTGCAAACTCCACACAGACAGTGACCCAAGCCGGGAATCGAGCCCAGGTCCCTGGAGCTGTGAAGCAGCAGTGCTAACCACTGTGCTACCGTGCTGCCCCTCTATGCAGATTACCTCTATGCTCTAGAGATTCCTATTTCTACACTTCTGTAATGGTAACTAAGCATGAACATATGTTGTAAATAGTTGTATTTCTTTGGAGGGGTGAAGGTATCTTTGAAAAGAAAGGGAGATTTTGTAATAGTATAGTATGGATAGTAGTTTGGCATCACTAGAAGAGAAGTGTGTCATGCAATCCAGTCTTAGTTTCAGTTTTGCCTTTGAGCAAAGCACACACACACACAGCTCTGCTGCTTACATCTTCAAGCTTTCCACCTTACATGCCTCGTCTAAACAAATGAACCCACAGCATCTTTTCACAATTCATTATGAGCAACTGGTGTTTATATCATTATATCAACACGGCACTGCCGATACATTCAAGGACCTTGGAGAGGAAAGAAAGATTGGAGATGGGGGAAGGACATCAGGGTCAAAGTTTAGAGACACAGTACCTGAAGAGAGAGAATCATTAACAAGATCAGCTAACCTTGGGATCAGAAAAGGGAGATCGGTGGGGAGAGGGCCAAAGGAGCAAACCCACAAGGCTGTAAAATTGGAGGATTACTCAAACAAAAGTTATCCAACACATAGAGCAAGATGCAGCAAAATGTATTTTAAAACATTTTTTAAAAATGTCTTTCAAAAACCACCATTTTTTAAAGAAATTTGAGCAGTTTAGATTCCAAAGCTCTGTTTGCCATCAGTTTTTAAGGTCTTAGCTTGGTTTGTGGCAAAGCATTGGCCAAGTTTCAGCATGGAATGCACAGCATGTTTTCTCTTTTAAATGAGACCAGGAGAATGATGTCCTGCCGGCTGCCAAATTCACACATCACAAAATGAAGAACACACCAAGTCAGAGATGCAAAGTCAAATGCTGAATTTTCCAATTCCTGCTCACCACTTTGTGCAGCCAGTATCTAAAGTTATGATATCAAGTTTCTGGGACAACAAACCATCTAACTCAATATCTTCCCATTCATTGTAATGAATTCATAAATATGTTGACAAAAAATGTACCTATGGATCACAGAGAAAAGTCTGTCTTTAATGTAGATCTTAAACAGACCCATGAAATGGACAGGCACAAGAAATTTAACGCTGAAATGTGAAGTGATTCACTTTGACAGGAGGAATGGCTGAGACAATATAAACCAAATGTTACAATTTCAAAAGGGATACAGGAATACAGGAGAGACCTGGGGGTGCACTTGCATTTATCTTTGAAAGTTGCAGGACAGGCAGAGAAGGCTGTTGAAAAGGCAGACAGGGGGCGGGATTTTCTAGCCTCGCTCACTCTGAAACCGGAAAATCCTGCCCGAGGTCAACAGACCTTTCCACGGTTCGCCTCTCGCCTGCTCCAATTCCTGTGGTGGGCGGGACGGTAGAATTCTGGCCAGGATCTTTGTTGCACAAGTTGAGGTTATTAGATAAAAGACAAAGAAGTGGGAAACCTTTCCAAACTGCTGGCCAGGCACCCAGGGAGAGCACAGTGGCCGATTCTGGGGATTACACTTTAGGAAGGATTTCCAGGCCTCAGAAAGTATGGGAAAGATCTATGAGAGTTATGCCAGGGGTGAAAGAATCCAGTTGTGCGGAGAGAAAAAGAGAAGGTGAATTTGTTCTCCTTACTGCAGAGGGGGTTCAGAGGAGATTTGAGAGAGGTGTCAAAAATCATGAAGGGTTTGGATAGGATAAATAACGATGAGTCATTTTCAGTTGCAGAAACGTCAGTAACTAGAGTACACATATAAAGTAATTGACAAAAGAAGCTGACGCAATGCAAGGGGAAAATATATATGGAACAAGTTATGATCTGGAATGTAATACTGAAAGGATAGGAAAAACAGATTTGATAACAACTTTCAAGGATGAACTGGATAACTACTTGAAGGGGGAAATTTTCTGCCCCACAGGGAAAAAAGCAGCCGTGCGGGACTAATTAGATAGCTCTTTCCAAGAGCTGGAAAGGGCAGAGTGGGCTGAACAGCCTCTCTCTGCGATGCATCATTCTAGCATCGGAGATGCACTCTCTCCTTTGCCGCATGGATGAGAAATTTTCACTTCAAACTCCAAGGCTGGCTTAAACCTTTCACTGTATGTTAAACCATTGTAAGGAACTGACATCTTGTACAATGAGTTCTCCAAAGATGACTCTGTATGCTTTGTGCAGAACAATTTCGTACAAGTCAGTTTCATCATACATTTTGCATGGTTGCAGAGCAGCTATGCATCACTGCAAACCATGTAATATGAATGAGGTGTGAGGGCACTCGAATTGAACTTGGGTACAGGGTGCGCTGTCACATCACTTCAACTGCAGCTGCTGTGAAGTTTTAAAGCCAGACATCCAGTGGCTCATTAGCATTTCATCTATATTTGAGTGGTGTTAATCAGGGCCTTGCACTGCCAGTTTGTGCAGATGTGCAGATCTTGACTTTCCCTGACTGGAGTGTAACGTGGAGGTGGCAGTATAGCTCAAGTTGTTTTAAACAGGCACTTTTAACAGATGCCTGAAACTGTGCTTTCTGGAGGATACTGAGTGGGTGGCAAACAGATTACAAAGCAGTAATCCTGTTGCGTTATCCAGAATTAACCACAAAAGAAATTTGTTTGCCACTTAAGCCCAGAGACTGAATTACTGCCTTTGCCATCCATCAATAGTTTTCATATCATGTGAATTTTTTTTTAAACCGCTGCTGGCATCATCATTTCTTAACTGCAGCTTCCTCTAGGTGAAGCCCCAAACAGACACAACAAGCTGAGGATGCAAAATGATGCAAGCTTTCATAGGCCATCAGGTTGCTGACCCCAAAGTGGCACCAGATCACAAAGACGATCACATTTTCCAAATGATGAATGGCAAAGGAATTCACCATCTCTCACATAATATGAGGCTGAAAACAGGGATCAGATATTTTCGCAAACAGTGAGGGTAGCTTGAAAAATTTCTGAGCGTCATCCCCAAGAGCACACTGATCAGAGGAAGTAATAATGCTGGAAATGCAAAATCAAAACAGAAATATTGTCAAAATGCTGTGAAAGACAGTGAGTTAGTCAGCATCTGATAGGGAAAGACAGACTACTGTTTCATGTGATACCTTCCAGCTGATTATCATGTAGGGAATTGGCAGCGGCGCAATGGTACTGTCGTTTGACGAGACATCCAGAGACGCAGGATAATGGTCTGGATACTCAGGGTCGAATCCCATCATGGCAGATGGTGGAATTTAAACTCAATTTAAAAGATCTGGAATTAAAAATCTAACCATTGCAGATTGTCGTAAAAACCCAACTGGTTCATGAATGTTCTTCATGGAAGGAAACCTGCTGTCATTACCTGGTCTGATCTACATGTGATTCCTGATAAGTTGATTCATATATGCCCTCTGGAACAGCCTAGCAAGCCACTAAGTTGTATTCAACTGCTAGAAAGGGAACAAAAACAAATTAAACCGGATTGATCACCAAGCATCGAGCCAGGCACCGGAAATGACAATAAGCTCACGCAATCCTGCAGACCCTGCAAAGTCCTCTTTACTAACACCTGGGAGCTTGTACAAAATTGGGAGAGCTGTCTCACAGACTAATCAAGCAATAGCCTGATGTAGTGATACTCATGGAATCAGATCTTACAGATAACTTCCCAGACACCAGCATCACCATTCCTGGATGCGTTCTGTGTCACCAGCAGAACAGACCCAGCAGAGGTGGTGGCACAGTGGTATACAGTTAGGTGGAAGGTGCCCAGAGAGTCCTTAACATGAATTCTGAACCCCATGAAGGGTGGCACAGTGGCGCAGTGATTAGCACTGCTGCCTCACAGCACCAGGGATCCAGGTTCAGTTAGCTTGGGTAGCTTGGGTCACTATCTGTGTGGAGTTTGCACATGCTCCCCATGTCTGCGTGGGTTTCCTTCGGGTGCTCCGGTTTCCTCCCACAGTCCAAAGATGTGCGGGTTAGGTGGATTGGCCATGCTAAATTGTCCCTTAGTGTCAGGGGGACTAGCTAGAGTAAATGCATGGGGTTATGGGGATAGAACCTGGGTGGGATTGTGGTCGGTGCAACCTCAATGGGCCGAATGGCCTCCATCTGCACTTCAGGATTCTTTGATTCTATAAGTCTCATGGCACCGGGTCAAATATGGGCAAGAAAACCTCCTGCTGATACCACGGACTGTTCCCCCCTCAGCTGATGGATTAGTACTCTTCCATGTTGAACACCACTGGGAGGAAGTACTGAGGGTGGAAAGGGCACAGAATGTACTCTGGGTGGAGAACTTCAATGGCTCATAGACCATAGATCGAGCTGGCCAGGTCCTAAAGGATGTAGCTGCTAGAGTGGGACTGCAAAAGGAAGTGAGGAAACCAACAAGAGGGAAAAACATACTTGACCTCGTTCTGACCAATCTGCCTGCTGCAGATGCATCTGTCCATGATAGTATCGGTAAGAGTGGAGACAAAGTCTAGTCTTCACATTGAAGATACCCTCCATCATGCTGTGTGTCACCACCACCATGCTAAATTGGATAGATTTTGAACAGATCTAGCAACTCAAGACTGGGCATCAATGAGGCGCTATGAGCCATCAGCAGCAGCAGAATTGTATTCAACCGCAAGCTGTAACCTCATGGAACCTCCACTCTACTATTACCACTGACCGTGGGATTAACCCTGATTCAATGAAGAATGCAGGAGGGCATGTCAAAAACAACAACAAGCTTCCTAAAAATGAGGTGTCAACCTGGTGAAGCTACTACACAGGACTAGGTGTCTGCCAAACAGCATAAACAGCAAGTAATAGGCAGAACTAAGCAATCCCATAACCAATGGATCAGATCTACACTCTGCAGTACTGCTACATCCAGCCATGAATGCTGATGGACAATTAAACAACTCACTGAAGGAGGAGTCACCACAAATATCCCCATCATCATTGATGGAGGAGCCCAGCACATCTGTGCAAAAGATGAGGCTGAAGCATTTGCAACAATCTACAACTATAACTGCCAAGTGGATGATCCATCTTGGCCTCCTCCAGAAGTGCACCATCATCTCAGATGCCAGTCTCCAGCCAATTTGATTCACTCCACCACTCCACGTGATATTAAAAAATGGCTGAAGGCACTAAATACTGCAAAGGCAATGAGTCCTGACAATATTCCAGCAATAGCACTGAAGACTTGTGTTCCAGAACTTGCTGCACTCCTAGCCAAGCTCTCCCAATAGGGCTGACAAGTGGCAAGTAACATTCGTGCCACACAAATGCCAGGTAAACACCATCTACAACAAGAGACGATCTAACCATCACCGTTTGACATTCATTGCCATTGTCATCAATGAATCCTCCACTATCAACATCCTGGGTTTACCACTGACCAGAAACTGAACTAGACTAGCCACATAAATACTGTGGAAACCAAAGCAGGTCAAAGGCTTGGAATTCTGCAATAAGAACTCGCCTCCCGACTCCCCAAAGCCTGTCCACCCTCTACAAGACACAAGTCAGGAGTGTGATGGAATACTCTCCACTTGCCTGGATGAGTGCAGCTCCAACAACACTCTAGAAGTTTGACACCATCCAAGAGAAAGCAGCCTGCTTGATTGATACCCCTTCCACAAACATTCAATGCCTCCACCACCAACGAACAGTGGCAGCCATGTGTACCATCTACAAGATGCACTGCAGGAACTCACTGAGGTTCCTTAGGCAGCACCTTCCAACTCACGACACTACCATCTATAGAAGGACAAGAGCAGCAGATATCTGGGACCACCACTTGCTGGAAATTCTCCTCCAAGTCACTCACCATCCTGACTTGGAAATAAATCGCTGTTTCTTCACTGTCACTGGGTCACAATCCTGGAACACCCTCCCTAACAGCACTGTGAGTGGACCTACAACTCAGGACTCATGGTTCAAGAAGGCAGCTTATCACCACCTTCTCAAGGGCAACTAGGAATAGGCAATAAATGCTGGTCAAATCAATGATGTCCACATCCCATAAAATTATTTTTTTCAAAATCTGAACTGATGGTTATGTGGCAAACATCTCCATTGAATAAAGGGGAAAGAGAAGGCAAGAATTATTAGTGGAAATCAATGCACAGATATATTCATTGCTTTCACAAAAAGAGAAGACAATCCAAATGCTTTGTTTTCATGGTCCGCATAGGTGTGCAGCATGAAGATTTGGGGCTATATATCAAGTTTCAATTCATGTTCTTATCAGTCTGTATCCAAACTATAAATCTGTGTGTTCTGATTTAGGATCTTTGCTGATAGCAACTTCTTCCAATCCTATAAGCCTATAAAACTACAAACCTCAGCCAGGATAAGATAAAAAAAATAAGAAAATTAAGCACAAACAGGAAGCCTGTAGTGGCAGATCTCTAGATTCGAGGAAAAAAAGGTGACCAGATGCTGCAGTTTGGATAACCCCTTTTCCTCATGCACTGACTGATAGAAAAGCATATTCCTCTCAAAAAAAATATTATTTTCATTCTATTGTTGCTGTAAATTTAATGAGTTGAGGCTTCTGATGTGAAACTTTACTACACAATCGGGCTTTTGCATTATAACCTCATCTCTGACATGCAATGTTGCCCAGTGAGGATTTCCACTGGGAGTTGTATTTATCCTTTAGTATAAAATTGATACCAGTGTGCCTAAATGTTCAAAATGTTCAAATATTCTTTTTGAACATTTAGCACAGACTATTCCATGAAAGGGGTCCTGAAAAGTCTTCATTTAGCTACTTTTTTCAGTTTTATTTCTTAGTTTTTTAATAGCATGCTGGACTATTCACAAACAACCCAGTTCTCCTGGAATTCACTACATGTGACCATGAGACATAGGAGTGGAAGTAGGCTATTCAGCCCATCAAGTCTGCTATACCATTCAATGTGATCATGACTGATCTGATATAATAATTCTCCACTCTACTTTCCCGCCGTATCGTCATAACCCTTGATTCCCTGACTGATAAAAAAATCTGTTATCGTCACAGCCTTGAACATACTTAACGATCCGGACTCTACAGCCCTCTGCAGTAAAGAACTCCACAGATCTGCTAACCCTCTGAGAGAAGAAATTCCTCCTCATCTCTGTCTTACTCCGAGATTATGCCCTCTGGTTGTCGACTCACCCACAAATGATTTTAACAATCTTGTAATCATGTGTCCTGTACATTGTCTTACTAAGGGATTGGGATCCTAAGGAGAATCTGGGATAGTTAGACAAGAGACTACAGAATTTTAAAACTTAGTAACATTATATTAAATGAAGTTTAAATAAGCCCTTCTGATTCCAAGGAATACAGATAAATTGCTTGACGTAATCATGAATTCTGTAAACAGGGTAAGTTCTAAAAGAAGAGTGAACAGATAGTTTACATTTTACTTCTTCACACAAAGGGAACAAACATATTAAACAAGCTGCCCAGTGAAATAGTTAACAACAACTTAAATTCATGCAGCACCTTCAATTGAATAAAATATCCGAAAGCACTTCAGTAATATAACATGCAACACAGAATCAAAAAAGGAGATATTAGATCAAGTGACCAAAAGTTTTGTCAATGAGATAGGTTTTAAGGAGTAAGTTAAAGAAGAAAAGTGAGGTAGAGAGAGGGAATGGTTTAGGGATGAACTGCAGAGCTCAGGGTCTATGCAACCGAAAACAAGAAGATTTGAAAACAAGGATGAAATTTTGAAATCAAATCATCGCTTGACCAGGAACAAAGAGAGGTTGGTGAGCAAAGGAGTCATGGGGGAATGGAAACTGGTGCGAGTTAGGACACAGGCATTAAGACGGCTTCAAGATTATGGAGGATAGAGTGCGGGAATCCAGGCAAGCGCGTATCAGAAAAGTCAAATCGAGAGAACAAAGGCATGACTGTAGGTTTGAGCAGCAGACGCTCAGGGATAAGGGCGAAGTCTGGTAATGGCACCTAAGCAGGAAGAGAAGTAATTGCAAGTGATTCTCCAGCTACGATTACATAGAGAAAAATAGAACCAGGTAAGAACAGTCCTACATACAGTGGAGAAGCACTGAAGGTTGCAGGCGAGATGAGGAGGGAAAGTTTACCTTTGTCGCAGCCACATACAATGTCATTTGTGACTTTGTTAGCAGCTGTTTGGTAGCTGGGCAGAAACATGACTGGAGGGATACAAGCATGGAGTTCTGGGAAAGATAGGCATGAATTTGGGAGGCAACAGCACTTTAAAGAATTTTGGAGAGGAAAGAGTTGGGAGGGAAGTTTGCAAGGACAGTGAGGTCAAGGGATGTTTTTCTGAGGAAAGGAATGATGATAACAGAAGTAAAGGTGAGATTAAAAAAGGCAACATCTGGAGAGAAAGAACGATTAACAATATTGGCTAACATGGGAGCCAGAAAATGAAAGTGTGTGGTCAACAATTTAATGAGAATAAGGTTGAAGGATCAGGAGGTGAGACCCAGGGACAAGGCATGAGGAGAGATAGGAGAGAAACCAGAGAAAAATGTAAGTTCAGGGCCAGGACTAGAAGGAAATTTCAAGGAAATTTGGTGAGCTCATGAGAGGGAGAGATGCAGCAGAGACAGCTGGCTGAATGGTCTCAATCTTAGAGGCAAGAAATGCATGAGCTCCTTGCACTAACTGTTGAAGGTGAGACTAGAAGAAACAGGGGAGATGTATTTAAGAAGATAGTTTGCACAAGAGTAAAGAAGCTATGGGTTATCTGTTCGTGGGATGTGAGCATCGCTGGCTAGGCCAGCATTTATTGTCCTTTCCTAACTACACTTAAGAAGGTGGTAGTGAGCTGCCTTTTTAAGTCTCTGCAGTTCACGTGATGTAGTATATCCACCGTGCTGTTGGGGAGGGAGTTCCAGGATTTTGACCCAACAACAGTGAAGGGATGGTGCTATTATTCCAAAGCAGGATGGTGGGTAGCTGGGAGAGGAACCTAGAATCATAGAAGCCCTACAGTGCAGAAAGAGGCCATTTGGCCCATCGTGTCTGCACCGACCACAAACCCACCCTGGCCCTACTCCCATATCCTTACATATTTACCCGCTGATCCCTCTAACTTACACATCTCAGGACACTAAGGGGCAATTTTAGCATGGCCAATCAACCTAACCCGCACATCTTTGGACTGTGGGAGGAAACCGGAGCACCCGGGGGAAACCCATGCAGACACGAGGAGAATGTGCAAACCCCACACAGACGGTGACCCAAGCTGGGAATCGAACCCAGGTCCCTGGGGCTGTGAAGCAGCAGTGCTAACCACTGTGCTACCGTGCCGCCCTTCCAGGTGGTGGTTTTCCCAGGTATCTGCTAACCTTGTGCTTCTAGAGACGACAGGTATAGAATGTGCTGTCGAAGGAGCCTTGATGAGTTGCTGCAGTATATCTTGTAGATGATCTACAGTGCTATCGCTGTGGGGCAATGGTGGAAGGGGTGAATGTATATTGCGATGGATGGGTGCCAATCAAGCGGACTGCTTTGTCCTGGATGGTGTCAAGCTTTTTAATTCTTGGAACTGCACTCATCCTGGCACCACTGCACTCCAGGATAGATCCTGGAATAGTGAGCGGTTTTGACAGAAAAGAGCAGCATTTGATAATGTATTACGTGGTTCAACAAGACCTGGTGGATGGATAAACCAGATGTATAACACATCCTTTCAAGTCCGTACCTCTTGGACTTAAGGGACTCAAGATGAATGGCCACAGTGAGAGACAATAATGGGTTTAATGGGGACTAGGTTATTAAAAGTGAAGATGAGGGTGCAATTGATTAAATTAGTAGCTGCAGAAATGTTGTGACAAACAGAGGATCAAAGTTGCATTTTGAAAATGTTGCTGTGAGTGAATTGGGGCATACAGTGCGATATATGAGTGGAAAGTGATCTAAGGAAATGATATCAGAGAGGGTTTTATGGCCTGAAAGCGAGCAGAGGAGAGATGATTCAAAATGGAGCGAGATCAACAGAAGAAACCTGTGCAGAATAAGGGACGAAGGACAGAATGATATTTTTAAATTTTGTACTGTACTCTTCTATGTTCCTATGTAATGGGTGAATCATCCATTAAAGAACATCCGGTAATGAGCATCTCAGACTGAGCTAATGGTCCATTCATACAAATTATGTATTAGCTAACTTCAATAACAGTTAAATCACTCCAGTAAACTCCATTCAAAAAGGTGGCTGTGCTGCACATATCTGGAGGCAAAAAAAAGTTTACAAAAGTTTTTTTTATAAGTTTATTTATTAATGTCACAAGTAGGCTTACATTAACACTGCAATGAAGTTACTGTGAAAATCCCCTGGCCACCATACTCAGTCGCCTGTTCGGGTACACTGAGGGAGAATTTAGCATGGCCAATTCACCTAAAGAGCACATCTTTCAGACTGTGAGAGGAAACTGTCCAGCGGGCAGCATTGTTAGCGGGCAGCAGTGTGAGCAGGAAGCAGAGTGAGGAAGCAGAGCAGAGTAAGGGCTTTGGCTCACAGGGCTTCGGCGAAAACAGGCGGAGGCAAGGAAGGTTGTTGTTTTTTTTCCAATACTATAAAGGAAATGGCAGGTATGACTGAGAGGCCAGTTTGCTGCATTCGGTGTGAGATGTGGGAGTTCCTGGAGACGACTTGCCTCCCGGAGGTCCATATCTGTGCCAGATGCATGGAACTGCAACTCCTGAGGGACCGTGTAAGGGAGCTGAAGCTGTGGCTCGATGACCTCAGTTTAGTCAGAGAAAATGAGAAAATAATAGATAGAAGTTATCAGCAGGTAGTCACACTGGGGCCTCAGAAAGAAGACAAGTGGGTCACAGTTAGGAAGGGTAAAAGTCATAAGGGTGATGTACCAGAAAGTACCCCAGTGGCAGTCTCCCATAATAGTAAGGGCTGGGCAACAGATGGGAGAGGGGAAGTGAGTGAGCAGTCAGTGGAGGGATCCCCTGTGGTTGCCCTCCAAAATAGGTATATTGTTTTGGATTCTGTGGAGGGGGATGACCCTGCAGGGGTAAGCCACGAGGACCAGATCGCCTGCACAGAGACAGGCTCACAGGCCCAGAAGGGAAAGAAGGGGATTTGGAGAGAAATAGTGGTGGGGGATGCGATGGTTAGAGGCACGGACAGGTGGTTCTGCGGGCGCGAACGAGACTCCAGGATAGTAGTCTGCCTCCCTGGTGCCGGGGTATTGGATGTCTCCAAGAGGGCAGGAAGCATATTAAAAAGGGAAGGTAATCAAACAGATGTAATTGTACACATTGGTGAAAATTACGTAGGTAGAAAGAGCAGGGGGGTCATACGAGAGCAATTCAGGGAGATGGGTGCTGGGCTAAAAAATAAGGCCTCTAGGGTAGCAATCTCTGGACTGCTCCCAGTGCCTCGTGCTAGTGAGGCCAGGAACAGGGAGATCCTACAATTGAACACGTGGCTAAAGGACTGGTGCGAGAGGGAGGGTTTCAAATTCATAGATCATTGGGAAGTCTTCAAGAGAGGATGGCACCTGCACGGAAAGGATGGGTTACACCTTAACTGGAAGGGCACAAATATCCTGGCTGGGAGTTTTGCTAGAGTGGTTTGGCAGGGTTTAAACTAGTGTGGCAGGGGGGTGGGGATCAAAACAGTAGGTCAGTAAATACTGAGGCTGGGGTCGAGCTGGGGGCCAGGGCAAGGCTAGCTAAGAAGAAGACCATTCTGGAGCAGGATGACCTGAGTGGGCCTGGAGGTCTGGAGTGCATCTGCTTCAATGCAAGGAGCGTAACGGATAAGACAGACGAACTTAGGGCCTTAATGCTTACGCAGAATTTGGATGTGGTTGCGGTGACAGATACATGGTTAAAAGAAGGATAGGACTGGCAGCTGAATATTCCGGGGTATAAGTGTTTTAGGCGAGACAGAGGAGGGGCTAAAAAAGGTGGGGGAGTAGCGGCATTAGTTAGGGAGCATATTACAGCGGTGCAGAGGGTGGACAATTTAGAGGGGTCATGTAATGAGTCGCTGTGGGTGGAGCTCAGAAACAGGAAAGGTGCAATCACTATGCTGGGGGTGTACTACAGGCCACCCAACAGCCCACGGGAAGTGGAGGAACGGATATGTCAGGAGATTCTGGATATGTGCAGAAAAAATAGGGTTGTTGTAGTGGGAGACTTTAATTTCCCTGGTATAGACTGGAAAGTGCTTAGGGCTGGGGGTCTGGACGGGGAGGAATTTGTAAAATGCGCACTGGAAGGTTCTTTGGAACAGTATTTAGATAGCCCAACTAGAGAGGGGGCTGTACTGGATCTAGTTCTGGGAAATGAGCCCGGTCAGGTCATCAAAGTTTCGGTAGGGGAACATGTGGCAAATAGTGACCACAACTCTGTTAACTTTAGGATAGTAATGGACAAGGACGAGTGTTGTCCTAAGGGTAGGGTGCTAAATTGGGGGAAGGCTAACTATAGCCGGATTAGGCAGGAATTGGTGGCCGTTGATTGGGAGAGGCTGTTCGGGGCTAAGTCCACGTCTGGCATGTGGGAGTCTTTTAAGGAACAGTTGATAAGGCTGCAGGACAGGCATGTGCCTGTAAAAAGGAAGGATAGGAAAGGTAGGATTCGAGAGCCGTGGATCACCAGGGAAATTGAGGATCTGATCAAAAAGAAAAGAGAGGTGTACGTTAGGTCCAGGCAACTGAAAACAGATGGAGCTCTGGAGGAATACGAGAGAGTAGGAAAGAACTCAAACGGGGAGTTAGAAGGGCAAAAAGAGACAGGATTAAGGAGAATCCTGAGGCATTTTATTCATATGTTAGGAACAAAAGAGTTGTCAGGGAAAAAGTCGGACCTCTCAGGGACAAAGGAGGGGAATTATGCTTAGAACCCAAGGGAATAGGGGAGGTCCTAAATGAATACTTTGCATCAGTATTCACAAAGGAGAGGGACTTGTTGACTGGGAGTGTCTCAGGGGGAGGAGTTGACCTGTTAGAGAGAATCTCCATTACAAGGGAGGAAGTGTTAGGTTTTTTAGGTAACATTAAAACTGACAAATCCCCAGGGCCTGATGGCATCTATCCTAGACTGCTCAGGGAGACAAGAGATGTAATTGCTAGGCCTCTGACGGAAATCTTTGTCTCTTTATTGGACACAGGTGAGGTCCCTGAGGATTGGAGGATGGCGAATGTGGTCCCGTTGTTTAAGAAGGGTAGCAGGGATAATCCGAGAAATTATAGGCCGGTGAGTTTGACGTCCGTGGTAGGGAAGTTGTTGGAGAGTATTCTTAGAGACAGGATGTATGTGCATTTAGAACGGAACAATCTCATTAGTGACAGACAGCATGGTTTTGTAAGAGGGAGGTCGTGCCTTACAAATTTGGTGGAGTTTTTTGAGGAAGTGACAAAAACGGTTGACGAAGGAAGGGCCGTGGATGTCGTCTATATGGATTTCAGTCAGGCATTTGACAGAGTCCCTCATGGCAGGCTGGTTAAGAAGGTTAAGGCTCATGGGATACAAGGAGAAGTGGCTAGATGGGTGGAGAACTGGCTTGGCCACAGGAGACAGAGAGTAGCAGTCAAAGGGTCTTTTTCCAGCTGGAGGTCTATGACCAGTGGTGTTCCGCAGGGCTCTGTACTGGGACCTCTGCTATTTGTGATATATATAAATGATTTGGAAGAAGGTGTAACTGGTGTTATCAGCAAGTTTGCGGATGACACGAAGATGGCTGGACTTGCGGATAGCGCTGAGCATTGTCGGGCAATACAGCAGGATATAGATAGGCTGGAAAATTGGGCGGAGAGCTGGCAGATGGAATTTCATCCGGATAAATGCGAAGTGATGCATTTTGGAAGAAATAATGTCGGGAGGAGTTATACAATAAATGGCAGAGTCATCAGGGGTATAGAAACACAGAGGGACCTAGGTGTGCAAGTCCACAAACCCTTGAAGGTGGCAACACAGGTGGAGAAGGTGGTGAAGAAGGCATTTTATACTCTATACCCCTTTATAGGACGGGGTATAGAGTATAAAAGCTGGAGTCTGATGTTGCAGCTGTATAGAACGCTGGTTAGGCCACATTTGGAGTACTGCGTCCAGTTCTGGTCGCCGCACTACCAGAAGGATGTGGAGGCTTTAGAGAGAGTGCAGAGAAGGTTTACCAGGATGTTGCCTGGTATGGAGGGTCTTAGCTATGAGGAGAGATTGGGTAAACTGGGCTTGTTCTCCCTGGAAAGACGGAGAATGAGGGGAGACCTAATAGAGGTGTACAAAATTATGAAGGGTATAGATAGGGTGAACAGTGGGAAGCTTTTTCCAAGGTCGGAGGTGACGATCATGAGGGGTCACGGGCTCAAGGTGAGAGGGGCGAGGTATAACTCAGATATCAGAGTGGTGGGGGCCTGGAATGCATTGCCAAGTAGGGTGGTGGAGGCAGACATGCTGGCATCGTTTAAGACTTACCTGGATAGTCATATGAGCAGTCTGGGAATGGAGGGATACAAACGAATGGTCTAGTTGGACCAATGAGCGACACAGGCTTGGAGGGCCGAAGGGCCTGTTTCCTGTGCTGTACTGTTCTTTGTTCTTTGAAACCGGTGTACCCGGAGGAAACCCAGACAGGCATAGGGAGAATGTGCAGACTCAGCACAGATAGTCACCCAAGCTAAGAATTGAACCCGGTCCCTGGCAATGTGAAGCATCAGTGCTAACCACTGTGCCACCCGAATAGTCATTGCTAGAAGCATAAATTGCCATGGCTGGCATTTTTCAGGCCACGTGTGGGCCATATGGGGATATACATTGTTGCCCTGTATACACCTATCCCTGACATTGTAAAGGAAAATTAAGGTCTGGAAACGTTTTTTTTTCAATTGCTGCCACGGCCCTTTAATCAGGGTTAGTTCAGAAGACTGGGATTCAACGTGAATTACAGAACTACCTCGAGAAGAAGTAGATCTGCAAATTGAAGAAATAATAGTTAAAGCTAGAAAACAATCCCAATGCTGTATCAGTGCCTGATCATTTTCCTTCAATACTATTTTACTCCCCCCCCCCCCCCCGCCCCATTTTCTGTCTGTTTCTTCCTCCCTCTTGTCTGCAGACTACCTGGAGTAGTGTGGTAGGCTGGGGGACAGACTTATCAATGAATACTTCTCCATATGAGACAGGAGGCAAGCAATGACATGGAATCAGCTGTTGCCAATTTTTCCTTTTTAATTCCTAAACACTCTGTGGCTTCATCAAAACCTGAACTCACTCAAAGGAGTTTTGGAGCTCAAAAGGTCGTCAAGGTTAAGGTTTCAACCTTAGTCACTTCCATAATCTGTTGCTAAAGATATGAAAAAGTCTAATGTTTAGTTCTTGCTCAAGCAACTTTTAAAAATTATTTTATTGGACGAGGACATCACTGGCTCGGCCAGCATTTTTCTTGCCCATCCTTAATTGCCCGGAGAAGGTGGTGGTGAGCCACCTTCTTGAACCACTGCAGATCATGTGGTCTGGGCTCACCCACAATGCTGTTTGGGAGGGAGTTCCAAGATTTTAACCTCATGAAGGAACAGCAATATAGTTCCAAGTCAGAATGGTGTGCGGTTTAGAGGGGAACTTGCAGGTAATGGTGTTCCTGGACCACTGATTGAGTGATCAAGCACTCTACTTGTGGACCTGGGCTCTTAGCAAGGCAGTGCAATAAACCACTAAGAAAGAACAGAAGGTTGATTCCTGTGTGTGTCTTCCATCCCATCCACTGTAACTTCAGCAGAGAATCCACAGAAACCCTGCAGAAACTATGTTTACATTCTTTTTCCAAAGTATCCACAAATCTTCTGCTGAAGTTATAGCAGTTGATCAGGAGAGCCCCTGTGGAAATTCAACTGCTTGGAATTCTACACAGAGCCTCACTCTAACATTGACAGTTTAGGAACCTATTCATAGTTCTCCAGAATTCTCATTGTCCACTCATGCTCTGAATGTGAATGCAACGATATTCTACTTCAGCTATCGAGCCTTAACTGAAAAGTCTCTAATGCTCTGCTACAACCATTATGGGTCCTCTTAATCCTGAGTCCAAGGTAACTATACCAGCTAGGAACAGAGGCACAGGAGTAGGCCATTCAGCCAACCCCTTGAGCACACTCTGCCATTCAATTAGACCATGGCTGATATACTCCTTAACCCCATTTCCTGCCTATGCTGCGTAATCCCTCGATACCCTTACCTAACAAAAATCTATCTCAGTCTTGAAAGCTCCAAACGGTGTTGGTAATCTATTGCCTTTCAGGGGAGAGAATTCCAAATTTCTATTAGCCTTTGTGTGAGAGAGTCCTTGCTGAGTGGCCGAGCTCTATCATTTGATTATGTTCCCTTGTTCTTAATTCCCTACCACAGGAAATAGTTTTTGCATAGCTATTGTATTGAATCTTTTTTAACATTTTAAGCACCTCGATCATCAGACATACTGCATTTTGGTATGCATTGAACGACTGACCTTTCTAAAAGTGGGGACAGGAGTACAACACCTTTCTGCCAGTTTGCTTGGCTTCTTTAGATTTCCGATGTAATCTCCAGCTGACTGTGGCTAAATACTTTTGACTGAGGAATAATTTACCATCAGCTGCCCAATTTTCAATTAATTAGCAGTAGTAAACACATAAAAGCAGTGTAACTCAGAGTATCCTATCATATAGTAAAAATTCATGTGTATTCTTCATGACAATTTAATTTTGAACTGTTAGTTGAAGTAACAGATTATTATTTTTCAGTGTCAATAGAAAATTAGAATATGAATACCCCCTCCCATCTTCTTCATTTTGCTTTCGAAGGTTTTGATTCATGCTTGAGCTTGGTTGAATGGAAATTGGCATGCCTCCAGTGGTTTGCTCAAATAACTATTCTTTACATGTGAGCATGGATGGGGAGTTACAGGGGGCTATTGAACCATGGGATTTATCACAGCGGGGCCTGATCCCGTCTTTATCTCAGATATACACACATAAACATTTCAGAAGTTGACAGCAATTTGGCTGTACGTACTCCATCACTGCAGCAAGGATGCTGAGACTAATTGTCAAACCGCATGACTACCTTATTGGCTGAGATCAGCCATTCTGCACAGAGCAGGGACCAATTCTGAGAACCTTTCAGGTCTGCATGGCACAATGCCACATCAGGCAATGCAATTTTCACTGAAACATTGGTTCCCCAGTGCAAGTAATGAGAGAGTGCTGCACTGTCAGAAGCACCATCTTTCCCATAAGGCGTTACATTGTGGCCCCATCTTCCATTTCTGGCTGATATACGAGATCCCATGGCACCATTTTGAATAGAAGAGCAGGTCTCCCAAGTGGCCTAGCCAACATCTAACCCTCAATCAATACCAAAAAACAGATTAGCTGGTCATAATCATATTTGTCTGTAGGACCTGGCTTTGAGCAAACTGATGGTTGCATTTCTCCAAACAGAGCAGCAACTATGCCTCAAAAGTACTCAATTAGCTGTAAAGTGCTTTGTGAAATCACCAGATTGTGAAAGGCACTATATTAGAGGCAAATCATTCATCCCTTCTGGTGGCACAGTGGTACAGTAGTTAGCACTGTTGCCTCACAGCGCCAGGGACCCGGGTTCGATTCCAGCCTCGGGTGACTGTCAGTGTGGAATAACAGCAAATAAATCCATTATTCCGGGTTTTCCAATCTCACAACAGCATCCCCACACTGAACCCACCTCCAAACTGAAATCTATGTCATTAGTTCTGAAGCTACAGGTGGCAAATGATGCACACTAGATGCCAAAACATACAGTCAATGCTTCAGATTTCCATATGGTTTGATGAAAGGATAGAAATAGGAATTCCTTCATTGATTTCCTTTTGCATAAGTAAGTGTGAAGGACATTATTGTTGATTTGAATTATAAGCACTCTAATTACAGATCTACCCTCATCACAAATTGGCAGTTCTTTTAGAAACAGTTATGTTTGCCATGTTATTTCCTTTGTATCTCATTCGCTATCTGAATTTAAAGTAACCTCTCACTCTCCTTCTACCCACTGTTCCACACATGAATCGCATGGACAGGCAAAAATCTTCTCCACACACATTCTAAAATAGACAGCAGAAGGTGTGTGATAGTCATCCCTTAAGTGAGCCACAAACTTATTTTTTCTCATTGGATGGAAATGACAAATTTTGTGAAATAACAACAGAATTGTTCCCCATAACCAAACAGCTTCGCCACACTCAACTGTTTAGGGTCAGTTCTAAACAATAGCTATTTGGGTGAATTAATGGACATCTGACTGCAAATCTGGAAGCATGGCCCAGGATAAGGTAACGCTTCAATCAAGAGAGCCAGAAAACAGATGGAAGAAGTTGCACTACAATAATTCTTGCTGTGATAAACAATAGTGAGGAAATTCCTCGCACTGGCAATGCTACTTCGCTGGGAAATCACCCTGTTTACCTGCATTAATGGGGTTGCCACTGTACTTCTGGAAGAATATATTGGCGGAGTGTGTGGAGCTCTGAGGAATTCCCCAGCCAGTGTCTCTTGTGCAGCTCAAACTATTCCTGATAGACGTTTTGGCTGAGAAAATTGGTCTTTAGAGGAGGATAATCCTGGCTATTCCAAAAATTAAGCCTGCCTGAAAACTCCCTGAGCATCATGACAGTGCTCTTCAAATGTATTAAAGACTGTCGATAATAGCCACCCTTGGGATTGACAACAGGTTGACTTTACAGGCAGTCCGCCCCTTAATGCAGACTTTGAATCTGAATCATTGCAATGAGTACTGATAAGAATGTCATTACACGGTCACTTTAGATAGGTGGTTATATCTTTTTGCGATACTGTAGCACATTGTTAAAGATCAACAATATTTTATTTTGTTCCCCCTGCCTTTAGGCGTTAACTCCATTTTGGAGTACCGTGGGCGCTGACCACCATCAGATGATGCCTTAGCCAAATGACAACTATGAGCATTGACAGCAAAATTGGAAGGGCTACTCAACTACCAGGCAGATCGTACCAAAATCCAGCCTCTTCCATGGGTTATCGGGTAACAATCAGCAGCGCCAACCTTGGTCAATTTTTCTCTCCTTAAGCAAGGGGCCAACTGTATCACCTGTACCATCATCTTGTTTGAGAACAGTTGCTCTGCACAGGGCAAGGATTGAATTTAGGACTTCCCCAGGCTCTATAGTTACCTACTGATGAGGTAATCTCGATGAGCTGCTGAGAGAACTGAAAATAAAAGTTTATTTATTAGTCACAAGTAGGCTTACATTAACACTGCAATGAAGTTACTATGAAAATACCTTAGTCGCCTGTTCGGGTACACTGAGGAAGATTTTTGCATGGCCAATGCACTGAACCAGCACATCTTTTGGACTGTGGGAGGAAACCCATGCAGACATGGGGAGAACAAAAGTACAGGATTTTTAAAAAAGTAGTTCTATAAGTTTCCATTATGTACACTGCCTAGTGGTGAGCCGAAATTGTATAATCTTCATAAGCAACAAAAACAGAAAATTCTGGAAAATCTCAGCAGGTCTGATGTTAGGAATGGGTTAACTGCAACCTTCCACTGTAGACCTAATGTGTACGTTAATTGTTTAATAATACTCATGGGGATATATAAAGAGGTTACAGGTGGCACTGGGTGTTGGGTGTATGTATGTGGAGTTGTAAAAGAGAATAAGGTGTGTGTGAGAGAGAGAGAGAGAGAGGGAGGGAGGGTGAGAGAGAGAGAGAGGGCAGAGAGAGAGGGCAGAGAGAGAGGGCAGAGAGAGAGGGCAGAGAGGGCAGAGAGCGAGGCAGAGAGAGAGGACAGAGAGAGAGGGCAGAGAGAGAGGGCAGAGAGAGAGGGCAGAGAGAGAGGGCAGAGGCAGGCAGCTGGACTGCAACAGAGAGGTTTAATATCTGACAGCACCTGTGGAGAGAGAATAGAGCCAATGTTTCCAGTCTAGAGTCATCTAGACTAAAAGTGTTGGCTTTGTTCTGTCTCCACAAATGCTGTCAGACCTGCTGAGATTTCCAGTGTTTTTGTTTTGGATTTCAGCATTCGCAGTATTTTGCCTTAATCTTCATAAGTTCATGCATGTAATATTGGATAGTGCCAAAACTATGATTACCAAGAATGTATGGCAATGTAAAGTCTTGAAAAGGTGACACTGCAGAGTTCAATTATTTGCAATATGTCCAAGAAAGCAAATGGCTGCACATTGCCTGGCTTGTTTAAGGTAAGCACTAAGGAATTCCAAAGTTTTGACACCCTGGGAGGTGTGAAACAATGGAATAGATCTTGATTTCAACAATGTGGAGGAAAATGATAATTACATGTGACATATCATAACATGTAAGCTTTACACTAAGTTTCTGCCATGCTACTGTTGTCACACTTTGATTAGCCAGAAGTAAAAGAGCAATAAATCAGCCTTGATGAGGTAAAATACCAACAAATTGGAAGTGAGGAGAGTAGTCTGTAGCTCAGAAAAATGGAGCTGATAGTACATTTTGTGCCTTATGTGGTACAACATATCCATTAGCAGGGAGATCTGCTGGTGATTTATAGTGATAGCCCATTGCTAAAACAGATGCAAAAGTTGCAATGGAGAGAAACAAGAAAAATTGCTTCAAAGACTATGTTTTGCACATTCTATGCCAGATCCTTTTCTCAGTCATCCTGCATCTTCACCAATTCTTCAAAGATGCTTATCCTTTTGCTGCTTCCTTATTAGACAACCATCATATGCAGAATGCAGCAAAGTAATGTGGCTCAACTACCCTGTCTTGGCCACTTTGCAGGTAACCCACAGTGACTAAGGTACTGAATAGAACTTTAGGTTAAAGATGCCAATAATATTTCTGGTGGTCCCACGGCTATTTATTGTGCTGCTCAGGTGTTGGGAGTTGTGGAGGGGTGTGATCAATCCGGTATGGAGGAGATGTCCCTAGCCTCCATTCTCTGACCTATCCAGAGGGGTATTAGAATAAGGGGATTGATAATTGTCTTAAAATTGCCTTAAAACTGCAAGTTTTATTAAAGCTGTTTGTAAATCTGGCACAGACTTGGATAGTCTGGTGGTGATCACACATCAGTCGGGTATTGATGGATTGATATCCCTTTCTATGAAGATCTCTGCTGTCTTGAATGAGGTGCAATCAATGATATTCCATATGAGGGAAGTCAGCCTCAGCTACAATCTGAGGATTCATTCATTCTGGCTGTCGATGTTCATCAACAGTGTACTGACTGGCTCTGGTTAAAAGGATATTAGTGACCTGCTGTGCACTGCAGGTCTGGGGGATGATGTTGATGTCTCCTCTGGCAGTCAAAGGAGCCTGAAGCAAAAGTTCAGGGCAGCAGCAAACTTCACAGCCACCCACAAAGGATGACCCTATGGTCGAGCAGTTAATAAGGCAAGCTGTGGGCTGCTGCACGGATCTGTATTTACCTGGCTAATGAAGCACAGTCTCCCCCCACACTATTCCTCTAAATGCCCTAGAAAGTGCTTCAACCCATGGACTCCACAGACTGGGTAAGACCTCTACTACCTAGCCTCCTTCACCTGCCATGTGTTACCAAGCTCTGATGCTAATCTCCCTGATTTCTAAGGTTTATGCTGCTATTAGTCCATCTAGAATAAATAAACAAAAATGGCAACCAGGACAAGCTGAAGCTGCTTACTTTGGGCGAGCAAGATAAACATGTTAAAAAGTGATCTCCCAGCTCAGAAATGCATTTGGAATACACAACAGCAACAAATTATATTTATGTAGCACCTTTAACATAATAGAACATCTCAAAATCGCTTCACTGAAACACTATCAAACAAAGTATAACACCAAGCCACAAGGTGATATTAGGTCAGGTGACCAGAAGCTTGATTTTTTAAGGAAGGAAGCAAGGTAAAGAGGCAGAGGTGAGTAGAGATGGAATTCCAGAGATTGGGACGTTTACAACTGAAGGCACTGCCACAATGATGGAGCAATTAAAATTTGGAATGCAGAAAATTAGAGGAGCGAAGATATGGGTTGAAGGAGGTTTGCTGAGATAGGGAGAGCACAGCATTAGAGCAATTTGAAAACAATGATGAGAATTTTAAAATCAAGACTTTGCTTGACCAGGAGCCAATCAGGTCAGCTAGCACAGAGGATGACGGAGGAACGGGGCCTACTGCAAGCTGAGACACAGGCAGCAGAGTTTTGGATAACCTTAAGTTTACGGAGGGAAAGATGTGGGAAACTAGCTAGGAGTGCCTTAGAATAGTTGAGTCCAAAGAAGACAAAGGCATGAATGATGGTTTCAGCAGCAGATGAACGGAGACAGGGGCAATGTGGCAGAGGTGGAAATAGACATTCTTAGTGACGATGTGACTATGCGATCAGAAGCTCATTTCAGGATCAGAAGTAACACCGAGGCTGCAAACAGTTGGACCTAATCTCAAACTATTGCTAGAGACAGGGATGGAATCTCGAACTAGGAAACAGTTTGGAGCAGAGAACAAAAGCCATGGCTTCAGTCTTAACGCTATCTAATTGGGCACCTTAAGCACAAAAGCATAGAAATCCAATTGGTCTATATTAATGGGGGTGGGTACTCTTTTAAATTCCCCCACAGATTATGCTAGTCAATTACTGAGGTCAAATTCATAAGGTATTAGTGAGTGGATTATCCATTGGGCAATCCTTGCTTCCAAAACTGCATGGGGATCAAGGAATTCCTATTTAAATGCATTCTTTAGGCACCCGCAGGTTCCAAATGGAATTAGTTGCTCCATGAAGATCAGAATCAGGGACTTTGAAATCAGAACGCAGAAATAAGTAGATTTTCCCAATTTTAACAATCCACCTGCTCTGTTCCTTCCATGATGTGGAGATGCCGGTGTTGGACTGGGGTAAACAGAGTAAGAAGTTTAACAACACCAGGTTAAAGTCCAACAGGTTTATTTGGTAGCAAAAGCCACCCCTTTTGCTTTTGCTACCAAATAAACCTGTTGGATTTTAACCTGATGTTGTTAAACTTCTTACTGTTCCTTCCAGGCAGAGAGGGTTAAAATTAAGGTCCTTATGTTTCAGGACATATTTTCAGGTTCCGAAAACTCCCTTCTGCTTACTATATGAATCAATGCAGCCTTTCCCCAATTACCAAGAAGCATTGAAATGGGCACAATTTACAAAACTGTTTTGCTAATTTTAAAAAAAAACCTAAGTTTAGAAATCATTAATTTGGGGATTCCTACTGTGGCTGTTTGTACAGCTCAGGCATCCTCCATGTTACTTCGGCTCAAGAATGAAAAAGGTGAAGTGGAATAAATTTGGATCTGAACATCTCCTGATAAACTTTATCGTTTGTGCAAGTCATTCATACTTTGAAAACAGCAACAGAAATGTTGATTACTTGGCATGAAACATTCTAACACAGATAACATTCTAGAGAACACTTTGACAGTGGTATACAGGGCCAAGAAAAATACTGATAAACTTGTAAAAATTGTTGAAGCTGAAATTGGGAGTCTGTTGCTCAAATTCAACTAAATTAGATAAATATAAAGTAAGGAACTGAAACGAATAAAATTGTCATCCATCTACAACTGATTACACCAAAATAATTTTATTTTCTTCATCAGTCAAAAGAACAGAAAACTGGTATTTTGCATCCTGTACAGCTTTCATTGGAAAGATGGAGGCTGAGGGAGACCTGATAGAGGTCTATAAAATTATAGGAGGCATTGACAGGGTGGATAGTAAGAGGCTTTTTCCAAGGATGAAAGTGTCAATTACAAGCGGCCACAGGTTCAAGGTGAGAGGGGGAAAGTTTAAGGGAGATGCGTGGGGGTAAGTTTTTCACACAGAGTATTGGATGCCTGGAACTCGCTGCCAGAGGAGGTGGAGGAAGCAAGCACATTAGCAACATTCAAGAGGCATCTGGATGGGTTCATAAATAGGGAGGGAATGGAAGGATACGGACTGAGTAAGGGCAGAAAGTTTTTTCTTTAGTTTAGTTCGGGCATCATGGTTGGCACAGGCTCAGAGGGCCAAAGGGCCTGTTCCTGTGCTGTACATCTCTTTGTTTTTTATGTGTAAGTAAATGCATTAATATAATCAACACAAGATCTGTAGGCCAAAATGCAATATAATATATGTACCAGGAGTTTAAGTAATTTTATTCAAGCCAGTAAAATAATTTTAGTTATTTAGAAATATTCCAACTGAACAGAAATGGAAATATTCAGGAGATGCCAAAGTAATAGCTTGTACCACACCATGTTATGGGACAACACTCAAGAATCTTGTTACCATCCAGGAAAAGCAGTTTACTTGACTGACACCTCATCTGCAAACAATCACTCCCTCCATCATCGGTGTATATTGACAGCAGTGTGTACCATCTACAAGATGCACTGCAGCAACTCACCAAGGCTCCTTAAACTGCACCTTCCAAACCCATGATCGCTACTAACTAGGACAAGGGCAGTAGACACATGGGAACACTACCACCTGCAGGTTCCACTCCAAGCCACTCACCATCCTAACTTGGAAATATATTGCCATTCCTTCATTGTCACTGAGTCAAAATCCTGGATTTCCCTCTCTAACAGCACTGTAGATGTACCTTCACCACATGGACTGAAGTGGTTCAAGAAAACAACTCACCACCACCTTCTCAAGAGCAATTAGGAATGGGCAATAAATGCTGGCCTTGCTAGTGACATCCACATTTCATCATTGAATTTTTAAAAACTAAAATGAAACCAAACTATAAAGAGAAAAATCAGCACTAATAGACTAGAAATGTGCATCAGAGTTTAAGTCACTGGAGAATCTACAATAATGCAGTTGTTTAAAAGTGCAACTTCTCTGCAAAGAAAGCAAAAGATTTCAAGGACTAACTTGAACAATTCTTTTCTAAGCCTAGAGGTGGAGATCAGGCAGACAACAATACTGCTAATATTATTTTTTAATTTCCTCAATTTAAAGTACATTCACAAGGTTACTGAAAATAAATAAGTCATAGGCACAAGTGAGTTAGCTATTTTAAAAACTAAAATAACCGAATCACTCCAACACAATGGAACACATTCACTGCACTAAGAACTTGCTCAGATGGGAATAAAATTGAGGATAAATTTTGAATGAATTACATTGTGCTGTTTGTTTTTTTGTTCCCTACAGTTTAAATAAAGGCCAGAGTCACTAACAAAAGAAGCTGTGCTCTCTGTCGAAATGTGCAAAGGCCATTTGATTAATTTCACTGTGCAAAACATCCAACATATTGTTGCACTATGTAAAAACTCAATTCAGTTTTTATACACTACATTTGCAAGTTCAAGTACAAGCACAAAAGCTGCACATTATCTCTTTCCATCAGACACTGGTTACATACATACTGTTCACTTGTAATTTGCAATCCTCAGGTTTTCCTTGTTACCATATTTCTTCAAATTTTGTTTTCAAAACTGTTGCTAGGTAACATTATATGTAGGCAATGATTATGATTTTTAAAAATGCTTTAACTAACCATACGTTTGTTACTGCTTTGGCATTCTTGGCTTTTTACCTTGCTTTGTATAGTTCGTATTCCTGATCTATTTATAGCCAATGAGGAAGCTGTACTAAATACTAGGATGTGTAATTCCATGAATATTTAATTTGACATATGGTGGAATTCTTCTATATACAATAAGTTAAGATAGCGGCGGGTGTGGGGGGGGGGGGGGGGGGGTGGGGGGGAGGAATTCTACCTAACTAGATCTGAATATAACAAGGCCAGCTATTTGATTGTTCCATAAGGAAAGGAAAACTGTGATTCAGTAACAGTTTCTATTCATCAGGACACAGGAAATAATTTAATATGTGGACACCAAACTGTATTTTTTTAAAGTATCTATGAGATACTGAAGTATGCTTTCCACATTTTATAGACAGGGCTCCGGTTACAGTATTTTAAAATTAATTCCATGATGCCAAAGGCAGACAGTTTGGATTTTATGCAGCTAGTTTGATAAAATTAATGCACGCTGCTTATGCTGGTGGATCTTTACAGTTTGGCTATTCAGCATTTGAAACATGAGCAAAAGTTTGTAGTGAGGTTCACAACCTGCTGCCTCACAACCCTCCTGTATCTCCATTTTGTTACCTGGGTTCTTAGCCCCATTTTTCGTTTGTATTTGTTTTGTTTATTTTTTGACGAGACCAAAAAACGTTCTGCTACTGAGAATAAAAACCACCGGCCGAATTGTACAGTCAGTTGTAAGTAAATGCAGCATCCCTGTTTATTCAGAAAATCAACTGATGATAAATAATCTATCGAATGCATTTATAAATACTGGTTTCTTCCCTCTCTATCCACCATGAAACCAGAAATGACCCGACCCCTAACGTGTTATATATGTCCACAAATGTAGCTCACAAGATCTAAACATTATCCGACCGACAGGCTACATTAAAAAAATTACAATGCAAGAAACTGGCATTATCATTTTAAAACTTTCAATGATTTTACAAGTAACAACAGCTTTCAAATCCACATTCAATACACATTTTACTATTATTGAACTATGCTGTTAAAAAGAAAGATAATAAATAATAATTACCTTACTGGAATGTTTAGTGACACACTAGACGTAAAGGATTCGGAGAGATCAGGGACTTCCTATCCACTGCAGTCAGAACCTGCACTCTTAACTAGGCCCGAGACGACCAAGAAAACATCTCAAAAGCAAAAAAAACCCTGCCTTACATATTGCAGTGCATCGTTCAATAAATTGTTTAATCCGCTCCATAACAATAAACTTCAACAACGACCTTGATTTTCACCACTCCCACCCACCTCAATACTTTTTCCATTTTTCTGATTGCCCATGTCACCTGTGTTTTCTGCTTTTTTTCAAAACTCCCGGAGATCACTGCTGTTCATTTGTATGCTAATAGATTCTGCCACATGGACAAAAGTGATAATAGTCCTAGTGGAAATATCAACAGGCCGAGACAGAAACTCGAAAATCATAGTTAAAAACAACAGTAAAAGGGAGCGAAAGAGCAAATGCACATACTCTGCGACGGCTGCTGAATCAAACACAATCTCAGCTTAAGGGCATCAGACAGACAAGAGACTGCAGAAAGCTAGCTATGTAGCATGCATCGAATATGAGCTCCCTTAAGAGACAATCCTTCTGCAGCAGTTTAAAATCACTAGCATAATGCTGACTTACCTCTTCCTCAGTTACAGTCTGACATCAGGGAAAGTTGCATTCCAACCAGATCAAAATGTGTGGCCAAAATTTCATGGATTTCAGAACAATGGAAGCAAACGTGACAAGTGTTTCCTAACACTGCCATCAATTCTGTGGTCGATTCTACTAGACCATGGTTTGGGATTGTATACCTTGTGCTACTGATACAGTACCCACGGGTCCTTGAATCTCTAGAGCTGTGTGTGCCTAGTATTATGTGCAGTGCTGTATATAATGTAATATATGGAAAAGCTGAATGCGTGACCAAAAAAAAACTACCCTCCTAATTTAAAACTAAAACTTCAAAAATTTTCAAACATTTGGTCAGAAAATTCCATGGTGTATGAATCTAAAAAGAAATTAAAAAGCAGCAACTGCAAAAAGAAAATTAGTGTTTGGAGCTTCAGAGACACCACAGATTATAGTAATAATCTCTGGTGATCTGCATCAGATCATTACTTTTTAAATTGGATGATGTCTATGAATTATTAGATTAAAACCTTAGAACACTAATTTACTTTGCACCTTACAAAATACATTTGCCACTTCCTATTGTCAACCAAATGATGCACATAAACTTCAATAGTTCTACCATCTAAAAACAAACCAATATAGGGATCCTTATCTGCAAATATTCGAATCATAGTAGTCTAATACTACAGAGCAGTGCAAAAACATGGGCATTGGACGTTTAATATTAAACATTCTCACAACTTTGTTTCCTGTAGAAAGAGATTTTTTAAATATTTCAAGCACTGCAAATTTATCTGCTCTAAATTACCAGAACTATAATTATGAAATGATGCTTCACTAAGTTCTATCCTCCTTTAATTTATATATTGATCATTATAGGCTAATATCTTCATTAACAATATCAGTTATCCAATACAATACTTATTGCTTTGATTTGAAAAGTTAGAGTGGTGAAGTTGCACAAATAATTTAATCTGGTTTACAATTGAGACTTCAAAAAAGCAGCATTCTGAAATAATGCTGGACTTCCCAAAATATATTCTGCAGCTATAACAACAAGGCACAATCTGGGTGTTTTATTAAGCCCCCAACACAATGAAGCATCCTTAGCTAACAAATCAGCATGACGCATAACTAAGGTAAAGCAAAAGAGTCATTCTCAGTCTGTCTGCTAGCCAGTAGGGGGTCAGTCAGGGCTCAGAACACCAGCCATGGACAGCTCCCGGTGCTGACAGGACATTCAGACACATTTTCCAACTGAAATCACCTCTTAAAATAATCTGCAAATAGACTGATGCACAAACTAAATAGCAAAGTTCACAGAATAATTGCAATGAAGCATAAATCCCTAAAAATCACATTAAATAAATTAATCTAGGAATTAGAAGCAGTCAAAAGTTACCTTGCAGGGGGAGAAAAAAGTATCGATAGGCATAAAAGGATGAACTATAGCAGCACACTTTCTGTTTTATCCTGAAGCTTTCACTGCTGATTTCCAAGCTCACAAGCAACTGAATAAATATCCTGCTTCTGCAGTGCACATAAGCTTGACAGTGCTGAGCAGTTCCAGAGTAGAGCAATAAAAGCTTTGTAAAGTAATAATGCATTTGTAAAAGAAACAGTGCAAGTTATGATGGTCTTCATTAATGTGATGAGATTTAAAAGTGAAAAATATTAAGTCCAAATAATTCTATTTTTTTTAGCTTTGGAGAACCTCCAAGGTATTTTAATTATGTCCCCCTTAAATATATGTTAACCTCGACTCAGAACTATTTGGAACTTTGCAGCATTCAGACTAATTCAGTGATGAATCCAAATGAGATAAGTTGAGAGTTCTATCAACCAGGTCAAGTTTGATACTTTCCATTTATTGCTTACATTTACTGACTTTAGTACTAAATATTGGCTCTTTCACTTGCAAATTTAGGGAAGCCCAAAATATATCTGTGTTTGTTTGACGAAGTACGAGGCTTTCTTTACTTATATTCAGTTAAGCCAGCTATTTGAAAAGATGGCACTAAAATATTTGTGCACACATGTATACATAAAACTTCCAAGCACTTTTAAGCGTGTGTCCTGACTTCATACCAATTACATCAGTTCAACAAATAACAGACCAGTGACCAACTTTTACAAGATTGGAAGACAGATGACAGTATAGTATCAGAGAGGACAGGGTATATGGCTATCATTAGTAACCAACAAACACAACTGAAGATAGGACCACCAGATTCAATAAACAAACTCAAAGGACATTCTGCAGCAAATTCTCAGAGGTGCACAGTTTATAATTACGTTCTTTTGCTTTAACCATTGCCCGAATATAAATCTGAACTGGATCACAGCCGGCACTGCCTGTGTTATTCCTACTTTCTCACGCAGTTACAAAAACACAGCACAGATCACAACTACAAAAAAAGAAAGGACTCTTGTCAAATCCATATCAGAAATATTTGAATGCGAGCAAACTCTTCAGAAAAATTGGGCACAAAAAAGAGAACTAAACTACACCCACCACAATAAGCAAAATACTGTGACTTGAACCAGATTGCAGGGAACAGCACTCTTCGCTGTGCAGAAGCTTAGGTAAAAATGTCGCCTTGGCAAGGATGACAAATGCAGCACGATAGGCTACCAGGCCTAAGGGATCTGTTATACTTCCACATACATCCACTAATGCACACACTCCCACTCATCCTCTCGATAGGCTTTTTTCACATCTTTTTACCAGCTTCAAATCCCCGGCATATGACCTTCTGTTAAATAGATAAAAAAAAATGCTTATCAGTCATGCAAATGAGGCTGAATTCATTTTCCACAACAGATGGCCTCATAGATAATGATGATGGAACACAGAAAATTGAATGTCTCTTGCTATGTGGCCATGGCAACCAAGAGCAGAATAATATCAATAATAAGAGTTGCTGTATAATAAGGTTGTCAGTTCTGAAAATCACACTCTTTCTGAAAAAAAAGCTATAAACGGGCAAGTTAATGTTATATATTTGAATTTTCTGCTTTTATGAATGAATGAATATGAATTTTAATACAAAGTATCACCTTGGTCGCTGAAGCACTCTTGTTTTTAATCTTTCTTTGTTGAAAATTGCATTTTTTGTGTGTGTTTTTGACCGAGTGGAGAGAGGAAGGGGTTCACTATACGGGCGGGGAGGCACTATACGGGGGGGGCGGGGGGCGTTGATTGAAATGCTAGGTTTTAATCCGTGCTTGCTGCAGTCTGGGCTGATAGAGAATGCTGCAATGATGCAACGGTGGCTCGCCTCAGGCTTCCCACCCTGGCTCTCAGGGGGCTGTCCTGCAAAATGAATCAGCAGACGTCCTGAACAAAAACTGATTAAAATGAAAATGGCAAGGCACACGTCTGGGCGGAACTACTGTGCCTCGCTGCTTCGACTGGCAAGCAGCTCTACTCGTGGCTGATTGACACTTGTGTCCAACAGCCCCCTAAAAATAGAGAGGTCTGCAGCATTCTGGAAACAGAGCAAACCCTTGAACAGGCGGCAAAGTCCTTGTTTTTTATATATATGTGTGTGTGTAAAAAAAAGTGTGACTTCTCCTTCAGCTGCGTCTGCCGTTTGCTAGGCTTGTGCCTCTGCTGCTAGCTCTTGTGCATTTTAATTCAGGAATCAATAGAGCCGCTCTAATGGAGGCTTCACTTTTTTTTCCGAGCAGCTGCAGACGCCAGTGCTCGAAAAAAAAAGCTAATGACGTCTGTGGAGGTTTTCAGCTGATTGGGCTCTGCATCGGATGTTCTGTGAAGCAAGGAATAGGAATCATTTACAGTCTGTTAGGAACAAAAAAATGGCAGCTTGGATTTCTCAGTCCGAGCCACAGCGAAACTGAACTACCCTCCCCCCCCCCCCCCCCGCACACACTGGGCTGCTCCGAGAGGCACACTGAGAGCATCATTCTCCCCAAGCCTACGTGACCATCACAGCCTGCAAGCCGCTGCCCTCACACACTGTCAGATATACATATATATATATACATAGTGGCCTGATCTCACACCATAAGTGAAATGAGGACAATAGTAACATTTGCAGAAAACAAATGGTCTCAACATTTTTCTTATGAAATCCAATTGTGGGGTTGGAGAAATTATCCCCCCCCCCAAAAAAAACTTTTGTTATATCGCTATAACATTACGTTCATCCATTATATAAATGTTTAATTAAATTTCTCATGCAGATTTTAAAAATCACCTTTCCCTGTCAATGAAATTATTTCTTATGAAATACATATATATGTCAAATCTAAGTGCTGTTGTGATATTTTCAGTTAAAATGCCATATAGATACAATCATTATGAATTTCAGTTGGGGGCTCAGTGGATTCATTTCTGTCCATTTAACTTGACACCTTCTGTTGGTGAATTCTATCCATCAATACAATCAAAGACTGTCGATTCCTAAATCACACATCATTGTCATTTCTGCATGCTAATTTATGGAACATAGAATCCATTCAGAAACCATTCTGCAGTTGGAGGCCATTCAGCCCATTGCATCAACTCTCTGACAGAGTATCTTACCCAGGCTCTCTCCCCTGCCCTAACCCCATAACCTCACACATTTACCATGGATAATCCATCTAACCTAGACATCTTTGAACACTAAGGGGCAATTTACAAGGCCAGTCCACCTAACCACATCTTTGGACTGTGGGAGGAAATTGGAGCACCTGGAGAAAACACACACAGATACGGGGAGAATGTACAAACTCTACACAGTCAGCCAAGGCTGGTATTGAATCCAGGTCCCTGGCACGGTGAGGCAGCAGTGCGAACCACCATGCCGCCCAGCGTGCCACCGTGCCAAGTAAAATATTTAAAATCCTAAAGTTTTTGACTAACATTTGACCTTTAGAGAATATGTGTAAATAATAAATATTTCTGTTTTGCATTGTTAACTGTAACTCAGTGGTAGCAATCATGCTCGAGTCAGAAGGTTGTTGGTTCAAGTTCCATTCCAGAGACTTGAGAACAAAATCTAGGTTGACAGTTCAGTGCCATACCAAGGGAGTGCCACACTCAGAAGTGCTTTCTTTCAGATGAGACACTAAATCAAGATCCTGGCTGCCTTCTCAGGATCCCACAGCACTATTCAAAGAAATGGAGTTCTCCCTGGTGTCCTGGGAATGTAGGAACGGGAGTCAATCATTCGACCTTTTGAACCTATCTAGCCATTCAATGAGATCACAGATGAACTGTATTCTCACACCATTTAACTGCCTTGCTCCACATCTCTGAATACATATGGTTAGCAAAACTCTTATCAATCTCAGGTTTAAAATACAAGCTGAGATCATGTAATTTCTCCTTGTAATGTAACCCTTGGGGCCCTTGTGACATTCTGATGATTCTGCAATGCACTCCTGGTGTTTCCCAGAACAGTACACAAGTATTCAAAGTGTGGTCTACCCAAGTCTTTGGATAACTGGAGCAAAACTTCTTTCCCTCTCTATTCCACCCCGCTTGTCCATATTTATCCACTAACATCAACTAAAAGAGATTATCTCTTTCGTATCACATTGCTGTTTTGTGAGACCTTGCCGTGGATAAATTGGTTCCCACATGTTCCATATTATTACAATGACAACAGTTCAAAATAAGTACTTAATTGGCTATAAAACTCTTTTTGAGATACCATGAAGTTGTAAACATAGAAACTAGAAGCAAGAGTAAGCCATTTGGCCCTTCAAACCTGCCTCACCATTCATTTTGATCATAGTTGATCATCAAATTCAATATCCTGATCCTGCCTTCCCCCTATAATCCTTGATCCCTTTAGCCCCAAGAGCCATATCTAATTTCTTCTTGAAATCACACAACATTTTGTCTCAACTACTCTCTGTGATAGTGAATTCCACACATTCACCACTCTCTGGGTGAAGAAATTTCTCCTCACCTCAATCCTAAAAGCCTTACCCCTTTATGCTCAAACTATGACCCCTAGTTCCAGACTCCCCCACCATCGGGAACATTCTTTCTGAATCTACCCTGTTTAATCCTATTAGAATTTTAGAAGTTTCTACGATATCCTCTCTCATAAACTCCAATGAATATAATCCTAACCAACATAGTCTCTGCTTATATGACAGGCCTGCCATATCAGGAATCAGCATGGTAAACCTTCACTGCACTTCCTCTATAGCAAGGATGCACTCTCTCTATAGCAAGATGCTATATAATTGCAAGTTTTCATTTATTTTTGTAATTTCTATGTGCACATTTCTATTGTAAGAGACCAGTCCAGGCTGGTCGTCATTCACAGAACTGAACAAAGTAAGAACACATTCAAATTAATAATGTTTTTTGCCACACTAATAATACAGTTCTGTTTTCATATACAGGATGCCTTTGGAGACAGCGCTGTAATTAGTGCCATCAGAGGCGTGGAGAGCCACTTCAAAATGTAGGTTTCTGCATGGCAGCACACAACTATATACAAGTGTCATTTTTCGCCCCGGCCACTGGAGGCGAGTTTTCAACCTACCAATGCAAGATTGTGAAAAAGCAGGCTTCAGAATATTGGCTTATATGGACTCTTTAACATTGGCTAAAGACCAAAGTTTAAAAGTTAAAAGTGTCGGTTTTGCGTAACATGTCATTTGCAGGTTTTGGAATTCAGGTCATTGTATAAAAGCATAGCCGTGCTATTCAAGAGTGCCAGAGGACTGTGTACATGTTCTGGTCATATTTTGTAAAAATATCCAATCAACACTCCATATAATAAGGTGGTTACCTATTAAGGGAAACCTTGAACCTTCATTCATATTTAGAATTCTGATGCTGTGGGACTTTCACACTTGTGAACATATTGTTTCTATTGTCATTTTCTGAATTTAATACTACATTAATTAGCATATGAGCTAAATTTATCTACTAACCTACTCACAGGCTGAAAGATGCATATTCTTAACTTAAACATTTTCAGAATATGATCTGAGCAGCAAATGTTTTTGTGAATACCATGCAGGTGTTTTGAGGAAGAAAATGACATCTTCTAAATAACGGTATCCACAAAACGATACCACAATTTCCTAGATAATCACATTAATAAAATTAATTTTGAAATTACCAAATGTTAGCTTGCAGGAAAAAGAAAAGCAACAAAAGGCGAACATAAAAATAGTGAGCAATTGCACCACACTTTTCTAGGATTTTTTTTCCCTGAAGCTTTCACTGCTGATTTATAAACCTACCAACATCTGAATAACCATTGCAGCTCTCCTGAAAACTCATGAATGATTTGAAGATTTGTATAAGTAATATTCAGGAATTCTTAAGTCTTTGTTGAACAAATACAGGAACGGCTGAATATGAATGTGCACTGTCGAATTATAATTTATTGCTGCAATTTTTAGCATCTGACAATATCTGTGAAAACGACTGTGTTTTTCGATAGCTACTATATTTCCGAGCCAGAGTTACACTGACTGCGTTATATTCCTTCATTCAACTTCACTTCGAATTAACACAGAAAGTGGGACATTTAATGGTTTTCATCCTGTGGTAGATGTGAAGCTGTAAAAACACATTTGTTCACACATTTTACAATCTACCATTACGCAACCTGTTGCCTGTATGGTAAGAAAAGATATTTCCAGCATATTCAAGAGATAATTTCTTTCCGAGATTATCTCTTGCATGGTTTGGTGCTGTCCCAAACATCCCCAAATAAATTTAGTAACCCCTACCCTGTGCCTCTGAGGTTAATGAAGGTTCTTATGGGAATCTTGAGTTATGATATCATCCCAATCGATCACTGCAGACATTTTACCTGGTTTTTCAGTATCAGCACCAGGAAATACACAAAAGGAGGGAAAGCCTTTATCTATTACGTCTGTTTCCTACACATTCCCTGCAGACGTGCACTCTTCACATTTGTAATTCATACACAGAATAAACAGCGGGGAGTGGCCATACACACAAACAATCTAAGAGAGCAAAATCATTGGGCCACGTCATCAGTGAGCCTAAAGGACAAGTAGGTTATGCAGCCTGTCATCATGAATTGATTTTTGTATAAATCTCCACTCCCTGTTATTTATTCCACTTTTACAAACATCACAGTAGCATTAGCAATTTACAAATAGTGCTGTTTCAAAGTAAATTTTTGTCCCATTCCATGGAACTTGCTTTGGATTTAGAGGTCCATTCCTACAAGGTTTTAATTTTTGTTTGACTGTTGCACAGATGGGATATTAAGAGAGGAGTAGAAGATGCGATATCTTCAACCTTAGTGGGCGGCACAGTGATTAGCACTGCTGCCTCACAGCGCCAGGGGCCCGGGTTCGATTCCCGGCTTGGTCACTGTCTGTGTGGAGTTTGCACATTCTCCTCATGTCTGCATGTGTTTCCTCCGGGTGCTCTGGTTTCCTCCCACAGTCGAAAGATGTGCGGGTTAGGTGGATTGGCCATGCTAAATTACCCCTTAGTGTCAGTGGGGTCTTGTTAGGGTAAATGCAGGGGGTTATGGGGATAGGGCCTGGGTGGGATTGTGGTCGGTGCAGACGCGATGGGCCGAATGGCCTCCTTCTGCACTGTAGGATTCTATGATTCTAACCTTGAAGGCGGGGCTCTGCTGCTCTCCCACTGTAAGTCAGGTAGGAGTCCAATTGAACCCACTGGAAAATGGCAGGAAAGCCAGCTGTTCCAGATCCCTGTCATTTGTAGGATTTCTCAGCTCTGCTTTGTAAGCAGAGAAACTTGAATTCATCCCTAACAACACAACCTTGTTCATGGATGGTGGGTTTTCACCCATCCCTGGCTCATTTGGGGCCCATCATGTACCAAAGAGTGACATGCCAAGAGAGGAGAGGCCAGAAAAGGGGGTGCACCAAGGCAATCAAATGACCTGGATGCCCTAATCAAAGGCATAATTAAAAAATATATTTTGATCAGCTCTTCTACCAAGGTGTTGAGAGGTAAATGGATGAGGTCTGGAGGGAGTTAAGAAATCTTCTCTCCAAGTTTTGTTGGTATTCATTCTTAGGGTTAGGGTACTGATGTTAAAGCTGAAAATCTATTGTCAGTTTTCTATTGAAGTTTTCTTGAAAAGTGGTACTGCAGTCTATGTAGTATTTATTGTCGTGGTTTGATGTGATTTAGAATGCCAATGGGGGCAGCTATGATTCAACCAGGTTGCAGTTGGACTGGTGTCACATACAGACCACAGTAGCAGTAAGACAGGTTTCCATCTTTGTGGTCCAGTAGTCAATTGGTTGGATTCTTATATCAATCCAATTGCATCATGGCTACCTTTTTATGAACTGGATTGAAATTCTGAAACTTCCATGATGGGATATGAACTCCTATCCTGTGTATTATTAGTCAATGCTTATGGATTAAAGTCCAGTAATAAGGGTGGACATGCACTTAGAATCATAGAATGTTTACAGCACTGAAGGAGGCCATTTAGCCTGTCATGTCTGTACCAACTCTCTGCAAGTGTAATTTTATCTAGTCCCACTCCCCTGCTTTTTACCTGTAGCCCTGCAAGGTTATCCTCTTCAGAAAATGAACCCATTCTCTTTTGAAAGCTCGGACTGAATCAGTTTCTGCTCTCAGACACAGCAGTCCAGATCCTAAAGTAAGAATTGGGGAAAATTAAGATTAAAAACAGAATGAAACAATGGACAAAAGAACATAAAACTGAGAGTTGATTAGAGGCAGAGACCTGGAGAAATAATGAGATGTAAATTAGCCTATCAGTGGAAAAACAAGAGTTTATGTATTTGACTGGAGAAAAAAATGGATCCATAGATGGAGTAACTTCAAAGTGCAGAGATAAGGAAATTGACGTGTACCTGCCAAAAGCCAACTCCACAGGGTGAATAAAATCAAAGGAAACAATATATATATAACTGTAAACACTAAGTAAGGGGAAAGAGGAGAGAAAGCTAACATCAGAACTGCAGCCGTTGCAGATATAGAGCAGGATGCTAAGACCTTCCAGCCACATGTTTCTCCGCGGCGGGAGGTGGCATGCCTTTCAGTGGCAGCAAGATTCTCTTGTCCCACTGTTGTCAATGAAATTTCCTACTGAAGCCACCCCATGCCATCAGGAAACCCATGGACTGGGATGCAGAGAATCCCGCTGGCATGAACAGCCAGAGAATTCCGGCCATAGTGTCCTGAAAGAAGTAGCCATTTTCCACCTCTGCTGAACCAGAAGACTATTTCCTAGATGTGGTCAACTTAACTGGTATGTAATAATTATTTGGATTGAGCTGATAGAGTTACTTTATATTGGATGTTGTAAAGGGATGTCTCAGAGTTTCAGTTAACGTACGTAGTTGGGGAAAGTTTCATGTGAAATTGTGTGTATAGTGATCAGTGAGTGTAATTAAATGTTGCATTATATTATAGTCCTTCTTCTCATGTGTGTTTTTCTTTATTAATTGTTCACACAATGACTAGACTGTTCCTTACTGTGTTGTAAATCATTCCTCACATTATGCCAAAAAATGAATACACCACTAAAGACTGCTGTTACAAGTTGGCTTTCTGGGTTTTGGGGAAACTTGTATGCAACATCAGTGGAGTTCATAACACTAAGCACTTGACATCTAAACGTTTTTCCTTATATCATCATTGCTTCTTTTACCAATCACCTTACATAAGTGTCATTCTGTTCTCAATCCTTCACTAATGGAAACAATTTCTCCCTATCTACTCTGCCCAGAACCCTTATGATTTTGAATACCTCTGGCAAATAAATGTTCACTCAACCGTCTCTTCTCCATGGAAAACAGTCCCAACTTCTCCAATCAACTAAAGCTCCTCATCACCGAAACCTTTCTCTTGAATCTGTTTTGCACTGCCTCTAATGTCTTCAAATCCTTCCGAGAGTGGACGCAATACTCCAGCTGAGGGTGAACCAGTACTTTATACACTGGTATAAAGCACTGGTTCTAAAGTAAAGTATTTTACTTTACAGTATTTTAAAGTAAAATACTAAAGTATTTGTTTGTTCATTCAGGGGATGTAAGCATTTCTGGCAAGGCCAGCATTTGTTGCCCCTCCTTAACTGATCTTGAGAAAGTCCTGACAAGCCAACTTCTTGAATTGCTGCAGTCTATGCAGTGTAGGTTAACAGCACTATTAGAAAAGGAATTCCAGGTTTTTAATCCAGCAACAGTGAAGGAACAGATATAGTTCCAAGACAAGATAGCATATGGCTTGGAAGGGAACTTGCAGACAGTGGTATTGTCCTGTATTTTTTGCCCTCATCCTAGGTGCTAGAGGTCACAGGTTTGGAAGGTACTTTTGAAGGAGGCTTGACAAGATGCTGCAGTATACAGATGCTGGGGCGGCACAGTAGTTAGCACTGCAGCCTCACAGCGCTAGGGACCCAGGTTCAATTCTGCCTTGGGTCACTGTGTGGAATTTGCACGTTCTCCCTGTGTCTGCATGGGTTTCCTCCGGGTGCTCTGGTTTCCTCCCCTTCTCCAAAGATGTGCAGGTTAGGTGGATTGGCCATGCTAAATTGCCCCTTAGTGCCTGGAGGACTAGCAAGGTAAATGCGTGGGGTGACCAGGATAGGACCGGGGTGGGATTGTTGTCAGTGCAGGCTCGATGGGCCAAATGGCCCTGTTCTGCACTGTAGGGATTCTGTGATTCTATGATACATTTGTAGGAAGTACATACTGCTCCCACGGTGTTCTGGTGGTGGAGGGATTGAACGTTTAAGGTGGTGGATGGGTGCTAATCATATGGGCTGCTCTGTCCTGGATACTGTTGCCCTTCTTGAGTGTTGTTGGAGTTACACTTAGCCAGGCAAGTGGAGAGTATTCTTTCACACTCCTGACTTCTGTGTTTTAGATGAAAAACAGGTTTTGGGGAGTCAGGAGGTGTGTTCCTCACCACAGAATCACAGCCTCAGTGCATGCAATGAGAAGGCACCAGAGATAAGCCCATGGTAGCACTTATTCCCATCTGTCTCATGGTAATCATTTGATGTCACATTAATTCTAGGTAGGACAATGCATCCAGTAAAATTTCAGGGGCCAGGGCATTTGGAAACATTTTTCCATCACAACAACTTTATGTGCAAGTGTCACAACATTACATTTTGTACAGTTCACATCTGGATGCATATCAACATACTCTTATAAAATTGTCCACAATGATTGTGAATTATTGTGGACTGGAAAAGAAGCAATGGAATAAAATGGCAAGGAAGGGAAGATGCAAGACAGAGATCAGAGCAAGTGGCTGCGACCCAGAGTTCTTTGTGCAGTAAATGTTAGTTACAATGGCCAATAAAAGTGCATTCAATCTATTAAATGAAGAGAAAGCATAATCAAACAGTTTATTTGCACGATTTTACACAGCTACTACTTTTGTTGTTGCAGCAAGTGAAATTACAACAAGTGACTTGTATGTTAAATATGTGCTTAGCTGGAACCAATATCTGAATAACTATTCCCTGTGGGTGATTGTGGACCTCAGGAAAATAAATAACGACTGCATAAAAATACCAGCACTAGCATCAAGTGAAAAATTGCAAGACCTGTATTAGGAAAACAAGGCATTTTAGTAGGCTACATGATAACCTGCACTCTGCCCCACACACTATGGCCAGAAGAGGGTTGGGAGAAGGTTAAAAAATAAAATAAACATGACACCAAATCATTTCATCTGCACCCATTACCTTTTTAGCCTAACAAGGTAAGTACCTTACTGAGCACTCCTTGTGGGCCAGGAGGAGCAGGAGTACTCCCACTGACCCCATCATTGTTCTAATGGTGTGTCTCTCTCCCCTGGGAATGTCCCCAAGGGTCCCAGCTGTGAGCTCCTGCCATTGGTGATCCCATCCCATCACCCACCAGAGTGTTCATCTGGCTGGAGTCCAGATGAGAGAGATGGACCTACAAATGATAACGAGGTCCATTCCTTATAATCTGCAGGAGCTCTGTATTACCAACTTGGTCATTTTCAGCCTTTCCACAAATAAATAGAAGTACAACAAATCTTACAAAAAGAAGTTGCAGAAGATACACAGGCAAAAGAAGGGGAATATTCCATACCTTTACAAGCACAATTTATTTATTATATTTCACTCTAATGTTATTCAGAATGAAGAAAGATTATCCTCAGCAACCAGATTAATGTTAAAAATAGTAAAATCTTCAGTGTGGAGACAAAGATATCCTCTAAACAAGAATAGGAACAGGGTCATAGATAGCACTCAACAGGTAATACCTCACCTCCACATACCCATGTTTTGTCCCTCGCTGACCTCCATACACACATTTAAGAAATTAGTGAAGAAAACTAAACAAAATAAAAGAACAAAACAACAGACGTAAATATTAAGATATATATTTGGAGCATTCACAGCCTTCTCAAAGATTAATAATTGTCAACAGTCAATTGCTTCAAGCATACGTGTAACTAACTCTACCAATCTGAAGAACTAGATGCCTCTCTTTCTCTGGTTCCAATTCAAATTGCATATTTCCCCTTAATAGATCATCAGTGATCTTCTTGATGCAATGGTGAGTTAATATTTGACTAATGTGGCAAAGGTCACCAGATGCAGCCTCAAAGGATCCTGTGGCAAAGACATTCAAAGTGGTAGTTTTGACTGGTACATACAAAGGCTGTGTTCCTGGTGAAGTGGACTTCAGGTCTTCCGGGAGCAGCTGAGTATCAGAAATTCAAGTTAAGATCTTCTGTAAATCCTGCTGATTGGTTATCTGCATATGGAGACTATATGCCTTCTGGAAAATCTTGCTCCAAGTGCCATCAATTTATCCTTCCATGCGTTTATCTTATCCTCTTCATTATATCGAAGTAATATGGATCATCAATGAATCAATGCTCCTGGTTCCAAACTATACTGCTTGAAGACCAGAAATAGCAGCAAAGCATGTAACAGACAGATATGGGCAATACTTGCTTCGTGAAAACATTACTCGACTAGTAATCTAGATGTATGTATCAATGACTTGGAGACACGAGTTCAAATCCTATTTTAACAACTGTGGAATTTAAAATCAGTTAATAAAATAAATCTGGAATCAAAGGCTACTGTCAGTAATGGTGAGCTGATTGTCACAAGAACCCATCTGGCTCACTAACATCTTTTAGGGAAGGAACACTGTTGTCCTTGCCTGGTGATCAAAGATGTTGTTATCAGTGCCACCAAGAGGCACTGCTCGTTAACACCCAGTTTTAGTTCTGCCAGCAACAGGTTTCAGAGCTCACTACAGCCTTGGTCCAAATATGGACAAAGCATCTGAATTCCAGAGTTGAAGAGGTTAAATTTAACCAAGTGTGCTATTAAGGAGCCCGTGGAAAATTAAAATCAATGGGAATTGGGGGGGAAACTGTCCACTAGTTGGAATCCTACCTAGCACGGAAGATTGTCGTAGTTTTTAGAGGTCCCCTCCAACTCGATTTTCAAGTTTGCTGATGACACTACCACTGTGGGTCAGATCTCAAACAATGACGAGACAGAGTACAGGAAAGAGATAGAGAATCTGGTGAACTGGTTCGACGACAATAATCTCTCCCTCAATAAGAAAGACAAGACCTGGACAGTATGCAAGCTTGTAATGCACATGCTGCACAAATCATAGACAAAGGCCATCTCAAACAAGAGAGAGTCCAATCACTTCCTCTTGACATTTACTGGCATTAATGTTATCAAATCCCCCGACCATCAACATCCACCATCAACATCCACCATCAACACCACTGACTAGGAGCATAACTGAATTTGCAACATAAATACTGTTGCTCCAAGAGCAGGTTAGAAACTGGGTGTTCTGCAATGAGTGACTCACCTCCTGACTCCCCAAAGCCTTTGCACCATCTGCAAGGCACAAGTCAGAAGTCTGATAAGAGCACAGGAAACAGGAGCTGATTAAGGCCATTTGCTCCCTAACGCCATCTCCACCACTTCATTCTCTGTGACCAGGATAAGGAATACCGTAGGTTGTGTTGCCTGCCTGGTGCTCGGGTCCAGGATGTATCATCTGGGCTGCAGAGGAATCTGGAGTGGGAGGGTGAAAATCCAGTTGTCGTGGTCCATGTAGGTGCCAATGACATAGACAAAACAGGAACTAAGGATCTACAGAGGGAGTACGAAGAGCTGGGGAACAAATTAAAAAGCAGAACCAACAAGATGGTAATCTCTGGATTACTACCTGAGCCACGCGCAAATTGGCGCAGGGTTAATAGGATTAAGGAGACGAATGCGTGGCTCAAGGATTGGTGTGGGAGGAATGGGTTCGAATTCATGGGGCATTGGCACCAGTATTTGGGCAGATGGGACCTGTATAGATGGGATGGTCTCCGTTTGAACCGTGCTGGGACCAGAGTCCTAGCGAATCGTATCACTCGGGCTGTAGATAAGGCTTTAAACTAATTTATGGGGGGGAGGGTGCAGAGCTAAGAGGAATTACGAAATCAATGGTAGAGGAGAGGGAGCGAGTGCAAGTGAATGAGGGCATTCAAGTAGTTAAAGGAGTAGAGGGCGAGGGAGAGGTTGATAGCGTTTCATCAAATTGGGTCCAGATAAAAGCTGGAATAAAGACACTTTGCCTGAATGCAAGAAGCAATCGGAACAAAGTTAATGAGTTGATGGTGCAAATCAGCACTAATAGGTATGATCTAGTGGCCATTACAGAAACGTGGCTGCACGGAGACCAGGACTGGGAGATGAATATCCAGGGGTATCAGGCATTTAGGAAGAATAGACAGGAAGGAAAAGGTGGTGGGGTAGCTCTGTTAATAAAAGATAATATCAGGATAGTAGTGAGGGATGACATAGGCTCTAAGGAACAAAACGTGGAATCGTTATGGGTAGAGATAAGGAATAGTAGGGGGAGAAAGACACTAGTAGGCGTGGTCTATAGGCCCCCAAATAATAATGTTGAGGTGGGGAGGGCTATAAACAAGCAAATAATGGATGCGTGCAAAAACGGAACGGCAATAATCATGGGGGACTTCAACCTGCATATTGATTGGCTGACTCAAGTTGGAAGGGGTGGGAAGGAGGAAGAGTTCTTAGAATGCTGTCGGGATAGTTACCTTGAGCAGTATGTTACAGAACCGATGAGGGAACGAGTTATCTTAGATCTGGTAATGTGTAACGAGGTAGGTAGAATTAAGGATGTTCTTGTGAAGGACCCTCTTGGGTCAAGTGATCACAATATGGTCGAATGTCTGATACAAATGGAAGAGGAGAAAGTAGGGTCCCATACCACTGTCCTCTGTTTGAAAAGAGGGAAGTACAATAGGATGAGGGCTGAATTGGCTAAGGTGGATTGGGAGAGCAGACTGGTAGGTAGGACAGCTGAGGAACAGTGGAGGATTTTTAAGGAGATCCTTTTCAGTACTCAGCAACAATATATTCCGGTGATAAAGAAGGACTGTAAGAAAAGGGATAACCAGCCGTGGATAACGAAGGAAATTAAGGAGAGTATTAAATTAAAGACCGATGCGTACAGAGTGGCCAAAAATAGTGGAGAATCGGAAGATTGGGAAAACTTTAAGAAACGACAAAGAACGACTAAGAAAGCAATAAAGAAAGGAAAGATAGGTTATGAAGCTAGGCTAGCTCTAAATATAAAAAATGATAGTAAAAGCTTTTACAAATATATAAAAAGGAATAGAGTGGCAAGAGTGAATGTTGGACCCTTGGAGGACGAGAGGGGGGATTTAATAGTGAGAAATGAGGAAATGGCTGAAACTTTAAATACGTTTTTTGTGTCGGTCTTCACAGTGGAAGACACAAATAGTTTACCGAAAATTAACGATAGAGGGTTGGGAGGAGGAGAGGTACATCAATACAATTAATGTTACCAGAGAGGCAGTGCTTGGTAGACTAATGGGACTGAAGGTGGACAAGTCCCCGGGCCCGGATGGAATGCATCCCAGGGTACTGAAAGAAATGTCAGAGGTAATAGTGGATGCGTTAGTGGTTATTTATCAAAATTCGTTGGATTCTGGGGTAGTGCCGGCGGTTTGGAAAACGGCTAATGTTATGCCGCTGTTTAAAAAAGGAAATAGACAAAAGGCGGGTAACTACAGGCCGGTTAGCTTAACGTCTGTAGTTGGGAAAATGCTGGAATCAATCATTAAAGAAGAAATAGCAGGCCATCTGGGTAAGAATGGTTCGATTAAGCAGACGCAGCATGGATTCATGAGGGGAAAGTCGTGCTTGACGAACTTGTTGGATTTTTATGACGATGTGACTAGTGCGGTTGATGGAGGGGAACCGGTGGATGCGGTGTTTTTGGATTTCCAAAAGGCGTTTGATAAGGTGCCTCACAAAAGGTTGCTGAAGAAGATTGGGTCACACGGAGTTGGGGGTAGGGTGTTAGCGTGGATTGGGGATTGGCTATCCAACAGGAAGCAGAGAGTCGGAATAAATGGGTGCTTTTCTGGTTGGTGGATGGTAACTAGTGGCATGCCGCAGGGATCGGTACTGGGGCCTCAACTATTTACCATTTATATAGACGATCTGGAGGAGGGGACTGAGTGTAGGGTAACAAAGTTTGCAGACGACACAAAGATAAGTGGAAGAGTGAATCGTGTGGAGGGCGTAGAAGGTCTGCAGGGAGATTTGGACAGGCTGAGTGAGTGGGCGAGGATCTGGCAGATGGAGTATAACGTTAACGTTAATGCGAGGTTATTCACTTTGGAAGAAATAATAGCAAACTGGATTATTATCTAAATGGAAAAAAATTACAACATGCTGCTGTGCAGAGGGACCTGGGGGTCCTTGTGCATGAGACGCAAAAACCCAGTCTGCAGGTGCAACAGGTGATCAAGAAGGCAAATGGGATGTTGGCCTATATCGCAAGGGGGATAGAATATAAAAGCAGAGATGTCTTGCTGCATCTGTACAGGGCATTGGTGAGGCCACAGCTGGAATACTGTGTGCAGTATTGGTCCCCTTATTTGCGGAAGGATATATTGGCCTTGGAAGGAGTGCAGAGAAGGTTCACCAGGTTGATACCAGAGATGAGGGGTGTTGATTATGAGGAAAGACTGAGGAGATTGGGTTTGTATTCGTTGGAATTTAGAAGGCTGAGGGGGGATCTTATAGAGACCTATAAGATAATGGAGGGGCTGGATAGGGTAGAGATGGAGAGATTCTTTCCACTTAGAAAGGAAACAAGAACTAGAGGGCACAGCCTCAAAATAAAGGGGGGTCAGTTTAGGACAGAGTTGAGGAGGAACTTCTTCTCTCAGAGGGTGGTGAATCTCTGGAATTCTCTGCCCACTGAAGTGGTGGAGGCTACCTCATTGAATATGTTTAAATCACGGATAGACGGATTCCTGATCGGTAAGGGAATTAGGGGTTATAGGGATCAGGTGGGTAAATGGAACTGATCCACTTCAGATCAGCCATGATCTTATTGAATGGCGGGGCAGGCTCAAGGGGCTAGATGGCCTACTCCTGCTCCTATTTCTTATGTTCTTATGTTCTTATAAGATCATCTTCTACCTTCATTCCACCCTTCTGCATTATCTCTACATCCCTGAATTCCCTCAGCACCCAAAAAACTATAACCTGTGTTTTGATATGTTCAACAATTGAGCATCCTGGGGTGGCAAATTCTGAAAACTCGATGTCTCTCTTCACAGGTTCTGCCTGACTTGCTGAGTACTTTCTGCTTTTATGTCAAATATGTTTTTCATGTGTCCCTCTGCGTATTTGTGACAATAAAAAAAATATATTAGTAAATAAGATTATGCCATATCTTGTTAGTTATTGTGCTCATTGCAGCTAACATTTCCTTTCAATGCAATTTTTGACTTGCAGGTTAGAAATATATATGAAGGTACAGAAAAAAAAAAATGTAAAGTAATTGTGTTCAAATCTTTCTCTTTAAAAATGAATGACAGGTTCCCCAATAGATCAGCAATGTATCCAGTAAGTAGCTAAGCAACACAGGCAAGCAAAGTCGCAGTTTAATCCTCAGTCTAAGATGAATTGGCAGCTTTCAGCACAGGAAGGTGGTGGCATGAAATGCATTGATGTGGATTAGGGCAAGTCCTCCGTTAAACAGGACATGTCTTCTTGAAACTGATTAATGCAACACCCCACAGTGACCCAGCTCACAAAAAGGACATGCCAGTTGGAATCTCAGTTCAATAACAGTATAATGACAAGCAGGTCACGCTCAATGATAGGAGGACAAGGACAACCAGGGGGAACCCATTAAACGCTGATTGCAAAGCTCTTTTGATAGGTGGTTCCCAACCAGTGTGCCATGGCACACTGCTGTGCTGTGAAGATCCCCCACCCCGCCCCAAAGTGTGCTGCGAAAAAAGATTCAAAATTCATGTGCTTAAACTAAAACTAACATTCGTCTTCAGCTCTGTGGTTGGTATCTCCAAGACCTGATGAATCTTGGGTCTTCCGCATATGTGTTAGCTGGGAGAGAACCTCACATGCGTGGTTTAGATATTTTATGTTAGTCAAGTCAATGCCAATATAACGATATAAAAAGCTGACAAAAATCATATAAAGATGGCATCAAATCAATTAAAGGAGCATTTAAGCATTCTGTGCTTGTACACTTAAAAGGAGAATAATCAGCACGAATAGTTTTTTTCCATCTACTTCTGACTTCAATTTTACAAAACTAGAGAACACCACTTCCAAATATATACTTTCATCTTTCATTTTGAAATTGTATGAAATTTGACTTCACCAACAGTACTTGGAGCTGATGACAAAAGATCCTACATGCCCGCACAAAAATGAAAACTCAAAAAGGGCGCAAAAACCCTGGGAGAAGCGAGATAAACAGGGAGAGGTTAAAAAAAAAACAGCTGAGAGGACAGGGAGAAGTTAAAAACAAAGTTCCTAATAAGGGAAGAAGACAGAAAATACGAGGTGTATTTCAACCTTTTTTTTATAACATAAAAGTGTGCCATGACATATAAAAGGTTGGAAACCACTGTTCTTTAGCATCTGTCTGTAAGACGGACAGTACTTCTTTCATATTGGACACCCTCTTGCCTTAAATATGCCATTAAACAAAAAAATGTGTATTCACAAAGCATCTTTTATGACTTTGGGACATCCCAAGGCATGAACTTTACAGCCTCATTGGGTACTGTGGTCACTGTTGTAGGAAATGCTGCAATTTGGGCATAACAAGGTTCCAGACAGAGCAATGTGATCGTGTCCAGGTAATAATTGATTGACATTACTTGAGGGAAAGGGAGAAATATGGACCAGGACAACAGGGTGAACTCACTTGCCTTTAGAAATAATGTCATTGGATCTTTGACATCTACCTGAGAGGGCAGACGGATTTAAGGTCTCATTTGAAAAATGGCAGCAACAAGAAACCTGGATGATTTAATGACAGTTATCTTCACCTCTCTCTTTCTAGTGCTACACTTCAATCTAAATGGACTGAACAATGAATGCATGGTATTCTTCTGATAGTGAAATACAATATGCAGTACAAGGCACTGAGTGCACACGAGTGAAAAGTAACAACGGATCAAACCCATTGTATCAGCAAGCACAGTTGCTGAACCTCTCATGATTGCAACCATTGCATAGGGGTCAAAACTCCAAGACACAATTAACAGATGGTTCCATATTGTGGCAGAAAGTTTCTGAAGAACCATCAATGAAGGGTACAGAGATGCCATGGCAATGGTGGCAGTGATATGGGTATGGTAGGATAGGGGAAGTTGAGTATATGTTTGATGAAGAAAAGGAACATCTGAGTGCTTCTCAAATTCTCTCTACCTATCATTGGCTAATAGACTGAAAAATCCTAAAGTAAGTAGGCTCTCCACAGCTGGAAAAGACAAGCTATTTTCGCACACAAATCTGCAGCCTACAGCACAAAGAGGTAATCAACCAAAAGAACCAGTAAGCAGGATCTCAGTGATCTTCTCAAATAGTCTCCATATCTACTCCTCCCAATAAAGTGGAGATAGTGGCACATGAAGTCACATACTACCTGGGTGATGTACTCTCATCAGAGATTTGCTCTATGCTCATAATGCTGCACTAGAATTTCATACCAAGTAACACTGTCAGCTGCAAATGGACAGACTCTCTCATGCCCTAAAGAGTTTGATTTGATCATCTGCATCAGGAAGACAAATGCCATGACCCAGAACATTGCCATGCCACCATTACTCAGCACTGATAATGTGATGTCGGGGGTTGTTGATAGTTTCACATATCTAGGCTCCTTAATCACCAACAATCTGTCACTTGATGATGAGATCAACATGTGCAATGCAGTTGTTACATCCAAGCTGAGTAAAAAGTATGGATCAACAACAAGCTGAATGCCGAACTACAAGTCTACCAAGTATGTGTCCTCAGTGCATTCTTATACAATGGTAAGACCTGCACAACATATACTGGGCAGGAGAAAAGGGCGAGTAGTTTCCACCTTTGCTGTCTCAGGTATATACTCAGCATCTCTGGTGGGGACAAGGACACATACTCAGGAGGTCCTGGAGCATGCTAATTCCATCAGCCTACACTCATTATTCAGGGTCCAACTGGTGTTTCTGCAGTTAAGTATTTAACATCTATCAATTAAATAATCCCACAAACAGTATACATGTTCCATTGCACATAATGGCAATTCGGTTTTTTTCGATTCCCTTTGTGGAACAATTCTATGGTCAAATAACCTAAGTAAGTAAAATTAATGCAAAATTATCAATTACAAAATAGTAAATGGATATTCATACAAAGAACATGCTGTGCTCATGTACAACTGAGAGGATTGTGGGCCAAATGATGGATTTGGATAGCTAATCGCTGCTTGGCAGGGTATTTGGGTTGAAGTTTCTGTAGTTACAAACTTAATGCCCATCAGGAACAACATGCTTTTGATAGCATGGCAGTTAATATTGTAAATCTTTAGAATAGAACTGTATTCAAAGAGTGCAGTTCTTCTTGTTAGTTAATTAGAGACCTTGGCAAGCTAGACCAAGCAGAGACAAAGAGAGCCATCATTGTGTAAATGTGGTTTCATGACCAGAAGTACTGCCATCATACGGAACAGAAAAGTGGTTCTTTGGGAGCAGCTTTTTATTCTGACAAGGCAGATATCAAATTTTGGCAGTGGGAGAGAATTGAATTCTGCACTTAATGATTTAGGAAACTGAACATTTTCAACATTACCCAGTATTAGCTTCAAGTTTATATAAGGCCAGAATTCTCTGACCTCGTCCACAGCTGGGATTATCCAGCCCTGCTGCTGTGAACGAGGATTTGGCTGAGCGCTAAATTCTCCATTCTCGCTGGCAGTGGTATTGGGGTGTGTGAGACTGGAGAATTCCAGCCATTGTGTAGACTAAAACTCTATACAACTGAAACATAGCTTTTCCCCCTTTGGAATCCAGCCCCTTTGAAATAAAGGCCAACGTTCCTTTAGCTTTAGAATAGTATCGAAGGCGCTATTCTGATAATCCCACTTCTCACTTAAACCCTGCTTACTTATATTCACATTTTGTTGCACCAATTATTTCCAAAATTGATGGCCATTTATTAAACAATATAACCTATCACATTGACTATGCCATGGCATATTTATTTAGCCATGCATGGTTAAGGAAGAGAGCAAATGTTGTTAAGGGTAACACAAGACACTTTATTCCTTTTTAAGGTGAAACGCATAGAAACAGTACTCTCTGGAGAAACAAATTGTTTACTTAAATTTGAATTGGAATTCACGATCCATCATTGCCAAACACTTGTGCTGAAAACATGATCCAAAAGCCCTATACATCACCCCTGTATTTGGGATATGTGGAAATATTTGCCCTCATAAACAAAACATGTCAATAGAAAAATGAGGATTTACTTCAAAATATAAAAATAGTTTACTATGACACAGCATAGAAGTATATGCCAGAGCAAGCCACATTGCATTAGCATGGGTGATAATGCATGATTGAGGATCAAATTAAGACCTGCAGCTTTGACATCCACCATTGCAGCAGAAAATAAAAATGCTGACAGCTTATCATGGAAGTTATGTAAAGGTTTGATGGCTGAAAACCTAAAGGAAATGAACAGCAACAAGGCACACAATGGAAAGGATAACAACATTGAAACCAATGAAGCTCAATGTATTGTATTACTGATAACCGATTAGGAAAAAAATTCAATCACAGAATTGTTACAGTGCAGAAGAAGGCCATTCAGCCCATTGTGTCTGCACCAGGTCTCCAAATGAGAATTTCATCTGCTGTCAGTCTCCCGTCTTCTCTCCGAAACCCTGCAGATTACTTCTTTTCAAATAATCTTCTAATTCCCTTTTGAGTGACTCGATGGAACCTGTCTCCACCACACTCTCCCAGACCGTAATCATTCGCCGTACGAGAAAATGTTTTCCCATATCATTTTTGCTTCTTTTGTCAGTTATCTTAAGTCTGTTCCCTCTTGTTCTTGATCCTTTCATGAATGGTAACAGTTTCCCTGTCTACTCTGTCCAGGCTCCTTATCTTGAATATTGCTATCAAATCTCCTCTGAGCCTTCTTTTCCCAAGGAAGAATCCTAATTTCTCCAATCTATCTTTATAACTGAAGTTCCTTAGCACTGAAACCATTCTCATAACCTCCTGCACTCACTCCAATGCCTTCCATCCTTTCTAAAATATGGTGCCCAGAACTGTACGCACTACTCCAGCTGAGGTCTAACTAGTGTCAACATAACCTCCTTGCACTTGTACTCTATGTCCCAATAAAGTTTAGAATACTGTATCCCTCAACTGCTCTCTCTAGCTGTCCTGCCACCTCTAATGACTTATGCACATATACACCCAGGTCCCTCTGCTCCTGCACCCCCTGTAGAGTAGTACCCTTTATTTTGTATTGTCTCTTCATGTACTTCCTACCAAAATGTAAATACCAAACTCACCTCACATTTCTCTGTATTTATCTTCATCCACTACCTTCATCTGCCCATTCTACCAATTTGTCTATCTATGTCCTTTTGCAGTTCTAACTGACTAACTAATTGACCAACAGAATTCTGAGGTTCTGTAGAATCTTCACATCCCATGTACTGAAGTGATGGCAGGGCCATCCAAAATAATCCCTAATAATAGCAAAATGAAACAAAATGGTACAAATAACAAAGTGAACTTGGACAGAAGCAATCAGCCCTCTACAGGGTTTTCTGCCACTGCTCCTGCACCCAGTCAGGGAGGGAGGGTCTCCAGGCCAGCCTGGATCAATGACCACCACCCACCACAACGCAGACAGGAATGGACGGTCTCCAGGCCAGCCTGGATCAATGACTACCCTCTCCCCCATCTGCCACCAAGAGGCTAGCACTTGAACCTGAAGGCCAAGTGAAAAATCCCAGTTGATCTTTAATTAGCCTAATAGGCTCTCAATTAGCTGTATCAGCTACTTTACAGGGGCTCGCCCTGCAAAACCCCCTCATCCTTCCTCAGTAAAACTGAGTTATATGTGTGATGCAGCCAGGGAACTGACATGCAAATCAGGGGGACTACTTTTAGTTCCCACCTGCAACTGTTTCCAGCTTCGACAGGCTCAAAATCCTGCCTCAGGATAAACGAAGCCATTACCATTATTAGGGTGGCACAGTAGTTAGTACTGCTGCCTCACAGCACCAGGGACCCAGGTTCAATTCCAGCCTTGGGTGACTGTGTGGAGTTTGCACATTCTCCCCGTGTCTGCATGAGTTTCCTCCGAATGCTCCGTTTTCCTCCCACAGTCCAGTGATGTGCAGATTAGGTAGATTGGCCATGCTAAATTGCCCCTCAGCACCCCAAGATGTGTAGGTTAGATGGATAAGTCATGAATATGTGTGGGGCCACGGGCATAGGGCGGGGGAGAGGGCCTATGAAAGATGTTCTGTCAGAGAGTCGGTGCGATCTGATGGGCCAAATGGCCTCCTTCTGCATTCATAGAATCATAGAAACCCTACAGTACAGAAAGAGGACATTCAGCCCATTGAGTCTGCACCGACCATTACTGGTATGCTTATTGTCACACACAGACACTATTATTCCAATACACTCTTCGTCAGCTTCCCATCATCTGTAAACTTCAACTGATCCAAAACTCTCATGTCCCACTCATCCTTCTGGTCTACTTCAATTCCCGGTCACTTAATACTTCAAAATAAAAATGATCAATTATCATCTTTATGTTTAAGCATTACACTTTGCTAATTTCTCTCTCAATATATGTCCAGTCACTTTCAAAGATCTTGTGTTACCTTTCTCTCTCTCCCTTTATCCCCAAATTGGCAGAAATACTTTCAACCACCCAGATTCATTCTCTGGAATTCACTTTTAAACTTCTGTGTGCTTTCCCATTTCCAGACCCTCTATAATACCTACCTTTTTGAGCAGCTTTGATCACTGTACCCAAAATTACTTGTCCTGCTTGCTGTTAAGTTACCTCAATCAACAATGGATACAGGTGGCACACACAACTAATATTAACTAAGAAGCCAGAACTCCATCACCACATTGGTAATGAGGTATCATGATTGAACGATAGTTTTGGGTAATCGATTAGACAATACTATTGGGTTCTACTTTATAACAATGCTATGAAAGCCTTTATCTAGAGTTATTAATATCTCGAGGGCAATGAGCATTTAGAGAGGTTTAGTATGCTCAAGAATACTCAGCATGGCTTTGTCAAAGGCAGATCGTGCCTTATGAGCCTGGTAGAGTTCTTCGAAAATGTGACTAAACACATTGACGAAGGGAAAGTGGTAGATGTGGTTTATATGGATTTTAGCAAGGTGTTCGATAAGGTCCCCCATGCAAGGCTTCTAGAAAAAGTGAGAGGACATGGGATCCAAGGTGCTGCTGCCCTGTGGATCCAGAACTAGCTTGCCCAAAGGAGGCAAAGAGTGGGTATAGATGGGTCTTTTTCTAAATGGAGGTCGGTCACCAGTGGTGTGCCCCAGGGATCTGTTCTGGGACCCTTGCTGTTTGTCATTTTCATAAATGACCTGGATGAGGAAATGGAGGGATGGGTTGGTAAGTTTGCTGACGACACGAAGGTTGGTGGGGTTGTGGATAGTCTGGAGGGATGTCAGAAGTTACAGAGGGACATAGATAGGATGCAAGACTGGGCGGAGAAGTGGCAGATGGACTTCAACCCAGATAAATGTGTAGTGGTCCATTGGGATGAAGGAGTAGAGAGGGGTCGTGTAACGAGTCACTGTGGGTGGAGCTCAGAAACAGGAAGGGCGCAGTCACTATGTTGGGGGTATACTACAGGCCCCCCAACAGCCCAAGGGAAGTGGAAGAACGGATATGTCCGGAGATAATGGATAGGTGCAGGAAAAATAGGGTTGTTGTAGTGGGAGACTTCAATTTCCCTGGTATAGACTGGAAATCGCGTAGGGCTGGGAGTCTGAATGGGGAGGAATTTGTAAAATGCGTACAGGAAGGTTCTTTGGAACAATATGTAGATAGCCCGACTAGAGAGGGGGCTATACTGGACCTAGTACTGGGGAATGAGCCCGGTCAGGTCTTCAAAGTTTCGGTAGGGGAACATGTGGCAAATAGTGACCACAATTCTGTTAGCTTTAGGATAGTGATGGAAAAGGATGAGTGGTGTCCCAAGGGTAAGGTGTTGGATTGGGGGAAGGCTAATTTTAGTGGGATTAGGCAGAAATTGGCAGCTGTTGATTGGGAGAGGCTGTTTGAGGGTAAATCCACATCTGGCATGTGGGAGTCTTTTAAGGAACAGTTGTTAGGGCTGCAGGGTAGGCATGTGCCTGTAAAAAAGGATAGGAAGGGTAGGATTCGAGAACCGTGGATAACCAGGGAAATTGAGGGATTGGTCAAAAAGAAAAGAGAGGCGTACATTAGGTCCAGGCAGCTAAAAACGGAGGGAGCTCTGGAGGAATACAAAGAAAGTAGGAAAGAACTCTAACGAGGAATTAGAAGGGCAAAAAGGGGTCACGAAATGTCCTTGGCAGACAGGATTAAGGAGAATCCCAAGGCATTTTATTCATACGTTAGGAACAAAAGGGTTGTCAGGGAAAAAATCGGACCTCTCAGGGACAAAAGTGGGGAATTATGCTTAGAGCCCAAAGAAGTAGGGGAGATCCTAAATGAATACTTTGTGTTGGTATTCACCAAGGAGAGGGATGTGTTGACTGGGAGTGTCTCGGAGGGGAGTGTTGACCCGTTAGAGAAAATCTCCATTACAAGGAAGGAAGTGTTAGGTTTTTAGGGAATATAAAGACTGACAAATCCCCAGGGCCTGATGGAATCTATCCAAGGCTGCTCAGGGAGACGAGAGATGAAATCGCAGGGCCTCTGACGCAAATCTTTGTCTCATCACTGGGTACAGGTGAGGTCCCAGAGGATTGGAGGATAGCTAATGTGGTCCCGTTATTTAAGAAGGGTAGGAAGGATAACCCGGGAAATTATAGGCCAGTGAGCTTGACGTCCGTGGTAGGGAAGTTGTTGGAGAGGATTCTTAGAGATAGGATGTATGCGCATTTAGAAAGGAATAAACTCATTAACGATAGTCAGTATGGTTTTGTGAGAGGGAGGTCATACCTCACTAACCTGGTGGAGCTTTTTGAAGAAGTGACTAGAATGGTTGACGAGGGAAGGGCCGTGGATGTCGTCTATATGGACTTTAGTAAGGCGTTTGATAAAGTCCCTCATGGTAGGTTGGTGCAAAAGGTTGGATCTCATGAGATAAAGGGGGAGGTGGCTAGATGGGTGGAGAACTGGCTTGGTCACAGAAGACAGAGGGTGGTAGTGGAAGGGTCTTTTTCCGGCTGGATGCCTGTGACTAGTGGTGTTCCGCAGGGCTCTGTATTGGGACCTCTGCTGTTTGTGATTTATATAAACGATCTGTAAGAAGGTGTAACTGGGGTGATCAGTAAGTTTGCGGATGACACAAAAATGGCTGGACTTGCAGATAGTGAGGAACATTGTCAGAGGCTACAGAAGGATATAGATAGGCTGGAAATTTGGGCAAAGAAATGGCAGATGGAGTTCAATCCAGATAAATGCGAAGTGATGCATTTTGGTAGAACTAACGTACGGGGGAGCTATACGATAAATGGCAGAACCATAAAGGGTGTAGATACGCAGAGGGACCTGGATGTGCAAGTCCACAGATCCTTGAAGGTGACGTCACAGGTGGAGAAGGTAGTGAATAAGGCATATGGCATGCTTGCCTTTATAGGACGGGGCATAGAGTATAAAAGTTGGCGTCTGATGTTGCGGTTGTATAGAATGTTGGTTCGGCCGCATTTGGAATACTGCGCCCAGTTCTGGTCGACACACTACCGGAAGGACGTGGAGGCTTTAGAGAGAGTACAGAGGAGGTTTACCAGGATGTTGCCTGGTATGGAAGGGCTTAGTTATGAGGAGAGATTGGGTAAACTGGGGTTGTTCTCACTGGAAAGACGGAGGATGAGGGGTGACCTAATAGAGGTGTATAAAGTTATGAAAGGCATAGATAGGGTGAACGCTGGGAAGCTTTTTCCCAGGTCGGTGGTGACGTTCACGAGGGGTCATAGGTTCAAGGTGAGGGGGGGAAGGTTTAACATGGATATCAGAAGGACGTATTTTACACAGAGGGTGGTGGGGGCCTGGAGTGCACTGCCGGGCAAGGTGGTGGAGGCGGACACACTGGGAACATTTAAGACTTATCTAGATAGCCACATGAACGGAGTGGGAATGGAGGGATAAAAAAGAATGGTCTAGTTTGGACCAGGGAGCGGCGCAGGCTTGGAGGGCCGAAGGGCCTGTTCCTGTGCTGTATTGTTCTTTGTTCTTTGTTCTAATATAAAGGGAAAGACTCTTAGTACTGTAGAGGATCAGAAGGACCTTGGGGTCCGGGTCCATAGGATTTTAAAATCGTCCCCGCAGGTGGAGGAGGTGGTTAAGAAGGCGTATGGTGTGCTGGCCTTTATCAATCGAGGGATTGAGTTTAGGAGTCCGGGGATAATGATGCAGCTATATAAGACCCTCGTCAGACCCCACTTGGAGTACTGTGCTCAGTTCTAGTCGCCTCATTACAGGAAGGATGTGGAAAAGATTGAAAGGGTGCAGAGGCGATTTACAAGGATGTTGCCTGGATTGAATGGCATGCACTATGAGGATAGGCTGAGGGAGCTCCGTCTTTTCTCCTTGGAGAGACGTAGGATGAGAGGAGACCTTATAGAGGTATATAAGATGTTGAGAGGCATAGATCGGGTGGACTCTCAGAGGCTTTTTCCCAGGGTGGACATGGCTGCTACGAGAGGACACAGGTTTAAGATGCTGGGGGGTAGGTACAGGGGTGATGCGTGATTAATCCACTCGGGAGGCTAGATCGTACCCGGGAATAAAGGCTTTTATTCGCAACAAGAATAGAGCATACTGCTTAACAATACAATCCCAGACTAAAGGGTCACTAGGAAGTGCAGTGACCTTTATACTCCTATAGGAAGGCAGAGCCAAACGGAGTGTACCACAGAACAATGCTAACAGGTGGAACACACCAACCCTAACCCCAACAGTAACAAGAGTAACATATGTACAAGTACCCATAGTGATAACCATCTATGGTTCAGTACCCATAGTGGTAACCATCTATGGTTCACCACATTCACCCCTCCTTTGAAAACAAAGGCCGGTGGGGCAAAAAAAACAGTACGAACTGTCCATATGTTCACAAGTTCAGTCATATCGGAGGTCCGCACCGTCTCTGCGACCTCCGCAGCACTGGCGGTAGTGCCGGTTCTGGTGACCGTGGTGTCCCTCTCTCCAAGGTGGTGTCCAGTGACTCCTCCAGTTCCTCACGCACGGGTGGACCTTGAGGTGGCGACAATCTCCTGGACTCAGGCAAGCTGTACACGGGAGTAAGAGGATTAAGTGGTGGTCCCGATACTGCCCGCGTCGTGTCAGGAGGGGACAGAATGGGCAAAGGAACCCTAGCCAGGGGTGCGGGAGCGACGGGGGTTTCCAGGTCCCCTGCAGGCGCCAGATCTCAGATAGAGACCGTGTCCTCTCGCCCGTCACGATATCCTACATAGGCATATTGAGGGTTGGCGTGGAGGAGATGGACCTGTTCAACCAAAGGGTCGGACTTGCGGGTCCTAACATGCCGCCGCAGGAGGACAGGTCCTGAGTACGTCAACCAAGACGGCAGTGAGGTCCCAAAGGAAGACTTCCTAGGGAAGGTAAACATCCGCTCATGTGGGGTAGCGTTGGTTGCCATACACAGGAGGGACCGGATTGAATGGAGCGCATCAGAAAGTACCTCTTGCCAACGGGAGACTGGAAGACCCCTAGACCTTAACACCAGTAAGACAGCCTTCCAGACTGTAGCGTTTTCTCTTTCAACCTGCCCGTTACCCCTGGGGTTGTAACTCGTAGTCCTACTTGAGGCAATTCCTTTAGAGAGCAGGTATTGCCTCAAGTCATCGCTCATAAACGACGAACTCCTATCACTGTGGATATAACTGGGGTAGCCGAACAGGGTAAAAAGACTCCGCAAGGCTTTGATGACCGTGGCAGCGGACATGTCAGAACAGGGAATGGCAAAAGGGAATCGGGAGTACTCGTCAACCACATTGAGGAAATCCACATTCCGATCTGTCGAAGGAAGGGGGCCCTTGAAATCAACACTCAGTCGTTCAAAAGGGCGAGTGGCCTTAATGAGGTGTGCCCTGTCAGGTCGGTAGAAGTGCGGCTTGCACTCAGCACATACCTGGCAGCTTCGAGTTATTGACCTGACATCCTCTATGGAGTAGGGCAGATTCCGGGCCTTTACAAAATGGAAGAGCCGAGTGATCCCCGGATGGCAGAGATCATTGTGGGGGGCCTGTAGCCGGTCCTCCTGCACACTGGCACATGTTCCACGCGACAGTGCATCTGAGGGCTCATTGAGCTTCCCCGGACGGTACATGATATCATAGTTGTAGGTGGAGAGTTCGATTCTCCACCTCAAGATTTTATCATTCTTAATTTTTCCCCTTAACGTGTTGTTGAACATGAATGCCACAGACGGCTGGTCCGTGAGCAAGGTAAATCGTTTTCCAGCCAAATAATGGCGCCAATGCCATACGGCCTCCACAATGGCCTCAACCTCTTTTTCCGCAGAGGAGTGCCGAATTTCAGGACCTTGGAGGGTGCGAGAGAAAAAGGCGACGGGCCTGCCCACCTGGTTAAGTGTGGCGGCCAGGGCGAAATCAGATGCATCACTCTCCACCTGAAAGGGGATGGACTCATCGACAGCGTGCATCGTGGCTTTCGCGATGTCAGCTTTTATCCCTCCAAAGGCTAGGCGAGCCTCTGCTGTCAGGGGAAAAGAGGTAGATTTTATGAGCTGACGGGCTTTGTCCGCATAATTAGGAACCCACTGTACTTAATACGAGAAGAAGCCTAAGCATCTCCTCAGTGCTTTGATGCTAGTGGTAGGGGAAGTTCAAGGAGGGGACGCATACGGTCTGGATCGGGGCCGATGACCCCGTTTTCCACCACGTATCCGAGGATTGCTGGGCGGTGCTTGCTGAATACACACTTCTCCCTGTTATAGGTCAGATTCAGGCGAGACGCAATGCGTAAAAACTTCAGGAGGTTGGCGTCGTGGTCCTGCTGGTCATGGCCGCAGATAGTGACGTTGTCCAGGTACGGGAAGGTAGCCCGTAGCCCGTTTTGGTCCACCATTCGGTCCATCTCACGCTGGAAGACCGAGACCCCATTAGTGATGCCAAAAGGGACCCTTAAGAAGTGGTAGAGATGGCCATCCGCCTCAAAGGCCGTGTATTTGCAGTCCTCTGGGCGAATGGGGTGCTGGTGGTAGGCTAACTTCAAGTCGATGGCGGAGAACACCCGGTACTGTGCAATCTGGTTGACCATGTCAGATATGCGCGGGAGAGGGTACGCGTCCAGCTGCGTGTATCTATTAATGGTCTGACTATAGTCTATGACCATCCGGGGCTTGTCTCCAGTCTTAACCACCACAACTTGTGCTCTCCATGGGCTAGTGCTAGGTTGAATGATCCCTTCCCTAAGGAGTCGCTGAACCTCAGATCGAATAAAGATCCGATCCTCAGTGCTGTAACGCCTGCTCTTAGTCGCGATGGGCTCGTAGCCTGGCACGAGATTTTCAAATAAGGAAGGTGGGGTAATTTTGAGTGTTGAGAGACTGCATGTGGAGCGTGCTGGGCAATTTGGAGGCTGCTGTTCTCCCACTGAAAGTGGAGGGAGTGGCCCATCGTACTGCAGGGTCACACTCTTCAGGTGGACCATAAAGTCTAGGCCCAGGAGTACCGGAGCGCAAAGGTGCGGTAACACGAGGAGCCTGAAGTTCTCATAAACTGTGCCCCGCACCGTTAAAGTTACCACACAGCTCCCAAGAACAATAACAGATCGGGACCTCGACGCCATAGAGATTGTCTGCCTGACAGTTTGCACGCGGAGAGCACACCGTTTCATGGTATCCAGATGGATGAAACTCTCCGTGCTCCCGCTGTCAAACAGACAATGTGTCAGGCGTCCGTTTACCTCTATGTCCATCATGGACTTGTCGAGTCTGTGAGGCTTGGCCTGGTCCAGGATGATTGACGCCACTGTTGGATCCCGAGTGTAACTGCAGGCAGCTGAGATGGTCGACGATGAGGACCCCTGCTGGTCGTCTGCGGCCAGTGTCGACCAAAATGGCTGCGCCCATGGATCGCACGTGGTCGATGGCGTTGAAAGTGGAGGCACCCGCAGGTCGCACGTGTCTTGCGTCGTCATCATCAGGAATGGCGGCGCCCGTGAATCGCATGTGGTTGAAGACATCGACGAAGCTGGAGACGAGGAGACGGATCCTGGGGAGTCACGCGCAGCACTGCTTGGCTTCGAAGGGGGCTTTGCTCGGCACACTTTAGCATAGTGCCCTTTCTTCCCACAAGCGGAGCAAAATACCGTCCTGGCCGGACATCTCTGACGAGGGTGCTTCGCCAATCCACAGAAATAGCACCGTGGGCCTCCTGGAGCTGCCGCAGCCGTCAGGTCCGAGGTTGAAAGCACGATCGCGCAGTTCCTAGGAGCCGCCGGGTAGAGTTGAGTCGGTGGCTGTACTTGCCACGATGTTCCCACGTGGTCAGTGGGGTAAGTTTCAAGACTTCTGGAGGCCATTTCCATCGCATCAGCCAATTCTACCGTCTTAGCTAGGTCCAGGTTACCTTGCTCTAGCAGCCGCAGGCGAATATAGGATGAGCCGATTCCCGCCACGAACGCATCTCGGATCAGATCGTTAGTGTATTGAGTAGCCGACACTGGCTTGCAACTGCAGGCTCTGGCTAGCTGCTGAAGTTCGCGCAGGTTCTGTCCCGTCGTTTCGCCGGGCTGCCGCCGTCGAGTGGCTAATAGGTGACGAGCATGAATTTCGTTTGGCGGTTTATGGTACAGCTTCTTGAGTAATTCAATGGCCTCTTTGTAGTCTTGGGAATCACGGATTGTTGCATACACAGTGTCGCTTACCCTTGCGTGGAGGACCCGCAATCTGTCGGCATCGGTTTGGACTGCTGTTGAGGTGTCGATATAATCCTGGAAACACTTCAACCAATGGTCGAAAGTGTTCGAAGCTCCTGCGGCACGCGGATCCAAGGTTAGCCGATCGGGTTTCAGCATCTGCTCCATTTTTTTTTCCCAGAACAAAATTTGTTGCGAATAAAATTGATGCGCGATTAATCCACTCGGGAGGCTAGATCGTACCCGGGAATAAAGGCTTTTATTTGCAACAAGAATAGAGCATACTGCCTTTCAATACAATCCCAGACTAAAGGGTCACTAGGAAGTGCAGTGACCTTTATACTCCTATAGGAAGGCGGAGCCAAACGGAGTGTACCACAGAACAATGCTAACAGGTGGAACACCCCAACCCTAACCCCAACAGTAACAAGAGTAACATATGTACAAGTACCCATAGTGATAACCATCTATGGTTCAGTACCCATAGTGGTAACCATCTATGGTTCACCACAAGGGGAAATGTTAGGGGGAAGTTTTTCACACAGAGGGTGGTGGGCGAGTGGAATCGGCTGCCGTCAGTGGTGGTGGAGGCAAACTCAATAGGGGTCTTTTAAGAGACTCCTGGATGAGTACATGGGACTTAATAGGATGGAGGGTTATAGGTAGGCCTAAAAGGTAGGGATATGTTCGGCACAACTTGTGGGGCCGAAGGGCCTGTTTTGTGCTGTAGTTTTTCTATGTTTCTATGTTTCTAATTGGGGTTGAACAATAAATGCTGGCTGAGTCCGCGAAGCCCACATGCCTTGAATGAAAAAAATGTTTTTCCATTCAGGTAGAGTTCAGAGGTTCCCGTTTTTAACTCTGTTTTCTTTTTTAAAGAAGAGGCACAGTTCTCTTTCTACATTCAACAGGCTTCACAATGGCCTTTCTGATTTAGTGCTATCGGACCTATTCCACCAGCAGGTGTGAACAATAGTTGGGGTTTACAAAGAGGGGCCAGGATTTTCCATTACTGCACTTCATAGTTTTGCCCACATATTTAAAAATCTCCCTTTGTAGGTTCAGGCATTCTCTATCAATACAAAATCATGAAAATAAAATTCTCCTCCTGCATGCTAAGGTCACCTTCATTAGTTTCTTAAGAGGTTAACTTTTAAGGTGAACTCCAGCAATTGTACTGAACAGAATGGCTGGCACAGACTGACAGTGGTGTATTCTGCAAGTTGTACTCTCCAATAGCGTACAAACATACAGCAAAAGCAGAGGCAGGAAAAGACTAACGGGTTCATCAAGCAATCCCTATATTCATGATGAGACACTTATTACCACCGCACAACCCACCCTTCTACCCATAAAGCCAAGTAATCTCCTAGAGAGACAAAAAAACAGAGGCTTAACTCAGATAGCACAAAGAATGAGATTTCAAAAACAGAAAGGCAGCAGAATTAATAAGTTTACTAACTTTTTTGTGTGGGTTATATAACATTGATGTTTGTCATACAACAAAGTTTCTTCTTAACTGTGGCCTTGGATTACTGAAGATGGTAACTTTTTTTAAACGTTTGACTTATTTCATAGAGTCTCACAGCTCAGAAGACCATTTAACCCATTATGCTTGTCCCAGCTCTTTAAACAAGCTATCCAATTAGTCCCAATTCCCTGCCTTCTCCCCATAGCACTGCATTTTGTTTTCCTTTTCAACCAAATATCCTTTTTATAGTTACTATTGAATCTGCTTGCATTATTTTTTCAGGCAGTGCATTCCAGCCCATAATAACTTGCTGCTTAAAAATACCTCTTCTCTTCATCTTCCTTTTTTTGGCCAGTGATCTTAAATCTGTGCCCTCTGGTCGCCAACATTCCTATCAGTAGAAACAGCTTCTGTAATTCATTCCTGCTCTACATTTTGCTTGTTGTTTGTTAATAGTTATTAGTTGACGACTGATAGTTAATTAATCACAATGGTGCTTGTTCACTGATACTCTGTAACTATTCAACTGTGCTTTATAAAATGCGTGTTTGAATGTGTCAAGTGAAAACAGCATGTATAATTGGCATACAGCAGTGTGGGGGAGAGTTTGAGAGAGAGGGAAATAGGAATGAATACACAGTATTAACCACAGCGAAGGATGAAGAGCACTGAATCGGTTAACAGTGCACATTCTCAATTCCCTTTCCTCCATCACAGATTTTAAGTCAGATAAAGTGCATCTGAAGTGCCTGCTGCCTGACTATACCCGTCTGGATTAATGGGTTCAGGTCATCTGTGGCGGCCGAATAATCATTAGTTGCAGGTCCACCCCTTGGCCAGAGCCTGCACTCAAAATCGCGGCTGAATATCCAGCTGCTGCTGTGAGTCTGAAAGGCCTTCACCAGTAATAATGGTTATTGGCTTCAAGGCTTTCTGGCTGCTACACAAACAACAGTCAGAAAGTCGCTGAAACCAAATGTCTCTGAGGGAGCTGAAAAGATAAATTGCCCTTTTATGATCTTAGAATTTGAAAGAAGCAAGGCACAACGATCGCTCTCAACACTTTGTGCATGAGGGGGGGCCTGCCAATTGTTTCTATAAGAACCTGAGCTGAAGACCCAGTAAGGATGCACCTAGTTGGTGTGTAATTGCTGAACATCTCACACTCATCTCTGTCCTAAAAAGTCTCTGCATCTTTTATTCTGCTTTAAATTTTAGGAGTTGAGCATTCCTTGGCCACTGCATTCTTTAAAAATTATGGATTTATGTTAAAAACAGCCTAATACATCTCACCATTAAGAACAGTGAGTCAAACATCATTAACAAGCAGGAGATTTGGACTAATTGGATAGTTCTTTCAAAAGAGCCAGCACAGTTACAATGTGTCCAATAGCCTCCTCTGTGCTGTGTCTTCCTACAAATCAGTAATAGTAAACCATGAGAGACTACAAGAATTGACTTATTCTTAATGTCAGGAGTTCGAAGTCATTTCCTGGGAGAATTCAAGCAGCCCAAAACAATGTGAGCGTGAAAGTATTTGAACAGCTATGTCTCGCCATCTGAAAGACATGGATGGGAAATAAGTTACTCCACTTGGTAGTGGCAAGAAGTAGTAGTTGGTCATTGCTCACCCTGGGTCTCCATAATTGAAGGGGTGAATCAGTTCTCCTACACTGATGTCATTAACCTTGATTAAAGGGAAAGGAATAAAAATGACCAAATGGGTAAGATTCAAGAACTGGGGTGTAAAAGAGCCACGACAAATACTCCAAGTCCACATGATGGTTATCTGTAGCCATTTCTGTCTATGAGAGCGCTGGGAGGAGTCACCATCACAAAGTCTTTGCAGACAAGAAGTCCTGATTATACACTGAGAAAATCTTCAATGGTGCTGTGTGACAGGTCATGGACAAAACAGCTGAATTCCATTCATCAGGTGAGAGACACCATCCTTGATATTAAGGCAGCATTTGGCCAAGCAAAATTGAAATCTATGGGAATCAAGAGCAAAGTTCTCCACTGGTTAGTCAGAACTTGCACAAAGGAAGATGGTTGGGATTACTGAAGGCCAATGAACTCAGCCCCAGGGCATCACTGCAGGTGCTTCTCGGGCTTCTTCAGCTGCTTCATCGATGATCTTCCTTGCTACATAAGGTCAAAAGTGTTGATGTTCACTGATGACTGAAGTGTTCTGTACAATTTGCAACTCCTCAAAGACTGAAGCAGTCTGTGTCCCTATGTAGCAAGACCTGAACAACATTCAGGCTTGGAATGGGAAGTGGCAAGTAACATTCATGTCACACAGATGCCAGACAATGGCCACCTCCAATGAGAGAATCTAACCTTCTCACCTTGATTTTCAACAACATTACCATCACTAAATTCTTAACTGTCAGTTTTCTGGGGGTCATCATTGACCAAACACTGAACTGGACCAGCCACACAAATACTGTGGCTACATGTGCAGCCAAAAGACTCAGAGCTCCAGATCGGACTTGGGTCTTAAACAGGAATGCAGGTTCAAGAAAGGGAAGTGGTGAGTGGGAGAGTTGGGGAGCATGATATCGGCACAAACAAAGATCAATGAGAGGGGAGTCAAGATGTGGGACAGGTCACACAATGGAGGGTCAAGGTGCAAAGGAGGCCACAAGTCAGAGGGTCAGGGAACAGGACAGATTGCATGTCAAAGGGTAGAAGAGCAGGAGCTGCTTGAGGTCAAAGCATCAGGGATCCACAATTCAGAAGGTCAGGGAGGAGGAGAGGCTTGGAGGTTTGGAAAATGGGAGAGGCTGCAAGTCGGTGCAGGGACTGGGACAAGTCGCATGACTGTGGGTCGGGAAGTGGCTGCTCCAAAATGGTGCTGATCGGATCACATGGACCAATTGATCAAGATCCCGATGTAATCCTAGATAACCTTCTTCACTATTCACTATGCCACCAATATTGGTATCATCTGCACACTTAACTGCACACATGCCTCCTAAATTCTCATCCAGATTATTAATATAAATGACAAATAACAGCGAACCTAACACTGATCCCTGAGGCACACCGCTGGTCACAGGCCACTAGTTTGAAAAACAACCCTCTGCAACCACCTTGTCTTCTGTCATCATGCAATTTTGTTTCCATTTGGCTACCTCACCCTGGATCCTGTGAGATTTATGCAATGACCTACCATACGGTACCTTGTCAAAGGCCTTACTAAAATCCATGTAGACACCGTCGATTGCACTGCCCTCATCCACCTTCTTGGTTACCCGTTCAAAAAACTCAATCAAATTCGGGGGTTATGATTTTCTACTCACAAAGCCATGCTGACTATTCCTAATCAGTCCTTGCCTCTTGAAATGCCTGTAGATCATGTTTCTCAGAATATTTTCCAACAACTTATCCACTCCAGACGTTAGCCTCACCGGCCTGTAGTTCCCACGCTTTTCCCTGCAGCCCTTCTTAAACAAAGGCACAAAATTTGCCACCCTCCAATCTCCAGGCACCTCACCTGTGGCTGTTGATGATTCAAATATCTCTCTTCGGGAACCCGCAATTTCCTCCCTGCAATTTCATCAGGTCCCGGGGATTGATCTACCTTGATGCACTTTAAGATTTCCAGCAACTCCTTCTCTGTAATATGTACACTCCTCAAGACATCGCTATTTATTTCTCCAATTCCCTAACATCCATGCCTTTCTCAACAGTAAATACTGATGAGAAATATTCTTTTAGGATCTCTCCCATCTCTTGTGGCTCCACACATAGATGACCTTGTTGATCCTTAAGAGGCCCTATTCTCTCCCCAGTTACTTTTTGCCATTTATGTATCTGTAGATACTCTTTGGATTTTCCTTTGCCTTATCTGCCAAAACAATCTTGTCTCCCCTTTTTGCCCTCCTGATTTCTCTTGTAACTCTACTCCAGCACCCTCTATACTCTTCAAGGGATCCACTTGATCCCAGCTGCCTATACATGTCATATGCCTCCTTCTTCTTCTTGACCAGGGCCTCAATATCCTGAGTTATCCAGGGTTCCCACTTCTACCAGCCTTACCCTTCACTCTAAAAGGAATGTGCTTACCCTGAATCCTGGTTGACACACTTTTGAAAGCCTTCCACTTACCAGCCATCCCTTTGTCTGCCAACAGACTCCCCCAGTCAACTTTTGAAAGTTCCTGTCTAATACCCTCAAAATTGGTCTTGCCCCAGTTTAGAATTTTAATTTTTGGGCCCGACCTATCATTCTCCACAGCAATCTTAAAACTAACAGAATTATGGTCACTGATCTCAAAGGACTCCCTCACAAACTCTTCTGTCACCTGCCCTTCCTTATTTCCCAAGAGAAGGTCAAGTTTTGCCCCCTCTCTAGTCGGGCCATCCACATACTGAATGAGAAATTCCTCCTGAATACACTCAGCAAATATCTCTGCTTCCAAGCCCCTAATACTATGGCTGTCCCTGTCAATTTTGAGAAAGTTAAAGTCCCTTACTATTATTATCCTATTTTTCTTGGAGCTATCTGTAATCTCCTTACATATTTGCTCCACAATTTCCCATTGACTATTTGGGGGCCTATAATACAAATCTATCAAACTGATCTCCCCCTTCTTATTTCTCAGTTCTACCCACAGACTCAGTGGGCGAACCCTGAGGAATATCTCCTCTCAGTAATGTTGTAATGCTCTCCCTAATCAAAAATGCAATACCCCCTCCTCTCTTACCTCCTGTTCTATCCTTCCTATAGCATCTATACCCTGGAATACTGAGCTGCCTGTCCTGTCCCTCCCTTAGCCATGTTTCAGTAATAGTTATAATATCCCAGTCCCATGTACCCATCCATGCCCTAAGTTCATCTGCCTTGCCTGTCTGGTCTTGCATTGAAATAAATGCATTTTAATCTAGACTTCCTTTGCTCTCTGCCCTGCTTTTGCCTGACCTGTCTAGTACTAGGATTACTGACACTCCCTATGCTATTTAACATGCTCTCTTTAACTTCCATGCTGTCCTCGACCTTCTTTTCTGTCTCCCTACTGCTTTGGGTCCCACCCCTCAGCCAAACTAGTTAAAACCTCTCAAGTAGCTCTAGCAAATCTCCCCATCAGGATATTAATCCCCCTCCTGTTCAGGTCTAACCCATCCCTCTTGAACAGGTCACTCCTTTCCCAGAAGAGATCCCAATGATCTACACATCTAAATCCCTGCCCCCTGCACCAGCTCTCAAGCTACGCATTCATCTGCCTAATCTTCCTATTCCTACTCTCGTGAGCACATGGCACTGGCAACAGTCCAGAAATTACTACCCTCGAGGTCTTGCACTTCAGCCTTCTGCCTAAGTCTCTATATTCACACTTCAGGACCTCATCCATTATCCTAGCTATGTCGTTGGTACCAATGTGTACAGCAACCTTTGGCTGCTCAGCCTCTCCCTTAAGAATGTCCTGCAACCACTCAGAGATATCCTTGACCCTGGCACCAGGGAGGCAACACACCATCTTGGAGTCTTGATCGCGGCCACAGTCGGGGACTCGCTAGTTAGAGGCACAGAAAGGCTGACCCTGCTCTACAGCAGAACCAGCTGTGGTGCCATAGGCCTGGCTGCTGCTGGTATTTCCCCTGAGAGACTATCCCCCTCAACAGTATCCAAAACGGTATGCCAATTTGAAAGGGGAATAGCCACAGGAGACTCCTGCATGACCTGCCTGCCTCTCCTGATAGTTATCCATCTGCCTCACTGAACCTGTGGTGTGACAACCCCCCTGTAACTAGTGTCTATACAACTCTCTGATCCCCGGAATGTTCCACAGTGTGCCCAGCTGCCCCTCCAACCAAAGAATGCGGTCTGTGAGGAACTGCAGCTGGAATGCTTCATGCAGACAAAGTTGTCAGGGAGACAATATTGCTCCCTGATTTCCCACATCTGGCAGGAAGAGCATGCCACTGCCCTAACTGCCATAACTTCCCTTTTACAGTTAAAAAGATAACAGAATCTCAACTCAGCTTTCCTTTACTTGTGGTCTTCACAGTGGCTTTGTTTTGGCTAGAGGAGGAGGGAGGGGGGGAAACATTGAAGTAGTGTTTGGGGTTTAACTGTCCTTTGACAAGAGCTCCTCCACAAATCATTGTCTGGAAGCGGTGACTGTGCCAGTGCAAATCTTCACCCTGACAGCCAATCAGCATCACCTCACTGCTGCTCACTGATGGACGCTTGTTGTCACTTGAACTCGATGCTCAGAGTGTTTATGAAAAGGATGCCAAAGATGCCCTGAATGGTGTCAAGCTTCTTGAGTGTTGTTGGAGCTGCACTCATCTAGGCAAGCCTAGAGTATACCACTAGATTCTTTACTTGTTTCTTTTAGATGGTGGACATGTTTTGTGGAATCAGGTGGTGAGTTACTCACCACAGGATTCCTAGTCTCTGACCTTCTCTTGTAGCCATTTATTTATATGGCTACTTCTGTTCTGTTTCTGATCAATGGTGACCCCCAGGATGTTGACAGGGTGTTGTTCATCAGGACGTGCAAAAGCATGGAATGGAAAAGACTCAGGGAATTCCACCACATGCTCAGTGAAATGGAATGGTTGAACACTTCTACCAAAATGTGGAAGGCACATTTTTTAAAAACTCTGCCCCCCCCCCAACCAGATACTGAAGCTGAAACTCGAATTTGATATTTGAGAATATTAAATCCATATGGCCTGGAACATCCTTGGAGCATTTGACAATCTAAGGGTTAATGGCTTCCTACAAATAATTGCATCTTGTTGATTCCACGCTAGGCTCCCTAATGCAAACTATAAATCATCTAGAGCAGTGTATACACACGAGTAAAGTAGCACGGAGAGCTGTTTAATGCCTAGATATGTCACAATGGATCTGAAATAGCTGCCGTTTGAAAGAACTTTTTTGTTTGTGTTGCCTACCATTTCTACCAAATATAACCATTCTACATTTCCAGAATCAACCCAACAATATTGTAAAGCACCATAATTAAAACGGATCTAGTGACTGAGAATTAAAGGGATGTTCCGGCGGGGGGGGGAAGAAAATCAGTGAGCAATTAGTGAAGCTTCTCCCAACCCAAGTGCAAAGTAAAAATGAAACTGAACCAATGCTTTAAACAAAGAGGTTTTTTGATATAACAAATATGTTTGTAACAGTATGGTCTATGCTATTTTGGAAGTAATCAGCGTTTGAAACACCTGTCTTCATAATTTTATGATCTAAAGCTGTGTGTGTGAGAGAGAGAGAGAGAGAGTGTGTGTATGAGTGTGTGACTGAGTAAGTGTGTCTGGGGTGTGGGGAGAATTCATATAAAGGGAAATATAATGTTGGCTCATGAGTGGCAATTAATCAAGTGACTAATACAGTGACTGGAATTTTCCTTTAATTACTTGTATATGCCAACAAATAATTGTAAGATAGGCAAACTAGTGTTTGTGGTACAATGACACTTTGATTGGTTAAAGGCATTCCTACAATGTGCCCAAAATACACTTGTCAGTACTGTACGTATAATTTCAAACAACCAAAATGTGGCAACACAAAACCCTTCAAAAAATAAACTGACATACATTTCCTTAATCTTATCAACCCATATCTCTGTCCTGATTAATTTGTAGTTCTATGCCATTTACCACATAATCTTAGCTTTCCATATTTCACTGTAAATGAAATTATTGCAACTCAGTCAAAAGATATACGTGTTATCCTGTAAATATAACATTGTGTTCACAGTTGAACTGTGGCTGCCTTCTGAAGTGGCCAAGCGAGCCATTCAGTCTGCAAGTGAATTTTTAATATTGTGTAGGGTTTTCATATTTTTATTTAGTTAGTGAACCTTTAACACAGAGTGACTAGTTCTGTAGTCTTAGTTATGCCAGTGGCAGCAGTGACCAGGACTGGGAGTCCATCAGTCCCCAAATTCTAAGTCCTGGATCCAGAACAAGGTAAGTATGGAGGAGGTTCACAACGGAGAGGTGAGGCCAAGGATGTGGAGGTTGTGGTGCGAGGAGGGAGAGTGTTTTCGCAAGAGAGGCCGGGGGAGGGAGCACTTGCAGAGGCCAATCCTGGGGGAGGATGGAGGGAGGGGGGCCAATAACCAATGAGGGAGGGAAGGCATCCTTACTGCCCAAGGCCCAAGCAGGGTGACCTACCAGGATTTCCCTGCCCCTGAACTCTTTCCACCATCAAAATTGAGGCCAGGTGGGAAGCATCCCTTAAGTGACCAATAATTGGGCGGATAACAGTCTTCATTAGGGCAAGAGGGGAGAGGCCACATTAGGCCTCACCTGAACCATATAAAATTATGGTCAGGGCAGGGGCATGTGGAAGATCTGTGGGAGGACCACCTGGATCACATTACACACCAAATCTCATTCCCACCCTATCCTTGTAAATGTAAACCTGCCAACAAGGGATCCTAAAATTCTGCCTCAAAAATATGGGTTTGACTCCTTTTTGCACCTACCTAAAATTTTAAGTGCAAATTTACAGCCCATTCTGAACTAGTGAAAATTCACAAAATTGAATTTTGTGAATTGGTACTTCTATATGGGCGAGGAACTGTGTTAATGAGGAACAGATGATTTTGTTGGAATTAGAGATGCTTTTAAGTAAATTGTATTTGTGAATATAGTTTTAAGTTTCATTTATATTCTTTATTTGTGGGTTAAAAAGGTGAAACCTGGATCTAGTTTCATTTTAGAGTGGAGATGGTGGTTCTGGAGTTATTTGTATAACCTACAATTTTAATGAACTTTTATGACCCTCAAAGGAGTTGAGTGAAGCTAAAGAAGTAGAGAAAAAAGGCTGTGCAAACAATAAGGGTCCAGAGAGGGGAACCCATAGAGACAGAACAGCTAGACATGAAAATGAACAGGCAGCAAATCCTAAACTTTAGAAGAGGGTTGCAAAAACCAGGGAGGACAGTAAAAGTCCCAAGATGGCAGATAAATCAAGGAACAAGTCATGAACTGAGTTCAGGCCTGTTCGGTGAGGTTAAGACTGAAGAGCAGAGAAAGGCTCCAAATTTAAAATGAGAAAGTTGCAGGAAGCAGACTTAAAATAAAATGAGCCTGTGAAACAGTACATTCTGTTGGTGTGACTGGATATCTGAGAGATTGCATGGAAGGCAAAGCTTGAATGCACTTCGTGATCCAGGAGAGAGGAACATCGGAAGGAGAGGTTGAAACCCTGGTAGTGGATCCTTGGTGAAGACATCCAAGAGAAAGCTTTATCTGGGAGAAGATATCAAGGCATGTTCTTAGAAAGTGGTAGTTGGAAACTGTTGTGTGAAGGACAGAGTTCCAATTAGGTCATTTGGTTTACAGTGTGACAAGCATCTGGGGAGAGTTGATGAGAAATCAGTAGAATTTGTTTTGGCTGGCATGTCAGTCACTTGGTTTCAGAATGTGGGGGTCTTCCGTTGGTTTATGTAGACCATGTACTTACTTTGAACATTAGAGTCCAAGATAGATTTTGTAACTTGTATTATCTGTCTATATTTGTTGTGGTTGAAGGAGTATTGTAATATAATTTGTCTTTTCTTATGTAATAAATGTTTTATTCTTTTGTTCAAATTTCATCAGTTGACTCCTGTGACTCTGTTCAGTAGCCGCCCTCTATATTTATAAATAAAAAATAAAAGTTAGGATCTATTAAGCCTAGTTCCACTCTAGGATCTGACTTGGAATCCCTACAGTGCAGAAAGAGGCCATTTGACCCATCGGGTCTGCACAGACAACAATCCCACCCTGGCCCTATCCCCATAACCCCACATATTTACCCTATTAATCCCCCCTGGCATCCCTCTAACAATAAGGAGCAATTTAGCATGGCCAATCAACCTAACTTGTTCAGTAGTAACACCAGCTGGGATTGTAACAGTTGAAATCACCATTTCCCAAAATCAGTGTAAAATATCTAAACATAATTTAAAAAAATATTTTGCACACTTCAATAGATTTTTAAGAAATTCCAGGCTAAACATTAATATTTTCCACTAAAAAAATGCAGAATCTATTTTGAAGTTAATGTTAAAACATCCTTCGAAATTCTCATTTATTCGTTTATCACCTAAGTTTTTTTTGACGAAATCTTTAATATGATAGGAATTTAATTTAAGAAACAGCTAAATGCATCTTCTGTTGAATTATATATAAAATCCATTTTTTAACTTGGATGAACTGTTACCTAAAAATGTCTTAATCACTACAACATCTAACATTAAAAGCAGCAACAGTACAGTTTTTCATATGTACAACTGTCAATCAACATTTCAGCCCTCATTGACAGTCTAAAATAATCACTTCTACACTGAAGTTTAAGTGTAAATTACGTTCCTCAGCTAAATGTAGAGTTGGTCATTAAGGAGGTTATAGCTGGGCATTTAGGAAAACTCAAGGTAATTGGGAAAAGTCAGCATGGTTTTGTGAAAGGGAAAATCATGTTTAACTAGTTTGGTGGAGTTCTTTGAAGGAGTAATACGCACTGTGAATAGAGGGGAGCCTGTGGACATCCTATACTTGGATTTCCAGAAGGTATTTGACAAGATGCAAAGGTTATTGCACAAAGTAGGAGCTCATGGTGTAGAGGGTAACATATTAACGTGGCTAGAAGATTGGCTGGCTGAGAGAAAACAGAGAGTCTGTATAAATAGGCCACCTTTTGATCGGCAGGCTGTAACAGATTGAGTCCCAAAGGGGTCTACGCTGGGACCTCAGCTTTTAACAACTTATATCAATGAATGAGATGAGGGGAGTGAAGGCTTTGCAGCTAAGTTTACAGACAACACAAAAATAGGTAGGATAGTATGTTGTGAAGTGGACATCAAGAGGCTGCAGACAATTATAGATAGGCAAAAATCTGGCAGATGGAGTATAATGTGGGAAAACGTGAAGTTCACTTTGGCAGGAAGAATAAGAAAGCAGAGTATGGCTTAAACCGAGACCAACTGCAGAATTATGAGGTGAAGAGGGATCTAGGTGTTCCAGTGCATGAATCACTGAATGTTAATATGCAGGTAGAACAAGTAATGAAGAAGGTTAATGTAATGCTATCCTTTACTATGAGAGGAATTGAACATAAAAGTAAGGATGCTATGCTCCAGTAATACAGTGGAGCCCCGTTTTAACGCGATGGTTGGGGTCCATAAAATGTGATCGCGAATGTTATTGGGGTCGCGCTAAATCACTAAACCGGAAATAGTTTAAAAAAAAGGTCCGTCGCACGATCGCGTAATATCTGATTTTGCGCTAAATCGGGGCGCGTAAATTCAGGGCTCCACTGTACATAGCATTGTTGAGACCAATCTGTGTGCCAATTTGGTCTCCTTATTTAAGAATGTAAATGCATTTGGAGGAGTTTCTGAGGAGATTTACTAGATTGATACCTGGAATGAACAGGTTGTCTTATAAGGCAGGGTTTAACAAACTGAGCTTGTTTCCACTTGAGTTTCGAAGAGCAAAAGGTGACCTAATTGCACTATATTAAATCCTGAACAGTCTTGATAAGGTGGATGTGGAAAAGATGTTTCTCTTTGTGGGTATGTCCAGAGCTAGGGGACACTGTTTAAAATTAAGAATTGCCCTTTTAGAATTGATGAGAGAATTGTTCTCTCTGAGGGTTGTGTGACTATGGAGCTCCTCCTCAAAATGCAATGGTGGCACAGTCATTTAATCTTTTTAACACAGCGGTAGATTGATTCTTGCTCGGCAAGGGAATCAGAGGTTATCGGGGGTAGATGGGAATGTGGAATTTGAAACACAGAAACAGATCAGCCATGATCTTATTAAATGGTGGAGTAGGCTTGAGGGGCCGAATGACCTACTTCTGCTCCTGTTTCATTTGCTTGTATGTTCATATATTCGTAAGTTAAGGGCCACCTGGGCCTCGGCAGCCATAGCTTAAATGCCGACACCGCCCTGATTAGAAGCTCCAGTTTTGGCAGTCTCTGTTACAGTCTCCTTAGTGAAGAACAAATTCCTCACACATTGCTGCTCAGTCAGGATAAGGTATGAAAATGTGCTCCTTGAAGATCGACTGTGGGTACAGTCTGCTGCAGAATCCCCACCTCCCCCCTCTTCCCCCTTCTTTAATGCTCCCCTCCTCTTCCAGCCCCTCCACTGGCAGACCTAACAGATAATTGATCCACAATATTTACAGAGAAAGCAGCATCAGAGCAGCTTTCTTGAAGGTCAACCCACGGGAAGCGACTGGCCCGGATGGGTACATGTACTCAGATCCTGCACGGATTAGCTGGTGGGAGTATTCACAGACACCTTCAACCTCTCTTTACAACAATCTGAGGACCCTATCTGCTTCAAGAAGATGACCATCATTCCGGTACTAAGAAAAACCAAGCAGCGTGCCTTAATGACTATCGGCCGGTGGCTCTGACATCCATCATTATGAAGTGCTTCGAAGGGTTAGTTATGGCATGAATCAATTCCAGCCTCCCGGACTACCTGTATGCACTACAGTTTGCCTACCACCGCAACAGGTCCACAGCAGACGCCATTTCCCAGGCCCTGCACTCAACGCTGGAACACCTTAGACCATAAGACATAGGAGCGGAAGTAAGGCCATTCGGCCCATCGAGTCCACTCCACCATTCAATCATTCAATCCCTATGTCAGACTCCTATTTATTGACTACAGCTCAGCCTTCAACACTATTATTTCCATGAAACTCATCTCCAAACTCCATGGCCTGTGCCTCGGCACCACCCTCTGTGACTGGATCCTGAATTTCCTAACTCACAGACCACAATCAGTAAGGATAAGTAACAACACCTCCTCCACGATCACCCTCAACACCGGTGCCCTACAAGGCTGTGTTCTCAGCCTCCTACTATACTCTTTATACACCTACGACTGTAGCCAAATTCCCCTCCAATTCAATTTTCATATTTGCTGACGACACCACCGTAGTGGGTCGGATCTCAAACAATGACGAGAGAGAATACAGGAATGAGATAGAGAATCTGGTGAACTGGTGCGGCAACAATAATCTCTCCCTCAATGTCAACAAAACGAAGGAGATTGTCATCGACTTCAGGAAGCGTAAAGGAGAACATGCCGCTGTCTACATCAACGGGGACGAAGTAGAAAGGGTCGAGAGCTTTAAGTTTTTAGGTGTCCAGATCACCAACAACCTGTCCTGGTCCCACCATGCCAAGACTTTGGTTAAGAAAGCCCATCAACGCCTCTACTTTCTCTCAGAAGACTAAGGAAATTTGACATGTCAGCAAGGACTCTCACCAACTTTTACAGATGCACCGTAGAAAGCATTCTTTCTGGTTGTATCACAGCTTGGTATGGCTTCTGCTCTGCCCAAGACTGCAAGAAACTACAAAAGGTCGTAAATGTAGCCTAATCCATCAGGCAAACCAGCCTCCCATCCATTGACTCTGCCTACACTTCCTGCTGCCTCGGCAAAGCAGCCAGCATAATTAAGGACCCCACGCACCCCGGACATTCTCTCTTCCTCCTTCTTTCTTTGGGAAAAAGATACAAAAGTCTGAGGTCAAGTACTAACCGACTCAAGAACAGCTTCTTCCCTGCTGCTGTCAGACTCTTGAATGGACTTATCTTGCATTGTGTTGATCTTTTTCTACACCCTAGCTATGACTGTAACACTACATTCTGTTCTCTCCCATTTTCTTCTCTATGAACAGTATATTTTGTCTGTATAGCACGCAAGAAACAATACTTTTCACTGTATGTTAATACATGTGACAATAATAAATCAAATCAAATCATTACAGCACCACTAAAAATGGTTTCCAGAACTCCTCAATTCAGTAGTGAAAATGATAGAAACCAACAGTAATGCAAAGCTAAGCTCTGTGGCCAGGAAGAGTGGTTTAACTGCGAGGTACATCCAAAGCTGCCCGGGAATGATTGTCTTGTGTCTACTGTGGAGAGAGATGCCATGCTGGAGAGTCATATCCAAATAGTGGGTGGGAGGATTGTAATGCCTGTCTGTTCTGAACAGACATTGATGGTCGTACTGTGTGGAGTGTGCTGTTGGCTTACAGGGCAGATTGAATGTTAGAAAGATTACAGCACATAAATTAGATCTGTCAAGCCCATACTGGAATTTTGCAAGAGCAATTTAGCTAGTACTACTCCCCACCCTTTCCCTGCAGCCCTGCAATTTTTCTCCTTCAGATGACAATCCATAATCTTTTGAAATCCATGATTGAATCTGTCTCCACCACCCTCTCAGGCAGTGCAATCCAGATCCTAACCACATGTTGCCTTCAAAAGTTTTTCCTCAAGTTAGTTTTTGTGAATCACTGTAAATCAGTATCTTCTGAATCTCAACTTTCAGCTAATGGGAATAGTTCCTCTCTATCCACTCTGTTTAGATCCCTCTTGAATTTGAACACATCTATCTAATCTCCTCTCAACCTTCTCTTCTCTAAGGAGAGCAGACTCTCCAATCTATGCACATTACTGAACTCCCTCTTCCTTGGAACCACTCTCGTAAATCTTTTGTGCACCCTCACATACTTCCTAAAGTGTGGTGCCCAGAGTCAGTCGTAGTGTTCCAGCTGAGGCTGTTTTATAAATATTCATCATAACTTCCTAACTTTTGTACTCTATACCTCTATTTATAAAACCCAGGATCCTTTACCCCTTTTTAACTGCTCTCTCAACCTACCCTGGCATTGTCAATTATTTGTGTACATGTACCTTTTTGTTCCTGCATCCCTTTCAATATTATGCCCTTTTGTTTGTATTGTCACTCTTCATTCTTTCCACCGTATATATCACATTAAAATTCAAGATAGAGGCATTTTCTGTTTAATAGGTTGAAGTGAGAGGTGACTTGCCATTCATCTTGCTCTGTGGCTTGGTCCTTTACAGGGACAGGAACTGCTGCTTTACTGACTGTGAGCTTTGGCTGAATCAGTGGGAAATTTACAATGAAACTCATCATGCCTAGGCACAGGGCTCTGGCCAATAAGGGAGGTGCGACGGGGTCAGACGGAGTAGCAAACTACCCAGCCTTCAGGAGAACAGTGACCACGACACCACACAACCCTGCCACAGCAACCTCTGCAAGACGTGCCGGATCATCGACATTAATGCCATCATCTCACGTGAGAACACCGTCTACCAGGTACACGGTACCTACTCTTGCAACTCGGCCAACGTTGTCTACCTGATACGCTGCAGGAAAGGATGTCCCGAGGCATGGTACATTGGGGAAACCATGCAGACGCTACGACAACGGATGAATGAACGCCGCTCGACAATCACCAGGCAAGACTGTTCTCTTCCTGTGGGGGAGCACTTCAGCGGTCATGGGCATTCAGCCTCTGATCTTCGGGTAAGCATTCTCCAAGGCGGCCTTCACGACACACGACAGCACAGAGTCGCTGAGCAGAAACTGATAGCCAAGTTCCGCACACATGAGGACGGCCTAAACCGGGATCTTGGATTTATGTCACACTATCAGTAACCCCCACAGCTTGCCTCCTGGACTTGCAGAATCTCACCGGCTGTCCTGTCTGGAGACAATACACATCTCTTTAACCTGTGCTTAATGCTCCCTCCACTCACATTGTCTGTATCTTTAAGACCTGGTTGGCTATAGAAATTCGCATTCTAATCAGTATTCTGTAACTTGATTTTGTGTCTCTGTATGCCCTTTTTGAGAGCAGATATCCACTCCATCTGACGAAGGGGCAGCGCTCCAAAAGCTAATGGCATTTGCTACCAAATAAACCTGTTGGACTTTAACCTGGTGTTGTTAAAACTCTTACAATACGGGAGGCCCATGCTGGCCGGTGGCCTCGGGGCACCAATCAGAGCCTGAGAGCTCTGAATTTGCTGATAGGCTGATTTGTATTTCTTGAACCTATCAGTAATCAACACAGAGCAACCTTGGGCTCTGATTGGTGGAGACCCTGTTAGAGTGGAAAATAGTGTCGAAAATCATTCAGAGTTTGGTGACTTTTGGAGAGAGAGCAACAGTAACGAGGGGGTCTCTGAAAATATTTTTTGAAACAGCAGCAGCCCAGGTTTCTTAAGCAAGCTGAGGAGGCCAGATAGCCAGGCAGGCAGCCTGACCCAACAGCAAGGTTGTGAGGGCCAAATGAGGAGGGCAGGTGCTGGCTGGCAGTCATTGAGGGGGAGTAGTGGGGTGACTCTTGACCTCCACACCAGGGCTGAAGAGGATGGATGGCAACCTAAGTATAAAAAAAAGGCAAGCCAATTTCTGACCAGGGCCAGGGGTCCAAGGAGGCCAGAACAACCTGAGCCAACAATAAGCTTGCAAGGGCCAAGGAGGAGGCACCTGTGGTCATTGAGGGGAGCAGTGGAGTGACTTGACCAGGCCAGCAGCAAGACTGAAGGGTTGGTGGGCAATGAGCAGAGAATAAAGGTGAGGCCAGGCCATACCATAGCCAGGCAGCCAGTGAGCCAGCAGAACAGGAAGGTCATCATGCGAGCAGGGACAACTTGAACCTCAAGGCTGAGGAGGGCAAAAAAAAGCCTGCGCTTTCAGAAAATTCATTCGTTAAAATCAGGAACGATCAGTCAATATGAAGCGACACTATCAATCTGGCAGTCAAAAGCACAGAAAATTGAGGGGGAGGCAAAAGGATGAAGCTAGACAAAAAGACAGTTTGTCATTTTACTTTAGAAAGTTTGAAATGTTGAGCAGTGCACAAACTGCACATTCGTTCTCTTCCTCCAAAAGTAAGGATGAATTATCTCATGACTTCAACTTGCCAATTTCCAGAGATATCACATCGCCTGAAAAAGTTGAACAAGAAGTTCAAGAACAAGAACAAATGGACTCTGAAATGGGAATGGAAATACAATACACTGCTCAAGCTCATTCTTCTGCAGCTGAAGTGTGGGAATAAACCTACACTGAAGACATTGCCTTATGATTAAATATTCATAATAAATAGCCCAGAGAACATAGATAATATAGAAAATTTGAGAAAAACATTTGGAGGCTGAAAGCAGTTTAGAAATCTTTATGAGTCCCATTTTCTGAGGATGAAGAGAAATAGCATGATGGAAAGGTGAAATTAGTTGCTTTTTTCAGAAACCTCTAAGGCAGTCTACTTGTAAATTATTCCCTGACCCTAGTAAAGAGAAACATGCGTTTGTCAACGGGTAGTCTAACTGGAGTAATGTCGGAAAAGATCTTGCTGATCATGAAACTTCCAAAAGTCATAAGGTTGTGTGTGCAAAGATTCAAAGACGTAAACGATCTGGAAGAGTTGATTCTATATTATCAGCTCAGTTTGAAAAAGAGTTTTCTCATTGGAGGAAAGTGCTGAGAAGTGTTGTTGCCACAGTCAAACTACTGTCTTCCTTGGGATTTCATTTAAGAGGACAGGATGAGCCATCAGTGTCAAGTCAAAGAAGTATTTTTTTAGCCTACCTTGAATATCACAGTGAATTTGGCAAGCTTCTCAAGGAGCATTTGAAAAATTATCAATACTCTGGCTCAGGGAAGACCAACTTTTTAATGCACAGAACCTATGATGACTTCATCACTATGTTGGCAGAGCTGCTCAGAAACCCATTCACTAATGAAGTTAAAGATGCCAAATGCTATTCCATAATAGTTGATTTGACACCAGATATGAGTCATGTGGACCAATTAACATTAATTTTAAGATATGTGACCAGTGATGGTGAAGTTGTAGAATGATTTCTGTTTTGTCCAGCTACAATCCCACACTTTTGGAGAGATCTGGTTTGGAAATCATTGCAAATTTAGTTTGAACATTAAACATTGTCATGGGCAGAGCTTTGATAATGCTACAAATATAGCAGGAAAATATTCAGGTCTACAAGCAAGACTGAACAATGCAGGCCCCTGTGCATTAATTATCCCATGTTCCAGTCGCTCCTTGAATTTAATCTGCAACGCAGTAGCTGGAACATGTGAGGCAGCCGTACCTTTTTTTGACTTTGTTCAAAGCTCGTCTGCCTTTTTTTTGGTTTCCACGCATTGGTGGAATATACTGTAATCATGCTTGGAGTAGGCATATGGAAAACATTTAATGGTCAAAAGAATTTGTCACACCAGGTGGTCCATTCGTGCAGATCCAATTTTTGCTTTGAAACTGAACTTTGTCGATATAAAGGATTCCTTATCAGACATAGCCACATCAAATTCAGAGAAACCAGGGTGGGATTTTATGGCCTCACTCAAGCAAGATTGGAAATTCCCACCTGTGGTCAACGGACATTTCCATTTTCTGCCCCTCGTCTACCCCGATTCTGTGGTAGCTGGGTTGGTAGAATATCGGCGCACATGTGAAAGCTGAAGCAAAATTCTTAGCAGGGAAGTTTGAAAGATACAGTATTGCAATTTTTACTGTTTCGTGGAACCATTTACTTCAAAGAATCAATGCCATCGGCAAAATATTGCTTCACAATTGTTAGCTTCAGTTAGAAGTTTTGACATGGAAGTTCAAAATCACTTCCATGAAATGATTCCACTGAGAGTGGAAGCAGAGGTACTAATATTAACAAGGTATGCAGGTCCCGCTGATGATAAACGTACAAGGCACGGAAAGTTGTTTTTGATTAAATTTGGGACAATGAAATCACTGGAGAAGAGCATCATTGAGACTGTCAATGTTATTTGTTACACAATAATGATGCAACTACAGAGTAGAAGTGAATCTCATAAGAAACCTGTTGAACTATTTTCTGTGCTTTTCAAAAGATGTTTGGATGAAAATGCTAAGAGCCGCAGCAGTAACAAATTGAGTTCTACCAGGAGGACATAGATAAAAAACATTTTGAAAATGAAGTGAAACAATTGATTAATTTCAATGATAATGTGCTTTGAGATCGCCACCTGATTTGCAGAAAGTTGTTCTTAATGTTTTGGAGACAACCTTTCCAAATATGGAAACCATTGTGAAAATATTTTAAACAGTACCATGTCACAAGTGCTTCTGGTGAATGTTCTTTCTCTGTATTGAAAAGAGTTAAACATTATCTGTGAAGTACGATGAGTTTGGAACATTTGACAAGTTCAGCAATCTGAATATTGAGAATTCATCCTTAAAGGTTTTGCCTATGATGATGTTATTGATAATTTTGTAAAAAAAAAAGGTGCTGAAGAAAAACTATTTGGAGTGCCGTGGATTGCAAACAACTGATGAAGCAAAAAAATATTTAAAATATGTTCCTCTTCCATATTATCTTGTTTAAATTCTGTTTTACAAATGAGACCACTATTTGCTGGTCTGATATCATGAATGTCACATGTTGACTGTTATAACTGGTGATTAACCAATGTCCCTCATCTCTCTCAATACCAGCCTTCAGAAAGTCTCTTTTGGGCAAAGAGCAGAGTCCTGTCGGCTAGTTGCCAGCAAAGCCATTGATATTGGACTTGGATTCACTGGACTTCACTTGATTGGAATATTGGTTTCTGCACTTGACTTTTTCTGACTCATTCTGTCCTATATTGGCCTGTGCTGCAGTCATATCATCAGCTCATTTCTCCATCTCATTGCTCATTGGCCAGTTCTATGTTTGCTTGCCTCAAGATACATAGATCACAATATTGCCCATCTGTACCGTCATGCTGACCACATGTAGGCTTGGATTTCAATTGATCAATTGTTTTCAGAAGTTAAAAAGTACTAAAGTAGTTAAGCAGTTTGTCATTTGTGTATTTTTTATTGTATTTTTGCAGCTTGCATTGTAGACTTGAATTTGAATTCATCAATTACAGTCTTGTTTTCATAAGTTAAAAAGCACTGAAGCTGTGATCTGTGTACTTTTGTGATTTCATAGAATCCCTACAGTGCAGAAGGAGGACATTCAGCCTATCGAGTCTGCACCAACAATCCCACCCAGGCCCTATCCCCATAATCACACATATTTACCCTGCTAATCCCCTGACACTAGGGTCAATTTAGCATGGCCAATCCACCGAACCTGCACATCTTTGGAGTGTGGGAGTAAACTGGCGCACCCAGAGGAAACCCACGCAGACACGGAGAGAATGTGCAAACTCCACACAGACACTGACCCAAGGCCGGAATTGAACCCTGGCATTGTGAAGCAGCAGTGCTAACCACTGTGCCACCATGCCACCACGATTTGCATTGTGTCAGCTGAGGGTGGGTGTTGTCAGGAAGGCAATGATCTCATTTGGTGTGGGACTTGACATCACTAGTGGGCAGGTCTTGATGTCACCGGCAGTGGAACACCATGTTAGGGGGGTGGATGTGACATCATGGGGTGGGGCCCAGCATGGAGGCAGAACATGGGGCCCCCAAAAGTCTATGTCTGCCTCTGAGCTGAACGGTATGTTAAGATCCTGTTTAGTGATGGCCTAGTAGTATTATCACTCAACTATTAATCCAGAAACTCAGTTACTGTTCTGGGGATTCGGGTTCGAATCACCGCAGATAGTGGAATTGGAATTCAATAAAAGAAATCTGGAATTAAAAATTTAATGATGACCATGAAGCCATTGTCGATTGTCGGAAAAACCCATCTGGTTCACTAATGTCCTTTACGGAAGGAAATCTGCCGTCCTTACCTGGTCTGGTCTACATGTGACTCTAGAGCCACAGCAATGTGATTGACTCTCAACTGCCCTCGGGCAGCCAGCCAGCTACACCCATGTCCCATGAGTGAATAAAATTTGGGAGGGGAACTTATGTAACACAGACTGTCACAGAAAAAATAATTTGATGTGTGAATTCTTGTTGGTGCTTTTAATGATTGACTCTAACATTGTCCACAAGAGGGCATGCTGTTTTGCAAAATGATTTGATGTTCTTTGTTCTGTCAGCATTACTGGAAGGGATAGACTGCAGTAAGACTGCAAGAGTACAGAATTTCAATTCCCACCCCACAGAAAATGGTCCAAGCACTGGGGTTGAGTGGGGAGTAATTGCCAAAACAGTGTAAGAGAAAGCTTTGCACCTACAAGAGGCCTTTGACACTAAAAATGCCACTCATCATATCACCTACACAAGAAAACATTAACACTTCTGAATGCATTTTCTCATTGGCATTATGTGACACTAGACTTTTCAATGCAGTTTGAAATGGAAAGTTGTAACTAATATAGTATTCTTAGCATGTAACAGATGCGTATGCCTATGTGCACTAGATATGTACTAGCTTTTTAAATAAACTAATGTACAAAGTTGTGAGAGACACATGATGTGTGCAGGATAATGTTAGCAGAAGACTAATGAGTTTGTCAGCACTAGATAATAATAAAGGAGTTTGCAGCTCATTATTCAATGAGCCATCATCATCTTGATTACAGAATAATCTCGGGTTTTAGAACTAATGGACTTTAACAAGTGCAAGGACTTTCTCAAAATTACCCGACACTAAACCATACAGAATGACTATCATGTTTATCACAACACTATCATTAATGCAGCCACCCCTCCCATTAGACCAAAGCACAGTCAGTGCTTTTACACATGGCCAGGATTTTTTGAATGGATGGCAGAGATTCTCTTTCCTGCCATCTGAGCAGTTGTCGGCAAACACATCGCCGCCGATGTGGATTTCTCCACAGATATTTAACTGGAGGTGGGACTTCCGTCCCTGGCTCGGGAGAAAGTCTTGCTCTGAGGACTGTGGCCAATCCGACTGGATGGCAGCTGTCTGGTACCAGCAATGCCAGGAGCTGCAGTGGTCAGGAATGGGACTGCGAGCAGTCCCCCAAGGCTAAATCCCAGGAGAAAAGGACAAAAAAAATGTGGGGCCTCAGGATGGAGATACGAGGTGAGGTCCAGGCGGGAGTAAGAGAAGGGGAAACCACTCCCCTCCCCACCCTGCCCCTCACCTTTCCACCTGAGACCTGAGCAGGGTTACTTCAGGAAATGGTCCTTAAGTGGTGATGAACTGGCCATATAAGGGCTTCAACTGGGGCAGAGGTAGGAAGCTGGCCTGCTTCCATAACCAATGACCATAACATTGTAGAGAGGTCAGGGCTGCCAAGAGCCTGGTGGGAAGACCATCCAAAGAATTTTATGGCCACCCCCCACCTACAAACCTGCCAGCGGGGAATATAAAATTCTGCTCATGAAAACATAAGGCTCTGTTCAAGAGAATATGCTCTTTACTCAAAGTATCAAATGCAAATACTGCCAGAACCTTCTGCCTTACCTCTGGTTTATTTATTGATTAGTGTCACAAGAAGGCTGACATTAACATTGCAATGAAGTCACTGTGAAAATCCCCTAGCCGCCACACTCCGGCGCCTGTTTGGGTACACTGAGGGAGAATTTAGTATGGCCAATGCACCTAACCAGCACGTCTTTCAGACTGTGGGAGGAAACCAGAGCACCCGGAGGAAACCCACACAGACATGGGGAGAACATGTCCCGCACAGGCAGTGACCCAAGCCAGGAATCGAACCCAGGTTCCTGGCGCTGTGAGACAGCAGTGCTAACCATTGTGCCACCATGCCACACATAGGGACATAGAACTAAATGGTGATGTGCCTCACTATATCCTCATCCCATCAGATTTTTCACTGGTGAACATCCAAATTATATGCTAATATAGAGTTGGCTCAAAATGTAAAGTAATAGACTGCTGAGTAACTAATTTCATGAGTTGCGGCACCAAATTTGAAGCAAACTAAGATCTGTGTCGGAATTATACTGATGCTGGTGACAGCATTGCCCCTCTGATCTGTAACAGTTATTCACCACTCTTGTTCCAGGTGGATTCTGAGATTGGAAAATGGCCAGGACTCAATAGTGCATCCCTGCAGTAGGCAGATGTCCCACCATGGTTAAAGTAATTCCCAATCCTACTTCAATGGAAAATCTACTGTGCTACTCAGATAGAGACATGGGAGTAGAGAGCGAAGGACTGTCCTGCTTTTATGATACACTATGAAGCAATGGTCAAAGCATGTAACTCATTCAAACCTAGCATTGACAGGAACCTGAAGCAGACAGGATTTCCAAAAAAATAATAATATTAATGATAGCTACAGGCTTAAATCGAAGATATACATCAGCTTACACAAGTCTCAGGTGGGAATTAATCTTCCAGCAGGCCTCCCTAACAATCCCTTTTGTGAATTTAGACTTAAGAGAGGTGACATCTCAGAAACACATGCAGCATAAATTGTAATCAGGATTTGGCTTGTTCCACAGCTAGACATTGCAACATAAAAGGACGATCGCATACATTGAGGACTGTGTTCATCCCTCTCCAAAAACCCATACATCAAAACTGTTTTACTTCATCTCAGATCTGGAGGGGGGATGGGGGGTGGGCAATGTTGACTTTAGGAGATAGCGTAACACAGGCAATATTGATTCAGCTGCCCATTATACATCTCCCCTGATTTTCTATTGACTTCAATGGTAATGAAAATCAGGAGAGATTTATAACGGGAGGCTGAATCGATACCAGCCGTTTTGCACTTGTCCAAAGTAAAATTTAACCCACTGTTATCTAATAGCCATAACAGCAGAGACAACATGATACCCACTACAACCGTTATGAAATTTGCCTTTCTTTAAGCACTGTACCAAAATTGTTTCCTTTCTGAAGAGCAAGTGAGTTCGCCAATATAGGAGGTGTGAAAACCGTAGCTTCCTTTGATGTTTTAGTGTTGTACTGATCACTGACCCGTTCTTTCATCACCATGGCAATTACCTCAGTGAATGTGAAAGGAGGAAAATCTTGCGAAACCTTCAGTATAAAGCTGTGTTCTTCCTAATAAAGCCACTATCTTCTTTACCTCCTTGTGCACACAAAGCATGCAAAGGGAGTCAGTCCCAAAACGTCACTCACGGCCACTTGCAAAATCCAGCCAGCCATCAACATTTAAAGAGAAGAGGCATTTTTCATACCAGTTGCTCTGCAAATTAGTTGGATGCTTGCAATAAATGCAAATTGTGTCGCTTTAAATCTCAAAGCCCTTCTCATTCTCATTCTGCCGCAGGAGATGCAACAAAAGAGGGGAACTCTTCTTAGGGCAGAGAGTTACATCCTGCAAATTTATTATGTGACATAACACCTTTCAAACAGTTCTTTTTGTAGTAGGGTGTAAATATGTTAGGGATAAATACTTGAGGGAGACCTAGGTCAACACCAAAGCATATATGATGCTGATGTAATGACTGAGAAAGAAGAGTGATCTGGAAGGAGGAGAAGCTCCAACTTTGTGCAAAGTTCCAATTGTGTCAATACTTGCTGTGACTAAAGGGTAATGGATTTTGAGAAACTACAGACCTGAGCAACATAATTTGGGAAAATAAGAAATCCCCAAAGCCCCTGTGTAGACCCCGATCACACAGAAAAACACTTAAGTTCCATTTCCACTCAGTACTGTCAACACAAAGATCATTTATCCCCTTCAGATTTCCAGCAAACGCAGTATTTTGCTTTCCCTTTAAAAAGTGTTGGTCCCAGAAAGAAGGTGTTATAATTACAGAGCATTGTTTGGAATGTTGCACAAGTTCATCTGTTGTTCTTCATTATATTCCACTTCCTATGTATAACCACCTGCTGGTGGGTCCAAATGGGGATCAGAAGATGGCACCTTATGGGAAACAGTCAGCTAGCAAGTGATTTTCATCAAATTTCCCCAATTACTGGCCAGAGGATGAGCTCACTGCCCAATTAAGAATGGCACACAGGCTGTTGAAGCTGAGGGTCAATAGGAGGCCCTCCAGCTTGGAAAAGGCAGCAGGATGCAATGGCAGGTAAAAGAGAGAGTAAGCACCCTAAGGTGAAAGTACCCTCTCTCCAACTTTGTTATGTCTTAGATAATAAAGGCCTTAGCAGTCTGGAGCGCCAGCTCCGCAGTTTTGTTGCTAAAGGCTGCTCCAGGCAGATGCCTTGTTTCAAATTCATCTGGGGGTCAACTGGAAAATCGCAGCTTGCCTCTGACAATAGGTTTTAAGTGATCATTAAATTAACCATCCAAATTGGCTAGCCACCACTTTTGGGTGGAATGGGGAGTGGGGTTGGCAGTGGGAGCAGCTGAGTGGCTCTCACCAGACTCTCACCCTGCCTGATGCCAGGTCCCTCAATCAGGCACTGAGTGCCTTTAAATAAGGGACATCCTTGGGAGCCAGCAAGCAAAGACGCCAGGGCTTGTTTGATGTGCTCCCGACATGGTGAATTCCCTGTCTGTCACTGGATTAATACCTGCAGCGTCAAGATGAGGCCCTCAAATGTGTATTAATTTTCTGCTTAAGGGCCTCAATTGGGGGTGGGGCAGGAAGGCCTTAATTGGGTTGGAGGTGAGAACGTGTCAGGGTCCGCATCCACTACACTCCTGCCTGATTATATGCCCAACTCTTCCCTCGTCACCAAGTTCACCATGCGGAAGGGCACAACATCCCACCCATGATTTAATATAACTTGCATATGAAGATAAAAAGAGGGCACTTATTTGGGGGAAAAACAAATTGCTTGGGTTAAGGCATTTAAAAAAAGCCAGCCTATTAGATTCCAATATCAGCATCCTCCATTATACACGGACAATGAGGCTCAATTGGTGAAAAAAATGGTTTTTCGCCAATTATGAACAATGTTCTGTGGCAGCATAATAAGTAATAAAATGGGCACTTAAGTGTTACCTAATATAGCAAGTGTATGCAGTAAATAATATTCCGCCAAGTAATTGTACAAATGTAATTTTTGAAATTTAAGCTAATCAAAAAGCACAAAATTACAGTGAAATTGAGCATCATTATATTCAAATTATAGAGGTTTCTCCTTACCACAGGAGTGAAGCTATGATATCATTACTGATTAATCAACTAAAAACTAATTAGAAGGAACCAATCTATGAGAAATTTTCTTTTGAGTTGTTTACAGGGTCCATCTCTTCCTGCAATGATGTACTGCATTTTTAAACATTTTTTTTCACAACTTTCTGAATCAGTCCTTCACATTAATTCATTCCGGCTATAATTCTTTCTGCAAAAAGTGTGCAGATGGCTATTTCACCTGCTTTCAATATGCGATCCAATAACTCTCTTTAAATATAAACTAATCCTCTTAGTTGATGAACGGTGGCACATTATTAAGCAAACAGCTGTTCTGTAGTATGCAGGCACACCTCTGCTGAGGCTACACAAAAAGAGACTTGTGCACCAAGTAGTCTGCATTCACTGTACACACCTGTGATGATCCTTTACTTACTGGTACAAGATTGAATTTGCCTTTCAACTCCCCTCCACACAAAATATCTTTAATGTGCAATTCAGCTCACAATAGTCTGCAAAATGCAAGAAGGTTATTCGTGTCCAGTTTTAAAAAAAACAGCTTTCTTCATGTTAGTAATGTTCTGCCTAAGGAGAGGAGGAATGCATTTAAAGCTCGGTTCTTAATGTATTTTCTTGTAACCCACAGTTTTCCTTAACAAGCAGTTGAGGATGGATTTCCCCAAATCTGTGATGTGTTCCGGGGAAGTACAATGAACTGTGTGGCCCTAGATGTTAACTAAATAACAATTGAGAGCACAGAGAGGTGTCAGACCATGTCAAATTTTCTGCTGTTCAAGCCCCCTCAGATCGCCGGAGATTATGATTTATGCTAACTGGGAAAGCACACTGCTATAATGGGAAGATCCTCAGACTTAATAAATATCAATGCAAGAGAAAATGATAGACAGTTGGTGCACTTTTTCCCTATGTCTTATTCGGAATATCACTCTTTCCCAGAAATGGAAGACATTTTGTGTGCAAGGTAAAGCAGCTCTATCACAATTTGGATTATTTTTGCTCCAGTTTTTAAGTGTGCATATTTACATATGTCGGATAAGAGGCATGAGTTTATTGAAGGTATACATTGTCAAACAATCTTCATTGAGCCCGTTGGTTTAATACATCTTGCTATACATTGTGCTTCAAACCGACATTGATCTTCTGTAGGGGTTTACAATGTAAGGAATGTGCATGACTTCATTTCCTCAATCACCTTTTCTATTACTTAATCTTAATAAATTATTCTGACCTCCCCAGATCTTTTTTCTTTTTTTCACTGACTCATTGAATTTTACAGTAAAGGAGCCCATTCAGTCCATCATGACCAGGACTGCTGTTCAAAAGAGCTATCCAGTTAATCTCAGTTCTTTGCTCTTTAGCCACAGTCCTGCAGATGGTTACTTATGTAAAATTCCCCTTTGAAACCCATTAATTTGCTTCCACCACGCTTCCTGGTGGTGCATTCCATTTTCAATCCATTTGTGGCGTTCTAATTCCAATCCAAGGAACTGCTTTAAAATTATACCACCCAGAGTTTTGTTAAATGAGGATTCTTTAAAAAAATAAAATAACAACTGTTTCTCTGCTTGTTTGAGGAAAGTCAATCCTCTTATTTATTCCAAGTTATTTTCTACCTCCTCATATATAGATCTTGTTCATAGATCATAGAAATCATAGAATCCCTACAGTGCAGAAAGAGGCCATTCAGCCCATCGAGTCTGCACCAACAACAGTCCCACCCAGGCCCTATCCCCATAACCCCATATTTACCCTGCTAATCCCCCTGACACTACGGGCAATTTAGCATGGCCAATCAACCCAACCCGCACACCTTTGGAGCATGGGAGGAAACCGGAGCACCCAGAGGAAGCTCACGCAGATGCGGGGCGAATGTGAAAATTCTATTCAGACAGTCACCCGAGGTCGTAATTAGACTCGGGTCTCTGGCGCTGTGAGGCAGCAGTGCTAACCACCGTGCCGCCCATTTGAACTGTAAACGAGAATGCAAGTACCCGATTAGATCTCTGCTATTACCCAAACATCTTCAGTTGCTTCGTCAATGACCTTCTTTCCACTGTAAGGTCAGAAGTGGGGATGTTTGCTGATGATTGCACAATGTTCAGCAACATTTGCAACTCCTCAGATACTGAAGCAGTCCATGTCCAAATGCAACAAGACCTGCACAATAAAAACGTAAAGTCACCTGGCATCTACCTGACAATGGGCGGCACGGTAGCACAGTGGTTAGCACTGCTGCTTCACAGCTCCAGGGACCTGGGTTCAATTCCCGGCTTGGGTCACTGTCTGTGTGGAGTTTGCACATTCTCCTCGTGTCTGCGTGGGTTTCCTCCGGGTGCTCCGGTTTCCTCCCGCAGTCCAAAGATGTGCGGGTTAGGTTGATTGGCCATGCTAAAATTGCCCCTTAGTGTCCTGAGATGTGTAGGTTAGAGGGATTAGCGGGTAAATATGTAGGGATATGGGCGTAGGGCCTGGGTGGGATTGTGGTCGGTGCAGACTCGATGGGCCGAATGGCCTCCTTCTGCACTGTAGGGTTTCTATGATTTCTATGAATGTGGAAAATTGCCCAGGTATGTCCTGTACACAACAAGTAGGACAAATCCAACCCAGCCAATTACCGTCCCACCAGTTTACTCTCGATCATCAGCAACATGATGGATGGAGTCATCAGCAGTGCTATCAAGCAGCACCTGCTCAGCAATAACCTGCTCAGTGCCGCCCAGTTTGGGTTCAGCCAGGGTTACTCAGCTCCTGACCTCATTACAGCTTTGGTTCAAACATGGACAAAAGAGCTGAATTCCAGAGGTGAGGTGAGGTGACGGCACTTGACATTAAGGCAGCATTCGACCAAGTGTGGCATCAAGGAACCCTAGCAAAACTGGAATGAATGGGTATCAGGGGGCAAACTCGCCGCTGGTTGGAGTCATACCTGGTATATAGGAAGATGGTTGTGGTTGTGGAGGGTCAGTCATCTCAGCTCCAGGGCATCTCTGCAGGAGTCCCTCAGGGTAGTGTCCTAGATCCAACCATCTTCAGCTGCTTCATCAAAGACCTTACCTCCATCATTAGGTCAGAAGTAGGGATGTTCGCTGATGATTGCACAATGCTCAGCACCATTCACAACTCCTCAGCTACTGAAGCAGCTCATGTTCAGATGCAACAAGATCTGGACAATATCCAGGCTATGGCTGACAAGTAACATTTGCGCTATGCAAATGCCAGACAATGACCATCACTAATAAGAGACAATCTGACCACTGCCCCTTGATATTCAATGGTGTTACCATCACTGAATCTCCCACTTTCAACATTCTTGGGGTTACCATTGAACAGAAGCTCAACTGGACTTACCAAATAAACACAGTGGCTACAAGAGCAAGTCAAAGGCTAGGAATCCTGCAGTGAGTAACTCACCCCCTGACTCCCCAAAGCCTATCCACCATCTATAAGGCACAAGTCAGGAGTGTGATGGAGTACTCCTCACTTGCCTTGATGGGTGCAGTTCCGACAACTCTCAAGAAGCTTGACACCATCCAGGACAAAGCAACCTGCTTGATTGGTACCACATCTACAAACATCCACTTCCTCCACCAACGCTCAATAGCAACAGTGCGTACCATTTACTAGATGCACTGCAGCAATTCACCAACGATCCTTAGACAGCACTTTCTAAACCGACAACCACTTCTATCTAGAGGGACAAGGGCAGCAGATATATGGGAACACCACCATCTGCAAGTTCCCCTCCAAGCCACTCACCGTTCTGACTTGTAAATATATCGCCCACCGTTCCTTCACTATCAGAGTCAAAATCCTCGAATACCCTCCCTAATGGCACTGTGGGTGTACCCACAGCACATGGGCTGCATTGGTTCAAGAAGGGAGCTCACCACCTTCTCAAGAGCAATTAGGGATGGGCAATAAATGGTGGCCTAGCCAGTGATGCCTACACCCCAAGAATGAATTTTTAAAAATTGACCATAATGAAGCTTGGTGAAAACACCCTGTCCACCCCCAAGACCATCCCACTCCCCAATTTACTTTCAGGTCCCCAGTAGGGAAGTGTTTAGTCTTCAGTCAACCCATTCCCACAGCAGCATGGATAAGCATTAGCAATTCGACAGAGTGTCAATCAAGGTCTCTTTCATTTGCAGTCTTGCAAGAAGGTGTTTCTTCAGCCTTTATTCAATCTCTCTCCATCTCACAACATCCCAGTGAGCTTTAAAGGGAAAAGAAGCTGTAGGAAAGTAGCTACCCTTTATTATTGTTTCATGCCCACCACATAATCTCCCAAATTCCCAGGCAATTTTATCTGATTGTGCATCTTTTATTTTTTTTAACCCCTTTATTTTCTCTTCTAAAACGATGTAAGTTCTGACAAAGGATCTCTATCCAAAACATGAGCCTATCATTTGTCGAATGACAGACCCACTGTGTATCTCTGGGATTTTCTGTTTAATTTTAGATTGCCAGCATTTGCACTCTTCCTTTTATTTGTCTCTCAGCCATCTAGCGGGCAGATAATCCTGTCTGGCAGTTAGGTGGGAGATGCATCACTGTTCCCTAGTGGCATAGCAGCGAATACACATCTAATCCTCAGGCAGTCCAGTGATGAGTACAACGTTGTAGGCATGTATGAAGTTATTTTATTCTTGATTCTTACTTTTAAGGTCCAGGGCATTCAAGGAAATCTGCAGGTTTATAACTTTAGTGGAAAGAGCCATTTGCAAATTTTGTGGCATGGAATTTCTGTTTTGGGCACAATGAGTGACTCCAATGCAAATTGTACCCAACATTACACCCATTTTGAAAAATATTTTTTTTCCCTGCGATTTCACTGAAGTTCATTTGCCTTTTGCCAAACAAAAAATCTGCCAAAAACCAGCAAAATGTATTCCTTGATACATTTAAAAGCAATAACTCAGTAGAGATTAATCAATAAAGCTGAAAATGGCTAAATCATCTGTAAATAACCCAATTTTTAATTACTGAAAATTACTTCTGGAAAATATAAAAAAACATTTTCTAGCTAAATTGGAGTACAGTAGCGAGTTCCTTACTAAGTTTTTAAAAATGGGAAAAAAACTTTCAAAACATGCCTACTGTTCTTGCGCACAAAAGTTCCAGCTTAATCTTTGAAGCTTCTTTGAAGATCTATATGAAGCACAGCGTGTTTTGTGGAGAGGGCCAGCTTCTAGCACAATGTTGTTAAAACTAGCCAAACAGTGGCTGAAACATTCCATGATCTTTTCGCAGCAGTTGCGTCAATTTCAGGAAAGTTGTACTAAAATAGAAATAGCAAAGTTGAGTGGAAACTCTGGACAATTGCGAATTTAGGCAGTGTCATACAGCAGTTGCATATAGATACATATATATGTGGATAAGGCACAATACACACAGCACCGATTTAAACCAGCCTCTTGAGACTTGGCCATGCTGATCCCTCAAACAGCATTACAAATTATTTGGTCTTTTATCACATTGCTGTTTGTGGGAGTTTGCTGTACGGATAAATGACTGCCGTATTTCCTGTATTACTGCAGTTGGTTGTAAAGCACTCGGATACCTCCAGTAGTCCTGAAAAGCACTATATAAATGCAAGTCTTTCTTCCTTTTCTTGATTAAAAACTGATGTAAAGGGTTGCCCCCATTTGCAGGCACATAGCTCTCAGCCTAGCACATCCCTTTAAACTTGACCTGCTGGCCAGATATTCTGTTTCGTCTATTGGGCTGATGCCTCAAACAGGGCAGATTTGCACTGATTTCTGCCTGCAATTTCAACACAAAAATCTCCGTTCCATCAGTGAATGTCAGCCCAATAGATGATAGGTTACAATTAGATAGTGGCACAGCTGAGGCCATGTTCTGTCAGGTAGCAGAAGGCTAACCTAATAAGAAGTTAACTAACTGCACAATCAGTAAGCAGGGCCAAGGTCACAGTTTGCAGTTTGCAGTTGCCGCTACACATAGACTGTGAAAGTTTGTGTTGGAAGAGAGTGGTGGGGGTGTGATGGAGTGTTACACTCTGAGAAACCTTTGCAGGTTTGTCAACCACGTACTGACTGGTTCCCACATAGCAACTGAAGCTAGACTGAATAAGTCTGAAGATGCCACCAGTGGAAGATCACTGTACACTTGACTAATGGTGACACATACTGACAAAATATCTAACGGGCTCTTGAAAAGCATCCCGTACCAAGGAGTAGTTCCATATTGCTACCATTATTGTAAAAATAAACAGGGCTAGTATATATTGACCACAGTCCAACTGATACAGTCATGTCAGAGTAATAAGGACTCACTGGCGACAGCAAAAATGAAGAAACATCAGAAACATTCAAATACAAATATGTTAAGCTCTGATGAAATTTTCAGGTTAAATTATTTGTTCTTTTCAGTCTTCCACTCATTGGGGTCCTGTGTCGTTGTTAGCCGAGTTCAATGCAAACAAGACCTGAATATTCTTCTTTTGAATTGTGGCAGAGATAGGTTTGTGGATCTCGCCAAAGGATGATATCATGTTGAGACAAATTACAGCAGCAGCACATCGCAGCAATAGCTGCTGTACAGTAACCATATCAGGAAGGCTGCTGTGTGCCTCTCAGATACGCACACTGCATGCAAAGCAGCAATGTTAAGAGACGTGCTTCTGCTATTCAGGTCACAAATAAGGCACTTTCTGGTAGTTTTTCAGACAGCTAGCTGCTAGGACCCCTGCAGGCCATTATGCTCACGCACAGAAAACATCTTAAAAAGAAGTCATTAGAACTGACAGGTAGCTTTGAACTTGAGGCCTGTGTTCCATCCTTCTAGCTCCTGCAGTGCTCAGGCAGTCTATTAGCAATCATTCTCGCACCCTGCAGGAAACATAGGAGTGCAGCATCATTCACATACATTTCTAAGAACCAGAATAGGAACTCCCTGTCTGCTTCAACCCTGTTTAATTATGGTACGACTGCAAGATGGAAAGGTGACATCTATAGCCGTAATCCCCATTCTCCACTAATTTATATTGAATGGTCAGTTTTACAGCAAGGTTTTAATTACTATCTCTTAACCAGACTTCTTCCAAAATTAATATTCTCTGTCATTATGCATTTTCATTACACTGTATCTAGTTAAAGGACAGTTTTCTCAGGGAACTGCAATAGCAAATATTTTACTGCCCTTCCCTAAAAAGCATACTTGATAATGTCAAGACATTATTGACATCAGAGCTCCAAGTGTGGTCTGTAAGTTCACCTTGCAGTAGACAATTGAACTAACCTGCCACAAACTATATGCAGTCTACTCTATCAATGCTTCTGCCCTACCCACTTAATCTCCTGAGAGAAAGTTACCATATAAAACTCCTTAATTGCTGACGGTAATGAAGGAAAACCAAGGTGTATGAATCCGTCCCTCTGGTATTCAGCCCAAGCCAACTCGTGACAACAACAATCATTTTTACTGCAGCCCTAAAGCCATACATCAGAAAAGGGGCACATTTATTTTAAATCATTAAATCAAAAAACAAAACTAGCCACAGCATGGCTGGAATCCTGATCTTGTAAAGTGTCTTTTAGTGGCTAAATGAGGCAGCATACTAGGCTTGTGAATATGACCAATATTCTGGCAGGAGTGGGCAGCAAGCATAGTAGGGACATTTTTAATGGCCAACAGAGTACTCTACATCACTTGAAATGGATGAGAGAAGCATGTTTTACAAATATTGGATGGCATGGTGGCACAATGGTTAGCATTGCTGCCTCACAGCTCCAGGGGCCCATGTTCGATTCCCGGCTTGGGTCACTGTCTGTGTGGAGTTTTCACATTCTCCCGTGTCTGCGTAGGTTTCCTCCAGGTGCTCCGGTTTCCTCCCACAGTCTGAAAGATGTGCTGGTTAGGTGCATTGACCCGAACAGGCGCTGGAGTGTGGCAACTAGGGGAATTTCACAGTAACTTTATTGCAGTGTTAATGTAAGCCTTACTTCTGACTAATAAGTTAACTTTAACTTTTTTGATTTCGGTCTCTGGCCAATACCACCCCATATGTTATTTTTTCACATCTAACTGGGTCCAATGGTGCCTTCACCAGATTACAAGAGTCAGGTTGATTTGACTATTCTGCTATCCTGAGTAAGCTTCCAGATACACTGCTGCTCCTATTTAGAGGTCACCCTTTTAAGTATAGACAATGATATTATGCAGATGGTTGTGAGTGTTTGAAGGGGCTTATAAGGCCAGGCATCCTCCAAAGATCATTTTTAGTCAAGAAGAACTGTTGGTCTTGTCTGCCAGAGGCCACCGTGCCCCCAACCTTTTAATCTTCAGCGGAAGTACTGATCCGCCAAATACAGTTGACGAGAGATGCTGTATTGGGAATGGGGAGGGGGAAGCCATTTGATAGAAGCATCAGGCACAGTGGAAGGAGTTGATCAAAGCAACAGTTACTGAATTAAACATCTCTGCCTTCCTGTACTGAGTTTAAGTGCTTCAAGTCCTTACCAATAATATTCAAATTCTGCAGAACCCTTCATACACCCAGGCCTCACCTATTTGTTTAAAGACTCGTTGAATCAAATATTAGCCCCACATGGTACATATTGCTTGTATTGTCACCCTGCTATCATGTGTTTGCTAAAAACATAGATTGAAAGGCATCTCATGATGAGATGTGGTATTCAGTATTTTTAAACTCTAAAAGAGTAGAACAGAGACTGGCTACATGTGATGGTACCCACCAGTTCCAAACTTGCATCCCCACCTCAAGCTATGATAGTGGAGTAAATGGGGTACTTACAGCAAAGGAACTTGGAGCTGGGCAAAGTCCTCTGGCAGAAATCATAGTTTTGCATTGCTATTCTGCTTCTTTCCTTTCTCATGCTACCATACCATACATAACCTGCCAATAAACCACATTACACGGTGGCATAATGGTTAGCATTGTTGCCTCATAGCACCAGGGACCCAGGTTCAATTCCCAGCTTGGGTTTGTCTGTGTGGAGTCTGCATATTTTCCCCATGTTTACATGATTTTCCTCCGGGTGCACCAGTTTCTTACCACAGTCCGAAAGACGTGCTGATTAGGTGCATTGGCTCTGCTAAATTCTCCCTCAGTGCACCCAAGCAGATGCCGGAGTGTGGCAACTAGGGGATTTTCACAGTAAATTGATAGCAATGTTAATGTAAGCCTACTTGTGACACTAATAAATAAACTTTAAACTTACAACATCTTCATGTCACTCCTTCTACTGAAAGGCATGTGTAGACTCTGTTCAACATTCATTCTAACATTTCTATTTCTTCTTCACCTTCTGTAAATGTGATACAACAAGAAGCAGGGAAGTGAGAACTGCACCTCTCACCCTCTCCATGAAAAACATCTCTCCAGACTTTTACCTGACAGGTTTGTGACAGTGAGCCACTCAGGTAGAAACTACAGAAGCTGAAAGCGAGATATTAATGGTCATGTGACACCGAATTGCATCAAGGAGAATGCAGGCAAAACCAAACAGCAGATATATTGAGTATAATTTTACAGCCTTGCTTGACCCGAGACCGGAAAATCCCACCTAAGGTCAATGGAGCTTCCCACTGTCTGCCCCTTGCCCGCTCCTGTGGCGGGCAGGGCGGTAGAATTCCGGTGATTATATACAAAGTAGTCAACAGAAATGAAAATAGCCTAAAGATTAGAAAACGGGATAAGAACAAAGTCCAGATCATGAACATCGTTAAAGACAACGGAATTCTCTGATGTCATATGCCCCGCCATCACTGCCAGGGAGAGTGGGCAATTTGGCGCTCAGCCAAAACACCATTCACTGCAGAGGAACCCGAGAATCCCAGCTGCAGGCAAAGTCAAAGAGTTCCAGGCAACATTAATACTTCCAGTTCAGGCCCACATCTTCTGATCTCCAAATAGTTAGAGACTGAATGTCTCTCTAACTGTCTCAGATGCATTATGCGACCCCTTGTCCTTGTATATCCCACCACACTGACTCTATGGCAATTGACCAGGAAGTTTGAACTTCCAAAGGGCAATTCTCCTGCTTTTCAGGACACACTGTAGAGGTCTCCAACTCTGAGCTGAGTTGCAGACTTCAAATAATTTTGACTTACTTGATAGTTGCCCAGGAAAAGTTAGACAAAAAAAATCCAACTGCCCCTCCATCCAACTGCCCCGTCAACCCCACGACTAACCACCCCCCCTTCCCCCCCCACCAACTACCCCCTGACCTCCCAACACCCCCTCACCCGGCATCCCCATCTTCTCATCTCCCAAACTCCCCCGACCCAGTCTCACCTGACCACATGACCTGACACCCACTTGACCCGCCCCCACTCTCCACGACCCAAGCTGACTAGTCCCTACCACCCAATCTCCTCCTTGACCCCCACTGGCTACACCCCCTAGACTTCATCACTCCCTCTAACCAGATCCAACCCATCACCTGACTCCCTCCAGAACCTACCTGCCCAACTCCCAATCTGACAAACCCTCCCAAACTGACCAAACCCACCTACTACTCATTCACCTTCCCCTACTCACCAGTGTGCTACCACCTCATCCAACTGCTACCCTTCCAGGCTACCCACCTGCACCGTATCCTCTAAGTCACCATCATAGTTCATCCATCCTATACTCTCACCCACTCACCTTGATTCTGTAGTTTTTCAAAAAAGCTTTGGGACTTTTAAATGCTTTAATTCCCAAAACATGGCAACCAGTGCCATAATAAAGGAGTCCAGCTTCTGTGCATTTTCCCTCATTGTTGTCTCCGAGTTCTCCCTATGTCTGCATGGGTTTCCTCCGTGTGCTCCGGTTTCTTCCCACAGTCCAAAGATGTGCCACTATGGATTGGCCATGCTAAAGTTCTCCTTGGTATCCAGGGATGTGTTGGTTAAGTGGATTAATAATGTTGAATGCGTGGGGTTGCGGGAGGGTCTGGGGAGGGCGGGAGGGCGGGGGAGGGCTAGGTGGGATGCTTCTTCAGAGAGTTGGTGCAGACTTGATGGGCTGAATGGCCTCCTTCTGCAATGTAGGGATTCTATGGTTTTTAGTGCTGACTTATTTCTGCAAAATCCTCCATTGGAAGATTGCCCAGAAAAATCAGAGGAAGGTAAGTGGGGATTTTTGAAATCTGATCGGAAAATTTGGGCACAGGATATAATAACAAAATAACTGATAAAATACAACAGGAGCGATGAAGAACAATAAGTGTCATGAATTAAAATGTGTGAGAAAAACAGCATCAGGGCAAAAGAGAGGGTAGAATCTGATGGCCATGCAAGTGCTCCATACTCAAGTGTACAAAGCATAAGAAATAAAACAAGTGACTTAAAAGAGCAAATTCATCTTAAAAGGTATAACACAGTGACCATCAATGATTTGATTTATTATTGTCACATGTATTAGTATACAGTAAAAGGTATTGTTTCTTGTGCACTATACAGACAAAGCATAGAGAAGAAGAGGAGAGAATGCAAAATGTAGTGTTACAGTCATAGCAAGGGTGTAGAGAAAGATCAACTTAATGCGAGGTAGATCCATTCAATTCAAAAGTCTGATGGCAGCAGGAAAGAAGCTGTTCTTGAGTTGGTTGGTACATGTCCTCAGACTTTTGTATCTTTTTCCCAACGGAAGAAGGTTGAAGTGGGGTCCTTAATTATGCTGGCTGCTTTTCCAAGGCATCGGGAAGTGTAGACGGAGTCAATGGGTGAAACACTGGTTTGAGTGATGGACTGGGCTTCGTTCATGACCCTTTATCGTTTCTTGCAGTCTTGGACAGAGCAGGAGCCAAATCAAGCTATGATACATCCAGAAAGAATGTTTTCTGTGGTGCATCTGCAGAAGTTGAGATCTTGTTCCAAGTTGGGCGTGACTAGAAGACAAACATTCTGCACTATAAAGCCTTTGGTAAGAAAAGAGAAAATCGGACAGTGAAGAGCAGTAATATTGATCAAGGGTATGAATACAGCAATGGAAAGTGGAGATCTCAGTAAGTGTAAGCTGGCATTAGAAACATCTGGGTAGAATTGAGGAATAGATAATGAAGCAAGACTTTGGTGACAGTTGTGCACTGACCACCCAATAGCAGTGATAAAGTAACAGGATCTGCAGAAATACGGAGATGAGAGAAACTTGTTGTACAAGCAGAGTGGCTATAATGAGAGATTTAAATGTTCACATGGACTGAGAGAAGTAGAACTGCTGAAAACCCCAAAGGCTGTAAATTTCTTCAGTGTATTTGAGACAGAATTGTAGAACAGTATGTCCTTGAACCAACTAAAGATTGGGCCATATAAGATGTATTGATGAGTAATCAGTCACCATTTATTAACAATGTAACAGTAAGGAAACACCTAACTGACTATAGCCAAAATATGACTGAATTTAGTTTTACGTTGACAGAGAAAAGTGAGTCACAAAGCCAAGTTTTAAAATTTAGGTAAGGTTGACTTTGAAGAGACCAGAAATAATTATCTGGAATTATACCAGAAATGCGGGACTTCTGTTTCATGGAGAGGCATGTGAAGCTGGGATTGCTCTCCTTCGAGCAAAACAGATTTAATACTGACATTTGTAATCATTAAGGGTTTTTTTTTACAGTAATTAAGGAAAAATTGTTTCTAGTGACAGAAATGTCACCAAGTAGAGGATTCAGATTTAAGAGAAAAGAACCAGAGATGAGATTAGGAGAATTTTTTTTGTTTTACACACTGCCTGAAAGGGCATTGGAAGTAGATTCAATCATCTTCAAATGGGAATTGGATTAATAATAGAAGCGGAGAAATTTTCAGGACTAACTTGATGGTTCTCCTAAAAAGCCAGTACAAGCAGGGTGAACACAACAGCCTTCTTCTGCATTATTCTGTCATTCTAAAGTAGTTTCCGATTTACAGGGTAGGAAGCCATTTGCTTAATTTATTTTAAGACCTTCAGTGCAGTAGACAAAGGCAGTTTTACAAAGCTTTGACAAAGGGTCATCTGGACTCGAAACATCAGCTCTTTTCTCTTCTTACAGATGCTGTCAGACCTGCTGAGATTTTCCAGCACTTTATCTTTTGGTTTCAGATTCCAGCATCTGCAGTAATTTGCTTTTATTTAATGGCAGTTTTACCCTAGTTTCATTAATGAGTAATGTTTGATTTTGAGAACACTTTGACATGCGAATAGTGGTAGAACTTTGGAACCTACTTCCACAAGCAGCAATTGATGCTCAATCAATTGTTTAATTTAAATCTCACATGACATATTTTTGTTAACTAAAGGTATTAAGTGGTATGGGGCCAAGGTGGATATGTTGAGTTAGGTCACAATCAGTCATGATTTCAATGAATAGAATGACAGATTCAAGGGGTTAAATGGGCTATGCCTGATCCTATAAATGAAGTATTCCTATTGTTTCCAATTTGAATTATGATTACACTAAAGTTGATCAGCATGCAGACTTGGCTTTTGGCATGGAAGCGACTTGGATTACATAATATTTACAACATGGAAATAGGCCATTCAACACTACAGTCTGTGCTGGTGTTTTACATTCTAACCCTTCTCTGGTAAAGAAGCTTTTCCTGAAAACTCAATTGAATTTAATAGTAATTATCTTATATTAATGGCATTTAGTTCTGGTCTCCCAGGCAAGTGGAAACATCTCAATGTCAATTTATCAAACCTTTTCCATAAGAACACTGAAGGGGGTGCAAAGGTGATTCACCAGGATGCTGCCTGGGATGGAACATTTAAGTCATTACGAGAGGTTGGATAGGCTTGGGTTGTTTTTGTTGGAGCAGAGAAGAATGAGGCGTGACCTATTCAAGGTGTACAAGATTATGAGAGGCATGGACAGAGTGGATAAGGAGCAGCTGTTCCCTTGGTTGAAGGGTCAGTCACAAGGGGACATAGGTTCAAGGTGAGGGGCAGGAGGTTTAGGGTGGATGTGAGGTAAAACATTTTTACCCAGAGGGTGGCGTCTGTCTGGAATGTGCTGCCTGGGAGGGTGGTAGAGATGGGTTGCCTCGCATCCTTCAAGAAGTGCCTAGGTGAGCCCTTGGCACTTCATAACATTCACGGCTGTGGGTAAAGTGCTGGTAAATGGGATTAGGTGGGAGTTCAGGTATTTCTCGCGTGTAAAAGGGGCCTCGATGGGCAAAAGGGGCCTCTTTCTGCACTGTATGAATCTATGATTCTAAGACCATAAGAAATAGGAACAGGAGTAGGCTGTTCAGCCCCTCAAGCCTGTTCCGCCATTCAGTAGGATCATAGCTAATGCAGCATCCTCACGGCTACTTTCCTGCCCTTTCCCCATAACCTTTGATTTCCTTACTGATCAAAAATCTATCTCCCTCAACCTTAAATATACAAATGGATCTGCCTCCACAGCTCTTCGTGGTATGGAGTTCTAAACACACACACAACCTTCTGAGAGAAGAAATTGCTCATCTCAGTTTTATATTTATTCTGAGTCTATGCGCTCTGGTCCCAGATTCTTCCATGAGGGGAAACATCATCTCAGCAATAACTCTGTCAAACCCCTTAAGAATTCTGTATGTTTCAATGAGATCACCTCTCATTCAATAAATTCCAATGAGTAGAGTCCCAACCTGTTTAACATTTCCATATAAGACAATCCCTCCATACTGGTGAGCCTTCTCAGGACTGTCTCCAATGAAATACTATCTTTCCTTAAATAAGGGGACCATGATTTTCCCAATCTTTAAAACGTCTAAAGGGTGATCTCGCAACCTTCTCTTTTCCAGAGAAAAGAGCCAATTCAATCTGATTCAATCTTTTCTTTTTGTCAAACTGGAGACCAGAACAGTTCTCACTCATCAATGTAGGCCTAACCAAGGTGCAAAACAAATTTAATATAACTACACTCTTTTCAATGCTATTCCTCTAGAAATAAACCTCAGAGCATCCTTTCTTTCTTTTTGTCCGTATTAACTACTGTCACTAAATTTAGTGATTTATGTATCTATATCCCATTATCACTCTGCTCCTCTGGCCCATCTAGACTTATTTCCTAAGGAATAAGGAGCCTTCTTATTCTTCTTTCCAAAATGTACCACATTATACTTTCCTAAAATGAAGTTAAGTTGCCAATTACACACCCAATCTGCACATTTATTAATGAATTCATGTATTTTGTCATAATCAACCTCTCTATTAACTCAACCATCCAATTTGGTGCCATCTACAAATTTTGAAAATTAACATTTGGTTCCTGTATCCAAATAATTTATGTAAATGATGAAGATGAGTTGTCCCAGTACCGATCCAGGTGAACTACTTCCCATCTTTTGTCAATCTGAATAACTATCTTTAACCCATATTCTCTCTTTGCTCCTTATTGAAGGAGCAATATGCTTGCATTGAAGACAGTTCAGAGAAGGTTCACTATATTGATTCCTGGGATGAAGAGGTTGTCCGATGAGGAAATGTTGAGCAGGTTGGTCTTATATTCATTGGAGATTAGAAGAATGAGAGATAATCTTATTGAAGCACATGAGATTCTGAAGGGACTTGAGAGGGTAGAGAGGGTAGATCCTGAGAGGATGTTTCACTTCGTGGGGGAATCTAGAACTAGAGGCCACAGTTTCAAAATAAGGAGATTCCCATTTAAGATGGCGATTATGAGGATTTTTTTCTCTCAGAGAGTTTTTAATCTTTGGAATTCTCAAGGAACTGTTGTTGAGTGAATAGCACCTCAATGCTGAGTATGTTAGCTTGGGAGAGGTCAATGCTGTTGGACTAGCTTCATTGCCACTGGATTTGGAGGATCTACTTAAGACACCACTGGCAATATTTTTCCACTGCTTAGAGGTGGCTGCTTTAGGTTGCCCAAGTGTCTGAACCATGTAGGAGCTTGGGTATCAGTGACTTTCCTCAGAGATTCCAATGACAGAGTTGGAAAGGGTGTGATTGGCAAGGAAGGAGTAAGGAAAGCTAACTTTAATGCAGTCCGCATCCTGGTGAAATCTCTGTAACATGACCTTATCATACCCAACATCCTGTTCTGTCAGTGAGGCAAGCACAAGACTTCATGGCATCATCCACTGTCCTTGGCTCCATCATCGTTCACGCAATGCATCACAGAGGTGTCCACATCACTCAAACCATGACTGGTATTGCTGGACTGATCAGCAACTTATCCTATCCACCATCTCCATTAGTCTTGCCCCCAAGCAGCAGAAGAACCAGGAACAATGCCTCAGGAAAATAAACAGCAAAGGCTTCAGAGATCCAAACAAGGCAGACATTCTCAGTCAGCGCCTTGCTGCCAACCACCCAACCACAGGCCATCAGGAGCTACAGTGTGCCAATTGTGCAGGGTCAGCCCTAAAGTCTATTATAACCAAGCACCTGTAAAGTGATACTTGGCCTCTCAACCAGGAAACACTGTGAATGATTTGATAAAAAATGACCATGAGATACAAGACATTATCATGCACAAGTACAAACGTTTCGCAGACTGGAAACTTCACCACACCTCAAAACAAAAGTAGCTGTCCTACAGGCATCTGAAGGCAGATGCACAGCATAAAACCCACAACACAAAGAACAAATGGTGGGTAGAAAGACACAAGATCCAAATTAAGCATTCAACACCCCCTCACCACCAATCGTGGCTGCAATGTGTAACATCTACAAGATGTAAGGCAGCAACTCACCAAGGTTTCTTTGATAGCTATTCAAACCCATGCCACCATCTAGAAGGACAAGGGCAGCAGACGCATCACCATTTCCAGGAAATATATCGCCATTCATTCATCGTGGTTGTATCAAAATCATGGAACTTCCTACATAACAGCATGTTAGGAATACCTTCACACAGACTGCAGGAGTTCAAGAACGTAGTTACCTTCTCAAAGACAATCAGACATGAGCAATATCATAGAATCCCTACAGTGCAGAAGGAGGCCATTCAGCCCATCGAGCCTGCACCAACAAGAACCTCACCCAGGTCCTATCCCCGGAACCCCACGTATTTACCCTGAGAATTTACCCTGACACTAAGGCCAATTACCGTGGCCAATCAACCTAACCCGCACATCTTTGGACACTAAGGAGTAATTTAGCATGGCCAATGCACCTATCCTGCACATTTTTGGAGTGTGGGAGGAAACCAGAGCACCCGGAGGAAACCCACGCAGACACGGGAAGAACATGCAAACTCCACACAGACAGTCACTCAAGGCTGGAATTAAACCCGGGTACCTGGCGTTGTGAGGCAGCAGTGCCACTGTGCTAGTTTTCCCAATAACGTCAACACTCATAAGCGAACAGATAAAAGTATTTTTTCTTTTTCACTACACTGATCATTATACAATGTGTCAATCTGTTGGTTTTGTTTCTAAACTGCGTAACATTTATATACGATCAATATGAGTTGTGTTTGATGCTGATCAGCTTATAGAACTGATTTTAATTATAATGAAACTTGGCTTATTTTACAGAATGATATAAATGATAATATATTGTGGAAAGGATTGCACAAGATGGTCACTTAATGATGTATATTTTCTGGATTATGCTGACTGGTTTGGATTTGTGTAGAGAAAAAAAATGCCTCCTTACTGAGTTCCTCATAAAGAAGGCTGCTATTTTTAATGTAGTCTCCCAGTGTGACTGTGAGATCACTTTTTAAATATACCGTTGACCCCACCTTGCCTGAGGTTTAATAGAATCAGTTTGTCTGGAGTGTGGAATTTGGGAAGCAATGAACAACTCTTTTCATTGCCCTTTCTCACATGTTCAAAGATAAACAATGGTCAAGATGGTAATTGCTCAATAGTGACCACCCCACACAACTCCATGGTGGCACAGTGATTAGCACTGCTGCCTCACAGCCCCTGGGACCCGGGTTCAATTCCCGGCATGAGCCACTATCTGTGTGGAGTTTGCACATTCTCCCCGTGTCTGTGTGGGTTTCCTCAGGGTGCTCCAGTTTCCTCCCACAGTCCAAAGATGCACGGGTTGGCCATGCTAAATTGCTCCTTTGTGTCAGATGGCCTAGCTAGCGTAGATGCATGGGATTATGAGGATAGGGCCTGGGTGGGATTGTGGTCAGTGCAGACTCGATGGACCAAATGGCCTCCTTCTGTGCTGTAGGATTCTATCATTCTACCTTTTCCTTACCCGGAGGTGCAGAATCTTACTGGGGTACGGTTGAAGTGTTAATCATTCTTGGGCATTTGCCAAATTGAAGAATCTTATGTGAGCCTAAAAAATGAATGTTAGTCAGCCATTTTACTACTTGGAGGCTTATTTTTGAACCCAATCTGTTCATAGCTGTTGTCTATAGAGGTGCAGATACACTTCATGAATTGTGGCCAGGAGTAAAGCCTTGCTTTATTACGAGTGTTGTAATTCGAGGAGTTGAAGAAAGAACACCATTATCATCAGACGGGGCATGGTGACAACAATTGATTGCTTTCAAGGAATACAAGTTGTAAAATTTATAACTAAACAAAACAAAATCCTTCCCTCATAGCTAAGCTGTCCACCATACCCCACCCCATTTGATTCATTAAAAGCTGCATTTTCAAAGACATTGTCTTAAAAAAGGCTCATATTCTCATATTGCTTCAACTCAGTTCACCAGGTTGTTGCTAAGGGAGATGGGTAGTTGTCAGACTGTAAGAAAAGTGACCCCCTCCGGTAACTAGAATTCATTGTAAAGGATTAGTTGTAAAGTTGCTACTTTTAGAGGAACAGGAATGACATAATACCCCAAGGAACAAAACTGAACATTGTTGTTGTGTTACCTTGATCAGGAGACTGAGCTCAGGGCAGTACTAGTCTGCCATCCTGGGGTCATAGAGTTGGTCATTTGTGCTCGTGGCATTTGCTTCCATATACATGGGCCAAACATTTTAGGAAGGCATCCTCCCACAGAGACCCAGAGTCTGTATCGCCCGAGCCCGGCTTCATCACACAGATCTACTTAATTGAAGTTACGTGCTCTTTTTTATCCTTCTGTGCCTTTCTCTGCCTACCTTCGCAGCCAGCCCCGCAAAGTGGTTCAAGAATGCTCATGAGACATCCAGTCAAGCACTTGACAATGAACTGTAAGCTAATCACTTTTGGTACTAACTGCTGCTGCAGTATTGCAAGCAGAATTGACTTTTCTACAGCTTCATTTTGTGCTCACCAGTTCATTGCTCCCATTTTATGTAGGATTTATGCCAATGACTCCTCCAATGTGTATGCAAAGGAATTGAAACATGAAACTCTGGTGTAAACAGCTCTCCATGCCAATAATAGGTGCACCTCATCGCATATTGGCATAAATTCAACAGAACCTTGTGACTTGGATTAGGAGCTAGTTGGGAGAGAGCAGGGTCAACGGGAAGATTCTCCGAATAGTGGGTTGAGGCACGTGTGTTAAATCCAATATTCATCATGTTGAGGAAAGAATGATTCTGAAGCCAGCCAGTACCATAAGACGGATTTATCTAAGTCTGTAAAATAAAGACACAGGCATGATCTTACTGGCTGTTCAAACCCCACTGCCATTGCAGCAAGGACGGAAAATTTGATGCCCAGCAAAACCTCCGATCATTACAGCAGGCCCAGAAAATCCCTTCAGTATGAACGGCCATAAGATTCTGCCCACAGCCTCTTCCAATTCCTCAACACCCTACGTGAATAACTTTTTATAGTCTTGTAATAAAACCCGAATACTTCCCCAATTGGGGACAGTTACTCTTGATTACCAGTTTAAAGCATGTATTCTGTCACAGTTGCAACATTGACAAAGTGGTCTGTACTGGGGTCTCAGTTTTCTCCCATATACATTTATGACTGGTATAAAGAAATGGAGTGTGGCGTAACTGAGATTGCAGATGAAACAAAGTTAGGAGGCACAGTGCACACAAAATTGGCCTATACCAGTAGCACGAAACAGGATTATAGTGAATTGACAGCCCATTTTACACCACATCCGAATTTATTTTCCTTTGCTTCAATGGAACAGAAAATTAACACAGTGTAAAACAAATTGATAATAGCCTATTTTTCACTAAAGGTTTAGATCAATTTCACCCCCAGTAATTTGTGCACGTAAGACCAGGAAGTTACAAAGAGACACAGACAGACTAAGTGAGTGGACACAAGTAGATTGTGATCAATGTGGGGAAGTGTGACATTATCCACTTCGACCCAAGTGAGACAAATTGGAATATTTGCTTCATTGTCGGAAATTTGGATGTGTGGAGAAGCAGGGATTTAGGTGTTTAAGCACCCAAATAACTTTAACTTATATGTACAAAAAGAAATGAAAAAGTCTAACGGATGTTGGCCTTTATATTTAGAGATTTTGACAATCAAAGAGAGGCAAGGATTCTCCACTTGTACAAAGCCTTGGTCAGGCCCCATCTGGAGCACAGCACTCTGTTTTGGACACTATGGGCAGGATTTTCCATCAGCGGGATCGTTTGGATCCACTGTTGTCAATGGGGCTTCCCATTGAATGTACCCCTTGCCACCGGGAAACCCATGGTGGGGGGGAGGGGGGGTACGCCAGAACCAGAAGATTCCATCAATGTGAATGGCTGGAACATACCAGCCTACACCCGCAAAAGATACACTGGCATTGGCAAGGGATTGGGTGGTAGGATACCATCACACACAGTTTCACCGGAATAATAGCAAACCGTTAAAGCTTAAAGTAATAGGATAGATTGCATAAACGTGGTTTTGTATTCGCTTGAGTTTGGAAAGTTGAAGGGAGATGTAATCAATTTCTTCAAAACGATAAAGAGATCAATAGGGTAGATAAAAAGTAAGTATTTTCCCTCGTGGGGAAATCATGAACAAGCTGTGTCTTCTTAATATGCGAGTTAGCAATTTAGGAATGAAAAGCAGATGTAGTTTTCACAGAAAACCCAATGGAAATCATAGAAAGATGTAATATAGAAAGAGATCAATCAACCCATCATGTCTGTGCTAGCGTTTTCTATCTACTTGACTGATTCTTGGGATGAAAACGTCAACTTATGACAAAATATTGAACAAGTTGGGCCTGTATCCATTGGAGTTTAAAAAATGAGAGGTGACCTTATTGAAACACATATGATCCTGTGGGACTTGACAGGTTGGATGCTGAGAGGATGTTTCCCCTTGTGGGAGAGACCAGAAGTAGGGGCAGTTTAAAATATGGGGCCTCCCATTTAAGTTGAAGATGATTTGATTTATTATTGTCACGTGTATTAGTATACAGTGAAAAATATTGTTTCTTGCATGCTATACAGACAAAGCATACCGTTCATAGAGAAGGAAACAAAAGAATGCAGAATGTAGTGTTACAGTCATAGTATAAGAGCTGGAATGAAGTTTTAGAAGCATAGAATGAGAGTAAAAGATAGGATTAGAAGATATGCTGGGCACAGCTTGCAAAAAGTCACCTCGCTCGGTGCCATCTTGGAGTCCATCCATGAGGAGAAATGTTTCCTCTCTGAGGGTCGTTAATCTGGAATTCGAGAGCAGCGGGGGCTAGATCATTTAAGGCTGAGTTAGATAGATTCTTGATTGAGTTAAAGGTATAGGAGTTGGACAGAAAAGTAGAATTGAGGCCACAAGTAGATCAGCCATGATCTGATCAAATAGAAGAGCAGCTTAAGGGGCCAAATGGCCCTCATATGTTCATATATAAATAGTCCCACTTCCCTGCAAATTTTTCTCCCAAATTCTTTATCCAACTTTCCCTTGAAAGTTATTATTGAATCTGCTTCTACTATTCTCTTAGGCAGTCCACTCCAGGTCACAACTGACTCTGTAAAAAAAATGTCCTCGTGTAACCTCTGCTTCTTTGTCAATCACCTTAAATCTATGCCATCGGTCACAGTGGGCATTAAGTTGGATAACTCCTGAAAGCAGGAGCAGGGATTATGAATCCCGATTAACAGCAGTCCTGCATTGCAGACACGGACCAACTTTAGTGCCTGCTCATTTCAATGATCACCAATATAGTTTGCACCTCGCTCTTTTTAAGGGTGAAGTGGATTATGGCTGGCGATGGTGTGCTGAGATAATTCTGAATACTAACAACTGTAATGGACAGAAAATTATATAAGGGAGGCTGAAGCAGTTCTTGATATTTATTCCTGTTTTACAGAACTTGCACAGCAACTTTAATAATATGCTATCAATTCAACATATTCAAATAATTCTGAAATCAGACAAATCGATAATGAAAGAGTATGGACTTTTTTAGTACCAACTTTAAGAAAACAAAATAGAAACCTAAGACCACTCAAAAAGCAAAACTAGGTTAGAAGTACTGACAGCAAAGGATAAAAGACAGAATTGTTAACAAAACTGTTTAGATTGCTAACTAGGGTGATATACTTTTGTGGAGGTAAAGTATCAGGCTGAAGAGGACAGTTGCCCAACTGGACCTTGAGAGATTGTGGGAGCTTTAGAATGTTGCTTTTGCTTTAGGAAGAGGATGGATAGTTACTGAGAGGCTTTGTTTGCTAGTTGTCAGGGTATAAAAGAGGACAGTAGTCAGGGGGGGAAAGAGTCTGGTATCCTGGAAGAAGACAAAGGCATGATCAGCCCTTTGTTTTGTGTGTCTCCTTTGAGGTTGGATTATTGTTATCTGTTTATTGAACAATAGTGGAATGATAAAGCCATTGATTGCACCAATATGCGGACTTACATTTGTGACTGATGTTCCCTTTGGGTCTGAACTTAAAATCTATATGACATTAGACGAAATCCCTCAAAGTGGGTAAAACCTTATATTGGCAATCTGATGAGTTTGGCACTCTGAGCTGTTCCCACACAGATCCGCAAAGACTTTAAGTTTGAACTTTACTTTTTCAAGGAATACTTCAAAGATGTCTCACAAATACTGGATCTGAGAGTCATAGTCAATTACTTGTCATTCTATCAGCTTATGAAGGGCAAATAGAGATGGGCAATAAATGTTGGTCAGCCAGCAATGCCAATGTCCCATTAAAAGAAATAACTGATGTTATGTGTAACATTTACCTGTGCTGATTTATTTTGAGCATGCAATCTACAATTAATTCTTCAATACTTGAGATGATGATTGCCAAAAGTCCACTCCTGAGAAACTGGCACTCAAAGATACAGTTGGATTACCTGAAAGTGCTGAGCAACAAGATTTGACTTTTCTTGTGATGGGAGAAGCATTGACAAGGCAGTAATTACTTCCAACACTTAGTTGCAATGAGGACATTCAGAGTCAACTAGAGTGTGGGACCAGAGTACCATGAAAGTCAGAACAGATAGGCGGAGCATGTTCTCCTTCCAAAAGGAAAGGAAATTAATGATTTTGGCTTGGGCTTTTATCACAAACCAATAGCTGTTATGGGCACTTTTCCAGTGCTGGCCTTTAAATTACGGTATTCAATTTCATAGCTTGCCATGCTGCAATTTGAAGGTGTGGCCTCTGGGTTACTGGTTTGCACTAGAGATCTGGAGCTATGATACCCTCAATTGCACTAACTTCCCACCCGCTGCAGTGACTAAAAATAAAATGTTATTGCAACTGCTCTCTCAGCAGATAATCCGATTATACCTTTCATGCAATAAAAAGTGTAAAAGGGTTGCCTGCTGATAGGGCTATATCCCACTTTAATAACCTTTCAATTTAAGCCAGTGTTTGGCTGAGTACTGAAGCCACAGGATCACTCGACTCAGCATACTCAAAAGTCAGCACCAGTATTGGTTAATGGCAGTTAATATCCGACTACATTGGACAGTCATTTCTGGATCTTAAACTGATATGGCCAGTGTGGCTGTTTTAAATGAATTGTTTTACACAAGGAAGTGAAAGAACATGGACAGGGCTTGAGTTATGATTGTTGTGAGCATTTGTCGAGAGCATTTATTTCTCAAGTTTTATATTGGCCTGAATTTTCACAAGAACAGAGTCTCTCCGCCGTTCTGAAAATGGCAGGAGAAGCTGAAAATCAGGAGTCGTGCCCATGAACGTGACAGCTACTATTTTTGCAGGGACAGTGGGGAGGGGGTAGGCTCATGTTGTTCAGAGGATGCTGCTTCCACATGTGTAATTTGGGTGATCCAGGTGTGTGTGAAACATGAATTGGTTAGAACTGATAGGAATGTTACAATGTAACCAATGGCAACATGCTGTGATGGTCAGCTAACCAGCTGACCCCATAGAAGTAGGAAGCAGATGAGGATTGAGGAGACATTTGTGGTCCAGGGAGTAGCCCAAGTGGTTGTGTAACAAAGGAACTTTATTAAACCTTTGCTTTGGATTTACGTTGTGATGTTATTTTTTTGTTTATTATTGCTTGCTACTCGAGGATTCTTATTGCCGGATGAACAAGGAGCAGGTCTGAGCTTTGTGGAATCATTTGGAGAGGTGGGATACCCTTTCGGAGAGGGAGGGTTCTCCTTTGAATGTGGTGCTTTGACACTTTGGAAGAGATCAAGTGCCCTTGTCAGGTTTGAGAAAGTAAATTTAAGTGTCATTTGCTCAGGAATGGACTTTTATCATTTGTCATCTCAGACTATTGAATAATTATTTGTAGATTAAATACTCAAAATAAATCAGTATTGGCAATTGGGATTGTTAAACACAGACATGTAAAAAGTGAATAAACTCATTAACTGTGAAGCTTATTGGAATTGAAATAGTCATAAGTGTTAAAATGAATTCCCCGAACATGTCTGGGCCAGCCTTGACACCACCCCTGCCCCCCTCCCCCGACACCCCTCTCCATATTCCTACCCGCTTCCCATCCCGATGGCCAGCCCCAATTACTGGCCTCCCTCCCTCTGTCACCAAGCCCAAGTGCAGAGTGGCAGCGGGACCCATCGCCCTTCACCCCCACCCCCACTGATATCCCCCTCGAGGCCACGCCTCCGTTAGGCCCTTTCCCATTAGGCCCCACCCCCTTGGCACTGCCCAATGCCACCCTGGTGCCTCATGGTCATTGCCACTTTGCCCATTGGGCAGTGCCAGCGGATCAGGCTGGCAGTGCCCAGGGCACCTCCCCTTGTCCCTAACCTTCTGGCGGCATCAATTGCCCCCCTTCACTCCAGCGGGGTCCAGCCATCAGCTCGTCACAAGCTATTGTAAATCCTGTTGGAGTGGAACACTCCTGGCCGCGGGTGGCGGGGGGTGGGGGATTGGAAAGAGGGTTTAGTGAGCCCAGAGATTTCAGTCGCGGGCCTGCTAATAGTATTCAAATTGTATTGAAATGCACGTTTAAATAATTTATGCAGTTCCGCACCGATTTCTGGTGCGGAGATGACGCCACTGGAAATCCAGCACCCAGAGACTTGCGGAGGCTGTGGTGCCCAGCAAGAAGCCTGGGAAACAGCCTCTGCTTGAGTCTCCTGACCTGCTGCACTGCTTTTGCAGGCTGGGAGAGTCACCCCCTTGTTCTTCTAAGGGATTATGTAGTTGAAGGAATGTAAATGTAATAAATGGATTTGTATGAATGTGCACCATAATTCTACCACACCGCCCTCCATGGAATCGAAGCGGTCGAAGGGCAAAAAACAGAAATGACCTTTGACCTCGGGTGGAAATTTCTGGTCTCGCTCGAGCGAGGCCGTAAAATCTCATCCATGGTTTTTTTTGCTTCATGTCAAAAATCCACTGACTACTGCTGTAGGTGCCTCAATTTAAAACATACGTCTATAATTAACCTTCACCATAATTCTGCAACAGTTTGTTTACAAACTTCAACTGCTGACAGTTCTTGCCCAACTGCTCAAAGATTAGGGCATTACATTATGTGTTTTTGTAAAGAAATATTCTAAATAACTTGGAAAATTTGTGAGTCATATTCTTTCACTATTTCCTTGTAGGCAAAACTAAATATTTGCGATTGATTTAACAGAATCCCACAGACCTTGCCAGCCCACACCCCAAATCCCCAGCCTAAAAAGTTGGGAGACTTTGAGTGCAGATAATCACCAATCAGCACATATGATAAAAACGTCACCTGGTGTAGATAGGTTACATTATGGAGACTTTGACACCAATTTTTTAATCCTCTTTAGATATGGAGATGGTTCCAGAGGATTGATAGATTGCAAAGATTAGCTCCACTATTCCCATCGCCCACCACCCCTCTTCCCCCCGCAATCCCTGCATCATTTTTATTTTTCTATTTCATAGGACATTCCATAGGGCATTTCATAGGACACATTGTGTGGCCTGGTGTCACACATAGAAATCATAGAAACCCTACAGTACAGAAAGAGGCCATTCGGCCCATCGAGTCTGCACCGATCACAATCCCACCCAGGCCCCACCCCCATATCCCTACATATTTTACCTGCTAATCCCTCTAATCTACGCATCCCAGGACACTAAGGGGCAATTTAACATGGCCAATCAACCTAACCCGCACATCTTTGGACTGTGAGAGGAAACCGGAGCACCCGGAGGAAACCCACGCAGACACGAGGAGAATGTGCAAACTCCACACAGACAGTGACCCAAGCCGGGAATTGAACCCAGGTCCCTGGAGCTGTGAAGCAGCAGTGCTAACCACTCTGCTACTGTGCTGCCCCTTTGTGTAGGTTAGGCTGAGTTAGGATGGCAGAATTCCTTCCCTAAAGGGACATTCGAAGCCAGATGAGTTTTTACGATGAATCAATGGTAGTTTCATGGCCCCCGTTACTGACAATAATTTTCAATTGCAGATTTTATTAATTGAATTCAAATTCCACCAGATGCCGTGGTGTGATTTGAACCTGTATCCCTAGAGCATTAGCCTGGGCTTCTAGATCACGAGTCCAGTGATCTTACCATCATATCACCGACTCCCCCTTTTATGGCCACTTCCTTTTTGATAAATTAATGTAAGAACTGAACTTGTGTATGCAGGGAATTATTTACAAGTTTGCAGTTGATACAAAATGCATAAATGTAGTAAACAATGAGGAAAACAGGAACAGACTTCAGGAGGACATAGTTTGGTGAAATGGGCAGAGATTTGTCAGATAAATTTAAGACATTAAAGTATGGAGTGATACATTGTCATTGGAAGAATAAGGGGAGGCAACTGGAATTAAATGGTATAATTCTAAAGGGGGTACATGAACTGAGAGACCTAGAGATGTATGTACACAATTCTTTTGAAAGTGTCAGGACAAATTCAGAAGCCTGCAAAGAACAAAAAGCATGCAAGATCCTTGGTTTTATTAATAGAGAAGGAGAGCAGAAAAGCAAGTAGGTTATGCTAAACCTTTATAAAACATTGGTAGGCCTCAGTTGGAGTGTTGTATTCAATTCTGGACAACACACCTAAAGAAGGATGTCAAGGCCTTGGAGAGGGTGCAGAAAAGATTTACTAGAATGACACTGGGGATGAATGACTTCATATATGCAAAGAGACTGGAAAAGCTAGTGTTGTTCTCCTGAGAGCAGGGAAGGTTAAGATGACATTTGATAGAAGTGAACAAAAATCTTGAATTTTTTTACAGAATAAATAAAGAGAAACCTTTTCCACTGGCAGAACGGTCAATAATGAACGGGCAAAGCTTGAAGGTGCTTAGAAAAGAACCAAGGACATTTTTTCATACAGTGAGTTGTAATCTGGAATGTACTGTCTGAAGGGGTGGCGGAAGCGAATTCAATAGTAACATTTGGAAGAGATATATACTTAAGGGAAAAAATGTTTGCAGGGCTATGGGTAAAGAGCGGTAGAAATCATGGAATAACTCCAGCAAAGATTTGGCACAGCTACCTACAGTGAACCAAATAGCCTCCCTCTGTGCTGTATCATTCTGTGATTCTATGAATTAGCATGCCTCTGTAAACTTCCTAAACATTTTTACTATGCCAGATCGTGCACCAAATTCAGAAGCCTTCTCAAAACTTATCTTTTCAACCATGGCTTTAGTATCTCCCCAAATCTTTTCCTTATTCTGGTGTCTGATCTGCCCCTTTGCAGTGTACTTTGAGATTTTAGTTCCATACAAGTAGTTTCTGCACTTCCCATGGTCGAAGCATTTTAAAGACCTGGGTCATGTTCTTTTTTTTCTTTCCTCCAATGAAAATAAGTAAAATTCTGTAAGATTTCCTGATTGAAACCCAGAATTATCCCATCACACTTCTCTGGACACTCTCCATCACGTCAATATGCCCTTGATGGGTCAAACTCCACACAGTGTGTCAAATGGTGCCTTATCAATGAATTCCAAAGGATTAAAACACTCCAGTTTGTGTTAGAATCAAATGCTCTTGAGATGGATCATAGTACGTGATTAGCGTTGCTAATACCAGCACCACACTGATTAAATAATGTCAATGAATGCTTGGTTTTCACAGCCAAAACACTTTTCATTTTCTCTTTGATAATGAAATTCATTAGGTGAATGCATCTAATGCTTCCTGTACAAATATGCATACCCTTACATTCTCCCTTTGAATTGCAATCTTCCTGAGGGTGGAGGGAGGGGGTGGGGAGTGCAGCATGTTGGACTGAGTTCCTTGAAGACATCTATGTCCTGCATTCCAATAGATATTAGGTTTCCTTCTGGGGCCCGCCCTTAAGTCTTTTTCCCCCACTGTCAGCGCATAATTTATCTTCTGTTGTCTGTGATGTGAGGAAGTTTGAATCAACATTTATTGATTTTCCATTTGCTACAAGCAGTTTAAATTCTCTCCTGCTGTCCCTGCAATTGCAGCATAGAAGCCTTTGAGATTCTTTTAAGTTAATTTGTCCACAATTCTCATGCTGTTTTCTTCAGTATCATCATTTTGAATGGTGGTCTGCTGCCGCCTTATTTGATGAGGCTGGATCATGTTGAATCCCCCTTCCCATGGTAGGAACTAACCCACTGCAATTCTTGCTTTCTTTCTTTTTATTCATTTGTGGGTCATGGGCGTCGCTGGCTGGCCAGCAATTATTGCCCATCCCTTGCCCTTGTTCTGAGGGCAGTTGAGAGTTAACCACATTACTGTGGCTCTGGAGTCACATGTAGGCCAGATCAGGTAAGGATGGCAGATTTCCTTCCCTAAAGGACATTAGTGAACCAGATGGGTTTTTCTGACAATCAACAATGGTTTCATGGTTATCAGTAGATTCTTAATTCCAGATATTTTTCATTGAATTCAAATTCCATCATCTGTCGTGGTGGGATTCGAACCCAAACCCCAGAACATTAGCTGAGTTTCTGGATTAATAGTCCAGAGATAATACCACTAGGCCATCGCCTCTTCCACTATCATGGATTCTTCCCAGCAATGAGTTTATCTTTGCCACTTTTTCAGGCTATGCGTCTGATGTAACCAAGAAGATCTTTGGGAAGATTATGCTGGCTACTATAATTCAGGTTTAACTGAGGTTGGCAACTGCAATTAAATATATTCCTGGAGATTTTATCATTTGATTTGCCCCCACACTTAAGCTATTCATAGGCCAATGCATCCATTCTTGAAATGCACAGCCTTCCTAAGCCAATTGGAAAATAAAATGATTAATTACCTAATTGGATGATACTTGACTGTCAGCCAGCCATTTTCCCCCATTTTCCATATATTTATATATATGTCATAAATGTTCAAAGAAAAAGATTTTAAAAATCTTATTTCATGTCCTGATTTCTCCAAAGTTGCCCACAGGAGTATCCTGGAGATTAATCTTCAATTCTTGGAGACTCCAGGCCAATCTTGAAGGGTTGGCAGTCCTCGGTTTAACCACTGTTGATGTTTAAAGATCTTGATGTCTAGCTTATGAATTGAAACAGGAATTCATTGTGAATGGTGTACATTCAAAATGATGCTCCCATTGTGATATATCAGATAAACTACATGCATGTTGCATTTGCTCATATAGTCAGGGGAAAACATCAGTAATGCTCCGGTTACAGCCAACCTCTCTCAATATCACTCATAGGCAAATCCAACTTGTATATTTAACTCCTAGTCAAGTTTCAGTTCAGCTCTCTCACATCTGGGCAAGGTGGAGAAATCCCAGGGGTGGGGGAGGGTGAAGAAGGAGGTAGTGATGAACGTTTAGGGCTAAGTGGGAAGAGTGGGCATGAGTGAGTGGTTGGGGGCTGTGAGGGAGGGAAGGTGTGAGTGAGTGGGAGCTGAGGGGGGGGGGGGGGGGGAGGAAGAACATGAGGCTGAAGAGCGATGGAAGGCATTAATGAGATGTGAGGGAAGAGGCCTGATGTTCGTCCTTGATGTCTTGATCATTTTTGGCTGCATTTGATTTCAAAAGATGGAAATGAACGCTGATGAAAAATGCATTCCAAATTTCACCTTTTGATTTTAAATGATATCAAATAATTTCTGCCCGTTTTTGAGCTCACTTGAGCACATTTGAATGTGAAATTGCGTCAAAGTTTCAGGTAGAGATATTCGGTTTGGTTCTCGACTATATTATGAACCTTACAATTATCATAACTAATGATAAAAACAGAAAATGCTGGATAAACTCAGCAGATCTGGCAGCATTTGTGGAGAGAGAAGGATCATTTAGATCCAAAATATTAACTTTGAAATGCTGCCAGACCTTCTGAGTTTATCCAGCATTTTCCATTTTTTAGATTTCCAGCATCCACAATATTTCCCTTTTATTTGAAATATCTTAAATGTCCTTGTTTTTTGTTGCAATTTAACTCCAAAATCTTTAGTCATCCTGAGAGCTTTTCCTTTCTGCCTCACAGAAATGTGTCCACTTTTTTGTTGAAGTCCCCTTCAGTTTCAGTTCAGTTTCTGCCAATCTTTAATTCCAATCCACCTGGGCTAAATCTCTTTAAAACTCAATGAAGTTTTCCCTCCTCAAGTCAAATATTTGTATGGTTGATTGCATATAGCTTTCTTTCTTTGTAACTATTCTTAACTTGATGATGTTATAATCACTGTTCCGCAAATGCTTTCACACCGAAACAAGTTTCACTTGCTCCACTTCATTCTGCAGAACTACATCCAGCATTGGTGAGCTGGAAACAAATTGACCGAACAAGTTCTTTAGTGCACACTTTGGGAATTCCACCCCCTCTGCCCATTACACCATTACGTTGCAGCCTATATTAGGATAATCAAAGTCTTCCATTATCACGACTCTGCAGTTCTTTCACCTTTCTGTAATTTGCCTGCAAATTTGTTCCTCGATCTCCTTCTCACTATTTGTTAACCAATGGTATAAATGCTGTATCATAATAGCTCCTCTATTGTTCTTCAATTCTCTCTGTCTTTGACCTCAGCTACATCATCCCACGGCTGCCGTTAACTGTTTCTTTGACTATTTCTTCTGTAAGAGTCTGCCACTGCAGATGGAGCAGGAGATAGGTCAAGCACAACAATTCATACTCTAAGCAGCAAAAAAAAAAGTAAATCATGGGACAAGAATTGATTGCAGGAGTTTAATAGCTTGACGCCACGTATGAAATTGTAGACGAGGGCAAGTGTGTGAAATCACTGCACTGGGGGTGGTGTGGATAAGTGAGGACTGGGATGATCGGAAGCTCAGATTTTCTATGGCACAGGATCAGCACAGCAAAGTTCTGGCTAAGCTGAAGTTTTATAGGGAAGAGTTCAAATACTTACTGAAAAGGACACAGGTCACCAAGGCATAGCTAAGGGTTTTTAGCAGCAGCTGGGTTAAGGATGAAAATGGGAGATGTTTCAGAGATAGGAATGGACAGCCTTAATGATAAACCGAAATGGGATTTCAAGCTCACCTGACATCAAAGATGCACCTTGTCAGATTCAGTCTGGGCAAGCAGCTGGAAAGGTTGATTGAAAATAAGGATTGGTGAGTACTCTCTGGTTCAAAGAGAAAGGAATGATTTTTGGTCTTGTTGATATTTTGCTGAAGGTAATTCTAACTTATCTTTGACTTGATGTCAGCCATGCAGTGTGACAATACAGCAATATGGGGGAGTGTGGGAAATAGGGTTCAGTAACAACTGTTTTCCATGGCAAGCATCTAAGATTACATGGCAGCAGTCTGAGTTTCCATTATAATACTCAGACATTGGGTGGATGCTGCTTGTGTGGCAACAGAAACTGAGGTATTGGCTGTCAGACATTGCATCCTGGTTAGCTCCTTACACCAGTTGATAGAAAGTCACCTCAACTTACACCAGTTGATAGTGGTCACCTCACTATAAGAAGGACGTGGAAGCGCTGGAAAGAATGCAGAGGAGATTTACCAGGATGCTGCCTGGTTTGGCGGGTAGGTCTTATGAGGAAAGGTTGAGGGAGCTAGAGCTGTTCTCTCTGGAGTGGAGGAGGCTGAGGGGAGACTTAATAGAGGTTTATAAAATGATGAAGGGGATAGATAGAGTGAACGTTCAAAGACTATTTCCTCAGGTGGATGGAAATATTACAAGGGGGCATAACTATAGGGTTCATGGTGGGAGATATAGAAAGGATATCAGAGGTAGGTTCTTTACGCAGAGAGTGGTTGGGGTGTGGAATGGAATGCCTGCAGTGATAGTGGAGTCAGACACTTTAGGAACATTTAAGCGGTTATTGGGTAGGCACATGGAGCATACCAGGATGATAGGGAGTGGGATAGCTTGATCTTGGTTTCAGATAAAGCTCGGCACAACATCGTGGGCCGAAGGGCCTGTTCTGTGCTGTACTGTTCTATGTTCTATAAATGGTCATGCATTCCATGCTGAAAAGAATGAACACCACGCTTTGCATAAACCTTTGTGCCAAATTGGTGTCAGAATCTTCCCTATTCCTTGACATGCTTGACAAGTGCACAAGCATTTGGTCTTTACACCTATCAGCTTTCTAATGTAGTCTGGTCTAAAGTCATCATCTGAGTCCTGTGCAGCAAATAGCATGTAACCTTGCCTCGCGCTGCACTGACACCTGCACTATCTTCCTTCTTCCTTGGCTGCTGCTCACTTGTGTCACATGTTTCATCATCTTTCTGCAATCCTCTCCCTCAGAGATAGCCTTTCCTATATTGACCAGCATTATCTCATCCATGGGGGTAGAACATACAGGCACACTTCTTCCACATCTGGTTAGTTCCTGTTCTCTTTAATCTTACATCATCTCCTCCCGCAAGAGAGGGGGAAGTATGTCAGTGAGTGTATTGCAATCTGCTGTCATGGTTAAATTGCTGGCAGAGAATGAAAGTTGTGTGGTAGGATCCTGATGCTTCTAACAATACTAAGTATGAGAGGGTGAGGTAGAAATATGAGTGTTAGGTATGAGTGCTGATCAATAGAGATTGTTGGTAGGTGAGTGATGGACGTGTGGTGCATTGAGCAGTGCTTGAAGCTGGTGGTGCAGTTGGTAGGATTAGGCATTTGAAGATGCATTTACTGACTACACCACTTCTGCAAGACTATTAAATTTCTTCCAATACTACACCCAGGTACTTGTGGATTTATTCCTGATATTAACCTTGTAATGATCTGTTCCCACTACAATCTCATCATGTACCTGGAAGGCCTCACGTACCCCTGAGGATACAAGACGCCTGGCCTCCATTCCACCTTTTCCTGTGCAGTGGCTAAAAGCCCGGGTGGCAGCTCTTTCACATAGTCAGCCATTCTTGATCCCTTCCCAGATCAAATTCACTTGTGGAACAAGTCCCAGCAACTGCTCCAGCCGCAGTACAGCTCCCTGTTATGAAGTGTAGGATAATTTTAAGAAGTGAATGTTAGTAATGTTATTACTAATCCCTGCACTGCGGATTTGGACACAAAATGACCAGCATAGGGGAGTGCTGATTGCACAAAGAAATCATTATAATTAGCAAGCAACACTATATTCCACACAATGGTGCACTAATAAATGTATCACAATCCCTGTGTCCACAACACCCACCCACCCCAAAATGGGTATTGTCTGCATATTTGGGAGATAGTGACATATTTATGATGAGATCATCAAGCAGCAATATATAGATAGATATTCAAGTTAAAAAGATGATTACAAAACTGGTGGCAAGAATTCAAAACTAACAAGCAAAGTGAGACAAAAATATTAAGGGATTTTGTTTCTTCCATAGACTATTAGATATCTGGAAGAAACATATAGTAAAAGCAGCTAATTCTGTCAATTAACTCAAAATTACAGCCAGATAGATAACTGCAAAGAATTAATTGAATGCTCTAAATAGAAATAAATCTAGAGCCAATGTTTTTTGTCCTGTTATAATCCAAATGTCATCTATGGAAATACAGTGGGTGCAAATTATACAATGCCAATTGTCTTATTAGGTTTATGCTCTGGAGTTTTATTGTATTATTATCAGTAGTCAACAAGAAATTCCATTGAGTTTTGCTTCTTTGAAATTGTACCTTACGGAGTTAAGTAGACTTATGTTCACTTAGGGGGTTAAGTATAATCAAGTATAATTAAGTATAAGACTTAAGTATAATTCCTTAACATTGTAAACACCAGTCTTGACTTCATGATGGAAGCTGTGCTGCTGTGTGTGCCTGGTGGACATTGGGTCCCAAATGAACCAGAATTTCACACAGCTAAATACAGCAATGCAAAATTCATTCTGCTCACTTCTCACCAATATCATGATGTGACGTGTGCATGTGAAATATTAATATTTCATTTCATCAGCTGGTCAGATATATATTAAATTTCTTTAAAGGGACCTTTGTCAAGCAAAAACTTTAAAATGGGTGCAGAGGTCATGTGACCTAGAAGTAGGCCAAGTTTAGAAACTTCTGAATGTGTATTTGCCAGGACAATTGGCTCCAGGCATTTTCCCCTTGTGGACTTCAGACTTGCCATTGTCTCAATTCTCTATAAAACATGAGGCCAATGGGCCACCAGATTTTCTGATTGTAGCAACTACCAGGAAGAATGGAGGACCAACAAAGCTATTATGCAAGGGGAGTTCTAATGCCCCTATCTGTTCAATCGCATCTTGATAGCTTTGACAATGGGAAATCAAAGCTCATTCTGTTAACATGGAACACCCTCCATTGTGTACCAATAGCAGTTATCACATGACTCAAACCACCCTGTGAAAACCTGTGATTATAAGTTTGTCTGAGGGTTACTGAAACTGGAGAAGAAGTCTGCAGAATGGACTAGTGACCTCCCTCTTTCTCCCTGCTGTTCCCAAGTTCAAGGTCCTACTCCATCACATTTTGGAATCCAGCACAGAGATAGAGAATTTCAATCAAAAGGAGCCTCAGGTGCCATAGCATTCACTTTTGAAAAAGGCAGATTACAATATAAAACAGGCTGTCTCCAGAAGTTACAGTTCACTTCAGCCGCAACTCCACTGGAATTTCAAGACAACCGTTAAAGGATTTCCAGAACCATGAGCAACAGCAAAGGAGTCAAGCAGTAAACTCCACGGGCACGATCTTATCGGCTGTTTATGCCACGCTCCCACTGCAACGAGGTTGGAGAATTTGATGCCAGTCAAATCTCTGTTCACTGCAGCGGGATGGAAAAATCCCGTTGGCTTGAATGACCATAACATTCTGGCCCTTATTTTTGCCTTTAAATATTGAATCTTAATTTGGCTACGTCAGCCTCCTCTATTGTATAATTTATAATTTTGCCCTCTTTTTAGGGCGTGTGTGTGTTGCGATGTGATAGTAGAGACATGCATGTACCTCTTCAAGAATATTTCATGTCTTCAACTGGATGTAATTTTTTGCACAATAAAGCTGACTCTTTTTGTGTTCAAAATTAAGAAAGCCTGTCTGTGTTCTTGCAATCAGCATGTAAGCTGTTTCATTCATTCTTGTTATTTTTTTAAAAACATGTTAGGATCAGTGGAGGAATGGGAAAGAAAGGGCAGTTCTGGCTTAGGTCCTTACCTGGCCCCAAAACCAGAAACCTCATTCCAGCCACCTTCCCAGCTGCTCATCTAGGAAGAATCTAGCAGTGCATCTTTGCGTCTTCAGGTGAGCTTTAAACTTATATCCAGATCATCAACGTTGATCAAGGTATTTTCACCTCTAAAACACTGTCCACCTCCATATACCTGTACTGTTGCTGAAAGTTTGAGCTTATGTTACTAAAAACCCTTACTTATTCCATGCCCTGTTATGTTTTATTATTACTCATGGTGCCAACCTGTAAATGCAATGATTTTTTTTACAAGAACTTTCAGGCAAAACTGTGATTTTCATCGTGAAGATTGGGAAAGCACTGAAAATTCTGAGATATAGATCAATTTCCTTATACTGGCTAATCAAGTCTGTTAACGACTTATGGAAATAAATCTGAGGAAAATGCATTGAGAATGTTCTTCATGGACTATAAAATTCAAATCCCTAAGGAAGAACTTGAGTTGCTGCAGAGGTGTCCCATTCGCCAAGCTGTAAAATTAAAAGTACATTTAACGCATAGCAATATATACGGTATATGGAGAAGTCTATTCGAAGTTATAAAGGTACACACATTAAATAATGAAGTCCATGCCCTATACCATGGTTCTGTGAGCTCAGCACTGAAAGTAAGAAAGCTGGAACATTAGAGGATTTCCCTGATTGGGATAGCCAAAACAGATATGAGCCCACTGAAGTACTAAAAAGATATTCATGTCTCATTCCCACATGGATATGACATCCTAAAGATGAACAAGCAGTTTTTCCAATTTTGTTCTTTCTTTGGAACAAGGGTAAAGCAAAATAACAGATCTACACAGATAACTCAGTGGTAAGAGAAATATAATCACCTGTGCCATATGAAGACTGAAATCTGAAATGTATCTGTTTGCTGTATGCCATCTTTCATAGCTGCAAAGATGCCAAGCAAACCTTTCAGAGCAATCTTCTGACCTTGCCAGTGGCTGGAACTCTTCGGTCCTGTTGCTGTGAATGGAGATTTGGCTAAGCTCCAAATTCTCCATTCTTGCTTTCAGTGGTGGCGGGCATATGACATCAAAAAATTCCAGCCTTAGTTTCTGTAAGGAATCATGCTTATTAATGATTAAACTAATTCCGGAAAAAAATTCTTAAACACTTTGAAAAAAGTGTTTTACACTTACAAAAAAAATTAAGATTGTTTGATAAAATTGCTGAATAAGTTACAGAAACCAATATTTATTGTCAACTATTTTGGTGTTGATTATGAAAAATGATGTTAAATTAAATGGGCTTTGGCATTGTCAAAGGAAAGATGGAGAATACTGTATGAAGGGGTTAAAATCATTGAATGCAGCAGAGTTCCCCTGTGAATTAACAGTTCTCTGGGAAGCTGCTGCAAAGATGTTTCAATGCATCTCCCACACTTGCAGATGGGCAGCACAAAGAAGCTGACCAAGAGTCAGAGGGTGAGAACTCTGATAATCACAAACCATAAAAACTAGTGTGGATAGTTAGATGGTGTAACCATGTAGGTGTACTTTGTAAGTAATTAATCATTATAATTAGACAAACATATAGAGACTATAACGAGTAAATCATATTCAAAGAACAAAGAACAGTACAGCACAGGGTCAGGCCCTTCAGTCGATCCAGCCTGCGCCGACACTAAACTAAAGACCTTTTGTCTCTATGTGGTCCATATCCCTCTGTTCCCTGCCTATGCATGTACCAATCGAGATGCCCCCTAAACATTGCTATTGTATCTGCTTCTACCTCAAGCTGCGCATTCCAGGCATCTATCACCTCCGTGTAAAAAAAAACTTGCCTCTCACATCTCCTTTAAACTATTCACCTGGCGTAAATGAAGTAATTAGAACTATAAGTTGTAATTGCATATCAATGAACTCAGAACAAATTGGTATATGCAAATCACTTGTAAGATAAGCAAAAACTATATCTACCCATGCCACGTGTCACTCAGTATGCCTGTACATCACCTGATAGGAGGCAGAGTTCCTCACTATAGCGTGAATAAAGGCTGATTTAAAAACTCTGAAAGCTTTGTCTGGTCTTTTGAGAATATGAAGTGCGCATTTCACTGGATAACAGCAAATTTCCATATCACTGCATTTTACAGGAAGTAGATGTGTGATGAAATTGGTGATAAGTTTCAAGCTCACCTGAAGACATTGAAGATGCACTGCTAGATTCTTCCTGGATGAGCAGCTGGGGAGGTGGTTGGATGGGTTACAGCCATGTGAGGACTTGTGCCAGCACTGCCCTTTCTTTCCTTGATTCATCAGAACAGAATTTTAAAATAATGTTTAAGAATGTAAGCGCTCAATCATTTACTTGCTGATTACATAGAACTCAGCCTGACAGGCTTTCTTGATTCAAACACAAAAAGGTAGTTTCATTGTTCAAAAAAATCCACCCAGGCAAAGATATAAAATATTTTTTTAAAGGTACACACACGTCCTGACCACTGTTAACACACATATCACTAATATATTAGGTGCAGTCATGATACAATGGCAAATTAAGTTCAGTGATCAGTTCTGACAAAGGGGCACGAACATACTTCAAGCCAGTGTCAGTCATGGCTCAGTTGACTATGAATCAAAAAGTTCATATCTCAATGCAGAAACCAGAGTGTGCAATCTAGGTTTCCACTCCAGTGCAATACTGAGGGATTGCTGTACTGTCAGAGGTGCTGTCTTTGAGATGTTCCACTGAGACCTGCCTTCTCTCTCTGATCGATGGAAAAGGACCCATCACAATATTTGAAACAAGAATAAGGAAATTCTGACCAGTATCTTGCTCAATGTTTCTCCCTCACCCAACATCACTGAACCAAGGAGGAGAAATTGGACAAAGGGTCACCTGGACACGAAACGTCAGCTCTTTTCTCTCCTTACAGATGCTGCCGGACCTGCTGAGATTTTCCAGCGTTTTCTCTTTGGTAGGAGAAATTGGGCTCTGGGGCTCTGTCATTTTATCACTGATTGGGTTCCTCACGTGATATCGGGGCCCCAGTTGATGCATGCAAGCAATGAACAGTGCATGCGGAAACCATCCTAAAGAGCCGGCAACACAAATTTAACTGCTGCCTGCAATGCTATGAACAGATGCAAGTTAACTGGTACCACAATCCCTGCACCCATTGTTAGACCTTGCTGTTTGCAAATTGGCCCTCGTTTCCTATATTACAACTGTGACTATACTTCAAAAATACTTAATTGGCTGTAAAGTGTTGTAAAGTCCTGAAGCATTGAAAGGCTCTATATAAATTGAAGTCTTTCTTTACTGGATCCAATTCAGCAAAAGGCAGCTTCAGAACTGTGCCATATGCTGTAAGGACACCTGGTGGTAACATGTACCATATGGCTGTCAGAACTTGTGGCTATACTGATTGAAACTGTTGCCGGAATTTTACCGGCATGCCCGCCCCGATTCCAGGGCGGGCCAGGCTCGCAGAATGGCATTCTCTGCTGGCTTCGGGCGGGATCTTAAGACCTTCGGGTGGGCGAGGCGGTAAAATTCCGGTATACATCTCCATCCCATTCTCAGTAATGTAGGGATGATGCTATGAATTTACAACAACCTCATGTAGCATTGTCTCAGCCACAGCAACCAGCAAACATGATCAAGTGCTCAAACACACTGACACTTGCCTGCAGCCTTATGGCTACAGATGCATTTGCATTTTTCATTTTTGTCATCACTGCGTATGCCGCTAGGCCTGGCTATGGTTGCTAATGAGTTGAGGTGCTTTTTGAAGCTTTTCTGAATTTTTGTTGTCTTATTGAGATTGTTGCCTTTAATAATGCCCATCCCTTTAAATTTCACTTTCACATTATTTCTATCCCCACCAACAGTGTTGCTTCTCAGACCAGAGGTGAGGTGAAGTGTTATTTCCCAAGGATCAGTATTAGGAGTGCTGCTATTTTTAATCTACTTTAAGGATCTGGATCTGGGTATACAGGTTATAATTTTAAAGTGCACAGATGACTTGAATTTGAAAATGTACTTGACAATGTGGGGTAGGTGACAGGTTTCGGGAGAATATAGACAGACTGGTAAAAAGGGCAGGTACGTGCCAAGAGAAGTGTGAACTGATACATTTTGGTAGGAAGAATGGGGAAGAGCAATATAAAGTAAATGGCCCAAATTAAAGGGAGTGCAGGAACACAGAAGCCTGGGGGATGTAACTTTGAAGATGGCAGGCAAGTTGGCAAAGCTGTTAAAAAAAACTCAAGGAAGCAAGTTTTGCTAAATAGTTATAAAATGGTGGTTAGGCCTCAGCTGGAATATTGTACTCAATTCTGGACATGACACTTTAAGGTGGCTATCAAAGCTTAAGAGAGGAGGCAGAAGATAATTACTAGAATGGTACCGGAATAAGGGACTTCAGTTATGTAGAGAGATTGGAAAAGCTATGGTTGTTCTTCTTGGAACACAGAAGGTTTACTAAAGTTTTGCAGACATGTCCAAAATTAGGAAGGATTTTGCTAGAATAGACGGAGAAATGGTTGCCACTCCCAGGAGAATCAGGAACCAAAGTATATATTTAAGATAACTTGGTAAAGAAAACTGAATATATACCTGAAAAACATTTGCAGGGTCTTGTGTAATGATCAGAGGAATGGAACTAATTGGACAGTTCTTTCAAAGAACCAGCATTGACAGAATGGGATGATGGGCTTCCTTCTCTGTTGTATGTTTTAATGATCAACTAATAGAAACAGAAAGATGCAACCAAATCTCAGGCCACAGCTGACTGTCTCACGCATGCCATCCCGTTGCTGCAATTTGGCTGCAAATGTCCTTGCGCAGTGGCCGCTGCTCTGCATTACCTTCGTTTCTCACCCAGCCCCTCAGAAGACAAGGACCATGAACATTTACTACTGCAAAATTAGTGAGCGGTTCAACCAGTCGATAACATTATGTCTTGTCCACCACAATTATGCCCTCTTTCATAAATAATGTATGGTATAAAGTGACTTATTCAGAGAAGTGCAGCATTCATGAGAGAAATTACTCAGGCAATCAAATATCATAGCAAAGCTTCCTTTGGAAAGAACGGTTTTCATTGGCAATATGTCAGCCACTGAGTGGATATTTCTCCTTTCTCTGTAATGGGTGCTTGCAGGGGGCAGAGAGCAATGCTCAGGCAGACTGACAACTGTTCTGTTAGCACACCAAGGATCAAGAACAAATTTTAAAATTGTGACGACACAGAAAATTCTAAGAGCCAACATCTATTCACAAAGCTGGATCTTGGACACCTGCTGGTTCATCCTCTGGTACCTTGAAACCTTTTGAGTCCATTCTTTAATGTCTTGGATATGACGACAGCCTCCTGATGCAGAGCTCTTAAGTCATGTCCAGGAAACTGACTCTTGGCTTTTATACCTTGTAGGCCTGGTACGGTCGTCTACAAGCTTGCATGCAGCAATGAGCAATCTCGTGCCTTAGCCACCTAAATGAAGTCGGGACTTAAAATAGTGACCAGGCCATACAATGGGAACCAATTTTAATAGCTCTCCCTACCAGATAATTCAGCCATGGAATATTTCCTCCAACCTTTCAACCCATTGCATGTGGACCCTTCTAGTAACCACTTGTAGAATTTGCATCATGCACTGTTTCAGTTAAGTGGCATGCTGCAATCCAAACCAATCTTTTTATTCAACACATGTGAATTTGTCATACACAACTACTCTCACAATCAAAGCTAGTGAACTTAATCCTAAAGCAAACTACGATAAACCTTGTGTTATCCAGCACTCTACCATTCGGAAATCTCTGCTGACCAGAATTACTAATGTTCCCCGAGAATGAATCATCATTTTACCAATCAGAAGCAATTATGAAGTTATCTGGAACCTGAAAATTTCCCAGGTCATCTTGGTACAGCTAGAGGTAACGGCACTGGTAATCCATCGTATTTGTAGCCGTCATTGTCATTTTTACCTTTGCTATTGCATTATAAACCCCATTCTACAATCCTCAGGCGGCCCTGTGCTATACAAGAAATCCAGATACGATCTATGGAGAACATTCAAAGATGCCAAGAGACAGTACCGGACCAAGTTCGAGTCCAAGGCTAGCCACACAGATTCCGGTACTGTCCAGGGCAAGGTTTGCAAGACATAACAGGCTACAAGATGAAGGCATGTAGAACCGTCCTCGATGACCTCAACACATTCTATGCCCATTTTGAGCAAGAGGTCAGCAAGAACACACTTCCACCCCAAAGTGTTGGCCGAACAAGTACCCAAGGTCACCATCGCAGACGTCAGAACAGCCTTCTTGCAACTCAACCCATGGAAAGCGACTGGCCCGGATGGGGTACCCGGATGAACACTGAGGTCCTGCGTGGAAAGGCTGGTGGGGGTATTTGCAGACATCTTTAACCTTTCGTTACACTGATCTGAGGTCCCTACCTGCTTCAAGAAGACGACCATCATCCCTGTACCAAAGAAAAGCCAGGCAGCGTGCCTTAATGACTATCACCCGTTGGCCATGACATCATTATGAAATGCTTCAAAAGGTTAGTCATGGCATAAATCAATTCCAGCATCCCAGATTGCCTACATCCACTACAGTTTGCCAATCACTGCAACAGGTCCACAGCAGATGCCATCTCCTTGGCCCTACACTCAACCCTGGAACACCTGGATAACAAGGACACTTACATCAGACTTCAACTTATTGACTATAGCTCAGCCTTCAACACCATACTCCAATAAAACTCATCTCCAAACTCTGTGGCCCAAGTCTTGGCTCTTCTCTCTGTGAATGGATCCTAGACTTTGTAACCCACAGACCGCAATCAGTAAAGATAGGCAACAGCATTTCCTCCACGATCGTCCTCAACACTGGTGCCCCACAATGATGTGTCCACAGGCCCTTACTATACTCCTTATACTCCTATGACTGTGTGGCCAAATTCCCCTCCAACTCGACTTTCAAGTTTGCTGATGACACCACCGTAGTGGGTCGGATCTCAAACAATGATGAGACAGAGTACAGGAAAGAAATGGAGAATCTGGTGAACTGATGCAATGACAATAATCTCTCGCCCAATGTCAGCAAAATGAAGGAGATTATCATCGACTTCAGGAAGCGTGGTGGAGGAAATGCCCCTGTCTACATCAACAGGGATGAAGTGGAAATGGTCGAATGCTTCAAGTTTCTATGTGTCCAGATCACCAACAACCTGTCCTGTTCGCTCCACACCAATGCTATAGTTAAGAAAGTCCACCAACACCTCCAATTTCTCAGGAGGCGAAGGAAATTTGGCATGTCCACTAAGGCTCTCACCAATTTCTACAGTTTTTACAATTTTCTCTGCTGCCATCAGACTTTTGAATGGACCTACCTCATATTAAGTTGATCTTTCGCCACACCCTAGCTAGACTGTAACACTGCATTCTGTATCCTCTCCTTGCCTTCTCTGTGAATGGTATGCTTTGTCTATATAGCACGCAAGAGACAATACTTTTCACTGTACCCCAATACATGTGACAAAAATAAATCAAATCAATTATTTTATTCAATAAACCAGGGAAAAGCCAAGGTGAAAGTGCAAGCAAAAAATCAACATCTGTAAATTGACATCTGTTTGGAAAGGATGAGAGTTGGAAAGTTTCAGTGAAAAGACAATGTAGGATTACCCACGATATATGATAATAGGGATCAAAAAGAACAATTGCTGAAGATTTTTGCTGGTGCCAAATCAAATAAGGACACCATACTCAATGTGCACCCATGCTAAACCAGCTAGATAGTGTTGTATATGAATAGCTTTTATTGAAACGCTCACAGGGTGTTACTGTCTCCAGCTCAATGCTCATTGAAAAGGCAAAAGAATTTCACGAGGAAATGAAATTGACTGAATCATGTGCATCTTCTGTTGGATGGATTTTGTGTTTTAAGCTTCCTTGTGCCATTAGAAGGTGAGATGTATCCGGTGTACAAAAATCAACTGAGCATCAAACGACTGAAAAATAGTGTGAATCTTTTCACAAATCAATTGCTGAACATAATGTATACCTTGACCAAGTTTATAATGCAATCAAAACTGGCTTATGTTGGTGATGTTTGCCAAATTCTACTCTGACAGGAACACACCTAATCAGCAAACTACACAAAAGTGAGATGGACACACAGGTTGAAGCTGACAAGGAGGCTGAAGTGACACATACCATTAGAAATTATAGAAAATATTTCAGCTTCAAGGAGAAAATAACTTCGACTCGGGTTGCTTCAGCTTTTGATACATTGATTACATTTGCTGAAAGGCAAACTTGTTACTCTGCGCAACAAGTTCTGCGTTTACACATTCTTCACTCTACCTCCATGCATAAAAGGCAGACGGCAAATTGGCCAGCTGACCATGGAACCATAGAGTCCCTACAATGTAGAAGAGGCCATTCGGCCCATCAAGTCTGCACCGACTCTCTGACAGAGTATCTTACCAGGCCCTCCCCCCACCCTATGCTCATTTACCCTGCTAATCCCCTTAACTACACATCTTGGGACACTAAGGAGTAATTTAGCATGGCCAATCCACCTAACTCGCACATCTTTGGACTGTGGAAGGAAACTGGGGCACTTGAGAGAAAACCCACACAGACACAGGGAGAATGTGCAAACTCTACACAGTTATTCAAGGCTGGAATTGAACCTGGATCCCTAGAGCTGTGAGTCAGCAGAGCTAACCACTGTGCCACTGACATCAAGGCTTTATTCAATAAACCATCAAGGGCTTGTGCTAAGGCCCAATCTCCTACGCCTTCTTCACCTTCATGGGCCGTTGTAAGAGATAATGAGGAATAGTTCTCTTGAGTACCTGTATCGTGTACCGTTGAAGTTTAGAAGTTAAAAAGTGTACTGTTCTTTGAGTACTTGCATATTATATCATACTTTGAAAGTTCAAGCTACGAGTATTGCATCGGTAAATGAAACTCTCAGTTAACAGGTATTTTTGATTAGCCAGCACCATCCAATACCCGCACATGCCGGATGATGAAGGTTTTACTGTACTGCCTCTAAAATCACAGCCCCAGGAAAATACAGTACTGTATGTGGAATCTCTCTCTGTCATGGTGATAGGGGCAGTGTGAATTTAAGCAGCCACTGATGAAGAAACCTTGAATGCAGATGGTTTGTAAATGCTACAGGGAATGAGAAATTGGGAAGATCAATTGCCTTAATGTAACACAAGAGTGACCTTCAGAGCTGAACATTCTGAAAACTTCCCCTGTGTATCACAGATCACTGCAATGCGTGGACAATAAAATAAATTATTTTGGATGGCAAATTTTTATGAAGTCTGAAAATTCTCATTACTAAACTGCACATATCTCTGATTATAAGTGTAATTGAGACTGATAACAGCTCTAATATCTCACCTACATGAAAGAAGCTCAGTGAAGTATTAAATTAGTATAAACAAAAATAGGTTTAAATAGCTGATAACTTCCATGACAGTGACAATCAAAAAATATATTCAAGTTTTATTTTGGACTTGTATTGATTTCCTGCATCACAGATGTAATAGCAAAGTTAATTTACAAAGGAAACTTATAAAATCATTTGATTAATAACAATGAATAGTATATATTACACTATTGCTTTAATACTCCTTTAAAGACCCCTAGCAAATCTTGAGAGGCTTTAGAAAGTGGGATGAAAGAAGTGGAAAGTGGTTGCATTCTAACTAACACTAATTGTGCCGAATTATTTGATCACGTAGAGAATGGGCAGAGAGGAGTTATTTATGTTGCAACCTCTCTCCCCCTTCTTCCCCTTCCACCTTACCTCATTGTACTCCTCCTCCTCAGCCTCTCATCTGATTGGTGGTGGCAAGCCTGTTCCCTCATGGTGAAAAGGTTGCGCAGCTTTCATCACAAATCTTGAAACCTGCTCAACTGAGCGTTGCAGGGCTCCTCCAGAGCAGTCCAGGCAGCTTAAGCATTACTTAATGGCACCAATGGTGTGCTCGATAAATGTTTCTTGTGGCAGTATGGCTTTTATTGAATGCCTGCTGTGAACATGTCTTTGGGTTTCAGAATGGAGTATTGAGGCATGTCATGAGTGGACAAACGCTCGTCAACATTTGACCACCCTTTGGTTTTTCAAAAGGGTTTAAGTACAACTTGTGCAGTGGATTGCAGCAAAATGAATGAATTGTGACTACAGTCAAGACATTGGTAACTAACCTACATAATGAACTGTCTGTGGTCACCCACCAGCTGCACACTGAGGGAGTGGAAAAGACATTCAAGCATCCCTGTCACCCCATCAGTGATAGGGCCCACAACTGTTATTGTACATGTACTTTATATTCTACGTGCACCAACAGGACACATCTTAAGAGCTGTTTACATGCCTTGTATCAAAGAGATACCCAAATTCCTGCCATTTGGTATACCCAGTGCATGATTATGCAAGAGTCTGTAGTAGCCCAGTGATTGCATGCAGGGTGTCAGCAATGGCTCAGTGATAGCATCCTTGCCTTTGCATCAGAAGGTGTGACTTCACTCCAGAAACTTAAGCACATCATCTCGCCTGGCACTTCAGTACAGCACTGAATATTGAACTGTCAGAACTGTCAACCTTATAAGATATTAAACTGAGATGTCATCTGACCTCATAAGTGGGAGTAAAATAAGACATAACAGACTCAAAGAAGAGCATACGGATTGTCACAGTGTCCTAGCCAATATGGCAATAGGTCAAACGTAGAGGAAGATAACTCCTGCTGGTTGCCACCTCCCTCAGATGATGAATCAGTACTCCTCGATGTAGAATGTCACTTGGAAGGAGCATCGATCGTAATAAGGGCACAGAATGTACTCAGGATGGGGGATATCAATGCCCATCACCAATATTGCCTTGGTGATGGTAGTACCAATATTGATTGAGATATGGACTGAAGACACATCTGCCAAACTGGGCCTGTGACAGGTGGTGAGGAAATCATAGAAATCATAGAATCCCTACAGTACAGAAATAGGCCATTCGGCCCATCGAGTCTGCACCGACCACAATCCCACCCAGGCCCTACCCCCATATCCCTACATATTTACCCACTAATCCCTCTAACCTACGCATCTCAGGACACTAAGGGCAATTTTAGCATGGCCAATCAACCTAACCCGCACATCTTTGGAATGAGAAGGAAAATCTACTTGACCTCAGGCTCGCTATTCAACCTGTCACAGATGCATCTGTCGAGGACAGCATTGGTAGGAGTGACCACCGCACAATCCTTGTGGAAATGAAGTGCTATCTTCACACAGAGGATACCCCCCATTGTGTTGTATTATACTACCACTGTGTTAATGGGGATAAACTCAGAACAGAGCTGGGAAAAATACAACTTGTATAGAGCCTTTCAGAGTAATGACCCAAAAGAACTTCACAGGAATGTAATAAACATAACTTGATACTGAATCACATTAAGAGATATTAGGGCAAAGGATCAAAAGCTTCGTCAAAGATGTAGACCTCAGGAAGAGATGATCGGAGAAAAGCGAGATAGAAAGTTGGAAAGGTTTACAGACAGAATTCCAGAATTTAGGGCTTTGGTAGCTGGAAGGACAGCCACCAACAGTGGCATGATTAAAATTGGGAATACTCAAGGGGCCAGAATTAGGGATGCGCAGAAATATCAGAAGGTTATGGGATTGGAGCACATTGCAGAACTAAGGAGAGGCAAGGCATGAAAAGACTTGAAAACGAGGGTGAAAAATTTTAAATCAAGGCATTGCTTAACTGGGAGCCAAAGTGAATCCTTCCCCATGGGTGATGGCTGAACAAGACTTTGGTATGAGTTAGCACTTGGGAACTTTGGATAACATTAATTTTACAGAGGGTGGAATGTTGGAGGTCAGCAAAGAAGGTGGTGCAATAGTCCGAGATAGTAAATGCATGGATCAGGATTTCAGGCTGTGGTGGAGTGGAGTGGAGTTGAGTGATTAATGGAGGTGGATATTGGCAGTTTTGGTAGTGCTGTAGATATGTGGTCAACAACTCAGCTTGGGGTTTATTATGTCACTAATGTTGCTACAGTCTGGATCAGCCTCAGCTGGCTGCCTGGAAGAGGGAGAGGGATGACTAGGGAACAGCATTTGTGGTGGTAACCATGATTCCATATTCCAAACATTTAGTCGAGAGAAACTGCTGTTCACTGGAAATCGGGCAAGCATGCTGACAGTTTAGAGATAGTGCAGGGTTTGAGAGAGGTGGTGATGGGATATAACTAGGTACAGGTGTACATGTGGCAGGGAAGGTTACTCCTGATTAGAGTAACTTAAACGTGAAGTTTAGGACAAGATGGATACAGCATCATGGTAGCATTAATGTTACTTCCTCTCCTTGGAGCTTAACTCTTGGTGGAAGTGACATATTGAACTGTTTGCCATCTCTGACTATTTCACTCAGTAAGTCTTGCTGGATTTGTGTAACTTCTTTCTTAAACATCTTCTGTCTCATGAATGTACATGGCTCTTGATACTTAAGGCACCGAAACTGTGTGGAGCTAGGTTGTAAACCAAATAGTATATTCTACAATCATGTTCCTCTTCTTTGTCATGTTTTCCCTTCTCTGCTTGACTTTTCTTTCATCGTTTGCGTCAAAAACACTAAGTGGTTAAATTGAATAAGACTTGAAATGGGTGCAGCAATTACAAAGTGTCATTAATCTGCACTCATTCACTGTGATTCAGTCAAATTCATGCTACCAGTTGACTTCCATGATTATTGTATGCAGCCAGTACTGCCTGCGTTGTTCATGGATTGGATGCATTAGCTGGGGGACCAATGTCAGGAAGGCCTCAAACTACCTAAAGCCAGGTTGCACCTCTTGAAGAAAGAAAGAATCATTCTGTTTGCTAGAGGTGGCACAAATACCTTCAAAAGAGGGAGATTCAGCAGTGGCTTAGTATGCTAAACAGCATGCACAAAGGTTTTCAGACATTGCACCAGCGGTCTTTGTGGAAGACGTGAAACAGAGGTGTTGTCCTGCATCCTCAAGGAGACAAGATGTCCACCAGGCAAATACTCAGGAGGCAGTGGGAATAAAAAAGCAGAGGAGGCCATTGTCAGCCAGGGTATACTTGTGAGATCCCTATGCAGAAAGAAGTTTAATGACCTGATAGAAATTGTCATGGTCCGTGAGTTTATCTTCAAATGCAGCATGCTACCAAGTGAATCACTGTTTCTGAAATTTCAAAATTGTTTCTGTCACATCTCAGAATATTGAAGGTCTCAGAATTGAAAAGTAGCTGTTAGTCACAAGTGAAGTAAAGCAACTGCACAGTGCTCTGGTGGTTTCAACATTCAAAACGTGCAAACTAAGCTTGGCACAAGAATGTGAACAGCAGATAATGGAAGAAATTTTCATTTTGAGTGAATTTCTGGCAATTGCACCACCTGTCCAACACTTTCATGCTTGGACCTCACTCAAATAAAATCAGCAAGCTGCCAATACTACACAAGCACTGGCAGGCTGTTTACCAATCCAAGGGAGTGCGGAGGGGAGATTAGGTGGTGCAAATCTGGCAGTTCCTTTACAAAGTGAAGATTGCAGAATTGCATTTCCCCTGTTCTCAGCAACAGTTTTAAAACCCTATCTTCAAATTGCCCAGAGCAGCTTCTAGCAGTCTCTTTAAGGTCACTAATAAGACAACTAAATGCTCCTAGTTTGTTCACTAGTTTGAGCACATAAGAGTTAGCAGAATCTATATACAAAGAACAAAGAACAAAGAACAGTACAGCACAGGAAACAGGCCCTTCGGCCCTCCAAGCCTGTGCCGCTCCTTGGTCCAACTAGACCAATCGTTTGTATCCCTCCATTCCCAGGCTGCTCATGTGACTATCCAGGTAAGTCTTAAACGATGTCAGCGTGTCTGCCTCCACCACCCTACTTGGCAGTGCATTCCAGGCCCCCACCACCCTCTGTGTAAAAAACATCCTTCTAATATCTGAGTTATACTTCGCCCCTCTCACCTTGAGCCCGTGACCCCTCGTGATCGTCACTTCTGATCTGGGAAAAAACTTCCCACCGTTCATCCTATCTATCCCCTTCATAATCTTGTACACCTCTATTAGATTTCCCCTCATTCTCCGTCTTTCCAGGGAGAACAACCCCAGTTTACCCAATCTCTCCTCATAGATAAGACCCTCCATACCAGGCAACATCCTGGTAAACCTTCTCTGCACTCTCTCTAACGCCTCCTCGTCCTTCTGGTAGTGTGGCGACCAGAACTGGATGCAGTACTCCAAATGTGGCCTAACCAGCGTTCTATACAGCTGCATCATCAGACTCCAGCTTTTATACTCTATGCCCCATCCTATAAAGGCAAGCATACCATATGCCTTCTTCACCACCTTCTCCACCTGTGTTGCCACCTTCGAGGGTTGTGGACTTGCACACCTAGGTTCCTCTGTGTTTATATACTCTTGATGGCTCTGCCATTTATTGTATAACTCCTCCCTACATTATTTTGCCCTGTCTTGCCAGCCTGGATCGGAAATGTCTCAACTTGTTGAGACTCTGAATTGTACTTGATTTGATTGAATTGGAAAAGTATTTTTTAAAAATTTCTTCCAAAATGCATCACTTCGCATTTATCCGGATTAAATTCCATCTGCCACCTCTCCGCCCAATTTTCCAGCCTATCTATATCCTGCTGTATTGACCGACAATGCTCATCACTATCCGCAAGTCCAGCCATCTTCGTGTCATCCGAAAACTTGCTGATAGCACCAGTTACACCTTCTTCCAAATCATTTATATACATCACAAATAGCAGAGGTCCCAGTACAGAGCCCTGCGGAACACCACTGGTCACAGATCTCCAGCTGGAAAAAGACCCTTCGACCGCTACCCTCTGTCTCCTGTGGCCAAGCCAGTTCTCCACCCATCTAGCCACTTCTCCTTGTATCCCATGAGCCTTAACCTTCTTAACCAGCCTGCCATGAGGGACTTTGTCAAATGCCTTACTGAAATCCATACAGACGACATCCATGGCCCTTCCTTCGTCAACCGCTTTTGTCACTTCCTCAAAAAACTCCACCAAATTTGTAAGGCACGACCTCCCTCTTACAAAACCATGCTGTCTGTCACTAATGAGATTGTTCCATTCTAAATGCACATACATCCTGTCTCTAAGAATCCTCTCCAACAACTTCCCTACCACGGACGTCAAACTCACCAACCTATAATTTCCCGGGTTATCCCTGCTACCTTTCTTAAACAACGGGACCACATTCGCTATCCTCCAATCCTCAGGGACCTCACCATTACTCATGTATAAAGTAGATGATGATCTATCACTGACAATCAGTCTTGTGTAAGACGTTCTCTCAGAGAGAGATAGAGAGAGGTTGGAACACACAGTGCTCAGCAAAAATATGCCTGCTCTGAAACCTATTTGGATGTAGTTTTGATAAACAAGTGTTATATTAATAAATTGAGGCAGTCTGTCTAAGGGCAGTTAGGTCCGTAACTAAGAACCATGCCCAAAGTCCACTCACCTGATGAAGGGGCAGTACTCCTCCGAAAGCTTGTGGTTTGTGCTACCAAATAAACCTGTTGGACTTTAACCTGGTGTTGTGAGACTTGTTACTGTGCAAAGTCCACAGATCAGAGGGACCATCCAAAACATGGTGGCAGCAGTGGAAACATCAATAAAAAAAATATTGGTGCCATCAACAGAACCACAACAAGACGGGTTCTCCAGTTTCCTCCCACAGTCCAAAGATGTGCGGGTTAGGTTGGTGGGCCATGCTAAATTGATCCTACTGTCAGGGCGATTAGCAGTGTAAATGTGTGGGGTTATGGTAATAGGGCCTGGGTGGGGATTGTGGTCAGTACAGACTCGATGGGCCAAATGGCCTCCTACTGTACTATAGCGACATAGAGTGAATAAAACCTGATAGCAGTCCATATTTACAATTCTATGGAAGGAGGAATGATGTTCATATCTGGTGAGCATTTCCCCCCCCATACCTTATCCACCCCATTTAAATATTTCAACGGCCTACAGAGAGGCCAGCATTGAGATTTGTGGAAGCTGTATTTTCTCTGATATCTAGCAGCATTGTGCCTTCATACAAAGTATCGTGAATACCAAGTCAGTTCCTTTCCTTATGCTGGAGGTACAATAGCAGATGATATTCTCCTGAGGCAGAGAATGGAGGAATTCACGGTATACTTTGACACCGTTCTCAAAGCTTTCAATGAATGTTTTTGGTGGCCATGGAACCTCACCTTATATCAAATGGATCAATATGCGAGATAGACTGAGTTCTCAGAAAAAAACTGGGCTTTAATTTGGTGTGACTCTAAGTTTTCACACAAGTACATTGAGGCAGAGGGAACACCCACATGAAAGCCTGCCAAACGAGGTGTAAAGGCAGAAAACTCCATGGTGGCAGTCATTTTGAGACGCTTATGTTGTGGTGTGAATAAACAATATAGATGCAAGACTGCCCAACATGCTTCTAGTGCAGAAAGTTGGACATTTCAAGTGTTTCTACGGATCCAACAAATTTAATTGAGGTGGAAGATGAGAAAATATTTATGAACTACACTGTATCCAAGAAATCAAGATTTTTGGTCAGTTACAGTGCAGGTTAAAAGCTTTGACGCCACCTTTAAAATTGATACCAGAACTGGCAGATGATCTAGATTGCTTCAGCCAATACCCCTTCATCCATCAGACATTGAATTACAAGGTCCAAGTGGCACCAACTTTCCAATCAAAGGCATGATGATTGCCCCTCTTGGTTACATGGGGCGACAGATTGTTGATTCTTTGTTGTCTACAATGAATGTTCACCCTTACTAAGTGGAGATATTGGTGTACTTCTGAGAATCCTGGATTAAACAAATGATGACCAGCATCTGAACAATTCAAAGAGAGAGAAGGGTGAGCACAGAGCAATTCAATGTCTTTCATGGAGCAATCTTCAACCTTTTATTTAAAACCAGTGGAACGTCCACCAACAATGGCTGAGGAGATATATTCATTCAGCAGTGACTTCCTTTATATCACAGAAACAGCATCCACTGGACCCCAGGTGGAGATTAAGGTTGTAGATCCCTCAGTTCTTTATGAAGCTAGGCCAGAGGTGGCAGATACAGAAGGCACTGCAGCAGTCAGCGGCCATCCCCATGACTTGTTGGATCTGAGCTGGGCTCCTTCCTAAAGGAAGTAATGAGGAAAAGGCTGTTACAAAAATTAGTGCCCTGTTGGAGAGATTCTAGCAGTTCGTCTGTCTTTCCAATTAATGGACACACCAAATTAGGTCGCTGATGCCTTTTTTGAGTGCGCTGTATTTCTAGCAGGTTAGCAACATTTCGATCTTTATTCCACTGAATCTACCAATATAATACCTACTGTATCGCTGGCTGTCCATGAAGAGTCTTCCAAAGAGAATGCCTTGCCTGATTCCATGTTAGAGCCCATAAAGGGTTACAGTGTGAAAGAGTTGGTTGCATCTATTTCCAGGGCTGGAAGTCAATTAAGGCCCATATTTCAGTCCCACCTGATATCTATTTTCCCTCTAGAGCTGTTCCCTCTTCTTCCCACATAACCCGAGGCAGAATTTTCAGAACTTCTAACACTTTATAATCCTGTCCAGCAAACCTGCCAACAGGTAATTCGTCTACAGGTAATTTGTCTTTATTTTGCCATAGAAATTTATCCCACTTCAGAAAATGGATGCTGTCTTCTCTCTATATCCTCAAACGTTCTTCCCATTGCCCACGGCAGAACAACCTCACGGAGAAAAGTGTGGCTCTGTTACCAGTAGACATTCCTTCTGCAATACCATTGGGAAATCATCTCTCCTTTTCCTGAAAGGCTGACTGGAATTTTGTCAATTTTTCCTTTGTCGCTCAGACTCATTGGAATCTCGGATCTTCGATACCTTTTCAGTCTTCAATATAGCAGTGAATAATATAGATGTGATAATCTTCATTGATGTTGAAGATCATTCATCTTCTGAAGGCTTTTCATTATGTACTTCAAGGGAGCAACACATTCTGCAGAGAATCCTAATTTCTCCCTTTCTAGCCCCAGAGAGTCCAAAGGTTGATGTCCTTCAGTCTTCTCTCCTGAATCAGTCTTTCATATCCTAGACTCATTGCCCTTGTAGTTCAGTAGTCTGTAGCCTGCACTTTGCTTTCCAGCAATGCTGCAAAATTGCTGTCCTGTTTTGCTGATAACAATGGTTGACTCCTCTGACCTCACCCGTGGCTGGGATGCTCCAGTCCCGCTGCGATGAATGGAGATTCGGCTGAGCACCAAATTCTCCATTCCCGGTGGCAGGGTGTACAATACCGGAGAATTCTAACCAAAGCCTGCATGTTTCTGAGCTTTCTTCTCGAAGAGCAAAATATACTCTGGGAAAGGGAAACCCTCATGACTGTGACGTAGGGAGGGAGAGAGCAGGAATAGGAGTTGGATAGAGTGTGTAGCAGTGAAAAGCGAGTTATAGAGTGCGATGTAAATAGTTAAAATCATAGGGCCATATTCTCCAATCTCGCTCGCAGCCGGGATTCTCCCATCCCGCTGCAGTGAACGGAGATTTGCCTGAACGCCAAATTCTCTGACCTCACTGACAGCGGCAACAGAGCATGAATGGCTGGAGAACTCTGGCAATTTGTTTCATATTGCTATTAAGAAATAGATAGCAACTTGGAGGGGAGGCATAGTGTAAGGGTTAAAAGAATAGATAAATTAATATACAATGCAGTTGATGATATATCACTGACATCAGTCAGTCGTGCTAGACTTACTCTTTCTCGAGAGAGAGAGAGAGAGAGAGAGAGAGTAGCTGGAACATAGTGCTCAGGAGCAACACTCCTAACTCTGTTAATCTATTTAGAAGTAGTATTAATAGACAAATGAGAAACAAGTACCACAATCTTAGGGAATGTCTGTAACTCATACTAGTAACCAAGAACACACTGAGAGTCCACAGATCAGAGGGACCATCTAAAACACCCAGTGTAGGATGAGAATTGCATTAAGGTCTTCGGATCCAAACTGAAATGCTTCATCGAGACTCCTCCCCTATTTTGGGTCAGAGCTCTGGCTGTTTAAATTAAGACCTGTTTGAAAATGGCATGAGAGGCCATCGAGCAGTAAATTTCTTTTCCAGGTTTTTATCTGATAAACACCCCTGACTTATACACACAGAAATAATGGAGCAGTCAGGGACAAGTGCCCAAATGCTTGGTCAAAGGGATAGGTTCTCAGAGTGCCTAATGAAGGTCAGAGCTGCAGAGGTTCAGGGAAGGAGGAAAATTAGGTTCAGAGATTAGGTTCGCCTATTCTTTACATTAATAAACCAGCAGAAACCCATTACGTCTTATGCTTTGCGGTATTATCCAAATACTGCTCCAGCTCACAGAGCTGTGTCTCTCCAGGACTTCAGCCCCACAGTTAATACAATGAACAGCAAATGGTGCTGTTAGTGAATATTAAAACTGAACTTCTCACACTAACAGCTGCTTGGACTGGGGATGTTGTGAGCTAATGGAGAACAACAAAGATGTTAATGGTGCATGAAGTGTAGATGCCATTATCCCATTTAATAAAAGAAATAGGTAAGGCTTCAGCGACTTATTCTGTGTTTTGCTATCAAATCAAACTTCAACCAATATACAACTAAACAAAAAGTAAAATCTAAGCATCCATTAATAGAAATAAAATGAGCCAAAATGGCTTCTCTGTCTCCTAACTTTTCACTATTTTTTCCCAATCCTTAGCCATGCAAGCCTGCTTTCTCCCTCTCTCTCTCTGTCCCAAGGATGGGAAATTCCAGCCTGATATTTCTAAAATCAGATTCTGAGAGCTCATCACTGTGGACAAGATGAAACTCGCATTTCTTTCTCCCCTCCTCTCCTGAATGTGATGCGGATGCTGGAATATGATTCCGTAGGCCCTACAAGTGTAGCTAGCCTTACATGCATCTGTCTAGACAATGAATGTTTCCATGTTATTTGACTAAAGGGACATCAGAGCATAATTGACCCTATTCTCAGCCAATGCTCACACTTGAGCACTTTCCACTTGCAGTCACTAGTCAGGAATCAGGGACAGGCAGCTTGGTACCTGGCTGATTTTATTCAGATAGTCACTTGGGAAGACGAAGAAATGCCCAAACCTTTTTGGCATTCTCTGTGCTATGGATTAAATGCATGCAGTCCGCGTGCAAATTAAAGGGGTGGAACTCGTTTCAGGCCTCTTTGAGAAAAGGATCACCACTGACTGCAGCATGCATGTTGCTGGCAGTTTATTCATAAAGCAACTAAAGAAGCAATACTTAAAAGGGACCATTGAAGGGCTGCCATGAGAAAGATAATGAAAATACATTACTCACTTGAATATGGATTCAGGAGGAACAGAGACTGCCATCCATCGCTCCCCAATCTCTTCCACACTCTGACACCTACCAAAGGCCTGGTGTCCATGGGCGAAATTTTCTCATCCTACTCACCATGGATTTTGTGGCGGATAGAAGCAGGGAATCCAGCAGCAGGTGAAAAGTTGGAAACCCACCAGCATAAAAATAGTTTGCGATGCTGTCGATGGCAGGTTAATGGGCGAGGGGTCTGTTAACCTGCTGTATGGTGGCATGAACACCATTTGCATCCATTACCAAGTCATGAATGCTCATTGAAACAGAAGCTCGCCAGAATCTCATGGCAACTTGCAATCTTGTGTCACACCAGTGGGAAATAATGCCAACCTGAAACCTGTTTGTAAAGAAGTGGTGTGCAAACATCAGATGTCAGTTCACTCGTGACTTCAAGGCGACCTGCCACAAGGCTGCACCAGTCTTGTTGCGATCATTGCCACACTGCTGGGGCGATAGGGTTGGTCTCCTCCCCCTCTTTGCCTACATTATCCAGAAGGACACCACTGTGCTGCAGTCCTTCACGCAGGCCAGTTTTGCGCCTGGGTTGGGGGCTGTAGGTGTGTTCAGCTCCTACTGGCTGCCACCAACACCCCAGAGAATCTGTTGAATTGGTGTGACAGCAATAATCATTCCCTAAATGTCAGTAAAATGAAGGAGATAGTCATCGACTTTGGGAGGCATAGTGGAGGACATGCCCCTGTCTACATCAATGGGGATGAAGTGGAAATGATCGAGAGCTTCAGGTTTTTAGGTGTCCAGATCACCAATAATCTGTTCTGATCCCCCCCCATGCAGACACTATATTTAAGAAAGCCCACCATGCCTCTACTTTCTCAGAAGACTAAGGAAATTTGGCATGTCTGCAACAACTCTCACCAACTTTTACAGCTGCGCCATAGAAAGCATTCTTTCTGGTTGTATCACAGCTTGGTGTGGCTCCTGCTCTGACCAAGACTGCAAGGAACTACAAAGGGTCATGAACAAAGCCCAGTCCATCACTCAAACCACCTTCCCAGCCTTTGACACTGTCTACATTTCTCATTGCCTCGGAAAAGCAGCTAGCATAATCAAGGACCCCACGCACCCCGGACATACTCTCTTCCACCTTCATCAGTCGGGAAAAAGATACAAAAGTCTGAGGACACGTACCAACCGACTCAAGAACAGCTTTTTCTCTGCTGCCATCAGACTTTTGAATGGACCTACCTTATATTAAGCCGATCTTTCTCTACAACCTAGCTGTGACTGTAACACTACATTCTGCACCCTGTCCTTTCATTCTCTATGAACGGTATGCTTTGTCTTTATAGCGCTCAAGAAACAATACTTTTTACTATATACCAATACATGTCACAATAATAAATCAAATCAAATTTAAAAGGGAAAGGATGTTGTTAGTTTGGCATAAGATGAATGGGTCGCATGGAGACCCAGGGGAAAGGGAGTGGATTGGGAGGTGACACTGTAGTCCTCAGTCACCAGGGCAATGTAGAACTCTATGACAGGTTTTAGGATGAGTCAAGTTAAATAATGGCCTATGGTTACATCTCCCCTAGCCCTCAATATCATTCCCTTTCAGCTTGGGGAGTGTCCAAACACTCGCAACAAGAATGAGTCCAGCATTCACACTTGCACATTGCCTCATGATTTGCCAGGCCATGATCTCTGCTTCAATCCGTGGTGACCTGCGAACAAACTCGCTCTGGGAACAGAGAGTCCACTGAGGAACGAGCATTGCAAGAGAACTTCTCCCTTAAGAATGTATAAACACTGAATGTGTAAAGAATTCTCAGCATATCAAGCCCATTCTTCCAGTCTATTTGTATCTCAGGCTTACTGCCATCCATCTAATCTCCAGAGGAAAGCTTCCATAAAATTACCTCTTTGCTTCTTGATATTAATCATGTCAAACTCAAGAAAAACCTGTACATTCTGAGGCATCATTTGCTTCATATCATCTGTTATTTACATGGTCCAAACAGTTCAAAAACCATAGTGTTCTATCTTCTGATTCTCAATGTTGTTCCGAATCATTTCAAACATTTAAAAAATCAACATGGTCTTAGCTGCTTCAATGCAGTGCCTACTTTGCACATCTAATACATTGTGAGAAACATTACCCTCTAAGCTCAAGCTAGTTTTAAGTTTTAAAATTTATATTTACCTCTAGTTCGACACTCAAATCCCTGATTATTCACATGTTTTAATGCTACCCTGCAGGCTGCACCATCAGTGAGTTACCGCATCAGGTACTCAAAGTAAGTCAGACACTGAAACATCAGTCCAAGCCCTGTAAGATAGTTTGATCAACTCACTAAAATGCTCGGGCTGCAGTGGAGAGTGACAGTTGGTGTCTCAGTGAGGGAGTGCTGCTCGGGCTGCAGTAGAGTGTGACAGTTGGGGAAGTGTGGGGAAGTTTTTTGTTTTCTTTTTTTCTTGCTGGTAATGGCTTCAGGGATGGCAGTTCAGGCAGTATGCTGCATCTCCTGTGGGATGTATGTGGTGAGGAAATCCAGTAGTGTTTCAGGAGATTTTAGTTGTAAGAAGTGCATTAGATTGCAGCTTCTGGAGGAGCGTGTAAAGGAGCTGGAGGGGGAGGTAGAGGAACTCCGCATAATTCGGGAGGCGGAGGTGGAAGTTGATAGGAGTTATAGAGAAATAGTAACTCCTAGAAATGAGGCTTGGGTCAATGCCAGGAGGAGGGGTAAGAAGCAATCGGGAAGACAATCCCCTGGGGCGGTTCCCCTCCATAATAGGTTTTCGGTGCTGGAGGCTACAGTTGAGGAGGAATCAACTGAGCATAGAGAGCAGATCTCTGGGGGTGAGCCGAGTGAGAAAGCTCAGGTGGTTAGGGGCTGTAAAAGACTGGGCCTTGTGATTGGGGACTCCACAATTAAGGAGACAGATAGGAGGGTCGGAACTAAAGGTAGGGACTCAGGGTTGGTGTGTTGCCTACCAGGGGCTGGGGTCCGGGATGTGTCTGACAGGGTATTCAGGACTCTTAGGGGAGAGGGAGATAAACCACAAGTTATTGTACATGTGGGGACACACGACATAGGGAAGATAGGGGAAGGGGATATTAGGCAGGGATTTATGGAGTTGGGGTGGAAACTAAAGGCCAAGACTGACAGAGTGGTTATCTCTGGACTCTTGCCTGTACCACGGGATAGTTTAGAGAGGAATAGGGAGAGGGAAGGTTTGAATTCATGGCTGAGGGGATGGTGCAGGAGGGAGGGGTTCAGGTACTTAAGCAATTGGGGCTCGTACTGGGGAAGGTGTGACCTCTATGAGAAGGATGGTCTACACCTTAATCAGAAGGGGACCAATATCCTGGGGGGTAAATTTGCTAAGGCCATGCAGGGAGGTTTAAACTGATTCGGGGGGGGGGAGGGATCCTGAGTAGTGGGGCTGAAAGTGAGGGATGCATGGATGGGGACTGCAATGCACGGCATTGCAGAGGTGGGGTGGAGCAGGGTTTGAAATGTGTATACTTCAATGCCAGGAGTATTCGCAATAAAGTGGGTGAACTTGCAGCGTGGATCAGTACCTGGGACTTCGATGTTGTGGCTATTTCAGAGACATGGATAGAGCAGGGGCAGGAATGGATGCTGCAGGTCCCGGGGTTCAAATGTTTTAGTCGAAGTAGGGAAGGAGGTAGAAGAGGGGGAGGGGTAGCATTATTGGTCAGAGATTGTATCACAGTGTCAGAGAGGAGGTTTGATGAGGACTTATCTGTTGAGGTAGTATGGGCGGAGATTAGAAATAGGAGAGGAGAGGTCACCCTGTTGGGAGTCTTTTATAGACCTCCTAAAAGTTCTAGAGAGGTTGAGGAAAGGATTGCGGAGTCAATCCTGCTTAGGAGTGAAAGTAATAGGGCAATTGTTATGGGGGATTTTAACTTGACTAATATTGACTGGAATTGTTATAGCTCTAGCTCGTTAGAGGGGTCAGTTTTTGTTCAAAGCGTGCAGGAAGGTTTTTTGACTCAGTATGTAGACAGGCCAACTAGAGGTGAGGCTATATTGGATCTGGTGCTGGGAAATGAGCCAGACCAGGTGCTAGACTTGGAAGTTGGTGTGCATTTTGGTGATAGTGACCACAATTCGGTTACGTTCACCTTAGTGATGGAAAGGGATAGGCATGAACCTCGGGCCAATGGTTTTAGCTGGGGAAGGGTAATTATGAGGCTATTAGGAGAGAATTAGGAAACATAGGTTGGACTAGGAGATTACAGGGACTGGGAACGTCCGACATGTGGAGTTTTTTCAAGGAGCAGCTACTGCGAGTCTGTGATAGGTATGTCCCTGTCAGGCAAGGAGGAATTGGTAGGGCTAGGGAACCGTGGTGCACCAAAAAAGTTTCTTTGTTGGTTAAAAAGAAAAAGGAGGCTTATGTTCGGATGAGACGTGAGCACTCGGGTAGTGCACTAGAAAGCTTTAGATTGGCTAAGAGGGAGTTGAAGAGCGAGCTTAGAAGGGCTAAAAGGGGACATGAGAAGACTTTGGCGGATAGGGTTAAAGAGAATCCTAAGGCGTTCTATAGGTATGTCAAGAACAGAAGGTTGGTTAGGGCAAGTTTAGGGCCAGTTATAGATGGCAGAGGGAAGTTATGTGTGGAACCGGAGGAGATTGGTGAAGCATTGAACCAATATTTCTCTTCGGTGTTCACGCAAGGGGACATGAATATAGCTGAGGAGGACACTGGGTTGCAAGGGAGTAGAATAGACAGTATTACAGTTGATAAGGAGGATGTGCAGGATATTCTGGAGGGTCTGAAAATAGATAAATCCCCTGGTCCGGATGGGATTTATCCAAGGATTCTCTGGGAGGCAAGAGAAGTGATTGCAGAGCCTCTGGCTCTGATCTTCAGGTCGTCGTTGGCCTCTGGTATAGTACCAGAAGATTGGAGGTTAGCGAATGTTGTCCCATTGTTTAAGAAGGGGAACAGAGACTTCCCCGGGAATTATAGACCGGTGAGTCTCACTTCTGTTGTCGGCAAGATGTTGGAAAAAATTATAAGGGATAGGATTTATAGTTATTTGGAGAGTAATGAATTGATAGGTGATAGTCAGCATGGTTTTGTGGCAGGTAGGTCGTGCCTTACTAACCTTATTGAGTTTTTTGAGAAAGTGACCAAGGAGGTGGATGGGGGCAAGGCAGTGGACGTGGTATATATGGATTTTAGTAAGGCGTTTGATAAGGTTCACCATGGTAGGCTTCTGCAGAAAATGCAGATGTATGGGATTGGGGGTGATCTAGGAAATTGGATCAGGAATTGGCTAGCGGATAGGAAACAGAGGGTGGTGGTTGATAGTAAATATTCATCATGGAGTGCGGTTACAAGTGGTGTACCTCAGGGATCTGTTTTGGGGCCACTGCTGTTTGTAATATTTATTAATGATCTGGATGAGGGTATAGTTGGGTGGATTAGCAAATTTGCTGATGACACCAAAGTCGGTGGTGTGGTAGACAGTGAGGAAGGGTGTCGTAGTTTGCAGGAAGACTTAGACAGGTTGCAAAGTTGGGCCGAGAGGTGGCGGATGGAGTTTAATGCGGAGAAGTGTGAGGTAATTCACTTTGGTAGGAATAACAGATGTGTTGAGTATAGGGCTAACGGGAGGACTTTGAATAGTGTGGAGGAGCAGAGGGATCTAGGTGTATGTGTGCATAGATCCCTGAAAGTTGGGAATCAAGTAGATAAGGTTGTTAAGAAGGCATATGGTGTCTTGGCGTTTATTGGTAGGGGGATTGAATTTAGGAGTCGTAGCGTTATGTTGCAACTGTACACAACTCTGGTGCGGCCGCACTTGGAGTACTGTGTGCAGTTCTGGTCCCCACATTACAGGAAGGATGTGGAGGCTTTGGAGAGGGTGCAGAGGAGGTTTACCAGGATGTTGCCTGGTATGGAGGGGAGATCCTATGAGGAGAGGCTGAGGGATTTGGGATTGTTTTCGCTGGAAAGGCGGCGGCTAAGAGGGGATCTTATTGAAACATATAAGATGATTAGAGGTTTAGATAGGGTGGATAGTGATAGCCTTTTTCCTCTGATGGAGAAATCCAGCACGAGGGGGCATGGCTTTAAATTGAGGGGGGGTAGTTATAGAACCGATGTCAGGGGTAGGTTCTTTACCCAGAGGGTGGTGAGGGATTGGAATGCCCTGCCAGCATCAGTAGTAAATGCGCCTAGTTTGGGGGCGTTTAAGAGATCCGTAGATAGGTTCATGGACGAAAAGAAATTGGTTTAGGTTGGAGGGTCACAGTTTTTTTTTTTTAACTGGTCGGTGCAACATCGTGGGCCGAAGGGCCTGTTCTGCGCTGTAATGTTCTATGTTCTATGTTCTATGATCCCGTCAAACAAGAGGATTCAGTCTCCGGCCTACACTAGACTTTGTTTTCAAGCAATTGAGCAAACAAGAATTGAACAATGGAGAAATCAAAATAAACCAGCTTCTCCATAGCAGATTTGGGTCTGCAATTTTCCAAGTTAAAGCTAGAGCAGGTCGAACATTGAAAGCAATTGTTACATTGAACATTAAATCATGCAAACTGTACAAACCGACAAACAGTTAGGCAGTCTAAGACTTTGCTAACAGTTTATTCAGTGGGTTCTTCAGTAAATACGTCTTTTAAACTCGGCTTCAGATGTCACCAAGTCACCAAGCTACAGAGTTTTGTGCTTATTTGTTATAGAGGGAATAATCTTAATAGTTTTATTTCATCTCATTGACAGACGTCGAGCTGTAAGACTGCTTTCAGGCTGAACATAATAAGAAGTCTAACAACACCAGGTTAAAGTCCAACAGGTTTATTTGGAATCATGAGCTTTCGGAGCGCTGCTCCTTCATCAATTGAGTGAACCATGAGTTGGAGGTGCAGAAGATTATGCACCAGCCTTGCTTCAGCTGGTAGCACTCTCACCTCTGAATCACAAGATTCTACATTCAAGTTCCACTCCGGGACACTCTGGTGCAGTACTGTGTCCGCTGACACTCTGGTGCAGTACTGCGTCCGCTGACACTCTGGTGCAGTACTGAGGGAGAGTTGCTCTGTTAGAGGTGCTGCCTTTCAGATGAGATGTTAAAGTGAGGTCCCCCTCTACCTGCTCAGATGGGTGTAAAAGATCCCACAGCAATATTTCAAAAAAGAACACTGGAGCTATCCCCATTGCCCTGGCCAAGATTTATCCTTTAAAAAAATCACAAGAACAGATTATTCTGGTCATTATCACATTACTGTTTGTGGGAGCTTTCCGCATGCATATTAGCCATCATGTTACCTATATTGCAACAGCGACGCCACTTTAGAAAAATGTATTTCAATGGCTGCAAATGCTTTACAATGTCTGATGGACATGAAATGCAAATTTTTCTTTTTTTCCATACACCAAATTTAGTCAACAAATATGTACAAGTGTGGTGCCAATTTGCAATACATTGTAACCAATGTTGAACTGTATTTGCTAATATCAGAACATGACAAATTAGTGCAACTTCAGAATTAGATGTGCTGTTCCTTTAAAAAAATAAAAGGCAGCAAAGGAACAGAGGGAGACAGTGATTTCCTGAGTGGTGCCATTGTTGCAGCCTCAACACTAGTTTACCTTAATGCAGAGCGCTGAAATCTTCCTCTACATACTAATATCACAATTTTCCCTATTTGTTATTCATTTCCAGTCCAATAGCAAATTATGTGTTCAATCACCAGTGATTTATTTGTGTTATACTATAAAATTGGGGTGGTGGGGGGGTAGTCAGATCCTTTTTGCATTATTGACTTAAAATGTCCATAATGTGCATAATTTCATATGCATACGATCAGTCTCTGGTGTTGGCTTCATTCTTTGTGAAAGCCTACATTTAGGTCCTTTTAAAATTGAACCTTAAAACTGATAAACTCACATGTTCTTCCCTCGCAGATAATCAGAGTTTCCAGCATTGTTATTAACACAGAAAGCACATTAGTTGGTTCCGTTGCATTGCAAGTCAAGACTATCTATCAACCATAACCTACCACTGTTCATCATTAAAGGCTGGTGATATTCACTCTGAAATCACTGAGCATAAAGAAATAGATGCAAATCTAACATGAAAGATTAACTTTGCTGTATTGATTAAAAGGGTCATGCTGTTATTCCTAAGCAACTTGTATTTGCAACAATTTGCATTGATATAGCGCCTTTAAAATTGTGAAACATCTCACGGTGTTTCACGGCTGTACTTCTCAGCAACATTTGACACTGAGCCATGTATTAGGGCGGGTAACTTAAAGCTTGGTGAAAAAGAGGAGGTTTTAAGGAATGTCTTGAAGAAGAGTGAGGTAGAGAGGCAAAGTAATTTTGGTAGGCAATTCCAGAGTATAGGGCACGCCCACCAATTGCGAAGGGATTAAAATCGGGAATGCGCAAGAGATGTCAAAAGTGGAATGCCAGTGCCTCTGATTTGCTGGTTTTTAATTGTACATTCAATGGCATCACCATTATTGAATCTCCGATAATCAGTTTCCTTAGTCTCGTCTTTGATCAGAAATCTAACTGAACGAGTCATATAAATACTGTGGCTACAAGAGCATGTCAGAAATTGAGAATTCTATGGTGAGTAACTCACCTCCTGACTCCCAAAGCCCGTCTACATGGCACAAGTCAGGAGTGTGATGAACTACTCTCAACTTGCCTGGATGAATGCAGCTCCAACAACACTCAAAACGTTTGAAATCATCCAGGACCAAGCTGGAATTGCGGATAGTGAAGAGCATTGTCGGGCAATACAGCAGGATATAGATAGGCTGGAAAATTGGGCGGAGAGGTGGCAGATGGAGTTTAATCCGGATAAATGCGAAGTGATGCATTTTGGAAGAAATAATGTAGGGAGGAGTTATACAATAAATGGCAGAGTCATCAGGAGAATAGAAACACAGAGGGACCTAGGTGTGCAAGTCCACAAATCCTTGAAGGTGGCAACACAGGTGGAGAAGGTGGTGAAGAAGGCATATGGTATGCTTGCCTTTATAGGACGGGGTATAGAGTATAAAAGCTGGAGTCTGATGATGCAGCTGTATAGAACGCTGGTTAGGCCACATTTGGAGTACTGCGTCCAGTTCTGGTCGCCGCACTACCAAGAAGGACGTGGAGGCATTGGAGAGAGTGCAGAGAAGGTTTACCAGGATGTTGCCTGATATGGAGGGTCTTAGCTATGAGGAGAGATTGGGTAGACTGGGGTTGTTCTCCTTGGAAAGACGGAGAATGAGGGGAGATCTAATAGAGGTATACAAGATTATGAAGGGTATAGATAGGGTGAACAGTGGGAAGCTTTTTCTCAGATCGGAGGTGACGATCACAAGGGGTCACGGGCTCAAGCTGAGAGGGGCGAAGTATAACTCAGACATCAGAGGGACGTTTTTTACACAGAGGGTGGTGGGGGCCTGGAATGCGCTGCCAAGTAGGGTGGTGGAGGCAGGCACGCTGACATCGTTTAAGACTTACCTGGATAGTCACATGAGCAGCCTGGGAATGGAGGGATACAAACGATTGGTCCAGTTGGACCAAGGAGCGGCACAGGCTTGGAGGGCCGAAAGACCTGTTTCCTGTGCTGTACTGTTCTTTGTTCTTTGTTCTTAAGCAGCCTCTTATCTACCACCTTAAACATTCACTCCATTACTGATCCACAGTGGCAGTAGCATGTTCCATCTAGAAGATGCATTGCAGGAACTTGCCAGACTCCTGCAACACCACCTTCCAAATCTGTGATCTCTACCACCGAGGGCAAGGGAAGGTGGTGCATGGGAACACCCCACCTGCAAGGTGCCCGCCAAACCACTCACCATTCTGACTTAGAACTACATCAACATTCCTTCATTTTCGCTGGGTCAAAATCCTGGAACCCTCTTCTTAACAGCACTATTTGCATTTTGGTAGTTTAAAAGGAATCTCACTATCTTACCACCACCTTCTCAAGGTCAATTAGGAGGTGGTCAAAAAATGCTGGCATTGCCAGCAGTTAGTCCTCACATCCTGTGCAAGAACAAAATAAATAACAGAGAGTTCAGGCATGGCATGGTTGCATCAGGGATAGGTGAGCTGCTTTACCTCAAGACAATGTCACAACCAAGCCAGATAGTTCCCTCCATCTAAAATGTGCCAGAAAATGAACAAGATTAGTCCATCAAAGCAAGCCAACAGATATGTATTGTCTCCTATTTACAACGTCCTGCATTATGCCAAATTACACTGCATCAGCTTATCTCTGATTGCAATACACATCCCTCTGATGTGTATTGAGTCAGAACATTGTGTGTTCAAGTCCATCAAAGACTGGGCCGGTAATCTACGGCTGCCCATTCAGTGCAGTACCGAGTCTGTACTGCATTGTCTGAAGCGCTGTCTTTTAGGCAAGATGTTAAACTGGGACCCCTGATTGACTGCCAAGTTGGAATTCTCATGCTACTATCTGAAGAAGCATGTCAGTACTCCTCACATCCTGGCTAACATTCCTCCATCAGCCACAACTACAAACAAAAACAGATTTACTCATTGTTCATTCACTTGCGATTGTGGAATCTTCTTGTGTGTAAAGTGGTTACTTATGTTGTTATATAACAACAGGGACTGCCCTTAAAAAGTAATGCATTAGTCACAAAGTCCTGAGAATATTTAAAAAATTTACAAGCTCTTTCTTTAACACTGTAGCACTATAACGTTACACTTCATAGCTAAAAAGAGGAAGTGTTTTTGGATAATTCACACAAACTGTTAAGAAAAACTTCCAGCAGAAATAGCAGACAAAACTTTTGATTTTAATGAATAGGATTAAATTTGTTAAATCAACGATTTACCGTTGTTTTTTGCTTACAGAAAAATCATAAAACAGATAGAATGAACACCTACCGTTTATGAAGTTGTGCACACCAGACACCTTTACACAAGGTTAATTTAAAGGACATGAATGAAAAGAATGGCAGAGTTTTGGGGCAATCTTATGATCAGATGAAAACAATTTTCAGGTTATTTTAAATAGATTTAAACTAGGAATTCCTTTTGTCCGAGTTAAAAATAATTTAAACAATTCACCTTTTAGTGATGAATCACTGCAGAGGCTTGTGTCATCATCATGATCCACACTCCCTGCTCTGCACCTGGAAGCCATTCTAAGAGTCGCATTTCCTGGATCTACAGGGGAGGTGATGGCCGAGTGGTATTATCGCTAGACTACTCATCCAGAAACTCAACTCATGTGTATCCTGTGTATACGGAGGGCGTGTCCATAGGGGATGGCTTCTTCAACGTGTTTAGGGTGGAAGCTGGAGAAGTGGAGCATCGTGAGGTTATCCGTGGGCTTGCGGTACAGTGAAGTGCCGAGGTGACCGTCCTTAATGGAGATGCGTGTGTCCTAGAATGCAACCGATTCCGGAGAGTAGTCCATGGTGAGTCTGATAGTGGGATGGAACTTGTTGATGTCATCATATAGTTGTTTCAGTGATTGTTCACCATGAGTCCAAAGGAAGAAAATGTCATCGAAGTATCTAGTGTATAGCATCGGTTGAAGGTCCTGTGCGGTGAAGAGGTCTTGTTTGAACCTGTGCATGTAGATGTTGGCATATTGAGGTGGGAATTTGGTCCCCATGGCTGTTCTGTGTGTCTGGATGAAGAACTGGTTGTTGAAGGTGAAGACATTGTGGTCCAGGATGAAGCGGATGAGTTGTAAAATTGCATCTGGAAACTGGCAGTTGTCAGCGTTGAGTACGGAGGCAGTTGCAACAATACCATCGTCATGGGGGATGCTGGTGTAGAGTGCCGAGACATCCATTGTGACGAGGAGTGCTCCTAGTTCAACTGCTCCATTGTGCTGAGTTTCTGTCGGACATCCGTAGTGTCGCGACAGAAGCTGGGGATTCTTTGAATGATGGGTTTCAGGATGCCTTCGACGTAGCTGGAGAGGTTCTCGCACAAGGTCCCATTGCCCAATACAATGGGACAGCCAGGTGTGTTGGCCTTGTGTATCTTTGGGAGGCAGTAGAGATCTCCAACACGGGGAGTACGTGGGATGAGAGCACGGAGGATGCTCTGAAGGTCCGGATCAAAAGTCTTGATCAGTCTGTTGAGTTGACGGGTGTGTTCTTTGGTTGGATCTGCGGGTAACTGTCTGTAGTGTTCCTCGTCGTTCAGTTGTCGGTACACTTCTTTGCAGTAATCCGTTCTGTTCAGTATAGCGATGGCCCCTCCTTTGTCTGCTGGTTTGATGACAATGTTGCGGTTGGTCTTGAGAGCGTGGATGGCGTTGCGTTGTGCTTGGGTGATGTTCGGGGCTGTCTTGTGAGTGCGGCTGATGAATCTGGTGTTGACGCACCTCCTGACAGCTTGGGCATACATGTCAAGTCGGGGACAGTGGCCTTCCGGAGGAGTCCAATTGGACTCTTTCCTCTTCGGTTGCTGCACCGCAGATCTCTCTGTTGGCTGTTGCGGTTCATTGGCTGTCTCATTGTGTTCGCTGTTGGCCTCTCGGGGTTTGTGGAAGAACTCCTGCAGCCTCATTCGCCTGATGAATTCCTCTGTGTCTGCTGCGAGACTGATGGGGTCTATTTTGGTGGTGGGACAGAAATTGAGCCCTTGGCTGAGAACTTCAATTTCATCTGGTTGAAGTGTGTAGTCCGACAAGTTGACAATGGACTTCCCTGCAGTGGTACTGTTTTCTACTGTGGTACCGGGGGAGGCTTGGTTGCTGCTGGTGGTGATGCCGAGTTTCTCAAGTTTCCTGTTCTTGGTGTGCATTTAGATGGCGTAGTTCCTTTGTCTCGTCTGCTTGGCAGAGTTTCGCAGCTGGTCTGCGTTCTGAGCGCAAGTTGAGAATATGGATTCTATCTTGATTTCCAGGATGTGGCGTTTGCTGTCGAGCTGGTGTATGAGGTGGCTGAGGAGTGAGAGAGAGGTGCGACGGCAAAGTCTCTCAGCGTAGTCTGTGTTATAGGTTGACCTGAGTGGGTTCGTGATCTGTAGTCCTTTCGGTATCTTGTCTGCTTTCTTGCATCTTTGTAGAAACTTGATGTCTGTGTCGATATGCGTGACTTTCTTGGAGATTCTCTTTAACCTGTGCTTAATGCTCTCTCCACTCACATTGTCTGTACCTTTAAGACTTGATTAGCTGTAAAGACTCGCATTCCAATCATTATTTTGTAAATTGAGTTTGTGTTTTTATATGCCCTGTTTGTGAACAGAACTCCCACTCACCTGACGAAGGGGCAGCGCTCCGAAAGCGAGTGGATTTTGCTACCAAATAAACCTGTTGGACTTTAACCTGGTGTTGTGAGACTTCTTACTGTAATTGGTAATTAGTCAACCAGGTGGAGCACATATACCGAGCCCTATATAAATCAAAACCCTGAGAGGATCCTGTAATAAGTCTTCAGAGGCAGAAGTCCCTTCACCAAAATCCCTTTATTTACAAACTCTAACAGCAGTACACAGAGTGCTAGCTGTCTACCTCCAGGGATGGCAGAGAAACTGACACTCCTGGTTAAGTACAAGGCAAAGACTCCCTGATTGGCCCATCAATTAATCAGGGACATCTTTTAGTGAATGAACTTGCTGTGAAAATCCCCTAGTCGCCACATTCCAACGCCCGTTCGAGTACATTGAGGGAGAATTTAGCATGGTGAATCCACCTAACCTGCACATCTTTGGAGTGTGGGAGGAAACCTGGGCACCCGGAGGAAATCCATGCAGACATGGAGAGAACGTGCAGACTCCACACAGACAGTGACCCAAGCCGGGAATCAAACACAAATCCATAGTGCTGTGAGATGGCAGTGCTAACCTCTGTGCCACCCATGCCAATCCTTAATCAGGGAGTTCATATTCCAATAGGCCAACCTCAGTGGTCCGATTGAAGTCATTACTGGTCCATTAATCTTTTAGTCTTGGTTGGGACATGTTGTGGCAAAAAAGATTGGTTGGGACATGTTGTATTTACCACAGGCTTATGGTTACTGTTTATTTTCATTTTGGGCAATAACAGCACTGTTTGTTCATAGCCAATTCCTGGAGTTATTATAAATAATTTCACATGAATGGTCCAGTCAATGAATGTCTCTTCAAACGCCACATCCTGTCAACTGCACTACTAGTCACGCACAATACCCATTCACTCAGCCAGCCACCAAAAACCTCCAACAACCATGAATCTGATCTCACATTCATAGACTCATCTGATCGCCAAAAACTTAGTACTGTTGAAAGCCACATCTCATAGCTGGCACACACTATCAGCTATTCAACTGTAGTGGACAAATCTCCCAAACACCCTGTGACAGACTCACTGACACATTTTTCTCTCTCTTGCACGACAAGGTGACCCATAATAGGCAGCTGCAATTAACTGTTTGGGGACAAGCACAATTACATGTGCCCACCTCCATGGAGGAGAGGGGTAGGAAATAACTGGAGTGGCTATTACTGAGACTGTAGCCAGAGACATGGATGCAACTATAGAGGATGACCATATGTTCCTGCCTAATCCACCTTCTCACATCCCATTTCACCCTCATCCCGTAATGTGTTATGATGTACAAGCTGCAGATGGTGTAACCATTTACTTCTTGTTTTCAACGCCCTTCAGGCCCAGCCTGAAAATTGAGGTTTCGTTAATTGGCCCACATAAGGGGCATAGTTGTGGGAAGGCTGCTGGGACCATAAAATTGCAGAGGTTAAGGCAGGTCAGAAACCAGTGGGAATGACATCCGAGGGATTTGGGGGGCCATCCCCTCCCCACAAAGCCAGGAGGGAAATGCAAAGTTCTGCCCCTAGAGTACAGTGTTCTGTTTTGGCCTCTTTAGTAAAACAGGGACATAGTTGCATTGGAAGAAGTTCAGAGAAGATTTATTAGGCTGATTTCTGGGGTGAAGAAGCTGTCTTATGAGGAAAGGTTAAGCAGGTTGGGACCGATACTCATTGGAGTTTAGCAGAATAAGAGGTGACCTAATTGAAACAAAGGTTTGTGAGAGGGTTTGACTGGGTAGATGCTGAGAGAATTTTACTCTCATGAGGGAATCTAGAGTTAGGGGCACCTTCCACAACAGAGATGAGGAGAAATTTCTTCTCTCAGAGGATCATTAATTTTTGTAATTTTCGATTCCAGAGAGCAGTGAAGGCAGGCCACTGAGTATATTCAAGGCTGAGTTAGATGGATTTTTGATCTACAAGTAAGTCAAGTGTTATGAGGGGGCAGACAGTGAAGTGAAGTTATGGCCACCAACAAATATGATTTAATTGAATGACAGAGCAAGGGGATGATCACAGCACAGGTGAGGATTGTACAGGCAGAAAGAGAATGGGTGACCATCAGACAAAGAAAAAGGCATGGGGCAGTGCCAAGGGGGCAGGGCATATGGGGCGAGGCCTAGGGGGTGGGACCTGATGGAGCGGGGCCTATGTGGAGGGTCCCGATGCCACTCTGCATAGGGATCAGTGGGGAGAGCAGGGAGGCCACCAATTGGGGCGGGCTGGGGGGAGGTCGGCATTGCAGGGAGAATTACTGTTGGGGCATGGAATCAGTGCAGGAGGGGTTAGGGATCGCAGCGGGCCGGGGGGGGGGTTGGGGCTGGGCCCGGGAATGGTCACGGGGAGCCAGCAATTGGGCCATTGGGGGGGGGGGGGGTGAGGGAGGAGAGCCGGCATTGCGGGGGTCGCGGGGCTGGCCAGTGATCGAGCTGTCCAGCAATCGGGGGGCCAAGCGTGCAGGCCACTGTGCACGTGCCGATCTCGGCGCTGACAGATCGGCGGGTGCGCAGTACCCCGCTCAGCACGCTGATTTCAGCCTCTCCAGTGGGGATAGGTCCCACTCCCTGAAATTCAATGATATTCATGCTGGTGGCCTGTGCAGTGTACAAAGTGTAAGAGCTTCTTCTCTGAACTCCCACTGAAAAAACCAACATGAATTACTCCAGTTTTCCCATGAATCCGACACTTAGAATGTTTCTGGGAGAATTCCGCCCAATATGTGACAAGCCCAACAAGAGGAGATGCAATTCTGGATTTAGTCTTGGGAAATGAAGGTGGGCAAGTGGGTGAAGTGACAACGGGCAAACACATTGAGGATAGCGATCACAATTTGGTTAAATTTAGGTTATTATGGAAAAGGACAGAGATAAATTAGGAATAAAAGTTTTAAATTTTACAAAACTGAGAAGTAATCTGGCTGACTGAGGTGGACTGGACAAGACTGCGAAAGGATTAATCAGTGGCAAACCAGTGGGAAGCACGAATTAGTGAGACCCTTCGAGTCCAAAGCAGACATGTCCCCTCCAAAAATAAGAATGGTACTGCCAAATCTAGATCCCCGCGGTTGTCTAGAAAAATACAGGGGAAGATTAAACAGAGAAAGAAAGCTTTTGATAGTCACAATAGACTCAACACTACAGATAGTCTGGAGAAGTATAGAAAGTACAGGGATCAAGTAAAAAAAGGAATAAAGAAATCCAAGAGAAGGCATGAAAAAATATTAGCAAGCAAGATTGCTAATGAAAACTCAAAGATGTTTTATCAAGATGCTGAGAGCAAAAGGATAGTTAAGGGAAAAGTGGGACCCATCAGAGATAAAGAAGGGAAATTGTGTGAAGGTACAGATGATATGGAAAAAGATTTAAATGAATTTTTCTATTCCATATTCACGAAGGTAAGGGATGATGTGGATATAGTATTCCAAGAGGAGAAATGTGAATTATTGGATAGAATAATCATAACGAGAGAGGAAGTGTAAGAGGAGTTAGAATCTTGCAAGTGGAAAAGTCACCAGGGCCGGAGGGATTCTCTAAGATGTTAAAAGATGTCAGGGAGGAAATAGCAGATGCTCTGAGGATTATTTTCCAATCTTCACTCGACATAGGTGAGGTGCCGGAGGATTGAAGGAATGCAAATATGGTTCCATTGTTTAAAAAGGTATGAAGGAAATGCCAAACAATTATAGGCCAGTTAGTCACACTTCAGTGGTGGGAAAATTGTTAGAATCAATCCTGAGAGATCTGATAAACTGTCGCTTAGAAAGACATGGGCTGGTCAGGGATAGTCAGCATGCTTTGTTAAGGAAATGTCATGCCATATAAATTTGACTGAATTCTTTGAGGAAGTGACCAGCAGGATCAATGAAGGTAGTGTAGTAGACATTGTCAACATGGATTTTATTAAGGCATTTGACAAGGTCCCACATGGCAGACTGGTCAAAAAATTAAAAGTGTATGGGATGCAGGGTAATGTGGCAAATTGGATCTAAAGTTGACTTATAATAGGAAACAAAGGGTAATGGTTGATAGCTGCCCTTGCAAGTGGTGTTCCACAGAGCTTGGTGTTGGGACCCCCTTTGGTTTAATTTATATGTTAACAATTTGGACTTGTACAGGGTGGAGGGTATGATTGGAAAATTTGCAGACATTAGCCATGTAGAGGATAGCTGCAAGCTCCTAAATTATATCCATTTGGTGGATATAATTAAATCGATTGGTGGAGTAGGCAAACAAGTGGCAGGTGGAATTCAACTCTGGTAAGTGTGAAGTAATGTAATTAGGGAGATCAAACAGTAAAAGGAAATACACAATAAAACAGGAATATACTGAGAGGAGTAGATGCAAGTGCACACATCCCTTGAGGCAACAGTTCAAGTAGGCAAGGTTGTAAAGAAGGCACATGGAATGCTCTCCTTCATTGGCAGAGGTATAGAATGCAAAAGGAGGGTGATAATGATGAAACTTATAAGACACTGGTGAGGCCACAACTGCAGTATTGTGTGCAGTTCTGGTCACCACGTTACAGCAAGGACATAACTGCTCTGGAGAGGGTGCAGAGAGGATTTACTAGAACATTGCCAGCGCTGGAGAATTGTAGCTACAAGGAGAGATTGGAGGTGGGAGTTGTTTTCCTTGGAACAGAGAAGGTTGAGTGGTGACGTGAGGGGGTCGAGATAGAGTAGACAGGAGGAAGCTGTTTCCCTTGGCAGAGAGTTCAAAATCCAGTAGTCATAGACTCAAGCTAAGTAGCAGAAGGATAGGAGGGGACAGGAGGAAAAATTTTTTTACACAGTGTGGGGTGTCTGGAATTCACTGCCTGAGTTGGCGGTGGAGGTAGAGACTCTAAACTCATTTTAAAAGTATCTCGATCTGCAGTGAACCACAAGACTATGGACTGTGTCTAGGATGGCACAATGGTTAGCACTTCTGTCTCACAGCAGCAGGGACCCAAGTTTGATTCCAGCCTTGGGTCACTGTCTGTGTGGAGTTTGCACATTCTCCTTGTGTCTGCCTGGGTTTCCTCCGGGTGCTCCGGTTTCCTCCCACAGTCCAAAGATGTGCAGGTTAGGTGGATTGGCTATGCTAAATTGCCCCATAGTGACCCAAGTTGGGGGTTTAGGTGGGTCCACAGCAGATGCCATCTCCCTGGCCATACACTCAACTCTGGAACACTTGGACAACAAGGGCACTTATGTCAGACTCCTTTTATTAATTACAGCTCAGCCTTCAGCACCATTATCCCAACAAAACTCATCTCCAAACTCCGTGGCCTAGGGCTTGGCTCCTCCCTCTGTGACTGGATCCTCGTCTTCATAACCTACAGAACACAAACAATAAGGATAGGTAATGACTCCTCCTCAATACCGGTGCCCCACAAGGCTGTGTCCTCAGCCCTTTACTATAATCCTTATACACTTACGACTGTGTGGCCAAATTCTGCTCCAACTCCATTTTTAAGTTTGCTGATAGCACCACTGTCGTGGGTCAGATCTCAAACAATGGTGAAACGGAGTGTAGGAAATAGATAGAGAATCTCATGAAATCATGCAATGACGATAATCTTTCATTTAATGTCAGTAAAACGAAGGGGATAGTTATCGACCAGGAAACATAGTGGAGAACATGCCCCTGTCTACATCAAAGATGATAAAGTGGAGCTGGCCGAGACCTTCAAGTTTCTAAGTGTTCAGATCACCAACAATATGTCCTGGTCCCTCCACGCCACACAGTTAAGAAAGCCCACCAACGCTCTACTTTTTCAGGAGAATAAGAAAATTCAGCTTGTCCACTATGACTCTTGCCAATATTTACAGGTGCACCATTAAAAGCATCCTTTCTAGATGTATCAAAGCTTGGTATAGCTCTTGCTCTGACCAAGACTGCCAGAGACTACAGAGTTGTGAATGTAGCCCAGTCCATCCAGCAAACCAGCCTCCCATTCATTGACTTCATCGACACTTCCCATTGCCTCGGGAAAGCAGCCAGCATAATCATGGACCTCACGCACCCCGAACACACACTCTTCCACCTTCTTCCATTGGGAAAAAGATACAAAAGTCTGAGAACACGTACTAACCGACTCAAGAATAACTTCTTCCCTGCTGCCATCAGACTTTTAAATGGTCCTATCACATCTTAAACTGATCTTTCTCTTCACCCTATTGATAACTGCAACACTATTTTCTGCACCCTATCCTTTTCTTCTCCCCTATGAATGGTATGATTTGTCCATACAGCTCGCAAGAAACAATACTTTTCACTGAATCCCAATACATGTGACAATAATAAATCAATCAATAAATATGTGGGGATACAGGCATAGAGCCTGGTAGGATGCTCTATCGGAGAATTGGTGGAAACTCGATGGGCCGAATGGCCTCCTTCTGCACTGTAGCGATTCAATGATTAGAAAGGGCACCAGGATGTCTTTGAGTCAGCATGGACAAGATGGGCTGAATGGTCCCCTTCTGTGCAGAATTATTTCCATGGTTCTATACCAGGCACTGAGGGCCTCCACCTACACTTATTCCTTAATTTGTTATGTTCTTACTCCCAAACCTGTTTACAATAATACTGACAAGTCTCTACTTTAACCAAAAGAGACAGAAATTTATTATTTAAAATCAATGTCTGGCTGGTGTGTCTGAGCATTGACTAATTGCATCACTTTGATCACGTGTAAACCAAAAAAGCAGACAAATTCAAATTGACCACGACTAATTTTGGAACCCTGCCTAAGAAAGAAAGAAAATCATTTCTTATCCCCCACATCCATGGTGTTCTCAAGAATTCTTTTCAATTATTCTGACTGCAGTCGATGTAGTCTATTGTGGCAGACTGAATCTCTGTCTGCAGCAGCAGTGCAGTGGCAATGAACAGTAGGGGCTCCGCTATCCCATTAATTTCAGAAGTAGAACCATCTTCTGACTCTCCTCCCATCCTTATCACATTTCTACAAAAAGAAAATGTTGTGTCAACATGTTATGTTACTATTTACAATCAAGCTTGATAAAACATGAACCACTTAAATAAGAACAGCTCAAACGGTTTAACCAGGCCCACTGCATTATAGCAGGACATATTCAGCGTTGAATACTGAGTTAAAATGATAAGAAAAATACAGTGCAATTCTAGCAGTGGGGTTGCTGAAGTAAATGTACTTCCAATGTCATGGTCAAGTTGTTATAAAGTCTTTATCAGGGATTAGGTAAAATGTAAGTGAAAAACTCACAGTTCAAATTCTGGTATCCTTTGAAATGAACAATAGGAGAACGAACTGTGGCCCTGTTCCTATCAGCATAGTTTCCAAAAGGTTTCCAGCATGAAAATTGTTCTCCTCTTTAATCAGAAAGCTGCTTACTCGGAAGCTAGCTGTGAACTCTCAGTGGGCCTTCATTCAGACTCCCCTTGTACTGCTTCAAATATTGCGTGCTAAAATGTCCACAAAATTGTTCCGATTTTGATGTGGTCTGTTCATTGTTCCAAGTCACTGTAATTTCAAAAGAAGTTCTTTCAAGCCCTGACCCATGGCAAGTCAACATTGTGGGGGTGAAATTTGTCATCTCTTAGTGAATCAGCAGCTAATTCCACTGAAGTTCACAGAACGATTGTTCAAATTGCTTTTGGAGATAGCTTCCCTCCTCTCACTGTCACTTGTGGCTGGTTTGAAACTAAAAAATCTTGGCAACGTTTTTCCAGTCAATGGAAAATAAAAACTGACACGTTGGGCGGAGGTTTGAGCCCACGATAGCCATCAGCGACAACAGCAAAGTGGATAAGACCATAAGACCATAAGACATAGGAGCGGAAGTAAGGCCATTTGGCCCATCGAGTCCACTCCACCATTCAATCATGGTTGATTTCAACTCCATTTACCCGCTCTCTCCCCATAGCCCTTAATTCCTCGAGAAATCAAGAATTTATCAATTTCTGTCTTGAAGACGCTCAACGTCTCGGCCTCCACAGCCCTCCGTGGCAATGAATTCCACAGACCTACCACTCTCTGGCTGAAGAAATTTCTCCTCATCTCTGTTCTAAAGTGACTCCCTTTTATTCTAAGGCTGTGCCCCCGCGTCCTAGTCTCCCCTGCTAATGGAAACAACTTCCCTACGTCCAACCTATCTAAGCCGTTCATTATCTTGTAAGTTTCTATTAGATCTCCCCTCAACCTCCTAAACTCCAATGAATATAATCCCACGATCCTCAGACGTTCATCGTATGTCAGGCCTACCATTCCTGGGATCATCCGTGTGAATCTCCGCTGGACCCGCTCCAGTGCCAGTATGTCCTTCCTGAGGTGTGGGGCCCAAAATTGCTCACAGTACTCCAAATGGGGCCTAACCAGTGCTTTATAAAGCCTCAGAAGTACATCCCTGCTTTTGTATTCCAAGCCTCTTGAGATAAATGACAACATTACATTTGCTTTCTTAATTACGGACTCAACCTGCAAGTTTACCTTTAGAGAATCCTGGACTAGAACTCCCAAGTCCCTTTGCACTTTAGCATTATGAATTTTGTCACCGTTTAGAAAATAGTCCATGCCTCTATTCTTTTTTCCAAAGTGCAAGACCTCGCACTTGCCCACGTTGAATTTCATCAAATGCAAAATTATAGAATCCTACAGTGCAGAAGGAGGCCATTTGGCCCATCAAGTCTGCACCAACCACAATCCCACACAGGCCCTATCCCCATAACTCCATGCATTTACCCCCTGACAGTAAGGAGCAATTTAGCATAGCCAATCCCCCTAACCCACACATCTTTGGACTGTGACAGGAAACGGGAGCATCCGGAGAAAACCCACACACACAGTGACCCAAACTGGGAATCAAACCCAGGTCCCTGGTGCTGTGAGGCTGCAGTGCCAACCACTATGCCACCATGCCACCCATCCCGTGAAAGTCAGGAAACAAGCTCCCAAGTATTGAACACCAAGGCTTACACCCACCTCTTCATGACAGAGAGGTGTCACAAATGTTGCCCCTAATGCAAGGCAGGAGGGTAGCAGTGCACATCTGTCACCCCATTCAGGACATGATGGGTGGCAGCGTCTCATTCCCTGTGAGATTACAATGCAGGTCAATTAAACACAGTCAACTGCCCTCAGTCCTTACCCTTTCGAGGGGGCGGGGAACATGTGGCCCACTGAGGCTCTCACTGGTAGAGGCGTTTCAGTCAGGTGGAATTGAGAGGGGCAACTGTGGGCATTTGGCCACTGAGAGAGAGGGGAGGCTCATTGGAAAGACACTTGCACAGCGGGATGTGGACAGGTGAATGTCGCAGATCCTGAGAGGGCTGTGGGTCAGGGCATTGTCAGGACTTCTCATCTCTCACTTTTATCTTCTCTTCCTTACAGTTTTTGATTTGAGAGAATCAGGGAGCTAGTGGAGCCGACAGTTCTTTTGATAGCTGTGGAGGAGCAGCAGCAACCGCGACATGCAGCTGCACACGGCCAGGATCATTGCCCTGCAAGGGAGGGGGTAGCTGGACCTGCTGATCTACCACAGAGGGCAGAGCCTCGGAGGAGACACTACCAGACACAGATCTACCGCCAGAGAATTTCCTACCTCGAAATGTCAGAGATCCAGTGCCGTTAAAGACAGCATCTGTGCCACGAGATGGTGGACCATCTCTGCCAAGTGATGCAAGAGTTGGCATCACACGGATTGGGAGGTCATCCATTATCTATGGCCATGACAGTCACAGCTGCTCTCTCTTTCAATGCCTGCGTTTCAGATCTGTGTAACACATCCTGGTCTACAGCTCATAAGTGTATAAGTTATGCATAAGTGCATAAACTTAAAAAGTTTAAAAAACTGGGCACCATTTATGAACTGCAAGGGATTCCACTCCCTCAATGCCCAGATTGTGTGTAATCACGCCATGAGCATCATGCATGTTTGTGCCCGTTTCCTGGCAATTCTGTGTTGTCGTCGAGCAGAAACTGATAGCCAAGTTCCGCACGCATGAGGATGGCCTCAACTCGGATCTTGGGTTTAATGTCACACTACGTGTAACCCCCACCATTTGGCCTGGGCTTGCAAAATCCTACTAACTGTCCTGGCTTGAGACAATTCACACCTCTTTAACCTGTGATTATCCCTCTCTCCACCTGCACTGTCTGTACCTGTAAAGACTTGATTGCCTGAAAAGACTCGCATTCCAACCATTATCTTGCAATTGTGTCTTTGTCTATATATATGACGTGTTTGTGAAACCAACCTCTCCACTCACCCGATGAAGGAGCAGTGCTCCGAAAGCTCGTGATTCCAAATAAACTTGTTGGACTTTAACCTGGTATTGTGAGACTTCCTGCTGTGCCCATAACCCCATGCATTTACCCAAGCTAGTCTTTCTGACACTAAAGGGCAATTTAGCATGGCCAATCCACCTAACCTGCACATCTTTGGCCTGTGCAATGTATAATGCTGCTAACTATTATAATGAAATTGTAATTGTTGTATTTTTTTAAACTTTGCTTCCGCTAATATGTAACAATATTAATTCAGAAATGCAGCTCTTTCATGGGGCAGCATTTGAGTGTAATTGCAGTGATGAACCCATCTCCATCGAGTTTCCATCACTCAATACTTGCTGCGATAAATTCTGATGGAGGAGTCCTAGGTTTTCATCTTCATCCCCTCCCCCAGCCTCCATGCTCATTCTCTTTTCACAGGCTTGTCCGCTGAAGTACCCTGGCTCCTATAGGAAATCCGTTGGATATACTAGCAGTGCATGTACTAGCAATACATATTCCCATAGAAATCATCTGGGCCACAAGTGAGCCCCAGTAAGAAGAAACCAAATGGCAATCAAGTCTCCAGGGTTGGATTACAACAGACTCCAGGACCACCAGTGAGGAAGAAACTTAAATGGGCACCTCTGTGAAGCTACTTGTCTTTGGCCAGACTGGACTGCAGGGCTGGGGAAAGAAGGGTGAAGATTATATTTTGGAGGGAGGAAACTTTGAGATCGGGGCTGAGTGAGGGAGGTTGGAGGAGGAATCTGGTGTTTGAAAAGCCATTTACCTTGGGGATCCGAATACTTTACCATCCCAACACCAAAAAAGGTACCTGTGCAAGTGTCCTAATGATTTCTGTTAAATTGAGGGGCTGCATACTCATTTGTAAAAATACTGTCATAGTTAGGTGCCAGAAACGGCAAAGAAAATAAGAAGATAGCATTTATCACTGATACGAAGAGACAAATCTTCTCTTTGGCTATATGTCAAAATTAAGGTAGGGAGTTGTAAAATGTTGCGTCTACATGTTGAAGACAACAAGAACCTGAACATAGCTGTTGTATCAAACTTTGATTCTCCCACTGGAATATTATCAAGCTAATCCACTCACTTCCACATGTAAGCACATTGGGCTGGATTTTTCGACAGGCTCTGGGATCAAATGGAGGTCCCAAGTCTGTGCTTGCCAGAAGCATGGCCGACACCACAATATTCTGGGAAGTGGCCTCCTAAATGGTCACTTTCACTCGCCATCTGATTAAGGCAGGCTCTTGATGCTAGGCACAGAGGGTCAGCAGCTCTGGAATTTTGGCAACCTAATCATGAGAACTGACTATGATGGCCTCCAGATTGCTTCAGGAAGGCCGTTTCCACTGAGTTGGTGGCCTCTATACAAAGCAGGCCACCAACTCAGTGGCACTCCACTAGCAACTGGGCAGGTCACAAGGTCACCCCTAATTGGGGTCCTAACAATGATAGTTGGCCAATCCATTTCCCATCCCACCCAGGGAAACCTCCCGCACCAAGGAGCCATTCCACCCTGCCATTGTCCCAGCTCCTCTGCCTCTATTCCAACCATGATGTGGAGATGCCGGCGTTGGACTGGGGTAAACACAGTAAGAAGTTTAACAACACCAGGTTAAAGTCCAACAGGTTTATTTGGTAGCAAAAGCCACACAAGCTTTCGGAGCTCCAAGCCCCTTCTTCAGGTGAGTGGGAGTTCTGTTCACAAACAGGGCATATATATGCCCTGTTTGTGAACAGAATTCCCACTCACCTGAAGAAGGGGTTTGGAGCTCCGAAAGCTTGTGTGGCTTTTGCTACCAAATAAACCTGTTGGACTTTAACCTGGTGTTGTTAAACTTCTTACTCTATTCCAACCATCATGGAATGGGGAAAATCCATTCCTTTGTATCCACATTTCTGACATTAAGCAATGGAAAGAAAGAAGGAAAGAAAGGAAAGAATGAGCTTAAGACATTCCAAAGCACTTTTCTTGGGAGGTTATTGTCATGTGGGAAACTACTTTTTGTATTGTGTTTGAGCTTATTAGCACAGGTTATTAATTACACGTTCCTCTATATTTCCAATGCAGAAAATTTTGCTTCATTGCAATTTAGTTTATTGCCAGTCCCTTATCTGGGAGCATGCCAGGCATGAAATCCCACTTTCATGTGACTCATCACCTTCGACTTCGGTTTGTACCTCAGTCTGATGGGGTTATGTGGTTACTATATCCAAGAATTGGATGGAACTGTTTACCAGCTGTTTATTAGTGTTGGATGGGTATTCATATCATGAGGCAACAGTATAAGAAACATTGACAATACAAGCCAACTTCTCTTTTAAATCCCACTGAAGCAAACTGGCATTTCACAGATCATCTAAAAACTCTAATGCGCTCGATGCTATCCACCTATTTAGTAAAGTTTGGAAAGTTTTGGCTCTCGGCTGCATCATAACTGTGAGGAAAATAATGGCCCAGGTTGAAGTTAGGCAGTTAGTGGAGGGATTCTTGTGAGTTCGAGTGAGTTGGACTTCTGTTCCAATAGATGATGACCTTGACATCTGCAGGGACACGCTGAATGCAGTAATTTCTTCTCTAAAAGGCTCAGCAATACAGGCGGCTGAAGGTATGAAAGAGATGTGCCTGGACAAGAAATTCCATTATTTAAGAAAAAAGCTTTTGCACATTGTGTTCAGCATCAATTCATTGAGTCAAAAGCTAGTGAAATGTTTGATGAATTCCAAGCACTGGAAGGGAAAGTACAAAAGTTGATGACTTCTGATCACCAAAGAAATTACAGATTTTTTTGCATGATAAAAATTCTCAGACGTGAGCATTTTCCTTTCATTTTTAAAGAGGTTACATTACATTTACCCTTAAGATGTTCTGAAATCTTGTTGTAATTCTTTGCGTGTAACAAAACCAATGGAAAATGAGTGTCTTTTGTGTCCGCCCTGGTACAGTAGAACTAATGCTACTGAGGTACTCAAGACCCATACTTTACATCAGTATTGGGTGAGCACTGCACCGTCAAAGGTAAGATGTAAAAGATCCCCTCTGATTGAAGAGGAGCAGGGAGGTTCTCTCAATGTTCATGCCAATATTAATCCCTCAATCAAGATTATGAAGGAGCAATAGATAATTTGGTTATTATCTGGTTTCTGCTTGTAGGGCTTGCAGTATGCAAATTGGCTGTCATGTTTCCCACATTACAACTGTGACTGCACTGTAAAAATACTTAATTGACTATAAAGAGCTTTAGTACATCCATCCTATAAATGGAATTTCTTTCTATATGTTATTCTGTGTTCACCAGTTTAAGATGTCTGAGATGTTGTAAGTTTTATAATATCATGCTGTCTTTGTCCTTGCAAGATTGTTATTGCTTTCTGTTTTATACAAGTACCTGGGTTGTTGTAATTTGTGAGGTTCCCCTGTGTGTTTGCAATTAACAACTTTTCTACTGAAATGAAAAATCTCTTTTTAAACTGAACCTATCCCAAATATTGTACTGTGCCAAACCATTAAAAGAACCCAGCAAACCTCATTTCCTGGCCCTACCTTCACTCTGCAGACAAAGCCACTGATACCCACTTGTCCCTCACCCACTGCATCCACAGCCCACAACACCAGGTTTCAAACTGTCCTTGTCACAATAAGCTCCCCCACTCTCTCTCTACAGAGGGAGAGATCTACACCATGGATCTACCAAGGATAACTAGCAATCCTTTCCAAGAGGGAAATTATTTTCTTACTTCTGGCAAGATTTGTCTCTTTTCAGGGGGTTCAGTTGAATTCGCACCAGATAGCAGTCATGAAATTAAATAAGGCCTTAAGTACTTTAAGTATGGAATTACCAGGAACTCCTTGTGATGCCTCTTTAACATATGCAGTGGGGCAAATTCCATCCAATAACTCACCACCAGCAAATGGCAAAAGCTAAAAGACAGGGGCAGAATCCAGGGGAAACATATGTTCCAGTACTTTGAGCAGAGATCTACCCGAGCTGGGTCTTGAACCAAACTAGAACTTCAGGCCTATTCCTTCATTGCCATGCACTACCAAAATCAGGACAGGGACAGGTAATTTTAATAGTTCATTAGCGTGGCTTCACCTTGTTACCATTCCCTCCCTCAGAAGGGGGCCAAGATGTAGCACCCAGGAGAAGCAAGATAGCAAGACCATGAGAGGTTTAACAAAAATAAATAGCTGGAAACCAGTCCACTTTACAGGAGAACTGTAGTTTGAAGAGAGTGCACTGGATAAAACACAGACGCAAGGGTAGAATCTCCAAATGGGCGTGAGATCAGGACTTTACGAAAGAGCAATTTGAAAATCATGGTCCTGGAAGTAGTATTAAGATTCTGACAGTTTCAAATTTTCAAGGGGGTTGCAAGGAGGAGGGAATGGGCAACCTGCTCGCTGACAATTTGTGGGACAATAAGCTCTTTATGGAGCTTGTTAAAGGATATGCCTGGTCAGGAGCATGATTTTCAATCTTTATTTGAGTGAAACTGAAAATGTTAGTGTCCATATCGGATTCATTGTAGAGATATTTGAACTTCTATTTTTATTTGTTCAAAATGGAAGTAGGATGGGCTAACAGGCACCAGATCCAGCACTGTACCTTAAACTCATTTCAATAGCCTTTTTCCTCTCTGCTCCCGTCCTTCTAAGGAGCTGCCTGCCTCATCAGCAAGGCAGTAGCAGCCCCTACCATGGCTGCTGTCAGACTTTGCCTCTGGTGCTACACAAGCAGCTCTGGCTTCCTTGAGGCACTCTGTTTCTCTAATTGAATACCAAGTTATCCTGCTGGCCAATTATTTAAATTTTAAAATTGCATCACATGCCTGCTTCTGGCAATCAGTGTGATATTGGTTGATCTTGGGCTTCAATTCCATTTTCCCACCATTCCCCTTTTCCATATGCATACAGAGTGCGGCTGCCAATTAATTGCCTTGTTATAGCAATATAGATCAATCACAACCTACATCCTGTAAGGAATTTCAACTCTAGGTCAATTACAAGTTTTGTTTGCAAGGCATGGGAAAGATGGCAGGAGGACATTTTACGAAAAGTTCTCTGAGATAATTACTAAAAGGTATAATCTGTAAGAGATAACTGTGAACAACTCTTGTCAGTGGTCACGGGCATTCAATCTCTGATCTTCGGGTAAGCGTTCTCCAAGGCGGCCTTCACGACTTCATGACAGCGCAGAGTCGCTGAGCAGAAACTGATAGCCAAGTTCCGCACACATGAGGACGGCCTCAACCGGGATCTTGGGTTCATGTCACACTATCGGTAACCCCCACAGCTTGACTCCTGGACTTGCAAAATCTCACTGGCTGTCCTGTCTGGAGACAATACACATTTCTTTAACCTGTGCCTAATGCTTCCTCCACTCACATTGTCTGTATCTTTAAGACTTGATTAGCTGTAAAGATTCGCATTCTAATCAGTATTCTGTAACTTGATTTTGTGTCTGTGTATGCCTTGTTTGTGAGCAGATATCCACTCCATCTGACGAAGGAGCAGGGTTCCGAAAGCTAATGGCATTTGCTACCAAATAAACCTGTTGGACTTTAACCTGGTGTTGTTAAAGCTCTTACTGTCACAACTCTTGTCGCCAGAAAGGGTGCCGACTAAACTAAATCCGAGGGCTCATGAGCAATGGCTCCATCTGTCACAGTCACAACATAAACTTGAAAGGCTATTAGGAAGCTAGACACTTTACTCTTAAAAGGCAGCATGGAAGTTGGATGGTTACCTTGACAAAATGTACTCAGAGGATCAGGTGTCTCTTTTTGTGATTTCTATATAGACAAGGATTAACCCATGTCTGAACGTACTGCTGGAAAGTCATTAAAATGTAAATGTCCTTTTTGGAGGATCTTCCATTGAAGAGACATTGGGATGTAAGTCCACATGCGGAATTTACAGTTACTGCTATCTGGATATTTGCAGAAACTTAGATAGGCCCCAGATTTGATGTCCACAAACTTGAAATCTAACAAAGAAGGATGCAAAGGAACCACTTTACCACAAGCAGATGCAAATTCTATCAAACATCTTCCATCACGTGGCAAATTGCTTAGCCAGCAGCCATTTTTGTGCACAATGAAAAACATTGATACTATTGTCACATGATAAACTGGCTTAAGATAGCAAATATCTTATTTATTCTAAGAACAGTCCAGACAGATATTGTCTGGGATATGAAGACTAGAAGGAAGCCGCCTCATCCAACATAAAAGAGGACCCTTCCTCAAAAATCCACAATAAGGAGAGAGGTTCGGCACTTTCTTTTCTACCTGAAAGATAGTAGTTCTTAACTACAGCGGCCAGAAACCTGCTCTTACTTTATTACTTGGAATACCATTGTGAGTTCATCACTAGAAACCTCCGATCTTCATTTTTCTCTTCAGTGAACTTAAAGAATTTCTAGCCTGCAACACTTTCAACAACCTTCTTGGAGAAACAGAGTAATATTGATGTTTGGGCTTTAAGTAACCTCAGTGCATGTTACATCTTTAGAAATCATCTTTTCGTGTGTGTGTGCGTGCACGCATGCTTCAATGAGGAATGAGTGTTTGTCACATAGTTTCGGGTGTTGTGAAAAATAAACGTTTACCCTTTCTTTTGATTTAAGCTTACCAGAAAGCCTGTTTTGTGTCTCTTATTAAAAGTCACAGTACTCAAGGAGTTAAAACACTCCACAAAAATACATCTTGTTTCAATCAGTTGAGCAATGAGAAAAGGAAGAATTATCCTGCTTTCCACTGTCCGTATCCTACTCAAAGAGTGTAGAGGTATGGACATACTGTAAATTATTACATCTGATATTTTAGACAGACTGCAATGTAGAATATCATTGAACTGTCAAAATGCTAAAGCCTTTGCTTCGCGCCAAAATGCTTCACAATGGCTTTGGTTTACATGTTGCATCAGCTCTGCAGAGTTGCTGTAGATGTGTTATGAACCATGCTGGAGAGATATCCTGGTCTCTGAAAAGCCAACAGAGTACTTTTTTGTAGGTCAAATAAGGAGTGAATGATGGATTGCCTCAAAATGAAGACATCATGACTGCTGCTAGGGAAGTAGGTATTGACCTACATGATCCTGTGCAGCTAGGTGCAGACTAGCTGCATATTAATAGAAGCATTGCCCTTTCAGTTCATTAATGTCCCACTCTTGTGTGCAGGTGAAAGTAAGGCTATACGCGCACAATCAATGCCTTGATCTTTAAGAAATCCAGTCACGTAGTTCAATAAGATGAAAGCTGAACAAGTGACGATGCTGCATTGAAATCCGAGAGAGGCGAGTGTACAGCAATATCTATAGAGCAATGCTGTTAGATTGTACAGTGAGAGAATTAACTTATAACTGTGAATAAAAACCACAGACTGTTAAGCTTATTGCGTAATGCTTTGTATGATGGTACAGTTGCATCATGCTGAGAGATCTGGCATTGAAACACATGGAAAGGTGCAGAGTTGCTCTATTACATGATAAATATTCCAATAACTATGGGGGTGATTCTCCCAGCCTGCTGCGCTGCTCTAGCAGTACAAAGGGGCCAGGAGACTCAAGCGGAGGCCATGTAGCGGGCTTCCCTCCACGCGTCTCCAACTTTCGGATTTCTGGCATCATCAGCATCGCACCAGAAATTGGCATGGAGCTGTATAAATTACGCTAATGGCCATTTCCATGTAATTAGGGGACCTGGGACTGAAGTCTCCGGGCCCGCTAGCCTCTCCCCCCACCACGAGTGTTTCACTCCAGCAGGGAGGAGCTGGCACTAGGGGGGAGCTGGCAGCCTGATCCTCACTGGAGTGAAGGGGGGCTATGGAGGCCCCCCCAGGAAGTCAGGCGTAAGGGAGGGTGTCCCCTGGGCATTGCCAGTTTGGCAGGGCCAGCCTGACCCACTGGCACTCTCCAAAGGGCAAAGTGGCAATGCCCGGGGGCACCTTAGTACTACCCACTGAGCATCGGGCAGTGCCAATGGGGTGGGGACAGAGGGGACAGGGCCTATAGGAGCAGGGCCTCTGGTGGGAGGAGATCAGTGAGGGCGTCCCGCAGCCACTCTGCATTCGGCATTGTTAGCAGAGGGAGGGATGAGGTGGTCAGGGCTGGTCATCTGGGTGGGGGGGGGAACATTGGGGCTGGCCCGGAGGGGTCTGGGAGGCCAGTAATTGGATGGTGGGGGTTGTCGCACGGCCAGCGACATGGGGTCACGGGGCTGCCCAGCGATCGGGAGGCCGACAGTGCAGGCTACTGCACATGTACCGATCTCGGCACTGACAGATTGGCACACACGCAGCAGCCCGCTCAGCGCTATGCTGCCGGCCTCTCCAGTGGGAATAGGTTCCGCCCCCTGATTATTAGCATGATTCATGCTATGGTTCTCTGTGATGCATAGAGTATGGGATTTACTCCAGTTTTTACGCAAATTCGGCACTTCAAATCTTTTTGGCAGAATCCCACCCCATGTCTGTTGTGAGGTGTTGGGTGCAGTTTGGTGGGTCTTATTTAGGTGTTTGTAGTCTTCGGTAGTTCAACTCTGAGTATTTATTAACGACTAGAAAATATATACATAGGTACAATAAAGGTCCAGGCTAGAAGTTGTCTCTATGCTTGCTTCTACACATGGCTCTGTCCAACACGACACTGACCCCTAGGTGTGGGTCATGTGTTCTATTATATTACTATGCGGGCAGAACTGTGCTCAGTTCCATGTTCATGTTGACTCTCAATGTGCCAGACCCTTAAACTAGAAAAAGTTATGGCTTCATCATTCCAGTTTTTAACAACAAGGTAAGTCTTAATTATTACCAAGCAAACTCTCTGGTGGAGAAAATTAAATTTTAACAAGTGTGGAATCTCATTGTTTCAGATTTTAGTAATAGTTGGAAATGGTAGAAGAAAAGCATTTTTCTAACTTTTCACCTCTTGTTCTCTCTTTCTCTCGTTGCTTTGTATGTTGTTGCATCTTTGGTTGCAACAGTTTAATGGACTTATTTTGCGGTCAGCAGCCATCACCTTTCAACTGCCCACAGAATGCTGGAGCTTTTGCACAGGAACTTGCAGTGATTAGAAATCCAAGACAAAGCAGAGCCCTCAACAAGGAATCTGGGACATACAAGGCGAGCAAACGTGTCTCTCCTTAACTAATTAGATTGAAGAATCCTTTCTGAAACTTGCAGGCCGGGATTCTCCCAAAAAAATACTAAGTCCCCAATTCGTGTGAAAACGGGAGTAACTCTTGCTGGTTTTTTTAGCATGATTTTCAGATTGAATCTCTGACACTTTGAGCACTGCAGAATGCCCTAGCGGGATTTTGTCTGAAAATCGGTGGGCTGGGCCTATTCCCCCTGGAGAGACTGGCAACATAGCGCGTGGGTCGATCCGTCAGCGCAGAGATCGGTGCATGCACAGTAGTCCCACATTGCTGGCCTCCTGATTGCTGGCCAGCCCCGTGACCACCTCCATCGCTTCCCTTCTGATCCCCCAACCTCCGATCGCTGGCCTCCCGGACCTCTCTGGGCTAGCCCCGATGTTCTCCGCTCCCACTCTTGCTGCCCCCGGCCAGCCCCAATTTCCCAGACCCCTGGCCAGACCCGATCACCCTGAACTCCTCCCCACCCCTCCCCGCCCCCGGTAGCCCCACACAGTCCCCCACCACACCACCCGGATGACCAGCCCCGGTCATCTCTTCCCTCCCTCTGCCAGCGATCCCGAATGCGGAGTGGCAGCGGGACCCCCAAACCCACCAAGCGCCCGCCCCAATAGTCCCCACCCCAATAGGCCCCACCCCCTTGGCACTGCCCAATGGGCAGTGCCAAGGTGCCCCTCGGGCATTGCCAGTTTGTCCCTTGGGCCGTGCCAGGGGGCCCGATAATGAAATGGAAATGGGAATTTAAATATTGTTAACAGCTCTGTGCTGATTTCCAGCATGGAACTGATTACTCTAAAAAGTTTTGCCGCAGAGACGCGCGAAGGCCATGGTGCCCAGTGGGAAGCCCATAAAATGGCCTCTGCTGATGTCTTCCAGCCCATTGTGCCGCTACAGCAGTGCGGTCAGCTGGGAGAATCACCCCCGCTGAGTCTGAACCAGAAAGTGAAAATTAAAATATTTAATTCAATGTCAAATCAAATGCTGAAAGTGAAACAAAGAGAGGTCAAGAAAAATGAGATTAAGAGAGTAAGAGAGAGAAACAGTAAGAGAGAAAGAGAGAAAGAAACCATTGTTTTGATGGCATAAGCTAGATTTCATTTCATGACTAATCATAGAATCCTACTATGTAGAAGGAGGCCAATCAGCCCATCAAGCCTCCACCAACAACAATCCCACCCAGGCTCTATCCCCTTAACCCACGTATTTATCCTGCTAGTCCCCCTGTAAATAAGGGGCAACTTAGCATAGCCAACCAACCTAACCTACACATCTATGGACTGTGGGAGGAAACTGGAGCACCTGGGGGAAACCCACACAGACACGGGGAGAACATGCAGACTCCACACAGACAGTGACCGGGCCAGAATTGAACCCAGGTCCCTGGCGCTGTGAGAACGCCTCCTAATATTAGGTCATCTCTCAGAAAGTTCAGTTACTCAAATCTATACAAATATAAATCACAACAACCTCATTTGAGTCAATGGTAAATATGAGTCTTGTCCTCCAATTACATCCTTCCGTGGCTTTTGTCCCTCCCTCTCACCGTAATCTCTTTCAATCCCACAACCCTCCAAGATTTATTTTTTAACTATTTTATGAGATGTGGGCATTGTTATATTCGAATAGAGAAGAAGCCTTACCAGTTCTCAAACACACCGGGGTGATCTACGGCGGCCTTGGTTGCCATGAGTGTGCAGGCGATGATGCCCTACAGCTGTGGGACGCCAGCCAAAGATGCAAACTGAAAGTGCCTGCTCACTCTGACTGCCTTCATTGGTGGCAAGGTGCATATAATTACCTGCCCTGGCAAGCATGGCATTGGCCAACTGTAAAATCCTGCAAGAATCTCTGTTGCCCTGGAAGCAGTAGTCTCTTGCCTCATCCTTCTAAACTTCATTGAGTACAGACCCAGAGTCTTTAAACCCTCCTCATACATCAAACCTTTCATTCCCGGGATCATTTTTGTGAACCTCCTCTGGACCTTCTCCAAGGCCAGCACATCCTTCCTTGGGTACAGGGCCCAAAATTGCTCACAATATTCCAAATGTGATCTGACCGGAGCCTCATAGAGCCTCAGCAGTACATCCCTTCTTTTGTATTCGATACTTTGTGCCTTGTGGGTGTTACCTTCTGTGAGCTGCAACTCGGTTCATTCCCTGTCTCCAGTGGAGCAGAAGGTGGGTGAGAAAATGGCTGCTGTTGCTGCTGCTCCTCCTGCTGTGGACGTTGCTGATCTTCTTGCTTACCTTAGTTCTTATCCGTGGTCCACTCCAGCCTGATAATCACAAATGCAAAGTGGAAATCAGATGCACAAACCTCCCAAGCAGTGAGAGCTATTGCTGAAGTCGTAGAAATTTTAGTGGAAGCAACTTTCAGGACAAGTACTGTGAGCAAACAACCGGGCAAGGAAGCAGCAATGAGGTTTCAGCACTTGTGGGAATGTTAGTTTGTCATTACTTCGGTCCCCTCAGTTGTCACTGTGCCTTGCTTTCACTGTTGAGTTACAGGAAGCCCGTGGACCCACAATTAAAGATGACAACCCAGTTAAAGAAGAGCTCTTACCACCCGACTAACATGTAAAATGGCAATTTCTTATAAACAGTCTAACACACCACAGTTTAATGCAGAATTCAACAGGTTCAGTCAGTTTCAAATCAAACCGACTCCCAAACCCACTCATTCTTGAAAGTTCAAACCTCCCGCATAGAGTGGAAGAACACAGGTTTATTCCTTAACACCCAGCATATCATGTTGGAAGATCTCAAGTATTTCCCGACAAGAAAGGAAGAAAAATGGTGTTCCTCCGAGCAATTGACTCGATTAGCATTAGGGAAGGCCTCTATGTAAAAATAATCTGAACTTAAATCGTGTTTTTGCAGTACTTAACTCTGGCTGTACATATGATAGCATTCTAATAAACCACACAAGCATTCTCATAGAAATCATAGAAATCATAGAAACCCTACAATGCAGAAGGAGGCCATTCGGCCCATCGAGTCTGCACCGACCACAATCCCACCCAGGCCTTACCCCCACATATTTACCCACTAATCCCTCTAACCTACGCATCCCAGGATTCTAAGGGGCAATTTTTAACCTGGCCAATCAACCTAACCTACACATCTTTGGATTCTAGCTGATAAAGCACACAAGCAAGACCAACATTTTGATACATCCATCTAGAAATGAATCCCTTCAAATATTATGTTAAAAAACAAAGAAATTCCCTTAAAGTGATCAAGGGATGTGGGGGGAAGGTGGGATGAGGTATTGAATTTGATGATCAGCCATGATCGTAATGAATGAGGGAACAGGCTCAAAGGGTCGAATGGCCTACTCCTGCTTCTATTTTCTATGTATGTTTCTATAAATTCCATACAAGTACGTTGATTACTCATACACTAACATTCAAGAAGCTTCATTTCAAAGCAATTTCATCCACAGACATGAAATTGAGAGACACATTTTATAATTCAGTAATACACCTCACAGTTTCACAAGCTAAAATTGCAGCCTCGGTAAAAATTACACACCTAATATATTCAAGGATTAACAGACACTACAATGTGTCTGTATGAGGCACTAATTTCTGAGCATGTAGATAAGCAGTGAAGTACAGCAGAGGAATTTTTTTTGCATGATATCTGGATTATATTAAATGCAGTCACCCCTACAGTGACTATTATCACTGCTATGTTAGACCTCTCAAACATAAATAAGTTTTAATCACTATTGTTTTTTTTAAAATGAGAGTGAATGCCAGCATGGAACAGCGACGCCTTAAAAATCATAACTACTGCAATGATGTTTCTTTTTATACATTCACTGAAAGCCAAATTCATTTTTTAATTGGGAATGAAGAATATAAAAGTGAAGAAAGTTTATAATTTGGGTGTCTGTATAACTAAAATGTGAAAACTGAAAAGCCTGGGCAAGTATAAAAATATGTACAATACGAAATAAGCACTGGTGTAATCATAAAGAGAAAGATTTGCACATTATATGCCACAAAATTGAGTATGAAAATAAGATTTTACTGCACATAGCACAGGAAAACTTATTTTCCATAATTCCTAGTCTAGAGATAATCACAGAACTCAACTTTTAATTCAAGAAAATAAAGGAAAGGGGTGGCACAGTGGTCAGCACTGCTGTGGCACAGTGGTCAGCAGTGCTGTGGCACAGTGGTCAGCACTGCTGTGGCACAGTGGTTAGCACTGCTGCCTCAGAATGCTAGGGACCCAGGTTCAATTCCAGCTTTGGGTGACTGTGTGGAATTCTCCCTGTGTTTGTGTGGATTTCCCCTGAGTGTTCTGGTTTGCTCCCACAGTCCAAAGATGTGTAGGTTAGGTGGATTAGCCATGGTAAATGCACAGAGTAAAAGGGATAGGGTGAGGGGATGGGCTTGGGTACGATGTTCTTTTGGCCTCCTCCTGCACTGCAGAAATTCTTTGATTCTATGGAGATACAATCCCTCACATGAAAATGCTGAGAAGAATGGTTAATGTAGCTATTTACTGTGGAAGCAGATCTAAAGGCCAGCAGAATAAAATCTAAAACATCCCTTGCAAAATATGAATTGAAAGGAATATTTTTACTTCGTACAGAGTTGTATATATATGGAATGAATTCCCAGCTAAAGCAGCAAATCCTGTACACCCTGTTAAAAGTCAGTTAAAATAATAACAGAAAGTGCTGACAACTCAGCCAACTGACAGTATCCGGAGAGAAAAACAAAGTTTATGTTTCGAGTCAATGTTTTAAAAATTTATTTTATGGGATGTGGACGTCACTGGCTGGGCCAGCATTGCCCATCCCTAACTGTCCTCCATTTAAGAGGGCATTTGAGAGTCAACTACATAGCTGTTGATCTGGAGTCATACGCAGGTAAGGACAGCAGATTTTGTTCCCTAAAGGACATCAGTGAACCAGATGGGTTCTTACGACATTGTTTCATAGTTAACATTAGACTTTTAATTCAAGATTTCACCATCTACCATGGTGGGACTTAAACCTGGATCCCCAGATCTTGCCCTTGGTCTCTGGATTATTAGTGCAGTGACAATACCACTATGCCATTGCACGCCATTATGAAAATATGAAACACTGCTTTTCAGAAGATGTGTCATATTCAATTCAAAGCATTAACTCTGTTTCTCTCTCAACAGATACTGCCGGACAAGGGGGCTGGAGGGGTGAAGGGGGTAGGTGGGTTGAGGGGGGGTAGCCCTGATGCATGTGAGGGGGGAGGGGAGAGAGGGGGAGAACCTTGATGCATGCGAGGGGGGAGTGAAGGTACCCTGATGTTGGTGTTGTGATGCTGGTGGTGGAGGGAGGGGGGGGGGCATTGGGGGTGGAGGTCAGGAGTTGAGTGGGAGGGGGGTAGTGGGGTCCTTTTATTAAAGTCAGAGTCTGTGCACCCTTTAAAAAGGGTGCCCCGATCTTGGGATTCCTGCGGTTGCTGAAATCTTTAAGCTCCACCCCTCCATCTGATGGTGTCAATCTTGCTTCCCTTTTGAAAATGCACAGTGTTGTTCAACACCGCAAAGAAAGCTGGCTATGAAAGCTGCGAGCTTCACACCAGTTGCCTTGCCTGAGCCAACACTCTGCACATTTTTGGGAAGGTTCCATCCTAAATGTTTAAAGTGTGGAGTGCTGTTAGAAACTTCAATTTTCCAAAGAGTATGGGGTCGCCTTAATTTTCTTACCAAATGCAACACCTCACACATATCTATATTGAAATCAACTTGCCAACTACCTGCTTATTAATATTACCTTGTAACTTGTCAGTCTTCCTTGGTATTGACCATATCTGCTAATTAGGTATGGCCCCAAATTTTGAAATTGCGCTTCTGATTCCAGAATACAAATCTTTTATATAAATTGTGAACAGTTCCAGCACTGAATCTTTTGGAACACCACTTCCTAGGTTAATAGCTCAAGCCTACACTCTGATTTCTGTATTTGTAGCCAGCTTGCTGTCCATTCTGCTGTTTGCTCCCTGACTCTACATATTTTAACCTTTCAGTGGTTCCCAAAGGGTGCGGCGCGCCACACTGGTGCGGCGAGAGAGGATGGCGGGAAGATTCAAGGACAATCAAAGAAACATTTAAACATTCATGTATAGAAACCCATAGAAGTTTCCAGATTTCATGCCATCTCTCTTTGTGTTAAGACTTAACACCAGTGTGGCGCGCCACACCCTTTGGGAACCACTACAGAATTTATTATACTTTATTGGAAGTCTTTTTAACATCAAAATATATTACATTTAATACATTACCTTGTCTTAACTTTTGATTGCTATTTTTGAGCAAACAGTAGTCATACCTTGTAATGCCTATATTAAACTGTTTCTGACTGAATCCAATAAATTAACATTTTATTCCAAATCACCTTTAAGGCAAATGCTCTTCCCTGTACAGCTGTCAGGATGCCACCAACTTCAAGCTCCACTCTAAGCCATTCACCATCCTGACTTGGAAATATATTGCCATCCCTTCACTGTCACTGGGTCAAAACCCTGGAACTTCCTCCCTGCACTACATGGACTGCAGTAGTTCAAGAAAGCAGCTCACCATCACCTTCTCAAGGGCAATTATGGATGGGCAGTAATGCTGGCCTTGCCAGCGAAACACATCCCATGACTGAATAAAGAAAAAAAGATTACAGCACAGTTCAAGCTCCAAGAGCTTGAGATGAGAATATTTATAAAAGCAAAGGAATATTGAAATCACAGGCCTTGCAATTTCATATCCTGCCTTAAGACCATGAGCCTCCCACCCTGTAATCAGCTCAAAATTGAACCTGTCCTAAATTCCATAGTCAGCAAATATAAATATTGCCGGGTTGTACATGTCTTGTATAAAGCACATGTCTTGTCAATAATTACTCCAGAAGGTTTGTGACATCAGAACGGGGCTCAAAGGTCATCCAAAGTGCGAATCCAATCTTAAAACTACATTGTTCTTAAAGCAGGACCCGCAGAGAAACATTTGAAAATATGGTACGAAAGGAACTCAGAAGAAAGTCTGGAACTTTTCAGACTTTCACGTTGATTTGATTCTGACTGAAATTAAGTATGAGAGGGATTAGACATTGGAGGTGGAGTGGCAAAAGATCAGTCAATACAGTAACCATGAACATGTGCAAGGAAACAGCACCAGTATGAACAGGAATCCCCTACCCTCAGGAGAATTAGATTTAATGATCTTACAAGGCTGGCAAAGTTCAGCGTTGCCATTAATGTATTGCACATTCATTTGTCACAACAAATCAATATTTTTCTTAAAAGTGCATTCACAAAGCTAAGGATCTCACTCTGTTTGCTGAATGATCTGTAGTAAGGCCATGCATACATGCCCTTTGAAGCCTCGTGACTTTAGGAATTCCATAACACGAGAGAACAGAATTTTCAAATAGCTGTCAAATTCAACATTCTGTCATTGACAATATTACTTTTGCCATGCAAGGAAAGATTGCATACAATTCCCAAAAAGGACTCTCTTATTAGGATAAATAACAGGCGGTGAACACCAAGCAAATACTAGGAACTCCATCAAAGGACGGCATGGTGGTTAGCACTGCTGCCTCACAGCGCTAAGGAGCCGTGTTCAATTCCAACCTTCTGGTGACTGGGTGGAGTTTGCACATTCTCCCCGTGTCTGCATGGGTTTAGTCCGTGCGCTCCGATTTCCACCCACAGTCCAAAGATGTGCGGGTTAGGTTGATTGGCCATGCTAAATTGCCCTTTGGTGTCAGGGGGGCTATCAGAGTAAATATGTGGGGTTACAGGGATAGGGCCTGGGTGGGATTGTTGTCGGTGCAGGCTCGATGGGTTGAATGGCCTTTTTCTGCGCTGTAGGGATTCTATGATCTAATGCTGCAGGGATACAAATGGGGAGGACCTACACACACTGATGGTTTGTGCTGATCAGTGTACAAAAAAATGGTCGGAAACATTCTCTCTTTTCTGACCCATGACATGAGCCTGACAGGAAAGAAAAAGTGGACCGCTGGAAAGTTGTAATTCTGATGCAGCTTTTCATCATAGAAATCAAAACAGAGGGAAATAAAACTGCATCGGGACAGAAATAAGCAATACCAGAACATTGAACATCTGGCATTGCCAGCAGAAATTGGACCACTCATCAAGAACTTCATCATTTGCTCTCACCGACCCAGATAGTACTGCAATCAGTGATTCATAACCCACAACAAAGCCAGAGGATAAGGTTGTGAAAGTAGATGGAGAATGATATAAGCTGAGCAGAAGCCTGGGAGATGTCAAACCCCAGATTTTGAGTATACTGACAATGATGACAGGCGTCCTATCATTGAAAGACAAACACTCACAAAGCATTCCAAATCACAATTTATTGTGCAAGGAAATGGTTCTCTGTGTCATTTCTGGTTCTTTTTGCCAATTAGCTTAAATCTGTGTTCTTGAACTACTAACCCACCTGCCACTGATTCTCCTCAAGCCTGTTAGAACCATAGAATCATAGAAATCCTACAGTGCAGAAAGAGGCCATTTGGCCCATCGAGTCTGCACCGACCACAAACCCACCCAGGCCCTACCCCCATATCCCTACATATTTACCCGCTAATCCCTCTAACCTACGCATCTCAGGACAGTAAGGGGCAAATTTAGCACGGCCAATCAACCTAACCCGCACAGCTTTGGACTGTGGGAGGAAACCGGAGCACCCGGAGGAAACCCACGTAGACACGAGGAGAATGTGCAAACTCCACACAGACAGTGACCCAAGCCGGGAATCGAACCCAGGTCCCTGGAGCTGTGAAGCAGCAGTGCTAACCACTGTGCTACCGTGCTGCCCATGTTCTTTGGTGGTCAGTCTTAATCTGGAAATATTTATCAAGCCATATTCTATAATGCTGTGTGAATGGGCAAATATTGCATATACCTGTTTCACCTTTGTAACTTATGATCCATGTTGAGTACAGCTTTCACTTTGAATGTGTCAACCCTCATACTTTACCATTTCAATTGACTGTATAGATCTTCCAGAGCTTTCTTATGATTGGTTGATGTAGTCTATCAATCTTGAGTAGTCCAACCAAAGTTGATGAAAATTGGAAATCCCTTGTGGCCACTTCCTCACAACATACAGCATAGGCATTGTAAATAGTAGATTTAGAAACAGAAATAGTAGAAACAGCAGAAAATAGCCACCTAAATGCTGTGCAGCCTTACAAATCACATGTGTAAGTCTGCAGGCTACACACACAATGGCTATCAAAGCAGCAGCATATAGCACTTACAACGCACAAATATATACACATTAAACCATGCAAGTGCCTGAGCAAAGAAGTCAGGATGTGGAGATGCTGGCATTGGACTGGGGTAAACACAGTAAGAAGTCTCACAACACCAGGTTAAAGTCCAACAGGTTTATTTGGTAGCACAAGCCACAAGCTTTCGGAGCGCTGCCCCTTCATCAGATGAGTAGGAGTTCTATTCACAACAGGGCATATAAAGACACAAACTCAACTTACAAAATAATGGTTGGAATGCAAGTTCCATTCCATTCAGGTGACTCATAACCCACAACAAAGCCAGAGGATAAAGTTGTGAAAGTAGATGGAGAATGATATAAGCTGAGCAGAAGCCCGGGAGATGTCAAACCCTAGATTTTGAGTATACTGACAATGATGACAGGCGTCCTATCATTGAAAGACAAACACTCACAAAGCATTCTAAATCACAATTTATTGTGCAAGGAAATGGTTCTCTGTGTCATCTCTGGTTCTTTTTGCCAACGAGCTTAAATCTGTGTTCTTGAACTACTAACCCACCTGCCACTGATTCTCCATTCCATTCCATGTGAGTTCAATGCATTCTATGCCCATTTTGAACAACAGATCAGTGAGAGCATGCACCCTACAACCTGGAAGCCTCGGCCAAACCGGTATCCAAGGTCACCATTGCAGATGCCAAATCAGCCTTCTTGAAAGATAACCCACGTATAGCGACTGGCCCGGATGGGGTACCCAGACGAGTACTCAGATTCTGTATGGACCAGCTGGTGGGGATATTCACAAACAACTTTAACCTCTCCTTACACCGACCTGAGGTCCCTATCCACTTCAAGAAGATGGCCATCACCCCAGCACCAAAGAAAAGCCAGGCAGCGTGCCTTAATGATTCTTGTCCGGTGGCTCTGACATCCGTCATTATGAAGTGCTTCGAAAGTCATGGCACAAATCAATTCCAGATTGCAGATTGCCTGGATTCACTACAGGTTGCCTATCACTGCAACAGGTCCACCATCTCCCTGGCCCGACACTCAACCCTGGAACACCTAGATAACAAAGACACCTATATCAGACTCCTAATTATTGACTACAGCTCAGCCTTCAACACCATTATTCCTACAAAACTCATCTCCAAACTCCATGGCCTGGGGCTCGGCTCCTCGCTCTGCGACTGGATCCTAGACTTCCTAACCCACAGACCACAATCAGTAAGGATAGGCGGCAACAACATCTCCTCCACGATCATCCTCAACATTGGTGCTCCGCAAGGCTGTGTCCTCAGTCCCTTACTCTACTTCTTATACACCTCTAACTGTGTGGCCAAATTCCCCTCCAACTCAATTTTCAAATTTGCTGATGACACCATCATAGTGGGTCGGATCCCAAACAATGTCGAGACGGAGTACAGGAATGAAATAGAGAATCTGGTGAACTGGTGCAATGACAATAATGGTAATGTAATTGAATGTCAAGGGGTAATGGTTGGATTTCTATTGGCCATTGCCTGGCAGTTGTGTGGTGTGAATGTTATTTGCCATGTCTCAGCCCAAGCCTTGATATTGTACAGGTCTTGCTGCATTTGGACATGGACCAGCAGAGGGTTTTCCCCCTGATTCCCATTGAGAATCATTTGGACTGATAGATGGGGGGGGAGTAAATATGGTTGTAACCACTGTGAGAAAGATCATGAGGAAGTAGTCAAAAGTTAGACATGGTTCCAGAGACTCTAAGACATACTTGAAGTGGAGATCAGGATTAAAGAAACAGAGGGAACTTGAAAAAGAGCAGAACATTGTGGGAGAGTACTGAAGATACATAAGCAGCAGTGTTGTGCAGAAACCAGAGGAGACTAAAAGTGGACAATAAATCACAAAAAAAATCAATGAGTGAATCATGGGAAAGCAGGTGAATGATTGGTTGGTGAATATTGCAGCTTTACTTTTGCTCTTTAAGATAGGGAAGTGTATTAAACTTAGAATCAGTAGTCTATAACTCTAAATTAATTAGATAAACCTTTTCATATGAATCTTGAATAAGTATTTGATTATTTCTGTTAAATTCACTTAATCCAATAAATTGAGGCATTGTAGGACATTTCAGACCCATGAAATGCATGTCCTGTTCTCCGTGGGAACTCCAAGGTACTGTCCTAGAGAAATACATGGACAGGAAATTTCATCAGCTGGAATATCTCAAGCGTAGGTATTAAGGACTTGAGCCACAGTTGACATCACTGCAGTGCATCCATAATGTGGAGATGCCGGCGTTGGACTGGGGTGAACACAGTAAGGGTTTTAGCAACACCAGGTTAAAGTCCAACAGGTTTATTTGGTAGCAAATACCATTAGCTTTTGGAGCGCTGCTCCTTCGTCAGATGGAGTGGATATCTGCTCTCAAACAGGGCACAGAGACACAAAATCAAGTTACAGAATACTGATAAGAATGCGAATCCCTACAACCAATCAGATCTTAAAGATACAGTCAATGTGGGTGGAGGGAGCATTAAGCACAGGTTAAAGAGATGTGTAAATCTCTTTAATCTGTGCTTAATGCTAAATCTCTTTAACCTGTGCTTAATGCTCCCTCCACCCACATTGTCTGTATCTTTAAGATCTGGTTGGTTGTAGGGATTCGCATTCTAATCAGTATTCTGTAACTTGATTTTGTGTCTCTGGGCCCTGTTTGAGAGCAGATATCCACTCCATCTGACGAAGGAGCAGCGCTCCAAAAGCTAATGGTATTTGCTACCAAATAAACCTGTTGGACTTTAACCTGGTGTTGCTAAAACCCTTACTGTGTGCATCCATAAGACAGAGAGTTTTGTGTTCAGCATGTTTATAGATGTAGTCAACTCTCAGTTTAAGTATGTGCAGGCAGAAAGGGAATAGGTGATGGCCAGGCAATCAAGGAGGAACAGACAGGTAGGGCAGCAGTCCTCTGAGAGAATCTCACTCTCTAACTAGTATTCCGCTCTCAATACTTGTTTGATTGATGGCTCATCTCACAAGTCCAGCCAGAGCCAACTCCACTACATAATGCATGGTTCAGCTTGCAGGAGGATTAAGAAAGTAATAGTGGAAGGTGATCCTACAGTTAGGGGATCAGTCGGATGTTCCTGTGGGGCACAAACATGAAGGATGGTATGTTTCCTCCATGGTGCCAGGATTAAGGGTGTCACTGAGTGGCTGCAGAGCACTCTGTGTATGAGGTTGAACAGTTAGAAGCTGAGGCCCATAACAGTACTGTGACACAGGTAAAAAGAGGGATAATGTCCTGCAAGGGCTTTTATGGAGCTGAAGGAGACTGCAAGAAGAATCTCAAAGTTGATAATTTCTGGATTACTCCTGATTCCAACACTGGTGAGTATAGACACAGAAGGATAGAACAGATGAATTTTTGGCTGCAGAAATGGCACAGGAGGAAGACCTTTAGATCCTGGGACACTGGAACTGATTGTGTGAAGATGTGTGGGCCAGACGAGTTGTACCTGAATAGGGCTGGGACCAATGTCCACATGGGGCAGTTTACTAGTACAGTTGGGGAGAGTTTACACAAACTTGGCAGGGGGGTGGGAACCTCAGTAGAATAAACAAAATGTACAAAAGATTGAGAGAGACAAAAAGCACTAGAAATAGAAAGGTATAAGTGGAGGTAAACTAAGAGTGAATACAATAAGATCGAATTCAGGTTTACAGTGCATGTACGTAAATGCGGAATGTATAGTAATAAGGCTGGTAAACTGCAGCACAAATAGCCACAGGGGAACAAGGACAGAAACTTGGTTCAAAAAGGAGCCGGACTGAGTACGAAATATCCTTGGATACAAGGTGTTCAGGAAAGAAAGAGATGGAAAGAAAGAACGGGAGTGGCGGTATCAATTAAGGAGAATATTACCGTTTTGGAGAGAGAGGGTGTCCTCAAATAGTTAAGGAAAGAATCTATTTGCCTGGAGATAAGAAATTATAGAGGCACCATTACACTACTGGGTGTATCCCATGAACCTGCAACTAGTGGGAAAGGCGTACAGCATTGTCTGGGCTGATGGAGGCCCTTTTTAAAACTAAAAATGCCACTCCTATGAATGTTATCAGCAAGGGTAAATCAATTTAACCTCCTCTGTCAACACCTTGCAAGAGGTCCATCAGAGACCTGTGGTGGAACTTTCCCGTCCCATCTGCCACAGGAATCGTAGCAGGTGGGACATGGACGATGCAAAGGTCAGATTTTCCAGTTTTGGGGTGAAGGCGGCTGGAAAATCCCGCCGCTGATGTTTTTCCCTGACTTGAAGGAGAACAACCTCTCTAACCTGTTGCAGATGCTGAAGTCCTGCAATGCCAGTGATGCCCTCCTTCCAAAACAATTTGACATTAAGAAATTTCACCAGGATGAGAATTTTTTCCTTGCCACTCTGATGGCAGCACAGCCAGGATGTCTAGATTTTTTTTCAAACATCTGCTTTGCTTCAAATGAATCATACTGTATTTAGTTTTAGGCAGAATAATTAATCATACCCAATCATTTTGAACTCCACTAGGACAAAAATCCCAAATTACTTGGCAGAAAACATAACTTTATGGGTAGCTATTATAAAATTTGATGGATATATTTCACTTGGAGTTTACAATTGCCTTTCGGTAAAGAGCCCCATAAATTGGTTTGGCTTTAAGTTTGTATAGTTTTGAGGTGATTTATATGCCGTTGTTTACAGTATTACTACTTTGCTTTTCCTATCACTGCTTAGTAATTTCCAAGTGCTACAAATATTACAATTCATCTTATATTGCTAAATATGTTGCCCTTCACAATCTGTGCATATAAATACTCATTACTGAGGTACATTTAACATTGCAGTTGCCCTTAGTGTTCTTGTCAGCTAGAAAACCATGCTCACATTGTTTGACCTGACTGGAAGCTTAACTGTCCAGAGAATATAGTAAGGAGTCTAACAACACCGGGTTAAATTTGGTAGCAAACGCCACGAGCTTTCGGAGCGCTGCTCCTTCATCAGGTGAGTGGGAGATCTGCTCATAAACAGCAAACAGGGCATATAAAGACACAAACTCAATTTACAGAATAATGAATAATGATTGGAATGCGAGTCTTTGCAGCTAATCAAGTCTTAAAGGTGCAGACAATGTGAGTGGAGAGAGCATTAGCACAGGCTAAAGAGCTGTGTATTGTCTCCAGACAGGACAGCCAGGTGAGACTTTGCAAGTCCAGGCAAGTTGTCGGAGTTACAGAGAGTGTGACATGAACCCAAGATCCCAGTTGAGGCCGTCCTCATGTGTGCGGAACCTGGCTATCAGTCTCTGCTCAGCAACTCTGCGCTGTCGTGTGTTGTGAAGGCCGCCTTGGAGAACGCTTACCCGAATATCAGAGGCCAAATGCCCGTGACCGCTGCAGTGCTCCCCAACAGGAAGAGAACAGTCTTGCCTGGTGATTGTCGAGCGGTGTTCATTCATCCGTTGTTCGTAGCATCTGCATGGTTTCCCCAATGCACCATGCCTCGGGACACCCTTTCCTGCAACGTATCAGGGAGACAATGTTGGCCGAGTTGCAAGAGTATGTACCATGTACCTGGTAGATGGTGTTCTCACGTGAGATGATGGCATCCGTGTTGATGATCCGGCATGTCTTGCAGCGGTTGCTGTGGCAGGGTTGTGTGGGCCACACAGCGAAAAACCGCACTGACCTCCTCAGAAGACAAACACGGGACACGGTGGACAGAGTACCCTTCGTCGTCCAGTACTTCCCCGGAACGGAGAAGCTACAACATCTCCTCCGGAGCCTTCAACATGTCATTGATGAAGATGAACATCTCGTCAAGGCCATCCCCACACCCCCACTTCTTGCCTTCAAACAACCGCACAACCTCAAACAGACCATTGTCCGCAGCAAACTATCCAGCCTTCAGGAGAGCAGTGACCACGACACCACACAACCCTGCCACAGCAACCGCTGCAAGACGTGCTGGATCATCGACACGGATGCCATCATCTCACATGAGAACACCATCCACCAGGTACACGGAACATACTCTTGCAACTCGGCCAACATTGTCTACCTGATACACTGCAGGAAAGGATGTCCCGAGGCATGGTACATTGGGGAAACCATGCAGACGCTACGACAACGGATGAATGAACATTGCTCGACAATCACCAGGCAAGACTGTTTTCTTCCTGTTGGGGAACACTTCAGCGGTCACGGGCATTCAGCCTCTGATATTCGGGTAAGCGTTCTCCAAGGCGGCCTTCACAACACACGACAGCGCAGAGTCGCTGAGCAGAGACTGATAGCCAGGTTCCGCACACATGAGGACGGCCTCAACCGGGATCTTGTGTTCATGTCACACTATCTGTAACTCCCACAACTTGCCTGGACTTGCAAAATCTCACTGGCTGTCCTGTCTGGAGACAATACACATCTCTTTAACCTGTGCTAATGCTCTCTCCACTCATATTGTCTGCACCTTTAAGACTTGATTAGCTGTAAAGACTCGCATTCCAATCATTATTATTATTCTGCAAATTGAGTTTGTGTCTTTATATGCCCTGTTTGCTGTTTATGAGCAGATCTCCCACTCACCTGACGAAGGAGCAGCGCTCCGAAAGCTCGTGGCGTTTGCTACCAAATAAACCTGTTGGACTTTAACCTTGTGTTGTTAGACTCCTTACTGTGTTTACCTCAGTCCAACGCCGGCATCTCCACATCAGAGAATATAGTAACAGGAGTAGGCCATTCAGCCCAGGCAGTGTCAATGTATATTTTTAAGGCAGAGGTAGATGGATTCTTGACCAACAAAGGAGTCAGGGTTATTGGGTGTAGGAGTTGAGGTCTCGATCAGATCCGACATGATGTTATTGAATGATGAAATAGGCTTGAGGGTTCGAATGGCCTACTCTAGGTCCTAATTCTTATGTTCATGTGTTCCGCCATTGAAATACATAATTGACAATCTGAACCTCAGTTCTATTTTTTCTCCTTCATTCCATATCTTTACCTAAAAAAGATCTATCAAAGTAAGTCTTGAAAATTTCAGTTGACCCAGCATCTGAAACTTTTTCACTCCTAAATGGCTTAGCTCTGATTTTAGGAGAGAGCTATGTGCGTGTCTGGATACAGACATAGATAGAGCTGCTTTTAAAAGTTCAAAGTTTAATTATTTAGAGAACAAGAAGGGGGGATGGCGGGGGGGGTGGAGCCTCTGAAAACCAGTTTGATTCTTAGCTGAGTTTGTACTCCATATGGTGTCAAATTAAAGGAGTGTTAGAGCACCATTTACAAGTTGTACCTTGAGTTCAGACTTACTGTCAGCTCAATCTTGTGCAAAGCCAAGATCAGTTTGCATCAGTGTTAAACTGGCAACATAAATGGACCCTGAGATCTGGAAGCCTGAAGGACCCCAAAGTATTTTACGGTGAATTAATGTAAACAAGTAGTCTCAAAGGTGGTTTTACCTCTGATAATCTGAGTTCCTGACTGTTAATAAAATGTTCTTAGGCAGATGGAAACCTCTGAAAATACACAAGCAGTATTTCAACTTTGGTAATCACATTTTCTGCCACAAAGACTCCTGCAAATCTTCTTCAAGAACATTTCAGTTAAAGGAACAATGGACGTCCAATTCTCATCATAATTTCCTGCATGCATTCATGTGGCCAAGTGTCCTCGCCATGTTACTCACATGCCTCGAGCATTGCCTTCCCTCAGGCACAGAAGAGCTGACATTATGATCAGCAGCAGATAAATGCAACTACAGAAGTACCATTACTGAAAAGTTCAAGTCCATATGAGTAGACATTGTAAATTAAAGTAGACAGATGAAAGAGGCTGTGCATAATGGCAAGATTGGAGAAGTGTGAACCATTGCCTGTCACAATTATGTTTACTGAGGCACAGTAAAATAAATAACACGGTGGCATAGTGATTAGCACTGCTGCCTCACAGCGCCAGGGAACCGGGTTCGATTCCCAGTTTGGGTCACTGTCTGTGCGGAGTCTGCGTGAGGTTCCTCCAGGCGCTCTAGTTCCCTCCCACAGTCTGAAAGACGTGCTGGTTAAGGGCATTGGCCATGCTAAATTCTCCCTCAGTGTACTCAAACAGGCGCCGGAGTGTGATGACTTGGGGATTTTCACAGTAACTTCATTGCAGTGTTAATGTACACTTACTTGTGACTAATAAATAAACTTTAAAACTTTAAATCCTTTACCACTGGAACTTTATTATTATTGTATTATTATTGGTATCTTTCCTATTTTATTATGTTACATGGGGTTGCAACAATGCTGGTTAATCACCTTTATTCTGGATTTGGTGGGTGATTTTTCAGCTGGATTCCCGTCCTGCCACTAAACTTCCTCATTTACCCAGGTTGGGAACTAACACCAATACAAACGGTCTTACCTGCATCAGTGGTTGGGTTCCACTGTGGCAAACGAGTCCTGAAGCAGGGTTTCAACCCAGGCCCTCCTGGTTCAAAGAGAGAAGGGCTCCCACTGAACCACTCCAGTTCCCTGGTCTTATGATTGATATCATAGAATCCCTACAGTGCCGAAAGAGGCCATTCAGCCCATCGAGTCCGCATCAACCACAATCCCACCCAGGCCCTATTCCTGTAACCCCATGTATTTACTCTGCTAGCCTGCCTGACACTTAAGGGGCAATTTGACATGGCCAATCCACCTAACCTGTCCATGCTTCGACTGTGGGAGGAAACCGGAGCACCCGGAAGAAACCCACAGGAGAACGTGCAGACTTCACACAGGCAGTGACCCAATTGAACCCGGGTCCCTGGTGCTGTGAGGCAGCAATCCTAACCACTATGACATGTGCCGCCCCCATATTCTACAATTAAAAATGGAAAATTAAGCAAAGACGATTGGCAACAAAGTAATCAGGGGCTCAAATGCATCTTGAGGTTCCTGCTTTCATATCCAGTCCATGATTTTCCAGGCCTGGTTGGTAAGCTAAAAAAGGAAAGCTTTTATTGTGACAGTCTAAAGCAAGGTGGAACAGTGGACCAGGGTAAAGTTGTTATCTTCATGCCAGATTCTTCCCTCCTAACATTTTTAAAGGAATCTGGACTGTCATTCTTTCATAAGATTATGACTGGAACACCACTCAAGATTTGTTACTTTTTAATCCAAGTCTCTCTACTGATGGAAGGAACATGAGAGCTGCTGCAGCAGAACTCTGATGTTCCAGTATTGATCCCAACATCCACACAGAATACCAATTCTGAAACTTCAGACGTTTTTTTTCCTGCCTGTGGAGCTCTTCCCCAGATGACTGTCATCACCTGAAACTCCATCCCTGGTATGAACAAGTTCAAATGCATAGTTAATCATCACTTGCTGATCTAAAGCTGTTTGCAGCACGTATTACACCATTGGAAACCGAAAACCGAAAACCCAGCAGCATTTATTCAACTCTTGTGCAGACTAGATCCAGTTTGTGATGCATCAGTCCTTGTTATAATCATTTTTGCAGCTGCGCCCTTCTACACAGAAAATAAATGGATAAGCACGACAAGCATTAGATAAAGCCATATTTGAAATGCTAGGTGTAATTTCTGGGTACCTTATCTTGAAAGCAATCTTGTTGCTTTGGGATATTGAAGGTATGGCTGCCAAGAGTGAAACTATTAAAATCGAGGTTGGCACATGATCATGGTTCAGTGCTCCCAAAGGGTTGTAGGCCTGGAGGGTGTTACAGAAATAAGAAGGGTGAAGCCAGGGAGGGATGTCGGAATGGGAATGTTAAAGTTGAGCCATTGCTGGACTGGAAAACAAAGGACACAGTGGTAATTAATGAGTGAGTGGGACTTGGTGCGACGTAGGATACAGGGAGCAGATTTTTGGATGAGTTTGGGTCTATGGAGGGTGGAAGATGGGAGACCAGCCAGGAGCACACTGAAATTGTCAAGTCTTGAGGTTACTGTGGTGAACCATCGTTGGTTACCACTGTGGGGTTATTCTAATGTTGCTGTTGGGCTAGGGTGTTCACACTGTGGGGTTGTTATAATGTTGTTGTTGGGCTAGGGTGTTTACACTGTGGGATTAATATACCTGTAGTGGATGCTGTTGTGGCACATCCCAGTCGGGCCCCGCCCCCTGGGAGAGGTATAAGACCCTCTGCTCGGGCGGGACCCCTCCAGTCTGGAATGGTGTACTCGTGTTTAAATAGTTCCATTGTTAGACAATAAAAGCCTTCAATTACAGAAGCCTTGTGTCTCGTGCTCGATTGTCGCGCATCAATTTTATTGTCTAACACGAAACTCTCGACAGAAAGGAGAGTATGGAACAAATGCTAAAGCCAGAGCGTCTGACGCTGGATCCACGTGCGGTCGGCGCCTCTAACACCTTCGACCACTGGCTGAAGTGTTTCGAGGACTACCTGGCAGCCTCTGCAGCAGTCACCACGGATAACGACAGACTCCAGGTCCTCCATGCAAGGGTAAGCGACACTGTCTACCTCGCGATTCGTGCGGCCACCACTTACCCGAGGGCCCTCGAGCTTTTGAAAAAGCGATACATGAGACCTCCCAACGAGATCCACGCTCGTTACCTCCTCGCTACACGACGTCGGCAGTCGGGCGAAACCATGGAGGATTACGCCAATGAGCTCTTGCAGCTTGCCAGGGGCTGCGACTGCAAAGCTGTGTCGGCTGAGCAGTACATGTACGACCTCGCCCGAGATGCGTTTGTGGCAGGGGTAGGGTCTTCGTACATCCGGCTCAAGCTGTTGGAGAAGGGGAATCTCAACCTGACCCAAGCTATGGAGATGGCTGAAATGCTGGAGGCGGCGTCGAAAAGCTTGGTCCTGTATCCGGAGGACCACGTGGAGACAATGTGGCAGGAGCAGGCACAAATCCCTCCTCGCCCCACGGGCTCGCGCTCCCATATCGACCCGACGACAGCGGCAGCCCCAGGCGGCCCGCGGTGCTACTTCTGCGGAGGAGCCAAGCATCCACGGCAACAGTGTCCTGCTAAAACGGTGGTCTGCAATCAATGCGGTAAAAAGGGGCACTACGCGAAAGTCTGCAGATCGAAGCCCAAGAACGGCAGTGCAGCCTGTGACCCTCCAGAACAGAGATCATCTCCATCGGCGTCGCAGTACCCACGTGGTCCGTCCACGTGCGAGCCCAGGTCGACGCCATTGTGGTTGGCGGAGTCGGAGGAGGATGACCACCAGGAGTCGCTACGCTTGGCGCCCTCAACCATGTGCGATTCATGGGGGCGGCCATCTTGGTCGACGACGACCAGGAGCGACCAGCAGGGGTCCTCAGCATCAACCTCGGCTGCCTGCAGTGACGTCCAAGGGCCAACGGTGGCGTCGATCACCCTGGACCAGGCTAAGCACCACAGGCTTGACTGTTCAATGATGAACATTAAGGTAAACGGTCGTACTGTTTATTGTCTGTTTGACAGTGGGAGCACCGAGAGTTTTATTCACCCTGACACTGCAAAGAGGTGTGGACTCCGGGTTCTACCTGCCAAACAGACAATTTCTATGGCATCACGGTCCCGGTCTGTACCGATCCAAGGACGTTGTGTGGTAACTCTGAAAGTGCAGGGCACAATTTACGAGCGATACAGGCTCCTTGTGTTGCCGCATCTTTGCGCGCCAATTCTCCTCGGACTAAACTTTATGGTCCATATGAAGAGTGTGATCCTACAGTACGGTGGGCCACTCCCTTCGCTGACAGTAGGGGATCAGCCGCAGCCTCCAAATTGTCCAAAGCGCCCCGCATGCAATCTTTCCACACTAAAAATCACCACACCCTCTTTATTTAAGAATCTGGTACCAGGCTGCAAGCCCATCGCTACTAAAAGTAGGCGTAACAGTGCTGAAGACCGGATCTTCATCAGATCTGAGGTTCAGCGACTCCTCAAAGAAGGGATCATACAGTCCAGCGTTAGTCCGTGGAGAGCACAGGTCGTGGTGGTTAAGAGCGGGAACAAACCCCGGATGGTCATCGACTACAGTCAGACCATTAATCGTTATACGCAGCTGGATGTGTATCCTCTCCCGCGCATATCTGATATGGTCAATCAGATTGCGCAGTACCGGGTGTTCTCCACCATAGACCTTAAGTCCGCCTACCACCAACTCCCCATCCGCCCAGAGGACCGACATTACACGGCTTTTGAGGCGGATGGTCGTCTGTATCAGTTTCTTAGGGTTCCATTTGGTGTCACCAATGGGGTCTCGGTCTTCCAGCGTGCTATGGACCGAATGGTGGACCAGAACGGGCTGCGGGCTACCTTCCCGTACCTGGATAATGTCACCATCTGCGGCCATGACCAGCAGGACCATGACACAAATCTCCAGAACTTTTTGCGCACTGCATCTCGCCTGAATCTGACCTACAACAGGGAGAAGTGTGTATTCCGTACGCGCCGGTTAGCCATCCTGGGATACATAGTGGAAAACGGGGTCATTGGCCCCGATCCCGACCGTATGCGCCCCCTTACTGAACTTCCTTTGCCCGCTAGCGCAAAAGCACTGAGGAGATGCCTCGGCTTCTTCTCCTATTATGCGCAGTGGGTCCCCAACTACGTGGACAAAGCCCGTCCGCTTATTAAGTCCACAACTTTTCCACTCACGCCAGAGGCCCAATTGGCCTTCAAGGCATTGAAAAGCGACATTGTGAAAGCCACGATGCACGCGGTGGATGAATCCATCCCTTTCCAGGTGGAAAGTGATGCATCTGATTTCGCCCTGGCCGCCACACTAAACCAGGCAGGCAGGCCCGTCGCGTTTTTCTCCCGCACCCTTCAAGGTCCCGAAATTCGGCATTCAGCGGTGGAAAAGGAGGCCCAGGCTATTGTGGAGACCGTCAGACACTGGCGCCATTACCTGGCGGGGAAGCAGTTCATCCTGATCACGGACCAGAGGTCCGTGGCGTTTATGTTCAATAATACGCAGCGGGGCAAGATCAAGAATGACAAGATCTTGCGGTGGAGAATTGAGCTCTCCACCTATAATTACGATATTATGTATCGTCCAGGGAAACTCAATGAGCCCTCGGATGCCCTCTCGCGCGGAACATGCGCTACTATGCAGGAGGACCGCTTGAACGCCCTCCATAATGACCTGTGCCATCCTGGGGTCACTCGGCTCTACCACTTCATCAAAGCCCGCAACCTGCCCTACTCTGTGGAGGATGTCAGGTCAGTAACAAGAAGCTGTCGGATTTGCGCGGAATGCAAACCGCACTTTTACCAACCTGACCGGGCACAATTGGTCAAGGCCACTCACCCCTTCGAGAGGCTGAGTGTGGATTTTAAGGGCCCCCTTCCCTCAACGGACCAGAACGTGTACTTTCTTAACATCATAGATGAGTACTCCCGGTTCCCGTTTGTTGTCCCGTGCGGACACGTCGACTGCCACGGTGATCAAGGCATTCCGTGATCTTTTTACCCTGTTCGGGTACCCCTGCTATATACATAGCGACAGGGGCTCGTCGTTCATGAGTAACGACTTGAGGCAATTCCTGCTCTCATACGGGATTGCCTCTAGTAGAACCACGAGTTACAACCCTAGGGGTAACGGACAGGTGGAGAGAGAGAATGCTACAGTCTGGAAGGCTGTCCTATTGGCGCTGAAGTCCAAAGGCCTTCCAGTCTCCCATTGGCAGGAGGTCCTCCCAAATGCGCTTCACTCCATTCGCTCCCTCCTGTGTACGGCAACCAATGCTACTCCCCACGAGAGGATGTTCTCATTCCCTCGGAAGTCGTCCTCGGGGATATCTTTACCAGCCTGGTTGACGTACCCAGGACCCGTCCTTCTGCGGCGACATGTAAGGGCCCGCAAGTCCGACCCCTTGGTCGAACCGGTCCACCTCCTCCACGCCAACCCTCAGTATGCCTATGTGGCATATCCTGACGGGCGGGAGGACACAGTCTCGATCCGAGACCTGGCGCCCGCAGGGGACGTAGCAACTCCTGTCGCTCCCATACCCCCAGTCACGAATCCCCTATCACTTATTTCTCCCCCGGACGTGGCGCGGTCAGCACCGGGACCAGTGCATAACAGTTATACTCCACTGTACAGCTTGCCTGAGACTCGGAGATCGGCGCCATCGCAGAAGGTACCGGGATCCCCTGCACTACCGCTTCATCAGGGTCAACCGGCCCGTGAGTCCTCGAGGGGACAGCCGGACGCTGTTTTGGAGAGAACGCCACCGCAAGCACCTGCTCCGGTGTCACAGCCGGTATTGAGGAGGTCACAACGACGGTGCGGTCCTCCAGACCGTCTGGACTTGTAGATTTTTTTTGTATATATAGTCTGTTTTCGCACCCCGCCGGCCTTTGTTCTCAAAGGAGGGGTGAATGTGGTGAACCATCGTTGGTTACCACTGTGGGGTTATTCTAATGTTGCTGTTGGGCTAGGGTGTTCACACTGTGGGGTTGTTATAATGTTGTTGTTGGGCTAGGGTGTTTACACTGTGGGATTAATATACCTGTAGTGGTTGCTGTTGTGGCACATCCCAGTCGGGCCCCGCCCCCTGGGAGAGGTATAAGACCCTCTGCTCGGGCGGGACCCCTCCAGTCTGGAATGGTGTACTCGTGTTTAAATAGTTCCATTGTTAGACAATAAAAGCCTTCAATTACAGAAGCCTTGTGTCTCGTGCTCGATTGTCGCGCATCAGTTACACAGCAATGGATGAAGACTTCCACAGCAGATGAGCTGAGGTAGAGGCTGAGATGCATGATGCTACAGAGTTGGAATTTTGCAGCCTTGGTGATGACGGGGGTATGTGGTCATAAGGGCTCCAAGGCTGCAAGATTAAGCTCAGACAGTGACCTAGGAGCAGGATGGAGTCAGGAGCAGGAAATGAAAACAATATTTAGTTGGAGGAAATTTTTGCTAAACAGGATTTTAAGGAATAGCATGTGACCATTTCAGACAGCAGTTAAGAGTCAACCATATTGCTGTGGATCTGGAGTCACATATCAACCAGACTAGTTAAGGGCAGCATATTTCCTTCCTAAGGGCTATTCCTGAGTAAGATCTTTTTATACAGCAATCCAGTAGTTACATAGTCACATTACTGATATTAGTTTTTTACAGCGGTTTGGCACATAAAGTTATAAGAAGGACAGAAAGGAAATGTGTGGTAAGTTAGAAGTGGTTTGCTCATGCGTGACACACAATTAAAAAAAGGGGCATTTGTCGGCACATGGGAATTGTAGTGGAAGAAGAGGCGAGGGTTTAAAGTACTGCCCTAGAGTCATGAATGATGAAGAATCACACATATACAGTAACTGCAAACAAAGGCCAATGAAGCAGATAGCTGCTCTGGTGAAATCACTACATTTCTTTCCGCATTGCAGAGGTGTCCTGTTGTCAATGAGTTGTCACTCAAAGCCGCAGCCATTTCCCTTTATATACTGTGTACCACATTCTGGTTAATTTTCAGCCATTAACACAAAACAGCCCTAATGCTCTGCACCTCCGTGGGGAAAACATCCAATAAGACTCTCCTGGGTTTAGTATTCATCTCTTCAATGAGGTAGCTGCCCTTTCCACACAAGTTATTCAACTGTCTTTGCCTCTTTAAATAGTGTCAGTTTTATATCTTCACCTCTCCTCCAATTATTTTGTACCCCTTTCCTAAACTATTCAGGGTGCAGTTGTGGCTTAACTCGCACCACGTTACATTTTTTCCTGTCCATTTGAGATAAGTGCAGGCCAAGTTTACACAGCATGTGTACCTCTCAGTATCTGACCCCATTACAGTGGGGTCAACAGCACAACATTACGGCAGGCAAAAAATTTGCCTGGCCACACTATGCAGCTGGAATTTTGTACTTTTACTATTTAAGCCATCTTTTCATTACTTTTATGATGTATGACTTAGATTGTTCTAAGTTGAGTGTGTGTTCAGACAGCCATCCAGTGCCTCGCCAAGTGGCCACTCTTTTTATCTTTGCCTACGCAGTGAAGAGAACTGAGAATCTGTAATATTTCCACAATAACTCCGGACACAGGTTTACCAGCTGGATTTCTGTCTCCCCTGGAAGTTTGCTGGCTAGACTATTGGTGACAGAGGCTCAATCTTCCCGGACATGGCTATTAATAGAGAAACTCTCAATGGTGTAAGTCCCAAAATCTCCAACTCTCAAAAGCTCCCCGCCAGCCCGTAAAAAAATGTGTTTAACTGCAGCAGCCTACATTGGCCTACTCACCATTTACAAAGTAAGGGATAACCCAACAGATGGTGACTGGAGTCATTGGCAGAAGTTATTGATGTGTAGGTTAGAGGGATTAGTGGGTAAAATATGTAGGGATATGGGGGTAGGGCCTGGGTGGGATTGTGGTCGGTGCAGACTCGATGGGCCGAATGGCCTCTTTCTGTACTGTAGGGTTTCTATGATTTCTATGAAGTGAATCTCAGGTTTTGGCCATAAACCATGTATTTTTGGGCTCCCGTGTCCACAAGTTTTGTGGTTTTGCTGTAAGCACAGCTCAGTCTTAAACTTTTTTCAGCCACCATCTATGACTTATAGCACGCGGCACGGTGGCACAGTGGTTAGCACTGCTGCCTCACAGCACCAGGGACCTGGGTTCGATTCCCACCTTGGGTCACTGTGCGGAGTCTGCACGTTCTCCTTGTGTCTGTGTGAGTTTCCTCCGGGTGCTCTGGTTTCCTACCACAGTCTGAAAGACGTGCTGGTTAGGTGCATTGGCCATGCTAAATTCTCCCTCAGTATACCCGAAAAGGCGCCGGAGTGTAGCAATGAGGGGATTTTCACAATAACTTCACTGAAGTGGTAATGTAAGCCTGCTTGTGACACTAATAAATAAACTTAAACTAAAACTTAAACCATCAGTTGAATTAGAGAAAGAACCCTGATGCTACACACACACACACGCACCTCCAAATTACTGAGACCAGTTATAGAACCCCAGCTGCCAGTTTTGTTGAAATCACCTAACTCAGCATAGACTGACTGACGCTTGTAAGACTGAAGCCTTTCTGATCTGTGTGACTCAGCTGCTCACCAGGTGGTTGATTTGCCCACTGAGCCATCGGGGAGCAGCCTATACATCTAAAATAAAATTCAGCTGCAGTACACGGACTCCAGATTCCCCGCAGTTACAGATTCTTTAATCTGCTTCCCTGGGATGAGTCAGCATCTCCTTGTAGACAGTTCTGGTTGTTTGAGCAAGGCATCTGATCAATAATCTCATCAGATCTCTGGCTCAATATAGCTTGTACTCTTTTAACTCCTTGCTTGCTCAGTTAAAACTGTGTTCGAATTTAGTAAATAAATCCTAGACGTTCAACAGTCACAAACCTAATGCATTTATTCAATACATATTCATCGCCAAACTCATCATTGTTAAAGTTAAATGCAGTGGGATCCATGATTTGCAAAACTGACACATCACACCTGTCAATGTTCCATTTCTAACAGTGAGTTGTATAAAGAATGACAAGACTCCTTAAATTCTTGGTGGCTGTGAAAGATTTCTTGTTTAATCGAACTAATTGCACATTTTTACACTAAACCAGCAAAATATTGTATTTTTGTTAAAAAATAAAGTTAAAGGTTTTATTTTTCATTTTGTCTTGTCTTTAGTTGGAGTTCAATACATTAGCTCAGTTGGCTGGATAGCTGGTTAGCAATGATGTGGAGATGCCGGCGTTGGACTGGGGTGAACACAGTAAGAAGTCTCACAACACCAGGTTAAAGTCCAACAGGTTTATTTGGTAGCAAATACCATTAGCTTTCGGAGCGCTGCTCCTTCGTCAGATGGAGTGGAAATGTGCTTTCAAACAGTGCACAGAGAAATCAAGTTACAGAATACTGATTAGAATGCGAATCCCTATAACTGGTTAGTAATGCAGAGTGACTCTGAGAGTTCAGGTTCAATTCCTATACCAGCAGAGGTTATTCATCAACTTCTCAACGTTGCCTATGGTGTGGTGATCCTCAGGTTAAATTAGCACCAATTACATAGAATCCATAGAATCCCTACAGTGCAGAAGGAGGCCATTCGGCCCATTGAGTCTGCACCGACCACAATCCCACCCAGGCACTATCCCCACAGCTCCACACACTTACCCTGCTAGTCCCCCTGACACTAAGTGGCAATTTAGCATAGCCAATCAACCTAACCTTCACATCTTTAGACTGTGGGAGGAAGCCAGAGCACCCAGAGGAAACCCATGCAGACACGAGGAGAATGTGCAAACGCCACACAGACAGTGACCCAAGTCAGGAATCAAACCCGGATCCCTGGCGCTGTGAGGCAGCAGTGCTAATCACTATGCCATCATGCCGCCACTGTGCTGCCGTTACAACCCATGGCCATCTGGGACTACAGCGACTTTTTACTTTAATACATTAGTGCCATTGTAATCAACATGCATGTTACATTTCTTTAGTTTGCAACTGGTTGAGGTTTGATATATGAGGTCCATAGATATGAAGGCCTATATCTGCATAATTGGAATGATTGAGTTTTTTTCATTCATGATTGCTCCTTGATAACTGATATATTCCTTACCTGTTCCGTTGTAATTTATTGCTGTCTTATGAAAATGAAAATTAAGTCAATCAGCTACAAGTATAAAACAGAAAGTCGTGAGAGCTGATATATGATACATCTATTTTGATGAATAAAGGACACGTTAGAAGCAACTTTTAAATATATACATATCATAGAATCCCTACAGTGCAGAAGGAGGCCATTCAGCTTCGAGTCTGCACCAACTGACTGAAAGGGCATCTTCCCACCCACCCCCCTACTAGTTCGCTTATACATTGCACGTAATGAATAAGTAAACAAATATTGCAGTTACACAGATAAATGTCTGCATGTAACAGGTTTACTGCATGATTTTTTATAGCAAGGATGTTCACCATACCTTACAGAGTTATTTATGTGAAGAGTGCAGGGCAGGGATGGAAACTATGATCATCAGAGCTCCTGAACCATGAGCATTCTGCAGCGAGGAAAGAAAACTTGCATTTATACTACACTTTTCATAACCTTAGGACATCCCAAACCACCTTACAGCCAATTACATTTAAAGTTTAAAGTTTCTTTATTATTGTCACACTGCAATGAAGTTACCATGAAAATCCCCTCATCACCACACTGTTCGGGTACACTGAGGGAGAATTTAGCATGGCCCATGTACCTAACGTGCACATCTTTCAGTCTGTGGGAGGAAACTGGAGCACCCAGGGGAAACCCACACAGACACGGGGAGAAAGTGCAGACTCCACACAGACAGTGATCCAAGGCAGGAATCAAACCCAGGTCCTTGGCGCTGTGAGGCAGCAGTGCTAACCACTGTGCTATTGTGTTTATGACTTGTAGTCACCTGCGATCCAGGAAATGTGGTATCCGGTTTTGTACTCAGCAATCAACAATATGGCTATGACCAGGTAATAAACTTTTTTAGTGATGTTGGTTGAGGCATAAATATTGGCCAAGACACAGAGGAGATCCAGCATATTGTCAGCTGAGTAACTCCAGAGCGAATACAGCATTCCTGCCTACATCCTGGCAGCTGTAGCACCCAGTCTGGACATGACATTTGACTCCTTTAGATCATTAAAATAGCCCCTTTTACCATCCAGTAAGTGGGTGGGATCTGGCAACCCCCTAACTCTGGACTCTTTGGATGGATTTTTCAGTTCGCTTGGCAGGGGTACCCTAAATATTCCTCTATCCTGACACTGCCAGCAAAACATGTGATAGCCGCCACTTCCCCACATCGGAATCTATAAATTTATGGTATATCACCATGTGAGTTTTCAAAACCAGTAGATTTTACAAGAAATTCTTGATAGGATGTTTTAAATTTGGAGTTTTCAATCAGAATTTCTTGAATAATGGTAAAACTCTTCCACAAGTTGAGAGATGTTCACTGAACAATCATTCATTTGGGTTCCTGGTGCAAACAAAATAAAGGCAGATGTTGTTAATCTTTATGATATGATACAAAATATAAGGATTCCATTTTGAAATTTGACAATGTTTAACACTATTTCATACAGATGTAAAATGCTGTAAACATCAAATGCATAAAAATTAGGAAAATTACCGAACAAAACATTAAAGGATTTATGTTTTATCTTGTACTTCCTTGGAGGTCCACCACATTAAGTGGGGGCGGTTGCACAGTGGTATTGTCACTTGACTAGTAATCTGGAGACCCAGAATAATGCTCCAGGGACCTGGTTTCTAATCCCACCAAGGTGGAATTAAAAATAAACTGAATAAAATATTTGCAATTAAAAAGTCTAACGATGACCATGAATCAATTGTCATAAAAACCCAATTGGTTCACTAATGTCCTTCAGGGAAGGAAACCTGCCACCCTTACCTGATCTGGCATGCGACTCCTGATTCACAGCAAAGTGGTTGACTTTTAAATGCCCTCTGCAATGGCCTTGCAAGCCACTCAGTTCAAGGGCCTCATAAATGATGCAACCTGTCAATCAAAGGCAGAATGTTGATAAACATTGTGGTTAGGAACAAAGGCAGTGCTCAAGATGCATTTAACCATGAAGGGAAAGAAAAACAAACATAGCTCCTGGCTAGTGGGTAAGTGATCTCACCTGTCAATTAAACCACTTCAAAGGATCCAATATCCACTTTTTCAATATTAAAGGGGAACTCCCCAGTGAAACTTAATCCCCGCTGTCCATCAGACCACTTCAAAAAGGTTTTTGAGTGGCTGTGTCTTATGAGAGAAAGCGAAGGGTAAAACTGACAGGCCCTTTCCGTGAGAGCACTTTAAAAAGGTCATTTAACACCTGGAGCTCATGACATTAGCCAAAGCCAATCATAATGTGGAATGGAGTGTGGCAGTGATTTTGAAGGCTTCCATGGGGCATAAATATCAAAGTAACCAGGGCATTTCAATGGTTTTAAAGGACAGAGAAAATAATGAATACCTTTCCCAGATGGTGTCTGAAATTATCATCCTGAGAGCGAACACCACCTTTCCCAGGGCAACAAGGGGAGGACACTGCCATAAAGTCAGGCAACCTGCAATAAACTAATTTGGATGATATACTTATGGTTAAAGCCTACATGTCGAACGGCATGTGTTTAAGTCAATCTCAAAAGAATAAATATTGAAGTTTTGAATAACAGAATCAGAAGAGAAAGAAAGAACAGAAGAAGAAGTGGAACCTTAAGCTTTAAATTTAATGAAGTCTGATCCCCTGCCATGCCTGGCCTACATAAGTGGATAGAGATATCCCTACAGGACCACGAGATAAGTATAAGTAGTTCAAATATATGTTTATAAACTTATTTTAATAGATTTATAGCAGAATGGAAGCATTTAATTGTGATACAGTGTACAAAAACTAGTCTTGAAGCAGTCATTATGTAATCTAGAAGCACAGCAGGTTGGGAGACAAATATGGAGGCTGTTTAGCGGGCTTCCCACTGGGCGCCAGGGCCCATGCGTCTCTGGTGCTCAGATTTCCAGCAATGTCAGCTCCGCGCCAGAAATCAGTGCGGAGCTGATTTGAATATTGAAATCGCTATTTTAATCTCATTAGCGGGCCTGGGGCTGAAGTCTGTGGACCTGTTAGCCTCTTCTCCCCCCCCCGCAGTCAGGAGTGTTCATTCCAGCGGGGTTTACAACAGCTTCCCACTAGTGGGGAGCTAACAGCCTGACCCCACTGGAGTGAAGGGAGGCCATGGAGGCCCCCCAGGAGGTCACGGGTAAGGGCAGAGTGCCCCCTGGCATTGTCAGCTTGGCAGTGCCAGCCTGTCTCACTGGCACTGCCCAAGGGGCAAAGTGTCAATGCCCAGGGGGCAACCTGGCGCTACTCACTGGACATGAGGGAACGGGGCCTATTGGGGTGGGGCCTACTGGGGTGCAATTGGTAGGGGGGATACCCACTGCCACCCTGCAGTCGGGATTAGTGACAGAGGGAGGGAAGGGGCTGATCGGGACAGGACATTGGAATGGGGGGGTTTTGACAGACGAGGTTGTGGGGGGTTGGGGTGGGGGGCCTCGGGTAGATCGAGGCAGACTTGTGTGGGGGGGGGGAAGGGAAATCGAGGCAGGTGGTGTTGGGGGGGGGGGAGGGGTGATTGGGGGATGGCCCAGAGACATCCGAGAGACCAGCAAACGGGGGGTGCGGGGTTCTGCAAGCCAGCAATGCTGTGCTGGCCAGCGATCAGGAACCTGACAGTGCAGAGTTACTGCGCATGCACCAATCTCGGCGCTGACAGATCGGCGCATGCACTGTGGCCCGCTAAGCGCTATGCTGCCACCACCTAAGGTGGGAATAGACCCCACCCACTGGTTTTCAATATGAATCATGCTAGAGTATGGAAGATTCATTTAGAAAATCCCGCAAAAAACAAAGGGTGTTACTCCAGTTTTATGCGAATTAGGCACTTAGAATTTTTTTTGGGAGAATCCCGCCTGAAGTTTTTGGGCCTATCAATTAACTGGAGTAAGGGTCTCGTTTAACAGTTCTTTTTATCCATCACTACACCACTCATCTTACTCTCAACCACTTTATGATTCACTTGTCCCTCAACATCTTTCTCTTTAGCAAAGTCTAATAACAATTACTAATTAAATAACCCTGCTATTTTTGCTCCAGCATCTACAAATTGACAATCCGGCCCTCTCAAGGATCCCACCTCACTTTTAAAATTCCTAATTTTATTGTTATACTTGTAAAATCATTTTCTGTTCATTTTGATGTTTTTGTTTTGCAATTTCTCCTCAGATTCTCTTCAGTTTTATTATGCCCTTCTAAATACCCTATTTTCTCAAATTCCCCTTTCACTTTTCCACTATTATTGTCCTGATAGATCACCAATTTTAATTGGTGTTTGACCACTTAATTATGCATTACATCCTTAGGCTTCTAGTAATTCTTTCTTCTTAAGAGAATAAACTTTTTTTTAACCTGTTGAATGTTTTTCATAAACCTTTACAATCCTGTATCTTTAATTTCTCCTTATATCTCAGCTCCACTAGTTTCCTCTTCATTTTCTTTCTCAAATTTATATATTATGCATAAAATTTGTAAAAGTCGAGTACAACATATTTCAAAATGAATATTTCAGAAAGCATGATAAGATTCAACTGTTCTCTACGCAGCATCCTCCGAGGTGCCACAATACAATTGCAGTCCTCTTGATATTTACTATAGACACTCCATGTCAGGCACACATCAAGGGCAGTTCATTTCAAGTTGAACACTATAGGAAGTGCGACAGAATTCAACTTTTCTCCATGAAGCATGTTGCACTTTGAGGTGCCTCAATACAATTTCAATATTCAATATTCTTGATATTCACAACAGAGATACACCTGAAGGATTCTAGCCCCTCAGTGTACTTTGGCTGAAAGACCCTAGAATGTGACCTGTCCCCATTGTGCTTCTGCGGTAGGTGCCTCAAGCTGTAGTGCATCCTTCCACACATAGTTCTGGATCTTGACTGTGTCAGTCTGCAAGATGAGGATAATTCATTGCACTGGAAGACCAGTTAGTTTCAGGCAGACCAAAGACTATTTTTATCTAAGTTGATGTCCCTCCAGCCACAGCTTATCTCGTTTCACGTCCCTCAGAACAGCCTGCAGAGCAAAGAGTCCTATGTCTTGGAGCTGCTCAGGATAAAACCTCAACAAAAATCACTCTCGAGACCTTCTTCAGAAAGGCACATTCCACAAGGAGGTGCACAATGATCTGTTCCCCATCACAGCCACAATGCAGGAAGGGGCGACATGTAGGAAGGATCCAATGAAAAGTTCTATTCTCACAACCAGCCATGCTACGTCTTGGTGCTTGTTTGTAAGTTGTGGTGATGAGGCATTCTACCAAATGACTCTGACAGTCTGCTCAGGAAACCATCTGACAGGATCCACTATCTCCTTTTCCCACAGTGCCTCTGGGATATTACCTGCAGGCCATTGTCCAATGGACTTATGATCAAAGGTGTTTTTCTACATAATCTTTTTGATGAGGGTAGGTGGTAGACTACAGACAAAATGCTTGGGGCTTTTCATTTTTATAAGATTTGCTTGGCCCAATCTGCTCTTCTGATTGTAGTACTGATTCTTCCCTTTCTGGTTGGGTGTTCTTATGCAAATCATGGTCACTACTCCTGATCCCATTTAGGATTTTAGTATTCTTTGCTTGCATTCCTTTCAAGATACTTAAACTGGGTGATTTTGTACAAATTGCTGAGACTTGTGCTACAACTCATTAGCTTTCATTTTAAGATTCTGCCTTTTCCACATTGTGTTTGTACTTCGCCATTTGTTTTCTTTCACTGGCTTGAGGACATTTTTTGACCTGATCTTCCAACTTGTCGAGATCACAGTGCCATCGGCTTGAAATTAATGACCCCATACCTCTAACTTGGGCATTATTAGCAAACAGAACATTGGTATGATCTTTTCCTTTAAATCATTAATATACATCAAAAAGAGCAATGGTCATAAAACCATTCCCTCTGGTACCCCACTAGTCACCACAATTGATGTTTCCTTTTTATTAATTATATTTTACATCCTCTGACTTAACTAGTTAATCACTAAAATAGCCCCAATCTATTTATGCCATTTAACCTTCCATATGTTACTGTACGATATGCTCTATATATTAAATCCATTAAGTGCCCTTTTTCATTAATTATGTTGTGGGATGGAAATTAATCTGTGCCTGTTCTTCGGTCTAGGCTTGGTGCTTCATGAAGGTACCGTCTCCCAACATTGAAGCCTGAGACAGTCCTGAACTTGAGTCTTGGGACCTTGCCTACGTCACTGGAACAAGCCATCAGCACTACTTGTACATCCACAGGCAGTTCACTCCATGAGAAAAGTGATTTTTGGCCATCAGTCCTCAGTGTATCCCTAGTGGAGGGGGTTGGATTGGCAATGGGGAGGATGTGGAGTCGAGTGGAGCACATCTGCTCCTTTGGCTCAACGGAATATATTTTTTAAGTACTTACTTCTGGAGGCTCTTGTAGGAGCTGCTGAACAATCCTGATGGGGACTAATTATTCAAGGGATTTTTTAACAGATGTTAAACCCATCAATAACGTATTTAAACAGCCTGACATCTATGAGCAGTTGCTAATAAGGTCTCTATAAATTGATGAGCAGTCACACCAACACCTACACAAGTTGGATGCACTGTTCCACTTCTAAATTGGAATTCTATGAAACCGTTTTACAACTGAAAAATGGACAAAACACGTAACAATCTTTAAGCCAATATCATCAAGAAACTCTCCTAGCATTGTGTAAAACCATTTCATGGCATCTAATGACACATTTATCCTGATGCCTCACTAATCTCTGTCAATACCAGTCGCAAGATCACATCTATCAATACACATTGGGGACGATTTTACAGGTTTTTTTTCTAAGTGCTAGGTGGACTTGAAACTGGGAGAGTTTCAAATCCGTCTTTTGGGTGTGTTTTCAGCTCCCCCCCCCCATCCCCCGCCCCCGCCCCCAACGCACTCTGCCTGCAAAATTCTGAGCAAGTCTGTTCCTCGCTGTGAAAGCCTGTGGGCAGGGCTTAACGCACCCGAAATCCTGCAGAGGAGGTAGTGCGCATGTGCAGGCCTCTGATGCTGCACATGCGTGTTAGCAGTAGCAGGGCTCTGACAGAAAAGAGAGAGCTGTCAGGCCCCTGCTACTGCAGGCAGCCTGAAGCAGTTCCATCCCTCCTGCAATCACGGGGGCCCATGGCCCGAGATACAGCCCCCGCCGACCCCCCCCACTGCCCAGACCATTAACAGACCCCTCCTCCCCCATCAATCGCGGCCCCACTGTCCTTCCTCCACCGGTCGCTGCTGAGTGGCAGTGGGCCCCCCTACCCCAACGATTGCTGCGGAGTGGCAGCTGGCCCCCTCCCCCATTAGTCCCACCCCCACTGCCCCCTCCCCAAAAGCTATGTCCCCGGCACTGCCCAGGTGCCAGGGTGGCACTCCAGTTTGGCACTGCCCAAGGGGCACCCCCCATTGTCTTCCGACTCCATGAGGGGCCTCAATGGCCTCTGGTTCCACCAGCAATGTCAAGTCGACTGCTCCCCGTTCATGGGGAGCATGTCTATTCATCGCCGGCGAGAACCTTTCCTGGAGAGGTCATAAAGGGGGGGCGAGCCCGGACGATTGAGCGCTGGGCTCACTAAGCAGATGCAAAACATCATTTAAATAAATTTACATATATTAACCTGCCTCTCGCCCATTTCAGGCAAGAAACTGAACACGCCGGAAATCTGGCGCTCGTAAAATGGTGCCAGTTGCAAAATTTGGCGCCAATCGTGCTGAGCACTTTATGCCCCACTGTACCACCACATTGTGCCCAAAATGGGCACAATGCAATGGTAAAATTATCTCCATTGTCTTTTATTTAATAAATTGGCATCCATTTAGCTACCCTCAATTCTTTAACATTGTTATTCAGGAATTCCCTTCAAATATCCAAAATACTCAGAGATTTCACTCTTTGTTTTCTGTTTCATATAAATATCTCTTCCATTCTAGTCTTATTATTTTGTCTGGTTTAAGCAATTTCTTTACTTCTTTCTTACCTGTATCCCTACCCAGGATCATACAGATTGTTATGGTCAGGTGAAAATGGCTCCCCTTTTTTCCCTACTATTCAGTTCACCAAAAGTTTTTTTTTAAAGTGTACACTTACCAATTCAGTGAGTGTTTAACCCCTCAGGACTGTGACTTTAAATGACACGCACAAACAGTGTTCCTTGGAAGATTTTTTTAAAAGAATAGTATTTATTGTACTTAACACCCGATCTAAATAAAAATAATAAAAACATTTCAACTTTCTTATATATCTGCATTCAGGAGTACACACATGCACAAACAAGTAAGTTATAGAGCGGGAGGATAGATTAACTCATTTAAAAGTCCAAAGAAGTCAGTTATATGCAGATTCGATAGTTCGATGCCTTGGATGATTTCAGACTGGGCTCAATGGACTTTACGAATTTTGCGAAGGAACAATTTAAAGATGTCGATGGTTGATTTCTATTTGGTTTTCTGGAGTTGGCTGCTGCTGGTTTGGTTTTTAGGTGTTGTTGGTGGCACATACCTGGTCGAACAATAGGTAAGGCTTGAACTTGCAGGATGAATAGATGGAGAGAGAGAGAGAGAGAGAAAGTGCCCACTCAGGGACCTTTTCTGCTGTTCTGACTGGCCTGGAGAAAACAATTACTTAAAATACAAAAGAGGGTTAGTTCACTCATCACATAATTTCCTCTCACCAACTGACCAGCTATCCAAACATAGTCATCGCAAGCTGATTCCAGGTCCATGGTTTAGACACGATTAGATTATGGCTGGAAGAGCTTCCGTCTTAGCAGGGTCCATTATCTAATGCGATTGTGCCTGATGACTTGGCCCACACTCAGAGGCGATTGTCTGGAATTTTTGTGAGTGGTTCAGGAGATGGGTCGTTCACAAATTCCTCCAAGGTGATTGCCTTTGATGGGTTCGTCTAGACAGTCTGACTTGATTACAATAACTTGGTAATTTGCAGCACAGTTATGTTAACGTTCGGTCATTTATAAGCTGCTGTTTAAGCCATTTTAAAAACTTAACTGGTGGTTTTAGCCCATAATTAATAAATAGTCATTTTTGACATAAAACATGGCTTTATAACACTGCTTTATTTGAAATAAAACCTTTCTTATCCATTAACCCATTTGTTACCTCTCTCGTTGTCCATATTGGTTTCCAGTTTCCTCTTCTGTATGTTTTTCTCCTGTAGAATATATTTGTTTTGCAATCTCCCACTTGTGCCTCTGAATGCAGAGAATGACAAAAGAAGCCAAAGTGATTTGAGAAAAAATCCTCTGCTTTATTACCCCATAATATACTTTCATAATAATTTATTCTACATCTTCTGTACCTAAACCTAAGCTCAATTTTAGTGACAACCAGGGTTACCTTTGACATAATCAATCCATCTCCTATTTTTCTTTTCTACTCCACAGAACACTGACCTCTGTACTCCTAGGTGGCTCAGAAATCAAAATAAACATAAGGGGTGGAGCGATTTTACCTGCTCGCTCCGCCTGTCGATCAGCAAGGTGAACCAGTAAGATTGGGTAAGAGGCAAAAAAATCAGGAATGTGCTCGGTTTTTTGCCTCTCATGGTATTACTAGCCCTGCTTTACCAGAGAAATTGGCTTCACGCTCAGCAAGGGCGTGAAGCTGATTTAAATATTTATGAAATAATTACCATGTCATTAGTGAGTCTCTGACACAATCGTCAGGGTCATTTGCCCTTACCTGCTTGCCAGTCAAGGTCCTCATCGTCAAGGATCATGTATGGTCCCCACCAATGGGAACCAGACATGATGGCCTTGCCGATGGGAATGTAGGCCATTGAAGCCCCCCCGACCCCCGGGTGATTGGGGGCAGGTTTGGGGAGTCCCCTTGGGCATTACCAGGCTGGCACCACCAGCCTGGCATCCTGGAGGTGCCCACCATAAATGCCCATATAGCACCCTTGCACTACCCACTGGGACGGTGATCAGCATGGTGAGAGCGATGTTGGGGGGAGTGGCAATGTACAGGAGAGTGTGGAAGCCCAGCACAGGGAGCGATTGGTGGGGGGGAAGTCGGAGCGAGTGAAGTCGGAGCGAGTGACAGGAGATCTCCCAGCACACTTGGAGATTGGGGAGCATGTGCAATGGCACTCCAAGAGCTCAGCTTCACCGGCGAGGTTAGGCTCTGCCTCACTCCCAACTGGCGAGAATCACATCCCGGCACTTTTTGTTGACTAAGTTCATAAGATTGTTTTTTTTTAAAATATCAAAAATACCAGTACTCTCCTGTTTTCTTGTTCATTCAGCACTTAGAATCTTTTGTGGTAAGATGACCTCCAAGAAATTTCAAGCTAACTCTACTTCTGTCCTGTACTCACTCTGCTAGTCTCTTATTGTTCAATCACCATTTCAATTAGTTAGTCTGAGTAAATCAACTTAAGCAGCACAATTAATATAACTGTCTAATTAAACACTAACTTTGATGAGTTTCATTTAAAAATATATATATTTGTATCTAATTTATTTTTACTATTGGTTTGTGTGTAGTTGCTATGGAAATTAAGTTTGCATTCAACATTAGAAGGGGATAGAAGGATTAACTTGTATTGCAGACATTAGGTAAGATGCTCTCTTTCTCTGGCCAGAATGTTATGGCCGTTCACACTGGCATGATTTTCCCATCCTACTGCAGTGAACAGAGATTTGGCTGGCTGCCAAATTCTCCATCTTCACTGCAGGGAATGTGGTGTGAATAATCGGTAAAATCGCGCCCAGATTCTACTTCTGCTTCACTGCTTTCTTTGCTTATTCTCTCTCCTTACCATGTTTCATTTCTTGATCTTTTCTGCTTCTCTAATTTTTGTCTTCCATGTCAGCTGGGAAGTGATAATTGCTGTGGCGTTGTGTGAAAAGAAAGGCAATATTTAGGATAGAATTTGAGGGCACGTGCATCTCCCCCTCTAGCTTTTGACAACTCTACCCTTCATATTCTTGCTATTTCACCACCACCACAACCCCTGTCCCCCACCCCTGCTACCCTCTCACCCTCTCATACCCATCATGGCATGGTGGCACAATGGTTAGCACTGCTGCCTCATAGTTCCAGGGTCCTGGGTTCGATTTCCGGCTTGGGTCACTGTCTGTTTGGAGTTTGCAATTCTCCCTGTGTCTGCGTGGGTTTCCTCCGGGTGCTCTGGCTTCCTCCCACAGTCCAAAGATGTGCAGGTTAGGTTGATTGGCCATGCTAAATTGCCCATAGTGTCCTGGGATGGCCCTATCCCCACAACCCCACACATTTACCCCTCTAGAGGGATTAGCAGGGTAAATGTGTGCGGTTGTGGGGATAGGGCCTCGGGTGGGATTGTTGTTGGTGCAGACTCGTTGGGCTGAATGGCCACCTTCTGCACTGTAGGGTTTCTATGATTATCCACAAATCTTCTCCTTCAACCTAACAAATCAACCCTTGTATTCTCCCTGTCCCCATGCTCCACTGTTATTCATTTCACCATTTCCACCTGCTCCCACCTATTCCCTCCCTCAGGCTGGAACGGTTGAAAAGTTAAAAGCCTCTTAAACCCCAATCTATTTGCCTCCATTTGTATTTTTCCCCTCTGTCTCAATGATTAGCCTTGGTTTTTCTTATCATCAGCAAACACAAGAACAGAGGTTCTTGTATTTCAGTATTTTTATTTTTGCAAATTGAAGTAAACATTAAATGAAGAAATTGTCTGACCTTGATTTTTTTAATGGAGTATTTAAATACGGATTAAGGATTAAAAGCAGGAAGGTCACTACTGTGTAGTGCTTTGCAACTGGGAGGAAAATTAGTAGGCCGGAATTTTATGACCACACTTGGGCGAGGCTCGTAAAATCCCTCACAAGGCCAACAGAGAATTCCATTCTGCGAGCCTCACCCGCCCCAATTCTGGGGTGGGTGAGGCAGTAAAATTCCAGCCTGGAAGTTTAACTGCAGCAGATAAATGGCTACTGCAGCTTAATGAGTCAAAGAACACTACAAATCTTGAGGAAGCAAGTGCCAAAGGAGTACAATGCGAGAAGAATGATAGAAAATAGACTAGCATTGGGCATGTTTGTCTGCTATGGTCAAGGGTGCAAGACTCATGGAAGTTTTCATGTGCTAATGGTCTTACTATTTTTGCAATAACTGTTCCCTGGCATTATGGGCTCTCAATGAGGAGTGCATCCTCTCTGCTTGAAAAAGGTTTTAATAATATCTTAGCAAAACTGAAGTGCTGTTGGCATAGGAAAATCATATGAACACAAGTGGATCATTCAGGCCCTAGAAGCTATTCATTGAGATTATTAGCTGATCTGCGTCTGAATACTATCAACTGTTTTGCCTCTATATCGTGAGCTAGTAAAAATCTATCAATCTCAGACTTAAAATTATTAATGGATAAGCATCCACTGCTTTTTGTGGCAACAAATTCCAAATTTTTATCACCCTTTTTGTGAAGAAATGTTTCCAATCTGTTCTCTTGAATGGCCTGACTCTGATTTTAAGATTATGTCCCTTAGTCCTATATTACCCAAGAGCTGAAAAAGTTCCACTCTATCCACCCTATCAATTAATTTCTAGATTCTTAAAACCTCAATTAAATCATCCTTTAACCTCTTATATTCTCTGATTATAAATCTACTTTCTGTAATTTCTTCTAATAATCTAACCCTTAGAGACATGGTGACATTGTGGTGAATTTGTGTTGTGCTCTAGGCTAAGGGTGATATATCTTTTCTAATGTCCAGTGGTCTAATTTAGCACATTGTATCACTGTAGCAAAACTTACTTGCCTTCCTATTCTAGCCCTCCAGTTCTAAAGGTAAACATTTGATTATGTTTTTGTCCCTGATTACATTTCAGTGATCTATGTACATGGACCTCTAAATATCTTTGGCTCTCCACTGTTCCTAGCTTTTCACCATTTAACTAAGACCTTTAGTTTACCTTATTTGGTCCAAAATTAATGACCTCCCATTTAGCTGCATTGAAATCCATCTGCTGCAGTTTTACCCACTCATTTAATCTATCAATGTCTCTTTGCAATTTTGTGCTCCTGCTGCTTATTATAACATCAATCTTTGTATCATGTGCAAACTTGGATTCGTGGCTTTCTTGGTACATTATCTACGTTATTAATAAATAGCATGACAGTTGAGGCTCGCGCACACACATCCTATGGGACATCACGAGTCACTTCCTTCCAATTCAAATGGATACCTTCTTTCTTCTGCCTAACCAATCTCCTAACCAGGTCTATAATTAGCTTTCAATTCCATGTGCTGTAATTTTAACCAGCAGTTTCTTATATGGAACATTATTGAATACCTTCTTGAAGCTCACATAAACTAATCCTGACATCCCTTACAAGTTTATTTTTCATTTTCCCTTCCTATTAATATTTATTGTCTTCCTTTGATGTTCTTTATATCTCCCCCAGTCCCTAGATTTAAACTATTCTTTGTACTTCCATATGCTCTTCCCTTTAGTTTTATGTTATTTTCACATCTTTGTTGATCGTGGCTGTTTCATTTAGTAAGTATAACTTATTAACCTTGGGGTATATATATTGATCCTTTAATAAACTAACTTATTTTTTAAATATCTCCCAATGTTTATTTGCAGTTTTACCCAATATCAGTTTTGACATCTTCTCTGTCCTCTTCATGCACTGTAGATTGAAGGTCCAATCATTTTCTTTCTGGGATGGGAATTTGACACAACAGCAGGAAAGTAGTAGGGAGTATGAAGCTGTGCATCTCTACCTTTACATGCCATGGTGTGTGCTCAAGGTGGACTGATTCAAGTCAAGGTGGGACCAATGGTAAAAAATCAACATGTTTTTGCAACACTGATTGGAAAAACATTTTCCTGTCTTATTGCCACATCCTTCCATCCCCAAAACCAGTCAAACTTCTCCAGGAAAATCACAACCTTTCTCTCTTTTTTTCTTCCTATCATTTCTATCTTTCTCTTTCTCAACACAGTCTTTCATTCTCCCACTACATTTTCTAAAAATAAAGAGCACAAGACTGTTGCATAACACTAAAAAAACTCTCGCACACAAAACCTCTTTTTAAAAACAATAATATAAATGTCCAAATAAAGCTTTTGAAATTTCCCTTTTATAATTATTGTAGCAGGGGAGATGGAAAACCCTGCTCTCTGAGACTATTAAAACAAAGTGGATTAGTTTAAAATAGGGACCACAGTGTGCCTTATATGTATATATCAAAGTTATCACAATGTGCCTTACTTACATGCTACAAAGGTATTGTCTGTATAAGCACATATATAATCATTTTTGAACAAGCATTTAAACTGTATTTTTGTATTTTCTTGTGAGCTTTGGCCATCATGCAGTTTATCCCTTGGCATAATGGGAAATAGATTTAATTAGACAGACCACATTGTTTTGGAATAAAGAAGTGTAGCGTATATAGCCTATTATCAGGGGCAGGCCAGGCAGCTACATTACCAAGGTTTTTGAAATGAATAGAAAGACTCAGCTTCTAGCTGTAATGAATAGCTGCAATTCAGCCTCCACTGATATAAGGGACAAAAAACAGAGAAGGAGGATGATTCCATTATTGTTTTTAGGACTGCAGGTGTTAGGGGCGACCATGGAACCTACCAGATTTGCGTAGGTGAAGTTACCAGGCAACGGGGGGAAAGAGTCTATGGATTTGGTTGACCAATGAACTCCTAATTCTACTAAAGGATAAAATGCTATTGGCCAAAGTAAATGAAGTGTATTAAAGTAATTAGACCATCGAGTTTGGATGGCAGGTGGGGTAGGAAGATCAAATCTTCAGAAACGTATATCTGTTGGACTCATGTGATGGAACATCAGAGAGAGGTTAGAATCCTCTGACCATCTCTCTCCCAATACATGTGAGTTAAATAAAGAACATCTTTAACTGCATACTGTCTTTCACAAGTCTTTGTGTTAGCTGGGTTCAGCTGAATACAAGACTCCCTAGTGGAACACCCTAAGAAAATTCCCCATACAATTATTTAACATAAACTGGAGAAAGCACTAGATATTTTCCTTGAATATTCAATTAATCAGCTGATAGAACAGTGCTAATACATATTGGCAAATAAGGTTCACTGCACATATTCTGACTGTGCAATTCAAATTCAGCTCACGAGTAAGAATATCAGGAGGATTCTCCTCTGCAATTACACACCTACCTACTGCCTCCAATCCAAACTTTTAATTTACTCAATTTATAGACATAAAACTGCAATGCAAACACAAAACAAGATGAAGTGCAATGAAAAGCCTGACTGGGTCTCTAAGGTCTCGAAATCCATAGCTTAATGTGTCAATAATTCCAACCAATCTCTTCTCCGGATTTTGTTTTATTGTTCAAGTACTTCCTGTTGTAATTGGGATGATTTTTAAATATCCCAAAATAGAAATATGAACTCAAATGCAAATACTCCCTAACAAGATCATTTCCCCACAAGCAAATGGCCCAGCAGAAAAGAAACTAGGAAGTAGATTATGCCTGATTTCGCACCAATTCAAAGTCATTCTTTTGACTTCACCATATATTCTAGACACAAATCTTTTCAACTTTAACAGCTACAATCAGAAATGACAAATGAGGGCATTTCAATTACTCCAAAATTTAAGCAATCCTAGTATTAGCGCAGGCTTGGTGGCCCAAAGGTCCTGTTCCTGTGTTGTATTGTTCTAATCCAACAATGCTGCTGGTTTGCCAGAGGTGGCCAACACTCATAATTTTACCCTGTTGTCAGAAGGCCCTTAATCCAACATGACAGTGTCATGTCTTACTGGAGACCCTTTTATTATGGTAACTGTTTTTCTATGTCTAGAATATATAAAGGCATTTGAAACAGTTTTGTGACAAGATAAAAAACATTCCAATATTAACAATTTAACTTCTTGGCATGTTGAATTTCAAATGATCAAAAGTAAGACCATAAGAAATAGGAACAAGAGGCCATTCACAGGGAGAGTGGCATAGTAGTATCATTACTGGACTAGTATTCCAGAGACAAAAACAGAAAAATGCTGGAAAATCTCAGCAGGTCTGACAGAATCTGTGATGAGAGAGTAGAGCCATGTTTCAAGTCCAGCTGACCCTTCGTCAGAGTGAGTAATCCAGAGACCCAGGGTAATGCTCTGGGGACAGAGGTTCAAATCCCACCATGGCAGATGGTGAAATTTGAATTCGATAAAATTCTGGAATTAAAAGTCTAATGATGACCATGAAACCATTGTCAATTGTCATTAAAACCCATCTGGTTCACTTATGTCCTTTAGTGAAGAAAATTTGCTGTCCTTACCCAGTCTGGTCTACAAGCGACTCCAGATCCACAGCAATGTGGTTAACTCTTAACTTCCCTTCGGGATGGGCAATAAATGCTGGCCCAGCTTGTGATGCCCACATCCCATGAACGAATTAAAAAAACACCATTCAAGCTTGCTTTGCTATTAAGTAAGATCATAGCTGATCTAATACTCAGGACATCCATTTTCCTGCCTTATCTGCATAACCCTATTTCGCCTGTTGATTATGAGGCCCTTTCAATGTAAGGGAGGACAGATTTAAAATATGTTCATCAGCTAATTTCTTGTAAATCAACCCATGTATTAGTCAGGACTTTGCCCACTTCATTAAGTTAGCTACTCTTTTCTGTGTCTGCGTCCTCCTCTGTGAGATTTATACCTGTCAATGAAAGAGAGCTAGACATTGTCATGTTTGATGTGCCAGAAGGGTTGATTAGGTCAGGTTCAAATCACTTAAATCTCATTTTCTTGTATCTAACATGTTACTTACAAACAGCTTTACGTACATTCGAATAAGTTATGTCCATAACTTTGCGATTTTAGCCTGATTATAATCCTCCTTTACTAAATGCAATAAATTTAATTTGACTCAAGGCCACTTTGTTTTGAGATTTGCAACTATCTGTCCTTAACCAGAACCCAGTCCTTAAATTGACTGATTAGGCTTTTTCACCTTCCAGCTCAATTAATCAATTCCTATTGTGTCACGTTATTTTGCTTTTTTGTGTCAGTGCCTGATCAAACATCGGTCCTGCCTTGCAGTTGTGAACTTTATATTTTGGTCCTGACACGATGCGAATTTGGTAAAATTGCATTAGTTCTCCGAGGTATGGACAATGCTATGCTCCTGGCAATTCAGATCAAGCAACTGTGCAGTCTCGAGTGTGTCCCCAGAAAACGTGAGGCAGAAATCTGCAAGATGACATCTAGTGGTGGTACAGATGCCATTCTTATTTTTGCTTTGTGCACAATAAATACAAGGGGAAGAAATGCATAGCTCCTGAGAACAGGGTCGAGAATCACCATGTACAACTAACCTGTAACTGTTACTTCTGATACAGGCACCATGAATTTTGCAACACGCAAACTTCATGCTGCTAGTCCATTTAAGTTAGTAGCTTGCATCCTGATGCGCGTTATCACACACGAGGCTTGAGATGCTCAGGAAATAAAGGCTTTTATTTGCTGTTACAACGAAGCTACGAATTATATACACGATCCCAGACTGAGGGGTCCCAGACAGAGCAGTGACCTTTATACCTCTCCCAGGAGGCGGAGCCCGACTGGGATGTACCACAATAACTATAATACAAGGTGTAACAGCCCAACCCTAACCCCAACAGCAACAAATAGAACAACCCATCCCTAACCCCAACAGCAACATATATACATACTTCTAGTACTGGCCAGACCCTGGCTCAGTACTATCTAGTGGGAACCAACGATGGTTCACCACATTCACCCCTCCTTTGAAGACAAAGGCCGGCGGGGTACAAAAACAGAATAATTTGTCATCAGTCTATAAGTTCAGACGGTCAGGGGGGGGACCGCACCGTCATTGTGACCTCCTCAATACCGGCGATGACACCGGAGTAGGCACTCGCGGTGGCGTTCTCCCCAAGGTGATGTCCAACTGTTCCTCCACAGTCTCACGGGCCGGTTGAACCCGAGGTGATGGTAATCCATGGAGTTCCGACATGCCCTGAAGTGGCGACCATCCTCTGGACGCAGGCAAGCTGTACACGGGAGTAAAAGGGTTAAGTAATGGTCCCGATGCTGCCCGCGCCGTGTCCGGAGGGGAAACAAGAGTTATGGGGTTTGTAACAGGGGGTATGGGAGCGACAGGGGTTTCTACGTCCCCTGCTGGCGCCAGGTCTCGGATCGAGACCGTGTCGTCTCACCCGTCAGGGTATGCCACATAGGCATACTGAGGGTTGGCGTGGAGGAGATGGACCTGTTCGACCAACGGGTCGGACTTGCGGGCCCTAACATGTCGCCGCAGGAGGACAGGTCCTGAGTACGTCAACCAAGACGATAATGAGGTCCCAGAGGAAGACTTCCGAGGGAATGAAAACAGCCTCTCATGGGGAGTAGCGTTGGTTGCCGTACACAGGAGTGAGCGCATGGAATGGAGCGCATCAGGGAGCACCTCTGGCCAACGGGAGACTGGAAGGCTTTTTGACTTCAACGCCAGTAAGACAGCCTTCCAGACTGTAGCATTCTCACGTTCCACCTGTCCGTTACCCCTAGGGTTGTAGCTCGTGGTTCTACTAGAGGCAATCCCGTATGAGAGCAGGTATTGCCTCAAGTCATCGCTCATGAACGACGAGCCCCTGTCGCTGTGAATGTAGCTGGGGTACCCGAACAGGGTGAAAAGATCACGGAATGCCTTGATAACTGTGGCAGCGGATGTATCAGAGCAGGGAATAACAAAAGGGAATCTCGAGTACTCATCAATGATGTTGAGGAAGTACACATTCTGATCTGTTGAGGGAAGGGGGCCCTTAAAGTCGACACTCAGTCTTTCGAAGGGACGAGTGGCCTTGACTAGTTGTGCCCGGTCAGGTTGGTAAAAGTGCGGTTTGCATTCTGCGCATACCCGACAGCTTCTTGTTATGGACCTGACGTCCTCCACCGAGTAGGGCAGATTGCGGGCTTTTATAAAGTGGTAGAGCCGAGTGACCCCAGGATGGCATAGGTCATTATGGAGAGCCTGCAAACGGTCCTCCTGTATACTGGCGCATGTTCCACGCGAGAGGGCATCCGAGGGCTCATTGAGTTTCCCTGGACGATACATGATGTCATAGTTATAGGTGGAGAGTTCAATTCTCCACTGCAAGATCTTGTCGTTCTTGATCTTGCCCCTCAGCATGTTATTAAACATGAATGCCACGGACCGCTGGTCCGTGATCAGGGTGAACCGTTTTCCCGCCAAGTAATGGCGCCAGTGCCTGACGGCCTCCACAATGGCCTGGGCCTCCTTTTCCACCACTGAATGCCGAATTTCGGGGCCTTGGAGGGTGCGGGAAAAAAAGGCGACGGGCCTGCCCGCCTGGTTAAGTGTGGCGGCCAGGGCGAAATCAGATGGATCGCTCTCCACCTGAAAGGGGATGGACTCATCAACAGCATGCATCATAGCTTTCGCAATGTCGGCTTTTAGCTTATCAAAGGCCAATCGAGCCTCTGGTGTTAGGGGAAAGGAAGTGGACTTTGTCCGCGTAATTGGGAACCCACTGTGCATAATAAGAGAAGAAGCCTAAGCATTTTCTCAGTGCTTTTGCACTAGTGGGCAGGGGAAGTTCAAAGAGAGGACGCATACGGTCTGGATCAGGGCCAATGACCCCGTTTTCCACCACGTATCCGAGGATGGCTAAACGGCGCGTACGAAACACACACTTCTCCCTGTTGTAGGTCAGGTTCAGGCGAGATGCAGTGCGTAGGAAATTCAGGAGATTTGTGTCGTGGTCCTGCTGGTCATGGCCGCAGATGGTGACGTTATCCAGGTACGGGAAGGTAGCCCGCAGCCCGTTCTGGTCCACCATTCGGTCCATAGCACGCTGGAAGACCGAGACCCCATTGGTGACACCAAAGGGAACCCTGAGAAAGTGATACAAGCGACCATCCGCCTCAAAAGCCGTGTATTGTTGGTCCTCTGGGCGAATGGGGAGTTGGTGGTAGGCAGACTTGAGGTCTATGGTGGAGAACACCCGGTACTGCGCAATCTGATTGACCATGTCAGATATGCACGGGAGGGGATATGCATCCAGCTGCGTGTATCTATTAATGGTCTGACTATAGTCAATGACCATCCGGGGTTTGTTCCCACTCTTGACTACCACGACCTGCGCTCTCCACGGACTAGCGCTAGGTTGTATGATCCTTTCCTTGAGGAACCGCTGAACTTCAGATCGAATGAAGATCCGATCCTCAGCGGTGTAACGCCTACTCTTAGTCGCAATGGGCTTGCAGCCTGGCACAAGATTCTGAAACAGGGAGGGTGTGGTGATCTTCAGCGTCGAGAGGCTACAGGCGGTGCGCGTTGGGCAATTTGGAGGCTGCTGTTCTCCCACTGAAAGCGAAGGGAGTGGCCCACCGTACTGTAGGGTTACACTCCTCAAGTGGACCATGAATTTTAGTCCGAGAAGTATTGGCGCGCAAAGGTGCGGCAACACCAGGAGCTTGAAACGCTCGTAACCCGTGCCTTGCACCGTTAAAGTTACCACGCAACTCCCTAGCACGGTGACAGACCGGGACCTTGATGCCATAGAAACTGTCTGTTTGACAGGTTGAATCCTGAGTCTACACCGCTTCACAGCGTCTGGGTGGATAAAACTCTCAGTGCTCCCGCTGTCAAACAGATAATAAATCAAGTGGTTGTTTACCTGAATGTCCATCATAGATTTGTCACGTCTATGAGGCTTGGTCTGGTCCAGGATGATCGACGCCACTGTTGGTTCATGAGCGCCACTGCAGGCAGCTGAGATTGACGAGGATGACCCCTGCTGGTCGTTCGCAGTCGGTGCCGACCAACATGGCCGCTCCCATAGGTCGCACGTGGGTGATGGCGCCAAACTCAGCGACCCCTGGTGGTCACACATCTCCGACTCCGTCGACCATAATGGCGTCGTCCTGGCCTCGCACGTGGACGAAACCCTCGACGATGTCGATGACGAAGAACCGGGCTCCGAGGAATCGCAGGCCGCACTGCTGTTCCGAGAAGCAGATTTAGATCGGCATACTTTCGAATAGTGCCCCTTCTTACCGCAGGCGGAGCACAACACAGCTTTAGCGGGACACCGTTGCCGAGTATGCTTCGCTCCCCCACAGAAGTAACACCGCGGGCCACCCGGAGCCGCCGCCATCGTCTGGCCTGAGTGTGGGCACGCCATCACGCGGCATTTCGAACCCGGGGGACGAGGAGGGATCAGCGACTGCTCCTGCCACGTTGTCTCCACGTGGTCTTCAGGATACAATACTAGGCTTTTGGAGGCCGTCTCCAACATATCCGCTAGTTCTATTGCCTTAGTGAGGTCAAGATTACCTTTCTCCAGTAGTCTGAGTCAGATGTAAGATGATCCGATTCCCGCCACAAACGCATCTCGAGCGAGGTCGTTCATATTCTGCTCTGCCGACACTGCTTTGCAGTTACAGCCCCTGGCTAGCTGTAGGAGCTCGTTCGCGTATTCTTCCGTCGTTTCGCCGGACTGCCGTCGTCGAGTGGCTAAGGGGTATCGAGCATGCATTTCGTTGGGCGGTTTAATGTAACGCTTCTTAAGAAGCTTGAGGGCCTTTGTGTAGTCGGTGGCCGCACGGATCGCGAGGTAGACGGTGTCGCTTACCCTCGCATGGAGGACCCGGAGTCTGTCATCGTTTGTGGTGACCGCTGCGGAGGCTGCCAGGTAGTCCTCAAAACATTTCAACCAGTGGTCGAAGGTGTTAGAGGCGCCCGCCGCACGTGGATCCAGTGTAAGACGTTCAGGTTTCAATATCTGCTCCATACTCTATCGTTTTTTTTTCCGACGAGAGTTCACTTAACAGCAAATAAAATTGATGCGCGTTATCACACACGAGGCTTGAGATGCTCAGGAAATAAAGGCTTTTATTTGCTGTTACAACGAAGCTACTAATTATATACACGATCCCAGACTGAGGGGTCCCAGACAGAGCAGTGACCTTTATACCTCTCCCAGGAGGCGGAGCCCAACTGGGATGTACCACAATAACTATAATACAAGGTGTAACAGCCCAACCCTAACCCCAACAGCAACAAATAGAACAACCCATCCCTAACCCCAACAGCAACATATATACATACTTGTAGTACTGGCCAGACCCTGGCTCAGTACTATCTAGTGGGAACCAACGATGGTTCACCACACATCCCAGTGTTAAACATGCTGTTGAGTGGCTGTATGCCTCAAAGGGGCACCAAAAGGTTAGCACCACTTAAAACTAAAGGAGAAAATGCTGGAAAATCTCAGCAGGTCTGGCAGCATCTGTAAGGAGAGAAAAGAATTGATGTTTCGAGTCCTTTGTCAAAGCTTTGCAAGAAGAGTGACTGATGTTGCTACAGGGAAGAGTGTGCTCCAATGTTCTAAGCTGCATGCTTTGATGCACTAGTTGGAGAGGAGGATGGATATCCTCCAGTCAGTGGGGAATAGTGCCTTCAGACAGACGTTGCAGGGGCAATGAGATGTAAGAGTGCAAGAAACACGAGCAGGAGTAGGCTATTCGGCCCCTGAAGCCTGTTCTGCCATTCAATATGATCTTAGCTGATCTGACCTTGGCTTCAACTCCACTTTTTGCATGTTTTTTATAATCATGAAGTTGAAGAATCGTCTGTCTCAGCGATGAATATATTCAATGATTCAGCCTCAACACCTCTCTGAGGTAGAGAATTCCAAAGATTCAAAGCCCTTTGAGAAAAGAACCAGAAAGCAGCAGTGGTCAATGCCATTACTCAGGCCCCTTGCAGTGTTGGAAAAAAAACTCAGTGAACTCACACAAATGCTCAAGGAGTGAATGCAACTTCAAATGTCATATCCTATCATCAAAACCACTAGCCTTATACACTGCTACATTTACCTCATCATTCACCTACCAACAATCTCTATAAATAATGATACATTAACAAATATTCATAGCTTCACCACACCAAGCACACTCAGCAAGCCTCACGCCCACAGCTCACAACTTGCACAAACTGTGACAGTCACATCATTTCAACAGTTTGCACCATTGTCACCAATATACTTCCCTCTCTTTTGCAGGACAAGATGGCACATAATCATAGTCAGCAGTATCTAATCGGCAGGGGTCAGGCACAATTGCCTGTTCTTATCTATTTGGAAGAGACAGCCATGAGGTTGTAAGCAGCTGGGGAGGGTAAAAACATCAAAGACAATATGCTCGTGCTTAATCCTCCATCTCGTATTCCACTTCGTAGAATCATAGAATCCCTACAGTACAGGAGGCGGCCATTCAGCCCATTGAGTCTGCACCGACAACAATTCCACCCAGGTCCTATCCCATAACCCCACACATTTACCCCGCTAATCCTTCTAACCTACGCATCCCGAGACACTAAGGGGCAATTTAGCATGGCCAATGCACCTAACCTGCACATCTTTGGACTGTGGGAGGAAACCTACGCAGACACGGGGAGAACATGCAAACTCCAACACAGACAGTGACCCGAGCCAGGAATTGAACCCAGGTCCCTGGAGCTGTGAGGCAGCAATGCTAACCACTGTGCCGCCCATTCACTGAGAAGTGAAGATCACCTTTCAGTGAACCTTCTCTAATTTACAAGCAGTAGACGGTGTAAGCATGAACCCCTTGTTTCCCTCCTTTCCTCTCAGCACAATTTAAGAAGCATGTTGGAGTTTGACATCAACTTCACACAGGGCTTTGCACAGTGCTTGAAGATCATTATCATGGAAGTGGCACTCACCTGTCAATCCATCCAAGATGCAGTGTATGAAGGCCAATGTCTCAGCTTCCAATGCAGCACAAACAGAAGCCACCCAACCTCTGAATAGAACATAGAACATAGAACATAGAACATTACAGCGCAGAACAGGCCCTTCGGCCCACGATGTTGCACCGACCAGTTAAAAAAAAACTGTGACCCTCCAACCTAAACCAATGGCGCAGTTAAAGCTGAGACTGAATTCATGCAGGTTCAGATTGTTGCCATGACAGCTGTGGGTAACGGTGTTCAAAGAAACTTGCAGGGTGTCACATTACTCAAGAAAATATCCTCCACATTTGACTTTTTAATGAAATATTGAATGGTTTTATTCATAAATTAAGTTTGGAATGTTTGATTTGTGATGGCTTTTATTTGAGTATTATGGCCAGGTGAATGCTGTGATGGTCAGTAACAAAGGGAAGTTAAATTTTTGGCCTGTTGACATTGGGGGAATTTGGTGTTGTGTTTGCTGATACCACAGTCAATAGAGTTGAATATTGACAGCCCGGCCAGAAAGGGGGTGTGTTGGTTGCCTCTTCCCTTCTTCCTTTGTTTGTTGCTGTGTAACTAGTGGAGAGATCTGTACCTTCATGATAGCGAAGCTTTACAGCATGCAGCAGACCTCCACAAATTTGATACCCATGCTGCGAAGTACTGCAAGGCTCCTCCAGAACTGTCCAACCAGAGGTTGGATTATTTAAACACTTCCAATGGTCTGCCTAATCAGATTTCATGGCTTCTGTTATATGCAGGCTGCCCATGTCTGCAGGGGTTGCTGGAGTTATGAGCCATGTGGTCAGCAGATAGCCCTCGTCACTTAACAGCCACCCTATAGTTGGTCAGGGTGGCTCAAATAGACGTGGCTCAGAGAATGAAGGCAATCATGACTATAGCCAGGATACTAGGCAGTAACCTGCATGACATGCTGAGTATGGAGGAACACGGGCAGGACATCAGTTGGTACGTGGTGCTTGCAATATGACATGTGTGGAGTCAATGGCATCTACATAATGGGGAAGCCTGAAGTCCTTGCAAAGCCATGTGCTCATCTTGTTTGTTCCTCTCTGGTAAGAGAGAACAAAATGTTTTCAGTTGTGTTTGCACACAGAGCCCTCAGTGCCCTATCTTATGTAACAGTGGACTGCAAATTGGAAGATATTGCAGATATTGCCTTCAACTTAGAATGCGCCAGACCCAAAAAGATTCAGGCTACTATCATGTTCACGACCACTGGGACAGCCATCCTCACCATGCTGAGTTTACAGCTGTGGCTACAACAGGTGGCAGATTTCACCGAGTAGCTCCTTAGTGAAGTGGAGATATCTGACACATTGTTACAGCAGGAACATTGCTCCCTGAACACCCTGAAGAGGCCACTTCTCCCTCTCCTCCACCTCCCTCTTCCAGAAGTTTGTCCTGTTCTACATCACTTCTGCTCATTATTCCTGACAAGATGTATTCTATATGAGATGTAAACGGCTACATCTATGTCTGGCACCAAGTGTTTTGTGCAGAAGCCTGAAGATTGGACCAGTCATTCCCTACCTGTCACATTTCATCAATGTAAAGTAACAGTTAAAACCACCAAACGCTTCCATAAACATAGCAATTACCAGAAGAAATCAATCAGCAATTAGCCTTAAAAGTAGTTGATATATCTTTAAATCATGCTGATGGGTGATCATTTCAGTTGCTGAATGCATGTTCAACTGTCCGAGGTTACCAAGGACATAGAACATAGAACAGTACAGCACAGAACAGGCCCTTCGGCCCACGATGTTGTGCCGAGCTTTATCTGAAACCCAAGATCAAGCTATCCCACTCCCTATCATCCTGGTGTGCTCCATGTGCCTATCCAATAACCGCTTAAATGTTCCTAAAGTGTCTGACTCCACTATCACTGCAGGCAGTCCATTCCACACCCCAACCACTCTCTGCGTAAAGAACCTACCTCTGATATCCTTCCTGTATCTCCCAAAACGAACCCTATAGTTATGCCCCCTTGTAATAGCTCCATCCACCCGAGGAAATAGTCTTTGAACGTTCACTCTATCTATCCCCTTCATCATTTTATAAACCTCTATTAAGGACATTAGACAAGAGTGTTAAGCTCCAAAATGGCACTGCTAACTCAGATCAGCAGTACACACTAATTAATGCCATGAGCTACCTATTCTGCTCACTTCTAGCAAGTGCACCTCACACACTAACTCCGTTACTAATGACACATGGCACAACCAGCACCAGAAGTATGTGCACGCATGCTGCAAACACCATTTCTGAATCAAAATGTTACTCATGGCTCCAAAGAATGGCACTAAGTGACCTAATTTTATGATCACAAATTTTGAAAATGAAGGGAAATTGAAACCTCTTAATGAAAAACAAAAAAATGTATGTTTCTCCTCAGTCATCAACGCTGTGTTGGAAAAAAATCATATTCTTAGCTAAATAAAAGCTAATTAGCTAAAAGCTAATTGCTGGAATCTGAAACCAAAAGAGAAAATGCTGGGAAATCTCAGCAGGTCTGGCAGCATCTGTAAGGAGAGCTGACATTTCGAGTCCAGGTGACGCTTTGTCAAAGTTACATTCTTAGCTACATGTTCTTATGAAAGGGGTTCTTCATTTTTTTTTTCATTAATAGTGGAATTTCAGGCCATTTGACCAGATTTTATAACATTAGAATTGCAGGGATCTGGTGGCAAAGCGGGCTCTTTCAGAACTGATTTTCAATCCAATACTAAAAGATAGAATGAACGGCCTTTTTTCTGCCAGCCACAAATGACCTGAAGTTAGCATATCTGTAATCTGTACACCCCAAATGAGTTTTTAGCAAGGACAAATTTCCTTCCAACTTTGCACCAATTGACACTAAATTATTATATTCACAGAAGCCACAAGGATGAAAATAGAAAATCTACTAGTGTAATTGGGATACTGTGAATATGAAGCCAAACTATACCACTGCAATAGAGGATACTCCATCTTAAACATGAGCCTGTGCTTGGTGCTGACATTGGATCCAAAATGTGGGTTTTCTATTCTGAAGCACTGCAATTCCTCATCTTGATATTGAGATTGAAAAAATCATCAAAAGGCTACGTTTTGATCAGCAAAAGCCAGACCTTCACTTCACAGAATGTAGTTATCTTGGAGTTCACTGAGTTCTTGAATGACTCATGTCATACCTAGCCAGGTTAAAAGGATTCTAGGGCTTCAATTGGATAGGAGACCTATTAAGGTAAATTTTCAATGATGGCTCTGATGATGGGGAGCTTCATTTTTTCATTTGTGCATATCAGAAAATTATTATACTTCCTCCTTCAGGGAGATAGTGCCATGGTGATGTCACTGACCTAGTAATTCAGAGGCCCAGATAACCACTTTGTGGACATGAGTTCCAATCCCACCTCAGCAGTTGGTCTAATTTAAATTTAGCTAATAATAAATCTGGAATTAAGATTAGTCTCAGTCATGGTGAATAAGAAACCAATGTCGAATGTTGTAAAAACCCATCTGGCTCACTAATACCCTTTAGGGAAGGAAATCTGCCTTACATGTGACTCCAGACCCACAGCAATGTAACTGTCCTCAGACATTATCCTGCAAGACACTCAGTTGGATCAAACTGCAACAAAGCCTACTGAATAAATGAAACCCGATGGACCATCCCGAATTGACCAAGGCACTAGAAGCAACAATAGCAAATTACAAAGCTTTAACCAAAACAAAGTCAATGTGTGTAACAAATAGGATTAGCAGAATTTAAATACCATAGAATTATCGTAATTCAATTTTTGCATTTCCTTTTTTCTCTTATTCATGGAAAATAACTCAACAAAGAATATTTCATTTCAGTCCACAGCCCAATCATCATCCACTATCTGTAATCTTATTGCCATCGTCACCCACTTCACTGAATTCAAACGTGACAAGTTTTCATCTTGAGACAATAAGGTTAAAATAGCATCTTTGTGAATTAACAACTAATTTCTCCTCTGATCAAAATCTCTTTTCGTTGTTTTGAAGTATGTTATTTAGATGCCTGTTATGTTCACACAGAAGAGTTTCATACTCCTGCTCGGTCTGATTTTTGAGCACTTTAAAATCTTGTAGTTTCTCCTGATCTTGTTTCAAACAGATTTTATTTAATTCTCTCTGAGCAACATTAACCACTTCCTCCCTCTGGAGTTTTATGGTTTGTTCTAATACTTCAACTCTTTTACATAATTCATGAACTATAATATTCCACTCCCCTGCAGCTTTTAAATGGTCTTCTTCAAACTTTCCACTTGCCTGGATTGCAGCTGTTGTACCCTGTATGTCAACCCTACCAAGCATCTGTAAATCAATGTCTCTAGTACCTTCCAGATCATGTTGTGGTTTCAATCCTTTTCATTGACATCACTTCCTTCTCAATTCTGAAGGCACTTCAATTGCTTTTATACGATCCATTATTGAGGTTGATATATCAGTATTATTACTTGGATCAGTTCTTTGCTAAACACATTGATCAAATTGGACAATTTTAGAAAATACTTAATGAAATGGCTTACTCTTAATTTGTACATTCACATGAAATTGATGATAGATCAGGCAGGCTACTTTATTTGTCATTCATTTCAGACTTATATATGTTTTAAACGTTTAAATGTATAAAGTGACTCTCAACTAGTTTGTTAATGGTAACTCAGAAACATTTACTCTTTGATCTTGTTTACATATTATGACAGATAACATGCTGATATAGATGTTTTATGATATCTATTTTGTTGGATATGGTAGATTAGAGTCAACACTTGGAGGGTACTTTCAGTTTGAACATTCTGAATTATGGTGGAAGATGATGGAGACAAATACCTTATACTATGTGAAGAGATATGAAGGATTAGGGTGCAAATAATACAATTAATGAATTGGGATGAAATACTTAAGGGAGTAAAATAGCTAATGTGGTAATGAGCATAAAGAGACAATATTAACTTCAGACCAAGTAACAACTGTACAATAAAGGAATGCAATGACTGCTAGAGTCTCCACTCCTCCAGTATTGTCCTAGTGTCTTTTGGAATTAAATATTAATTTCCAGGGCACTGCAACAACCCAAAGGGTAAATAATAGGGGATTAAATAAGATTATGTATTTTTCTCTTTTTGAATATGTGGTGGACTTCAGTTGTGCCTTTGTCCTACCTGGACCACCGTTGTGTGTTTGTTATACCTGAACACATCCCCTGCCGGCTCGGCTCCTCCCCTTGTCACCTAGTATAAAGCTGGCTGTCTCCTCCCCCTTGTTCAGTTCGGGTCGGTTACCTGTTGGGATGTGCTCCTGATTCTGTTATGAATAAAAGCCTACAGTTGTATTGGCACACAAGTAGTCTTTTGCCTAATTGATAGTGCATCAGAATACTTACTTGCTAATTCTAAAGAAAATGGAGATGGGAAAATAGGCTCCCATTAGTCCAAACAGTTATGATTCATCTAATGAGTAACAAAGAGTCCATTATTATAGAATGGTGAGTGTAGAAGGCGACTTTTTGGCCTGTTGAATCTGCACCATCTCTAGAACAATTAAACAAGAGTCACTGCCCCGCCCTTTTCCTGTCACCCTTGTATCCTTGAGTTTATATTGCCTTTTCTTGTTCTTCCTGCCAAACTATACTTTGCACTTCACTGCACAAAATTTTGTCTGCCGACTCCACCAGCCTGTTTATGCCATATCCATTTTTGAAATGGTTTGAAAAGAAGAATGGTGGAAGTGGGAAGGGTGGAAAGGGAGGGACAGCTGAAGGCAGGAGGTCATGTGATGAAACTGTCCAACCTGAATTGGCAACCCTAAGGACTACACATGAATTGAAATAAATACACCCATTTTTTAATCATTGTATTTTTTAAAATAATCCTGTAAGGTTATGGTGAGTCTCTAACATCTTGATTTGTGCATGAGAAACAATATTCCTGGGCCCCTTCTGTCTGGGATTATAAACAAGAGCCGTAAACCTGAGGCCCAGTCCCAGGATTGTCCCTGGTACCGGTCCCCAGCTATTTAAATAATCAGGGACATTTAGTCACCGGGTCTGAAAAATCACTAAGAGATCAGACTACCAAACGAGGCACAATTTAGATATTAGAAAGAATATAACCAGTGATCAGCTACTTTCCTAACCTCTTTCTGTTAATGCTCAATCTACTGGACAATCTGTCCAGCTGCTATTCCCCTCTGGGCCCACCTGAAAGGTTTTAGCTCTGCACTGCAAAATGTTTTTTGCTTCGTCCTCAGGCTACGCAGTTTTACAGCGAAAGTGACAAAGAACAAAACAGCACAGGAACAGGCCCTTCGGCCCTCCAAGCCTGGGCTGCACATGTGCCCAACTGGACCATTCGTTTGTACCCCTCTATTCCCAATCTGTTCATGTGGCTATCTAGATAAGTCTTAAACGATCCCAGCGTGTCCGCCTCAATCACCTTGCTTGGCAGTGCATTCCAGGCCCCCACCACCCTCTGTGTAAAATACGTCCCCCTGGCCCAAGTGCTCCTTCCCCTTGCTCCATTCTCCCACATCTCATCGAAGACCAATCCAGGATGAAAGCTCCATTCTCTCACTCCCCTCCTACCTTGTAACTGATTCCCTGTCATGTGCTGAGTGTGAGAATTCCCTTTCTCTCAATAGTTTGCCAAATCGGCAATTCCTGTACCCACTATTCTGCTCTTCTACTACATAGGGTGTTCATTCTGCTACATAGAATGAAACAACAGCATCAGACACAGGCTGGAGCTGAGATCAGCTATAGCAGCATGATTAATTAATGTTCTCTTTCCTCCAAAGCTTTCTGGATGAAAGCTTTACAGCAGTCTCTTTCATAAATCAAGTTTAGGACTTGCATCGATAATGAATCAACTTCATTCTGCAGCACCTTCTGTTTTGGGAGTTGGAAATGGTGTGATGTTTTCAGATAATTGTACTTTCTACAAAACTAGACTTTTTTTTAAGTGTCCCATGCCTGTCTAGTCTCATTTGTAGACACATTATTTGCTGTGTTCCCAATGTTTTCTGAAAGAAATTGCTGTCAGTTATTATCAAAGTGACTGAATTTTACCTTGCGAGTGGGGTCCACACCCCACAGCATCAAAGTCAGAAGCAAGCCTGACCTGCTTGACCGGCTCCCCTGCAACCATTTGGTGGCCATTGTATCATTAATTGGCTTGAGTCAGGCAATCTGCCCCTTTTGGGGATGAAGTCCTAACTCTGGACTGCCAGCCAATCAAATAGCTGGCAGCTCTCTTGATCCAACAGCATCTTCAGGGCCGTTGGTCACTGCTGGAACTTCAACAGTCAGAGCTAAATGTGTGCTGTTGGTTGGAGGAAAGCTGAAATAAGACAAGCCATTCCTTGCATGGCCACCATGTTTCACATGGCAGGCTGAACACCGGGCTCCCCTGCCATGGGTAAAAGCCTAGCCATGGCTGGAGAAAGCTTCAATTAGCCCATGGGTGAGTGAGCCACCCATTGCCTCCCCTGCAGCTGCTAAAATCACAGTATGGGTGCATGGAGACTGACAGGTGCTTAGCACAGCCTATTTTACCTCCCATCCCTTTCATGGCAGGCTGTAAAATTATGGCCAATGTTGCCTTATCCTTTTTGATGTTCTGCAGCACCTGACAGGGTTGTCCACACCCTCCTTTGCCAATGCTTGTCCACTGTTGTTCCAATGTGGTGTGACTGCTCTCACCTGGTTTCATTTAATCAGAGCCAGAAAATCACTTGTAATGAATCACTTTCCTGTTTCTGCACCATTATCACTGGTGTCCCGTAAGGATCAATCCTTGTCCCCTTCTATTTTTCATCTATATACTGTCACTCAAACACAATCATCCAAAGGCATGCCATTCATTTTTACATGTATGCTGACATCTTACCTCACCAGCGCCCCTCCCCACTCCTGCTAAATTATCAGATTGCTTCTGTGACATCCAGTTGATGATGCTGGACAAGCAGAGATTTCCTCCAATTAAACATGGGGAAATTGAAACCATCATTTTGTTTCATTATTGCAAACTCTTCCTTAGCGACTGACTTCATCCCTCTGCCTGCCAACAGTTTTAAATTAAACCAGTCTGCTTACATATGGCATATTTTACCCTGCGATGAACTTCCAAACTCATATTTGTGCCATCACTAAGATTGCTTACTTGTAGCATTGCCCAACTTCACCTGTTCTAGTTCATCTTCTGCTGTCCCTTCATTAGTGTATTCTTACCTTTAGACTCAACTCAATGCACTCCTGACTGGTCTTCTACGTTTTACCCACTCAAGTGTAGTGCATCCTGGCTATGCCAGTAGCTGTCACAAGTTTTGCTTTGGATACACACATGTATCAGACTCCAATAGAGGGCAGAGACATAGAAAAGGCGAGATCAGAAGTGAGGGGAAAAAATAAGCAAACAGATACAATAACAACAGGAAGTGTGGTGGAGCCAGTGAGATAGAGTGACTTGTTATTTGGGGATGATCTGATGGAGACACTCTTTTCTTACCTCATTTATGCTGTGATTAATTGCATCAGAGTGTAGGCTGAAAAAGGGTCCATCCTCTCTGCTGCACTGATGCAAATCTCAGAATTAGAACATGATGTCATCCATCTCAAACTCTATTACTTTCAACTTCCCATTCAATCTTCTAAATGGATGCTTGCATTAATCAGGCACATTTGTCAGGATCAACTGATTCAGGAAAAAATGTTTTATTAAAGGTAAACTGCAGCTTTGATTTCATTGACAGACGCAAAGTCATATCTTTGGATTTCTTACAGGGATATATTTATTTTGCACATTGTTCTTGTGAAACCTTATGGAATCCTCAAAGGGCAAATTATGCAACAATCTTCTGAAGTTTGAAGTCATGTGGTTAACTATGAGAATCTGATTATTTAGAATGCACATGTAGGGGGAAGAAGCAGCAGGAAACTGCACTGGAATTTAGGAATAGAGCCAGTCCATCACAACAGCACCCAACTTGTGGGAGGTAATAACAAGCAGACTTTCCAGGATCTCTTCCATGAGACAGCTTTTGGAGCATGCGCTTCAGTCATGAGGATCTTGAGGTGCTATATTGGAGCAAGATCTTCAGGGAACATCAAAAGCATGAACAGCTGAGAGTGGCACAGAGGGTCATCATGGTTTTAAACTTTCACACCTCAAAGTACCTCATTGTGAAACACATTAAAGATTGGGCAACCTCAGATTTAACTTGCTTTGCTGACTTAACAGAGATTGACCAGGTTTCCCAAGCTTCAGCAGAGCCAGCAACTGAAAGGAGGTAATAGTTTTGGGGTGACGTCAAGTGCCTTTACACATTGCTTGTGGGGCAGGAAGAGGAGCAGTTTCTCCTGGCCCAACCAAACGCTCTCAACGTCAGTCAAACCTCCACTCCCCATACAAAGATACAGAAACACCCAGGATTGGGGGTCAAACCCCCACGTGTCCCATCCCCTCCTGCTGAGTTCAGGAATCAAATCTACCCACTCCTGTGACCTGCCGTATAGGCCTTCCTGAATGATTGGAAGCGAAACCTGTCAATTAGGATAACTTCCAAGGAGGGAACCTATTAAGTGGAAAAGATACACATTGTGATTGTACAGGGAGACCCGGCCTTACAGGCTTTCCATCCAAAACTCCCTGCGCCGCCTACTTAACACACCCATGTTAATATCCAGGCCCATGCTTATGTTTTAACTCAAAACAACATATCATAAGTATTGTAAAATCAAAGAGATACATGGGTTTCAGTGAGAAAAATAGATTGTCTGGCTAAATGTGACCAGCGGAAAGGAAAGCTACTGTGTGTCTAGCTTTCTTCCAGGTAAAATATAGATAACTTAGGTCAGCCATAGTTCATAGAATAAAATGGAATTTGTAGATGTGTACTTAGATTCATTTGGAAATATTAAAGTCTGTCAGAAATCTCATGATAGGATAAAAAGTTAGAAAGTCCTACTGATGATAGGGTTTGAGTACATGACTCAGACTGCAATGTCCCTGAACTTTAACAAGTCTAACAGCTCTAAATCAAAGTATAATCTCCAAAACCACGCCGAGGATTGCACACACGAACATTATTGAAGTTACACAGATGACAACCTTAAAGGTAAATTCAATCATATTACTGTGAAATATCAGAACCAGGATGTTAGCCAATATCTTCCAATTAGGAATGTTTATACAATCTATCCTACTTCAAGAATAAAATGGGTATGCTTTTTGCATTTTATTTGTAATATATAGGAAGGAGAAGCAGGAGGCATTAAAAAAAATTGGCATCATCTGATCTATTAATCAAATATGAGATATTCAATTAAATATTCAGAAGTATGGTCCCAACTGGATGGTGTAAGTATATCTAGTTTATAAATTATCCAATCAAAGTTCACAGTTCACATAAATGTTAAGGCAAATGGTTTATTAGAGTTCTTTATCCAAATACTGAAGTTGCAGTTCCCATTAAAAAGGCCAACAGTTGTACTGTAACCAATTAATTCATTTAACTAAAGGTTGGGTGAATAGCTTCTACAAAATAAGATCAATGGTTTTGAGACGTTTAAACACTGTATGGAATGCAATGTTTCCTAGGCTACCGAGACCAAGGAAGCAAACTACGGAAGTCAGACAAATCAAGATTGTGTGCGTGTTGGAAAGTTAGATAGATATCCTGGTTTTCAACTCAATTATCTTGGGGACAGGGAGAAACAAGTAAAACCATTCATTGGAAGATTAAACATGTTTGTCTCATGATAGTGAAAGGTCTGCATGGTGCATGAAAGTGTAGCATCAAAATTATTCCATTCCTTTATTCATTTATCTAAATTATTGATTTCACAAATCAAGATTTTGAAACACATTCTACGACAATTGTTGCTAATGATCCTCAGCTTTGTGGGGAATGTGTTATAATTTCTTAATGCCAATTTCTATTCCAGATTTCATACAACAGAAATTGTACGTGAATTGTTCAAAACAAGGAAAATTGGGGTTGGGGTCAAATTTGAACATGGGTAAATGGGTAAAAAAAAAAGCACGCTGGGAGTCTGACTCCAATCCACTGACTTCAGTGGGACAAAGGTCGGAAGCCATAGGTCAAGGGGCGGAAGCCAACCCACTCCCAGGAGCCAGATTGACATTTTTTATCTTGACGAGGCTGGAAGCCTTGTATTTATCCTACTTTGCAAGTTTCACTGTTGCCAGTTGGTTTCCCAAGCAGCAGCAGGAGCAAGGGAAGGATAGCCTCAGAGAAAAGGCAAGTGCCTTCACAGGAATGCTTCGTCCTACCTCCACATAAGCCACTGCCACCCACCCCACAGTTAAAGATTAGTCCTCTCCCTCCGCCTCCCTTTCCGCCCAGGGTCAGGATCAGGTGCCTACTCACTCCATGGTCATTGATACTATCTACCTGATCCATATGGCTTTCTCCAGAGTGCACCTCACCTAACAGGAAGCCAGGCCTGTCAATCAAGAAGACCTCTAGGAGGAGAACAAGTTAATAATATAAAACACAATGTAGCATGCAAAGAAACCCAGACTTCTGAGTTTACCATACATTATGGGGATTCCTCTGTTCCAACCATGTCAAAATGTTAAAAATCCAACCCCCACCGCGTGATTTTATTGTACAGCAAAATTACAACAAAATTCGGTATTTTAATGCTCGCGGTACCCGGTTTATCACCAGTCTTCCATCATAACTTAAAGATGCAAACAACCATGGATCAGCTGAGGACCATTCCACAGCATAGACACTATCTTCATGTTCTTCATATGTGGCTATTATGCTGTCCTGTAGTGGTTCTTTCCTGCAAAGAAAAATCGATAGATAGCTAACTATTTTAGCACTTACTAGATGACCCGATGCAACTTAAAACACCATTTAATGGGTAAGTCCCTTCAACCTCATCATATATCACTATATATAGTATAACGTAAAGGATAACCTCGGCTAAATCCATCAAGCCACAAGCGCAATCAAATCAGGTAACTTGGTTTGATATGGTAACAGGTGTACACAATCCAATATTTAATTTTCTCCTCGACCCACCCAATACAGATTTTTCAGCCCTTTGTGTTCTCAGTATCCACCACTTGGTGCAACATCTGTCACCACTGTTTCCATATGATCGAAGTATTATTTGTACAAATAGTTAAATTACTGTCCTCTTATTCTTTTATATAACTATATCATGTTAAAGTCTTACATAAAATATTTGATTTATTACTGTCACATGTATTGGGATACAGTGAAAAGTATTGTTTCTTGTGCTATACAGACAAAACATACCACTCACTGAGTACATAAGGGAGAAGGAAAGGAGGGGGAAATAGACTGTTTGTCCACAATCCTTAATTCTTGCCGTTGCCTTTTTTGGTTACACTTGTGCCAACCTACCCCAAATTAAATTTCCATACGATTTTGATTCTACTTTGCTACAGCAGTTACAATAAAATGTAGTTTCAGGCTCAGTCTAACGATTAAGTTTATCAAGCAAGTTTAAATCTTTCTCACAATTCCATCATCATTTTGTATCAGTCAGCCTCAGGAGTTCAGATGAACAAGGGGCAATAGTAACAGTTGTTTTTCAAACCAGAGGAAAGTATATGGTGGTGCCTCCCCATGGGTATGTGTTAAGACCAGTGATCTGGTCCACATGCACGGACTTCAGTAGACATGGCATAATTTCAAAGCTTGCAGAGGATATAACACTTGCCAAAATAGCAAAAGTGAAGAGGACAGTAACAGAGTTCAGGATTACATAGACTGGTGAAATGGGAAGGCACATGGCAATAAAATCTATTGTAGAGAATTATGAAGTGATGCATTTTGGAATGAAGCATAGGAGAGAATAAACATTTTTAAGGAGGAACGGAGAGACTCAGTGTTATGTGCAGAAATCTTTGAAGGTGGCAAGACAATTCGAGAAGAGTGATTTTTTAAAAATCAGCTCTGTGATTAATAGAGGCACAGAGTATAAAAACAGAGAAGTTATGCCAAACATGCAGTCACTGTTGTAATATAGGAAACATGGAAGCTAATTTTACACAGCAAATTCCCATAAACAACAATAACCAGATTTGTATTTTTGAGATGTTGATTGAGGGATAAATATTGGATTGGAAATTGGGATAACTTCCCTTCTTTTCTTCAAAGTAGTACAATAGGATATTATACAACTACCTGAGCAGGCAGGTGAGGCTTTGGTTCACCTTCTCATCCTAAAGACAGCACTTTGACAGTACAGGACTCCCTCAGTTCTGTACAAGAGTTCACTATTGCTTTTTCTGCTCAAGTTCTGAAGTGGGACTTGAACCCAAAACATTGTGTCTCAGACCTCATGACCTTGTATATTTAAGCAAATGCAGTTTGTTGTATTGACCGTCATTCACAGAAGCATTATTCAGGGAACACATGAATAATGAAGGGAACATTTTCTGGTCACATGTTTTATCCTGACAAGAACTGAGTACTGTAGTTCAATTATTTTTTTTTAAGGTAAAGCTAGTGTCCTGCTGAATTGTGAGAGTCTGAAATGCACACTAAGCAACAGATTCATTCAGGTCAACCTACTTCATCATATACTTCTGGCTGCCTATTCACATATGCATGGCACAACATGGGTGCAAAATCTCACTTACAGTTGCACTGACATAATTAGTCTGATAATAAAAAATTATGACCAATTTTGGTGAAGTTTTTTTTCCATCTTATGGTGGAAAGAATAAATGAGTTATTTTTCCAAAGGAAAAAATCATTGCGATTATATAACTGTAATAGTACGATCCACAAACATGTGGAGATAAAATCAAGGTAGCTTCAGTCATAATAGATATCAAAAGCAAAATAATTCTTGCCCTGTCAAGTCAATTAATATTTCAGCATGGGTTTAGAGTCAAAAGGGCAAGTTCCAAGTACCAATTCAGAAACTGAACACACAATCCAAGGTGACATTTCAGTATAGTACTGACTTGAGTGCCATAATGGCTTTCAGATGAGACATTATGCCAAGGTCCTGTTTCCCTGCTAATGTGGAAGTAAACAATCCCTTAGCACTATTCAAAAAGCGGGAGAGTTGTTGCAGTATTCTGACCAATATCCCTCAGACGATGATAATATAGATGGATCTAGTCATTCATTTCATTGCTGAAATGAGACCATGAAATCTTGTGTGCCTGTATCACAACAGTGAGCACACGTGAAATGTGTTGGGTAGGGGCATTTCATAGACATGAAAGAGGTTAGTTAAATGAAAGTGCTTTCCATCTTCTTGTTATATAGTTGCAGTTCATAATGCTCTTTTTAAAGTTCTGAATTATGTTTAAAATATAACTTCCAAATATAATACAAAAAAGCAACTTTAAACAATTAGGTGAAGTGGCACAGTGGTTAGCACTGTTGCCTCACAGCTCCAGGGACCTGGGTTCGATTCCCAGCTTGGGTCACTGTCTGTGTGGAGTTTGCACGTTCGCCTGTGTCTGCGTGTGTTTCCTCTGGGTACTCTGGTTTCCTCCCACAGTCCAAAGAAGTGCGGATTAGGTTGATTGGCCATGCTAAATTGCCCCTTAGTGTCCCAGGATGCATAGGTTAGATGGATTAGTGGGATAAATATATGGAGTTACGGGATTGGGCCCTGGGTGGGATTGTTGTTGATGCAGACTCAATGGGCCGAATGGCCTCTTTCTGCACGGTAAGGTTTCTATGATTTCTAATTAGAAATGGTTACCAATACTGGAAATACTTTTATTAACAGCAGTAAAAATGAGAGTTTTTAAAAATTTGGACACAATTTAGTGAACTTAATTGCAAATTGCTAACCAAGTTAATTTTATAATGGTTTTACTGTCTTTCTTTAAAAAAGTAAACTGTGACTATCAATAATACAGGCAATGTCCAGTTCAGTGAAATAGTACTGTTAATTGGTCAACAGTTAACCTAAATTTTAGTTGAAATTGTCAGCTTTAGTGATGTTATTCAACAGTAACCACAGGCATTGAAATCCTCAATGATAAACAGTAATGAACTAATTACTATGACCAAAGAATGCCATTTACAATTTTCTCATTTATAATTAAATGTTCTCATTTATAGACATATTTAACAGTCATTAAATGTACACAGGTTGAAACCATAAAGAATTGGTTCATCAAGATTTCAAATTCTTCAATCCCTAATTATAATGACACCTATTATCTTCCGAACGTATGAAAATCAATGATTGTCTAATAGAGAAGACACACTGGGGTCCAATAGTAAAATAGTTATCCTCGAGTTGGATCCAAATAACTGTTTATGATATGGGATGTGCCAGTTGCAAACATTTATTCAGTAGGAAAAGTGTGAGGTGATTCACTTTGGAAGGAGTAACAGGATTACAGAGTACTGGGCTAATGGTAAGATACTTGGTAGTGTGGATGAACAGAGAGATCTCGGTGTCCACGTGCATAGATCCCTGAAAGTTGGCACCCAGGTTGATAGGGTTGTTAAGAAGGCATAAGGAGTGTTAGCTTTTATTGGTAGAGGGATTGAGTTTTGGAGCCAGGAGGTCATGTTGCAGCTGTACAAAACTCTGGTGCGGCCGCACTTGGAAGTATTGCGTACAGTTCTGGTCGCCGCATTATAGGAAGGATGTGGAAGGACAAAGAACAAAGAACAGTACAGCACAGGAAACAGGCCCTTCGGCCCTCCAAGCCTGTGCCGCTCCTTGGTCCAACTAGACCAATCGTTTGTATCCCTCCATTCCCAGGCTGCTCATGTGACTATCCAGGTAAGTCTTAAACGATGTCAGCGTGCCTGCCTCCACCACCCTACTTGGCAGCGCATTCCAGGCCCCCACCACCCTCTGTGTAAAAAACGTCCCTCTGATATCTGAGTTATACTTCGCCCCTCTCACCTTGAGCCCGTGACCCCTCATGATCGTCACCTCCGACCTGGGAAAAAGCTTCCCACTGTTCACCCTATCTATACCCTTCATAATCTTGTACACCTCTATTAGATCTCCCCTCATTCTCCGTCTTTCCAAGGAGAACAACCCCAGTCTACCCAATCTCTCCTCATAGCTAAGACCCTCCAGACCAGGCAACATCCTGGTAAACCTTCTCTGCACTCTCTCTAACGCCTCCACGTCCTTCTGGTAGTGCGGCGACCAGAACTGGACGCAGTACTCCAAATGTGGCCTAACCAGCGTTCTATACAGCTGCATCGTGGAAGCATTGGAAAGGGTGCAGAGGAAATTTACCTGGATGTTGCCTGGTATGGTGGGAAGGTCTTATGAGGAAAGGCTGAAGGACTTGAGGTTGTTTTCGTTAGAGAGAAGAAGGTTAAGAGGTGACTTAATAGAGGCATACAAGATGATCAGAGAATTAGATAGGGTGGATAGTGAGAGCCTTTTTCCTCAGGTGGTGATAGCTAGCTCGAGGGGACATAGGTTTAAATTCAGGGGTGATAGATTTAAGACAGATGTCAGAGGTAGGTTCTTTACTCAGAGAGTAGTAAGGGCGTGGAATGCCCTGCCTGCAGCAGTAGTGGACTCGCCAACATTAAGGGCATTTAAGTGGTCATATGGATGATATTGGAATCGTGTAGGTTAGATGGGCTTGAGATTGGTTTTACTGGTCGGCGCAACATCGAGGGCCGAAGGGCCTGTACTGCACTGTAATGTTCTATGCTCTATCAAAATGCTTTCTGGTTCTACTATGGGTGTAAAGGTACATTAATTAGGAACAGAAGTGAAATAGGAATAGGGTAGATTAATCCTTGACGCTGAATTCTTTTGTCAAGGTTTTATCATGCTGGGAATGCCCTGGGTAAAACTAATTTATCAAGTGGTGGAAAATTTTCCCATGAAATATTTTATCTTGTGCTGTGGACTCGCATCGATTAGGATTGGGTTGAGGTTATCTCAACTCATTCTACAGAACCAGATGGAAGAAGCCAAGCTGAAGTTCAACACAAGTCCGAGAGATAAGAGGTCAGCGTTCTGTAAACTGAACAATTCTTTGTTATCCTATCTTAAATATGTAAAGTTGATGAAGTGTGGGTTAATTACTGTACTGCATTAGAGTTCCATTTGTCTCAAATTTATTAAATATTTTTGTTAATGACAATGGTTATTCAAAGGTACTCTACAGATAAGAATAATTGTGTAAGAGTCATTACATTTTAGGTGTTTGTTTATGGTGGGAAATTTATGCTCCTCCATCACCGGCATGAAGCCTCTGACCACAGTAACAGAGTTACTCGACAATCACCAGGCAAGACTGTTCTCTTCCTGTTGGGGAGCACTTCAGCGGTCACGGGCATTCGGCCTCTGATATTCGGGTAAGCGTTCTCCAAGGCGGCCTTCGCGACACACGACAGCGCAGAGTCGCGGAGCAGAAACTGATAGCCAGGTTCCGCACACACAAGGACGGCCTCAACCGGGATATTGGGTTTATGTCACACTATTTCACATAAATATTTCTGCTTTTTTCCTCCTGAGTCTTTATCATGCGATCCTAGAATCAGAATTTATGTCACACTATTTGTAACTCCCACAGTTGCATGGACCTGCAGAGTTTCACTGGCTGTCTTGTCTGGAGACAATACACATCTTTTTAGCCTGTCTTGATGCTCTCCCCACTCCCATTGTTTTGTTTCTTAAAGACTGGATTAGTTGTAAGTATTCGCATTCCAACCATTATTCATGTAAATTGAGTCTGTGTCTTATAAATTCTGTTTGTGAACAGAATTCCCACTCACCTGAAGAAGGGGCTCAGAGCCTCGAAAGCTTGTGTGGCTTTTGCTACCAAATAAACCTGTTGGACTTTAACCTGGTGTTGTTAAACTTCTTACACAGTAACAGAGACAAAGCTAAAGGACTGTCCCGATTTTCCAATTTGAACTTGTTCACTAGCTAGGCTCCACACTGGGGGAGAGCCAGGTAAAAGTATTCAGTTGTTTTTAAAGCTACATTTTCTGTTTCCCCAAACTCTGGAGAAAACATTATAATTCAGTACACAAACCTGCATGCCAATTGAAATGAATAACAAATTCCTCCAACTTCTATATTAGAGTAACAGACTGACTGGCAGTTTCTCCAAAGAGTTTGCACAGGTCGACATGAAATCAATGTTTGGTGGACTCTGAACTTTTCAAACTGAGCTTTAGGTATTTTGAAGTAGGATAATGCCTTTAAAATTATATTTATAACCTGCTTTGAACTGTAGACTGAAAAACAGCAATAATGTACAGCTTGTTCTTTATAAGTCCATTAGTATTCATTGCTCAGCTTACATTGCCCTGAGGGCATTAATAGTTAACTGAGAAACTGGAGGAGGAGGAGGGTTTCCTCTGGGTTTTCAGTCCTGTCCCGTGGCCACTAAGTTAGTATACCCAAATTATATTATATCATCAATACGGATTAGTCTGTTAGCACTACTATAGAACTCCTCACATTGTCTATCAATTGCTGGTGTTTTTAAAATTAATAAGTAGCTAATAATAATAAATTTTTAAAAGATTGTGACAGGTTACTTACTTTTCTTCATTGTGATTGTCTTCTTGGTCGCTTAAATCATCATCATCCACTAGGTGGCCGAAGGGCTCTGACGAAATAGAAACCATGTTGGAAAGAATGACTCTGCTGTCACTGCTGGCAGTCAGCACCAACTGATCGTGTGAATGATTGTATCGGACACTCCATACCCTGTGTACAAAATAGTAAAACATTTTCAGTCCATTAATAAAGTTCAAAGTGTGATCAGTAAGTTTGCGGACGACACAAAGATTGCTGGAGTTGCGGATAGTGATGAACATTGTCAGAGAATACAGCAGGATATAGATAGGCTGGAATATTGGGCGGAGAAATGGCAGATGGAATTTAACCCAGATAAATGCGAAGTGATGCATTTCGGTAGATCTAATGTAAGGGGGAACTGTACAATATATGGCAGAACCATCAGGAGTATAGACACACAGCGGGACCTGGGTGTACAAATCCACAGATCCTTAAAGGTGGCAGCACAGGTGGAGAGGGTGGTGAAGAAGGCATATGGCATGCTTGCCTTTATTGGACGGGGCATAGAATATAAAAGTTGGCATATGATGTTGCGGCTGTATAGAACATTGGTTAGACCACATTTGGAATACTGCGTCCAGTTCTGGTCGTCACACTACCAGAAGGACGTGGAAGCTTTGGAGAGAGTACAGAAAAGGTTTACCAGGATGTTGCCTGGTATGGAGGGTCTAAGCTATGAGGAGAGATTGGGTAAACTGGGGATGTTCACCCTGGAAAGACAGAGGATGAGGGGGGCGACCTAATAGAGGTGTATAAAATTATGAAGGGCATAGATAGGGTGAACAGTGGGAAGCTTTTTCCCAGGTCGGAGGTGACGAACACAAGGGGTCACAGGTTCAAGGTGAGGGGGGCAAGGTTCAACACAGATGTCAGGAGGATGTATTTTACACAGAGGGTGGTGGGGGCCTGGAATGCACTGCCAAGCAAGGTGATTGAGGCGGACACGCTGGGATCGTTTAAGACTTATCTAGATAGCCACATGAACAGACTGGGAATAGAGGGATACAAACGAATGGTCTAGTTAGGCACATGAGCGGCGCAGGCTTGGAGGGCCGAAGGGCCTGTTCCTGTGCTGTATTGTACTTTGTACTGCCACTGAATCCCGATAAACGAAAAGAGTTCCCGTACCATCTGAGTGAGTGCCAGTTGTACTGTTCCATGTTTGCACAACAAATTATTTATTTGATTGAAGTTCGTTACTATGGTGAGAAATTATTTTGTCTATATGGCTAGTGTCTGAAGAAACCAGTCTGAGGGTTGCTCCAAATTGGACCTTGGGTCTTATTACCATCATTCCTGCGAACCATGGATGACAATTGGACAGCACACCAGGTTGGCCCTTCATAAGATCTGCCAGCTCAGGTTCTGAGCCAGCTCGCAGCTTTTGGGAGGCTGAGACATATTGGAGTTTAAATCATAGAATCCCTACAGTGCAGAAGGAGGCCATTCAGCCTAACGAGTCTGCACCAACAACAATCCCACCTCGGTCCTATCCCCACATATTTACCCCACAATCCCTCCAACAAAGAACAAAGAACAATACAGCACAGGAACAGGCCCTTCGGCCCTCCAAGCCCGCGCCGCTCCCCGGTCCAGGATTGAATCCTGAATCCAGGATCCCCGCCCAATTTTCCAGCCTATCTACATCCTAATATCCTATCCACCGAGCTGTCCCTCACAGCTACGATGCTTTGTTCATCACAACCTATTAACTCACCCCCACCCCCTCCATTCCAGACCATGTGATCTCCAGGGAGAGGCGAAAACCCAGAGTGAAAACCCCAGGGCCAATATGGGGAAAAAAAAATCTGGGAAATTCCTCTCCGACCCCCTGTGGCGATCGAAACGAGTCCAGGAGATCACACTGGCCCTGATCAGAAAATGCTTCCCAACCCTATTCATTTCCACTTCTGCTTTACGAACACCATCTGAATTCCCTGCCCCCGAGACAGGTTCCCACTATCCGCAGTCTCGCTCTGTACTGGCACCAGCAAGATGATCATAGAATGAAGCCTGCTACGCTCCTTGCATTGAAGTATAAGCACTCCAGACCTCCAGGCCCAGTGAGGTCGTCCTCCCCCAGAGTGCTCTTCTTCTTTGCCAGCCTTGTCCCAGCCCCAAGCTCGTCCCCAGCCTCCACACTTGTAGACCTAATATTTTGATCCCCACCCCCCTGCCATACTAGTTTAAACCCCCCCGAACTGCACTAGCAAAGCTCCCAGCCAGGATATTTGTGCCCTTCCAACTTAGTTGTGACCCCTCCCTCTTGTACAGGTGCCATCCTCTCCTGAAAACTTCCCATTGATCTATGAAAATGAAGCCCTCCCTCCTGGACCAGTCCTTTAGCCAGGCATTCATTTGTACCAACTCCCTATTCTTAGCCTCACTGGCACGAGGCATTGGGAGCAGCCCAGAGATGGCCACCCTAGTGACCCTACTTTTTAACCTATTTCCCAACTCCCTGAATTGCTCTCTTAGGATCCCCCTACTCTTCCTATCTACATCATTTCCACCAATGTGTATAATGACATCCGTTTCTTTATCTTCCCCTTTTAATATGCCTCCTATCCGCTCGGAGACATCCGTGACCCCAGCACCAGGTAGGCAGACTACCATCCTGGAGTCCCGTTTGCACCCACAGAATCGCCTGTCTGTGCCTCTAACTGATGCATCCCCCACCACTATCGCTCTCCTAACCCCTCTCTTCCCTTTCCGGGCCACAGAGCCTGACTGTGTGCCAGTGACCTGGTCACTGTGTCTTACCACTGGAGAGGCACACTCCTCCACACTATCCAAAACAATATACCTGTTTTGGAGTGGGACAACCACAGGTGACCCCTCTTCTAACTGTTCACTCCCCTCCCCTCTCACACCTGTCACCAAGCCCTTCCTATTTTGAGAGACCGCCACTGGAGTACTCCCTGGTACTTTACCCTTCTGCCCTTTACTCCTCCTAACTGTGACCCACGTGTCTTCCTGCCGATGCCCCGGTGTAACTAGTTGCCTATAACTGCTGTCAATTTTTCTCCCATTTTCCCTGACTAGACTAAGGTCAGCGATCTGCAGCTCCAGTTCCATGACACGGTCCCTCAAGAGCTGCAGTTCCACACACCTGGCACATATGTGAACCTCTGGGAAGCTAGGTGTTTGCAGGAACTCCCACATCCCACATCGGAAGCACTGAACTGGCCGATCACTCATACCTGCCCTTATCCTTTATAGGGTTGGATAAAAAATAACTAACCTTGCCTCGCCCTTTCAGCCTAAGCCCTGTGAGCCAAAGCCCTTATAGTTCACACTCTGCTTCCCACAGCCCTGTGAGCCAAAGCCCTTATAGTTCACACTCTGCTTCCCACAGCCCTGTGAGCCAAAGCCCTTATAGTTCACACTCTGCTTCCCACAGCCCTGTGAGCCAAAGCCCTTATAGTTCACACTCTGCTTCCCACTCACTCCACTGCCCGCTCCCGACGCTGCCCGCTGTATAGTGCAGCCGGCTTTTTATGCTCCCGGCGAACGCCCCAGGTAACTGCCTTTTATACTAAGACTCAACCTCCCAGAATCCCCTTCAGCTGACCTCACTTCCTCAATTCAAACCCCTGAAAAAAGCCCGCGAAATATACAAGGAATACCCTTAAGTGAATAAATGAATAATTAAATCACTTCTTTGCTTACTCTCAGCACTCCTGCTAAGACTCTCTCCCCCAGTCTCACTCCAGTCAAACCTACACATCCCATGACATTAAGGGACAATTGAGCATGGCCAATGCACCTAACCTGTATATCTTTGGACTGTGGGAAAAAACTGGAGCATCCGGAGGAAACCCATGCAGACACGGGGAGAATGTGCAAACTCCACACAGACAGTGACCCAAGCTGGGAATCAAACCCACGTCTCTGGAGTTGTGAGGCAGCAGTGTTAACCACTGTGCCACCCACGGAGTTAGGCTGGCAGCGATTGCACGGCTAATGTGGGGTCAGGAGCAGTACTGCAGCTCTTCCCATGTCTACAGTGAGACAAGTTTTTTAAAAAACTTAACTTTTGTAGATGGCGACTAGCCTACTTCCTACAAAATTTGGGAGTGGGATCCTAAAACAGATGCATCAGGCAGATACTCTGAATCAGGTATGGGATAATGCCTGCTATCACTCATTTAGCACCCAGCATGGTCAATTGCCCTCCCTATATCATTAAGAGTTTCATCTTTGTATGTAAGCAATATTTTACAATGTTGCTTATTAGTCTATGCTAACCATGCAATGCTACAGAAAAATCACCTCCTCACAAATCCTGCAATAACTTACAAGGCAGTGATTTTAAAAAAACACTTATGCTCATACTTTCCATTATTAATTTTCATTTATTTTTCAGTACTACATCTCCCATTTCATTGCTCATCTGTCACCGGGACTTGGTGAGTGGTTTCCAATGTTTATCTAAGTCCTGTTTTAACTAAAATGTGACAACCATTCGCTCATTACTCTAATACAGCAAGTTTATTGAAGTAATTTTTCAAATGATTGAGACACAGTGAAGAAACATAGGCCGTGATTCTCCCAAAAGTGTTGAATTGGTGGGAGAACTGTTCTAAATCCCGACTGTTCCGTCAGTTCAGCTTCTCACTCGAATCTCCGCACTCTTTGCGCTGAAGAGGTCCCAGTCGGGAATCACATTAAAAACCCGGGGATGGGGGGTGGGGGGGCCTATTCACGCCAGAATTTGACAGTCCTGGAGCTCTGTGCATGCGCAGTGGCCCCAAACTGTCAACCTCCCATTTGCTGGCCAGCTCGATCACTGCCCAGCCTGGGACCTCCGCAGTGCTGCCCTTCCAGCCCCCCCACCCCCCCCCCCCCCCCACAGCCCGATCACAGCCCCCACAGCAATTTCCAGGCCAGCCCCAACCTCCGCCCCCCCCCCCACCCCGTCCCAGAGCGGCCCGATGTCCAGCGCCCCGCATCCAGCAGTGGCGATCCCCCCACCCCTCGGGGTCAGACCCTCCCCGGAGGCAGGGCCCAGCCCCACCCCCCCACCCCACCCCGATCGCTGCCTTCCCTCCATCCCGGATCGATCGCCATGCAGAGTATCAGCAATCCACCAATCGACCAATCGCCCCTAGAACCCACCCACAATAGGTCCTGTCCCTTTGGCACTGCCTGATGCCCAGTGGGCAGTGCCAAGGTGCCCAGGGGGCACCACCCCCCGCCACCCGACCCCCTGGGGGGGCCCCGATTGCCCCCCCTTCATTCCGGGGGTCTCCCGAACATGGGGAGCCGGAATGAAGTACTCCTGGCGGGGTGGGAGAGTCAATCAGGACCTGAAAGGTCCCAATAATGAACAAATACACATATTTAAAATACATGCAGAAAAGATTTAAATGACTTACCTGCCTTCCCGCTAATTTCCAGCATGGTCTGACCAGCGACTGTTCGCCTGCTCTGCGAGATGCACATGCGTTCCCAGCGCATGCGCAAATCTCTGTTCAAGGCCGCAGAAGCGCATCTCCCACCACGACCCACCAGAAAAGTTGCGGGTCGCAGTGGGAGAATCGCGGCCATAGTCTCTGATAGAATTTCAAAGTATTCATCGTATTACAATTTTTTATGATGCAAGTGACTTTGTTTTTCTTCCCCTCCCAAAAAAACTAATTTTTGCTTCAATTTTTCTTGCTGTTTACACAATTGTATCAAAGTGGTTGAGTTCTAATGGCATGGGAATATGGTTGAAGAACAGTTTCTGATGTCTTTGTCGACCTAATTTTAACTTCACCACTCCTCTTCTGAATCTATTTCTCTCTTCTCTGCCACTCCTCTCCCTTAACTTTCCTGTTACTTTCATCACTATCACACTACTTCTTTTTTTACTAGAAGTATGACTTTAACCAGATAAGAATACATGAATGTCTGCAGTCTGCATTTGAGGTAATTAATTAAGAGAAAATGTGGCCCCCAAACACTTTCACACTGCTACCTATGCACTAGCAGCATGAGTGGTATCCTCCACTAACAAGATGCTGCCGTCAAGCCAAAGAAACATTCTGCCTATCACACAAATAAATAAGATGGTATATAAATTCAGTGCCGGTATAATGCTAGGTGCGTCAGCCATACATTCTAAAGACTGGCGGATCACATCAAACAGCATGTCCCTTCTGTGTCCGCAACAGGCACAAAGTACAGACCAGACCTAACCAGCCTGAGCTTGTAAAACTCAAAACATAGTGCCCAACATTAGATGTGATTCTGCAAATGGACAACATTTTCTAAATAATCTTCAGTTCGCTAAATATTACGCTGAGAACAAATTTTAAGATTATCAGTTGGGCTCACAGTGTGGCACATGTGTGTGTACTGGAAGCAAACAGAAAGAACATCTACACACATTGCGTCAGTTTAAGTGAAACAAAGTACATGATAGTCATTCGCTGGTTCATTCCTCAAGGCAATACCTTGACCCGAGTTAAGCTACCCGATTTAAATGATCAAACTATGCTTGGCAGTTAGAATTGGAATGAAGAAAAATGTCCTCATTAGCCCCTCTTTGTATCTTTTTCTCCTTCCATTTCATGTGTTCAAAGTTTTTCTGTCTCAGCTATACATGATTAATATGTATATTTTCGTCAAAACAGTTAAGAGCTCTGACAAAGGGGGCAGTCAGGAGGGTAGCAGCTGGAGAGTGATGTTTGTCAGAGGGTTGGTAGGGAGGTCGGGGGCGGTGGGGGCGGGGGGGTCAGTGTGTTCAGGTTAGTCAGGAAGTTGAGCAGTAGGGAGGGTTGTTCAGTAGTATCGATACCCAGGAGTAAGGAGTGGTTTTAATTCTTCTAATTTGTCGTGGGTAATTATTCTGGTAAGACAGAACCAGCCAAAGATTGGGATGTAAATTGGAATTTTGAATGGTTCCCAGCGTAGGGTAGTTGTCCAACAGAAGTTTAAATGTCCTGGGCAAATGCCATGCAAGCCTTATGTGGGGACCTCTGGCTGGACGGGTGGGTGGGGATAGAGGAGGGGGGGGGGGGGGGGGGGGGTGCCTGGCGCATCTTTGGAGCACCGCCCTGTTATCATAGAATCCCTGCAGTGCAGAAGGAGACCATTTGGCCCATTGAGCCTGTTCCGACTCAGCATCTTACCTAGACCCACAACCATAATTCTAATCCACCTTACCGACATAACCTGAGACACTAAGGGACAATTTAGCAAGGCCAATTCACCTCACCTGCATATCTCTGGACTGAGCACCCAGAGGAAACGCACACAGACACAGGGAGAACATGCAAACTCCACACAGTTACCCAAGTCCAGAATTGAACCTGTGTCCTTGACGCTGAGAGGCAGCAGCGCCTACCACCGTTCCGCCCAGTATGACGTTCCGGAGATTGCAACTTATGGGCGCATGTTATTTTCCCTTCCTCCATCAAGGATAGTACTTCCATTGGATCACCAGCTTGCGCTATCAGGCTTTATTAACACTTCCCTCATCCTTCTACCCTGTGTCCAAGAAGAAACACTATATATTTTAAAACACACTGTTTCTTGGAACTTAAAAAAGGTACAGAAAACTTAATTAACTCAGCCTACTATTTTACTTGTCTAAATCTTCTATGTACCAAGGACTAGTATATTTTAATGTGTATCCGAGATATGTTGAATAGCCTTCGCAGAAGTCCTCAAAGATCTTTTATAATGTAAGGTTGACATTAAATATCCAAATTACATCAAATGATATATACAGAGTAATTCTGCAATCCAGAGCTCCCAGCAGGGATCAATGCTTGCAAGGATTGCATCTCAGGAATTAATGAATGGAAATGAGGAGCTTCATCCCTTTGATCCTCTCCCTCCAAATGTGATTCTCTGCTGAAGGCATGGAGTCACCTTGTAGTACATATTTTGACATGTATGTTTTAATGCATTACATAAAAATAGACAATTTATTAATTTTATTTAACGTATCATGTTTCAACAATCAAGCCTGATTGTTCACAAATGTGGTTTTAGTGCTGTAATCACACCCAAGAACTAGCTTACACAGTCAAATCTAACCACTTCATCTTCCTATGTGTTATGAGAGACGAGCACACATATTTACACATTCCACTTATACAAGACGGCAATTATGAATGGAAACTCAGGCTCACTGTTGTCCCACGTTAGCTCACAGATGCTAAGTTCATTGTAGCAGATCTATCACTAAATTCAACACAAGCCAGAAATCAAACCTGGAACATTCCTATGTAATTCAGCAGACCAGAATAAGCCCATTTTAGTCATTGAGGTATCAAGAGGGCTCACTGTCTTGTGATAATGTAACTCTATGTGTACATGTGTATTTGTTTGTTATTATCTTGCATTTGGACCCAAATTGGAACCTGTGTTACAGGTTACCAAAGTATTGAAGTACTAATGGTTTGATACATTACTGGACAGTGACAGAATGTAGATGCGCATTGCCATTCAGATCAGAATCTTAGCAAATCCAGCAAAATAAATTTTAACAAATAACAAAAAAGTCTCAAAGGTTTAGTATGAATGCTGGGCTCCCAGCCATGTAACCCAAATTATAATTCCCGTCACAAATGAAACTCATGTGTTTCTAATGGGAAAATGTCATGCGTTTCTTGGAAGGAAGAAAAAATTGTCCCTTACATTTAAACACAGCTCAGGGTGGATAGGACGCAAAGCAATAGTGATGTGCATAAAGAAATCACTGAATTGAATCACCCTGCTACCTTGACCAAGTCATGATGTGGAGTGAACAGAGGAAACACTTACCAGTGGGAATGTTCTTCCAAAGTCTTGACTGGTTCATTAACATTTCTGGTGTCCCAAAACTTCACTTTACAGTCATCGCCACAGCTGGCTAAGTAGTACTGCTTGTTGGGATTGAAGTCAAGGTCTCGTACCAATTGGCCATGGGCATTTTCCATACAGTAAACTTGACTACATGAAAAGAAAGTGTGTAAAGTAGTTCACTTTTGACATGCTTAGTGCAAACATGGAAAATGCTTATTATCTATGAAACAAATAAATGGCATTCTATCCTGCATTTGACAAGAGTCAAAAGCATACTCGTGATTTGGAATTTTCTAAACCTTTTATCAAAATTACATTTATGAGAAACCTAGTTCAGTGAAGCCCCAGCAAGGAATTGGTTTATAATCATATACAGTTGGGATTCTGCTCAAATACCCCAGGTGTTTGGTAGTCTGTCAGGTGCTGTTTTCCCCATCTACTGTACTGTCTTGAAGGCAGTGCCTCGTATTGGGATATGGATCCACCTGTATCAGTTTCCTCACAGTATGTGAGAGTTTGGTTAGAGAACGCTGGTGGTCTATCCAACTGTGAGCTGGACTGAGTGCTGCAGGTCACCACTAACCATGTGCACATAAAGAGCAAAGAGAGAACAAAGCACAATCCAGCATAGGAACAGGCCCTTTGGCCCACCAAACCTGCGTCGATATGCGGTTTCTATCCCTCTTTTCGCTTCCCGTATGTGTTTATCAAGCCACACACACTTAGTCACTCACTTACTCACTCTGTTTGTAGCAGGGATCCCTGTAATTGGGAATGGGAACCTTGATTGTTCCACGTTAATTGCAGTGCCCTGTGCTGGCTAAGGTACAATTAAAAATTGTTTGAAAACAAAGCCACTTCTAGTCCTTATAAATACAACTAAAAATGAAAATCAGGATGAAACAGACAAAATTGAACTGCTGTGACATCATTCTAAGTCTGCAACACTTTAAAGTAGTGCAATAAGTTCATAAACCATAAATTTAAATAAAACCCCCAGTTTTGTTTGTTATTAATTACATACATCACATATCCTGTTCTTCAATTACCAGCTTCTATGATTCATCAAACTTTAATATTTAACACAGTTGCATGAATAACTCAACATCATTTGTGTCTTCAGTCATGCTTAATGATAAATTGTAGTACAATGACATGCAAGTTGACCACAATACTGACAAAGGGTATGACCATTTTTCTTGTCTGTTTCTGCTATTGAAAATTGTTCCATGAGTAACATGGACAATATGCCCCAAAACTTTCAAATTTGTGTCAGTAGAGAACTGTGTTTGATAATACTCACCATGTTTGAATTGTTCTCTCGACACAGACCAGCTTTCACATTGCAAATAGAACATAGAACAGTACAGCACAGAACAGGCCCTTCGGCCCACGATGTTGTGCCGAGCTTTATCTGAAACCAAGATCAAGCTATCCCACTCCCTATCATCCTGGTGTGCTCCATGTGCCTATCCAATAACCGCTTAAATGTTCCTAAAGTGTCTGACTCCACTATCACTGCAGGCTGTCCATTCCACACCCCAACCACTCTCTGTGTAAAGAACCTACCTCTGATATCCTTCCTATATCTCCCACCATGAACCCTATAGTTATGCCCCCTTGTAATAGCTCCATCCACCCGAGGAAATAGTCTTTGAACGTTCACTCTACCTATCCCATTCATCATTTTATAAACCTCTATTAAGTCTCCCATCAGCCTCCTCCGCTCCAGAGAGAGCATTCCTAGCTCCCTCAACCTTTCCTCATAAGACCTACTCTCCAAACCAGGCAGCATCCTGGTAAATCTCCTCTGCACTCTTTCCAGCGCTTCCACATCCTTCTTATCGTGAGGTGACCAGAACTGCACACAATATTCCAAATGTGGTCTCACCAAGGTCCTGTACAGTTGCAGCATAACCCCACGGCTCTTAAACTCCAACCCCCCGTTAATAAAAGCTAACACACTATAGGCCTTCTTCACAGCTCTATCCACTTGAGTGGCAACCTTTAGAGATCTGTGGATATGGACCCCAAGATCTCTCTGTTCCTCCACAGTTTTCAGAACCCTACCTTTGACCCTGTAATCCACATTTAAATTAGTCCTACCAAAATGAATCACCTCACATTTATCAGGGTTAAACTCCATTTGCCATTTTTCAGCCCAGCTTTGCATCCTATCTATGTCTCTTTGCAGCCTACAACAGCCCTCCACCTCATCCACTACTCCACCAATCTTGGTGTCATCAGCAAATTTACTGATCCACCCTTCAGCCCCCTCCTCTAAGTCATTAATAAAAATCACAAAGAGCAGAGGACCAAGCACTGATCCCTGTGGCACTCCGCTAGCAACTTGCCTCCAGTCCGAAAATTTTCCATCCACCACCATCCTCTGTCTTCGATCAGATAGCCAGTTACCTATCCAATCGGCCAACTTTCCCTCTATCCCACACCTCCTTACTTTCATCATAAGCCGACCATGGGGGACCTTATCAAACGCCTTACTAAAATCCATGTATATGACATCAACTGCCCTACCTTCATCAACACACTTAGTTACCTCCTCAAAAAATTCAATCAAATTTGTGAGGCACGACTTGCCCTTCACGAATCCGTGCTGACTATCCCGGATTAATCCGCATCTTTCTAAATGGTCGTAAATCCCATCCCTAAGGACCTTTTCCATCAATTTACCAACCACCGAAGTAAGACTAACCGGTCTATAATTACCAGGGTCATTTCTATTCCCTTTCTTAAACAGAAGAACAACATTCGCCACTCTCCAGTCCTCTGGCACCATCCCCGTGGACAGTGAGGACCCAAAGATCAAAGCCAAAGGCTCTGCAATCTCATCCCTTGCCTCCCAAAGAATCCTAGGATATATTTCATCAGGCCCAGGGGACTTATGCAGACACTGAGATAGCCATTTTTTTAAATTTGTGTTTTACTTTTGACAGTTTATACAATATTTGGGATAGTTTATACAAAATGTTATGAAAACCTTTGAAGGCCATTCAACATAACACATTACCCCAAAAACAGTATTATGGTAGTACATAGTTTCATGATTTGATTAACAATATTTTAAATAAACAGTACAGCAATAATCTCTGAATCTGTGGCAATGAAAACCATTTCCCGTGATACTACAGTGAAGACCTAGGTGGAAGTTTGATGACTGATATCAAACTAGTTATAGCTATCCTTAAATAAACTTCTCCAGTAATAATGCAAAATGGACAGATATTTGGTACAAAGCTCTGACTTCTTGTTCAACTCCATTATGTGGTGAGTTGCTTAAAGATACTGCTTTAAGAAACAGTGTTAGGGTACTGGACAGAACCCCAAGTTACATTAGGAAGCCAGGTGAGATCCCCAAAATTTTTCTTTTTGGCATAAATGTGAGGATAGGATATTTCTCTCCAGGAATGATTCCACTGACAACGTATGGATCTTTTATAGTGAAACAAATTTTATGTAATAACACTGTTTAAATATAAATCTAATAAATGAAGCAGCTTAACCAGTAAGAGTTGCACAATATTTAAAATGAAAGGAAGCAACTTTACTTTCTAGCTATGACTGTTCCATTTCCAAATTCATGCAAAGATCAACACCACTTTTAAATAAATAGTTAGTAAACCCAGGGATATTTGCTATAAATTGTATGAACAGTTTTGAAGTTTTCAGAGAGATTTTGTGGAGAGAGAGTTCTCAGGAAATGCCTCTGACTTTAGCAGCCCTCCAATAGCAATGCCAAAGCTTCTTTCATCCTGCCACAGACCCAGCTCTGCACACTAACCTCATTATCACATGACCCTGTCAACCAACTTCCCAAGCAATCTTTTGTGTAAACAAAAGTCCATTAGCTCGATCAAAGTAACAAATTTTGGCTGAAATTAGTAATTAACTTGCTTTTACAATCCTTGAGCTAAATGTTTACCAGACATACCGACTCCCTGTAGAATGAAGCTGAAACTTTAAACATTCTATAGAAACATAAGAAAACCTATATATATATATATCTATAGCAACTACCTATTATCATCACAACAGTAATATTCTGAACCTGTATTCCTTGAGCAAAAGTAGTTAAAGTGCTTTGATGGGGTTGTTAAGAAGGTGTACGGAGTGTTAGCTTTTATTGGTAGAGGGATTGAGTTTCGGAGCCAGGAGGTCATGTTGCAGCTGTACAAAACTCTGGTGCGGCCGCACTTGGAGTATTGCGTACAGTTCTGGTCGCCGCATTATAGGAAGGATGTGGAAGCATTGGAAAGGGTGCAGAGGAGATTTACCAGGATGTTGCGTGGTATGTTGGGAAGGTCTTATGAGGAAAGGCTGAGGGACTTGAGGTTGTTTTCGTTAGAGATAAGAAGGTTAAGAGGTGACTTAATAGAGGCATACAAGATGATCAGAGGTTTAGATAGGGTGGATAGTGAGAGCCTTTTTCCTCGGATGGTGATAGCTAGCACGAGGGGACATAGCTTTAAATTGAGGGGTGATAGATTTAGGACAGATGTCAGAGGTAGGTTCTTTACTCAGAGAGTAGTAAGGGCGTGGAATGCCCTGCCTGCAGCAGTAGTGGACTAGCCAACATTAAGGGCATTTAAATGGTCGTTGGATAAACATATGGATGATATTGGAATAGTATATGTTAGATGGGCTTTAGATTGGTTTCATTGGTCGGCGCAACATCGAGGGCCGAAGGGCCTGTACTGCGCTGTAATGTTCTATGTTCTACAGAAAGGAAAGTGGTAAATAGTATTCAGTATCTAGCATTGAGAGACTGCTGCAACTTGGTATGTGTGATTTTTCAGATCAGATCCCATCCTCTTCTTTAGGTAGTTGCAAACTAGCCCATGGCACTTTTTGGAGAAGACCAAAGTTCTCTTGTACAATATCCAATGTTCGACCAATACCAGCAAAACAAATTATATAGTTAGTTATTTTGTTTGATTTGTTATCAAGACATAGGTGACACTGACAAGGCTGACATCTATAGCTGCTGAGAAGGCAGGGTAGAACTATGATGCTGTCCTTCGAAGAATAAATATGTGAATCTGTATAATCATGGTATTAACTATTAGAATTGATTTTAAAAATGGTTTACTGGAGGAACCAAAGGGACTGAAAATTGATAAATCCCCCGGACCTGATGATTTACATCCCAGAGTGTTGAAAGAGATGGCTGTTGAGATGGTGGGTACATTGGTGGTCATCTTCCAAAATTCTATGGATGCTGGAACAGTTCCTGCAGATTCAAACATAGGAAATGTACCTTCACGATTTAAGTAAAGAGGGGCAGAGAAAATGGGGAACTACAAACTTGTTAGCCTGAAATCAGCAGTAAGGAAATAGCTAGAATCTATTACAAAGGATGCGATAACTTGAAACTTATAAATTAATAATAGGATTGGGCAAAGTTATGCAGTTATGAAAAGAAAATCATATTTGACCGATTGAGTTTTTTTGAGAATCTAACTAGCAGAATAGATAAGGAGAAACACCAATGGATCTGGTGCATTTGGATTTTCAAAAGTCTTCCAAAAGGTTCTCAATCAGGTTCCAAAAGGCAGCTGCATGTAACAATTTCCTGATGCATCTTAATGAGCTCCATTCTGTGCTCAAATTCACCTTTTAAATGGAGCAGTCAAATGAACTCCCTTTCCTTTACATACTAGTTCAGAAATCTGCCAGGGAGTTCTCTACCATGGTCTACTGCAAGCCTACCTTCACTCGTCAACACACACTTTGGAATTATTACAGTTCCATCTGCTAAAAGTTTGGCCTTACCTCATAAATAGGGCCCAAGCCATTTTCTCACCATGCAAGCTTGATGCTGAAATAGGGCTTATCGAAGGCATCCTGCGGGATAATGGCTACCCTGATCGTGAACTCATGAATAAGTCTTTGGCCATCACTTTGGGCCCTAAAAAGTACCTCAGATTATGTTGGATGGGCAAGGTATCTCAAAAAATTGAGGAACTCGTGAGGCTAGCTGTTTCACGATGCTACTCTGCAGTAGCAACACAAGTGGGGTATTCGCCACTAACAAGATGCTGCAATCATGCAGAAAGACGTTCTGCCTGTCAAACAAATGAGTAATGTGGTATATTAATTTCAGTATAATGCTAGGTATGTAGGTCATATGTTCCAATCATTGAATCAAACAGTATGTCCCTTCCGCTGTTCACAAAAGGCAAAATATAGAACTTATCCAATCAGCCTGTGCTTGCAAAACTCAAAACACAGTGTCCAACATTAGATGTGATTCCACGATTGGATAACGTTTGAAATATAATCCTCAGTCTGTTAAGAACTATGCTGACAATCAATTTGGATTGTCAGTCGGGGCCTACAGTGTGGTGCATGTGTGTGTTTTGGATGCTACATATATTAATACATAGGGCTCTGTTCTTTGTAGACAGAAAGAACATGGACACGCATTGTGCCTGAGCAAAACAAAATAAGTGACAGCCAATTGCTGGCTCATTTCTCAGAGCAGTGCTTTGACCAAAGTTAAACCACCTGGTTTAAATTTCCAAACAAAGCTTGGCCATTAACTATGAGTAACCATCAACTGATGCATTCTCCATGGCAATGCACTCTCTTTTCACACAGTATAAATTTGTTGATTTCCCTTACAATATATTCTTGCAAATGTTCTGATGAGTGCAAGATGAAAAGCTTTGACAAAAAACTTTTTTTTCAGCAATACTCAGAACAGGAATAAATGTTTCATTCTCAAGTTGGGATACCACAAGGATCAGTGCCTGAGCCCCAGATATTCCTAATCTATGTTAATGATTTGGATGTGGGAATTAAATGTGTTGCTGATGATACAAAACTAGGTGGGAACGTGAATTGTGAGGAGGATGTAAAGCGGCTTCTCGAGGATTTAAACAAGCTAAGTGAGTGGGCAAGAACATGGTAGGTGCAATATAATGTAGAAAAATGCAAAGTTATCCAATTTGGTAGGAAAAACAGAAATGCAGTGTGGGTATTCAAGCCTAAAGGGACCTGGGTGTCCTTGTTCATGAGTCACTGAAAGCAAGCGTGCAGGTGCAGCAAACCATTAAGAAGGCAAATGGTATTGTTACTCTTTCTTGTATGAGGATTTGAGTATGGAAATAATAAAGTTTCATTGCAACTATACAGAGTCTTGGTGAGATCACACCAAGTCTGGAGTACTCTGTACAGTTTTGGTCTCCTTACCCAAGGAAGGCTATACTCGCCATAGAGGGAGTACAATGAAGGTTCACCAGGCTGATCTCTGGAATGAGGGGTTTGTCCTCTGAAGAGAGATTAAGAAAACTAGATCTATATTCTCTAGAGTTTAGAAGAATGAGAAGTGATCTCACTGAAACATACAAACATTTTACAGGGCTTGACAGGGTAGATGCAAGAAGGATGCTTCCCTAATCTGGGGAGGGGCACCGGAACCAGGAATATAGTCTCAGAATAAAAAGTAGATCATTTACGTTAGGACTTAGATGAGGAGGAATTTCTTCACTCAGAGGAACAAGAATCTTTGGAATTCCCTACTCCAGACAGCAGTGGAGGTTCAGTAATTAAGTATGTTCAGAACTGAGATTGATAAGATTCTAGATACTAAAGATATCAAGGGATATTGGGATAGTGTTGGAAAATGGCTTTAAGGTAGTTGAATAGTAAGCTCAAGGGGTGAGTGGCCTTCTCCTGCTCTTATTTCCTATGTTCCTAATCAAAAAGGGGAAAATTAGAAATTAGAGGGAACTTTTTTGTTACTATGTACAGCAGCAGGTTTTTTGCTACTGAATGGAAAATCTACACTATCATAATAAATATTTTATTACTATGCACTCATGCTCTAAAACACAGTATTAGGAAGACATGTGGTATCGCGCTGAAACTTAAGAGTTGCAAGTTTGATTCATTTCTTCAAGATTTCACTGATAGTGCAGTTCAGTCCCAAATCATCTTCCTTTCACCAGAATTGAACTAATGCAACCTTCACCCAGTTGAAATGATGGTGTATGTACTGAAGGGATAAAACTGTTTCTTTTAGAACTCTGAACAGAATCATCTCCATGGATAATATGTGTATAGTACCTCTTATTAACCAGAGACCAAGAAGGTTTTGTTGTTCATGGCGTAGTTCAAGCTTGAAACTATGCAAACAGTTTATACTTCAAAATAAATACTAAGAACTGTTCAGCACTGGTATCGCCAACGAAAGTGCCTTTAATTTTCATAATTTTCCTGGTACAATTTTCTTTCAAAACATGTTGCTAATAGTTGATAGGGCCAAAATTTTAAAAAAGGTAAATTTTGATTATGTGGAACTAGTTGAAATCTTTTAAAACATCTTTTTAGCTGTAAAGTATTTTTGAAAAGCTTTACTTGGATACAACATGTGCAACATTGTTTTCACCCACATAGGAATCACCCACCTATGAGGCTTAGACCAATAATTTATAATCCCATAGAGCAGAAATGGCAGCCTCCTAATCTTTAAAATATGTACGGTCATGCAGAATTTATCAGAGGCAGCAAAATAAATTCACAAAGAATTTTGAATCATCCTTGCTTTAAAACCCAAAGTTAATAAGCCTGAGTTAGTGGTCCCAAATAGTTCATAAAGGCCCTTCCAACCTCCAGGACAATGTACCTGGGGGTACCTCAAAGATGCACTGGGGAACCTCCTCCACGCACCACAGAGGTTCCCAGAAAAGCTTGCACGACAATTGTCCGGAAAGTTCAAACTTCTTTGGGCAATTCCCTGCACTGGGAACCATCCGAAAATGTGATTTTAACCACAAACATTGGATGGTTCTAATTGTCAATAGTTACCTAGAAAAGGTTAGAAGGATTCTACCTTCCAGGCATCTGTTGTATCCCCACGCCAACCCCTCAATGGAACCTCCTGAAAACTCCATACAAAGCCAACATTCGACACTGCCTCCCCCACCCCCCCCCCCCCCCCCCGCCACCCATTGACAGCATTGCCTGAATACAGCCCAATCCACTGCCCCACCCGTCCACACCCTGTCTGCACAGGCAAGAAGGGTTTGAAAGAACTTTGAGGCAAATAACTAGAAGTTCAAGCCCAAATTTGAAAATAATAATTTAAAAGTTTGAAACCTCAATGAAAGAGATGAATACTTCCCATCTAAACAAAGGTATCATTTACATAATTTGACTGTAGACTAATATCTCAGTTTAGGAATTTCAAAATATTTTGATTGAGAAAATAGCAAATGAAAATGTCACCTTGGGCTGATATCATTTATGCATTGAATGGTAAAATGACCAGTATCCTTAATATAGCAAAGTACGTTTTTCTACCAAATCTTGTTTCTTCTAATCATATATTCAACCAAGGTGACTATTCCATATACAGCACAAACATTGAGGTCCGACTGAGCTAGCCACTGAGTCTTAGACCAATATCCTGTCCTGGTTTAGATTGGTCACCGAAAGGCAACTTTCATTGCTGAACTGGACTATCATGAAAATGAAGAAATAATGTTTTGCAATGACATCAATGTGTACAGCAGAACTTTAGATATAGGAGAATTACAAATAACTCTACGAAGACTAATCTGCAGGTTAAGCTAATCTGAAGATGCCTTAATAACTCCAAAATTCATTTAGTGGCCAAAAATCAAAGGATATATCAAAAGATGATGTAATACTAGTGATTAAAAGTGTTAAGCAAATTGAGTGCCATTTCCCAAAGAAAAAGGCAAAGACATCTTCCTTTTTCAATAAATTGTATTTTAGCAGGTCACACAAGAAGTGTAACGAGCATGAATTCTGAACTTAATTCAGATAATATTGCTAAATTTTGAAATTATAAATTCATAGAAACTACAACATAGAAGAAAGCCACTTGGCCCTTTAAGCGCGTGCTGGTGTTGTTCAACTGCAGCTATTCAAGCTTGTTTCTTTGCTCTTTTCCGTATCCATTTTTATCTTCAAGTATTTATCCAATTCCCTCTTAACTGAGACATTTATTATCATTTCATGTGCCAACAATCCAGCTTGTGGAAAACAAATGCAACTTTTCTTTCATTCTTCCAGCATTAATTCTGGGTTTCTGTCCCTTTGCGACTGATTTATCAACTCATGGATTTTTTTCTATTACTAAATAATTTCATTATTTTGAAAACCCCTATTAGGTTCCATCTAATGCTTTTTGTTACAGTTAAGAAGCCCCGTTTTTACATAATCCTTCATAACTTATTCCTGACAGCATCCTACTCAATCTTTTGTTGCACTCTTTTCATTATTCTTAATATCTATCCTACAAAGGGGTGAGTAGAAATGCACACAGTAGTCCAACTGACAAAATCAATGTCTTGCACAAATTGAATATCACTTCCTTGTTTTGTACTCAGTGGTCACAATGTATTCTTCCATACTGTTACATTACTTTTTTCTGCAAACGTTTTTCTTGTTTTCAGAACAAAACTATACATTTGAAACTTGTAAGAGTAATCAAGAAAAGAGTTGATGCACTGCAATTAATCTAAACCATTACATACCCTGTGATAGAATAATTGAATGAGGGACTTTTCACGATACGATGATTATTCCCTTTGAACATGCTTTTTTGGAGCATTTCAAATTGTCAATGGGCTGTCTAGTTTATATTGAAAATACTGAGAATCGTGGAAAGCTGTACAATTGTGTATGTTTCTAAAACCATAATGTAAAGTTTTATAATCAAAAATTATCATTGTGCATTTTAAAATCTCAAATTGCATTTCAGTATTTAAAGTATTCAAATTGTGAATTCCACAAATTTTGCCATTCTGCAGGATTTTCCTGCCTAGGTAACAAGATTTTGCTGAACATGTTTTTAAAAAATTTTTACTCCATTCTTTTACTCCAAAGTTACAAAGCTAATGCACAGAGTGGAACTGGCAAGCCCAAATCTGTCTCGCTTGCTCCAAAAACCAAATGCAAATTGAATCCAATATATGTTCCCCGCAAGAGACATACAAGATCCAAGCTGACAAGATAAGGCATTGCACTCCATCTTGGGCTTGATCTTAGCCAAAAACAGTGCATGTCTTCACTTTGGCCACTGCTTTATCATAATAATGATGCTATGTACATATTAAGGAGTTTTCCACAATGAACTCCTTTTAAAGAGTGGTTACTGTAGATAACAAGAGTAGCCATTCATGCAATGCAAATCCTAACAACAAATATTGTTTTTTGTCACACTACAAATCTCAAAAGGCAAGGAAAAATCAGTTTAACTTATTGCATAGCATATTGCAATGTTGGGGCCAGAGATGAAAGAACTGGTATGGATTGGATCAGAGCCTTGTTTCTCATCTCACTGGGTGTTTATAATACAGGTTCTTCTCAGTAAGAGTTCCAAACGTGGCTACTTTCAGCAGCAATTGAATCTTATGAGAATCTTTTTTTTTTATGAAGCACGTAGATTTCTTGCCACATGCTTCCAAACTAACCCAAGTAAGTTTCTTGGTCATGATCTATTTTATGTTGATGCCCCTTCAATTTGTTAGTGCACCAAAACATATATTGGGGGCGATTCTCCCAAAAAGATTCTAAGTGTTGAACTTGTGTGAAAACTGGAGTAAATCACGCTGTTTTTTTCAGTGAGAGTTCAGAGAAGAATCTCCCACACTCTGTGCATTGCAGAGTGCCCTAGCACGAATCATGTAAAAGGTCTGTGGGCGGGGCCTATTCCTGCTGGAAAGACTGGCAGCATAGCACTGAGTGGGCCACTGCACATTCACGGATTTGTCAGTGCCGAGATCAGCGCATGTGCAGTGGCCCCTGTCTGCCGGCCTCCTGGTTGCTGGCCAGCCGCATCGCTGGTGCTCCCACCACCCCCCCACCTGCAGCCCCGATCCCACCCCCCTAGCAGGCTGCCCACTTTGACCCACTCCGATGGCCAGCCCCGATCGCTGGCTTCCCTCCACCATCGATCCTGACTCCAGGGTGGCAGCTAGACCCCCCCCCCAACCCAGTGATCGTCCCCTCATCAGGCCTTGCCCCAATGGCACTGCCCATGTCCAGAGGGAAGTGCCAAGGTGCACCCTGGGTATTGCCACTTTGCCCCTTGGACAGTGCCAGGGGGCCCAAGCTGACACTGCCAAGATGCCAATGTCCAGGGGACACCTTGTCATCCGACCCTCTGGAGAGGCCTCAATTTCCCCCCCTTCGCTCCAGCGAGATCAGGCCACCTGCTCCCCCCGGGGAGGGATGGGAGGGGGTTGAGAGGCTAGTGGGCCTGGAGGCTTCAGTCCCGGGCCTGCTAATTATATTTAAAATATATTTAAATGAAGCTCTGCATAGGTAATATAGAAATCTGGCGCTGGGAGACACGCTTGGCGCTGGGAGACACGCTTGGCGCTGGGAGACACGCTTGGTGCTGGACGCCCAGCACAGATTGCACTAATCCAGCCCCGCTCAACAAATCAGTGCATCCGGATGGGAAAATCACACCCGTTATTTTCTTTAAATTAGCTGAGGATGCCATTGGTTTAATGATTAAATTTGAATTTAATTTTTAAGTTAGGGTTATTTCAGGAAGCAGCTTCATTTTGTTGAAATGGATTGAATATTTTGGAGTGTGGTGGGGAAGTCCCTGGGCTGGATGGATTAATGGGGGAAAAAGAGGCTCTTGTTACGAAACATATATTTCAATGACATCAGCTATGAGGCTTCACCTCCTTTGCTTGTCTTTGCGACTGCTGCTGCTGATTCATTCGTTACTCAGGCTATATTACTGCTCAGAACTTTTGCCTGTAAGCCATGATAATTCACACTCGTGAACATCGACTGCCAATGAAACAAAGTATGCATAAGCATCAAGCAATTTGCAGTAGATATCTGAAAGAAATTGTGAAAATTAATGAATGTGCCATTGTGTTGTTCACAGTAAGAGAATAGTGTTTTTTTTAAAAGTACAGGACCATGATATAACGTGAAACAGAATGCATTATGGCGATGGTATATTTCAACTCCCATTGGAAGTGAATGTTGCTCTAAGTAGATGAATGTTAAATAGATGAAATTCTATGTAGAAAATAAAATTAATTGAATATTATGGTACTTAGAAAAATGTCTTGAAACATTTTTAGATCTTTATGAATTAAAGGAATGTTCATCAAAAATAATCAAATGTAAAACAGATTCAATTCTGTACAGGAAGGTATTAAAGGTAATTTATAGACAGTGTGTCATATAATTTACCTATGAATATATTAATTTAATTATTTGTTACTTAATTCATGCTTGCAATGACTATTTTTCCACCTGCGTTGAAGGGTTCTAATGATTTTTAATATTCTACAAGTATGGTGAATAAGGCCCCGACTGGATCCTTAAAATCTGTCTCCATGCTTATGTCAGGGGTACCGAGGGAAATAATTCTTCCTCTGCCCTTGTCTTGCCTCAGTAGAACAGATCCCAGCAGAGATTTGCGCAAGTCCCTTTGAAAGAAAGGCCTTTCATTTATATATAACATGTATAAAACCTTTTGAAGTGTTGTCACTGTTGTAATGTAGGAAATGAATGAGGGACCTGGCATGATAATTTGGTAGACTGGAAGAATGCAAGTTGCATTTTCGTAAACCTGCAACGCAATATCTGCATAAACCAGTTTGGTTTCCTGAAAAATGCATAAAGCACATTTTGACTTTTTTTTTTACATGAATGAGACTAAGTACGAATGGAATCTAAAAGTTTGCGGAGACACAGATCAAAGATTGTGGGTGGAATAAAACTTTACGAAGGTGGAACCAAAAGCACACAAGAGGTCGACTGAGTATCTGTTAGGAAATTCACTTTTAATAATTGCATAAAGGCACTTGTACATGGTGTAAAACTGCCTTGAAGGTCACCATGATAGAAAGATTATTCATCTACAGTGATCCCAGTTATGATAATGACAGATAATTAACAAAAGAGGCTGCTCAGCTATAAAGACCAAGTTAAACATGCCGATAGGTGGTCATTTCACAGGTTGGGTTTTAATAAGTTTCAAATGTCAAGCATTTCCTGATTATGTATTCAATATAAATTAACTAAAAGGAACAGGAGTTGTTTTCTGCTTACCTCATGGTTCTCGTGTCCCAGCCTCGAATAACTGTGTCATTAGCTGTGGCAAGTTGTGTGCAGTTATGGTGGGGACTCCATCGTCCAGAAGTAAATTTCAACTGACCTTTTCCTTCTAAGGTTGCAGAATTTGAGAGCTGAAATACAGTAAAGAAACAAACAAGAATGGAGAGATAACGAGTGACAATTCATAAACCAGACAGACGAATTTTCCAGGAATCTATAAAGAACAGTTCTATAGTGTTTCTTGTCAACTAGAAAATGCTCAAGTAAATCTTTAGAAATATCAACAAGGGTCACTATGAAAATTTTACTCCAATGTATTCAAGTAAAATAAGTGAAAAAACATTGTTTGCAAACTGGCCCAAGGCTTATATGCTGCAAAAATGTTCAAGTTAACAGGGTTTTACCAGATTTCACATCAAGCAGTATTTTACTGCTCCTGTCCCTAATACTAATACTGCTATGAGCTCCCCATGTACTATGCAAATATAATTCAATGATGGTAGAAAACAGATATAACAAATTTTCAATTTACTTCACAAGTCCCGCAATCGTTAGTTTTTGGAGCTCTTGAATCCAATTAAGTTATTAATGACCCTCATTCCCATTCTTGATCACGCTACAATGCTGGTTACAATTCATTAAAATGATTTCATAACATCGTTACCAAGCTCTATAACTAATGGCATGCATGAAGCACAGCCAAATTCAGCAACATTCTCCACTGCTTAAAATCTATTAAATTATGAACTGGGAATTAGTTGCCTATAAAGTTGATTGAAAAATGTGCAAGGGCTTCATATAAACAAAAATAACCATCTTTACCGTCATGGTAAGCTAAACAGCCTAAAATAACTCAATAAAATAAGAAAAGATGAGTGATACAAGCCTAGAGTTAAGAAGCCACAATTGTTCTGGTGGGAAAATGCCAACAACTTTATATTGATTGTATTCCTTGGATTATTTTTTCAGCTTTAAATTTTCCCACTCCCAACTTGTTATTTTTTATAGCTTTCAGTAAAGTTCTAACTCAACCACAAATTTACAGTTACTGCTAAGTAAGTTGGTCAGAATACAGTACAGATGACCAGAAATCTTGAGAAACTTGACATTCAACCCTTCACTGAGAAATCATATTAGCATTTACCAATGTTATTAATGCATTTTGGTGTAGTGGAGGTTTATTAGAATGGTACCAAAGATGAGGGACTTTACTTTTGTGGAGAGGCTAGAGAAGCTGGGATTGTTGTCTTAATGTGGAGATGCCGGCGTTGGACTGGGGTAAGCACAGTAAGAAGTCTCACAACACCAGGTTAAAGTCCAACAGGTTTATTTGGTAGCAAATATCATAAGCTTTCGGAGCAATGCTCCTTCGTCAGAACAGAGACCACTCCATCTGACGAAGGAGCACTGCTCCGAAAGCTTATGGTATTTGCTACCAAATAAACCTGTTGGACTTTAACCTGGTGTTGTGAGACTTCTTACTGTTGTTGTCTTAGAGCAGAGAAAGTTATGGGGAGATTCAACAGAGATGTTCAAAACTGTGAAATGTTTTAATAGCTTTCAAGGGCAGAACTGTTTCCACTAGCAGAAGGATTATTAACCAGAATACAGATTCAAAGTAATTAGCATAAAAAATGAGGGGGATTTTTTTTTTAATGCAGCAAATTAGTATGATTGGGAACGCACGACTGAAAAGTTGGTCAAAGCAGATTAAACAGTAACTTTCAAAAGTGAATTAGATAAATACTTGAAAAAGAAACATTTGTTGTGCTATTTTGGGAAATAGGTGTTAGAACATAAGAACATAAGAAATAGGAGACCCTTTGTATCAGCAAGTAAAGGATCGGATACATGTTTGAGTCTCACACTATAAGATTGGTCTGTCCAGAAGGAGGCAGCATTGGGAAAACTGGACCTTGGGAGAGCCAGCGATTACAAGGTAAACTTCTGAAATATATTTGCCTGAATATGAATCAGGGAGAAGCTGAACAGCTCATCTCAACCCCACATTTATAGAACGCGCCTGCTGCCGCTGGCTTCTCTGACTACTAAACAATCTGAGCACAAATGGTGAAATCTGAGGATTCCAAATATAGGTCCAGAAGATGAGGAAGTAGAACGGGTATGGGTGAGATCAGAAAGAACAACGGTCAGAAAATGTTCGTGGGAGTAGTTTGTCGGCCTCCTAATAGTAGTTATAGCATTTGACACAGCTTTAAGCAAGAAATATTTGGTGCTTTAGTAAAGCCAACGTAACAATAAGATACTTTAATCTTCAGGTAGACTGGATAAGAGTTTTTACAAGTATACAAAAAGGAGAGCAGCGAAAGCAAATGCTTGTCCCTGAGAGGCAGATTGGGAGAAATTATCATGGGGAATGAGGAAACGGCAGAGATACTGATCAAATCTTATGACTGTCTTTACAATGGAAAACACAAATTACAGTGTGGAAATAGAGGGTGACGAAGGAGCTAATAAGACTGAGCGACATAAAACAATTAGTATTAGCAGAGAACAAGAAGTATTGGAGAAAATTAAGGGATTAAAAGCCCCAGACCTCCTGGCCCACATCCTAGAGTTCTAAAAGAGCTAAGAGAGTGGATGCACTGGTTAAAGTCTTCCAAAATTCCCCCCATTTTGGAACAGTCCCAGTGGATTAAAAGATAACAATTGTAACACTGCTATTCAAAAAAAGGAGGGAGTGGGGAAAAACGTGAAGTATAGACCAGTTAGCCTAACATCAGTCATCAAGAAAATGCTGGAACCTATTATTACGGAAATTTTAAATGGGCAATTGTGTTTGACAAGTATATTATGAGTTTTTTGTCAGTGGTATGGTGGATGAGAGCCAATAGATGTGGCATCCTTGGATTTCAAAAATGCATTTGATAAGGTGCCATAAAAAGGTAGTATGTAATATAAAGGCTCATCAAGTTGAGGATTGGGGTTTTAGGGTTGGGTCTGGGGTCTGCTTGGAAGAGATCTTGAGTTCGGGAGCAATTATGTAGATATTTAGCTATTTTTTACTTTGGTAACATTTAGAGATTTTCTGAAAGCAGCCAGCAGGGACCGAAAGCAAGCATTAGACTCTTGGGCAGGATTTTCTAGATGGCATGGTTTCCCAAACCACCATCCAAAGAATCAGCGGGAATGCATCTGATTGGCTCGAAACAGGACTTCCGGCCTTCACTTGGGCAGAAGTTCTGCCTCAAGGTGTTACTAGCCAGATTGGCCTGCAACTCTGCTGGCCAGGGAACTATAAAATATACCCCTGATTTGCATAGGCAAATGTCCTAAGAGCAGACAATAGCTTTTCATTATCCAATATGGCAGGCTGGGCTTTTTCTAGGCAGAAGTGTGTCCATGATCCCGGCCTGCCTTTTTGGCATCTTAGAAGGACACGTACCACCTGAAAAATGACACATATGTAGCCCAATTTAAGCTCCATACAATTTGTCATTATTTTGCATGTGCTTTATATACATTCTTTCAACTACATTTCCAATGAAAACTGCCAATAAAAAATTGTCACCCTATAATTATATTTCATCAGTATGGTGGCACTGCAACACCACAATGGCAGAAGGGTATAATTACTGTGAGAGAAATTTACAAAGGCTGGTATTCCAGTATCAATATAGAAAAAAAAATTCTGCTGAGAAAAAAAAGACAATCACAAAACAAAACTATAAAATTACTTACCACTGCCTGACTTGAGCTTTCTTGTAAATCCCAAAGAAGAACATGGTTATCAGCCAATGATGCTATCTTTTTACCATCTCCCATTGGCTCCCATAGTACACTGTAAAGCAAAATCCATCAAAAACTGGACAAATTTGACTTTCCAATATGATTCATCAATTCAGGAATAATAATGAAACCAGATATTCCAAAAGACTGGACTACAAGTTAGAATATCAGTCAAAGACTGGTGGAAGTGTAGGAAGAGTGTAGAAAATGATGCACAAAAATTTCCTAAGGGCCATTTGCATTCAGAAATCTTGATGTGAGCATAGAATTCTAATAGATAGATAGAATGGTTGGGCAGCAGAATGTGCATTTATGAGGATTCAAATTATTTTGAGAATCTAAGCTTCCTGGCTTACTTTTTAATAGATCACACCAGTAGATATTCCACCTTCAGCTGCTTCATCAATGACCTTCCCTCCATCATAAAGTTGGAAGTGGAGATGTTTGTTGATGATTGCACAATGCTCAGCAGCATTTCAGACTCTGCAGATAGTAAAGCTATATGCAGCAAGACCTGGTCAATATTCAGGCTTGGGCTGATAAGTGGCAAGTAACATTCAGACCACACGAGTGCCAGGCAATCATTGGAGTAGCCTTATAAATACTGTGGCTACAAGAGCAGATCAGAGGCTGGGAATTCTGTGGCCAGTAACTGACCCCCTGACTCTCCAAAGCCTGTCCACCATCTGCAAGGCACAAGTCAGAAGTATGATGGTACATTCTACACTTGCCTATATGAGTGCAACTCCAAGAAGTGCAACACAACCAGGATAAAGCAGTCCACTTGATTGGCAAGACATTCACAAACATTCACTCCCTGAAACACTGATGCACAAAGCAGTGGTGGTGTGTACCATCCACAAATTGCAATGCAGAGATTCACCAATGTTCCTTTGACAGCATGTCCCAAAACCGCAACCTCTACCACTTAGAAAGACAAGGGCACCAAATACAGTGAACACCACCACCCACATTTCCTCTTCAAGCTACTCACCATCCTGACTTGGAACTGACGCTGAGTCAAAATCCTGGAACTCCCTTCCTAACAACATCTATGGATGTGCCTATACCACATAGACTGAAGCAGTTCAAAAGGGTGACACACCATCAAATTAGCAATTAGAGGTGGCCAATAAATGCTGGCCAAGCCAGGGATGCCCACATTATATGAAAGAATGAAATAAAAATGTTAGGGAAGTTACTATTTTATGATAAAGATATTATTTCATACAGGGGACAACACAAAGACCAATAATTTACAATGGCTAAATAAGTTAAAGTAATTTATAATAAAACTGTAGTGTGATTGTTTTAATGGTTCTTCGGAACTGAATTTCATAATTTTATTCATCATTCTGTGAAATTGAATAATACTTATTTTTAAACAGTCATAGCATGTGGACATTGGTACCCAGCCCAATATTCATGGCTCATCACTAATTGCCCTTGAGGTGGCGTGGTGGCTTGTTCATCCTCTAAGTTCAATTGCAGTCTGTTCAGTTGAAGATCAGCTCCTTTCCATCATTAATGCTACAGAAACTGAAAAAGCATCTCGAAGCAGCATTAGAAAAGGCAAAGCTATTTGGAAGAGGGAGACACTAAGGGAATACGCAGTGTGATTAGTTTAATTTCACATGCATGATTTAATGATTGAAATTCTAAAATTGGATTTGAACTGTTTTCTGGTGGTTTTTACTTTTGCGTTGTTGGTAAGAGAACAATGTGATGATCAATGATAGAGGAAAGCGCGAGAATGTGGAACTTTTGACAAATGGAGAGATGTGGTCAAGGTTACTGGAATCACTTAAGATTACTCGAATCCCATAGAGCCTGGGCTTAACGGGGCTATCGTTTTGCCTTCCTTCCTCTTCCTGGTTCTTCACTTACTGTTACATTTCCTCCGGCACCACATCCTTTTCCTATGGCTACTGTCCCTCAGCTTCTCATCTGACTTGTGGCGGCAAGGGCTCTTCCCTTATTATGGTATGGTTATTCAGCATACCAACACCAGCTTACCCGAGTACCTCTGGGCTCCTCCAGAACAGACCATGCATTGTAATTGTTAGTCGAGGACACAACTTACTGACTCTAAGATGTTCCTTTTGGCAGCATGCCTCTCATTGTATTCTTGCTGTGCAAGTTTGTGGGGGTTCCTGACCACAGTTATGAAAAAGTAACTCTTGTTGGCCAGTAGCCAGTCTTTGACTTGTCATGCTGGTTCAAATACATGTGGAACAGAGGAATGGTGCAAAATGAAGAAATCATGAATGCTAGCTGCCATGATGACAGCATGATGCATTGTATGTGGTGTGCACCTGCTGCACGCTGAGGGCTTATGAAATTACCGAGTTCATGTAAGGCCATCCCTATGAAATATTTTGATAGCCCATGTGTAACTTGGGGAAACAAAAATATTTTATGTTGGGGTGATGATCCCTTTAAGAATTAGGCTTCTCTGGTAGATGAATTCTTTAAAAACCAACTCAATTCCAGCAACTGATCATGTGACGAAGCTACTTAGGAGCTAAACAATCATCAATGGACAATCAAGAAATTAATTCCAGGAGGAGCAGATTCCTATTTGTAGTTCTGTTTACAATCAATTTAGTTTTAAGTTTAGAATAAGCTGCTTGCAGGGAAAATCTCTTTCAAGTAGAATTCAGTTGAAATTCTGTGTGCTGGCTAAATGGGTTTAAATATTGATAACTGAAGGACACTACTAACCATGAGTTGAGTTAAAGGACATTCGAACCAGTGGAGTTCTGACCCAAGGTAGCTACACTTCAGATGCTAGCCGCATTTGTATTGAATAGAAAGTCTACAACCATGGGACAGTCAGAAGAGATTAAACTTCCAATTTCTGATAAGTACATGTCAAGGGTTGTGGAAGGAAATTGAGTTAAGTAGTTTAGTGTGCTTCTAATAGCTTTAACGTAACTGACTATTTAGGACAGAGTATAGTTTTTAGTATTCATATCCTTTGATTTACGTGTAGTAAAATTCTTTTGAGCTAACAGTAAAATTTGCAGCTTCATTCCTTTAGTAAGGATCTCAGTTTTTGGATTTCCAAACAAAAATAATAAAAACGTTACTGGTCCCTCCTGAGATCATAATGTGCATGTAGTCAGTGGCATCCTGTAGCATGGGGAAGCTGTCACCCATACTCACTCTGGTTGCTTGTCTCTTGCCAGAGGGAATGAGACAAAAGTGTTTATGTATAGAGTCTCAATAATCTCCTTTATTAAGTCGTGCATTGCAAACAAAGAGATCTTGCTTAGAACTCCAGCAGCAGTCTGAAAGCAGCTTGACACTAAAGGTTAACAGTCATGATTACTTTGATAGCCCCAGACAATGCTGTCATTGCCCTGCTTTGAAGCTTCAGAAATTGTGAAGCAAAGACATTTCATGTCCTGGTCCCTTGATGAGATCGAGATAAGAGAATTGCTCCCGGAATACCCTCAAATGATATGGCCTCTGACTGCGTCCTTCGCCTCTTTCCCCTTCTTTGTGTGGCAACCGTGGCTTTAAATCAACATTATACACTCATTCATTTCATCACTTATCTGCTCCACATGCTGTTGACGATCTTTTGGTGCAAGTGCTCAAAGCTCTTAGGAAGATCGTGTCCTGTACAATTTCCAACAGAAAATTTTCCAAATAAATAACAATAATTTGTGAGATCCTCATTATGATACACAAAATCTACTTACTTTGTCAATAAATCTGCAGCAATCATAGCTATTCTATTATTGTCACATCTAACTGATGGTGATCTGCTTTGAATGCATGATACATTTTATCCTGAAGCTTTAACTGGAAAGGAAAATTAATAACAACATGTGGATGTTATTCTTTTGGCAGGTCAAAAGAATAACATCCAGGTCATGTAACACCTATAGAATATGCACAGCCCAATTTAGCCTTCTCCTTGTGTGACAAAAGTATGGACCTTCAACATGGAAAATACCTATTATAGCACCATCTATGGGAGTAATGGGTACTGCAGGTACTTTTTTGATTTTTTAATGAAACATACAGGCCATATATCGTGTATGTGTGTGTATGAAAAGAAACACACATACAATTTATTTAAATCATACCCAAATAGCTAGACAATTAATGATCCTTTCCAGCTAAAACCCGAGATAAAAAACACAATCCAAAGCAGATATCTATTGGCTAAATATTACAATCATTGAACAGCTACAGTTGCAGCAGATTTATGAAGGAAGTCGATTTTGGGCATAATGACAAGGATTTCAAAATTATTATTTGTTATTTATTTAGATACATTTCAGTCTTGTTATTCCGTATCTTGAGGTCCTCATTTCCCATCAATAAAAACCTGAATCAGTTACACGTTAGAATAATTTAAAGTTAATAATTTATTAAACTGAGTAGAAAACCGATGGATAATTACCTTGAACATAATAACTCTTTGTTTACTTGTGTAAGACAATATTCAAGCTACATATACAAATGGCATTTTATTCTGCTGTAAATAAATATTTCCTTTTCCCAAATGATTTATTTTGTTTAGGTGCTCTAATTAGCAGACAAATATTTTACTTAGTTCCATCCTGAAGGGATGCATTTGAAATTTTTTGAATCAATACTGAGCGACCTACCAGGACATGTTGCCATGGGTTGTGTTGTCAAGGTGACAAAGCAGCTCTAGTGTCTGCGGGTTGCTTGATGAATCATCAGGAGATTCATGACTGCCTGATTCCAATTCCTTTGGCATACGCCACACGGCAGCACATGTCAGGACTTTACTGTCTGAAGCTAAGGAATAACAACAACATAAATTGATCAACAAATCTTTTAATAAACGTAGGTAAAATATAACTCATTGTACTCTCAGATGCAAACAGCTTGAACATAAAGTACAAGAACCCAGTTATTTAAAAAGAAAAATAAGCAGTTTAGTTGGCGTAAAACTTACGAGCATATGAAACAATTAACAACTTAAACTCCAACAGCACAAATTCTGTTCCACAATCGTCGCTTGGGCCGGTGATACCTGCTTAAGTCTGGACAATTTTCAATTCTATGTTTATTAATGTGTGCATCTGAAGTTTAAATGCAATCTTAATTAAGCAGCAATGCAATTCAGTGCACTGCAGCACATTTTTACAAGTAACATTGGGACAAATGATCAGTCTCAGTGCCGACATACTAAAGAAGCAGTCTTCCAGTCCTCTCTTTAAATATTGATACTGTTTGCAGAAAAAAAATGATCAAACAGCTTGATGGATCATTCTGCATGTTTCCAGTATTTTTGCCATAATTTTAGACAAGGCGGTTTAAGAAGTGCCATAGGGAGATACTTTAATGATCTTCATATGCAGAAAAATGTACCAAGAACCAAATGATAGGAAAAGGAGACAAAGAGTTGTAAAGGAAGAGAATAAAGGGAATAAGCCAAATTAACTGCACCAATGATAACAGTCAGCATACTCTGATATTCAGGATGCCTTAGCAAATTGGCCAAGATGTCTGATGGCCTGAATTTAGCAAATGGATTGCACATTTCATAGAACTGAAAAAATATAATCTTGGAGTTCTGTCAATGTCAAAGCGAAAAAAAAGGAAAGTTTTGCATTTTGACCCGATTACAGATTTTTGACTCCCTACTGGGCATCAACAAGATAGACAGACAATGATTTAATGCAATTTGTATCATTCCAAATTTGGTTTTGGGCAATTGTGTCAGAATGTTTTATGCTCTTGATGCATGAATGATGTTACAAAAGGTATTCACTCAGTAACTAATGATGTGCTAAAATTACTCTAATAGTAACTTAATTTGTTAGTTTGAAGTTGCAGCTGATGCTTCTAAATTGCCGAGGAAGGATGTGTTGGTGGTGTAATCAGTACAGTGAAAAACATAATACGTGGACCTCCTTGTAAAATTATTTCATTTACAGTTTTATTTCCTGAAAACTTATTGCCAACATTATTTGAATTTATTGATAGACCTGTTTCTAAATTGGCCTAAATACAGAGTTTATATTTTATATTGAATTTATGAATCTGCCTTGAAACTAGCAATCCAAAAAGAGGATGCTGCAGATTTCACTCAGAACCACAGGCGTTTGTGCAGCAAATCCCAGACAATAGCTTCTGAATACACTCCCTATCAGACAAGACAAATTTAATATTTTATGTGCTCCAGTCATCCCCTGAGTGTTTTCATAAGAACCTTGTGATAACCGTGGTGTGGCTATCGGAACACCTAAGAGCTCCGAGTTTTTGCATTTTTCCTTCATGGATGCAATTTACCTCATGTTACAAGGCAAAAATCAAGCGAGTCTTTATTGTGGGCTGCTTAATTATAATTCAGTTATCTTCAAAGAAATCTAGCAAAAGCGTTGTGGTGGAGGCTGGCGAATATAGTTAAACCTCTGCTTCCATAAAAACAATCTTTTAAGGACAATCAAACCTTTAATAAGAGAAAACTCCAGTCCACTTTTAAAATTCTTACTTTGCTTCTTAGATGTTTGTTGTTTTACTTTCCCCTCCTCAATTCTTTCAAGATCGTGCTGATTCACTGTAGAATTCCTCAGATCGTAAAAGCCTGTCTGTACCATACTCAAGTGACCCATTTGGGTGGTCAAGTGGTACTTCTTGACAATAAGAAACAGCCGCTTATTTAATTAATGTTGACATCACAGTTAAGATTGATCCTGTTGTTGCTGCAAGTGCACACATGCACTTTTTTTGGGTGGGGTGGGGGGGGCAGGGTCGGGGAAATGAGGATCACTGGAAGGTGATTAGGGAAAGGAGCGCTCGTCGTATTCCTCTAAATGTATTATCCAACAGGCTGATTAATTAATTTACAATTCACTACCCAGTCAAACTATTTAAAGCATAATTACAGGACAGAATATGAATAGTGTTCTGTTCTGCCACAGCTTGGTGCCACGTCAATACAGAAAAAGTAGAAAATGATGTCAACCTTAAAATTATGCCAACCTTACCATGTTTCACAATCTCACCTAGTCCATTTTAGTGAACCATTTTTCCCAACAAGAAAGAAAATAGATAATTGGAAGTGCTACACATTCCGCAATACTGTCATGAGCAGCTCGCTGAAAAGCAGCATTGCTAGAAGCCTGGAGCTGGGTTTTTCTATTATTCCCTTAGCTGTGGGATGGTGCGAGAGGGGAATAAAGCTGCAAATAAAATGTATTACAAGTGGGCTTATTGAATTTTATAAAAACTCAAAAATAGATTCAAGTATTAGGTTCTCCACAAACAAGATGCAAAAGCGGTAACACATGTTATAATTTTAAAATGGTTGCAAATTTATTTTGAAAATTCTGTTGCTGTATGTTTGAGAGATGCTTATTTAGTCCAATAAAGGCATCATTTAAATTAATTGGTGTGGAAGTTTTTTTTACAAACTATTTCTGCATTTGCAATTGTAAATGCAAGTTAAATCAAGAATTAACATTTCTAGATGATTCTTTGCAACATTATGCCTCATCGATTTTTAGTTTGATGTGGCTTACATTGTAAACATTTACACATCACTTCAGCTTTTGATTTGAAGGCATCTTAACTATTTTTGACCACCTGCCAATAAGTAAGATATAGTCATAGGAAGACAAAACCAGAGTTCAAGAATCTCTACTGATGACTTGGTAATATTTAAGATACTGCCCGCAATTTTTACAGAGTGCATCTGTTTTCTGCTGAACCTGATACAGCCACTGGGAAGATAATGTATGGCAGACTTTTTAATTTAGCTATTAACCACACACAGGCAGTTCATTCCATTTAATTTGATACTTATATGGTGTGATGCTCTGCCTCATTTCATTCCAAATGTTTTTTTTTTAATTCATTGCTTTGTTTGATGGCACACATTTTAAAAAAATAAATCTATTATCCTGGCTACCTGTAACCTTAACAGTTAATTTAGCAGTTATCTCCCTCATTCTTATTATCTTCCATATGTCTCCATCAGATTCCTTGCTTTTGTTCAAAAATTCCCTTGTGTGCTTCACAGTGGATACTCTAGTGGTAAGAAAACCTGCCTTATCATTACTAGCAGCAAGGAAAATCAATAGAGCTGATCAGAGCGAGAGTCCATACTACTTCAGGGATAATGAGCATTCAGTGCCACAGGAATAAGGATAGAGAGGAATTGGAAAGCAAGACAAAGCACAAAAATAAATCTAGGGATAACCAACGTAGGAAGCAAAGGAATGCGAAAAAGAATAGAAAATAGAAATTGCAAAATTAAAAGGCAAGAGAAAATAAATGAAATAAAATGAACAGGCAAAAAGGAAGGTATTTTATGTCATTTCTGTTTACTGCAATATTACAGACATGCAAAAAAAAGTTACGTCTTGTTAAATTATTCAGAAAAGAAATGTGGTCTCCACCATCAACATTTGTGTATGGAACTCTGACATTTAGAACATGTTGCTCCTTCTGGCCCCATCTGCCTGACATTCTTTCCAATAAATAATGAATGCAAAGCATAACCCCAAAGTATCCCAGGACAGCTTCTGGTAGGAATGCTTTGAACTACCAAAATTAAAGGGAGTGGGAGGAAACTCAGGGCAGAAAGTGCTTATAGAAGAGTTCAAAGATGAGTATCCCATTATCTCAGTGATTTAATTCAGGATTTTTTTCATACATTCCTGACAACATCTGATTTACGTACACAGTGCTGCACAAAATGCACAGATCAGATTACATCAATCAGTAAATATTACAATTTAAGTGATTACAAATCTGTTGATCTATCCAAGTGGGTTCTGGATTCCCCGCACTAGCGCTTGAGGCTTTGGGGAGATCTTGGCTTACATTGCTTCAGCGGTGTCTGAAATAGTGTTCTTTGGAATGAGAGTTGTCTGCATCACTGGGGATCAGGATGGTATAGGTGTTCCAGGTTCCCCCCCCCAAAAAAAACTTGTAGGATACAGTTTTTCCTGCAATTTTATTGAAATTTATGCTTGGTTGACTGGATCATATAAGCCAAGACATAAAATGTGAAACTTTTATACGACAATTTGCAGGCATAATTTTGCAATCTTGGTTACCACCATGCAGGCATTCAAATTGAGCAAACAAAGGCTTCATCAAATTCATAAGAAAGAAACAAAAGTGACGAGGCTCACATAGTGGCACAAACTGCGAGTTGATTAGAATGTCTGCACAATATGCAAAATACCTTGAGAAGCATCAACAGCATGTTTGCTCTGGTTTAGTCTAGAACTCTCAGGTGGAGTTCTTTTATATCCCAGTCATTTCTGGCCATTTTCTTTTGTAAATGATGATCTTGAAGCTAATTAATTCTACTGTTCAAAAACTTCACAAATTTAATGTCCCCCCCCCAGCTGCATCCAACCCCCCTCCCTCCCTTACTAGTTATAAAGTCCTGCCCAATGCAAGTGTTACCAATTGAGACAAGCTAACACCTGAAAGAGATGTGCTAAGAGTGCAGTGGAGTAGAAAAATAAATGGAATTTAATATTAAGAAATTTATGACATTAAACAAAGCCAGCAAAACCATAAACAGTGCAATATGAAGGGTACTGAGCTTACCTTGGGCCAAATTGTGGAAGGGCTGTGGAGATGGCAGATCTCCAATTACTCACTGCCAGCCAGCATGCCAATTTGCTGACATGTTCATGTCTCGGGGACCATTTTCAAAGAAGCTGATAGAGGGAACGGGTGCAGGATTTGACAGATACCCACCCACACAAGTGGTGGGCAGACAGTTGTACCCCTTAAAAGGGCCTATATTAAGATCACTGTGCAGTACGTTGACTGAAACTTTGCTTTTTGTTGGTAGAACATACCTAGTCAACTTTCCATATCGTCAGGTAAATACTAAGCATTGCAGCATTACTGCAACAACTTGGCTAGGAGCAGAGGTCTTCAGTACTATTGCCAAAATTTTACCAGGGCCCATAGTCCTTGCTGTTTGTCTTGTGTACTCAGCTGTTACTTAATATGGAGTCAATGTGGAGTCAATCAATTTGGCTGGAGATTACATCTGTGAAGGTGGAGGTCTCAGGAGAAGGCAAGAAGGATTTGGCTGAAAATGGCTGTAAATATTTCAGTCTCCCATTGTCTATCACAATAATGACTGGTTCTGGAAAGTGAGATGCTTTGACCTTATTTTGGCAAACTGCCATCCTATTGTAAATAGTCTCTCAACTCCCAATTCCTTGAATGAGTTGCTGTCTCGAAGACTAGTATCTATCTTCTCTCTACTCCCTGTTTGAATCTTCTCAATCAGGTTTTCATCCTGCCGCAGCACTGACACAAATAACATCCTCTGTGACGATGACTATTATACCCATTCTTCCCTTCTGCAGTTTTTGACAATGTAGAATGCAACATCTTCTTGCAACATCTCTCCTCTGTGTCCAGTTCAGTGCCACTGTTCTTACTTTGTTCCACTGTCACCTGCCCAACTGTGGTTTATCTTGTCATTTCCACAATAATACCTCAGGAGTCCTCTAAGGATTTATTCTTGACTGCCTCCCCATTCCTCACCAACATGCTGCTCCTTGGTGATATCTCCCATGGCTGTGGGTTACTTCCCAAACTGATGACACACAATACCTCCCTGCAATCTCTCTTCACCCCTCCATGGCCTCAGTGTTGCTGACTGTTTATTTAACATCCAGTCTTGCACAAGTTGCACTTTTCTCCATTTAAACAGTGAAAAGAAAAAAATCATAATTTCTGGCTCCCAGCACAAGCTTTGTGCTCTTGCCAGTGACTCGATTTCTCTCCATAATCACTGTTTTAGGTTGAAGCAGATTGTTTGCAATATCGGTCCTATTCAACCAAAGATGTGCGGGTTAGGTTGATTGGCCATGCTAAGTTGACCCTAGTGTCATGGATTAGCAGGGTAAATATGTGAGGTTACGGGAATAGGGCTTGGGTGGGATTGTGATCAGTGCAGACTGAATGGCCTCCTTCTGCACTGTAGATATTCTACTCTATTCCAACCCTGAGTGAGCTTCAGACACCATGGGCCCTATTTTACCATTTTGATTCGAAGTGCTGGGTGGACTTGAAACTGGGAATGTTTCAGATCCGACTTTTAGACACATTCTCAGGCGCTCCCATACATACTCTGCCTGCAAAAAATATCAGCAAGTCCGAATCACGCTGCACAAGCCTGTAGACGGGGCTTAACACAACTGAAACCCTGCAGCTCCGATCGGCGCCTCCAACTGCACATGCGCAGAAAAAAAATGATAGAATACTGCTCCCTTGCCACATCCCTCCCAGGCAGATAATGCCTCCCCATGGCCCCCACAGACATTGTCCCACAACATTACTGTCCTCCTTATCCCCCCACACCCTCCCAGACCAATCACGGGCCTCTCCCCCCACTGATCACAGGCAGAGTGGCAGCGGACACCCCCTTCCCCCCCACTGATCACAGACTGGGTGGCAGCAGACCCCCCCCTTTCAACCCTGAACCGATCTCAGGCAGAGTGGCAGCGGACCCCCTCCTTCCAATCTCGAGCAGTGGCAGCAGACCCACCTTCTCCTCTCCCCCCTCCCGTCCAACGATCTCAAACAGAGAGCCGTTGGACCCATCTTCCTCCCCGATCTCAAGCAGAGCACTGTTGGGACACTCAGCACTTACCTCCTCACTAACCCTCACTGATGTAGCGCCCAAATCGGACTTATATGGAGCATGTCTGTTTCGCACTGATTCCGGATGGGCGAACATGGTGGTAAAGGGGGAAGTGCTGGTAAAATTGGGCGTGCAGCCTATTAAGTCAATTTAAATACATGCAAATACATTTAAATGGCTGTTGCGCCCATTTCGGGCGTGATCCCGATCACGGCCATTTTCGGGCCTTGGTAAAGGGGGAACCGATGCAGAGGTGGGCGCGGATCGCGCGACTCGCCTCACACCTGACTTTACCAAGTTTTCACACCCAAAAACATGCGCAACGTGATGACAAAAATTGGGCCCCATATCCTCTGAATCACAAGGACAATATATATCCACCTATGTAACATTGCCTGCTTCCACCTTGCTCCACCCCATCTGCTGTTGAAACCCTCAATGACCTGGATATTACAAGGCTAGTATGGACAGCTTTTCATCCTCCATTCTAGCTCATTCTAAACTTTGTGACTGGTATTCTATTCTGTATCAAACCTCATTTATCCATTATTCATGTCCATGCTGCCCATTATATTGCCTTCAAGGCCGCTAATGTAAAATTCTCATCTTCATATTTAAATCTCCTCATGGCCTCCTCCACCCTATCACAGGAACTTTCTCCAATCCTATAATTTGATAATGTAGAAACAGGAAAAGCTCACATTAGCTCATAAAGTTAATAAATCAAACTGTTCAATGCATCAAAATGACATCACACTGATTGTTTTGAAACATCTTTAGTTGGTTGTAGAACAACGTAGCTTATGAGTGTACCAATCTAATATAAAATGGCAGCTTGAGAGTTTGTGGTTACAGTTTAGATTGTGATAAATTTTCTGCACCAGGCAACTACAGAAGAACTAAACATAATTTTGATGAGAGATCGGAAGTTTTTAAGAAAAGGAAGATATTTAGGTCACAAAGTAGATTATCACATGATCGTTTTACTTCTGGGCCCTGGAGCAAATAGCAGTTCAGTCTGAAGTTAGAAAAGACTTTTATTAATGGAAACGATTGGCTGTAAAGGTCCCAGGTGAAATGTGCTTTGGTTGTTTCAAGTTGATCGCTAGTGCTGCAGGTCCCCAACACAGAATTTGGCACCAAGTGGCATTAACTGCCACTAAATTTACAATCTTGCCCACAGAAATCATGAGAATGGTCAAAGTGTAAAAGGGGTTGCCGAATTCCTGAGCCTACCACCACACTACCAGCAGAGACATGTTCGGAGCGCACTGAGAAGGTCTGCAGTTTCTTGGTTCCTATTATTTAGAGGAAAGGTTTAAAAGAAGCAAGTTGCATACAGCTGCTGCACTCAATAAATTCATGGTAATTAGCTATCACTCAGAGGTAATATTTGGCCACTGGACTTTTATTATTTATAAGGAGATCAGACACAGCTTCGCTGTGCAACTCCTGTAGTTCAAACACTGCAATCACGGTTTAAACACAAGGTTGTAAAGCAGTGTTTTCACTTGCTGCAAGTTACACCCTGAACAAGGCAACTCATTTGCTGCATTCACTTTAAATTTATTTTCTTCTCATCACCAAAATTGCTTCAAATTTACTATGAGGTTTGTTTTTAAAATCAATAGTTTTCTACATATCCACTGATACAATGAGATATTAGAAACATTACTCAATTGCATTTATAGATGCACAAAAATCTAAAAACTGGATGAGCTACATTTGTAAAATAAAGGAACCCAAAAGAAAAATATTTAAGATTAGGCAGAACCAATTTACATAATCCACAAAGGAAAACACTGCATAAAGTTTCTCAGTTTTTAAATTTATTGAATGTCCATATTTATGAAATGTAAATGCGCAGAATAAGTTTTTTTTTGCTAATCTAAAATCTAGCCTATTTAATCCAATAGATCAATGGACAAATCAATCCCTTACACTTACTTTTATTGTAGCAAGTTGCCAGCACACCTTTATCTGCAGGGCTGGTACTCATGTGCCATATTTCTCCCACTTGATGCAGAAGGACGTTCTTGTTAATAATGTTATTTTCATCATCAAAATCTATGATGTGAATCTAAAAACATAATCCACATCTATAAATTAGCAATGAAACACTGATGTCAAGTTTTTAAAAAAAAAATTACCCTCTAAATTAAGGAACTGAACATGAGGCACTCGCTTTGATCAATAACGTCCTTGGAATGCAGGGCTAGTTTCAAGAGCACAGTCAGGAGTCTGAGGAAAAGAAGTACGGTTTCATGGGGTGGTGCACCGAAGCCAAAAGTCATTGCTTCGGTCAAGGATAATTTCATCAATATACATTGAACTAAAGGTTTCTTTGTGAGCTGATACTGTCATTTTGATCAACAAATTTCAATCATATACAGTATAAATCTTACTTTTTTTTAAACAAGCACTAATTATAACTACAATGCTTTTTTAAATAAAGGAACTGTCATTATTTTACTATCCGTTTCTCTCTGATATTTTCTCGTCTTTTGAAGGCAATAACTCCCTTGCTCCAATACAATTCTACAGGCAATATTCTCCCCCCTTGGATGACACAGCATGTGAGATGCAGAATCCCAAATAGTGTGCCGACACGATATTTAATTCTGTTCTCACATAACACCACATACACACAATTCCAGTTGGGACTGTCAGATAACAGTTCGTTATCAGGCTGGTTTGCTATTCACCAGTCCTTTGGCACCATGATCATTTGAGGTCCAACACCTGCGCCAGTTAACTGAGCACTAAATGGAAATCAAAACTGGCCCTGCCTCAATCTGAATGGGTCGGAGACAGTGGGACAATTTCTTATCATCGTTACTAAATAGGCACTAATCAGGCTATGCAGATCACATGCATATTTTAGATCATATCTGATTTCAATTTCTTTGATTGCGTAATTCCACAATTTCTATTATGCTGCTCATTTTATTTTTGTGAGATAATTTATTAAGAAGCTCAACACATTTTCAAACCTGAGAACAGGTTATAGGAGCGATTTTCTTGTGTTTGCATGCAGGTGCACTAGATCACTTCAACACAGCAAATATACTGGGTGGGTTGCAGTACAAGTCTATAAAGATACTCACTCAAATGGTCTTTATGTTAAATAAATGTAGGAAAACAAACAAGTTCCTTTTAAAGATTGATAGGCCACCTGACGCAGTTTAAAAAATGATGTGGAGTTACCGGCGTTGGGCTGGGGTGGGCACAGTAAGTAGTCTCACAACACCAGGTTAAAGTCCAACAGGTTTATTTGGTAGTACAAGCTTTCGGAGAATTGCCCCCTCATCAGGTGAGTGAAGGGTTCAGTTCACAAACAGGGCAGACATAGGCACAAACTCAATTACAAGATAATGGTTTAAATGTGAGTCTTAACAGGTAATCAAGTCTTTACAGATGCAGACAATGTGAGTGGAGAGAGGGTTAAGCACAGGTTAAAGAGGTGTGAATTGTCTCCAGCCAGAACAGTTAGTGAGATTTTGCAAACCCAGACAAGTCCTGGGGGTTACAGTTAGTGTGACATGAACCCAAGATCCCGTTTGAGGCCGTCCTCATGTGTGCGGAACTTGGCTATCAGTTTCTGCTCAGCAATTTTGCATTGTCGTGTGTCGTGAAGGCCGCCTTGGAGAACGCTTACCTGAAGATCAGAGACCGAATGCCCTTGACTGCTGAAGTGTTCCCCAACAGGAAGGGAACACTCTTGCCTGGTGATTGTTGAGCGGTGTCCATTCATCTGTTGTCATAGCATCTGCATGGTCTTGCCAACGTACATGCCTCGGGGCATCCGTCCCTGCAGCGTATCAGGTAGACAACGTTGGCCGAGTCACAAGATTATGTACCCTGTACCTGGTGGATGGTGTTCTCACGTGAAATGATGGCATCCGTGTCGATGATCCGGCACCTCTTGCAGAGATTGCTGTGGCAGGGTTGTGTGGTGTCGTGGTCACTGTTCTCCTGAAGACTGGGTAGTTTGCTGCGTACAATGGCCTGTTTGAGATTGCGCGGTTGTTTGAAGGCAAGTAACGGAGGTGTGGGGATGGCCTTGGTGAGATGTTCGTCTTCATCGATGACATGTTGAAGGCTCTGGAGAAGATGTTGTAGCTTCTCTGCTCCGGGGAAGTACTGGACAACGAAGGGTACTCTGTCCGCCGTGTCCCGTGTTTGTCTTCTGAGGAGGTCTGTGCGGTTTTTCACTATGGCACGTCAGAACTGTCGATCGATGAGTTGAGTGCCAAATCCTGTTCTTATGAGGGCATCTTTCAGTGTCTGTAGGTGTCTGCCGTGATCCTCCTCATCTGAGCAGATCCTGTGTATACGGAGGGCTTGTCCGTAGGGGATGGCTTCTTTAACATGTTTAGGGTGGAAGCTGGAGAAGTGGAACATCATGAGGTTATCTGTGGGCTCGTGGTACAGTGAAGTGCTGAGGTGACTGTCCTTGATGGAGATGCGTGTGTCCAAGAAGGCAACTGATTCTGGAGAGTAGTTCATGGTGAGTCTGATGGTGGGATGGAACTTGTTGATGTCAACGTGTAGTTGTTTCAGTGATTGTTCGCCATGAGTCCAAAGGAAGAAAATGTCATCAATGTATCTAGTGTACAGTGTCGGTTGAAGGTCCTGTGTGGTGAAGAAGTCTTGTTTGAACTTGTGCATGAAGATGTTGGCATATTGAGATACGAATTTGGTCCCCATGGCTGTTCCATGTGTCTGGATGAAGAACTGGTTGTTGAAGGTGAAGACATTATGGTCCAGGATGAAGCGAATGAGTTGTAAAATTGCATCTGGAGATTGGCAGTTGTCGGCATTGAGTACTGAGGCAGTTGCAGGGATGCTGGTGCAGAGTGCCGAGTCATCCATTGTGACGAGGAGTGCTCCTGGTTCAACTGCTCCATCTGTGCTGAGTTTCTGTAGGAAGTCCGTAGTGTTGCGACAGAAGTTGGGGGTTCTTTATACGATGGGTTTCAGGATGCCCTCGACGTAACAAGAGAGGTTCTCGCACAGGGTCCCATTGCCTGATAAGATGGCACGGCCGGGTGTGTTGGCCTTGTGTAACTTTGGGAGGCAGTAGAGATCTCCAACACGAGGAGTACGTGGGATGAGAGCACGGAGGGTGCCATCATCTTACGTGAGAACACCATCCACCAGATACACAGTACATAATCTTGTGACTCAGCCAACATTGTCTACCTGATATGCCGCTCGACAATCACCAGGCAAGACTGTTCTCTTCCTGTTGGGGAGCACTTCAGCGGTCACGGGCATTCGGCCTCTGATATTCGGGTAAGCGTTCTCCAAGGCGGCCTTCGCGACACACGACAGCGCAGAGTCGCGGAGCAGAAACTGATAGCCAGGTTCCGCACACACAAGGACGGCCTCAACCGGGATATTGGGTTTATGTCACACTATTTCACATAAATATTTCTGCTTTTTTCCTCCTGAGTCTTTATCATGCGATCCTAGAATCAGAATTTATGTCACACTATTTGTAACTCCCACAGTTGCGTGGACCTGCAGAGTTTCACTGGCTGTCTTGTCTGGAGACAATACACATCTTTTTAGCCTGTCTTGATGCTCTCTCCACTCCCATTGTTTTGTTTCTTAAAGACTGGATTAGTTGTAAGTATTCGCATTCCAACCATTATTCATGTAAATTGAGTCTGTGTCTTATAAGTTCTGTTTGTGAACAGAATTCCCACTCACCTGAAGAAGGGGCTCAGAGCCTCGAAAGCTTGTGTGGCTTTTGCTACCAAATAAACCTGTTGGACTTTAACCTGGTGTTGTTAAACTTCTTACCTGATATGCTGCAGGAAAGGATGTCCTGAGGCATGTTACATTGGCGAGACCATGCAGACGTTACAACAACGGATGAATGGACACCGCTCAACAATCAACAGGCAGGAATGTTCCCTTCCTGTTGGGGAACACTTCAGCAGTCAAGGGCATTCAACCTCTGATCTTCAGGTAAGTGTTCTCCAAAGCGGTCTTTACGACACACGACAATGCAGAATCGCTGAGCAGAAACTGATAGCCAAGTTCCGCACACATGATGGCGGCCTCAACCGGGATCTTGGGTTCATGTCACACTAACTGTAACCCCCAGGACTAGTCTGGGTTTGCAAAATCTCCCTAACGGTCCTGCCTGGAGACAATTCACACCTCTTTAACCTGTGCTTAACCTCTCTCCACTCACATTGTCTGCATCTGTAAAGACTTGATTACCTGTTAAGACTCGCGCATTCCAACCATTACCTTGTAATTGAGTTTGTGTCCATATATGCCCTGTTTGTGAACTGAACTCTTCACTCACCTGATGAAGGGTCAACGCTCCAAAAGCTTGTGCAACCAAATAAACCTGTTGGACTTTAACCTGGTGTTGTGAGACTACTTACAGTTTAAAAAAGTCATCTGTTTCTGCAATTTCAATAGGCTTCATTGGCTCTGAGCTGCAATGATTTGTTTTGATACGGAGGTCACTGACTGTAACTAAAGTGTGTTGAATGACATCTCTAAGTTTAATTTTTTTCATCCCCATTTCAAAAACGTGGCTCCTGAAGTGTGCCCTTTGCTTTATTTAAACTTTTATTCACAGGATGTGGGTGTTGCTGGCTGGGCCAGCATTTATTGCCCATCCCCAATTGCTCTTGAACTGAGTGGCTTGCATTTCAGAGGGCAGTTAAGAGCCAACTGCTGCGGATCTGAAGTCACATGTAGGCCAGACCAGGGAAGGATGGCAGATTTCTTTCCCTGAAGGGCATTAGTGAACCAGGTGGGTAAGGGTATTCAAGTCATTTGTATCAATGGAGAGAATTTGGTATAAATTCCTTGAAAACGAAGAATATTAAATTTTGTGTTTAAATAGGACAGTGGGATTAGATTAAACGGTTTATGTAGAGTAAATCAAATCAGTGGATAATCTGAATGGTCTGTTTCTGTGTTATGGCATTCTATGAGTCTAACTGTGTGTATAATAATATATTAAAGAAAAGTTTTTTTCCCAATTAACCAGCTGAAGCTTTTTGCTAACTATTCTGCATATGAATCTAATTAAAGCATGTTATCCTAAATAAAGCCTAGAATTAGCAGTCTATTAGGCAGGGGCACAAGTGACGTGTTCAAAACATATTTAATAGTTTTCACCCAGACTTCTCTACTTCATTCATCTTTTAATTCTTGCTTTCAGATTAAGAATTTACAATTTCAAAACAAAGCTTTCTTCTTGTTTTCCGAAATCCCCCCCTACACCATGCCCTCCAAAAGATACATAGGAGGAACATAGGAATTAGGAGCAGAAGTAGGCAATTCAGCCCTTCAAGCCTGCTCCGCTTTTCAATCAGATCATGGCTAATCTCTTCCTGGTCTCAAATCCACCTTCCTACCCATTTCCCCATATCCCTTTCATCCATTTTTTAAAATCAGAAATATATCTATCTCCTTCTTGAAATCATTTAATGATTCAGACTTCACCGCACTATGGGGCAGCGAGTTCCACAAATTCACCATCCTCTGTGAGAAGTAGTTCCTCCTCATCTCAGTCTTAACCCTACCGCCTCTCAACCTGTATCTGTGACCTCTTGTTCTAGATTGCTCCATAAGGAGAAACATTTGGTCTGTGTTTACTTTGTCAATGCTTTTTAGTATTTTATATCCCTTGATCAGATCCCCTCTTGTCCTTCTAAACTCCAGTGAGTATAAGCCCAAACTGTTTAATCTCTCCTCATACGTCAATCCTTTCATCCCTGGAATCAATCTGGTGAAACTCTTCTGAATTGCCTCCAATACCACCACATCCTTCCTCAAGTAAGGAGATCAAAACTGCACAATAATCCAGATATGGTCTACCATACTAACAATTTGGCCAAAGATCATAATTAGAAGATATCAATCCAAATTGAGGTACAATTCCATGTATTTCGTCGCCTCATTCAAGTGTCCACTACGCTTGGCTAAGCCCGACAGTGTCAGCAGACTATTTGACAGCAGGGGAATAACATCCCTTTCCTACCCAATATTCACAAATGCATACTACCAACATAATTACTCAATAGCAATAAGGAATGGGCACCAGGTCCAACTTTCCTCTCCACAGGGTTACTGAAATCAATAGTACCTCATCTCAGACAAATTCAGGTAACATAAATCTAGGATCTCTGTGGCCCAAATGGTCATTCGCTGGATAAATGTGCTGAGCTGCAGGAAACCTATGGCATGAAGGCTTACACAAGCTCATCCTTTCCTTTCAAAATAAAGCCATTCCTTTGTCAATTCTGTTTTGCCAAACACAGCCACATGGCTTGTTTCCTTTGACCTTCTTCAAAAAAGTCTCATGATAATTCGAAAAAATAAACCATAAGGTTGTTGAGAGAATAAAATCAAAAGCTGCCCATATTACACTGTCCTCTTTTATTTAAGTATCTCGCAGCAATGGAAAATAGCAGATATGGGTGTGGGTGAGTGAAGGCAGGAATCACTGACCTCTGAATTGAATGCAAGCACAGTTTGTGGATTTAGGTACCCAAAGACCTATCATTTGGAAGGCCTCTGATATACATGGAGGTCCAAATCTTTTGCCAGTGCATCATGTGTGACAGACAGAGAGAGAAAGACATACACACAATTTCACATCGATTCAAAACATTCTGCATCCAGCACAGACGAATCTCAACAACATCTTTAATTCCTTGTATGCTTTGTTATCATTTTTAACTATCGTGCTTAGGGAAGTTAATGGATACACTACCTTCGACTTCATGATAAAGCACAGGTAAGTGTAATAACCCCCATGAGGTCCATAGGGTATCATCCAATTGATCTCCTTGTGGGGATTGTTGAGTGTGAGTTCCCCTGGTAACAGGCAGTGACCTCCCCAGCTGGAACTGAGGCTTTTATAAGGCAAGTTCAGGACTGGGCCTGTTGAACTGTAGTCCCAGGCAGGGACTAGTGTGTGTGTAGTGGTTTTATTTTGCATTCTGTAATAAACTATGTTCCTTTCCAGTCAGACTTCCTGAACGATTACAGTAAGCATGGAATTTCATGCTAAAGGATAAAAAGATGCAAAAAGATGAATTGGCAAGTCTTCAAATTAAAATCGATCATATCAATTTCAAGTGAATACACTGAAAAAGGTGAACAGAGTCACCTGGCAACTCATGTCAATTCAAGATTTAAAATTCAGAACATAGTCTACATTCTTGTTGACTAAAATGAGTGTAAAGGCTATCAAGAGTATCTGGCCTCATATTGCCATTGCACTATCCTGCCCAGGATCAATCACTGAACAGTCAATACCATAACTTCAAATATAAAGGTTCTTGGAGTTCTGGTTTCTTGGCCCAATATTTACATGGAGTCAAGTGGAGAGGGGAGAAAGGAGTATCAGGGAAGGGGTTGGGCAAATAATGAGCAGAAAGTGGAGGGGTGGGTGGCAGGTAAGTGGGTGCAAGAGCTGGAGCAACCGGTAATCGTGTAAATAACACAGAACGCCTTACAAGTTTGTTTTCTCTGTTTGCTGGCTGTCAGTAACTCGAGGAAGGTCATAGGTGGGGGAACACGGCCAGGGGAGATTTGCTAGTGTTATTGGGGAGCATTTAAACTAGATTTGCAGGGGGGTGGGAACCAGAGTGCCAGAGCAGATAGTGGAGCAGGGGTAAAAAGACAGGTTAGTTCAAACAAAATCACAAATGGAAGGGTAGAGTGTGGTGGAAATAATTTTTTGAGCTGTGTCTATTTCAATGCCAGGAGTATTGTGGGGAAGGCAGATGAGCTGAAGGCGTGGATAGACACATGGAAATATGACATTATAGCCATTAGTGAAACTTGGCTACAGGAGGGGCAGGACTGGCAGCTCAATGTTCCAGGGTTCTAATGTTTCAGGCGGGATAGAGGAAGAGGGATAAAAGGTGGGGGGGTGGCATTGTTGGTCAGGGAAAATGTTACAGCGGTACTCAGGCAGGATAGATTAGGGAGCTTGTCTACAGAGGCCCTATGGGTGGAGCTGAGAAACAGGAAAGGTATGACCACATTAATGGGGTTGTATTATAGACCACCCAATAGTCAGCGAGAATTGGAGGAGCAAATCAGCGGAGAGATAGCTGACAACTGCAAGAAACACAAAGTTGTGATAGTAGGGGATTTTAATTTTCCACATATAGATTGGGACTCGCATACTGTTAAAAGTTTAGACGGGGTAGAGTTTGTAAAATGTGTTCAGGAGAATTTTCTACATCAGTATATAGAGGTGCCAACTAGAGAGGATGCGATATTGGATCTCCTATTGGGAAATGAGTTAGGGCAGGTGATGGATGAGAGTGTGAGGGAACACTTTGGATCCAGTGATCATAATGCCATTAGTTTCAACCTGATCGTGGATAAGGATAGATCTGGTCCTCGGGTTGAAGTTCTGAACTGGAAAAAGGCCAAATTTGATGAAATGAGAAGGGATCTGGGAAGTGTGGATTGGCACAGGCTGTTCTCTGGTAAGGATGTAAATGGAAAGTGGGAGGCCTTCAAAGGAGAAATTTTGAGAGTGCAGAGTTTGTATGTTCCTGTCAGGATTAAAGGCAAAGTAAATAGGAATAAGGAACCTTGGTTCTCGAGGGAGATTGTAACACTGATTAAGAGGAAGAGAGAGTTGTATGAAATGTACAGGCAGCAAGGAACACATCAGATGCTCGAGGAGGATAAAAAGTGCAAGAAGCGGCTTAAGAGGGAAATCAGGAGGGCTAAAAGAAGACATGAGGTTGCTTTGGCAGACAGAGTGAAGGAAAATCCAAAGAGCTTCTATAGGTATGTTAGGAGCAAAAGGATAGTGAGGGATAAAATTGGTCCTCTTGAAGACCAGAGTGGTAGACTGTGTATGGAACCAAAAGAGATGGGGGAGATACTAAATGGTTTTTTTGCATCCGTATTTACTGAGGAAACAGGCATGGAGTCTACGGAAATAGGGCAAACAGGTAGGGAGGCCATGGAACCTTTACAGATTAAAGGGGAGGAGGTGCTCGCTGTCTTGAGGCAAATCAGAGTGGATAAATCCCCAGGACCGGACAGGGTATTCCCACGGACCTTGAGGGAAGCTAGTGTTGAACTTGCAGGGGCCCTGGCAGACATATTTAAAATGTCAGTATTCACGGGGGAGGTGCCGGATGATTGGAGGGTGGCTCATGTTGTTCCGTTGTTTAAAAAAGGTTCCAAAAGAAATCCGGGAAATTATCGGCCAGTAAGTTTGACGTCGGTGGTGGGCAAGTTATTGGAAGGTGTGATACGGGATAGGATCTACAAATATTTGGATAGACAGGGACTTATTAGGGAGAGTCAACATGGCTTTGTGCGTGGTAGGTCATGTTTGACCAATCTATTAGAGTTTTTCGAGGAGGTTACCAGGAAAGTGGATGAAGGGAAGGCGGTGGATGTTGTCTACCTGGATTTCAGCAAGGCCTTTGACAAGGTCCCTCATGGGAGGTTAGTTAGGAAGGTTCAGTCGCTGGATATACATGGGGAGGTAGTAAATTGGATAAGACACTGGCTCAATGGAAGAAGCCAGAGAGTGGTTGTGGAGGATTGCTTCTCTGAGTGGAGGCCTGTGACTAGTGATGTGCCGCAGGGATCGGTGTTGGGTCCATTGTTGTTTGTCATCTATATCAATGATCTGGATGATAATGTGGTCAATTGGATCAGCAAGTTTGCTGATGATACAAAGATTGGAGGTGTAGTGGACAGTGAGGAAGGTTTTCAAAGCTTGCAGAGGGATTTGGACCAACTAGAAAAATGGGCTGAAAAATGGCAAATGGAATTTAACGCAGACAAGTGTGAGATATTGCACTTTGGAAGGACAAATCAAAGTAGAACGTACAGGGTAAATGGTAGGACTCTAAAGAGTGCAATTGAACAGAGGGATCTGGGAATACAGGTACAGAATTCCCTAAAAGTGACGTCACAGGTGGATAGGGTCGTAAAGAGTGCCTTTGGTACATTGGCCTTTATAAATCGGAGTATCGAGTCTAAAAGTTGGAGTGTTATGGTAAGGTTATATAAGGCATTGGTGAGGCCGAATTTGGAGTATTGTGTACAGTTTTGGTCACCTAGTTACAGGAAGGATGTAAATAAGATTGAAAGAGTGCAGAGAAGGTTCACAAGGATGTTGCCGGGACTTGAGAAGCTGAGTTACAGAGAGAGATTGAATAGGTTGGGACTTTATTCCCTGGAGCGTAGAAGATTGAGGGGAGATTTGATAGAGGTGTATAAGATTTTGATGGGTATAGATAGAGTGAATGCAAGCAGGCTTTTTCCGCTGAGGCTAGGGGAGAAAAAAACCAGAGGGCATGGGTTAAGGGTGAAAGGAGAAAAGTTTAAAGGGAATATTAGGGGGGGCTTCTTCACGCAGAGAGTGGTGGGAGTGTGGAATGAGCTGCCAGATAAAGTGGTAAATGCGGGGTCACTTTTAACATTTAACAAAATCAAAACTTCGAAATGATTTCAGCATTTTTCAGAAAAACATATACTACATTGCACAATGTGTCAATGATATTTACCTGATTATCATACTTTAAAGATTGAGTGCCAACCAGGAACCTGATCGCATCAGTTTCTGCAGTCTGTGGTGCTAAAGCACGTGCCTGAAAAATGAAAAGAACACAAATCTGTGATCTTGTAGTCTTGTCATTTCATAGGTTTGCTTTTTGTCAATTATAAACTTAGTAATCATACCTTCCAGCTTTGTATTCAACTTTGTAAAGCACATACAACCACAAAACAACTGTCCAAAGCTGATAAATACCCAGTGTTGGGGAAGTGAAAATGAAGGCATGTTTCCAACATATGCTGCACCCTGCCTCAGACAGAGAGCATAAAATGGGTGTACAATAAAAGAATGTCAACATGTGGAAGTCTCCTTTGAGTATCCTGCCAGAATTACATTCAGGAGAAAATCACAACTACAAGCAAGATTGATCAACCTTGCACTATTACTGCACCAGACATTAGTTTGGCAGACAAGAGAAAGACCTAATGTTGGACAGAACTACGCAAGCACAGATGAATAATAACAGAAGCGATACTTCCTGAGAGCAATAGGGAATGGAACAGCAACTGCAAGAGATGTAGTAGAGTTTTATTTATTTGAACATGGACCTATTTATATATTGTTGTTCGTGTTTTGGAAATCCCAAAGAACTTCATGCATTTTTCAAATCACTTTTGAAGCATTCCACGTTTGTTATGTAGACAAACACAGCAGCTAATTTGTGTATTGTAAGATCTCACATTCTGCAATGAGAAGAATGACCAGATAATTTGGCCCAGAACTTCCAATCTGGGTCAAAGTCCCTCGGCGGTATTTTACGACCTCGCCCGTCCTGAAACCATAAAATCCCGCCAGAGGTGAACGGACCTTCCCATTGTCCGCCCCTCACCTGCTCCAATTCACGTGGCGGGCAGGGCGGTAAAATTCCAGCCTCTATTTCCAACCAAGATCACACAAAGGTCACCTACTTACCTTTCTCAGATTTTACAGGCCTGTCTTCCAATGGACAGTGCAGCAATATTCACAGGGAGCAGCATTGAGAATTTGTGTGGAAGCCATGCTCCCTTTTCATGACATTAAAATTTCTACCTCCAGGGATATGGAAGTTAAAGGTCCCAGGGTGTCAAGTGGGGAGTCTGGGTGTCAGTAGTATAATTACACAGGAGATGGATTAGAACTGATTTTAATCTTTGTAACTTTTCTTGGATAATTATTTTACGAAGTGAGTCGGTAAGTCTTCGACTCAAACTCAAGAGTTTCCAAGGGTTTCAGAAGCAGATTTCTTGCTCATTGGAAGTGCCAACTGCAATTACTGACTCACTTAGTAAAATAATTACCCAAAAAAAGTTACAAGGATTAAAATCAGTTTCCACAAGAGTGGAAGAGTACTTGCCCATTGGAAGTCCCAACTGCCTGGGCAATTTCCACAGAGTCAGTGCATCAGAACTGACAAGGGATCCCCCAGAACATCTTGGGGGCACTTCCAATCGGTCATTGGGAAAATGCTAGAATCAATATTGAGGATAGTTGCAGGGCATTTAGAAGATCAAAATACATTTAGGCAGACTTGTAAAAGGGAAATAATGTTTGATAAGTTCATGAAAGTTCTTTGAGGATGTAACAAGAAGGAGGGAAGAAAGAGAACCAGTAGCGTATTTGGATTTCCAAAAGGCATTCGATAAGGTGTCACTCAAAATGCTTTGTTATAATGTATTTAAGTGATTTGGGTATTGCTGGCAAGGCCAGCATTTATCGCCCACCCTAATTGCCATTGCAAAAATGGTGGTAAGCTACCTTCTTGAACCACCGCAGTCTCTGTGGTGCAAGTATATATAGTAAGAAGTCTCACAACACCAAGTTAAAGTCCAACAGGTATATTTGGTCGCAAAAGCCACTAGCTTTCGGAGCACTGCCCCCTCATCAGATGAGTGGGAGTTCTATTCATAAACAGGGCATATAAAGACACAAACTCAATTTACAAAATAATGGTTGGAATGCGAGTCTTAAAGGTACAGATAATGTGAGTGGAGAGAGGGTTAAGCACAGGTTAAAGAGATGTGTATTGTCTCCAGACAGGACAGTTAGTGAAATTTTGCAAGCCCAGGTAAGTCATGGGGATTACAAATAGTGTGACATGAACCCAAGATCCCAGTTGAGGCCGTCCTCATGTGTGCGGAACTCGGCTATCAGTCTCTGCTCAGCGACTCTGCGTTGTCATGCGTTGTGAAGGCCGCCTTGAAGAACGCTTACCCAAAGATCAGAGGCCGAATGCCCGTGACCGCTGAAATGTTCCCCAACAGGAAGAGAACACTCTTGCCTGGTGATTGTTGAGCGGTGTTCATTCATCCGTTGTCGTAGCGTCTGCATGGTCTCCCCAATGTACCATGCAGCGTATCAGGTAGACAATGTTGGCCGAGTTGCAAGAGTATGTACCCTGTACCTGGTGGATGGTGTTCTCACGCGAGATGATGGCATCCGTGTCGATCATCCGGCACGTCTTGCAGAGGTTGCTGTGGCAGGGTTGTGTGGTGTCGTGGTCACTGTTCTCCTGAAGGCTGGGTAGTTTGCTGCGGACAATGGTCTGTTTGAGGTTGTGCGGTTGTTTGGGGGTGTGGGAATGGCCTTGGTGAGATGTTCGTCTTCATCAATGACATGTTGAAGGCACCGGAGAAGATGTCGTAGCTTCTCCGCTCTGGGGAAGTACTGGACGACGAAACGTACTCTGTCCACTGTGTCCCGTGTTTGTCTTCGGAGGAGGTTGGTGCGGTCTTTCGCTGTGGCGCATCGGAACTGTCGATCGATGAGTCGAGCGCCATATCCTGTTTTTATGAGTATATCTACAGTGATGTTAGGGAGGGAGTTCCAGGATTTTGAGTGAGCAACAGTGAAGGAACATTTCCAAGTCAGGATGGTGAATGGCTTGTCGGGGAACTTCAGGTGATGGCATTCCCATGTACCTGTTGCCCTTCTCTTTCTAGATAGGAGAAATTGTGGGTTTGGAAAGTGTTGCCTAAGGAGCCTTGGTGAGTTCTGCAGTGCATTTGTAGATGGCACACACTACTGCCACTGTTCATTGCTGGTGGAGGGAGTGAATGTCTAGTAAAGGGGAGCCAATCAAGCAGCTGCTCTGTCCTGGAGATTATTCCATTGCCCTTCTAACTTGTGCCTTGTAGATGGTGGACAGGCTTTGGGGAGTCAGAAGATGAGTTACTCGACACAGGATTCCTAGCCGCTACCTGTTCTTGTAGGCACAGTATTTATATGGCTGGCCCAGTCCAACTTCTAGTCAATGGTAATCCCCAGAATGTTGACAGTAACCAAAATGTTACTCCACAAGAGCTCATGGTGTTGGGGTGATATAGGAGCATAGATTCAATGGGAATCAATGGGTATCAGGGGGCAAATTCTCTGCTGATTGGAGTCACACCTGGTACATAGGAAGATGGTTGTGAAGGGTCAGTCATCTCAGCTCCAGGACATCTCTGCAGGAGTCCCTCAGGGTAGTGTCCTAGGCCCAACCATCTTCAGCTGCTTCATCAATGACCTTTCCTCCGTCATAAGGTCAGAAGTGGGGATGTTCGCTGATGACTGCACAATGTTCAGCAACATTCGCCTCAGATACTGAAATAGTCCATGTTCAGATGCAACAAGATCTGGACAATATCCAGGCTAGGGCTGACAAGTGGCAAGTAACATTCGTGCCACACAAATGCTAGGCAATGACCATCACCAATAAGAGACACTAACTACTGCCCCTTGATATTCAATGGTGTTACCATCACTGAATCCCTCACTGTCAACATCCTTGAGGTTACCATTGACCACAAACTCAATTGGACTCCCACATAAACACAGTGGCTACAAGAGCAGGCCAGAGGCGAGGAATACTGCAGCTGGTAACTCACCTTCTGACTCCCCAAAGCCTTTCCACCATCTACAAGGCACAAGTCAAAAGTGTGATGGAATACTCCCCACTTGCCTGGATGGGTGCAGCTCCAACGACACTCAAGAAACTTGACACCATCCAGGACAAAGAAGCCTGCTTGACTGGCACCACATCTACAAACATTCACTCCCTCCACCACCGACACGCAGTAGCAGCAGTGTGTAAAATCTACAAGATGCACAGCAGCAATTCACCAAAGATCCTTAGACAGCACTCTCCAAACCCACAACCGCTTCCATCCCGGACAAGGGCGGCAGATACATGGGAACACTACAACTTGCAAGTTCCCCTCCAAACCACTCACCGTCCTGACTTGGAAATATATCACCGTTCCTTTGCAGTCGTTGGGTCAGAATCTTGGAATGCCCTCCCTAATGGCATTGTGGGTCAACCCACAGCACATGAACTGCAGCGATTCAAGGCGGCTCACCACCACCTTCTCAAGGGCAACTAGGATGGGCAATAAATGCTGGCCAGCCAGCGACACCCATGTCCCACGAATGAATTAAAAAAGGATAATGGACTGGCTAACTCACTGGAAGCAGAGAGTCAGGATGAATGGGTAATTGTCAGGTTGGCAAACTGTAACTTGTGCAGTATCCCAGGAATCAGTGCTGGGGCCTCAATGATCCACATTAATGACTAGAATGAAGGGACAGACTAGCGTGACCAAATTTGCTGATGATACAAAAATAGATATAAAAGCAAGTTGTGAAGGGGATGCAATGAGTCTGCAAAAGGATATTAATAGATTAAGTAATTGGACAAATATTTGTCAGATGGAGTACAATGTGGGAAAATGTGAGGTTGTCCACTTTGGCAGGAAGAATTAAAAAGGAGAACATGATTTAAATGGAAAGAAACTGCAGAATTTTGCAGTGTACAGGAATCTAAGTGTGTTTGAACATAAATCAGAAAAGTTAGCATTCAGTTATAGAAAGTAATTATGAAGACAAACAGAACTTTGACAATTATTCCAAATGGGATGGAGTAGGGAAGTTTTGCTACAGCTATACAGGGAATTGGTGAAACCGCGGATACAACTGCATTGGAGAAAGTTCGCCAATCTGATTCCTGAGATGAGAGAGTTATCTTATGAGGAAAAGTTGATGTGATTGGGCCTATACTCATTGGAGTTTAGAAGAACGAGAGGTGATCTTATTGAAACATAAGATTTTGAGGGGGCTTGACAGGGTAGATGCTATAATTGCTTCACCAGTCTTCAACTGCCAAGGCCCTCAGCTCTGGAATCTGCACAAGAAACCATGCTGCCTCTCTCTCCTTTAACACATTCCTTCAACCTAATTCTTTGATTCAGCTTTTGGTCACCTGTCCTTGTGGATCATGTGTAGATCAGTGTCATTTTTTTGTTTAATGATGCACTTGTGAAGTACCTTAAGTTGTTTAAAGGTGCTATATAATTATTTAATTGGAGGTCATAATCATAATTTATTTGAAAAGCTAAGTGCGATTGGAAAGTGACAGAAAGATTGCCAAATTTTGTCTTCTCCATCAAATAAGGTTTTGCTTCTTTCACTTATTTCTTGAAGTGTAACAGTCAGAAAATTGGGATGGATTATGAAATGGATGGATGGACAATATTTGAGCCAATCGAGAACTCGTGATTAGATATCCTGCTTGTGAAACACTTTGGCACTTTTCTGCACTCCTCAGAAACTTGCTAAAAAGATTCGTTTTAATTAGATAGATAACAGAAATATTTATGAGCATTCAGGAAAATAATCCATTATAATTATTAGAAGGGAGTTGAAAGCCTCCATGCTGCCAATATAACTAATGCTTTTTCTAAAACATCAATAATGTTTCTGATATGTTCAATAATTTCTCCCATAAAAATGACAATTACCTTCAAGAATATCAAAGAAGTGACTTTCAGAAACAGAATAACTTTCAAAAAGTAATGGGGTATATACTTGAAAAAGAAAACTTCACAGGACTGCAGAACAGAGGAGTGGGACTAATTGGACAGTTCTTGCAAAGTGATAGCACAGGTATGATGGGCAGAATGGCTGCCTTCTGTGTAGTATGATTCTTTGGAAAAGTAGGAACATTGTGGACTCTCTATACACACTCCTCCAGTTGCACAGAAAGCTCCTTTGCGTAGAATCTTGCTCTAAATGGTGAGATTTAAGGTTTCAACTAATTATCCTAAAAGTCTAGACTAAAATATTTTGCTACACATAAATTCATACAAAGAAGTATCAAAATGTAACAGAACCAAAAGTTACATTAGCATTTAATGTATTTAATTCAAAAGTACACTTTCAGGTTTATCATGAATGTGTCACATCACAAGGATAACCAACAGAGGAATACACCAAACAAATGCACTCTGAATCAGGATGCACTTCAGTAAAATGCAGAATATACATACAAATGTTATCACATTTAGTTCACAATTCTTGATTAACAGAGTGTCATTGGTACAAGTGGTGGCACCTCTCTATCATGCAAATGAATTAAAATCATCACAAGACAATTTTCTTTCCAAAGCAGTCTTCCATTTTCATTGCCAGTTCCAATGTTTTTGTAGTTGATTTTCAATTTCAGTATATTAGACCTCCTGGTGAATTTGGGGTTCATTGAGTCTAAAGAAGTCAATGGAATATGTTCCATTATCAAGCCAGAGGCATAACACTCTCTACTCGCCATCTTAAACAATGGCTAATCAATCATATATAGTGGAGACTAGTAAATGGGTACTTTGGTTTTGCACAGCTTAAGAAAGATCACAATTTAACGTTGATTGGAAAATACAATAGGCATTTATTGATTCATATCAGTGACTGAAGACACTGATGAATGCTAAATTTAGCCAGCCCTCATTGAGAAGGGATAAAGTATTTTTGTCCCAGCGTAGGTTGAGCTAATGGTGCATGAAATTAGAGTGAACTAAAGCTCTTGTGAAGCATTTTGGGATATTTTTCCTACATTAAAGGTGGTATATAAATGCAAGTTGTTGTTGACATATATATAAATATTTCTCCTCATGCCTCAGTACTTCTAAGCTGGCAAGACAAATTTACTTTGGCCTACATTTAAGATCCAGGAGCAGTTTGTGAAGTGGATTGACGACCAAAAAAATGCAAAAGATTCTAAGTTGGAAGGAATGCTTAAACATACCGGCCAGTTGCTCAGTACCTTGGTGGGGGAATTAGCACAAGGTGGGGTGGAGCAAATAAACCGATTAAAGTTTCTGTATTAAATGGTGTGTTAATCAATCCAAACATTGAAAATATTGTGCATCACCAGATGGTGCTCCAAACTTAATGCATTAACAGAAAAAAGACTTGCATTTATATAGCACTTTTCACAACACTAATGCCCGATTCCTCAGCCAATTAAATACTTTTGAAGTATAGCCACTGTTGTGATGCACAGCAAGATCTTACACACAGCAAAGTATTAAAGAGCAGATAATCTGTTTTTGTGATGTTGGTTAAGGGAGAAACATTGGCCAGGACAGCGTGGATAGCTTCCCTGCTCATTTTCAATATAGTGTCTTGAGATCTCATCTTATCAAACCAAGCAGGCTTGAGAAGCCAAAGTCCTGCTCCTAATTCGTACATTCACGTGTATGTTCATATGTACGTTTAACATTTCATCCAAAAGACTGCACCTGTGACAGAACAGCACATCCTCAGCACTGAACTAGTGTATCAGCCTTGATTTTGTGTTCAAGTGGGACAAAGAGGTAAGAGTGCTTAGCTACTGAGCCATGGTTGACAAAAGTTTACATTGCTAGAGCAGAGAATAGTTGCAGAATGAGTCGTGCTAACAGGAAAGTTACCCACTGCCTGCTGCCTGCATCCCATCTGCCTGCACATTTCTAAAGCTAGATTCTTATCCAAGAGGTGGTCATGAAATTTACCCAACGGAATCCCTACAGTGCAGGAGACCATTCGGCCCATCGAATCCGCAGTGACAACAATCCCATCTACCCCAATAACCCCAGGTATTTATCCTGCTAATTGCCCTAACACTAAGAGACAATTTCTTTTAGCATGGCCAATCAACATAACTGCACATCTTTGGAGTGTGGGAGGAAACCGGAGCACCCAGATGAAACCCATGCAGACACAGGGAGAACATACAAACTCCATACAGTCACCTGAGGCTGGAATTGAACGCCAGCCCCTGGCGCTGTGAGGCAACAGTGCCATCATGCTGCCCATAATCCTTTAACTTTTGCAGCAACAATAGTTCCATGCAGAGTTCTGTGTGCTAATTTCGTATTTATTAGCATCATAAGTAAGCTTGCATTAACACTGCAATGAAGTTACTGTGAAAATCTCCTAGTCACCACACTCCAGCACCTGTTTGGGTACACTGAGGCACTGCATGGCCAGTGCACATAACCAGCACATCTTTCGGATTGTGGGAGGTAACTGGGTCATTTGGAGGAAACCCACACAGACACGGGGAGAACGTGCAAACTCTGCACATGACCGAAGCAGAGAGTCGAACCCGGGTCCCTGGCGCTGTGAGGCAGCAATGCCAACCACTGTGGCACCGTGCAAGAGGCAATCCAATGTGTTTTTGGAATGAAAAAGCCATTGATGAAGGTTTGAGTCATAGGAAAAACTTGTTGGGTATTATGACCTATTATCTTGTTCTTTTTCCTTCCCTTATGATTACACCTTTTCAGTTTGGTGTGGATTTAACATTGAAACATTGTGCATCTATCTGCAGATGGGCAGACTCCGGATCAACAGTCGCTGATGGGCACATTCAGCAGCCCCTGAATCACTGGCCCTGCCTGGGGACGCTGCAGGTTGTCCCCTCAACACCTGTCCGACAGCCCAACCTTCATCATTCTCTTTCTCAGAATAAAAAGCCTACCTGAAACTCAAGCCCATAAATGACGGGGGCGTCGTCTTCCATCTTCTCTTGTTTCTCAACAAACGGCTCGCCGTTTTTTTTAAAAACAAATCAAACGGAGAAAACAACAACAAACCGCCCGTTCCTCCCCTCCCGGTGGAAGGTTTCGAGTCTCGCGGAACGGGGCCGCGCGGCTTCCCGTCCGGCCACTTCCTGTCTACACTGCGCAGGCGCAGACTTCCGCAGTGACGGAACAATTGGGGCGACGTCAGGTGAGGAGCGCGAGCCTGAGTCAGGAGGCCACCTGAACACTTCCCTGTACCCCACCTTAACTCCCCCCATCCCCTCTACCTCTCAAACACCCCTATACCCTCCACCCCTCAAACACTCCCATCCACCCCTCAAACACCCCCATCCCTTCCACCTCTCAAACACCCCCATACCCTCCACCCCTCAAACACTCCCATCCCCTCCACCCCTCAAACACTCCCATCCCCTCCACCCCTCAAACACTCCCATCCCCTCCACCCCTCAAACACTCCCATCCCCTCCACCCCTCAAACACTCCCATCCCCTCCACCCCTCAAACACTCCCATCCCCTCCACCCCTCAAACACCCCATACCCTCCACTCCTTAAAACACGCCCATACCCTCACCCCCCCCACCACTCCTCCCCCTCAAACCCCCACCACTCCTCATACTCTCCAACCCTATCCCTCCAACCCCCACCACTCCCAATCCCTCAAACCTTCTACAGCCCAGCCTCAAACCCTCTGTGCTCCCACCCCACCATGTGACCCTTCAATACCTCGTTGCCCAACTTCATCTTGCCACCCCAACCCCATCAACTCTCAAATTCCTCCCATCTCACTACCCTCGTCTCCCAATTTCTCCACTCCTCACCCCCAAAATTTCCTACAGACTCCCATCCTCCCAATATTGCTCTTAACTTCAAAGTAACCAAAGATAAACCAGGGCGCGAAGCTGTGGTTTCAAACTGGGATTGAACCAGTGTGAGGTTGGGATGGTCAGTGTAGGAGACAGCCCTGGCCTGGCTGTTGCTGCTAATTTCTGTGATGGGAGGTGGGTGGACACTCTGTCTAGGAAATGAGAGAAAGGAAGCAACTGGCTTCCAGACCCTAAATCCATCTCCTGATCTATCCCTTTCCAGATAGAGTTTGAAAAGCTGTACAATTTTCCATTTTCACTTCATACTATTTCCACAATCTTGCCTTAAACTATCTGGGGCTTCAATCCTCCGCTCGAACTTCAGGAACTGGTGTGTATGCTGCCTGTCTCCCATGGATCCACGATGCATGTTATAGAAGATTCCCATGTTGGTTGGATAGGCAATCAGACGGGTGTGTTTGAGGAGGTACTGGAGTCACTGACCTAGGACAAAGTCTGAGAGGTGACCATTGAGCCCATGTGATGTTACAAACAGATGGCATCTGAAATAATCCTCCAAATTTCAGCAAAATAATTATAGTCTATTATAACCTTGTTTTAAAAAAATCTTAGCTTGGTATGACAGTTATGCTGTTATATGAAGTTCCAGTTGTGCCATTTTGAATGTTCCCTTTGTGGATTGCTTTATTTTAAACTAATGTTATATTATGTAAGGTGTATTTGATTTGGGTGTTACTGATTATGCATTGGGTAATCTGCTAAATGTACTTATTTATATTCTCCTCTCTATTCTGCTTTTAGTTTTCTGAATTTCCCTGTACCGAGCAATAGGAGAGTAACAAGTGTCCTGGCACTACACAAGGAGTATGTTGTTAGCGATATTAGGATTATAAGGAATAGGAGCAGGCATAGCCATTCAGCCTATTGCGCATGCTCCCCCATTCAGTAAGATCCTGGCTGATCTGATCGTGGCCTTAACTCCACTTTTTTGCCTATGTCCCATAACCCTTCACACCATTGTCAATCAAAAATATGACTGAGTCAGCCTTGAACAAATTCCAATACCTAGCATTCACTGTTCTTAGTGGAAGAGAATTCTACCAACAACCTTTAGAGAATAGAAATTTCTCCTCATTTCTATCTTAAATGAGAGACCTATTTTTAAACTGCCCCATAATTCTAGTTACCCCCATAATTCCAGTTACCACCACGAGGGAACATTCTCCCAGCATCCCTGTCAAGGACCCTCAGAATCTTATTTGTATCAATAACATCATGTCTTCTGAAGGGGAGGCAGTGGCGTAATCGTATTGTCACTGGACTAGTAATCCAGTGGCATAGTAGTATTGTCACTGGACCATAATCCAGAGACTCAGGCCAAGATCTGGGGACCCAGGTTCAAATGCCAACATGGTGAAATTTGAATTCAAGAAAAAACCTTGAATTAAAAGTCTAACGATGAACATGAAACCATTGTTGATTATCATAAAAACCCATCTGGTTCACAAATATTCTTTCAGGGAAGGAAATCTGTCATCCTTACCCGGACTGGCCTACATGTAACTTCAGACCTACAGCAATGTGATTGACTCATTAATGCCCTCTGAAATGGAAGGCAGTTAGGGATGGGCAACAAGTGCTGGCCCAGCCAGCAACACTCCCATCCTGTCAATGAATTTAAATAAATCTCCACTGGGCATAGGCCAAACCTGCCTTTCGTCATAAGACAACCCCTCAAACCAGAAATCAGCTGAGTGAACTTTTTCTGAACTGCCTTCTGTGCAAGTGCATCCCTCCTCGCACAAGTCAGTAGGTGAATAGTCAGAAGTGCAATTTCTTTAATCACGTTCAGTGATGTATTCAATGGCCAAAGATCAGGAGCACTGTGTTGTGAATTATTTATGTGACATTTTAGTGTCATCATCGTACTCTGTTTCAGAATTGAATTTGATTTAAATTGCAGACTCAAATGCAATTACACAAAAGAAATAAATTGTGTGGATTGAAATGTGTCTGGGGAAATTAAGAGATTGAAAATTGAATTGCCTGATAATTAATATTTGTAAAAGACATAGCCTGGGTACAGTAGTGCGGTGGTTAAGTTACTGGACCAGTAACCCAGAGGTTGACAGTTCAAATCCCACATTACTAGGTTGTGAAACTTAATTCAATAAAACTGGTAATTAGTGGCCTGGTACCAGGAGTGACTATGAAAACTGCCAGATTATTGTTAAAAACTCAGTGGGTTCACTGTTTGTTGCCCTTCAGGAAGGGAAACCTCTACCTAGATAAAAGCAAAATACTGCGGATGCTGGAATCTGAAACAAAAACAGTAAATGCTGGAAAATCTCAGCAGATCTGACAGCATCTGTAGAGAGAGAATAGAGCCGATGTTTCGAGTCTGGGTGACCCATCATCAGCTTTGACAAAGACTTGAAACGTTGGCTCGACTGTCTCCCCACAGATGCTGTGAGACCTACTGAGATTATCCTGTATTTTTTACTTTTGAACCTCCACTGCGTTTGGCCTACATGTGTCATTATGAGCCATTCGATTGTCAGCATCACCTACACCAAGGAATGAAAAACTCAAAAGTTTACATGTTAACTAGGGCACTTATTTTTCTATCTTATCTGAAAGTTTTGATTGGATCAGTTCAGGAAGAAATGCTCACTGCCATTTTTCTTGAAGGTTGCTTCCAACATTATCAAGGAAGAATGTCATGATTTCATCTACTCTAATGCTACCCTAAGCATCTCCTTTCTATGTGCCTGACAAGAGACTTGAAATACTTGAAGGCTGAGATGCAAGGACTCTAATATTTTTATATGATACCTTCTAATGTAGTAAAAATATCCCAAGGCAGGGGATCCCAAAAACATCAGGAGTATTATCAGACAATATTTGACACTTAGTTACAAAAGCAGCTAGTAGGATAGATGAACAAAAACTTGGCAAAGATGGTTTAAGGAGCTACTTAAAATGGAAGACGGATTTAGGGAGATAATTCCAGAACTTAGGGTCTGGACAGCTGAAGCGACAGCTATCAAAATAATGATGGAAATCAGAAATCTTGGGAGGGTTGCAGGGAAGAGGGCAAGCTGCAGAGGGATTTGAATATGAAAGTGAGAGTTTTAAAATGCAGACAGGGCTGGTCCAGAAGCCAATATCAGTTGGTACACAGAGGGTGATGGGTGAATATATTAAGAATGTAGATAGATAATCTTTTCTAAACTACACTACATTCTTAGAAATTCATATTCTTTAGCTGTTGATATTGTTTACACCAGGTGAAATATGTTAACTTGAAATAAAGATGTAAATTGATATTGGGTGAAATTGGGGCGCAGATCTTTAAAAACATAAGTGAAATGATTTTGTTGAGAGCTTAAGGTTAATGGTGCGATTGCTTGATTTTGGAGCTATAGATATGTTCAAGAACATTTCCTGACAAGTGGAAGTAATTACTAGGTACTCTGTTATGCTTTACCCGATAAACATTGCAGATTTTGTTGTTACTATATCTGGAAATTGACACCTGACACCATATCAGAAATTATGGAATGTCTATTTCCTGGTCACTAAGGTTTTCTTACACCAGCAAAAAGCTCATAAGTTCTTTTTGTTCCAAGATTTTTCATGTGATGGAATTAGAATTGCCTTGTCAGCAGGATAAAGGATAATATGCTTAGTTTTTGTTTGGGTTCCTTGGGGAGTTGGGCGATATATGAAGGGTCTTGTAAATGTTAACTGTGAATTGGTGTTTCAGGTCTTGGGTTTCTGCGGGATATTGCAACCTGTTTGCAACTCCCTCTTGCTTGGAATCAGCTTTCTGCTCTTCAGCTTGTAACAGAAACAATGTTGAGAGTGAAAGATTGCTCAAAATTTATTTTAAAATACCCTTGCTTCTTTCCTCCTTTCCAAAAATAGAGTAAAAATTGTTTTGAGAGACACAAACAACAAAATTGAGATTAATCCTGACTGAAAGTAAGGCGATCCTATGGCATGAGCTTACCCCTGTGATTTCTCTACATGATTCGTGTAACAAAAACCTTATGCAAATATAAATGGTTAGAGATTCTTCATTCATTTTCTGAACATGATCCAGCCTGATATAATATCTGAGGAAATAGATGTAGATAGAAAGTATCAATTCATAATGTGTCTATGTTGCCAATTGTGTTTATCTGTAAAAAACCATTGCCTTCAAGACACAATTGCTAAGGGGCATTAATTGGATTGTCCTCGCAGTTTTTAGATGAAAGCTGTGGGGGTCAGTTAGCTCTGTTGGCTGGACAGCTGGTTAGTGATGCAGAGCGATGCGAACAGTGTGGGTTCAATTCCTGTAGCGGCAAAGATTATTCATGAGGGCCCACATTCTCAGCCTTGCCCGGTGCCTGAGGTGCAGTGATCCTCAGGTTAAATTACTACCAGTCAGCTCTCTCCCTCAAAAGTCATCTGGGACTATGGCGACATTACCTTTATGCTTTGTGGAACAGCTTTGTGGAACACCTGGTCCCAGAAAGAAGCCATTCAAGTTCAAGCATATTTTGTCAGCTCTACTTGAGTTGTGAAAATATATCCTGGGCTAACTTGCTCCAAATTGTCAGTGTTTTTCAAGCCAACAAGGCTAGAGGTAAGTAAACAGTGAACCACTGAGTAAGATTGATTAGAAAGGGTGCAATAAAATAATGGAAGTCTGTTCATTCTTAGCATTGTATGGAGATCTGTAAACCAAGGGCGGTTATTCATATCTGAAACATTGAAAGGTAGAATAATATATTGTATACTTCATTTTTATTGTGGATAAAAGCTCATAAGTCTTTGAAAATTCTACATAATCAAATAACAAAAGTTTGATGCAATTATTTGACAAGTAAGGAAAGGCTCTATTTAACACTGGGCAGTGGGTGACACATGACAATTATTTCAACATTATTTATTGAATTGGAATGGCCTAAATTTTGAGCAAAGTATGTAAGGAGCTACTGATTGTAGGTTATATAATTATTTTTTATAATGGTACATTAGATTCATTTCCAGTATACCACTGCATTCCATTGTGGTATGTGTATATTTGGAATTGTAATTGGCTGTCATAGTTTTAAAGTAAATGTTAGTGACCATCTTGCTAATTCTAAGTCATAAATTAGCCAGCCAACATGTCATCGAGTCATTACAGCACAGAAAGAGGCGCTTGCCCGCGAGAGCATTTCATGCAAGCCTCGTTCCCTTGCTGTGTCCCCATTTCCTTGCAAGTTTATTCCATCAAGTGCCCATCCAGTTTTCTTATCAAATCATTTGTGTTATCATCAGCTAATGGGAACAACTTTCCTTTGCCTCCCTTATCTAAGTCTGCTGCAATCTTGTACATCTCTGTTGAGATGTACAACAGATGTTGAGATGTTCCCTTTTTCTCCACGGAGAACAGCCCAACACCTTCACCCCAACCTTGCTGCTAAAATCACTCATCCTTGGAACCATTCTACTAAATCTCTGCATCCAATCAAGGGCCTGCACATCCTTCTTTAAGTGTGATAGCCAAGAATGGATGCTATACTCGAGTTGTGATCTAACCAGAGCTTTATGACGGTTTGGCATAACTTTGCTGCTTTTATGCTCAATTTATGAAGCTCAGAAACCCATTTAATATGAACACCTGCCTCATGAGTGGATTAAGAAGAGTATAAACCTTCTGATCTATACTTCCTGTACAGCAAGCTATTTTTTCCTACAACAGTATCTACAAGAATCTGTGTGTGTGAACGTGCATGTGTCAATTGTCGGAAAAACCCATGTCTCATGCCCTTTAGGGAAGGAAATCTGCCATCCTTATCTGGTCTGGCCTACATGTGACTCCATAGCCACAGCAATGTGGTTGACTCTCAACTGCCCTCCCAAGGACGACTAGGGATGGGCAATAAATGCTGATGTGGAGGATGGCCTCAACCGGGATCTTGGGTTCATGTCACACTATCTGTAAACCCCACGACTTGCCTGGGCTTGCAAAATCTCACTAACTGTCCTGGCTGGAGACAGTACACATCTCTTTAACCTGTGTTTAACCCTCTCTCCACTCACATTGTCTATATCTTTAAGACTTGATTACCTGTAAAGACTCGCATTCCAACCATTATTTTGTAAATTGAGTTTGTGTCTTTATATGCCCGGTTTGTGAACAAAACTCTCAATTACCTGACGAAGGAGCAGCGCTCCGAAAGCTAGTGGCTTTTGCTACCAAATAAACCTGTTGGACTTTAACCTGGTGTTGTGAGACTTCTTACAATAAATGCTGGCCAGCCAGCAGCGTCCATGTCCCACGAATAAAAAAAAGCAAGGGAAAGGTTAATGGAGACATTGTGTCTGGAAGAGTTGAGGGATTAAAGCTGAGAACAATGGAATGCAAGATTGGGGGGGGGGGGGGGCAGGGGGGAAGAGAGAGAGAGAGAGGATACCCAGGGAAAGATGTTGAGCTCATTTGTTGATAGCTTTGCGAGGAAGAACTCCCGGAAACAGCTCACGGCGAGGTGGAGTTTGAATCAGCCATCTAGCCAAGCCAGAAAAGTCTCAATTGAAAAAAGCAGTTTTGTTCTAAAGTTTTTTGGATTCCATAGCAGAGTGGAAGAGAGTTTGAGAGAGCTCATGTGGTACATCTTTTAGTAAAGTGACAACAGTTTTACCTCTGGTATTATTACTGGCTTTTTATGGTTAAACATTGAAAAGGGAGTGTTGTCTTGACGGTGTTTGCTTGTGGGCCTGATCCAGTTGGATGTCTTTTGGGGGGCATTTTATAAGACTATTTTTGACTGTAATCTTGTATGCTTAAATTTTCTTCTTGTTAATAAATCTTTTACTGGACTTCTTGTTGCTGAGATCAGTGTATTTTCTTCTCATTTACAGAATACAGAAAAAGTATATTTGGTTTGCTCAGTAATTAACATCTGTGGTCATGCCAAGTCCTTTAGTACCTGGGTTTTTAGATATTTAACAAATTTCCAGCTGCCAAGTAATAAAACTGATGGGGCAAAAATGTTGCAATGAATTGTACCTGAGGGGTATTAAACAAACTGTCTGTTGTGCCAAGGTATTTGTCCTGTCTGCAGTTTTGAAAGCATGTAGTGGTATATCTAAATGTCAGATCAGCTGATGTCCAGTATTCTGGTAACAATATTCAGCAGTACTTTGGTGGTGTAGTGCTAGTATAAAATCTGCCACTGCTGCCTGGTATCTGCAGGAATATGAAAGGAAAATCCCAAGGAAGGTGATTAGCGATCTGTTTCTCTAAAAAACTTTTCTTTCACGCATTTACCCCCTCCCTCCCTCTCCCCAGCAGCCACCAAACCCCCCCCCCCCCCACAAAGGGAGGAAATTAGAACGTATGTCAACATGGGATGTTGTTGCATATTGAGCAACAAGCAACATCATGATATTGTAGTTAACTCGTGTTTTCACGAGGAATGACACAAGGCATGAAGGAAAGATCATTTTGTTTAACAGGGTGAATTTAGAGCAGTTGTAATCCAATGAGGCTTACAGGTGCAATGTGACATTTGTAGTGGGCAAAAAGGAATATCTTCCAATAAAGAGTTATCTTATAAGTTAGTCAGTCTCCAGATGCCATATTTGGGCTGGGCTCATGATACAAATGTAAATTGTCTGGATTTTGCAATTGTAATGACAGCAAAACTGTCAGTGTTTACTGTCATTTCAATTGTGAAACTGACAGTAATTTCTAGCATCCACAGTTAAATCTGAAAATCCAGAGGTTGCTGTCAGTGATTCTGCAATCCTTGACAGGCGTGTGTTGTTGAAGTCCCTGCAGATGGAAATTTTTAGAATCACTTGAATCAACACAAATATCCCTTTTCACACTCATTTGGCTGTAACACCCCTAGCCGCTGCCACTGCAAAGCAAGTTCTGCCTTGTTCAATATGCTGTAACTGCGTTTTAAACAGTGTACTCAGTCATTAATACTGTTGAACTAACCATCTGACAATGAAAAAGTAGTTTTGTGGAATATTACATTTCTCAATTATGAAAATAATTCATAGGGTTTTGAGTTTGTTTCGTATTTCTGTTTTTACCTTAATTCCATGTGTATGTCGCAATCTTCAATTTGCTGTTTGTAAAATGACTAAAAATTAAGGATAATCGGTGCCCTTTTCTTGCTGTCTGTGCAAATTATTTGGTGTGATCGGCTGCTTCATCTGCTGGATGCTGGCAATCCCCTACGGTTAGAATCGTAATCAAATTTAATGTCAGGAAAGGTGAAATCTACAGCACAGAGATTACCTGCCTTTCAGGGCAGTTTTCATCCTGGCCACTGGCGAGTGTCACCACTTTGCCGCTGACTGCAAAATGTGAGCCAGCCTGTTGTGTTTGTGGAATTAGTTGGTCACAACAGGATTTTATGGACAGTTATTAAACTTATGAATTTTGGTTGCAGGAAAAGATGGAAAATCTTCAACTGGACTCTGAGGTTACTGATACCATGGCGTTCAACATTGATGAGGAGATTAACAATGAAGAGAATGTGACCACACTGCTGCAAGAATCTCAGACTCAGCAACAGCAATTGCTTTTTGAAACAGAAAACATTGACCTAGGTGCAGGTGCATTCATTCCTGAGCCTACAGATAAAATATCTGATGCTTGTCCGATGAATCTTATGGATAAGCTTAATGATCAGATGATGGAGAGTGTAATAATATCTGATTCACCTAGTAATAGTGAGGGTGATGCAGGGGATCTAGCAATCCTACATGACTGTGAAGAGGCTTTAGAGATTGGTTGTGGTGATGTCCAGGCAGTGGATTCAGAGAATAAGGATTATAAAGAGACTTCTTCTGAAGACAGTGAGCCTACAAGTTCTGTAGTACACGATGATGGTGAGAAGACTCCAACACAAGATGGAATGTCTGCCTCACAAAATCTGGAACTAGCAGGCGGGTCAGAAGAAGAGCATCAAATAACAAATGAAAGTCTTGAAAATGGGTCAGAAGGTCAGGTTGATTCAGAAATGCTGGAAAAGGAGACCCTGATCCCAGTTACCACTCAATTGCCCAAGGGTGAGCCTCTGCCCGTGTGCACCATTTTCAGTCAAGACAATCAGTCTAAAGCCCAGGTTCATGTTCCTTTGAAAGCAGATGGTTATGAACCTCAGATGGTAAAATCTCCGAGCTTTGGGACAATTATTGATACTCCTAGTAAACCTCTATTATTTGGGGTTCACCCTAGTCCTAGCCTAAGCAAATTTTTCACAGATGATGCCAGTTCAAGTTCATCAGCAGCTGAATTTTTTGACTCCTTTACATCGACTTCTTTCATTTCTGTTAGTAATCCAAATGCCAGTGCTTCAGTGCCTGATAGATTGTCCTCGCTTTCTTCTACTGGGATGGCACGTCCACATAGTGGCACAAGCCAATCTTTTATCATAGGAAGTGATATCACACCTTTATCTGCATCATCAACTGAAATATCCTTGTCACCTAAGCCCTTTTCCCAGCTCCAAGCAGCATTTGCAGGAAGTGATGATCCCTTTGCAACCGCATTAAATATGAGTGAGATAGACAGACGGTATGATGCTTGGCTTCCGTCTGAGGAAACTAGGAAAATTCTCATCTCCGTAGCTACCCAGCAGTACAACACAGTTTTTATAGAAAAGGAGAAGCTGACCATGCCGGGCCTGAAGTTCGACAATGTGCAGGTTAGTCAGTTTTTGTTTGTGTTAATTAATTTTGCCACATTTGTGACATCCAGAATCTGTTCTGGACTTGTATTTTACCGAGGAAAAAGTTAATCTTTCTTTGGGGAAGTCTATGCTCTGTATATGAAAAATTGTAAAAGGAAGCCAACCTGGTGTTCTGGTTTTTTCACTTCAGCTTGATAAAGTCTTTGTTATTTTAAGATTAGGTTAGTCGCTTAAATCTTCATACAAATTATCGCCTTTGATCCTTCCAATTAACTGTAATTTGCATGGCGTAAAGGAAACTATGAGGCTTTATTGTGTTTCTGATAATAAATTACCTCTCTGTAGATGCATTCAGCCCTGCCAGGCCCTGAGCAGAGGAATCAAATCACCTTTGTAAAGCACTTGAAATTAGGACTGTGTTCATTTGTGTTGAAGGGTAAATTGATTGTGCCTAAAATAATGAAGGGACGGGATAAAGTAGATAGAAGAAGTCTTCCTCGACTCAAAACGTTAATTCGGTTTCTCTATTCATAGATGCTGCCAAACCTGGTGAGCCTTTCCAGCACCTACTTTTTATTTGAAGGTAGAAACAGATAGTTTCCAGTGATCGAGGGGTCGAGAGAAAGAGGACATCAATGTAAGATTAAATATCGAGGTTTAGGGCAGAGAACAGAAGAAGTTTTTTTAACACATGGGGCTGAGAGGTTGTGGAATGCACAACTAGAGTTATTGATTGAAGCAGGGACCATGACAACATTTAAGATTAATTAGAGGTGATTGAAAGAGGGGATAAGGGTATATGTGAACAGAATGAGTATATGATATTAGGACTTGAAGATTGAAGAGCTTAGATTGAAGAACTGATCTCCATCTTGTAAATCCTTACAATTAGTTCTTAAGATATGTAAGCAGTATCATTTTTTTAGTGTTCAGTCCGCTTTAACTTGAAACAAAGATTTGGAAGATCAAGTGTACCGTTCTGGTTGGCACATGACAGGAAGGGCATAATTGTTCTGGAGGAGGAGATTTACAGGGAAAGTTGCCAAGGTTTGAAAAGTGCAGTGAGGAGGCTAAGGGATAACCTGATTGAAGGGCCTAGATAGAGTAGACTGGGATGTCCTGTTTTCCCTAGTGTCAGTTACCAGGGAGAAGTCTCACAACACCAGGTTAAAGTCCAACAGGTTTATTTGGTAGCAAATACCATAAGCTTTCGGAGCGCTGCTCCTTCGTCAGATGGAGTGGAACAGCACTCCGAAAGCTTATGGTATTTGCTACCAAATAAACCTGTTGGACTTTAACCTGGTGTTGTGAGACTTCTTACTGTGTTCACCCCAGTCCAACGCCGGCATCTCCACATCATAGTTACCAGGGACACAGACTTAAGGCTGGAAAAATTAGAGGGGACATGAGGAAAACGTTCTTCACCCAGAGGCTGGTGTTTGCAATTTGCTGCCCAGATTAGTGGTGGAAGAAGAAGCCCTCAACTCAATTAAAAGGTACATGGATCTGCACCTGAAGTGCTGTATCCTACAAGACTATGACCGGGTGCAGGAAGGTGGGATTAGAATGGGCAGCTAATATTTTATTTTTCAGCCACCGCAGACATAATGGGCTGAATGACATCTTTCTGTGCTGTGACTTTTCTGTTTTCAATTCTTAAGATCTATAACGTAGACGGAAATATAGAAGGAAATTAACAGCAATGAAATGAGGGAATACTCATTGAGAAAAGAGTGATATCACCTTATGTTAGCAGAGGACATTATATATTTAGGGACAAGCGTCTTGATTTGAGCCATAGTTCAAATGGTGCATTGTAATTCAGGGTATGGGATACAAGTTGTGGAAGGATAGAATTATAATACTGGCAAATGATTAACATAGTTGCTTTGGATCATGAATGCGAGGTGAACAGAAAGATGGAGAGCTTGGAATTGTAATTGGGGAGACAGTGGTGTGATGGTACTGTCACTGGACTAGTAATCCAGAGACTTGAGGCAAGATCTGGGGACCTGGGTTCAAATCCCACCACAGCAGATGGTGACATTTGAAATCAATAAAAATCTGGAATTAAAAAGTCTAAAGATGACCATGAAACTATTGTTGATTGTGGTAAAAACCCATCTAGTTCACCAATGTCCTTTTAGGGGAGTAAATCTGCCATCCTTACCAGGTCTGGTCTATATGTGACTTCAGCTTCACAACAATGTGGTTGACTGTCACATGCCCTCTGAAATGGAGGGACAGGCAACAAATGCTGGCCCAGCCAGCGACACTCCTGTCCCGTAAAATGAATTTTAAAAATATATACTGTTCATGCAAAATAGTAACCCTGTGGTTGAATGAGCAGATTAGGGACAACTGGAAGGTAGGAATGGAAATATAGGTGGTCAGGGAGTATTTTCCTTGTGCAATATGTCAGGTTGGCTACAGATGTGCACCCCACTTGCTGTTGAGTAATCCACCATAAGACATAGGAGTAGAATTAGGCCACTCGGCCCATCGAGTCCGCTCCGCCATTCAATCATGGCTGATACTTTTCTCATCCCCATTCTCCTGCCTTTTCCATAACCCTTGACCCCCTGATTAATCAAGAACCTAGCTATCTTTGTCTTAAAGACACTCAATGACCTGGCCTCCACAGCCTTCTGCAGCAAAGAGTTTCACAGATTCACCACCACTCTCTGGCTGAAGAAATTCCTCCTCATCTCTGTTTTAAAGGATTGTCCCTTTAGCCTGAAGTTGTGCCCTCTGGTTCTAGTTTTTGCTACTAGTGGAAACATCCTCTCCAAATCTACTCTATCCAGGCCTTGCAGTATCCTGTAAGTTTCAATAAGATCCCCCCTCATCCTTCTAAACTCCAACGAGTACAGACCCAGAATCCTCAACCGTTCCTCATACGACAAGCCTTCATTCCAGGGATCATTCTTGTGAACCTCCTCTAGACCCTTTCCAAGGCTACCACATCCTTCCTTAGATAAGGGGCCCAAAACTGCTCACAATACTCCAAATGGAGTCTGACCAGAGCCTTATGCAGCCTCAGAAGTACATTCCTGTTCTTGTATTCTAGCCCTCTCGACATGAATGCTAACATCGCATTTGCCTTCCTAACTGCCAACTGAACCTGCACGTTAACCTTAAGAGAATCTTGAACAATGACTCTCAAGTCCCTTTAGTTTTCTGATTTCCTAAGCATTTTTCCATTTAGAAAATAGTCTATGCCTCCATTCCTCCTTCCAAAGTGCATAATCTAATACTTTTCCACATTGTATTCCATCTGCCACTTCTTTGCTCACTCTCCTAACCTGTCCAAGTCCTTCTGCAGCCCCCCCCCCTGCTTCCTCAATACTACCTGTCCCTCTACATATCTTTGTATCATCTGCAAACTCAACAGTGCCTTCAGTTCCTTCCTACAAATCGTTAATGTATATTGTGAAAAGTTGTGGTCCCAGCACTGACCCCTGAGGCACCATGCCAGGATCTTACCCTCAACATTGTGGGCACTTAGTTAATAGTCTCCTATGTGGCACCTTGTCAAAGGCCTTCTGGAAATCTAAATAAATCACGTCCGCTGGTTCTCCTTTATCGAATTTCCTTGTTACCTCCTCAAAGAATTCTAACACATTTGTCAGACATGTCCTCCACTTGACGAAGCCGTGCTAATTCAGTCCTACTTTATCATGCACTTCCAAGTACTCTGCAATTTCATCTTTAATAATGGACTCTAAAATCTTGCCAAATACCAAAGTCAGGCTAACCGGCCTATAATTTCCCATTTGCTGCCTCCCTCCCTTCTTAAACAGCGGTGTTACATTAGCTACTTTTCAGTCCTCTGGTACCCTCCTTGCCTCCAGTGATTCCTGAAAGATCGCCACCAATGCCTCCACAATTTCCTCAGCTATCTCTTTTAGAACCCTGGGGTGTAGTCCATCCGGTCCAGGTGATTTATCCAACTTCAGACCTTTCAGTTTCCCCAGAACCTTCTCCTTAGTGATGGCCACTGCACTTAACTGTGCCCCCTGACCAGAGCCTATGAATAGCATGGAGTTTTGTGAATATGTTGGATGTAATAATTGTTATATTTATATTGTTGGACTTAATTTGATATTCTAAACGCGAAGGCCAGAAAAAAACAGTGCACAGTGTACTGCTGTAATACTTTCGGACTACAGAATTGAAGATTTTGCTCTTGGGAGTAGAAGCTTGAGGTGTAAAGAGCAGCAACTTGCATTTATACAGCATCTTGAGTATAGATAATGTCCCAAAATGCATTTGGTGTTGGGGGGGTTGGGGTGCGGCATGGAGGGAGGGGTGGTGGTGAAGGTTAATCCATAAAAGAATAGATGCCAAAGACTGAATTGAATCTTTGGTCAAAACAAAAGTGTCGAGGAGGTTTTTAATGGTGGAGGAAAAAATGTAGGGGAGGAGTTTAAAGTGACAGTACCTTGGAGAAGAAGGGACAAGTTGCTAAGAACTACCAACAGCGGGGCAAAGGGAGAGCAGGATGCACAAGGAAAACCCAAAAAAGAGAACTAAACTAAGAGCAGAAGGGAGACAACAAACTGGTCGTTGTAGTTATGGATAAATTGGGATTAAAAACTTGCAGATGATCAGGATTGGGCAGTAACATTGAATAGATTCTTCTTCAGTTTTCATGCAGGAGACAATTCTCAAACCTATGAAGTGATACCAAACACACAAATTATTAAAGAAAATGTTACAGTGAACTTGCAAATGTTTAAATGTGGAACTCATAAATGGGGGGAAGCTCAAATTTAACAATTACAGTTAACTGCCCTAATCCATCTGAGAAATAACTGGGGATGCATCATGTAGAACAATATAAATGAGTATGTGAAGGGTACATGCATTATATGAATTACTCAGCATGTTGTTAGAAAGTAAGAATTGTTTTTTGTAGTGTGCATGCTAGTGGCTTTTTGAATATGCTAGAAAGTTTTGATGGAAGTTCCTTGTGAAAGCAGTAAGAAAGGTTACAGAACATGGACTATGGGATTGAGAATGTCAGATACAAAGATGGTAGCAAATGGAAGTTGCTTTGCATGAGGAGGAATCAGCCAGTGCTTTTCCCTGTCATTGTTGCCAAGTGATGGAAGTGTCATCGTCAGCTGTAACTGCTCACCGGTGCTCAGTTTGACTTCTGCCAGGGCCACGCTGCTCAAGACCTCATTACGGCCTTGATCCAAACATGGGCAAAAGAGCTGAATCCCAGAAGCGAAACAAGTGACTGCCATTGAGATCAAGGCAACGATTGATTGAGTGTGACCTTAAGGAGTCTAGCAAACTTGAAGTCAGTGAGAATCTGCAAAAATCTCCCCACTGGTTTGGGTCATACTTGAAACGAAGGAAGATGGTTGTTCTTGTTATAGACCAATCCATTTAGACATCACTGTTTGAATTCCTCATGGGTAATGTTTTATGCCCTAACCATCTTCAGATGCTTCATCAATGACCTTCCCTCCAACTAAAGATCAGAAGTGGATGATTGCACAGTGCACATCTTTTGCAACTCCTCAGACACTGAAGCAGTCCGTTTCTGTGTATAACAAGACTTGGACAACATTCAGGCTTGGGCTGATGAATGGCAAGGGACATTAGTACTACACAAGAGCAGTGTGTCTAATCTAAAAGATGCACTCCAGCAATTCACCAAGGATCCTTCGACTGCACCTTCCAAGCCCGCAACCTCTACCACCTAGAAAGACAGGGAGATACATGTGAACACTACCACTTGCAAGTCAAGCACCATCCTTACCTGGAACTATCTCACTGTTCCTTCACCAAGTGGATCAACATGCTGGAGTGTCCGTCCTTACAGCACTGTTAGTGTATCTACACCACATGGAGCATTGTGATCACGGAAGTAGTTCACCACCTCGAGGGCCATCCGCTCACATCCCATGACGAACAAAAAGGAATATTACATATAGTTTACAGGAGAGGGAAATTTGTTTGAAAATATGCAGACATAATTATCCATTTTGAAATCATATATTCTGTACTTGTATTTTTTTTAAATTCATTCACGGGACACGGGTGTCACTGCTGACCAGCATTTATTGCCCATCCCTAGTTGCCCGAGGGTAGTTGAGAGTCAACCACATTGCTGTGGCTCTGGAGTCACATGGAGGCCAGACCGGGTAAGAACGGCAGATTTCCTTCCCTAAAGGATATTAGTGAACCAGATGGGTTTTTCTGACAATCGACAATGGTTTCATGGTCATCAGTAGATTCTTAATTCCAGATGTTTTTTATTGAATTCAAATTCCATCATCTGCTGTGGCAGGATTCGAACCCGGGATCCCCAGAACATTAGCTGAGTTTCTGGATTAATAGTCTAGCGATAATACCACTAGGCCATCGCCTCCCCTTGTATGCATTACTTTGGCTTTACATTTAAATAGCAAAGCCTATGGCAATTTGGGGATCAGTGTTTTCCTCCAATTGAGGTTCAGGAAATGCAAAGCTGAAATACTGTGCCACCACTGGCAGGTGGGTATTAACAACATGACAAGTTTATATGGGTAATTTGACTTAGAAATATGGATATTGAATTTATAATAAAGTTGATTTCCAAAGACGTGTGGGTTAGGTGGATTGGCCATGCTAAATTGTCCCAAGATGCATAGGTTAAGGGGGGGATTAGTGGGGAAATACTTGGAGTTACGGGGGATAGAGCCTGAGTGCGATGCTCTGCTGGAGAGCCGGTGCAGACTCGATGGGACGAATAGCCGCCTCCTGCACCATAAATATTCTATGATTGACAGGAAATGGAGACAATGTAAGATTTTTTTTCTCATATAGCTGTTCCAACAGTTCACATGAGGGTCATTCTTGTACATTTTCCCAGGTTCACTGTAACTACTCAATTTTCAACATGGATAGAAATTAGTCAAAATCAAATTTAAAAATGACTGGCTGGTTTGCACCATTATGTGCAATTTAAATCTCCAGGACAGAATGGAAGATAGCTTTTCAAAAACTGCTTCATCTGGCACAAATGACTCATTAATCAAACTGTGTGGATGTGCTCTGATCCTTTTAGGGTGATGCCGTCAAGGAAGTAATGCTGCGGTTTTTGGGAGAGCAGGCTGCAATGAAGAGACAAGCTTTGACTGCAAATGCTGTGGAGCAGTCCTTTGTGGGACTCAAGCAATTAATAGTAAGTAAAGTGTCGTCCATTTACAGTTTTATCGTAGAGATGCGAGGCAACATTGTTTCTTTTAAATAGTGTGCATTTGCATTACCATGAAATATATTTGTTACCTGAGAGGTGTTCAGAAGGAAGAAGAATTCTTTAGTATTTCTGTCTGCATTCTCATTAACATGCAACAATGTTTGTTTATCCTTTTTAGCTTACCTATTCAGTAAAATGAAAGGATTTTTTATGTTAAGAGAACATATCGTTGAATGCTGCTTGATTTACCCTGCACATTTATCCCTGCACCTCCCCAAAAAAAAGTTATTTCTGACCCCAGCGCCTATAATCCTCAAATCAATTTGCTGCCATCAATTCACCAACACAATACCCAAACTTGAAGAATTAAATGGTGAGCTTAGGTGACATAAACCTGGCATATATTCATTTGAATTTATATCTAATTGAGTTTGTTCAAATGATGAAGCGACTGGGTGGATAGATTCAAATATAATATTTATTTTGATGATGGAATTCAGAAAAGGGGGGCACATGCTTCAAATTAGAAATGGATGATACCAAATGCGGTGACATGACGCATCGTGCCTGTGCGTGGTCTTTGAAAGAGCTGTCTAATTATCTCACTTCTCCGTTCTTTCCCTAAAGCCAAGCAAACATTTCCTTTTCAAGCGTGTATATTTATATATATCCAATTTCCTTCTGAAAGCTATGATTGAATCTGCTTCTATCACACTCTTTTCTGTTTTAGTTCAATCTCAGTTGCTTTAGTCACCCAGGAATCAGGAGCTGTGGATGCCTTCCCTTTCTCACTCATTAGACAGGACCTCCCATTTACCTGCCAATCCTAGTTTGCAATTGACTTGAGCTAAATAAATCCCTTTTTCACTCGTTGAGTTGAGGCCTCTTCCATTTGAGCATCTTTACTTTGTCTTTTTCCAGAACTTCATTAAACATAATGTTATTGTGATCCTTGTTTCCCAGATGCTCTGGTTGCCCCACGGCATTCTCCAAAACTTGGTTCAGCACTGCTTCTATTCTTGTTGGGCTTGAAACGTACTGGTCAGAAAAGTTGTCTGCTACACACTTAAAGAATTCCTCCCCGTCCTTGCCTTTGCACCATTTATCTTGGTCTATGTTAGGTCAATAAAATGTCTCCATTGTCACTACCCTATTGCTCTTACAACTTTCTGAAATTAGCGTGCAACAAAGTATTAGGGTTTATTTCTGGAGTGACAGAATTAGAGAGTAGTCAGGCTAAACTTGATTAGACCTCACTTGTAATGTACAGTTCTGGTTGCCATATTATAAAAAATATATGGAGATGCATATATTTTTTATAATATGGAGATGCTGAGAGGGTGCAAAAAAAGATTTACATCATGTTACCAAAAATGCAAGTTTATACTTAGCAGGGATGGATGAATATACTTGGACGCTGACATTGTGTTTCCACTTGTGGGGATGAGCAAAACTGGAATCCATCAATATATATAATCACAAAGAAATCAAGCAGGGAATTTTGAAGGGACTTCTTTACCCAGAGCATGTTGAAAATGTAGAATATGCTCCCACAGGAGAAGTGGAATAAATATGAGAGAGAAGGGAAACAGGGTTAAGCTGGTAACAGTTGGATGAGTCAGTATTGGGGGGTGGGGTCTGATTAATGGAATGGCAAAAAAGATGGAAGGAGCTAAATTACCTATTTTCCTGTTCCTATTTTCTTGTTTGACTCTATGCATTTCAATATTTTTATTGCATTTTATCATTAGTTGATGTATATTCAAGAAAAAGGAATGTAAATATAATTCCCTTATATTACAGGAACTCTCAATATCTCGCAACTGCCATTGTAACCACTTCACACAGTCAATGCTTTTCTTTCTGTAGATTTTTATTATTATATCTGTTCTACCAAGTTTATTGTTTAGACATTTCAATAAAGGTACAGCTGAAATTTCTGGAATTAGAAACTTATTAAAGTTACCAATCAAATGTTGCACCATGGAAATTCAAGTTTGGCCCTGAGCTTAATGAGATTGTCGGGTAAAAGTGGCAACTGGAAATCAAATTTCCCTGCAGGAAGAAAATTCAGCTGTCTTTGTATTATGCATTTTGGTGGGAAGAATGAGGAGGCCACATACTTCTTGGAAAACAAGAGTCTAAAAGGGATAAAGGTTACTAAGTGATCAGGGGTGCAAATATTGTCATCGTCAATTTGTTATCAAGAATGGCCATTTCTTAATGCATTGGGTCATCCATTGTGTCTCCTAACTTTACTGTAGACCATCATAGCTTTCCGTAGTGCGGAAAGGGATGAATTATCTGATTTTGTTAGGACTGCCCGATCTAGCTTATCTTTTGTCCTTAGCTGCCTGTATTTTCTTTCTATTCAAAGGAAGCAACATTACTATTTTAGACTGCTCCCCAGGGGGTTTTTTTCTTGTGCGCTTTTCTCCCAGTCCATGGTGGACTTGCCACATTTCTTCAGGTTCACTTTCAAGGAATCCTTGAATCTAATCCTTGTCCTACCTCACAGGCAGTGTCCAGGATTAAGTTGTGAATACTGTACATGACCACCTTGGAGATTTTTTCTTCAGTCATATATACAAATGCCCACTTCATCTGAGCAGAGCCTTGATGATAAGTGCTTTAATTGCAAACTTTTCTGTTATTTGAAGTACCTCAATGTTGGACACTTTGTCCTTCCATTTAATTCCTATGATGTTCCATAGGTACAGATCAGTGAGGCGTTAAAAAAAACAAACAAGCCTGTCCACTATCTACAAGGCACAAGCCAGGAGTGCAGTGGAATACTCTCCACTTGCCTGGATGAGTGCAGCTTCAACAGCGCTCAAAAAGCTTGACACCATCAAGGACAAAGCAGCCTGCTTGTTTGGCACCCCATCCTCCTTAGACAGCACATTTTAAACACATGAATGCTACCATCTAAAAGGACAAGGCCAGCAGATACATGGGACCGCCACCACCTGAAAGTTCCCCTCTAAGCCACTCGCCATCCTGACTTGGCAATATGTCACAATTCCTTCACTGTCACTGGGTCAAAATCCTGGCACTCCCTCCCTTACATCACTGTGGCTGTACCTACACCATGTGGACTGTAGCAGTTGGAGAAGGCAGCTCATGACCACCAAGAGCAATTTGGAGTGGGCAATACATGTTGGCCTAGCCAGCAAAGAATGTGAATAAAAAAGACAAAAGGGAGCCCATTTTAACTTTTGATCCCAAATCGTCATATTGGATGCTTCTTGTTCAAGAACAGTAAAGCTATGTGTGTCTGTTTGCACCATTGTTGGAAGGTTGAGATTTCTTTGAAATTGAGGAGGCAGAAGGCAAGCATCAAATATTCTTGTCGTGAGGTTAAATTCTGAAATATGAACACTTCTGTAGCTACTAGAAACTGTACAGATGTTGTCCTAGTTCATTTCATAGTGCTTTTGGAAGAATTGTTCATCCCATTGTTCTTGGTTAAATTAAGATCAGGATTTTCCCTCAGCCAGGATACTGGATTTTATGATTGATGTTGGAAGTTATTTTGTGTTTTGATATTCCCTATTTAATTTGTATGTTTATCATCTACAAAAAGCCAATGGTCAATGTTTACCTAAAGTAGCTTAAAAGTTTTAAGGTAATGTTCTTTGCTACAATATATGCACCTTTCTGAAATATCACGAGCTGTTGATGAATTAGTGATATGTTTCTTTCTGTGCTAACAGAATACTAAGAACTGGAGAGCTGCTGTTGATCTCTGTGGAAGATTACTCACAGCACATGGTCAAGGCTATGGCAAAAGTGGTCAGCCAACTAACCACACTACAGATTCCGTGCAGGTAGGTTGGCCCATTTTTAAATTTGATCAGAAGTATTTCAGATTGATTGATTTGATATCACTGAACTGCAGCAAACAGGAGCCAGCATGAAGGGATGTGTCAAATCAAAACAAAAATCATCCTATCTACTTGGATCATGACATCCATGTGATGACGAATGATTTCTGCTATTATTTTACACATTTACATATGAAATATGGGGGCGGCACAGTGGTTAGCACTGCTGCCTCACAGCTCTAGGGACTTGGGTTTGATTCCTGGCTTGGGTCACTGCGTGGGTTTCCTCCGGGAGCTCCGGTTTCCTCCCACGGTCCAAGGATGTGCAGGTTGGGTGCAATGGCCGTGCTGGATCACCCCTTAGTGTCCTGGGATGAAGTGCTCAATGTTTTGGTTTCCGAAACCCTGTTCTGTGTTTTTAAAAAATGGCTGTATGGACTCCTGGAACACAATGCAAGTATTGTGTGTGTATATTCCGTACAAAAATGTGTGTGTTATAAATGTTACAAATTGACTGCTATCACCCAATCTTTGTCCTTAAGTCAGATTCTTCCTTATCTAAGGTCCAATTGATCAATCTTAGCTGATTATCAATTTACAAATTCATTCTACCTTGTGCAACCATTTTTTTAAATGCATCTTCTGTATAAATGTGAATGTGATGCAACAACTGAACACAATACCAGCTTCCAATGGTACAGAAATAACTCAACTGGAAGGAGGATGAAAGGAGTTAAATCTCAACCGAGCGGAGTGGAGTTAGGGAGAAATCACAGGCATGAAGCAAACATGAATGCACAGAATTTTACCAACTAATTTGGTGCACTTAATTATGTTTTGTTTGACTGTTGTTGGCAATGACAAGGTCATCACAGCCAAACCTGATGCCACATACTTCCAAAACAAGTTGTTCAACAGCGAAGTTTGGAAATCCTGGTGAAATCCAGGAACATTGAGAACCAACTGTTTTGACCTTACTGTTATCCCAGCTGAGGGCAGCAAACTGACAGAATTGGAATCACTGCATGATTTCTTCTGTATATGGCTCAACTGTTCACCAAATTAAATCTGAGCCATGATGAAGGAATAAACACTTTTTAAAAATGGTACTGTGTGCGTATGTAAATATGCATCTTTTAACATTTTCAAGATATTACCTTTTATTGCAATGCAGACTAAGTGACAATAATATGTTCATTATTACAGCTGTGGTTTGTACGACTAGCGTTGTTGATGAAGCTGAGTTTGTTTCAAAACGCTGAGATGGAATTTGAGCCTTTTGGGAGCCTCGATCAACCAGACTTGTACTATGAGTACTATCCTCATGTGTACCCAGGACGCAGAGGTTACTTTTTATTACATTCAAAGTTAATGTATAGTGTTCTCTTTATTGACACTGCAGTGGAGGAGATTGTCCACTCCATCACCAGTTTTGTTTTTCCGCTAATGAAGCAAAAATGTTAGCTGATGTTAACTTTTCATATTTTTGTAATTTTTTAATGTATGCTAAAAACATAATTTCCTCAGCAATTAAAACTATTGCTAATCCATGTTTGCAGCATTCTCTGAAAATTGGGAAGGAAACAAAGGAGAGTATATAGCAATCTTGATTCAGGTTGCTGTTATACATTGGAAAAACAGATTATGTACAAAAAGAATCTCTATTTGGGTAAAGTTAAGAATAGATGGAGCTGTTAGCTATTACATTGTGGATGTATACTATGGACCTTAAAATATTGGAAAGGAGATGGAGGAACAAACTTGCAGGTAGTTTTCATAAAAGTTGCAAGAAGAATATTTTTTTCATTCATTTACAGCATGTGGGTGTCACTGGCTGGACCAACATTTATTGCCCATCCCCAGTTGCCCTTCATAAGGTGGCCTTGAGCTGCCTACTTGAATCGCTGCAGTCCCTGAAGTGTAGGAACACTCACATTGCTGTCAGGGAGAGAATTTCAGGATTTTGACCCAGCATCAGTGAAGGAATAGTGATATATTTCCAAGTCAGGAAGATGAGTGACTTGGGAGGGAACCTCCAGGTGGTGCTGTCCCCAAGTATCTGCTACTCTTGTTCTTCTAGATCGTAGCAGTTGTGGTTTTGAAAGGTGCTGCCTAAGGAATCTTGGGGAGTTCCTGCAGTGCATCTTGTAGATGGTACACAAGGCTGTCACTGTACATCAGTGGTGGAGGGATTAAATATTTGTGGAAGAGGTGCCAATCAAACAGGCTGCTTTGTCCAGGATGGCGTCGAACTTGTTGAGTGTTGTTGGAGCTGCACTCATCCAAACAAATGGAGAGCATTCCATTAGACTCCTGATTTGTGCCTTGTAGGTGGACAGGCTTTGGGGGAGTCAGGAGTTAGGTTAGTCACTGCAGGATTCCTAGCCTTTGACCCGCTCTGATAGCCACAGTATTTGTATGGCTAACCTCCAGGATGTTGATAATGGCAGTTTGGACTATGGTAATACCATTGAAAGTCAAGACGCGATGGTTAAATTCACTCTTGTTGGAGATGGTCATTGCCTGGCACTTGTGTGATACAAATGTTACTTGCCATTTGTCAGCCCAGGCCTTGCCATATTTGGACATGAACTGCTTCAGTATCCGAGGACTCACAAATGGTACTGAACATTGTGCAGTCATCTGCGAACATCCCCACTTCTGACCTTATGATGGAAGGAAGTTACTTAAGATGGTTGGGCCGAGAACAATTCCCTGAGGAATTCTTGCAGTGATGTCCTGGAGCTGAGATGATTGGCCTCCAACCACCACCATCTTCCTTTGTATCAGGTCTGACTCCAACCAGTGGAGAGTTTTCCCCCTGATTCCCATTGACTCCAGTTTTGCTTGAGTTCCTTAACACCACACTCAGTCAAATGCTGCCTTGACATCAAGGGCAGTCACTCTCGTCTCACAATCATGGAGTGGCTGCGGCTTCAAGTAGACAAAGTGGAGGATATTTTGATGGGACAGTATTTGAGAATGTGATCCTATATAATGAGGTTTAGAATAGTTATGAGAAAATATATGGCAAATTCACAGGTGAAAATATTCAACTGATAGGGAGCTAATTTCATTGAGTTGAAAAGGAATCAGGTCCTGGTGGATTGGAATTAAAGATTGGCAGATAAAACAACAAGTGGATAACGACAACCCTAGAATAGAGAGAGTGTTCAGGTAAATACTGGCATTTGGGGGAATGGGAAATGGAAAAACATGGATTACCAATGGTAATAAATGATTTGATAAAAGAAAATAATGTTTGACTGACTTGGTTCTGTTCTTTGCAGACAGCAAAGTGGAGTTGAGGCAGAAGATCAGCCATAATCTTACATAGCAGAGGAGGCTTGAGTGTTGTATGCAGATCTCTGCTCCTATTAAGAAGTAACAAAGGGTCATTGAGGGTAGTGTTGCTGATATTCTATGGATGGGCTTTCAAAAAGCATTTGATGAAGTACCACATTGTTAGACTTAGTAACAGTGTTGAAGCCTATGGAATTAAAGGGGCAGTAGCAGCGTGGATACAAATTTGGCTAAGAAACAGAAAACAGATTAATGGTGAACAGTTGTATTTGAATGGAGGGAGGCTTATAGTGGTGTCCTCCATGGATCACCACTATAAGGATCACTGCTCCTTTTGATGCATAACAATGGCCTGGACTTGTGTATAATTTCAAAGTTTGCAAATGAGTCTCTGAGAAGTAGCGGACAGTCAGAAGGATAGTAGCAGACTTCAACAAGATACATGCTGATGAAATGGACAGGAGCTGGAGGCCAGAGTGAGTATGAGGGGATCAGAGCATGCACCTAACCCTTGCTCACTCATGTTTGACCTGGGCAGTCCAGGCTGTTGCTACATGTAAGGCCAAAGAATGAGGTGCTGTTCTCAAGCTTCCATTGAGCTTCATTAGAAAAGTTGGAGGTAAAGGTTAGAGCAGAGAATTAAAATGCACTTGAAGTGTTGAGTAAAGCAATCCCCGAACCTACATTTCCCAACCCCAGTATAATGGAGACCATTTTGGAAGCAGTGTACTAAATTGAAAGTATAATTAATCACTGTTTCACTTGATAGGAGTGTTTGAGCACTCGACGTTTGAGATGTTGCATCTTATGCATTTGCAGAGAAAGATGTCGTGAGAAGAGGAATACGTGCAGGGGGTGTTGGAAGCATGGAGCAGGCTTTCACAGATAAAATGCCCCTTCGCACTGCTGGAGGAAAGTGCAATTTGGTTGGTGGCGAAATCATGCTGGAGATTATGGGGATGGTGGAGGATAATTTGTTGAATGTGAAGGCTAGTGTTTTGGCAGGTGAGAATTGGAGCAGCCCTCGTATAGTTCTTGGAGAGAGTCAGAAGAGTTGAGTGCAGAGGTGCAGGACGTGTGATCGACCTTATGGACTTGAATGGAGAAGAGTTGTCAATGGAGGAAAATGGAAGTCAAGTTGTGAGACCTGGTTTGGAAGGTAGTCCAATTGGAACAGCTGTGATGGAGACAAAGAAACTAGGAGAATGAGGTCCTTGAATGAAGCTGAGTGGGAGGGTGTCAAATCAAGATCACTGTCAAGAGGGAAATGCATTTATGCTCGATATTGATTGGCAGTCCATCCCCAGAAATGGCGATGAAGAAGTTGAGGAAGAGAAGGATCAGATTTGGACGTTATGAAGGCAAGAGAGGAGTGCAAATTAGAGGTAAAATTGAAATGTTTCAATTTGGACCCCAGAGCAGGAAGCGGCACCGTTAATCATCAGTGTATTGGAAGAGTGGGATATGGGAATGAACTTAGTAGGACTGGGCAAAAGAATGTTCCATGGATCCAACAAAATGGCAGACATAGGTGGGGCCTATCCATGTTCCTGTAACAATACCACATTCTTTCAGGGAGTGAGTCGTCAAAGAAGAAATTATTCAAAGAACAAGTTCAACTAGACAGAGGAGGGTACTGGTGAAAGATGATTGTTCGAGCCTCTATTCAAAGAATAAGTGGTGGTCCTTTAGGTGGGGCATGGAGGTACAGAATGACTGACTGTCCAAGGTGCAAAGGAGACAGTAGGGGAACTAGAAACACTTGAAATGGGCAATGCATTAAAAAGGTAGTAGATGTACATAAGAACATAAGAAATAGGAGCAGGAGTAGGCCATCTAGCCCCTCGAGCCTGCCCCGCCATTCAATAAGATCATGGCTGATCTGACGTGGATCAGTACCACTTACCCGCCTGATCCCCATAACCCTTAATTCCCTTACCGATCAGGAATCCATCCATCCGCGCTTTAAACATATTCAGCGAGGTAGCCTCCACCACCTCAGTGGGCAGAGAATTCCAGAGATTCACCACCCTCTGGGAGAAGAAGTTCCTCCTCAACTCTGTCTTAAACCGACCCCCCTTTATTTTGAGGCTGTGTCCTCTAGTTTTAACTTCCTTACTAAGTGGAAAGAATCTCTCCGCCTCCACCCTATCCAGCCCCCGCATTATCTTATAAGTCTCCACAAGATCCCCCCTCATCCTTCTAAACTCCAACGAGTACAAACCCAATCTCCTCAGCCTCTCCTCATAATCCAAACCCCTCATCTCCGGTATCAACCTGGTGAACCTTCTCTGCACTCCCTCCAATGCCAATATATCCTTCCTCATATAAGGGGACCAATACTGCACGCAGTATTCCAGCTGCGGCTTCACCAATGCCCTGTACAGGTGCATCAAGACATCCCTGCTTCTATATTCTATGCCCTTCGCAATATAGGCCAACATCCCATTTGCCTTCTTGATCACCTGTTGTACCTGCAGACTGGGCTTTTGCATCTCATGCACAAGGACCCCCAGGTCCCTTTGCACGGTAGCATGTTTTAATTTGTTTCCATTGAGATAGTAATCCCATTTGTTATTATTTCCTCCAAAGTGTATAACCTCGCATTTCTCAACGTTATACTCCATTTGCCATATCCTCGCCCACTCACTCAGCCTGTCCAAATCTCTCTGCAGATCTTCTCCGTCCTCCACACGATTCACTTTTCCACTTATCTTTGTGTCGTCTGCAAACTTCGTTACCCTACACTCTGTCCCCTCCTCCAGATCATCTATATAAATGGTAAACAGTTGCGGCCCAAGTACCGATCCCTGCGGCACGCCACTAGTTACCTTCCTCCAACCGGAAAAACACCCATTTATTCCGACTCTTTGCTTCCTGTCGGATAGCCAGTCCCCAATCCACTTTAACACACTACCCCCAACTCCGTGTGCCCTAATCTTCTTCAGCAGCCTTTTATGGGGCACCTTATCAAACGCCTTTTGGAAATCCAAAAACATCGCATCCACCGGTTCTCCTCCATCAACCGCCCTAGTCACATCTTCATAAAAATCCAACATGTTCGTCAAGCACGACTTTCCCCTCATGAATCCATGAGCACGACTTTCCCCTCATGAATCCATGAATCCCCTCATCTTCCCATCCATGTGAATGGGAAGAGACCAGATAGGGGGATAGAACATAGTCCAGATAGGAAGAAATCAGCTCCATGGGGCAAAAACAGGCTGAAACATGGATCTCACAGGGTAGTCCTATTTTCAACCTTAGAAAGTATGTAGAAGTAGAGGAGGGCTTTGTGAGTTTGCAGGGGACAATGAGAATGTGGGGAAGTGGGGGGGGGCGATTCAGTAGGGAACAGCTGTGGAGGGGTTGAAGTCTGTAATGGTCTGATAAATGATAACATGATGTTTGTGATGAGGTCATAGCCCATGTTAAAGAGAGTCAACATTTAGCCTCTTTGCAACGCAACAACACCACCTTTGTCAGCAGGTCTAATGATCATGTCAGGATTACACCTCAGAAAATGGAGCACTGCACGCTCAGAGGGAGGTAGGTTAGAGTGAGTGAGGAATGCAAAGAAATTGAGATGTCACTCCACCAGTCCCAATGAAAACATCAGGAAATGCTATGAGTTCAGGTGGAATGAGACTTTTGAAGATGGAAAAATGGGTCCAGTGTTCAAGAAAGACTCCCAGCCAAAGAAATGGGTGTGGAAGCAAATGAGTTGGATGGGCCAAAAGAGGTGGGGGAGTAGCGGTATTAGTTGGAGAGCATATTACAGCGGTGCAGAGGGAGGACAATTCAGAGGAGTCGTGTAACGAGTCACTCTGGGTGGAGCTTAGAAACAGGAAAGGCGCAGTCACTATGTTGGGGGTGTACTACAGGCCCCCCAACAGCCCAAGGGAAGTGGAAGAATGGATATGTCAGGAGATACTGGATAGGTGCAGGAAATATAGGGTTGTTGTAGTGGGAGACTTCAATTTCCCTGGTATAGACTGGAAATCGCTGAGGGCAGGGACTCTGGATGGGGAGGAATTTGTAAAATGTGTACAGGAGGGTTCGTTGGAACAATATGTAGACAGCCCGACTAGAGAGGGGGCTATACTGGACCTGGTGCTGGGGAATGAGCCCGGTCAGGTCTTCAAAGTTTTGGTTGGGGAACATGTGGCAAATAGTGACCACAATTCTGTTAGCTTTAGGATAGTGATGGAAAAGGATGAGTGGTGTCCCAAGGGTAAGGTGTTGGATTGGGGGAAGGCTAACTTTATTGGGATCAGGCAGAAATTGGCAGCTCTTGATTGGGAGAGGCTGTTTGAGGGTAAATCCACATCTGGTATGTGGCAGTCTTTTAAGGAACGGTTGTTAGGGCTACAGGACAAGCATGTGCCTGTAAAAAAGAAGGATAGGAAGGGTAGGATTAGAGAACCGTGGATAACCAGGGAAATTGAGGGACTGGTCAAAAAGAAAAGAGAGGCGTATGTTAGGTCCAAGCAGCTAAAAACGGAGGGAGCTCTGGAGGAGTACAATGAAAGTAGGAAAGTACTCAAACGGGGAATTAGAAGAGCAAAAAGGGGTCACGAAATGTTCTTGGCAGACAGGATTAAGGAGAATCCCAAGGCATTTTATTCATACGTTAGGAACAAAAGGGTTGTTAGGGAAAAAATCGGACCTCTCAGGGACAAAAGTGGGGACTTATGCTTGGAGCCCAAAGAAGTACGGGAGATCCTAAATGAATACTTTGCGTCGGTATTCACAAAGGAGAGGGATGTGTTGACTGGGAGTGTCTCTGAGGGGAGTGTTGAACCGTTGGAGAAAATCTCCATTACAAAGGAGGAAGTGTTAGGTTTGTTAGAGAATATAAAGACTGACAAATCCCCAGGGCCTGATGGAATCTATCCAAGGCTGCTCAGGGAGACGAGAGGTGAAATCGTTGGGCCTCTGACGCAAATCTTTGTCTCGTCACTGGACGCAGGTGAGGTCCCAGAGGATTGGAGGATAGCCAATGTGGTCCCATTATTTAAGAAGGGTAGGAAGGATAACCCGGGTAATTATAGGCCGGTGAGCTTGACGTCCGTGGTGGGGAAGTTGTTGGAGAAGATTCTTAGAGATAGGATGTATGCGCATTTAGAAAGGAATAAACTCATTAACGATAGTCAGCATGGTTTTGTGAGAGGGAGGTCATGCCTCACTAACCTGGTGGTGTTTTTTGAAGAAGTGACCAAAATGGTTGACGAAGGAAGGGCCGTGGATGTTGCCTATATGGACTTTAGTAAAGCGTTTGACAAAGTCCCTCATGGTAGGCTAGTGAAAAAGGTTGGATCTCATGGGATAAAGGGGGAGGTGGCTAGATGGGTGGAGAACTGGCTTGGTCATAGAAGACAGAGGGTGGTAGTGGAAGGGTCTTTTTCCAGCTGGAGGCCTGTGACTAGTGGTGTACCGCAGGGCTCTGTATTGGGACCTCTGCTGTTTGTGATTTATATAAATGATCTGGAAGAAGGAGTAACTGGGGTGATCAGTAAGTTTGCGGACGACACAAAACTGGCAGGACTTGCAGATAGTGAGGAACATTGTCAGAGGCTACAGAAGGATATAGATAGGCTGGAAATTTGGGCAAGGAAATGGCAGATGGAGTTCAATCCTGATAAATGCGAAGTGATGCATTTTGGTGGGAATAATGTAGGGAGGAGCTACATGATAAATGGAAGAACCATAAAGGGTGTAGAGACGCAGAGGGACCTGGGTGTGCAAGTCCACAGATCTTTGAAGGTGACGTCACAGGTGGAGAAGGTGGTGAAGAAGGCATATGGCATGCTTGCCTTTATAGGACGGGGCATAGAGTATAAAAGTTGGGGTCTGATGTTGCAGATGTATAGAACGTTGGTTCGGCCGCATTTGGAATACTGTGTCCAGTTCTGGTCGCCACACTACCAGAAGGACGTGGAGGCTTTGGAGAGAGTACAGAGGAGGTTTACCAGGATGTTGCCTGGTATGGAGGGGCTTGGTTATGAGGAGAGATTGGGGAAACTGGGGTTGTTCTCCTTGGAAAGACGGAGGATGAGGGGAGACTTAATAGAGGTGTATAAAATTATGAAAGGCATAGATAGGGTGAACGGTGGGAAGCTTTTCCCCGGGTCAGTGGTGACGTTCACGAGGGGTCACAGGTTCAAGGTGAAGGGGGGGAGGTTTAACACAGATATCAGAAGGACATATTTTACACAGAGGGTCGTGGGGGCCTGGAATGTGTTGCCGGGCAAGGTGGTGGAGGCGGACACACTGGGAACGTTTAAGACTTATCTAGACAACTATATGAACGGAGTGGGAATGGAGGGATACAAAAGAGTGGTCTAGTTTGGACCAGGGAGCGGCGCGGGCTAATTGTTCCTTGTTTCTCGTTTCAAGGCTTCATTCTATGATCATCTTGCTGGTGCCAGTACAGAGCGACACTGCGGATAGTTGGGAACCTGTCTCGGGGGCAGGGAATTCATATGGTGTTCGTGGAAGTGGAAATGACTAGGGCTGGGAAGCATTTTCCGATCAGGGCCAGTGTGATCTCCTGGACTCGTTTCGATCGCCTCAGGGGGTCGGAGAGGAATTTCCCAGATTTTTTTCCCCCATATTGGCCCTGGGGTTTTCACTCTGGGTTTTCGCCTCTCCCTGGAGATCACATGGTCTGGAATGGGGGGGTGGGGGTGAGTTAATAGGTTGTGATGAACAAAGCATCGTAGCTGTGAGGGACAGCTCGGTGGATAGGATATTGGTATGTAGATAGGCTGGAAAATTGGGCGGGGATCCTGGATTCAGGATTCAATCCTGGACCGGGGAGCGGCGCGGGCTTGGAGGGCCGAAGGGCCTGTTCCTGTGCTGTATTGTTCTTTGTTCTTTGAAAACCCAGCGATATGCTGCTTTCTCTATTCATTGGGACAGGGTCAAAAGGAATGAAGCTGAGGGCTGATTGTTCAAAGTCAGAGAGGGAAAGGCTGGAGGGGATGGTGAAAACCCAAGAAGCCAATGTAATTGGAAGATAGTGTCAGAGAAAAATGAAGGGGAAGGAGGAGTGGAGGGATGTTGGTATTTAAGTTGAAACTTGCAATCCTTTAAACTTGAGCAGAAAAAAAAGCAATTTTGTTGAAGAAGTTGGAGGCGAATGAAGGAATGGAACTGCTGATTAGGATAAGTCTGACATAGTGAATCAGTGTTGCTGAGGAGAATAAGAAGAAATACTTGCAATTACATAGTGCCCTTCACAACCTCAGAATGTCCCAAAGCACTTTACAGGCAGAGATACATTTTGAAATGTAGTCATTTTCGTAATATAGGAAATTTGCGGCTGCCAGTTTGCACATAACAAGCTCCCACAAGCAAGTACTTGCTGATTGAGGAAGAAATATTGGCAGGACACTGGGGCTATTACATCTGCTCTTTTTCAAGATCATGTCGTAGGATCTTTTACATTCACCTGAGAGATCAGACAGACAGATCTTGGTTTAACATATTACCTGAAGGATGACACCTCTGACAGTGCAACATTCAGTCAGTATTGCACTGGACTGTAAGCCAAGAGATTTGTGTTCAACTCTCTGGAGTGTGACTTGAACCTGGATAAAGACAAGAGTGCTACCGCTGACCTGCAACTCTGAGGCAGCGTGCACGTTTCAGCACACGGACCTCAGGAAGCAACGAGTGATTTGAGGAATGCTGAATATTGTGAAGATAAATTAATTGATTAATCTGCTTGTGTGAATACTTCCATCATGAACCAGCTTACTTCCTATATGAAGTTTAAATGGTGGCTTGTAGTGAAAATATGATTGATATGCATTAGCCTGAACTTGTCTGTGGAGCTTAAGCACTTGCAAAATAAATAATGTAAATAATTATTGCACAATAACTACCCAAGCTTGTTGTTATATTGTATGTTAACCTTTATATGGTTATTTTTGTTGTACTACATCTCTTGCACAGATTTTTCAAGTGTGCAAGCTGGGTAACTATTGACAGCTCAGTCCCCATTATCCTAAATAACTAATTCTAGTTGATACATAAATCAACCATGCACAAAGAAAGCCCTAGGTTTGATCCTTGGTTTGTACTGCATTAATTATTTAAGGAAAGTTGATAGTAAAATTGCTTGAGCTGATTTCTGTAGCACTGGATTATGAAGAAGAATTTCAGCTGAGGTTGTCTTTCTTCTACGTACACATACTGATGATTTACCAATGAACCGCCAGCTTCAGTTTCTAATCAGTACAAAGATTAAAGTTTTTGAAAGTAAATCTCAGATAAAAATGTGGGTATCACAGGAGCAGTAGAGCCAACACCCTGCTTCACTTGCAGATTTTTCTTTTAAGATTGTTCCTATATCAAATGTAATATCCTTTTTCGGGGGAATATTGCCATAGAAATTTGCACAGTGTTAATTTAAAGGATCTTTGCTTCACATACTTTACTTTTAGTATTCAAGCATTGGATTAGAGGAGAATGTGTTTTCAATTAAGATCATTTTGAGGGTCCCTGCTGAAGATTGCTTGTTTATTTTCTTAAGATAATACTTTGCCAGTAATCTCTACTTCTTCAATATTTCATAACCCATGGAGTTTGTTTTTGTCATGCAACAAAGAAAATCCAAGGCTCCTGTCTCTTTAACTCGAATATACTGGATCCTCCTTAATCGTGTGAAGACTACTGTTTGGCCTTCCTGAATTATTTTATTTGTTCTTGAGCATTGGTCACAAGGTGCTGCTTTACTATGAAAAGCAATAACCTCTGGAAAAATATTACTTTGGCGCAGAAGATACCAAGTGAGTGTTGAGGAGCTTGATCAGCAGTCTTTGGCATCTGCTAGGAATAATGAGCTGTGACTATTTAATCGCTCTATGCCAATTCCTGTCTGATCGGTTTATCCCAGAACAGTGCTTTCTAAGAGGAATGTTCCAAAGCTGTAGAGCTTCTAAAATGCACGTGATGTGACTTCTCAATTAGAAAGGAAGGCAGAAATTACATTTATATAGTGCCTGTCATGACCTCTGGACATCCCAAAGTGTTTTGCAGCCAATTAAGTAATTTTGAAGTGTAGTCACCTGTTATAATGTTATCCCATAAGAGATTTGAATTGTGTTCAAATGTCCTCAGAATTTTACAATAGCGCCAATATCGATCTGATGTAAATGACATCTTTCAAGTGAAGAGTTCCCGCATGAAAAAAATATCTTTCAAAAAGTTGTCACTGAGTTGTGTTAGCCAATGATGTCAGGACTGTGATAGAATACTGTTCTTGCCTGGATCAGCATAGCTCCAACAGCATTAAAGGAGCTTGACCCTATCCTGGACAAAGCAATTTGCTTGATTGGCACTCCACTTTAAACATTCACTACTCCACCACCAGTGCACAATGGTAGCAATGTGCACCATCTATCAGATGAACTGCAGCACGAGGCTTGTTCAACTGCTGCTCCCAAACTGTGCCATCTGACGTATAAGGACCACAGTGGCATGGGAGCACCACCAGCTTCAAGTGTGCCTTCCTGACCTGGACATATATTACCATTCTTTCTTTGTTACTGGGACAAAATCTGGAACTCGCTAGCAACAGTACTGTCGAAGAACCCAAATAGGATGTAAGAGGCATGTGAGCAATTATTCAGTATCTAAGCAAAGCCCCTGAAGTGTGATTTTGCTATTTTGTATTTTATGTATCAAGATGGTTGAGGTGAAAAACAAAGTTCATAGCTATGTAGATTTATATGACATTGAAATTGAGGCACATGTAAGGGACATTTGCTCTAGTCAGTGATGGGCAGCACAGTGGCACACTGGTTCGCACTGTTGCCTCAGCTTTCGTTTCCAGCCTTGGATGACTGTGTCGAGTTTGCACATTCTCCCTGTGTCTGCGTGGGTTTCTTCCGAGTGCTCCGGTTTCCTCCCACACTTGAAAGATGCAAAGATGTGTGGATTGGCAATGCTAAATTGTCCCTTAGTGACCCAAGATGTGTAGGTCAGGGGAATTCGTGGTGTAAATCTACGGGGTTACAGGGATAGGCCAGGATGGGCCTGAGTAAGGTGCTCTGCCGAAGAGTTGACGTAGACACAGTGGGCTGAATGGCCCCCTTCTACACCATAGGGATTCTATATGTTACCTCAATGCTGCTGATAGATTATTTGAACTCCACTCAAAAAAATACTTCCACCATGGACACAAAAATGCACAAATAAATTTATAATTTAAAACGAGAGACTGCTCTTTCAATAATACTGTCATTAATGATTAGAACTAATTCTATGTACTTTAATCCATCCAAAGTAGATAGACTTATGGGCTCTTAATTTTTGTCATGATAAGTCACGAGAATGAGTTACATTCTACCCCAGCAAGTTTGCACGGCCGATTATTGTGAGGAGCATTTGACCACTGAACTCCCTCCCTCCCTTTCTTAGCCTTGTCCCTCTAATTCCCCTTGCCTCCTACCCTTCCCCTCGCAAGCCTTCCTACCTCGCTCCCCCCCCCCACCCCAGCTTTCTCCATTCTCTCCATTCCTTCCACCCACCCTCTGCCCCCTGCCCCACCATCACCACTTTTCCCTTCCCTGCCGCACCATGAAGCACTGCTCAGCTGAAGCTGTAACCCGCTTAATTATTGTACGTAATCAGTGTTTGATATGTTTTTGGTTCCAGTTGTTTTGACTGCAAAATTTTGTCTTTATGCACCACTCCTATTCAGTGCTCAAAAATTGCATTATTTTTCTGGGAATTTTTAATTGCATTCTGCAAAAAGTAGGCATCTGCAGGTTCAGCAGTTATATCTAACAAACCTGTTAAAATCTTTCCATATGCCTTCTCAATTTTATGACGCAAAGATGTACATAGAGCTCATTTGACCTGGGATTGGAAAGGAAAGCCGAAGGTCCATTCACCTGAATATTATTGACCTTATGGAGATGATTCAACTTGAACTAACCACAAGGATTTTTTAAAAATTAAAATTGATGAGCTTGAAATGTACATGTATATTCTTAACATTACATTAATAAAGTCAGCAATCAATTCAAACAGTATATTTGACACCACAGCATTAGGTTTATAAAAACTTTCTTGCCTCTCTGTAATCATAGTTTTTTCAATTGCCTTTAGGGTCCATGATACCATTTTCTATGAGAGTTCTTCATGCAGAGCTTCCACAGTACTTGGGGAAACCACAGGAATCATTGGACAGGCTGCATGCCATGAAAGTAACTTGTCTAAAGGTAGGAACTTATGAACTTTTGAGTTGGTCCAACTGTGTCATACTCTCAGAAATGTACTCTGCTTACTAATGTTTGCCATTGCAGAAAAGTCCAAGGAGGATCCCATTGCAAATTCAATGTATGGTATGGTGAAAAATCTTGTTGGAGTAATTTATTTTTCTATTTGTGTAGCCACACATGAAATAGCCATGCATGAAAATGTATTCGGAGGTGGAAACTATTTACATTTTTAGTTGATTCTTGTCAGGGGAATTCCCAGTATGCTGTTGCGTCATTACTAGTTGCAATCTCAAAATTTTTCTCTTTTGTCATTGCTGTTATTGACAGTGAGCAAACAGTCTACTTTTTAGTGCTACTTTTAAGCTAATGTTTAGGTTGTGAGGGTAGACCAAGATGACTTGCTGTTCCTCGCTGACCCTAACACCCCTCTGCCCCAATCCATCCACAATTCCAAATGGGACGATGCTTTGTCTTAGTATCTTTCCAAGCAACAGTTAAGGAAATTAATCCTGTGGGGAAATCACAGATATTTTAGTCCCACACTCCATAGTGTATTGCATTTGTTAACTTTCTCACGTGGTTTCTCTGCGGTAGCTACTAAATGTAACTTATGATCACCGTTTAATTGACCAAGAGTATTTTAATTGTAACTGCTCTGTATGACATAAGGTGGTGCAGCAATCTGCAATTTTTCCCAAACTTGTAAAGGTTACATTGTGCAGGTAGATGAGATTAATATATTTTTTAAAACACTTAATGTAGAACTTGTAAGTTTTTCAGGCCTCTATATTTATTATTCACTAAACTGATCAAACTATATGACTGAAGTAATGAACATTCATTGCATTTGTTAAACTAGTGAAGTTTTGATATCACTTAATATTTAAGACGGATCTGAAGTCATGCAGAAGGCCCATAGCAGTAATGATTTAGTGAGTAAGTAGGCAAGTGGTAATTTGTGATGTTAAACAGATCTGAAAGCTGAATGGCTCCTGTAGCCCAACATAATAATTTCATTTATTTTCAAAAATAACCACTTCTTACGTTTTTAAGTCTGCCATGTGTTCGGTTTCAACTTGAAATTTGAGTAAATCCTTGTATGGTAAAGATTCTAGAATCCATCGTTATGAAACAGATGTCCAGTGAACAAGTTTCTCGGGAGCCAAATTTCATTTTGCCAGCTCAGGAATAAGGTCTGGTTGTGGCAATTGGCAATGGTAGTAAATGACATCTTACAGTCTTTGTGAAATTGAAAGCACTGGTATTTCCCTCTTTCATTTCCATCTTCCTTTCTCAACTCACCTCTGCAGCACAACTGAGCTCAGGTGCTTCCTCTATAGGGAATTGTTAGACCACTAATCTGTAATGATGTGTTTGAGTTTCAATGTGCTGTGCCATTGTTTTTTTCATAAACACACAGGCCCTCAGTCTGTTGTTAGTTGGTAGTTTCTCCTGAAAGTTAAATTCAGCCATCGAATAATAATGCTGAACTCGCTTTAAAAACATACACTAAATTATTTATTTCACAGCTAAAATAACTAATTTTGATCATAGTCAATCCCCACCATTATGTATATCTAGCACAAGAAATTGCGTGGCAAACTACTTTTAATTCAATAGTGTTTTGTTCAAATGATTTGATATTTTAAATATTAAAACATTTAAGTAACATTGTAGTGTGAATTTATTTTAATTTATTGGGCAATTCAAATTGTTTAGCACAGAAACAACTGAATAATCCCAAGTAAATTGCATATTGTTGGGTGAAGATGCTGAAAAGGACATTGTGAAATGTAATTCAGAAACCTATGAAGTTTTCTGCAGATATTTTGATCGTCAGCCATTGATGTTGTAAAGCACAGTTTACAGCTTGAGCATTCCTGTTTCCCACTTCTTTAAAATTAATTAAACCATTAGAATAATAAAAATAATATTGACTGCAATTTCCAGGTTCTAATTTATAAATTGTTGCCCCTTAGGTGACATAACATTACTTAAGCATGCAGATAATGTGTTCAAATGTTGTTTTGGATTGTTCTAACATAATCTGCCTCACTGCTGTTGCCACAAATTTAACATTCTCATTTGAACATGGGGAAATAAACAGGTTCAAACTTTGAATGAAGGTTTATGCCATGCTGAGTATACTTTTGGAGCAGGAATGTGATATTAAACATGGTAAACACATTTTTGTTTTTTTATTTCTCAATACTTTGAAAGAAATGAGCACTTTTGTGCCTTTTAACAAAAATTACTTTATCTCAACTTCATTTGTTTGCTTATTTTCCTTCCTGTGAATACTTAGCATGTTTTGTTTTCCTTTCGTCATGTATAATTTAGTGGAACAGAGATGCTTGAAAATTTATTTTACCTGTATTTGAATTTCCAAAAATACTAAAGTGCATGCGAACATTAATTCTTTTGTCTGGCTCACGTTTTTTGTTATATGGTTAACTTAACAATATAATTTTTATTAGCACCATGCTGGACTATGTATCAAAATTTGTTTTTCAGGGAAACCACTGTGAATCATTCAGTTGCTTTGAATATTTTAATGAGTAGGTAATTTTGCACCTTCTAGCTTTTTAAAATTACTTAACCTTTCATGCAGGTCATTGATAATCTGGAAAATGGATTAGCTGAAGATGGAAGTATGATCAATGTGTCCTCTGAGAACAGACAAGGTGTGCCAGTTTTTTTTATTAAAGGGTAATGTCAGTTTTCATAGGTAACGTTAATGTTGCACAAATAACATTTTTAAAGTAGTTTAAACAGGGAAATAATCTAAATATTTTCAGAGATGTATGCTGTTCAGCTTAATTTCAATTTGTAATTGCGTTGCAGATTTGAGGAACAGTTTTTTTTAAAGTGTTCATTTTTAAGGCAATTAGTGTACACAAGTAATATTTTTTTTAAAACTACACTCGGTAAAATAAGTGTGCTGAAAATTGAGAAACCTGAACAAACTCCCTTCTGCAGTTTGAAGGCTTTCCTATCACCTGTCAATAAAGTCTGCAATTGAAAGTCAATCTTCAGCTTAACTTACAAACATTCCACAGCTGCATGGAGCAGATAACTTAAACTGGCCAAAAATTGACAGTCTTGTGCATATCTTTGAAGCGCTGGATGCACACAGTTTAGCCAATTATGCAGCTGGGAAAACTGGCAGCAGAGACAAGCATGACTGTAGGTCTGAACACTGTTGATCTGACTTCATGGAGCACCTGATAATTGTTTATCCCTGTCATTTGCATATGATTTTTGTTGCTTGAGTTGGAAAATTTCAGATTCATTAACATGCTAATATTGAGCACATTTTTCCTACTTTACTATATTAAAGGAGTAGTATTCCCAGAATGGAACTTGTTAGTGGTGGAATTGTTAATATTCTGCTCGTTGCACCCTTTAGAATTAAGCTCCAGTCTAAGAATACGGAGACACATTTAAAACAGAATCATGCCTGCTGCTAATAATCTGAGCCAAATCAATCGGGGAGGTGTTGAGCCTCGGCTGCAGTAATTGAGGTGTAGGCAGAAAGACAAACTGGTTGTGATAACTGGTTTCAGAGATAACTTGCACCACCGAATGAATGGAGCGGGGGGGTCGGGGAAGAAGAATCCTCTTTCTCCTCGCGTCCCCTCCTAAAACAATTAATATGACGTTATAATTGGCCAGATATTATCGATTTTGCAGGAGTCCGCATTGACTTAGACACAAGTGCTCACTTTGCCTGAGACAGTCCATGGGTTGCAAACAGCTTGCCCTACCCTTTCAGAATTTTTAAAAACCTTCAATTACATATTTGAATGCTGTCAATAGCTGGCAGTGTCTGTCAAACACATCACTGATTTTGCCAATTAAATCTAATCAAACTGTAAAAAACAAGATCTCTTCCAGTTTTCTGAACTCTTTCTTCCACTTCCATGTTCCATTGTTATTGTTTTACCTCCCTCCTTTTTATTTCTGTTCTGGAAGTCAGGCAGGTGAGGAGAGTCACGGAATTAAAATTTGGGCAGGCGAAAGAGAAAACATTATGACTAAGTGGAAAATAGCAGAATATCAGGAAAATGATGTTCCAACAAAATATGGACTTGGGCAAGGATAGGTGGTGATGTAGTGGGATTGTCACTGGAATAATCATCCAGAGACACAGTAATGATCTGGGTTCGAATACCACTATGGCAGATGGTGAAATTCAAAATCAATAAAAATTTGGAATTAGAGTTTAGTGATGATCATGAAACCATTGTCATTAAAAACCCATCTGCTTCACTAATGTCCTTTAGGGGAGGAGATCTACTGTCCTTACCTGGTCTGGCCTACATGTAACTCCAGACCCACTCTTGAACATCATCTGAGATGGCCAATCAAGCCACCCTGTTCAAGGGCAATTAGGGATGGGTAATAAAATGCGAGCCAGCAATGCCCACATCCCATGAATGGACAAAAAAGGTATGCAGAAGCAACAGCATCTGAACTCCAGGAATAAGATAGGGGAAACTGAGTTTATCTCAAAAGTGTCATTGCTTTTAAAACTCTACATTTCCAAACAAAGTATTTTGTTGTGTCACAAACTAATTAGTATTATAACTTCAATCATAGACTGTCATTTCAGCATGCAATTTTTTTTGCCAAGTTTAGACTATGATTGAAAGTATAGTACCGTTATTTTGAGCAAGTTCAACTGGACACTCCTGATTATTATTTGTGAAAGCAATCATACAGATACATACCGATTTTGGTTTTAGAACCATAGGAAAGTTATGGTGCAGAAAGTGGCATTTAACCCATCATGTCTATGCCAGAGAAAAAAGAATCTAGCCGCATATTTTAATCCCACTTCTAGCACCTGGTCCATAGCCTTGCAGGTTGCAACACTTCAGGTACAGATCCAGGTACCCTTTTTAATGAGTCGAGTGTTGCAGTCTCAACCGCCAACTTAAGCAGTGAATTCCAAGTGTCCAGCATCCTCTGCTTTTCTCCATTTCCCTTCTAATCCTTCTTCAATCAACTTAAATGTATGCCTTTCTGATAATTGACTTGTCAGTTAGGGGAAACAAGTATTTCCTGTCTACCCTATCTCGGTCCCTCAATTTTGTACACCTCAATTAGGTCACCCTTTAACCTCTTTTGTTTGTAGAAAAACAACCCTAGCCTATCCAATCTCCCCTCATAGCTGCAATTTTCAAGCGCCCCCCCCAGCAATATTTTTGTAAATCTCCTCTGCACTCTCTCCAGAGCAGTTATGTCCTTATGTAATATGGTGACTAGAGCTATACACAAAATTCCAGCTGTGGCCTAACCAGCATTTTATACAGTTCCATCATTACATTCCTGCATTTTCATTTAATACTTTGCTCAATGTAGGAATGCTTTCCATAATGTAGGAATGCTTTCCATATGTTTTCTTGTCCACCTGTCCTGTCACCTTCAAAGACCTGTGGACGTGTACTCCAAGATCTCTCATTTCCTCAACTCCCTCTTTTTGTTTGAGTATTCCTTTGCTTTGTTTGCCCTCCCCAAATGCATTCCCTCAAACTTTCCTGGTTTGAATTCCATTTGCCATTCTCTTCTCACTCAACCAAACCATTGATATGATTCCGGAATCGGCAGCTATCCTCTTCACTGTAACTATCACGATCTAAGTAATGTAAAGTTTATTTATTAGTTACAAATAAGGCTTACATTAACACTGCAATGAAGTTACTGTGAAATTCCCCTAGTCGCCATACTCCGGTGCCTGTTCAGGTCAATGCACTTAACTAGCACGTCTTTCAGAATGTGGGAGGAAACTGGAGCACCCGGAGGAAACCCACACAGACACAGGGAGAATGTGCAAACTCCACACAGACAGTGACCCAAGCTGGGAATCGAACCCAGGTCCCGGGCACTGTGAGGCAGCAGTGCTGACCACTTTGCTACCATGCCGGTAGATTGATCATTACAAATGAGTATCACTAACTTAAAATATGAGGCTTCTGACAATGATTTGATCCAATGCATTGCTTGATCCAAGAAAATACAGGTGTTCAATCATTCGTCTGCGTTAGTTTAGCTGATCTTGGCTTCAGTGGTGATAATTAACTTTAGGAAGAAGGGGATGCAGCCAGAATTCCTACTTTGATCAGTGAAAAACCACCACTGGGAGTTTGCAGGATCAGGCTGGGCTGTGATGTCCATTTGAAAAGCCTAACACCATCTCATGTCAAATTTAATACAAAAGCAGCATCATCTCTATATGATGAAGTACCTAATATACTAAAACATCTGAAGGTGCTTCCCAATAGCATTATTGAACAAAATTCAACACCAAGGTCAGGCAATATGACAACAGTTAACCAAAAGCTTGGTCAAAGGGTTAAGTTCTAAGGGACATGAAGAGAGAAGGGCAGAGGGGTTTAGAAAGGAAATACCAGAGCGTGAGGCTCAGGCAGTTGAAAGCATACCTGTTCATGATGAAGTAGCAAGAGGCCAGTATTGAAGGAGTGCATTGACCTCTAAAGGTTTATGGATTGGTGAAGGTTACTGAGATCAGGAGGGCAAAGGTTTGGGAAGAAATGAAGATCAAAATCTTAAAATTAATGTGTAACTTAATTGGAAACCAACAAAGGCAAGCAAGCATGATTAGAATTGATTTTGGTAAGATATCAGAGAGCTTGCGGTTTTCAGAACCTGTAGAACTTTTGGGAGTGGAGGGGGAAAAAAATGACATTTCTATTTCATAAAATGAAGGATGATGAGAGTTCTTCCTTTGTCAAAACAACTAGCGTTTATTTGGCTGGATGGGCCTTTAACATTGTCACTGCATATTATGAGCCCACTGCTTCTCATCTGATATATCTTATATCATCTCATGATATAAATTGTAAGAAGTTGAGGGCCCAGCACTGATCCCTGCAACACCACAGTAGTTACAACTTGACAACCCAAAAAGGACTCATTTAATTCTACTTGCTGCTTTCATTTAGCCAACCAATCCTGTTCATCGTATTCTCACATCATGTGCTCTTATCTTGTGTAGTAACCTTTGATGTGGCAGCTCATTAAAAGCCTTTTGGAAATCCACCTATAGACAGGTGGTGATTATATGTAAGAAACACCATGGACACTGTAGATTTGGAATGAATTCCTTTGGAAATACAGAAATACATAATATTTCCTTAAACGTTAATTAAACCAGTAAGTCCTATAAAATAAATAGTTTCCAACTGTTTTGTAAATGCAGTGTTGTGCCTTGTACACAATATTTCACAAAAAATCACTCATACTTACCTTTGGATACAATGTCACAATCTAACTTGCAGAGGACGCACCAGTATAAATTTTGAACATGAAGTGTGACATGATTTAAGAGCAGTAGTAAATGCCTGTTGTGATACACCTTTAAGAGGTGTGGTTATGTTTCAGATATACAGCAGTATCAGGGATGTGATGTTCCGCACCATGTAACTCCTGTACATGGGTGGTCTGAAGAAGGTATCATGGAGACCTGTGTACATGCAGAACCATTCTTGAATAAAGAATCCACTGTTTTGTGTTACTGATCCTGTTTTGAATGGTCGGTGTCTTATGCATAGTCGTAGCTATCAGAGCTTAAAACACAGCAATGCCTGACGTTTACATTTGTTCTTATTTATCAAATAATATATGCCATACGCAGCTTTGGTAGGAATAACAGCAAAATGGACTATTATTTAAATGGTAAAAAATTGCAGCATGCTGCTGTGCAGAGGGACCTGGGTGTCCTTGTACAAGAATCACAAGGAGTTGGTTTGCAGGTGTAATTAAGAAGGCAAATGGAATTTTGTCCTTCATTGCTAGAGGGATGGAGTTTAAAAACAGCGAGGTTATGTTGTAGCTGTATAAGGTGCTGGTGAGGCCACACCTGGAGTACTGTGTACAGTTTTGGTCTCCTTACTTGAGAAAGGATATACTGGCACTGAAGGGGGTGCAGAGGAGATTCACTAGGTTGATTCCGGAGTTGAGAGGGTTGGCTTGTGAGGAGAGACTGAGTAGACTGGGGCTATACTCATTGGAATTCAGAAGAATGAGGGGAAATCTTATAGAAACATATAAGATTATGAAGGGAATAGATAAGATAGAAGCAGGGAAGTTGTTTCCACTGGTGGGTGAAACTAGAACTAGGGGGCATAGCCTCAAAATGAGGGGAAGCAGATTTAGAACTTAGTTGAGGGGGGAACTTCTTCACACAAAGGGTTGTGAATCTATGGGATTCCCTGCCCAGTGATGCAGTTGAGGCTGCCTCATTGAATGTTTTTAAGGCAAGGATAAATACATTTTTGAACAGTAAAGGAATTAAGGGCTCTGGTGAGTGGGCAGGTAAGTGGAGCTGAGTCCACAAAAAGATCAGCCATGATCTTATTGAATGGCGGAGCAGCTCGAGGGGCCAGATGGCCTACTCCTGCTCCTAGTTCTTATGTTCTTATTTGGGAAGTTGTAATTGCTAGAAAGAGAAACAATAAAGGACAAGCACATACAAACAAACAATGCTGGAAATACTGAGCAACTCAGGCAGCTTTTGTGGAGAAAGAAACAAAGTTGATGTTTCAAGTCAATGGCCTTTCATCAGAAGTGATGTTTCCCCCTCTGTAGATTTTATCTGACCTGTGAAATATTTCAAGCATTATCTGTTTTTATTTCAGCCTTATCAGCAGATTCAGTACTTTAATGTAAAAGGAAAAGCATATTCTGAACCAGGCCAAAAATCATTCTGGAATTAATTTGGATTCAACGGCCTGCCCAGTTCAGTTCCTTCTCGGCGCCACCACAGTTTGTTTCTGTTCGCTCCTGATCTCATCCGACACTGGCTTTGCCATTAACAAATCACGTCAGGAAACAAACCTCCAACATTTATCTTTAAAAGCAGAATTCTTGGCCGTCTCAATATGTCAACATGGGACGACATCAAAACATGAAATTCATACACAAATCAAAGCAGCTTTCTTCTATAAAATTACATTCTGTCTTGCACCATATGCCCCAAATAAGAACGTGACAGTGGGCAGAAAGAAAATAAAAATTAAAGGAAGTTAAAATTAAAGTCTGAAGACAACAATTATGCATTAAGTTAAATTATTTTCAAGGTTACACATTAACAGTCAGTACATTCATGTACAGATCAAAATAAGCAAAACAAGCAGTTACCAATAATTTCAAATCAGTGCTAGAGTTAAGAACTTTCCCTCTTTATATCAATATTCACTAAAGTAGTGCATTCTCCAAAGAATCACTGCTGTCGAAAAATAGAGACTCAATGTATTGAAAATAAACCAATATGCAGCTGAACTAGAAATGTAGTCATTTATACCCATTCTATAAGTATTCAGAGAATTGTTTTAAAGGATAATTATTTCAATATTATCTGTTGCAACCAGCCTTTCTGTCACATTTCCATTTTCACAGCTACCCCCATGAATCAATATCCAAACATTTCTACAATATATTTTAAGTCAGGTGCAGTTTACTGCAAGTAACTCAAGCTGGAATAAAGCAAATCTCAGGAAGTATTGTGCAAAGTCTGACATTTACTTTGAAAGTGTAGCTTATGAATTGCGTATTTAAGTTGTATAAACTCAAATTACAAAAGAAATTATGTAACTGAAGGTCTGCTCATTGTACATGAAGCTCTGAGACTTTTGAGAGACGCAAGACAGACATACAATCTGAGTCTTTCTTTTCATGAAAGCATTACTGTACCAAAATGGATGACCTCACATTTACCAACATTGTTCTCCATCTGCCAGACCCTTGCCCACTCACTCAGACTGTCTATATCCCTTTGCAGACTTTCAGCATCCTCTGCACACTGCTCTGCCACTTATCTTAGTATCATCTGTGAATTTTGACACACTACACTTGGTCCCCAACTCTAAATCATCCATGTAAATCGTAAACAATTGCGGTCCCAACACTGATCCCTGAGGCACACCACTAATCACTGATCGCCTACCAGAAAAACACCCATTTACCCCCACTCTTTGCTTTCTGTTATCACGAATTAACCAATCCTCTATCAAGTTCCCCATTGTCCACTGCACATGTAATGTTGTCAAAGAATTCCACCAAATTAGTCAAACATGACCTGCCCTTCATGAACCCATGCTTTGTCTTACCAATGAGATAATTTATATCCAGATGTCTCGCTATTTCTTCCTTGATGATAGATTCAAGCATTTTCCCGACCATAGAAGTTAAACTAACCGGCCTATAGTTACCCGTCTTTAGTCTACCTCGTTTTTTAAACAGTGACGTCACATTTGCTGTTTTCCAATCTGCGGGAACCACCCCAGAGTCCAATGAATTTTGGTAAATTACCACTAGTGCATTTGCTATTTCTCCCGCCATCTCTTTTAGTACGCTGGGATGCATTCCATCAGGGCCAGGAGACTTGTCTAACTTTAGCCCCATTAACTTGCCCAACACTACCTCTTTTGTGATAATAGTTTCTAGGTCCTCACCTGCCATAGCCTTCCTGTCATCAATTTTTGGCATGTTATTTGTGTCTTCCACTGTGAAGACCGACACAAAATACCTGTTCAATGCCTCAGCCATTTTCTCATTTCTAGTTATTACATCCCTCTTATCCTCTAAAGGACCAATGTTTATTTTAGCAACTTTTAAAAATATATTTGTAGAAACTTTTGCTATCTGTTTTTTATATAGTTCCCAATGTTTATTTTATGAATAGCTGAGCTGAGCAATATATACCAGTTTGTGCTGAGTTAGCTGATCTCAGTAGGGGTGGTGGCAATGGTAGCAGTAAAGAGGCTACAATTGAACCCTGTTGTAAATGCATATCTGAGCATTGAAAAGAATGACTTTGAATATGACTATGATTGTCCTCACAAACAAATATTCGACTGGCACTTACACTAGCCCTGAGTGTATCAGTAGTTGTCACTTGGGTGAGGTACCGTAGGATGGCAGGTACCCCAGTCGAGAGTCAAAACAATTTCACCTGAAAAAAATTAGATTGAACATCGGTGAGAAGAATAGATCAGCTCTGATTATGGTGGTTCCATGTTCGAATAGCTCCTTTAATGCTCGTTGTCTCTTGCTCCCACAAGAAGAATGGCCACTTGGCTTCATAGCTTCGTTAACATGAATCACTGCTGCTAGAAGATCACCAGGGAAAAAAATTCAGAAAAGAAATGGAGGAGGGTGAAGATGGGGGAATTCAGGGTTTTATGACTCAATATATAAATAGTCACCTATATGCAGCAAGTATATAATTCTTGTAGGTAATTCAATGCAGCAGCTATCCTTGAGGCTACAATTATATTAGTGTGGCATAGGTAAGCTGTGAAAGTTTAATTATTCATCAGGGCCACTCATGTCAATGTTAACAGTCTGACCGAAAATGTGAATTGGAGATGCATATTGGTCTGGTGTAGATTTATATTATTTATTTCTACTTTGCTGTTATTATATGTTCTGGAATGTACTACATTGCATTAGCAATAGAATTTTTAAAAACTTGCATGATTTTCATTAAATTATTTGTGGTAGAACAATGGCAGAATTTCAAACTCTTGTATTCCCTTGGCTTAGCAGATGTCCTGCCAGTAATCAGCTTTTTAGAGAAAATTCTATGTAGGCTACAAAATGCTGCATGAGCAAGTCCAAGCATTATCTTCTATAAATCTGTCTGCAACCCTTTTGTTGTTCTGTAGAGAGGAAAAAAAACACGGGCAGTTCTTTTCCTTGCAAGTAATAATGATAAAATATTTGTAAATTAATGTAATTCATAGGCTGAGGCAAGGGGTTGTTGAAACAATGAAACCAGTAACGAAAAGCAATTATTTGTGTGCCATATCTTCATGAGATGCTCCTGTGTCTTGCAGCTTCTATGCAGTTGTGGAGGTCACGTCTGGGGCGTGTGATGTACTCCATGGCAAACTGCCTGCTGATGATGAAGGTACGTGGGTGGCTGTGAGCTGCAGAATTACCGTATATACCTTACAATCTGTGCACTACTGTGGACAGTGCAGCATTTTAATCAATTCCCGTCAATGTAGATGGTAGAAGAAACTGGGGTTCTGCAGTGGATTTAAACCATATGCACTGGATGAAGTCAAGATCTTTATTTTTATGCATAAATAACTTGTTTGCAGACATATGTGACTTGTTCTGAAATCCAAATTATATATATATATTTCTAACAAAGCATCTACCAAAGAACTAGTACAGTAATGCTCAAAGAATAAATCAATGTCAGTGTGAAAATTACCCTGACCAGATGCATACTTGTTAATTATTATATTTTTTTAAACAAACATTTACAAGAAAAATTAAATAATTGGGGGGTGGGGGGGAGTTATGGAATCATAAAAATATGCTACTGCATTTCCAGTTCAGACAACTTCTAAAACCTTGATTGAACTTCGTAATTTTACCAAGCTAATTAAGATATCTCGACTCATTGATTATGTTTGCGTTTCATTTGAAATTCTTTACCCTTAACTCTGAAGTAAGACATGGATGTTTGTGAGCTGTTCTTTACGGCTTAAATAACCAGATAACCAGACCACGAGAATTGAAGACAGAAATTATTAAACCAGATAAGCAAACAGTACTAACTAATTAGATAAGGGAACTCCTCTGTCAAGGGAACTAAAATCACTCTAATTTACCACAGCAGCAGCATTTAAAATGTTAGGGATGGTACCTGAGAATTCAGCCAGTCCAGTTAATGGGTCAAAAGGGCAAGTTATCTGAAACGCCTCTTTGCCAGATTGCAAATTTTCCTATCAGAAATGCTACAAATGTGTGCCAGGGCACCACTGGCTGTGGCAAAACCTGCATGGAAAATCAGTAGAAATGTATAGGTCAATTTGTTATGATGCAGAACACCGCCCTCTGCTGGTTTATAGTATTACAACTATCACTATCAACTATGATTCAGTTGGAACATTTTTAAGTCCCAATTTACTTTGGATCCTAAAATCTCAAGTTTTCCATTCTAAATGATTTAATTTGAAACAATTCAAAATATTAAAATGTTCGCTAATTGCATAAATAGGTTAAAACACCACAACCATCTATACTAAGTCTTTGCATGGGAATGCATTAAAACCTTTTCATGTTTCAACTCAGTGTTAATGGAATTAAGTTATTCCTATTGGTGAATAACTTTGACTGTTCAATAAATCCCATTAATCATTCGGATTTCTTTTATCGTATTTTGAACCAATTTATGTGCCATGGCCGATTTCGAAGCAGAATCCTGGTCCTGCCTCATTTATCATCATTTTTTGTACCCGCTCATCTCTTCTGATAATGAGGAACATTTCTACGGGTGCTAGCTGCCCTCTAGATCCTTTCTCAAATGATCGTTCTTGTCTAAACAGTCAGTGTTCACTCCCTATTCAATAGCAGGAGCATCTATCTGCTCTGGCCTAATTTTCGCTGGGTATCAATGCATACTTTCAAATAAGAACATAAGAAATAGGAGCAGGAGTAGGCCATCTAGCCCCTCGAGCCTGCCCCGCCATTCAATAAGATCATGGCTGATCTGAAGTGGATCAGTTCCACTTACCCGCCTGATCCCCATGACCCCTAATTCCCTTACCGATCAGGAATCCATCTATCTGTGATTTAAACATATTCAACGAGGTAGCCTCCACCACTTCAGTGGGCAGAGAATTCCAGAGATTCACCACCCTCTGAGAGAAGAAGTTCCTCCTCAACTCTGTCCTAAACTGTCCCCCCTTTATTTTGAGGCTGTGCCCTCTAGTTCTAGTTTCCTTTCTAAGTGGAAAGAATCTCTTCATCTCTACCCTATCCAGCCCCTTCATTATCTTATAGGTCTCTATAAGATCCCCCCTCAGCCTTCTAAATTCCAACGAATACAAACCCAATCTGCTCAGTCTCTCCTCATAGTCAACACCCCTCATCTCTGGTATCAACCTGGTGAACCTTCTCTGCACTCCCTCCAAGGCCAATATATCCTTCCGCAAATAAGGGGACCAATACTGCATACAGTGTTCCAGCTGCGGCCTCACCAATGCCCTGTACAGATGCAGCAAGACATCTCTGCTTTTATGTTCTATCCCCCTTGCGATATAGGCCAACATCCCATTTGCCTTCTTGATCACCTGCTGCACCTGCAGACTGGGTTTTTGCGTCTCATGCACAAAGACCCCCCCAGGTCCCTCTGCACAGCAGCATCTAGTAATTTCTTTCCATTTAGATAATAATCCAGTTTGCTATTATTTCTTCCAAAGTGAATAACCTCGCATTTGTTAACATTATACTCCATCTGCCAGATCCTCGCCCACTCACTCAGCTTGTCCAAATCTCTCTGCAGACCTTCTACACCCCCCACACGATTCACTTTTCCACTTATCTTTGTATCGTCTGCAAACTTTGTTACCCTACACTCAGTCCCCTCCTCCAGATCGTCTATATAAATGGTGAATAGTTGAGGCCCCAGTACCGATCCCTGCGGCACGCCACTAGTTACCATCTGCCAATCAGAAAAGCACCCATTTATCTGCTTCCTGTCGGATAGCCAATCCCCAATCCACGCTAACACCCTACCCCCAACTCCGTGTGACCCAATCTTCTTCAGCAACCTTTTGTGAGGCACCTTATCAAACGCCTTTTGGAAATCCAAAAACACCGCATCCACCGGTTCCCCTCCGTCAACCGCCCTAGTCACATCTTCATAAAAATCCAACAAGTTTGTCAAGCACGACTTTCCCCTCATGAATCCATGCTGCGTCTGCTTAATCGAACCATTCTTATCCAGATGGCCTGCTATTTCTTCTTTAATGATGGATTCCAGCATTTTCCCAACTACAGACATTAAGCTAACCGGCCTGTCGTTACCCCCTTTTGTCTATTTCCTTTTTTAAACAGCGGCGTAACATTAGCCGTTTTCCAATCCGCCGGCACTACCCCAGAATCCAACGAATTTTGATAAATAACCACTAACGCATCCGCTATTACCTCTGACATTTCTTTCAGTACCCTGGGATGCATTCCATCCGGACCCGGGGACTTGTCCACCTTCAGTCCCGTTAGTCTACCAAGCACTGCCTCCCTGGTAACATTAATTGTATTGAGTACCTCTCCTCCTACCAACCCTCTATCGCTAATATTCGGTAAACTATTTGTGTCTTCCACCGTGAAGACCGACACAAAAAACTTATTTAAAGTTTCAGCCATTTCCTCATTTCCAAATAGCAATCACTATTGAATGATTAGTGAGTGGATGGATTCTCGCCTGCTCTTTTCCCATGAAACTACACCACCCATTTGGAGGTTGGTTAATTCAGCACAAGTAGAGATAAGCCATGAGATCTTGACTGAGTTTCGTGTTGCAGAATATATTTACCTGAAAAGGCATAGAGAATCTTTATCCCATATGTTTTTGGAAGCTTCTATATACATCTAACTTGCTGTTTTTAGGAGAGTTACTTCAAACTAATAAATGCATGGCAATGCACTGGTACAAAGGAATTGTTTTGGGATCATGTGCACGCGAGTAGTATGATTGCAGCTCTTTGGCTGTGTCAAAAAATGAATTTTAAAATATTAAGAATGTTGGGTGGTTAAAAGGCAGCAGTTTTAAGTCTTGCTATGTATTGATAAACTAACAGATGTAAGTATCCTCATGAAATTGGACCTTCTGGGGCTTTGTAGGTGACCAATATCCGAAAATACATTCAATGAATAGAATGCATCTCCTTTATGTAGCTTTATTCATAGATGGATTAAATGTTTCTAGCTGAAACAGACTTGATATCTATAGGAGTTGTAACACAATGTGAAGATGAGATATTTCGGTCCTCCTGATGGTTCAGGTTGTTATGCAAGTAGCTGAACAATAATCAGTGGGAAGGCCACAGATTTAATTGAGGATTGTGGTATTAACCAACCTTGGTTAGGATAGATAGTGTTGTCATAAATGTCTTCTGCAGTTGTGGATAAGAGGAAAAACTATTTTGAACAGCTAACCAAAACTTTGTGTCGGTTCAAGTGAAGAGAGTGGCTACTTTGTTGACCATGTGACTATGGAATTCTGCAACTAACAGGAGGAGGGTGAATCTGAACAGTGGCAGAAAATTGAGGCTAGCTTCTCAACCAAATCCAATCCTGTCCTGTTCACAGAGGGCACTTCCAGAAATTTGTAGCTTAGGATCTTTGAAACTTGTAGCATCTCTATGCTGCCTTATTTTAGATTAGCCTACTCCTTTAAAAAAAAACCATGAGGAGGAATGGACTTGATATTTCTACTTATCCCAGGCCATGTTGATGTTCTGCACAGGTGACATTGGAGTGTGGTGAAATTTATCTGAACAGTGGCAAATATGATATGTGATTAATCATGGAAATGAGAATAAATTGAAGTAAAGTTTATTTATTAGTCACGAGTAAGGCTTACAGTAAATCTGCAATGAAGTTACTGTGAAATTCCCATACTGCATCCATTAACTGCCAAAAAATGTCATAATAGGATCCATCAAAATTATTGCAAACAAAGGTGTAGTACAAAAGCAGAATTAACATTGCCACCCTACTTTTTACTCCAAATTTGAGAGTAGTGGATGGATGCCTTTATACTTGTACTGTTGATAGCATAATGGCTCTTCATACTGTTTTGTGATATCAGCCACTAGATTAGCGGGTAGGGCCTGGGTGGGATTGTGGTCGGTGCTGACTCGATGGGCCAAATGGCCTCCTTCTGCACTGTAGGGTTTCTATGATTCTATTAGTAGTAATATGGTCTCATTAAGAAATATGTAATACACCAGGACAAATGTATCCTCTGAATGTCCTTCTGCATATTCTTTGTAAGTTATTTGTGGGGATTGTTGGAGTTGTTGTAGTTCCCCTATTTTGTAGAAAGATGGATCTCAGACGGAAGCCATTTGGCATGTCATGCTTTGCTGGTTTTTTGAAAGATTATCAAATTGGTCAAACTCACCTATCCATTATCCATATCCTTGCAATTCTTACTCTCCTTCATGATGTGGAGATGCCGGCATTGGACAGGGGTAAGCACAGTAAGAAGTCTCACAACACTAGGTTAAAGTCCAACAGGTTTATTTGGCATCACGAGTTTTCGGAGCGCTCCTCCTTCAGATGAGCGCTCCAAAAGCTTACGATTCCGTGTTGTGAGACTTCTTACTGTACTCTTCAAATATTTATTTAATATTAAATCTGCTTCCACTATCTTGTCAGGCAGTACATTCCAGATCATAACTTACTGTATTTAAAATAACTCTTCTCCTCTGGCTCTTTTATCAGTTACTTTAAATCTGGTCCTCCAGCTATCAACCCTTCTGCCACTGGAAGCAGGTTCTCCTCAATTGCCCTTCGTGAACTTGAGCCCCTAAGTTAAATCTCCCAACCTTCTCTGTTCTAAGAACAACCATAGCTTCTCTAGTCTTTCCAAGTAACTGAAAACCTGCATTCATGGTAATAAGTCTAATATTTTCTGCACCCTCTCCAAGGCCTTGACATTCTTCCTAAAGTGTGGTGCCCAAAATTATATACAAAAAAATTCAAGATGGCGCCGGAGTGAGGCGACTTCTTGCAAGCTGTGCCCAGCATACCTTCAAATTCTATCTTTTACTCGTTCTATGCTTCTCAAACTTTATTCTAACTCTTTTAAACTCTCTAACAAGCTCTAATTCAATATCTTACAGAATTGACACTGCACCCTAACTATGACTGTAATACTCCATTCTGCGCTCTCTCGTTTCCTTCTCAGTGAACGGTATGCTTTGTCTGTATAGCGCGCAAGAAATAATACTTTTCACTGTATGCTTATACATGTGACTATAATAAATCAAATCAATGCTCAAGCCTAGCAGTGATATACTAAAATTAGTATAAGTTCTTGCTTTTGTACTCTCTGCCTGTGTTTGCAAAGCATAGGATATCATTTGCTTTTCTATCAGCCTTCTCAACTTGTCTTGCCATCTTCAAAGATTTATGTGTATATAAAACTGTACCATTTAGTTTGCTTTTCCTTATTCCTCCTATTAGAATGCATAACTACATTCTTCTCTGCATTGAAATGCACCTCCCATGTGTCTGCCCATTTCACAGTTCTGTCTCTGTCCTCCTGAATTTGCTGCTATGCCCCTCACTGCTTGATGACAGAAGATAGAGGGTGGTTATAGAAGGTTGTTTTTGAAGCTAGAGGCCGCTGACCAGCGGTGTACCTCAGGGATCGGTGCTGGGTCCACTGTTATTTGTCATTTATATTAATGATTTGGATGAGAATTTAGGCAATTAGTAAGTTTGCAGATGACACCAAGATTCATGGCGTAGTGGACAGTGAAGAACGTATCTAGAATTGCCACAGGACCTTAATCAATTGGGCCTGTGGGCTGATGAATGGCAGATGGAGTTTAATTTAGATAAATGCGAGGTGATGCATTTTGGTAGATTGAAGCAGAGCAGGACTTAGTTAATGGTAGGGCATTGGAGAGAATTATAGAACAAAGATCTAGGAGTACACGTTCATAGCTGTTTGGAAGTGGAGTCACAGGTGGACAGGTTGGTGAAGAAGGCATTTGGCATGCTTGGTTCCATTGGTCAGAACATTGAATACAGATGTTGGGGTGTCTTGTTGAAGTTGTACAAGACATTGGTAAGGCCACACTTGGAATACTGTGTCCAATTCTGGTCACCCTATTAGAGAAAGGACATTATTAAACTAGAAAGAGTGCAGAAAAGATTTACTAGGATGCTACTGGGACTTGATGGTTTGAGTTAGAAGGAGAGGCTGGATAGACTGGGTTTTTTGTCCCTAGACCATAGAAGGATGAGGGGGTGATCTTATAGAGGTCTATAAAATAAGATAGTCAACATCTTTTCCCAAGGTAAGGGTGTCTAAAACTAGAGGGCATAGGTTTAAGGTGAGAGGGGAGAAATACAAAAGGGTCCAGAGGGGCAATTTTTTCACACAAAGGGTGGTGAGTGTCTGGAATGAGCTGCCAGCAATAGAGGCAGGTACGATTTTGTCTTTTAAAAAGTATTTAGACGGTTACATGGGTAAGATTGGTATCGAGGGATATAGGCCAAACGCAATTGGGACTAGCCTAATGGTAAAGACTGGGTGGCATGGACAAGTTGGGCTGAATGGCCTGTTTCTATGCTGTAAACCTCGACAGCTCCATGACTCTATACTTACTATATTTCTGAGATTTGTATATTCTGCAAACTTTGGAACTATGCCCAAGTTCAGGTCATTTTTTCCCCAAAAAAACAGTGGTCCTATTACTTGGGGAAACCACTGTGTACTTCCCTCCAATCTGAAAAACAACCATTTGCCATTATGTTTTGCTTCTTGTGTCTCGAGACAATTTGGTATCTGTGCTGCTACTGCCCCTTAAATTAGGTGACAATTTTACTAAAAGTAGTTCTGACAGTGCCTTGGGTGATGTGGTGCCGGTGTAGACTAAGTCATAGCTGCAGAGCTTTGACTTGTGTTTGAGAATATTTCCCATGTGGCTCTTAACTGTTCAGTATTTATGGTAAGAAGTCTCACAACAGGTTAAAGTCAAACAAGTTTATTTGGTAGCACAAGCCACAAGCTTTCAGAGTGCTGCCCCTTTATCAGGTGAGTGGGAGTCCTGTTCACAAACAGGGCATATAAAGACATAAACTCAATTTACAAAATAATGGTTGGAATGCGAGTCGTTACAGGTAATTGTCTTTATCTGCCCTGTTTGTGAGACTTCTTACTGTGCTTCTTACCCCAGTCCAACGCCAGCATCTCCACAGTATTTATGACCAGGGAGCATGTGTAGCTGTAGACTGTTCTATGGTGCATGACATAGGTAATCAATTGTCTGCAATATTTCCTATCTCGAGACCAGTAGGAACTTTCCTTGTCAAATTTTTCATAGCATTGTGTTCACCTTGGTTTAGTGATAGTGTCTTTTAGTCAGCCATCATTATTCAAGCCGTGCTTCAGAGACTTTGTCACATAATCTAGGCTGATAGTTCAGTGCAGTAGTGAGAGTTCTGCATTATCAGAGGCTCTGTCTTTCAAATAAGAAGCTAAATTAAGGCCCTGTCTGCCCTCTTGGGTGGCACTATTCAAAGAAGGACTGGGGATTTTTCTGTCTCGTGGTCAATGTATATCACTAATTCAAATGATCTGAATTTTCGCTGTTGTTTGTGTAACCTTGCTGTGTGCGAATTGGCTGCTATTTCCCTGCACTACACAGTGACTATATTTCAGCAATACTGCATTGGCTCGGAACTGGCATGAAAAATGCTATATTTAGTTTGTTGCTGTTTACATCTGTAATTTATGCATAATTCTCTCATCTAACTCCGTTAAATAAAGATGTGATCAGATATGGCAATTATGGGTGAGTTCAAACAGCAGAGTAAAGGTTAGGAATTTTCAATGGCGGTGTCGGCAAGGTAATGGTGGCTGGGCACAGCCTGTTTCTTCCCTGCGCATTGCATGCCCTATTCTGCACAGTGTAGAGGGAACAGTGATCACAGATAATCTGTAATATAGAATATGGACTTACAAATTAAGAACAGGAATAGGACAGTCAGCCCTTCAAGCCTGCTCCGACATTCAATAAGATCATGGCTGATAGAATTGCAATCACATTTCTGCCTACTCCCTATACCCTTCACCACCTTGCTAATCAAGATTCTATCTAGGTCTGCCTTAAAAACATTCAAAGACTCTTCTTCACTGCTGTTTTGAGGAAGAAAGTTCCAAAGACTCTCGACTCTCTGGGAGAAAAAAATTCTCCTCATCTCTGTCTTAAATAAATGACTCTTATTCTTAAACAGTGACCCCTGGGAAATCTCTGGGCATTATAAATTATAACAATTTAAATTTGAGTTCAGCTAATAATAAGGGTCAGTAAGGACCAGGACCGGAAATATAAATACAGGAATGTAAATTTCAGTGAAATGAGAAATTAATTTTGGCATATAGCTGAAAAAGCTCGGTTGAGACAGAAATTGAAATCTTTCATCATAATTTTGTAAAATAGGGATGTGCCCAAAAATATTATGGTTAAGTAGTCCAAAAAATTGCTGGATTGAGCAATTAAAATAAAAATAAGAAATAAAATGGCAGGGTATAACCTCTGGAATTGGGTGGGTCGTAGAACTTTTAAGTGGAATATATAGGCTGAAAGGGATGCCGGGTGCAATGAGAACACGAGTGAACAAAACAAAGGATCATAGAATTTGAGCATACAAACTTTTGGCTTCCTGCATCATTCTTCTGGTGATCATACCCAATTTAATTTGGAAACGATTTTGCGCTAGGTTCTCTGAGTAGCTTCCATTCTTTAAGGTTTTAATGGAAGCTGCTATTCAATTTCCCCTTAAACCTTCCTCGGTGCAAAAAATCTTTCACGATTTTCTTCATTATCTTTCATTCCTGGATCATTCCAGTGAATCTTCACTGTACCATTTCCTTGAATCTAATGTCATTTTTTATAAGTTGCTTAGACTGCACACAGGCTCCACCTGTGAGCTAGCATAAATTCAGCAAAATGGCATTAAATATTTTCGGTATCATCATTATAAAAGTGATCAGGAACGAAGTTAGATTTTGAATGAGTAAAAGTGGTAGAGTAAGACAAAGGGGAAATAGAATCAGTTCATATTTTCTTGAAGTTTTTACTTGGGAGAAAATTGACTACCTGTTACCAGACGCAATCTCATGTAAGCTTTAAATATCTTTGTAGGGTGGGTACTTGCTGGCTAAAGAGATTGAAGAAAAACAAAAATAATGAGATACTGACTATAGTTGTGGAAGAATTATTGAGTGTTGGAGAGGATCTGCAGAATAGGAAACAAGAAAACATTTAAAAAGCGGCCAACATTCTATTAGTGGGTTAAATAACACACCATTGCAAGGAGTAGATCAGAGGAGTACTTCAACAATGGATTGTTTAGCAGCCAGCACAGTTTTAGAAGGTCAAACCTCCTTAACTACTTAAACAAAATCTTTGACAGGGTTTGACATGAAAGGATTAAATTAAACTAAGAACCATGGAAATCTAAGAAAAAGCAGAGAAATTTGGAATAGTCTCAATTTTGAATTTTGTTGGTGAAATAGGAGAGCAACACCGACATCTGACATGTTACTGAACTTACCATATTCAAAGGAACCCAATAACTTCAGTTCGCAAAAACAGTAACAGAGTGATCCAATAACAAAAATGAATCGTCCAAGACAGCCACGCCAAGTGAATTTCAGAACCAGCTGTTGCCACATTGTTTTCCATTTCTCTTCAAGTTGATCTATATTAAAAACTGGGTACTTCATGAGATGTATTTATTCTTATTTTTTAATTCTATGTTGTTGTGATTTCTTCTTCAAATATGCATTTCTTCCTCTCATGTTTCAGATTGCCTTTCCTTTTATCCCCTTTGTCCCTGAAGATGCTCACTCCTGCTGGTGATTCAATGAAAACCCTCTTAATACCTTGCTCAATTGGCCATTTGTCACATATTTATACTGCATGTGCGTAAGCAATTGATACCAGACTTTGAGCAAACTAAAGCAAGTTCCATTTCTTGTTTCAGAAAAGACATTGTCGCCATTAAAGAATTGATGTTTACGATGTAGAACTGAGCAAGCTGTTTACTATTTTTTTTCCTCTTTACCAGGACTATGTACTTGCAATTAACATGTACCACTCGGTTATCCAATATCAACCGGAACAAGAACCTCAGCTTCTCAGTGGCATAGGAAGGCTGCTTTTGCAGGTATGAACATTGGAAGAGTTCACAAACAGGAGACCATTCAATGTCTATCCTTTTAACCATAATCATGAAAGCATTAATTTAGTGAATATTCTAAGTCAATCTCCTGTAGCTTGTACGTGGGGAGTCGAGAGCTGTACCATCTGGAAGTATTTTATATAATGTACCCAAACAATGTAGAATGGCAGTAAACCCTAAATCAGTTGAGAGAAGAATCTGGCAATCAAACAGCATTCAGGAGAAAACACAAATGGAACAAAACGGAGAATTTAAACTATGTAATTGTAGAAGGAAAAATCAAAGTTGCGTCAAAAATGCAAGCAAAATGCATGACAACTCACTGACAACATAAGGTTACTGATGGGCATTGCTACAAAGGTAGGCATGAGTGAATTAATAAATTAGCAGTGCACTTCCCATCACTGACTGAATAAATTCATGATGTGGAGATGCCGGCGTTGGGTATTCTGTATTCAGTATTCTGTAACTTGATTTTGTGTCTCTGTGCCCTGTTTGAGAGCACATTTCCACTCCATCTGACGAAGGAGCAGCGCTCCAAAAGCTAATGGTATTTGCTACCAAATAAACCTGTTGGACTTTAACCTGGTGTTGTTAAAACTTTTACTGTGAATAAATTCATGCAGCAGCAAATCATTAAATTAATTAATACAGAAGCATGTAAATTTTACAACTCCACCTGTACTCTTGTCAACCTACAAATTTGTTTTGATCCTGGCTTGTGGGCAGAGCAGAGGAAAATTAAAATGAGGCGAGTCATAGTAGAAGGTCGAATGTGCAGGCAGAAGTGATGCAATTGGAGTCTTATGGTAAAGATGTGATGAGAGCTAGTTTTGAATGCCAAATTGGTGCCAGTAGACTAAGATTTTAAATCACGGTTGGAGAGCAATATCAGTAGTAGATTGTGTGGACTTAGAAATTTTTGTAGGATACCTTGGCAGAAAAGAAACAGAACAAGAGAGGAAAAATGATGCAATTTAAAAATATATTAGTATTTGAAGTAGACTTTGAAGATTGGTGAAAGGGAAGATATAAGATGAGAAGGATGCAGGCCCGAGCAGGAAATAGAAGGCCTTGCTTTGATATTCTAAGACTTTATGGAGCCATCTCTTTCTCCCACAAGTACCTTTTGTTCTGTTTATATTGGATCTTTCAGTCCACACATACCTCTATAACAATTTAATTCCCAAATTCTCCCCTCTATTATTTTCCCCCCCATTTCTATCTCCCACAATCTATTCCACTGAACAGGAACAGAAAAATGCAGGAAACGCTCAGCAGGTCAGGGAGCATATATAGATAGAAACAGAGTTAATGTTTCAGATCAATGGTGACCTTTCATCAGAACTATTGCAATGGTCTATATCCCTTCACCAATGACCAATTAATTCTTTCTTCTGAAAATGTGAGCATGACAACGTTATGTCCTCACCCATTTCTGTATACCGCCCTCTCATCTCCAGTAAAATATTAACCTTTCTCTCACACTCACTGGTTATTGTTCTTCTTCATCTCCACCCCCTGTCTCTTTCTTCTCAATCAATCCTATCTCTGGAGCAGTGTCCACCCTCATCTCACTTTCAGGGCCTGGTTATGGTGATTATGGTGATTGAACCAGCCTGGCAAGGAATGAGACCAGGAATACTCCTCCAACCTTTTAGTTGGGTCAGAAATGAGACCCAATCTCTGAGGCAGACCCAAGGCGTAAAGGAAGTATCAGAATCTGTGTAAAGACTGTGTCAGGTAATGGGACCTAAGTAGCCAAAAATTGAGAATGCTGAAGAGGGGAGGCAAGAGATGATGCATAGCAGAAAAGTTAAAGGAGATGAATTAAAAGCAAAAATTTGACTTACCACTTCCTTTATCCTTTCTTCAATCCAATGTCCACATAAATGGTAGATACGTCAGGGATTGAATAGAAAACGGTTAGTACTGTAGGCCAGTTTACAAAACATACCAAGCATTATTGCATTTTCTCTCTCTGATGACTGAGGCTTGTGTTGTAAACCTTCAGGCAATTTACTTAACAGTAAATTGTTAAATTGGTCTATCTGAACAGTGTTCACTACATTGGTTCAGAATTTCCTCAAATGGCACAATCTGTAAATCGTCATAATTTCAGATTAAACCAACCTGGAGTGGACGACATTTAATTTCATTTCCTGTTGCTTTGATGTGCAATAAGGCTATTTTGTGAGCCCCGTGGATATCTGCAATGTGCCATGTTGGCTCAGACTGTATTCAGGTACCCTTGGTCACTACTTTAAACAAGCATTAGATTCCTTGCATGTGCTAATTAGAAAGTTAATACTTGTCTCAGATCCCCTCAATGTAGTTGGTCAGAAACTGAGCAGCACACGTCATGATTCCTTCAGCCTGATTTCCTGGAACTTCTATGGTGTAAAAGCAAATGCAATGCCACAGGTGCTTCACTACAACAGTGCCAATCCCCCAGAAATTCTTGACTTGGTACTTAATTTACAAACCTCACCTGTTCTTCATGATCCATATAAAAGCAGTAAAGGTTAATCCGTATTCTTTCTGACAACATGCATTAAGTCGTGAAAACAGATTTGCACTTCTCATGAGCCAAGCCATGGAGTCGAGCTAGACTTTCTACTGGCTTTCACCATTGAGCACACGGAGCCCAATTTAAATCTATACCATAAAATTATCAAGAAGACCTACAAAAAAGGTCTTTTTTTTTTCTCTGTTCTTACCATTCTGAGACATAGCTGTCGATCACAAATTAACTTTGGTCTGTAATAATTCGATTGTTAACAGATTGATGCTGAAATCTGTTCACCCAGCAAATGGCAGCATACCAAAACCAACATTTATTCCAACAGAAACTGAACGCATACGCTTGTTAATACGTTTAGATTTATCCCATCATTACCCATTAAGGCAACACGTCTAGATTCCAAATTGTGTATAAATCGAGCAGGCTAGTCATTTACTTTCTGAACCACGGTATTTTGCCCTTCACACTGATGCAAGTTACGAGCAGTTCGTAGGGAAGTTTGATTTTCAACCACAAGCACTCCCCCAGTGGAATCCTTCCTTGGAGGAAAGCAATCTGTTTTTTCAACAAATGGAGCAAGGCAATGATAGATTTTAAAAGCAAGGAGATTTTCAGAGTTCTGTTGCTACTTCTGCAATGATGGTTCAAAATATTAAATTGATCCATGGCAAGAGGGGTTTGTATGCCTTTACCTTTTTCTTCTAAGGGATGGCTGATTCACAAGGTTCAAATGAAGAAACCCTCCACCATTGTTGTGAGCATTGATTAACAAAATTGATTGGCCCATCTGATTCCAATGCAGGTCAGACCAGCTGCTCACATGAAATGCTGCAAATCAGCTTCTGAATTTCCAATTGATTTCACAACTCTTCAGGTTAGTCTAGAAAACAAACATCTTCATCAACCATGCGATGGTGCTGGCATTAAGGAAAACCTGTACCAGTTCAAATGGCCCAGATTTTGTGGTTGTAAGAAGGCAAAACTGTCTGCGTTCACCCCATATTATTCTGTGAAAATGGCAACTTCTGTGAGCATGCACTTAGAAATCTTCAAGTGTTGTAAGTTACAAGGCCAATGTGCAGAGTGCACTGGGCAGCTTTTAATCCATCTTTTTGCTTGCTCCAAAAACCCATTCAAGTTCAAATTGAATCCAATTCATGCTCCCCATAAGGGAGATATACAATATCCAAGTGAAAAGAAAAGGCATTGCACCTGATCTCTTGACGTCCTTGGACATGAAAATCAATTAGAAATCACTGATTTGACTGAAGTATCCACATTTTTATATTATTAGTCTTGCTGTGAAAGCTCTTGAAAAAGTTGCATCTTGTTAAATGAAGTGTAGCTGAACTTTTCACAGTGTACCAAGTTATAATTGCTGTCCAAAACCTTTTTGGCCCTCCAAAACTAATATATTTGTGCAATATCATCTTTTTCCATTCAATGTTAAAATTCCCCTCCATTCTCAGTGTTTTAAAATAAAATAAAATGTATTTAGTATTTCAGCATCTACCTTATTTCTGTGTATATCGCAATACTTATTTCCCTTTCTACAAGTTTTTAAAAAACAAATGATCAAACCATCTTGTTACTACTTAGTTTTCTGTCTGAGAATTCCTCAGTGTGAATGGCTGCTCAGCCTGTTTGGGGATATCACTGTAGCTAAATGCCAGATATTCCTATAATCAGTGCAAGAATGAAATTGCTGTCAGAATAGGTGATATCCATGCCAGAGATCATTAAAAGACTTGATGGAAAGGTTTGTTTCAGGTCAGCAACGAGCACTGTTAGTTAGACACTGACCACAAAATCCAAGCCAGCATTTTGGGCCAGAGTTCAGTTCTAAAACACACTGATGTTCTTATTAGCTTATAATCATTTATCTGTCTGTAACGGGTTCCACACTTTCATTCCGGGCATTACAAATTTAGTTTTGCAGATCAATCAGCATCTGTCATGAGAGAAACAGAGTTAACATAAATTCTATTTCTCACTCCACAGAGGCTGCCTGACCTGCTGAGTCTGTCCAGCATTGACGGTTTTTATTTCATATCTCCAGCACCTGCAGTATGTTGTTAAATTTAGTTCACCATTGATGGAGAAGCATTGGCAGGCATAAAGCTGATGGTATTGGATTGGAAAGGCAGTATACATGCCGCTTTATTTTGACTTAATCGAATGGAACTTAGATCTTTTCAAGACAAAAGTTGTCATTAGAAGAAACTTCTGCTGTTCTTGTCCACTTCATGGTGGCTATCTTTCAGAAATTGGTAGAGAAGGAACAGGTTGCTTCGTAATTAAAGAATATTTGAACACTTTTTTTTGAAAAGGGTCTAAAAATAGCTAATGGGGTGAGTACATTTTAAGTGTGATCACTTAATTGTGGAGAAGAGAAGCTATGATTTTCATTATCATATTACATTAATGTCCATTAATTAATTGATGCATGGGGTTTGGGAGTTTTTGCCTTCAAGATGGCTTTCTGAAGGTTGATTTTTATTTGTAAAGGGAATGAGGAGAGAGAGCACCGAATTTGGATCCTAATATTAGTATAGGTATTTTCCCGAGTGTAACCAACTGCCTCTACTGTGTCTTAATTTATACATTTTTTTTATTCCTTCATGGGAAGTGGGTGTCACAGGCAAGGCCAACATTAGTTGCCCATCCCTGATTGCCCTTGAGAAGATGATGATGGTGAGCCACCTTTTTGAACTGCTGCAGTCCATCCAGTTTGACTTTTCTTAAGCAGTTTGATGCAACTAACCAGATTGCTCAGAGTCAGCTGCACTGCTGGGGTCGAAAGTCGTATGTAGGCCAGACCAGACAAGGGCAGCAGATTTCCTTTCCTCGAGGACAGTTGGGTTTCTAAAACAATCAATGATGGTTCATGGTCACCATGACTGAGACTGACATTCAAAATTCCAGAATTATTAAATAATCAGATTTAAATTCCATCAGCTGCCATGGCAAAATTTGAACCAGTGTCCCCAGAGCATTAGCTTGGGTTTCTGGATTACTAGTCCAGTGGCATTACCACTATGCCACTGTCTTCTCTTATTTATACGTCATAAATTTCTATTTCCTGCTATTTTAAATCAGAATTTTGTAAAGGCAGAAAAATTGCCACTTTCCATTTCGCCTGATTAATGAACTCCTGTTAAGCGTTGTTAATCACATCTGCACTCTGTTGCTTATTGGTTGAGCCGCCTTTAAGCTGCATGTCTTTTTGAAAAAAGGATATTAAAATAGGCACACTTAACCTAATGGAGCCTCGTTCAAAACATACAATATTACTCAGAAAAGGTCGCTCGACCAATAAAACTAGCCCCCTTCATGGATTGTTATGTCATTCAACTTTATCAGAGGAATTGCATTCTCTTGATCACCTATCATATTGTACATTTCTCATTGCCCACCAAGTTTGCTCCTGTGTAAAACTGATTTTTAAAAAAAGTTTTCCTGCCCTATTCGTAATGTTCTGAAGTTATCGAACCTTTTTTAAAGCCATATTAAATTAAATTGGATATGTCCAATTGATAGTAAATTGGAGTAGTAGTTATCTTCAGAGGCCTTGCCTAATAATTCAGTTCCACCTTGGAAATTTGAGTGTTTGAATTCAGTTTTAAATCATCTGGAAAATAAAGAAACTGATATCAGTGAAAAAGAATACTATCAAGCTGTTGGAAATGTCTTAACCTATTTGGTTCACCACTGCCCACAAGGGCAGGAGGAATCCTGCCATCCTTATCCAGTGTGACCTGCAAATGGCTTCCATCTTATAACAACATGGCTGACTGTCTTAACTGTCTATTGAAGCCGTGCAGTTGTATCAAATCAAGAGTGTTTTAGGAAGGTGGTTCATCATCATTTCTGAGTAAACAGGATGTGCAATAATGGCAAGCCTTGCCATCAATATCCTCATCTTGAAGATGATTTAAAGAAATATATTGTATGGGTCTTGTTTTGTGGGACATGCAATAGATGGCACCATAGGGCGGCAGGGTAGTAAAGTGGTTAGCACTGCTGCTTCACAGCACCAGGGATCCAGGTTCGATTCCCGGTTTGGGCCACTGTCTGTGTGGAGTTTGCACATTCTCCCTGTGTCTGCGTGGGTTTCCTCCAAGTGCTCCAGTTTCCTCCCACATTCTAAAAGACGTGCTGGTTAGGTGTATTGACCCGAACAGGTGCTGGACTGTGGCAACTAGGGCAATTTCACAGTAACTTCATTGCAGTGTTAATGTAAGCCTTATTTGTGACCAATAAATAAATAAACTTTATCCAAATCAAGTGTGATTTCCCTTCTGTAGCTGCTGTATCAGGTGCAGTTTCCAACACAGGTTTGGTCTTGTAGTTAAAATGATAGATTGACTGTATCCCACAAATTAGCCAGCAATCAAACGAATGTCTTACCGGACCCAGATTACAGCATCAGCGGCATTATAAATATTATGAACATAGGCTATCCTGTCCCATGACAGATATTCCTACAGTGTTAACTGCTGAAGTAGATGATCTTTACACATATTTGGTACCCTGACAGCATTCCAATGGACACAGTAAGAACGAAGTCTCTCAACACCAGGTTAAGTATTCCAATGGAGTCACTGCAGATCTTGTAGTGCTCCAAGTACAGTTGTTCTTTGATTCCATACTGCATTAGGATTTATATTTATAGATGTAATAAACCTTTTGTATAAATGTTAATTTCGAGTTTTCCTTTCAGCATTATCAGAAATTATTTTATGGCTGGGATCAATTGATGGTTTAAAAATAAAACTAATTTGTTGTAGTTATTTCCAGGAGTAATTTTTTGAGTTTTTTATTTAATTGTGTTCTCTAGTTGTGAACCTTCATGAATCATTTTGTAATTACGCACCTTTTACTCGAAATGAAACCAGACAAGTGTGTGCTTGCCGTCTTTGGTCCATTTAAAATGTCTGTAACATGTCTACATTAGTTTAAAATAAGATCAATAATGTTAAAACAAAAGGAATTCAGAAACAAAATTAACACTGTAGAAAAATAAAAACCCAGTTTTAATCACCGTCTTCAGGAAAACATATGCGCATGTACCTGTCCTGCTGTTTTCAGCAGGCAAGTTGAAAAGCGACCATTCTGCCTAGAAGCATTTCTCTCACTAACATGCTTCATGTTTGCAAGCACACTGTATATGGGGTGCAGCTGTGAATATGTGTGTTATTGATCTCCATGCAGCAAGCTGTAACTAAATAATTTAATATTATTGCTCCTATATGAAGCTCGGCTGCAGATTTACAAAATCAAAACAAACTTTAAAAACCCCCAAAACATTTCCACGTTGCATCGGTGAAGCAAACGCTGGTAAAAACATAATTATACCAAGTGTTTCTTGTGGTGCAGTGAGTTGGAACACTGTTGATTCGCCTTTGAGATCTGGCTTTGAATTTAGCCCCGAATGATGAAAATGATCTCCCTGACAGCTGTAAAATTTCTGAGCAGAAATATTTGGGGAAGTTTAGGTCCAGTTCCACGGCACCAAACCGCCTATAATTCTGCACTAAACAAGCAGTTGTACTCAGAGCAGTCATAAGAATGGCTGGTATGGGAAATTAAGAGATGCATTCTTAGTGTTGGGCCATGGTACCTTTTTGGAACAGATTCTATTGATTTCCTCCCTCTCCAGCCCTTTTCTTGCATTATTTCTTGATTTTCAATTTGTTGCAAAAAAAATCTGTTTTCAGTTGCTTTGAGGCATATGGTCTACAGGGAAGAGAAGCTATGATTTTCATTATCATATTACATTAATATCCACTAATTGATTAATGCATGGGATTTGGGAGTTTTTGCCCTCAAGATGGCTTTCTGAAGGTTGATTTTTATTTGTGAAGCATTGTTATTAAAACAATTGCCAAAACTATGAACTTCAAAGTAAAGTTTCAGTAATGTCTCCCATAATGAGTATTAGAAAGAACTTTAGCCGAGAATTTCCTGCAGTTTTCACACCACTCCACTCATGGCCTTATTACTCAAACCCACCAAATTAGTTCTAATTTTAAATTTCCCAAATTTACTTCAATTTTCTCATCACGCCACTTCGAGTGATGAGTAATTGAGGAAAGCACTTAAATTCATGAGTTCAAAATCTCTGCCCTAATTGGTCAAAATCCAATAAGCACTTGTTTGTCATTATGCATTAGGTTTAGTATATGTTGTACATGTGGTGTAGGGCACTGAAGTGCGTGAATCGTCCCTTGATGAAAGCAAGAGTAAGAGAAATTCATTCAGGCACATTCTTGGGTTTAAAATGGTTGGGCATGCATCAGAAGCCTGAGACCTATTTAAATTGGACCTCAGGCCTTCTGATGAGTTGCAGGTGCCTGTTGGTCCTCTTGAGGCAGTGCAGTAATTTCTGCCAGACTAGTTTGGGCCTGCTGTAAGGGACAGGCAAATGGTCAGGTCCGGCAATGGTGCTGTGAAGTTAAAATGAGCGATCATGCTCCTTCTGGCTCCACATTATGGTAAGTTTAAAAAGTTACCTTTACACTGGTCGTCTTCCAGAGTCCCTTTAAGGAATGCATGTTACGCCTCAGAAAAGGCAGATAAACTGAGTGGATCTCGGGTCCTGACCAGTTTGCAAGACGAGAATCCTGAAACAGACATGAGACCACTTGTCAGTACATACAGGGGCCTTACTGCCTATTTAAGGCAGCCGACAGTTTTTTAGTTTATTTATTAGTCACAAGGCTTACATTAACACTGCAATGAAGTTACTGTGAAATTCCCCTAGTCGCCACAGTCTGGCGCCTGTTCGAGTCAATGCACCTAACTAGCACATCTTTCAGAATGTGGGAGGAAACCGGAGCACTCAGAGGAAACCCACACAGATACGGGGAAAACGTGCAAACTCCACCCAGACAGTGACCCAAACCGGGAATCGAACCCGGGTTCCTGGCGCTGTGAAGCAGCAGTGCTAATCACGGTGCTCCCGTGCCACCCAGGTTCTCGTGAATGTGTCTCATATCATTATGCTGAAAATCATATTTCAATCATTTTGAGGTGCGAGACATGCTCCCAAAATTGGACCTTTTTGCCCTGTTCATGCTTAGGTGCCCTACACCCCTCTCCCTCCACTTCCATTTGTTTAATCAGATTAAATAACTTATATTATCTCCTATATAAATGGTTAAAAAATGGTATGTTACCTATAATATTCCAGAAAACTGAATATGTTATGTCCAGTTAAAAAAATTTTTGCAGTGATTGAGTTCAGTATAGTAAAAGGAATTCAAAATCCTATCTCTTTGGTCAATGCAATACTTGTCTCATTAATTGAAGCAGATGAGGTAAGTCATTGGCTGTGTTGCTTCTGAGGTCCCTGATTCATCATTAATGTTCATTGTGGCATATTCAAATTATATGTTCCAGGAAATTCTGCACTAAGTTTTCACGGGATTATCAGGGCAACAAACAGTGTGATTTTACTGCATAAGTCACAGTATGTGCCATTCTGAATGATTATGCATCAACTATATTAGTTCTTGTCAAACAATTGTTAAAAGTACATTAACCTTGTTTCTCAGATGTCAGCGCAACACAGACAATAAATGAAAACATTGATCTTGTGCAAAAGAATATCTGTATTCTGGAAATTGTGTTGTTTCCTTGCTACTAAGATTATTTTAAGTAAATATCAGACTGATCATGATTCACGGCTATTGTGAAACTAAGCTGGTCATGATTCACAGAATAAGAAAAGTGTAAAATTTGAATTAGCCGAGCAAATTTGAACCTGAACCGAATTGTTCATTTTTTTGGTAATTGCTCATTGCTGAAGATTAGATTGTTGGAGTTTGAAATTAGAATGGAAATTGTATTAGTTTTCCTGTGGTGCAGTCATAAAGCAGCAAACTGTAGTACAAGTTACTATAGTTAGAAAGTATTCTGTGTGATTGAACTTGGGGGCAGAGGGTGATCTGAGAGATAGCGAGGGCTGTTTTTCAACTATCACCTGATAAATGGGCTGCCAGAGGAATATCTGTGGGGATACCTAAGAGTGTCTAATGCAGTTCTCAGATTACCCTGTTTCGGACAGGAAGCTGATTGCATACATAGACCAGCACAGCAATTTTAAAGTCGAGATGGACAGCCAACTTGGGCTGGGCAGTCAATGGCCTAACCAATTAATTTGGACTGTTCCACAAAAGGTTCCCACCCCTTGTCTTTAGTTTTGTGTGTTCAGGAGGAAAAGCTTTCCCATTGATACTAACTTGGACTGTCCCACTGGTAAGACGCAGCATGGGTTCATGAAGTAAAAGTCATGTTTGACTAATTTGATGGAATTCTTTGAGAACATTACATGTGCAGTGGACAATGGGAAACCTGTGGATATGATGTATCTGGATTTCCAGAAGGTATTTGACAAGGTGCCGCACCAAAGACTGCTACATAAGATAAACGTGCACGGTGTTACGGGTAATGTATTGGCATGGATAGAGGATTGGTTAACTAACAGAAAGCAAAGAGTGGGGGTAAATGGGTGTTTTTCTGGTTGGCGATCAGTGACTAGTGGTATGCCTCAGGGATCAGTGTTGGGACCGCAATTGTTTACGATTTACATAGATGATTTGGAGTTGGGGACCAAGTGTAGTGTGTCAGAATTCATAGATGACACTAAGATGGGTGGCAGAGCAAAGTGTGCAGAGGATGCTGAAAGTCTGCAAAGGGATGTAGATCGTCTAAGTGAGTGGGCGAGGGTCTGGCAGATGGAGTACAATGTTGGTAAATGTGAGGTCATCCATTTTGGTAGGAATAACAGGAAAGTTATTATTTAAATTGTAAAAAATTGCAGCATGCTGCTGTGCAGAGGGACCTGGGTGTCCTTGTGCAGCAATCTCAAGGAGTTGGTTTGCAGGTGCAGCAGGTAATTAAGAAGGCAAATGGAATTTTGTCCTTTATTGCTAGAGGGATGGAGTTTAAAAACAGCGAGGTTATGTTGCAGCTGTATAAGGTTCTGGTGAGGCCACACCTGGAGTACTGTGTACAGTTTTGGTCTCCTTACTTGAGAAAGGATATACTGGCACTGGAGGGGATCGAGAGGAGATTCACTAGGTTGATTCCGGAGTTGAGGGCATTGGCTTATGAGGAGAGACTGAGTAGACTGGGGCTATACTCATTGGAATTCAGAAGAATGAGGGGAAATCTTATAGAAACATATAAGATTATGAAGGGAATAGATAAGATAGAAGCAGGGAAGTTGTTTCCACTGGTGGGTGAAACTAGAACTAGGGGGCATAGCCTCAAAATGAGGGGAAGCAGATTTAGAACTGAGTTGAGGGGGAACTTCTTCACACAAAGGGTTGTGAATCTATGGAATTCCCAGCCCAGTGAAGCAGTTGAGGCTGCCTCATTGAATGTTTTTAAGGCAAGGATAAATACATTTTTGAACAGTAAAGGAATTATGGGCTATGGTGAGTGGGTGGGTAAGTGGAGCTGAGTCCACAAAATGATCAGCCATGATCTTATTGAATGGCGGAGCAGGCTCAAGGGGCCAGATGGCCTACTCCTGCTCCGAGTTCTTATGTTCTTAATAGGGTCATTCCACAAACTTCGCACCTATTTTTGTTAGAAGTTGAAACCTTCTACTCCTTCCCTCAAGCATGCCCTCTCCCCCAAACCATTTACAACATTGAAGCTTATTAGAATAGTAATGTCGTTCGTAGTGTACTATGATTCAGTAATATGTAATTTAGCATTACCAATTCGTAGCCTGAAAATGGAGACTGAGGATTTACTGATCTATGGCTCAGTTACATGTCCCCTTTATCAGATGAACCATTGGGAATCGGGAGAAAACCTTTGTAACTATTCTGTGTAAAAAGCCATTGCATTTCCATTTGTACTCTGTAGAACAGTTGGGTGTTGTTTTGGTATTTTCAAAGCATTGCACTGTTTGGAATTTGTCAATTTATTCCACTTACTGAACATATAATCTATCCACTGCCATGGTTTCATTTTCCTTTGGTGTATTCCATTTTACATAATAAAAATTCAATTCATTTTTGTTTTGTCTGTGACATTAATTTGGGAGAGGAATTTGATACTGTTTCTTTTGCACCTCCCTCGCACAATAGCGTGACAGGATCAGCCATTGAAATTGATGGTATAAATTGTTTAGAATGGCCTGTGGATAGAGTAGGGGTTGACAGATAGAGAATGGTTAACAAATCTGGTTAAAATCGTGTTGAGAGAGGATTTTTGCGTCATGTTACCTTCTCCTGTTACTAAAAATTCTAAATTGTTCTGCCTAGATTATAACATTGATGTGTGTGCCTTGTAATTTAAATTGGTACTTCAATATTGTACTACTTCTGTGCTTAGATTGGTGACATCAAAACAGCTGAGAAATATTTCCAAGAAGTTGAGGAAGTAACTCCAAAGTTAGGAAGTGAGTTGCAACAGAATATAATAATTCAAATGAACAGGTAAGTCACAAGATATATTTTCAAATGTATAATTTCAAATCATTAGCTGGGCCCCATAATTTTATATGGTTCAAGACCCCGGTGTTAATTATGGAGGATATAGTGAAGTGTTGCAAGCTTTTTTACATTTATTAACAAGAGAGGCTGACAGCAAAGCTCACGGAGCACTACCTGCCACAAGTAGGAGATGTATTGGCCTAGATTTTACAACCAGTGGTAAGTATGTGGCATGCATCATTCACAACTGTTACAACTGCCCACAGACATTTCATGGGCTTTTGCATAGCAATTTATGGTAATCAGGTATACAACACTGGGAATCTGAGGCTGTGTAAGTAGGGGAAACAACAACGAGTTTCCTGAACCACTCGGATTGAAGAATCTTCCTGATTTCCATGTTTAACTGCACATATGCGGATGCCGGAAGTGGCTATCTGACTTGCTGCTTCATAATGCTGAGCATTGGCAACCTCACTTTTATTTCTATCATAAAACCCAAGGCATTAAGTTGCTGGTCATTTGAAAACCTGTCCATGTAATGCATGGGTAAAAGAGCAACTTGATGTCTTGTCTGAGGACAATTTATTTTATAATATACACCCCGCTGTCCTAAATAGAGTTTAATAGTTTGCCGACTGAGGCTGTATGAAACCTTTGAGAGAGAGATGATCATGGCTAATGCTTGTGCATTTGTGCTTTTCAATTATTGTCTTCCACTTATCTCTTAATACCTCTATCGAATTGGTGCTCCCTCATTTCTATTTCAGTCAACTTGTGTATGTTTAACTCCAGTCCTTCACTGCAGAAGCAGTGTATTTTGTTGTCTTTATCTTGACTCTGTTCTGTTTTGATTCTTTTCTTTCATTATCTTTTAATGTATTTCAATTTTAGTGGCTTATAGTTATTCCATCATTGCTAACCCACATTTGAGACCAACATTTACATGTAAACTCTGGTTTGTTGCCTTTTGCAGCAAGATACTCGAAGTCTAAATGCATTTTTAATTCAAACTGCTGATGCTTGTGTTCTTTTTAAATAACTCACTAAAAACTGCACCACAACAGCAGCACAGAGAGCAGTTTGCTGGTATGCTTCAAATGCAATTCACTGCAGAGTGGTAAAAATTAAGCCTGTAACTGCAGTCTCCTGACACAACTCAATCTCATCAGAGATGGGACTAGCAGAGCCCAAGCTGCTTTTTAATGTGTCTTCAATCAGTTTTCTTACTGAACAACATTGGAAGCAGTCTGGCAGCAGGCTTTCTCCAGTACAGAATCAGGGAAGCATGGCTGGAAATTAATTCTGGTCTTTCTAATGCATAATTACAGCAATATGCTCCCATAAACTGGAACCTTTACTGTTTTTCAGAAATCGGCTCCAACAAGCATTTGTGCACATGTGCATTTGGTAGAAGTTTCTCCTCGGGAGTTTCTGGGGGAGGGTTAGTAAACCTGCAAGAGATATGTTGGTTGGTTTTATGATCAAATTGATGAATTAAAGTAGTTCTGGCTACCTACCAGTACACATCTTCCAATCCCAGGGGATTCTGTTTGTCCTAAACCACATTTTTTCTCTCTGTTTGAATCATCCTCCACAACCTTTAACTCACTATTGTGTACCTTCTATTTTTATACTGAAATAAATTTAAGATGTGGCGGCAGCTAAGGGATGACAGCGTTCATACAACAGAGCACTGCTAGTGAAAATCATCTGACTCAGGGCAGTACGATCCTTTATGGTGCTGAATATTGCCGTGCTTCGAGCCCCAAAGGGGCTTAATTTTTAATGCATCTTCATGCTACATTCTGCTACGCTACATAACATTCCTTGTACATGCAGTCGAGGTATGTTTTGACTGAGGAGTTGCTGAAAAATTCTAACCATGATGATTTGCTTTGTATAACAACATGCAAATCCACAGAGACCCATCACCTCTGCATTGCACCCCTGTGAGGACCTGGCTTAAATTCTGAGCATAACCTATTTCAGTACTTCATTTTAATCTGCTGTCATATGTTGTGATATTGTTGCTTTTCATTAAGTAATATAATATCAATAGTAAAGAGTTGGTGCTGAAAATATCATTATTTCTTGCATTAGAGCATTCCTCCACTTAGGTCAGAATAACTATGCTGAAGCCCATAAATTCTTCACTGAAGTTACCAAATTGGACCCAAGCAATCCAGTGGTAAGTGAGAGACTATGGTATGTTGTTTAATATTTTTACATGTGTTATGACCTAGTTCAATTGTATTCAGTTGTAATTTTCACTATTGAGTATATTTCTGAAAATATCCTGCTTTAGAAACTCAGCTGCAAGTCGACCATGTTCATGTAACAGGAAATGTTGCATCTTCCATGTTGTGTGCTTTGAGCTGTTCTTCCTTTGCCATCATCACGTTTATTGTACTTTAATAAAATATGTTTTTAATGAAAAATTCCTTCCAGACATTCTGTATAAATGTCATTCCTGACAATCATGTTAAAATCACCCCCAGAACGACTGCCTTCATCTTGATTCTAACTCCTTGATATTTAACGATACATCCCAATATTACTTAACCTCAACAAACTTGCCTCTCATCAGCTTAAGGAATACTTTATTGTTTTTGTTTGTCGAGCATTCCTTCTCTTCCTTGGGCTAGAGACCCCTCTTAAAACAAACTGTGTCCTAATTTCTGTACTTTTGATCTGTGCGCTTAACGTCTGGTCTCCTAATACATTATGTGGAGATGCCGGCGTTGGACTGGGGTAAACACAGTAAGAGTTTTAACAACACCAGGTTAAAGTCTGCAGATATCCACTCCATCTGACGAAGGAGCAGCACTCCGAAAGCTATGGCATTTGCTACCAAATAAACCTGTTGGACTTTAACCTGGTATTGTTAAAACTCTCACTGTGTTTACTCCTAATACATTAGGCATGTTTGCATTCTCCATGTTGGACAAATTGCCTCTCCAAAAATTCTTTGAAACCTCTAATGTTCCCAGTAAATGCTCACTCCATTTGTGCTCCTTTCACACCCAGACTCCACAAACTTCTTGTATGTTTGGTAAGAAACGTCATCAGCCTATCAACCATCTGTGCTGTGTTGTACATTTTAGTCACCTTGGGAATCTACTTTCTGATTTTAATAGCATGAGATTGCAGGAATATTTAGGATTTGTTTAGTAATGAATAGGTTACAAGGTCTTTTTTTCCCCGTGGTTATTAGAATATGACATTCATTGCATCAAGTGGCTATTGAAGCCAAGAAAATTACTACATTCAAGGGGAATTAAACACTTGAAAAATATTACAGGGAATGTGGAAAGAGCCGCAGAATGGGGTGAGATCGCACAGATGTATTGAGCTGAAAGGCTTCATTCCGAGATGAAGTAGTTATGAAAATAAAATAGGACATTTTAACAAAATACCTTTCAGACTAAAAAATAATAGAATAACTACAGCTATTTGATAGCTGCAGCACACAGCTGCAGGTGTGCTCATTAAGTAAATCAGTCATTGGACATGTTTCTGCCATTTTCACCTGTACTTCCTCTTTAGGCGAATAATAATGCAGCCGTATGTTTGCTGTACTTGGGAAAACTGAAGGACTCCCTCAGGCAACTGGAAGGACTTGTACAGCAGGATCCCAAACACTACCTGCATGAAAGTGTTCTCTTTAACCTGACTACGATGTACGAGCTTGAATCATCTCGCAGTATGCAGAAAAAGCAGAGCTTGCTGGAGTCAGTGGCCTGTCGTGAAGGAGACAGCTTTAATATTCAGTGTCTAAAGCTACTGTGAAACTGCCCATTTCTGCCCAGTTTGTAATTAGCCGTTGTAACTTTAAAGATGTAAATGTGTAAATATTTTAATTATCTTTTAACTACAACTGATACTGCATTGCAAGTAAATTATCTGTAAGTGGAGTGAGTACCTTGCAACAACAGCTTCTGTTTTGGTAGAGATAAGGGAACAATTCAGATTTCAATTCCCTGCTCAATTTTGTTTCACCAAACTTCCTGACCAGTGCTGCTCTGAATTGGTCGTTAGAGGGATGAGAATAATGCTGTGTAATTTTAAATAAACACAAATATGAAAATCACATTTACACTTGTAATTTATTCACCTTGTTTTTCCTTCCCACTCTTCACTGTGCTTTATTAGCTTGCTTGCTGGGAGAAGAATTTCAAAAAGATCGTTGGAGTTTGACATTAGGAGGTACATTTTTATGTCGTAACTGAAACATGACCACAAGAGTAGGACCAATGCTAATCAAACTACAGGCCACACCTTGCTTGATAGACAGTCATAGCACTGCTTTATCCTTTCTGAAAGAGAGCTCCAAACAATCTATTCCACAGCATATGTTATGGAAAATTTAATCCATTGTCCAGGACAAAAACAATTCTATTTATTTGATATCCTGATGAATTCTGTTCTGAAATGTTTAGACTTTCTAGAATCCTGAGAAATGAAAATGCATCATCAATGCAGAGACATTTGAAGATTTTAGTTTGTGCACATTTTTCTGTGTATGTTGCTAATAGCTGCACAACAACACAATATAACTAAGGTTGACAGTCAACTCCACGTCAAAGGAAGCTGGCATATTGTGCATACCTTCCAAAAGTACCTTGTTAAAAAATAAATTCTATAGTTGCTTAGAGTTTGAACATGTTTTTTTGTATCACCTACACTGCACTACAAAGCCCAAGATCAACATTTACAAAGGGGAGAAGGGGATACTGGATTGATTAATTTGCAAATGTGTAACAACATTCCCAAGGAAAGACTTTGACCATAAACTGTTAATACATGTTTTAACTTCTAAGTGGAGTAAATGGTGCCATCTGGGGTAGAGAAGAATGATACTGGCATGTACAGAATGTAACTTTTAATCTACAACAAGGTTCAATACAAATTATATTTGGCCTTCATCAGTAAGTACCAGTATTTGAGGGAAGAATGCTTTTCTCCATGTCTAGGATGTAGAGAAATAGTTCTCACAGCTAAATTTGAAAAGTAGCATATTGTAGCCTGTGTTGAGCATTCCCAGTGTCAATCCCAATGTTTTTCATTAAATACTACTTCATCTGGATTCATTCCCAATTTCTGAGAGTTATTTTGATCAGAATGAAAACAGGTACCAAGTTTGGCTGCATTGCTGATGAGGCTAGTCTGTTTGAAAGTCCAAATGTAGCACACGCTTTTGGACTTAATTGGTCATGGTCATAAATTGAACGTTTCTGGAGGTACTAAGCAGACACTACCACAAGTTTAGCACTCGAGTGCCGATTGGAAGTAATTGTCTTGGAGCAATATATGTGGGGTCCTCTTCTGCACTTCCACTGAAGGTGTCGAAGTGGCTGGCTGACAACAGCAGGTTAAAGGATGGTCGAGGATTATGTTTGTGGGGGGGAACACGGGTTCTTGGATGTGGCACTGGAAGTCTAGAGAAAGCGATGACCCACAGTGAGGAAAGTCATCACCTTACCCTCCTCACCACCCTGTCTCTCCTATCACAGCTGGTGCTGCTCTGTCTGACCTCATGACCTCCTCTTTAATGAGTGGTACCCCTACAAGCTGGCCAGGACCAAGCACTCCCTTTAATGATTTTCCAAGAAATGTAACAGTACATTTACTTTTTATAAATGAAGTTCTCAGAGAATTGCTAGAATAAATCTTAAGTGTTGAAGTCTTGACAAAGTGTCCTGGGTATTTTAGAGCTCCTCCTCCAACAGCAACGATCATGAAATGATGAGTATTCCTTTAAGTAGTAATAAAAACAGAAAGTGCTGGAAAAACACAGCAAATCTGGCAGTATCTATGGAGAGAGAGTTATATTTCAAGTTCAATACGACTTCTTCAGAACTCAGTGGTGCTTGAAATCCACATCGTGTTTAAATCCAACAGCTGGAGACTGCATCAGTTGATGTATTGGTGACCCAAATCATGTCCAACCTCCTTAATGAGTGCAAGCATAAAATGGCAAACAGCTGTTCTGAAGAGCCTCCAGGCAACTTGTTGCAGGAGGAAAAGAGCGAGCAAGCTATTCTGTTCTTTGCTTCCCTTGATAGACCCAAAGCTTTGGAGTTTTTTGAAATGGCCTTTATTGCAAGCTATCGCAAGGGATCTAGTGCTCTAGCTGGTGGCACACTGAAGAGTCCTGACCCCGGGATTACACACTTAATACCTCCAGGTTTGGTTACAAGAAATTAGCATGTACCAATCAAAGGTGTACATTTGTTAGTGATTATGTCCAATCACGACTATCGATTAGGTTTGCAATGTGCATAGCGTTTGAGTACAACTAACCAATTAGAACATGTGCACGTCTACTTGGTTATAATATCCAATCAGTGTAAAGACATGTACATGCTATCGAGTCTAATTTACTGCTGCGAATCTACAACTTGTCCTTAACTTGTGTATCTCGATTATCCATCTCTGTCCTGTGTCCCATGTGTTCAATAAATTCTCTCAAGGATCATAACCCTACAGTGCAGGAGGCCATTCGGCCCACCGAGTCTACACCAACAACAATCCCACCTAGGCCTTATCCCCCGTAACCCCACATATTTACCCTGCTAATCCCTCTAACCTACGCATCCTGGGACACTAAGGGGCAATTTAGCATAGCCAATGCACCTAACCTGCACATCTTTGGAGTGTGGGAGGAAACCGGAGCACCCGGTTCAATAGACAAATTCTTACATGCGAGCTGTAAGTATTATCGCCTCCTTGCCATTATCTCCAGACCATTTAGTAGCAGAGCAATTCCACATTGTTTTTCCAGTCTTTGAGGACTAACACCTGTGATGTTCTGCCTGAGAATTAACGGCTTGAAATTTGTGTCCTTGAGTACTTCATCATAACTAGCAAGCAGCTTGAGAGATTTTCAACCAAACTGAATTTTTTAATCCTTTCACAAATGCTCCTGACACTGGATTCAACTTTTACCAGGAAGGTGTATTGTGCTAAATGTGAGCTGAACTGATGCTTTCATTAGAGTTAATGAAGAGAAGAAATCAGTTCCCCTTATTCATTCACAGGATGTGCACGTTGCTGGCAAAGCTAGCATTTATTGCCCTTTACTATCCTTGATAAAATTGTCATGAGCTTGGTTGAGTGCATTGTTAATAAGGCTAGTCTGTTTGAAAGTCCAAATGTAGTACACACATTTGGACCTAATTGCTGATGGCAATTTGAACTTTCCTAGAGGTACTAAACAGACACCATTATAGGTTTAGCACTTGAGTGCTGATTGGAAGTCATTTTCATGAAGCAATATATGTGGGGTCCTCACCAGACGTTCACTGTGTAAGGTCCTATCTTAGGGGTTGTGGGTTTAAAACAAAAGAAAGATGTGGGTTATACATGTAGATTCGAAGCAACAGTTTATTGAACCAGATGTTCTCTGCACATAACAGAAAATAAAACTAAGGCAGCCTGTGAACCACCCGATGACCTATGATCCAGTCATGTGGCCTGCTCTTGAAGTGGTTGTGCAACCACTTAAATATATAACACAATGTCTAAAGTTGGCTGGCCTTGAACCACCAGTCTGTGGGGTGAAGATGTCCACAGTGCCTTTGAGCAAAGCGCTCAGGATTTTTACTCAGTGGCGGAAAAGAAATTGCAATACAGCCAGGATGGTCGGGTGTAAGGGAGGAGGAGGAATGTGCTGGTGTTCCAACATATTGGTGGCTCTTGTCCATCTCGAGGTCACTAGTTTAAGACATGCTATTTATGAAGCCTTGATGAGATGCGACACTACTTCTTGTGTATGGTAAACATTGCAGCCAATGTGTGGCTATTATTGGGGATGGAAATTGAAAGTGGTGGAAGAGGTGCTGATCAGGTCGGCTGCTATTTCCTGCATTTTGATTTTGATTTATTATTGTCACGTGGATCAGCATACAGTAAAAAGTATTGTTTGTTGCACGTTATACAAAATATACCATTCAGAGAAAGAAATGAGAGTGTGTTACTGTCATAGCTAGGACGTAGAGAAAGATCAACTTAATGCAAGGTAGGTCCATTCAAAAGTCTGACAGCAGCAGGGAAGAAGCTGTTCTTGAGTCGGTTGGTACATGACCTCAGACTTTTGTATCTTTTTCCCAACGGAAGAAGGTGGAAGAGAGAATGTCCAGGGTGTGTGGGGTATTTAATTATGCTGGCTGCTTTGCTGAGGCAGCAAGAAGTGTTGACAAAGTCAACGGAGGAGAAGCTGGTTTGCGTGATGGATTGGGCTACATGCACAACCTTTTGTAGTTCCTTGCGGTCTTGGACAGAGCAGGAGCCATACCAAGCTGTGATACAACCAGAAAGAATGCTTTCTATGGTGCATCTGTAAAAGTTGGAGAGAGTCGTAGCTAACATGCCAAATGTTCTTAGTCTTCTGAGAAAGTAGAGGCGTTGGTGGGCTTTCTTTAGTGTCGACATGGGGGGACCAGGATAGGTTGTTGGTGATCTGGGCACCTAAAAACGTGAAGCTCTTGACCTTTTCTACTTCGTCCCTATTGATGTAGACAGGGGCATGTTCTCCTTTACGCTTCCTGAAATCAATCACAATCTCCTTCATTTTGTTGACATTGAGGGAGAGATTATTGTTGCCGAACCAGTTCACCAGATTCTCTATCTCATTCCTGTACTGTCTCGTCATTGTTTGAGATCTGACCCACTACGATGGTGTTGTCAGCAACTTTGAAGATCAAATTGGAGGGAAAATTGGCCACACAGTCATAGGTGTATTAGGAATATAGTAGGGGCTGAGAACACAGCCTTGTGGGGCACTGGTGTTGAGGATGGTCATGGATGATCACATGTTATTGAGCTAGAGTGGTTTTGGAAAAGCACTCATCTGGACAAGTGGAGATTATTCCATCACACCCCTGACTTGTGCCTTGCAGATGATGGAAAGGATTTGGGGAATCAAAGGGTAAGTCAGTTGCTGCACAATTCCCAGTCTCCGACCTATTGTTTTCTCAGAATTGTGTCCAGTCCAATTAAGTTTCTGGTTAATGGTGATGCCAAGCATATTGGTGGTGGGGATTTGCTGCTGGTAATAACATTGAGTGTCAGGTGGAGATGGTTAGATTCTCTGTTGGAATTTATCATTGTCTGACATTTAAATGGCAAAGAACATTTGTGCCACACATCAGACCATGCTTGGATGGTGGGGCATGCAGGCTTGGACTAAATTATCTGAGGAATTATGAATAATACTGAACACTGTGCAATCATCAGTTCTGTCCTTTTGTTGGAGGGAAGTTCGTTAGTGAAGCAGTCACTGCCCTACGGAACTCCTGCAGCAATGTTCTCAGGCATTTGTCTCCAATAACCACTACCATCTTTGTATCACGTACATATGACTCTGACCGGTGGGAAATTTTTGCAGTTTTCCACTGGCTTTACATGGGCAGTACTTAGTTAAATGTTACTTTGATTTCAAGGGCAGTCAGTCTCACCTCAGCTCTGGAATTGAGCTTTTTTTGAGGTTTGGAACAAGGCTGCAATACGGTGTGAAGTTGAGTGGTCTTCATGAAACTCAACTGAGCACAGGTGAGTAAGGGCAATGTACTATCAATGATACCTTACCTTCCACCATTTCTGATTATTGAAAATACATTGATGAGGTAGGAATTGGATTTGACCTTTTTGTGGACAGGACATTTTGAGTAAATGCTAGTGTCCTAGAACAGCTTGAGGACACCCAGGTGCGCTACCTCCCAACTGTAACCCACCTTTAGTGAGACATATCCAGGGATGGTGATGGACGAGTCTGAATAGGACTCTGCCAGGCTGTCATTTGCTTTGTCTGTAAGACAGCCTTCCCAATTTTGGTACACATTCCCAGTTAGTGAAGAACACTTTGGGGACGGTCAACAGGGCTGTTTGTGCCTTTGTCAATCAGAGTCCACTGCTTAGGTCTGTGCTGGGTGGCCTGTTTTATTATTACACCTTTTTGTAGTGATTTTATTCAACTGAGTGGCTTGCTTGGTCATTTCAGAGGGTAGTTACAAGTCAACCAAATTGCTGTGGGACTGGTGTCATATTTAGGTCAGGGTGGGTACCAACAGCAATATCATCTTCCCTAAAGCACATTAGTGAAACAGTTTGTTACCAGCATTCAGAAGCTGGCCGATAGTGAGGTGTCCAAATAGCCTCATCGTCACTGTTGCCGATCCTAGCTTTTGATTCCAGATTTATTTTGACAAAATGTATGCTGGGATTTGAACAAATGTTGTTTATTATTAGTGCCATAAGTTTGTACCCAAATAAAATAAGTAAATCTGTAAAATTAGTAAACAAAAATAAAACGTTCCTCAGTTATTTCCTGATGAATTGTACAAATTAAAACAATGGGAAGGCAAACATTTTGCTGGGGCATTGTGTAGAATTTAATTTTTTTGGCTGAGAAATTGAAGGTATTTCTTGCGGGCTTCAAATTCATCAGCTGGCCGATAGTGAGGTGTCCAAACTGGTTCTCCAACAAACAGCCTCATTACCTTCACATAATTCTGCAACATTAAAAAAAAATTCAGTTACCACATGATATACTGCTGTAAGCTACAAACCTGTTTTCAACTCGAAGGCTAGGATCTTGTGAAGTTTGATAACTTTGCTACATAAAAAGTAGCAGTACTCAAGAGGAATGATTCTGGGTGTTCATAGAGGTCTCAATCTTGGTCAGACCAACACAAAGACACTGAGAAGGACAACATTGGAGAAAAGATAATCAACTTCTTAATCCCTGGGCCCGTTAAATTTAAAAAAAAACAGCAAATTGAAGAGATCTGAGGACAGCTCCATTATCTGAAGACGCATGGTTGGAAGAAAAAAAGTAACATTGCCACTTATACCTTAAGTAAGTTTTACATCTATTGCTCTTTTTTTTGAGGGGGAGGCATGGAAAGTGATGTCAAATTCATCATTTTTGTTTTAAAAAAAAGCAACAGGCAGAGAAAGTTTCAGGAAGAACTTGGGAAGAAAGCAGCTATACAATATTAATTTCAGGCCACACTAGCAAAGATCTGACCAGATGCTGCACACCAGAGAGGCAAAACAGTTTGGACAAAGCCAGTTTCCACCCAACCCACGTTACATGTGAAAGAGGTTGTGTTTTCATTCTGTAATAAACAGGCACAGCACGTAAGCAGAACCTTGAAGACAGCCTACAAAGGGAAGATACTGCAGATACTAGAAATCTAAAACTGAAAACAGAAAATGCTGGAAATACTTTGCAGATCAAGCAGCATCAGTGAAGAGAAACAGAGCTAATGTTTCAGGTCAATCACCTTTCCTCAGAACTGGAAAATGTTAGATGCAAGCAGGTTTTAAGAAAGTAGACGAATGGGACATAGTGCAAGTTAGGACGTGGCCAGCAGGATTTTGGATTACCTCAAGTTTACAGAGGGGGAAAAACAAATATACTTAGTTGAAAGTGCAACAAATAAATCACTTTTCATCTGGAAGGCGTATTTGGGACCCCGGATGGTGGGAAGGCAAAAGCACAGGCATTGAGAATGATTTGCTATTCTTCTAGACTTGTCTCTTTTCGTTACATGCCCCATTATCCTTCCCTATTGCTCTGCACCATCATCCCCTGTGCCATTCCCTCCTAGTTTCCATCACAATCCTTCTCTTGTGTTCTTTCCGCCTCTTCCCACTTTCTCTGTACTTGCTTAAAACCAGTTTCACCCAAACTGGAAAAGACAAGAGATGACCTTCAATTGACCTGAAATTTAACTTTTTCGCCTCTCCACACAACTGTTGTCTGGCCTGTTGAGTGTTTCTAGCATTTTGTTTCTATTTTGAAACAGCTAACTATTTTCTAACATTTTTAAGCAAAAGCTCGTTATTTGACATGATTGGCAGGCTAGACTTGTATCCTCAGGAGTTTAGAAGAAGAGACGACTTGATTGAAACATACAAGATCCTGAGCTGTCTGGACAGGGTGGGATGTGTCGTCAAGTCACCTCCTGTGAGTAACCCATTTCAAATTACTGAAGAAGATGAATTTAAAAAAATAAACAGAACTATTCCCGAGTTATACTGCAGTAGTCAGTTTTAGTAAATTTAAAAAGCAATAAATTCAAACTTTGAAAAATATTCCTATTTGTGTTTTTAGGCAAAAAGTGTATTTAGCAGAAACTTCCAGTGATCCGATGATGGTTAATTCATGAGGGGGGGGGGGGCAGTTTGGTGAACCAGGCCTGCTTCCAGTGCCCCACTTTTTAAACTAATGCAAAAAAATTCAAAGAAACTTCATTTACGCTGTGTGTAATCTTCCCTAGAATTCCTCGGTCTTTTGTGTTGGACTGGGTTGGGCACAGTAAGAAGTCTCTCAACACCAGGTTAAAGTCCAACAGGATTATTTGGAATCATGAGTAACTCATCTGAGGAAAGAGCAGCGCATCCAAAAGCTCGTGATTCCAAATAATCCTGATGGACTTTAACCTGGTGTTGTGAGACTTCTTACTGTGCCCACCCCAGTCCAACACCGGCATCTCAACATCACCGGTCTTTTATGCCAGTTTCACTGAACGATGCCAAAGTAACCAGCGCAACAGAAATTCTACCGAAGGATATGGAACAATGTCTAATGGTAGGTTGTTTGCTAAGACCCTCAAGCCTGCTCCACCATTTATTAAAATCAGGTCAGATCCTTGACCTCAATTCCACTTGGCTGCCCGATCTCCATGTAAATGTTTGTTTATTAGTCACAAGTAAGGTTTACATTAATACTGCAATGAAGTTACTGTGAAATTCCCCTAGTTGCCACAGTCCGGTGCCTGTTCGGGTCAATGCGCTTAACCAGCACGTCTCTCAGAATGTGGGAGGAAACCGGGGCACCCGGAGGAAACCCACACAGAAATTGGGAGAACATGCAAACACTACACAGAAAATGACCCTAGCCAGGAATTGAACCCGGGTCCCTGGTGCTGTGAAGCAGCAGTGCTAACCACTGTGCCATCCACTGCCCTCAATTCTTTTTGTTATATCGACTATTTAAAGTAAAATTTCATCTTTTGATTTGAAGTATTATTTGCCTGTTAATTAAGTGTCTAATTTCCACATAAGCCACAACGAGGAAAAGATTGTTTCTTAACTTCATTTGCGGGTCATTCAGAAAATGTGATTGTTTTGCTTTACAGTTCCCCCCCACTGATAAATTATGAGCAGTGCTACCATTACAGATGGAGCTACTGTTCCCTTTTCTACTCCTTCCTGCCTTAGTGGGCTTGGGAGTAGCTTAGCTATACAGACCAGAAGTCTCAAATTTAATCTCTGATCTCGACAGATGGCTGAACTCAATGTGCTCATTGGATGGGGGCTTTTACAATGGAGCACAACTGGAGATGTGGTTTAGAAAAGCAAGGAAAATTAAGTGAGGTCTCTCATTTCTTATCCTTTCCAGTGACCCTTGCTGAAGATGTATGCGAGGACATTGCAGGAGAGTGGCCTGTTTCACCCAAATAGTCTGCTTACACAGTCAAGGATTACACATGATCGACTCAAACGAGGTACCAGAGGGGTACCAGCCCTTAGGTAGCCCATACTGCAATAAGGAGAAACCACCTTCGGGCATGGAAAGGAGAAAATTGGTGAGGAGGAGAAAGAAGAAGAAATTAAAGCAATCTATCTTCTGACACTCATTCAATAGGAGTTCTTAGTTTAGCAGCAAAGTAATATCTGGATCAAGTTGCAATTATCAGTGGAAATGAGTCTGAGCAGCCAGTCACTGTCCGGATGACTCAGAAGTTTCAAAATACCTCAACTCTCCCAATACTTTATCGTTGGTGTAAACCATGTAGTAAAGATCTTAATGCATATTGCAGGACAACACAGATTTCATGCACTTTAAATAGCTGCCAGCCAGGAGCTGTGAAATGTGAGCATTTCACTGTGAAATGAATATTTCTCAATTGCATTACTGATTTGCAGCTCCTTCCTACATACTAAATAACACATACAGATATTGGTGTTAGTAGCAAATATCCATAGAACCTCTACAGTGCAGAAAGGGGCCATTCAGCCCATTGAGTCTACACCGGCCCAGATCCTCCCCTCCACCCTATCCCCATGACCCCATGCATCTGCCATGACTAATCCACCTAACTGACATATCTTTGGACACCAAGGGCCAATTAGCATAGCCAACCCACCTAACCAGCACATCTTTGGACTGTGGGAGGAAATCAGAAGCACGGGGAGAATTGTGCAAACTCCACACAGACAGTCACCCAAGGCTGGAATCGAACTCAGGTCCCTGGTGCTGTGGGGCAGCAGTGCTAACCACTGTGCCAACTTATATAACAAGAGCCATGATCACTGTCACACAGGCGATTTGCTTTGGCCAGTATGTGGATCGACCTCACGACCTTGGCGTTATTAGCACCATGCTCTGATCAACGGAGCTAACCAGCCAGCGCTCCAAATGAGAACTCTGAAGGTTAAAGTGGAGAAGGAGTCCAGGTGGATAGTAGTCAGTCGGTCCTGCATGCTGGGTGTTGCAAAGCTCGGCACGGCTGTTTTATGTTCTCAGGCAACTGCTATCACCAACAGCATTAATATTACTAGTTTGAACTCTATGGTGATCGATGAAACTCAATAACGTTCTCAGCTCGAACTTACATTCTCATCCAGCGTGAATCGGTGATAGATCCCAGCAGGAAGCGTTATCATGTCTCCTTTTCTCATGGCAATTCGGATCCACTTGTCATCTTCATCTCGCACATCGAAGTATCCACTCCCACCAAGGATGTAGCGAATTTCTTCGTCCAAGTGAATGTGTTCTTGGAAAAAGGACTTAATCTGAAAAGAAAGTACACAGTTAATGTCAAAAACAATTTGCAGTGTGGTGGCAATTTGAGCATTATCGTTTTTTTTTAAATTCACTCTTGTTCATTTGCGAGTGTTTTACCATGCCAAAACATATACAAAAAAAAAACCGTCTCACAATTAGTGTCTGCTCAGTAAGGAGAATGAGACAGTCGGAATCATTATATTCGACAATCGGCTGAAAGGAGGGAGGCTGCAGTGCTGGACAGTGGCCCAGGGGAGTGGCCCATGTTATTCCTCCCCCAATAAAATGCTTGGTTTGCTGCACAGCAGTGGAGAAGTTGACCTAACGAACCCTTCAGGATTCACCGAGGAGAGGTCAGCTCAAACGTCAGTGAGGCCGTGATTCAAACTCAGCCAGGAATTGTCTGTGATTATATTTCTGCCATGTTCAGTCAGACACATTGATGTGCAGACAGCGTTCTCCAGGCTTGAGGTCTCCGTGCTAGGCAGTGCCGTCATTTTGCTTTAATTATTTTCTTCCAAAAATGCAGCTGCCACATTTTTGATGTGCTAAAGTATTCCTTTTGATTCAGAACAGCAATAACTTATTTTGGAGGGAGAACAACTTTTGACATCAAAGATCGAACAGGGTACCGAAAGCTTTAACCAATCAATCATCAGAATGGCAATTAACTGCTGCAATATTCAGATCATACAGCCCAGTGCTGCCGCCTGCTGACTGTACCGTCAAACAACAGGCTTTACAAAGACTAAGTATCGATTTCCAAAAACTACAGCATTTTATAAAATAAGACTTTCATTTTTATAACATTTTACTCGTGATTAGCATGCAACTAATTATGATTAGTGATGCAATGTGGCATCACTTTTCTGCATAGCGAGATCCCATTAAGCATCGATGAGATGAACGATCTACTAGGGGCTGCATGGTGGTACAGTGATTAGCATTGCTGCCTCACAGCGCCAGGGACCCAGGTTCAATTCCGACCTTGGGCGTCTGTGTGGAGTTTGCACATTCTCGCCGTGTCTACGTGGGTTTCCTCCGGGTGCTCTGGTTTCCTCCCATGCTCCAAAGATGTGTGGGTTAGGTTGGCCTCATAAGAACAGGATATGGCGCTCGACTCATCGATCAACAGTTCCGACGCGCCACAGCGAAAAACCGCACCGACCTCCTCAGAAGGCAAACACAGGACATGGTGGACAGAGTACCCTTTGTTGTCCAGTACTTCCCCGGAGCGGAGAAGCTACGGCATCTCCTCCGGAGCCTTCAACATGTCATTGAAGACGACGAACATCTCACCAAGGCCATCCCCACACCCCCACTTCTTGCCTTCAAACAACCGCACAACCTCAAACAGACCATTGTCCGCAGCAAACTACCCAGCCTTCAGGAGAACAGTGACCACGACACCACACAACCCTGCCACAGCAACCTCTGCAAGATGTGCCGGATCATCGACACGGATGCCATCATCTTACATGAGAACACCATCTACCAGGTACACGGTACCTACTCTTGCAACTCGGCTAACGTTGTCTACCTGATACGCTGCAGGAAAGGATGTCCCGAGGCATGGTACATTGGGGAAACCATGCAGACGCTACGACAACGGATGAATGAACACCGCTCGACAATCATCAGGCAAGACTGTTCTCTTCCTGTGGGGGAGCACTTCAGCAGTCACGGGCATTCAGCCTCGGATCTTCAGGTAAGCGTTCTCCAAGGCGGCCTTCATGACACACGACAGCGTAGACTCGCTGAGCAGAAACTGATAGCCAAGTTCTGCACACTTGAGGACGGCCTAAACCGGGATGTTGGATTTATGTCACATTATCAGTAACCCCCACAGCTTGCCTCCTGGACTTGCAGGCTGTCCTGTCTGGAGACAATACACATCTCTTTAACCTGTGCTTAATGCTCCCTCCACCCACATTGTCTGTATCTTTAAGATCTGGTTGGCTGTAGGGATTCGCATTCTAATCAGTATTCTGTAACTTGATTTTGTGTCTCTGTGCACTGTTTGAGAGCACATTTCCACTCCATCTGACGAAGGAGCAGCGCTCCGAAAGCTAATGGTATTTGCTACCAAATAAACCTGTTGGACTTTAACCTGGTGTTGTTAAAACTCTTATTAGGTTGACTAGCCATGCTCAATTGCCCCCTAGCGTCAGGGGGACTAGCAGGGTAAATATATGGGTTCACAGGGATAGGGCCTGAGTGGAATTGTTGTCGGTGCTGGCTTGATGGGCCGAATGGCCTCCTTCTGCACTGTATGGATTCTATTCCTTTTTAGATACAAGAATTTAAGGGGTGTATGTTGTCCTGGGCACCAGGAGCGCACTCTGTGCTTCGTTCAACAATACTCCTTTATACCTGCTTGAGCGAATGGACTTTGATTTAATGTCATGACTCAAACTATCTGGCAAATAATGTGGAAAAATGTGAAATTGTCTATTTTGGAAGGAAGAATTAAAAAAGCAGTTTATTAGCTAAATAGTAAGAGGTTGGAGAGCTGATGCAGAGGGATCTGGGTGTCCTTGCGCATGAATCGCAAAAAGTTAGTACAGAAGTACAACCAGTAGTTAGAAAAGCTAATAGATTATTGTTTACTGCAAGAGGAATTGAATATGCTTCAGTTATACAATCATAGTACCCCTACAGTGCAGAAGGCGGCGATTCGGCTTATCAAGCCTACATCGTGAAAATGAAAGCAGAGTCTTTAGATACTTTTAAGGCAGAAGTAAATGGATTATTGATAAGCAAAGGGGTGAAAGGTCACTGGGCTGTACAGGAATGTGGAGTTGAGGTTAAAATCAGATTGGCCATGATCTTGTTGAATGGCAGAACAGGTTCAAGAGACTGGAGTGGCCGACTCCTGCTCCTCATTCATATGCTTTGTATGAAAGACGTTTGCAGCACTGCCTCAGTACTGCATTGCAGTGTCAGTCTCGGAGATTGCGTATTCAATTCTGTTGAAGGGCCAAACTCCTGTGCTTCCAATTTAAAGGTAACAGCACTATCAACTGAGCTAATCTGGCATGTAAAGAAAGACTTGCATTTATAGCATCTTTCACTACCTCGGTACATCAAGGAAGTGCTTTTGAACTGTAATCACTGTTGTAACGTAGGAAATACGGCAGACAATCTGTGCACAGCAAGCTCCCACAAACAGCAACATGATAATAATCAGGTAATGTTTTATTTTAAGGCGACTGCGGAGCAGACTCGATGGGCCGAGTGGCCTAATTCTGCTCCAACGTCTTATGGTCTAAGGATAATTATTGGCAGAGACGCTGGGAAATGGTCTCCTGCTCTGCTTTGAAATAGCGTAGTAAGAAGTTTAACAACACCAGGTTAAAGTCCAACAGGTTTATTTGGTAACAAAAGCCACACAAGCTTTCGGAGCTGCAAGCCCCTTCTTCAGGTGAGTGGGAATTCTGTTCACAAACAGGGCATATAAAGACACAGACTCAATTTACGCTCGACAATCACCAGGCAAGACTGTTCTCTTCCTGTTGGGGAGCACTTCAGCGGTCACGGGCATTCGGCCTCTGATATTCGGGTAAGCGTTCTCCAAGGCGGCCTTCGCGACACACGATGGCGCAGAGTCGCTGAGCAGAAACTGATAGCCAAGTTCCGCACACACGAGGACGGCCTCAACCGGGATATTGGGTTCATGTCACACTATCTGTAACCCCCCACAGAGTTTCACTGGCTGTCTTGTCTGGAGACAATACACATCTTTTTAGCCTGTCTTGATGCTCTCTCCACTCACATTGTTTTGTTTCTTAAAGACTTGATTAGTTGTAAGTATTCGCATTCCAACCATTATTCATGTAAATTGAGTCTGTGTCTTTATATGCCCTGTTTGTGAACAGAATTCCCACTCACCTGAAGAAGGGGCTTGCAGCTCCGAAAGCTTGTGTGGCTTTTTTGCTACCAAATAAACCTGTTGGACTTTAACCTGGTGTTGTTAAACTTCTTACTGTGTTTACCCCAGTCCAACGCCGGCATCTCCACATCTTGAAATAGCGTCACAGGATCCATGCATCCAGCTGAGATGGCAGACTCAGATTCTCAGTTTAAAAACTCGTTTGCAAGACAATACCTTCAACACTGCAATCTTCCCTCCATACTGGTATACCAGCCCTAAGATAAAGGCAAAATACAGTGGATGCTGGCATCTGAAACAAAAACAGAAAATACCAGAGAAACTCAGCAGGTCTGACAACATCTGTGGAGAGAGAATAGAGCCAACGTTTTGAGTTTGGATGACCCTTCGTCAGCTCTGCTGTTGACTCACAACGTTGGCTCCATTGTCCCTCCACGGATGTTGTCAGACTTGCTGGGTTTCTCCAGCCTTTTCTGTTTTTATACCAGCCCAAAGCATCTGTTCAAGTCGCTGGAGGGAGGCTGAAACCCACAACCTACTGACCCAGGAAATGGAGTGCTACCATTGGGCCACTGCACTCATACTATCCTTCAGAAACTGGCTGACAACTTACTTATATCAAAAGCAATTCAGAGATGCAAAGCAGAAAGTAAACAATTACCTTTTCCTCATAATTTGGCATTGTATCTTTGTGTACATTTATGATATCCATCCAGGAGTAATTCCTCTCTTTGCGGATCTTCTCGAGCTCCGGATCATTCTCATATTTTTCCGCATCCATCTGCAGAGCGAGAACATAGAATGTGTCACACAATGACAAACTGCGGGGGGGCCGACAATCGGTACTTTAAAAAATACTCAAAATGCATCTGCAACAAAGGGAAAAATAAATGATGGCCCAAATCCTATTTGATGAAGTCTTTTTGAAAGGAAGAGTTTATAAGGTTTTCTTTGATGCTCTGTAATGTCACGAACATTACAAACATTGCAGATTAGTAACTAAACTACAAGTGCAAGGTCTTGAAGAATTATGATTTCGAGTTTCACCATGAAATCTAATTGATGTTATCTTAGCATAAACTAATTGCATCTGATTAATTACAAGACAGAATGTTTTTTTAAGCATACTCTACCAATATCTATTGTCACTTTTTCATCCAAGTTTTTTTTTACTTTCTTCATTTTTCAATTATTTCTATGTTCTTTATTTTTTAAGTGGACTGATTTTTGACCACCAAGCAAGAGGTCATGCAGAAATGCCAAACTCTTAAATCTTTTTAAATGATATTAATTGGCTGGGGAACATTTATGTAGATGAAGCAAGTTCTGCGACTGAAGCATATTACAGCGTCATACTTGGCAGGGGAACAATGATAATCTTCTTGAGATTACATCCTTAGAACTAAGCAGTTTGCAATATGTTCTCTAGGGCTGCTTTCACTTTTTTTATTCTTTCGCGGGACATGGGTGTCACTGGCTGTGCCAGCATTTACTGCCCATCCCTGGTTGCCCTTGTTCAGAGGACAGTTGAGAATCAGCCAGCTGTGGCTGTGGAATCACATGTAGGCCAGACCAGGTAAGGTCTTCCTTAAAGGACATTAGTGAACCAGATAGGTTTTCCCGACCATCGACAATGGTTTCATGGTCATCAGTAGATTCTTAATTCCAGATTTTGTTTTATTGAATTCAAATTCCATCATGTGCTGTGGCAGGATTTGAACCCGGGCCCCCAGAACATTAGTTGAGTTTCTGGATTAATTGTCTAGCGATAATACTACTAGGCCATCGCCTTCCCTACTTACAATGCTTTTTGTGATAACCTATTACAGCCTGGTTTGACGCATTTGCTTTCCAGTATTTCTTTCCACTTTTTTTTTTAAGTGTTTCCTCTTTCCATGTCTGTAGTAATGCCTATTTCTTATCGTGGGTCGCCACTCTGCTATTATCAGTCACTGGCATATTGTAAGAATGGAGACCATGCTGAATGGAGGTCTGAGTACATGATTCTTCCTGCCAGAGTCTTCATAATTTGTTTTATTAAATTCTTTCATGGAATATGGGCATCACTGGTAAGGCTAGCATTTGTTTGCCAATCCCCATTGCCCTTGAAAGCAATTAAGAGTCAACCACACTGCTGTGGGCATGTAAGTCAAACCAGGTAAGGAAGGCAGATATCCTCCTAAAAGGCTAGATGGATTTTTACAACAATCGATGATAGATTCATGGTCACCATGACTGAGACTAACTTTCAATTCCATGTTTTATTCATTTAATTTAAATCCTACTAGCTCCTGTGGTGGGATTTGAATCCATGTCTCCAAAGCATTAACCTGAGCCTCTGGATTACCAATCCAGTGATATTACTACTATGTCATCGTCTTCTCAGTTCCCTGCAGCCACATTGTGAATATTGTGCTCACAAGAACAAAGACACAGAAGCATGATGATCTTGGGTTGATATCCAAGAGGAGGTTGTCAAATTATTGACAGAGTCCAGAGACGAAGAAGTCCTGAAGAGGTGCCTCTCTTGAAAAGATCACAAATTCTTTGGACTTTTGGACACTGTCACATCAAATTATGTTTAGAGAGGGTTACAGCATGAAGAAGGAATAGTAGTGGCAGTTATTACTTAACAACTGGAAGCCTTGTAAGGTAGAAAACTTTTAAGTCTCAGCTTTAGCTGGAATTTGTTGGCAGGATACTTGGGAATGAACATTTCTCAACTCTACCAGGAGAAGCTGGACAGGACAATAGAGTTGCAAATATACAGGTTTTCTAATGAACAAGTTACATTCTAGATAACCTGGGAAATGGGACATAATGAATGTTTCAGAGGACTGAAGTTAATTAAACAAAACCAAGATATTGTTCAGAAGAATTTATGGAAGAGTAAACAAAGTGTTCTGAGTTAAAGAGACAATTGCAGTAGCTAGATTTAAAAGTGGAACAGCAGACTTCAGAGGTAAATCAAATGGTTGGTGCTATTTTACTGGAATCTAGGAATTGAGAGTTAAAGCAATTGTAAACAGTTTGTACAGCAATCCAGACAAAGAAATACTAAAAGGGGTGGTGTGAAATCCTGGATTGGATTTGCTGTTAAAAGTGGAGTGGAAGCTTTGTTTAGAATTGTCATTTGGAAAACCTGGACTGACTTTCGGAATGCAAACCGCTAATAGAAAGCATTATTGTGAACAAAAAAATATTGAGCATGCTTTTGGGAGTGAAGTTTGGAAGCTGTCATGTGACAATCATCTGTGGGGTTCTGAGGAGAAATCCACAGACACTAACTTGGGTTCAGGGTGGAGTGTGTTTATGTGACCACAGCCAATCTGTGTGCTTAAAGGGATTTTGTGTTACTGAGACCATTGTAGCTTAAGATAAACTTTGTAATCAGTGTTAATCTTAAAATTTGTGTGTATTTGTTAAGCTAAGGGAGGAGTAAATGAGTATTTTATCATAATCCTATCATTTCACATTTAACAAATGTTTTTTTTCTTGTTTGTTAAAACTAATTAGTGGTCTTGTGACTCTGTTCCTCCATGTTCCAATAAAAAGTGTTACAATATTTTGGGGTAGGGTTCCATTCTGGGATTTTCCCATACAATTAGAACATCAATTGGGATCTAACAGATGTATCGATACCACTGTGGACAGATGCAAGTAGCTAGTGCACTGTACTTATAGAAATACATTCTCATCTTCATACTAACGATGCCCTCCATTGTGGCAGATTGTACTATTATAATGCCAACTGGGATAGATGCAGAACAGATCTAACACCATAAAACTGGACATCCATGAAGCACTATGGACTGTCAGCAGCTATATAACTGCATAGTACAATCTGAACCCTCATGATCCAGCATATCCCTCTCTCCTCCATCAAACCAGATGGCCAATCCTGGTTCAGTGAGGAGTGTAGTAGGCAAGACCACAAGCAATCTCAGACTTAACTAAAACTGAGGTGTCAACCTGGTGAAACATTATGCATGCTAAACAGTGGCCAGTGTATCTATAAGAGCTAACCTATCCCACAACCAATGGTACGAAGGTAGACAGCATTGTAAACAGTGAACAGTTTTGGGCACGAGACCTAGGAAGGATATGTCTCAGAGAGAGAGAGAAAGTGCAGAATAGATTTATTAGAATGATACTTGGATTCCAAGGGTTAAATAACAGGGAGAGATTGCACAAAATAGAGTTGTCTTGCCTGCAATTTAGAAAGGTGAGGACTGCTTTGATCAAAGTTTATAAAATATTAAAGGGAACAGGTAGGGTGGATTGGGAGAAACTCTTTCTGCTGGTTAGAAAGTCTAGGATTAGGGGGTGATACATTACTAGGGCTGTACTGCAGATCCCTAATTGTGAGCGAAAATCTAAATGAACAGATCTGTGAAAATGAAGAACAAAGTTGTTGTTCTCAGATATTTTAATTACTCGCTCCTTGTCCCAGTCATGTAAAAGTAACAGAATTCTAAAAGATGCAAAGAATTCTCACAGATGAGCAGAACTCCGTCCTCATGTACTTTTACATATTTGCAACAGGACAGACAATGCTAGATCTAGTTGAGAAAAATTAAATAGATCGAGTAGATTACTTAATTGTGGATGAGTACCTTGGATGTAGTGACTATGTGACAATTTTGATTTGATTTGATTTATTATTGTCACATGTATTAACATACAGTGAAAAGTATTGTTTCTTGCGCAGACAAAACATACCGTTCATAGAGAAGGAAACGAGAGAGTGTAGAATGTACTATTACAGTCATAGCTAGGGTGTGGAGAAAGATCAACTTAATGCAAGGTAAATCCATTCAAAAGTCTGACAGCAGCGGGGAAGAAGCTGTTCTTGAGTCGGTTGGTACATGAACTCAGACTTTTGTATCTTTTTCCTGAAGGAAGAAGGTGGAAGAGAGAATGTCCGGGGTGCGTGGGGTCCTTAATTATGCTGGCTGCTTTGCCGAGGTAGCGGGAAGTGTAGACAGAGTCAATGGATGGGAAGCTGGTTTGCGTGATGGACTGGGCTACATTCACGATCTTTTGTAATTTATTGCAGTCTTGGACAGAGCAGGAGCCATACCAAGCTGTGATACAACCAGAAAGAATGCTTTCTATGGTGCATCTGTAAAAGTTGGTGAGAGTCGTAGCTGACAGGCCAAATTTCCTTAGTCTTCTGAGAAAGTAGCGGCATTGATGGGCTTTCTTAACTATAGTGTTGGCATGAGGGGACCAGGACTAGGACAATGGAGATAGGAAAGAAGTTAATGCAAAAGCAAGGGTACCAGATTGGAATGGAGCAGAAACAGCAAGAGTGAGTAACTAGAGTGAGGTGAAGAGAGAAATTGGCACACAAGACTAGAGGTTAACAGTGGGATTTTTGTTTGTGTGTATATATACATATATATATATATATATACACACACATATATGTATATATAGTAAATACATATATAAAGGGAGACTGCTAAACTAAAATTGAAGAGGAGTGGACATGTGATTTCTGTAACAAGGAAGCAAGAAACAGCAAGAGAATGGAGCACAATAGGCAGAAGTCGACTGTTTCTAGTGACTGATGGATCTTGAAAAAGAGGACATGGATATATTAAATACAAGACATCTGGGAGAGTCAGTAGGAGAATATTTACTTTACATACACTGAGGGTTCAGACTGCAGAATGAACACCATGGACCTGAAGTGGAGACCATGTCAACATTTAAGAACAGACTTGAATGTGTGGTTGAAGGAAAGGGAAAAAGAGGAGAAAACATACACATAGGATTAGGATCACAGCTCGTGTGTAGGATAAGTACCTAAAATACTTGCATACCATAGGCTGGGTCAAACTCAGGAAACCAACCAAAGACATGACAACAGGTTCTTACATTTAACCTGCCAAAACCTAGCACGACCTCGTCACGACCTCCCTCAATCCATCCATCTTGTCAGCTTGCTTTTAGAACCTCCAGTGTAGGGTGGTCTGCAATTTCCTCCATTAATATATTATTAAGAATAAAAACTCCCATTGTCTTAAGCCCCTTAAACAAACTTCATTCTCCAGCCATGGGTTACATTTCTCTCCCCAGTCTCTATCTCAGGCAAAACAATATTGTTCGCAACCTTGTTATCTTGAGCTGGGCCCCTGAACCCATAGCCTCCCATTACAAAGATTACCTCCATCCTCTATCTCTGCCATTTCCACAGTCCATCTGTTGCTGAAACCCTCATACATGCTTTTATTCACCTCGATGCGATCCCATCTTTGATCCTCCTTAAATTTGAGCTCATCCAAAACTCTGCTGCCCATGTTGCACTGAAGTATCAGTCCCCCATATACTCATTAAAAAAAATCTACTTTCTCTTGGTCTGACAATACCTTGATCTCAAAACTCTCATTCGCAAATCCAAAATCATAGAATGGTTACAGTACAGAAGGAGGCTAAATCAACCCATCCTATCTGTGCCTGCTCTTTGCAAAAGCTAGTCTCAATCTCCCATCCTTTTCCTGTAGCCTGGATCCAGCCTTATCCTGGATATTTTTCCAGGATAAATATCTGAAGTATAAATACTTCAGATATTTATCCAATTCCTTTTCCAAAATCACAAGTGAATCTGATTTCACCACACTCTCAGACACTGCATTCCAAATCCTAACCGCACACAACGTGATTTCCTCATGTCGCCTTTGGTTCTTTTTGTCATTCACTTTAAACCTCTGTTCTCTGGTTCCTGATCCTTCCACAAGTGGGAGCAGTTTCTCTCTCTCTGCTTCAAGCCCTTCATGATTTTGAATACCTCCACCAAATCTGCTCCTCTCCAAGGAGACAAGCTTAGTTTGCTTCTCCGATCTATCTGCATAGCTGAAGCGTATTCCTCCTGGAACTATTCAAATCTTTTCTGCACCCTCTGTTATATTATCCGAGTTAGAAACAATATTGTTATGCACATACCTGTATACTTAAATGCACTATGCACACACATGTATGCAATATGCACACACAAGCAGAAATGTAGTACACTGAGTGGCTGGAAACTCAGTAAAACCCCTTGGGCTGTATTTCTGATATGTAATTAATTTTTAAAATATTAACTAATTATAAATGCAGTGTATAACAATATTAGAAGAAACTGATTGTCAACTTTGAATGTGATGAAATGTACTTTCATAAATTTTATAATCATATATATTTTGGGGGGAAATTGAGGGTACAGTAAAGGCAGGAGTTTATGCTATGTTTATATTTATCTCAGGAACCTTCAGCACTTTTGTTAACTCCCAGGATAGCATTTCAGATTGTAGAAGTTGTGGGGGGGGGGGGGGGGGTGGGGGGGGAGATGAAATGATCCAATATTCAGACATGCAGAAAGTTCAGGGGATTGGCAGGTATGATGTGTGAATGGTTGGTGACTTTGTTGGCAGACTTGTCAAGACACTGATTGGGAGCAGTCCCTTGGCCTTTAAAAAGCAGCCACGATGTGGAGATTCCGGCGTTGGACTGGGGTGGGCACAGTAAGAGGTCACACAACACCACGTCCAACAGGCTTATTTGGAATCACAAGCTTTCGGAGCGATTCCAAATAAACCTGTTGGACTTTAACCGGTGTTGTGAAACATGTTATTTTAAAAAGCAAATTTGAGGGGAAAAAATACTTATGGAAATTACTTATGGCAGCATATATACATGCAGGTATATATTATATACACACCCATGTATGTGCACATAAGCATAAATGTAGTACACTGAGGGGCTGGAAACTCGGTAAAACCTCTCTACCACTAATAGGGACAGTAAGTCTCACAACACCAGGTTAAAGTTATTTGGAATCACAGAGTGCTGCTCCTTCAGGTCCCCACTCACCTGATGAAGGAGCAGCGCTCCAAAAGCTCGTGATTCCAAATAAACCTGTTGGACTTCAACCTGGTATTGTGAGACTTCTTACTGTGTCCATCCCAGCCGCCATCTCCACATCATCACCAATCGGAAACGTGAGCTGGGATTGGACCGAAGTGGGACAGGTTAGTTTTACCCGACTGTGTCAAATAAGATAGCATGAAAGATAGAGACTTTCCTTTGCAACTGAGTAGTGAGAATTTTCGAGCCGCTCACACTGGGCTGGAGTGCTGGCCTCACCTGCCAGTACAAGATGCCGTGTCGTTCCAGCTCCTCCCCAGTCACCGCAACATTGGGCTGCCGCTTGTGAGGCTTCCGCTGATCATCAGCCGAGTCGTCCATGTACCAGGCTTCCATTCCGGGGGCTGGCTCCACTTCAGCAGCTTCCCTGGTTGACGAGGATAGTTTTTGAAATGATGTCCCTGCTGCAATGAATTGGACAGATCACAAACTCTGCAAAGTGAAAAGGGGGCAACTTAGTGAAACTGTACTGCACTCTGGCCTAATAAACACATCATCGGTGTTGCTTGTTTCAATTCGGTTAGTCTTTGTTTAAAGCACTTCTTTAGAGAAGTACTGCAATACAATTGTTTGTCAGGTAAAACTTTTTAAAGTTATGAGTGTTTGCTATATGGTCAAGAGGATTTTTAAAAAGTTGCAACCCTCACCTTTGCACAGGCTCTTTGCTTTTGCAACATGAGTCAGGCCTCAAAGATCTCATAGACCACGCCTACCAAAACTCAGCATTTAAAGGGACCTCACAGTTATTAGAATTCAATCCGAGTCCCACTGCAGCCACTGTTACCTCGGAGCTTACTCCCACCCTCCCAAATCTGCAGCTGGGCAAGGGTCAGGAGCCAGAATTTGGGGAGTCCTGGTGTGCACCACACTCTTAGGTGAGTTGGGAATGAAACAGTGATTCTGCAACGAGTCCAGACCGGAAAACTCTCTGGGGGGGGTTTGCAGGTCTTGCAGCTCAGACAGAAAGCAAGATCCATATTTACATATTAGCAGGACTGACAGCATCTGTGGAGAGAGAATAGAGCCAACTCACCCAGACTCGAAACATTGGCTCTATTCTCTCTCCACAGATGTTGTCAGATCTGTTGAGATTTTCCAGCATTTTCTGTTTTTGTTTCAGATTCCAGCATCCGCAATATTTTGCCTTTACCTGTGTTTACATAGCGTCTTTCACAATCACTCAACGGCTCTAAATGCTAAATGACCAATTAGATACTTCTGGGGTGCATTGACTGTTGCAATGTCGGGAAAGCTGCAGCCAACCAGTGCATAGAAAACTCCCCCAAACAGCAATGTGATCACAAACAGATAATGAATGACCCATCTTCCAGTGTGTACAGCAGCAAAATCTGGACCTAAGTCCTTGTTGCGTATGGAGACCCAATGGCAGCCCTGGTGTGCGCACACATGCTGAAATTACCTGGGAAGTTTAAACTTCCAATGTGCTGATTGGGGAACCCTCTCTGAAAGCCTCCCATCCTGAGCTCAGGATCAGACGCTTGGGCCAAATACCCTAGATTTACCCAGACACCTATGCTGGAAATGTGACACTGGTTAATGCCTGGTCTAACTCAAATAATTAGCCAGCAGAACTGAACTGAGCACCACAACCAATGTCCCCCTACCCAACCAGCCACCACCTCTTCCCCCACTCACTCACCCACCAATCCACTTAAAAATGTACCTGAATACAGCAGCTAGTGATGTAAAAATGGGCATGTCCACTCCCTCAATTACCACTCCTGTGTTCACTGGACTTACCCTCGAGAGGCTGCGCTGGATATCCCAGCTGAAATGGGCAGTGCCATTGAGATGAAGATATTTTTGCAGGCAGTGGTGATGAGCCCAGCATTGCCACTGATCTGAAGATCTTGTTATTCTATTTATGTCATTTGATTAAGGCCAAGGGTAACTCTGCTCTTCTTCAAAATAGTGCCATGGGATCTTTTACCTCTGCCAGAGAGGACAGGCAAGGCCTCGCTTTAGCATCTGATCTAAAAGACAGTGCAGCACTCCTTTAATGCAGCACCTGATTTTTGTCCAGTACTCCTGGGCTGGATCTTCAACCCACAATCTTCTGACTCAAAGATTCTACCAACTGAAACACAGCTGACATCAATACAAATCATTCTGCTGTATCAAGACATGGAGCTATGTTTGGAGCACATTCCTCTTACCATCAGAGTGGTCAGCTCTGATGGGAGGCATTTTGCTGCCTCACAGCGCCAGGGACCTGGGTTCAAATCCAGCATTGGGTCACCGTCTGTGGAGTTTGCACATTCTCCCCATGCCCTATGGGTTTCCTGCGGATGCTCCAGTTTCCTCCCATAGCCCAAAGATGTGCAGGTTAGATGGATTAGCAGGTTAAATGTATGGGGGTTACAGGATAGGGCAAGGGGATGGGCCTAGGTAAGATGCTGTTTTGGAGACTCAGTGTAGACTCAATGGACCAAATGGCCTCCTTCTGCACTGTTGGGATTCTATGACTCGATGATTCTGAAGGCTTGATTGTAATCACGCAATCACTACAAATGTTATGGAGTTCTCTGCAGTTGAGTATTTTTGCTCCCAGTTTAACAACAGCATATTCCAAGAGTCAGGAGGATACCAGAATGCAAGGGAAGAGGAGATCCGAGGGCAGGAAAGAGTGGAGACCAAGGCCAGAGGCTCCTCTGAACATCAGGTGGGGAATACACTGTGATGAAAAATTTAAGAACTGATTTCCTGAGCTGCTGGAGCTACATCTCAGGGAGGACCATCCCCCAAACGTGGGAAATTCTCTGGAATTGGAAGGGGTGGGAACGCAATTTCAAATTCTCCCACTTACGTGGTAGAAGCCATTACATATTATGATTCCAAACTCATCTGAATTATGCTATGGAGTAGGATTCTAATAGGAACACCAAAGCAATTATCCAGCTTCTCAAAAGTTATGAGTGTACCCAGTATATCTCCTTCAAAGGCTTCTCTTTGTGCTTTGTACAATGAACAGTTTCCCAAGAAAATATCCTTGGCCTTCTCTTCTGCCTCCCCCAGCAATATCATCCACATACACATGATCAACTTCGATATTTATACGAATGCCACTCATCAGTAATTTTCCACAATTTCTCCTTGATCCCTCACGTTCAAATTTCCCCTCTCCCTTTCCTCAGTCTCTCTGTCCTCAGTCTTCCCACTCCTCTCACTCATGGGTGGCTGCTTGGTTTTTGGGACTTTTCATACAACAGATGTTATCTGAAACCATGGGTGAAAATACTCAATTAAAGAAAACCTATCCAAATGTAATGGGGGCATTTGTAGATATCACACAGAAAAATATAAATATTTACAGCACAGGAGGCCACTGGACCCATCATGTTGGTGCTGGGCAGATGGTCAGACCATCACGTGATTGAACCTTCAGTAATACCTCTGATTAGAGTTGATTATTTCCACTTCAATTGCAGTCAATCACAAATTTCATTTATATAGTGCTTTTAAATAGAAAAATATTCCAAGTTATATTTTTGTTCTCCTTTCCTCCCAACCTGCACTTTCTATCAACGTTGTCTAAAACTCAGCTGTCTACATCCTTCCCGAAGCTCCACTTGTTCATCGCCCCTTCCTGGCTGACCTGTGTTATAGCTCTCAGCCCCCGGGGCATTGAATTTAAAATACTTACCTCACCTTCAAATTCCATAATCTTCTCACAAACCCTATCTTTGCATCCTCCTCCAGACTGATATCCTCTCCTGTATCTTTTACTCCTCTGAGGCTGGCTGTCCTATTGTGCAGCACGTGTTCCCTTCACTCCACAGTTATTGACAGTTTTCAGCTGAACTTTCTGAAATTCTCCCTCAAACCTTTCTGCCTCTCAACTTTTCTCTTCACCTTCTCGAAATCTTATCTTTTCAACTAAGCTTTTGGTCAACTTTTCTAACTTTCTGTTTCTTGATCCCACTCATTTGTTATTTATCTACTTAAATATGTTACATAAATGCAGGTAGTTACAGATATAATGAGTCAGGTGAGCAGAATAGACTTTGTGAACAGTCAGCATAAGCAACAAATTGCTACATTAAAGGATGTAGCCAGTTTAGTTTATATACCAGTTTAATATAGCTGGACAAGATGATTCCTTAGTATCACACAATGTGCAGGTTATGTGGATTGGTCATGCTAAATTGTCCCTTGGTATCCCAAGATGTGTAGGTTAGATGGATTAGCGGGATAAATATGGGATAGGGCAGGGGATGGTCCTGGGTAAGATGCTCTGTCGGAAAGTCAGTGCAAACAAGGCTGAAGCATTTGCAACCACCATCAGCCAGAATTGCAGGGCAGTTGATACATCACAGCCTCCTTCTGTTTCCCCCAGCATTACGGTTGCCAACCTTCAGCCAATTTAATTCACCCCTTGTAAAATTAAGAAACAACTGAAGCCATTCTAAATGCTCTAACATTCTGTCAGTAGTACTGAGGACCTGTCCTCCAGAACAAGCTGTGTCTATAACCAAGCTGTTCCATTCCATTACTGGTATCTACACAACAATGTGGAAATTACCCTTTCCCTTCTTAGGCAGTCCCTCAGGATTTAAGATGACTTGTTTCCACTCTGGTTTGATAGGTTTTGAGCTGGCTGATAAATCCAATGCGCAATCTGCAGACTCTGCGCCATGTGGGCCAGGTTGTACACTTGTAGATGCAGATGGTTTCTAGATGTTTGTTTGAAAGTTTGTCCACCTTGTCCGATACTTCGACTTCACCTCTGCATGTTTCCGATGAATCTCTCGGTGTGTTCAGTGCCATCCTGGATGAGTCTACTCTATTTTGGTTAGGGTTTCCTTTGGGTTGGTGGGTCTGTTTGACCTCTTCAGGAATGCTTTGACAACATCCCTAATGTGTTTCTGCTGCCCTTGCAGGGGTCTCCTTCCACAACCAAGTTCCAAGTAGACTAATTGCTTCGATATCAAGCATACACATGAAATGCCCCATCCAGAGAGCTGGTATTGAATGATTAGCATGTTGGGCATGTTGGGTTGGGATAAGGCGCTGCATTTGAATCACTTTTCTTACCAATACCTTGTGAAGTTACTGCTGGTATATTTCTGATCTAGGTTATCCAATTAAGTCTCCAAAGCACGGAGATCACTGCTGCCCAGTAAACCATGAGCTTAGTCTTGGATTTGAGAACCTGGTCCTCAATTACTCTATTTCTTAATCATCTGAAGGCTGAACTGGCACGTTAGAGGCAACAAAGAATTTCACCTTCGTCAAGTGGAGGCTCCCAAAGTACAGAAAATGGTTAACATTTTCCAGGATCTTCATGTTGACCTTAATCAAAGTGTTTTGCTGTGAGAGCAGGTTGGAAGTGGACCTTAGTTTTCTGGGTGTTTAGTGAAAGGCACATTTTCTCCTTTAATGATGCTCAGTTTCTGAGTAAATGCGCAGAAACTTTATCTGCATACTGAAGCTCGATGACTGAGGTTGGAGTGGTTTTGGTTTTGGATTGAAGGCAGCATAGGTTGCACTTTCACAGCAATAACCTGCTCACCAGTGCTCAGTTTGGGTTTCCCCCAGGGCCACTCAGCTCCTGACCTCATTACATTCTTGGTCCAAACATGGACAACGGAACTGAACTTGAGGTGAGGTAAGAGAGGCTGCCCTTGACATGAAGGCAGTATTCAACTGAGTATGGCATCAAGAAGCCCTGGTAAAATTGAAATCAATGGGAATCATGTGAGACAGCTCCACTGTGTGGAGTCACGTGTAGTAAGAAGGAAGATGGTTGTGGTTGATGGTCAATCATCCCAGCCTCAGGCCAACACTACAATAGTTCCTCAGGTTTAGAAACATAGAAAAATTACAGCTCAAAACAGGCCCTTCGGCCCCACAAGTTGTGCCGAATATATCCCTACCTTTTAGGCCTACCTATAACCCTCCATCCTATTAAGTCCCATGTACTCATCCAGGAGTCTCTTAAAAGACCCTACTGAGTTCGCCTCCACCACCACTGACGGCAGCCGATTCCACTCGCCCACCACCCTCTGTGTGAAAAACTTCCCCCTAACATTTCCCCTGTACCTACCTCCCAGCACCTTAAACCTGTGTCCTCTCGTAGCAGCCATTTCCACCCTGGGAAAAAGCCTCTGAGAGTCCACCCGATCTATGCCTCTCAACATCTTGTATACCTCTATTAGGTCTCCTCTCATCCTACGTCTCTCCAAGGAGAAAAGACCGAGCTCCCTCAGCCTATCCTCATAAGGCATGCCACTCAATCCAGGCAACATCCTTGTAAATCTCCTCTGCACCCTTTCAATCTTTTCCACATCCTTCCCGTAATGAGGCGACCAGAACTGAGCACAGTACTCCAAGTGGGGTCTGACGGGGGTCTTATATAGCTGCATCATTATCCCCGGACTCCTAAACTCAATCCCTCGATTGATAAAGGCCAGCATACCATACGCCTTCTTAACCACCTGCGGGGCCGATTTTAGAGTCCTATGGACCCGGACCCCAAGGTCCTTCTGATCCTCGACAGTACTAAGAATCTTTCCCTTTATATTGTACTCCTTCATCCCATTTGACTTGCCAAAATGGACCACTACGCATTTATCTGGGTTGAAGTCCATCTGCCACTTCTCTGCCCAGCCTTGTATCCTATCTATGTCCCTCTGTAACTTCTAACATCCCTCCAGACTATCCACAACCCCACCAACCTTCGTGTCGTTGGCAAACTTACCAACCCATCTTTCCACTTCCTCATCCAGGTCATTTATGAAAATGACAAACAGCAAGGGTCCCAGAACAGATCCCTGGGGCACACCACTGGTGACCGACCTCCATTTAGAAAAAGACCCATCTATACCCACTCTCTGCCTCCTTTGGGCAAGCCAGTTCTGGATCCACAGGGCAGCAGCCCCTTGGATCCCATGCCCTCTCACTTTTTCTAGAAGCCTCGCATGGGGGACCTTAACGAACGCCTTCCTAAAATCCATATAAACCACATCTCCCGCTTTCCCTTCGTCAATGTGTTTAGTCACATTTTCGAAGAACTCCACCAGGCTCGTAAGGCACGATCTGCCTTTGACAAAGCCATGCTGAGTATTCTTGAGCATACTAAACCTCTCTAAATGCTCATAAATCCTGTCCCTCAGGATCTTCTCCATCAGCTTACCAACCACTGAGGTTAGACTCACCGGTCGGTAATTTCCTGGGCTTTCCCTATTCCCCTTCTTGAAAATAGGAACCACATCCGCAATCCTCCAATCCTCCGGCACCTCTCCCATCTCCATCGGCGACGCAAAGATCATTGACAGAGGCTCTGCAATCTCTTCCCTCGCCTCCCACAGTAACCTGGGGTACATCCCATCCGGACCCGGCGACTTATCTATCTTGATGCCATTCAAAGATTCCAGCACAACCTCTTTGTTAAATTCCACATACTCAATCTTTTCAGTCCACCGCAAGCCCGCAGTACATCCACCCAGGTCCTTCTCCTCTGTGAAAACCGAGGCAAAATACTCATTAAGTACCTCTGCCATTTCTACTGGTTCCGTACAGATTTTCCCACCTTCACCTTTTATGGGCCCTATTCCTTCACGTCTCATCCTTTTACTCTTCACATATTTATAGAACGCCTTAGGGTTTTCCTTAATCCTCCCACCACTTTGTTTAATTGTTTCATCAATGACCTTCCTTCCATCACAAGGTTAGGAATGGGACAATTTACTATAATTGCACATTATTCAGTACAACTTGTGACTCCTCAGATACTGAAGCAGTCTGTGCCCAAATGAAGCAAGACCTGTACAACATTCAGGCTTGAGCTGAAAAGGGACAAGTGATACCTGTGCTATACAAGTGCCAGGCAATGACCATCTCCAGTAAGAAAATAATCTAACCACCTCCCCTTGATATTCTACAGCATTACCATTGTTGAATCTGCCGCCATCAACATCCTGGGGTTATTATTGACCAAACTTTTGACTGGAAAGCTCATCTACTTGTAGAGAATTTTGCTTGCTTCCCCTCACACAAATTCTGTGTTCCAATCTCTGTCTGCTCAGACCAGCTGCTACTTAAACTGGCTGGAATCTGACACCACAGAAATTAGCTCCCATCTCTGCCGCAACCTCAGCCAGAGTTTAACATTTTTGAAATTATGTCCCATCCAAGAAGTTCAATTAACCAATTTACCACACCACTCCCAACCCCCTCTCAAATTTCCAGAATTTTCTTAGTTGCACTTTGGTCTTGAAGGGACGTCTCACAAAAATAATATACAGGCTTTTCCCATAGCACAAGGCTCTTCACATTATCCAATACACTAAAGTTATTATTGATTCAGCTTCTATCATATTTCAGGCAATGCATTCCAAGTTATAGCACAAATTAAAAAAGATATCTCAACCTCTTCTCTCCTGGTTCTTTCACCAATAATCAGTACTGTGTCCTCTGTTAATGACCCTCCTTCCTGCCAGTGGAAACACAGAAATGTAACATGTTATCTCCCTTTAAAAAAAATTATAGTTAGGTTTCTTTGCTTCACAGGGTAAATTAACAGAACTGCCACTAACTCTCTTATAATAGTTAAAATACTCTGTGCCAATTTAAGGACATATCAATACTTTTCTAATTTTCCCTGCCTTTTAATTGGATTGGATTTTTTTAACACTTTCTCATGCTGGTTCAATGACCGTAGATGCCATTGCTCCTTTGCAATCTCCCAAATAAACACTTGTAGCTAAAATGCATGGGTCTGTTTCTGCTTTTCCCGCTCCAACTAATCCTGACATTATTTTGACTTCCAGTTTCACTGCCATAAAATCAACATCTGAACTTGTGCCCAAAATAACTATTGCTTGCTGCTGGTAATTTATTTAAACAGTAATCTGCACCATCCTAAGAACCTCCACACAGTGCCAAAAGTGGACCACTGACATCACATGGAATAAATGCCTTTCTTCATCATTAAAGAGATTGTAACTTGGGGCCTTGAGTAACACAAGTTCTGTCACCCCTGGGAAATCTGCCTGTCCGCTGCCATTGGTAAGAATATGAATTGCACAGCCCTCTAGGATAAGACGGTCATTGATTATCTTGATGCAATAATGAGCGGCTGGCCTTTATAACTAGTGGTATCGAGTACAAAAACAAGAAAGTTATAATGAACCTTTATAAAACACTGTTTCAGCCTCAACTGGAGTATTGTATCCAAATTGTGGACACTGCACTTTAAGAAGGATGTGAAGGCTCTAGAGAGCGTGCAGAAAGGATTCATGTAGATAGATTGGAGAAGCCGGGGTTGTTGTTCCTTAAAAAAGAGAAGGTTGAAAGGAGTTGTGGTAGAAGTGCTAAACCATAATGAGGTGTCTAAACAGAATAGATAAAAATTACTCTCACTGTTGGAAGAGTCAAGATCCAGTAGACACAGAGCTAAAGTAAATGGTTCTATTTTGCATTGCATTTCCTGAGGGAATGGTGGAGGCAGACTTTGAGAAGGGAATTTATGAGTGCCTGACGGAAAAATATTTGCAGAGCGACAGGGAAAAGGCAGGGGAATAGGAATAGCTAAATTGCTCTTGCAGAGAGCTGGCATAGGCTCAACAGGCTAAGTGGTCGCATTCTACCATGTAACCATACTATGACCTGATCCTTCCAGAAAGATCCAATCAAAATAAATTTCTGGTAAAATTGGCTTTGACTGATCTAGACAATATTTTGTTTATATTCATTCTTGGAATGAATATAAAATCATTGCTACTAAAACAAGAATCAGTTGCGTAGCCTTAATTGCCCTTGAGGTGAACTGTCTTCTTGAACACAAGCTAGTGACTTGCTGAGCCAGCTCAAAGACAACTAAATTGCAGGCCAGACTGGGTAAGAATAAGAGGTGCCTTTCTTAAAGGACATGCATGAACCAGCAATCTGGCAGTTTCATCATCACTATTACAGATACTATTTTTTTATTCATGATTTACTTTTTTGTCCATTTGTGGGACATGGGTGTCACTGGCTGGCTAGCATTTATTTCCCATCCCTAGTTGCCTGAGGGCAGTTGAGTCAACCATATTGCTGTGGCTCTGGAGTCAATGTTGGCCAGACCGGGTAAGGATGGCAGATTTCCTTCCCTAAAGGACATTAGTGAAGGAGGGGGGTTTTCTTGACAATCGACCATGGCTTCATGGTCATCGGTAGATTCTTATTTCCAGATATTTTTTATTGAATTCAAATTCCACCATCAGCTGTGGCGGGATCCGAACCCAGGACACTAGTTGAGTTTCTGGATTAATACTCTAGCGATAATACCATGAGGCCATCGCCTCCCCATTTACTGAATTAATTGAATTAAAATTCCCTATCTGCCATGGTCAGATTTGAATCTTATCTTCAGATCATTGGCCTCTGGTTTACTAGCTCTTAAGAACATGAGAACTAGGCACAGGTGTAGGTAATTCAGCCCCTCGAGTCTGCTCCACCATTCAATTCAATCGTGGCCGATCTCATCTTGGCCTCATCTCCACCTTCCTGCCTGTTCGCCATAATCCTCTATCCCACTACGAATTAAAGACCTATTTATCTCCTTAAATGTGTTTAGTTTACTGGCATCCACTGCACTCTGGGGTAGAGAATTCCACAGATTCACGATCCTTTGAATGAAGTAATTCCTCATTTCTGTTTTAAAAGCTGTCATCCCTTAGCCTAAAACTATACCCATCCCCAATTGCTATTGAGAAGGTGATAGTGGTGGTGGTGAGCTGCTTGCTTGAACCACTGCAGACCATCTTGTACATGTATAACTACAGTGCTATCCAACAAGGGGAAACATCTGCTCTACATCTACCCTGTCAATTCCCTTATGCATCTTATATATCTAAATTAGATATTCTCTCATTCTTCTAAACTCCAGCAAGTATAGGCCTAAGCTACTTAATCTCTCCAGTCCAATAACCTAAATGGTATGATACTATCTCTCAAACATTTCCCATGATGGAAATGGCCCGCAGATCTTCACAGTCAAAAAAGCAAGACCTCTTTCCTGTAAATCGTGGTGACCATGCAGCTAAGGGACACCTTCTGTGATGCTTCACTAAGAGTCTCCAATCTGTCTTCATCTTCTTCTTCATGACATTATAGGGATTCCCATCAGAAAGTCCACATCCCAATATAATGTATTATTTTGATCAGAGATGACAACTAATGTCCCTACTGAATCCTCAAACTAATGAAGAGATTGATTTGGAGGCAAAGTAACATCAACCTTAGGTAGCAACACACAGATCAGTAATTTATCAGCCCCAGGTATCAACTTTCTGTGGCTCCTGGTATAATTTAAAGTAACAGAAAGTTATTTGAGATGGAGAGATTGGGGAAAATTAATCAGAATCATGCCACCATAACTATTTACATAAACCAGAACAAGCTCCCTGCATACTCCAACTAAGACTAGCACTTTCATTGGAAGCTAATTCTCATGCAATTTCTAAGCAAAGGATTCGAAGTAGCAACTTCCAGAACACATTTAATTACATTTATTACCAAATGCTGGTCGGAACTAAAACAAAATAACCACATTGTAATTTTATGCCAACTGAGTCTGTTCAAGTTACAGTATGGATCTTTAAAGCCATAGCTGACATCTTTTGAAGAGGGCGTTTTGTACAAATTGGTAATTTTGGCAAACATCTGGTTCATCAGATAAATGAATTCCAAAATCTGTTAATCCACAAACATTATGTCCACCAAGAAACTTTTGACATATATTGAGCATAGGTGTCAACATTTAATAAAATAATAAAATGCATTGCAATGCGCAAGCTGTGTAGCACGTGTGTGTATTGGTACTCAGTACCACATAGTGGACTTTGTTGGAGATCCAACTACCTGCTCTGGACTTTTAACTGTTTGCCTGGTCTACCGAATATAATAATACAGAAGCTTCCCTTTTGTTACACTGGATTTTTTTTAACTCTTCCATGGGACATATGCATTGCTGGCAAGGTTAACATTTGGTGCCAATCCCCAATTGCTATTGAGAAGGTGATGGTGAGTTGCCTTTTTGAACCATTGCAGTCCATCTGGTACAGGTATAACCATACTGCTGTTAGGAAGGGAGTTTCAGCAATTTGACACAACAGAGAAGGAATGGTAATAGAGTTCCAACTCAGGATGGTGTATGGCTTGGAGGAAGTGGTGGAGTCCCCATACATCTGTTGGCTTTGGCCTTCTAGATGTGAGGTACCGTCAAGAGAGCAAAAGAGTTGCTGCAGTGCACTCTGGATATAATGCACAGCTGCCCAGAGTGGGTGGTGAAGGGAATGCATATTTAAGTTGGTGAGTGGGTTATCAATCAAGCAGATTGCTTTGTCCTGGTTGGTGCTGAGCTTCTTGAATGTTGTTGAACTTATTGAATGTTGTTGAACTTCTTGAATGTTGTTGAAGCTGCACTGCAAGAATATTCCATCCCACTCCCGGAATGTGCCTTATGAATAATGGACAGGCTCTAGAGAGTCAGGTGGTGAATTACAGGCTTTGGAGAATTAGTAGGTGAGTTATTTGCTGCAGAATTCCCAGACTCTGACCTGCGCTTTCGCCACAGTATTTATGTCTAGTCCAGTTCAGTTTCTGGTCAATTGTAACCCAGAGCTGTTGACAATGGAGGATTCAGTGATGATAATGACATTGAATGTCAAGGTGAAATGGCTACATTCTTTATGAGTGGAAATGGTCATTGCCTGACTTGTGTTGCACAAATGTTACTGTCACTTTTCAATCCAAAACTGAATTTTGTCCAGGTCTTGCTGCATATGGCCACAAACTGCTTCAGAATGAGCAGTCATTCTACTGAACATCATGCAATCATTAGCAAACATCCCACTTCTGATCTTATTATGGAAGGTCATTGATGAAGCAACTGAAAATGGTTGGGGCTAGAAGACTATCCCGAGAACCTCCTGCAGCAAAGTTAGGGTACTGAGATGAGTGACCTTTAACAACCACAGCCATCTTTCTATGTGCTAAGTATGATTCCAACCAGTGGAAAGTTTTCCCCAATTCCCATTTACTTCTGTTTTGTTAGTGCTCCTTGTCCGCACTGAGTCAGGGGCAGTCAATCTCAACTCCCACTTTGAGTTCAGCTCTTTATTCCACGTCTGGAAGACAGTAATGCGGGCAGGAGCTGATTGGCTCCACACTGTTGCATTGTAACGCCAGGAACCTGGGTTCAATTCCAGCCTCAGGTGACTGTGGTGTTTGCACATTTTCCCCATGTCTACGTGGGTTTCCTCCCACAGTCAACAAATGCATGTTAGATTGATTGGCTATGCTAAATTGTCCCTTAGTATCAGGGAGATTAGCAGGGTAAATACGTGGGGTTATGGGGATAGGGTCTGGGTGGGATTGTTGGTGCAGGCTTGATGGGCCAAATGGCCTCCTTCTGCACTGTAGGGATTTTATGATCACTTCACAGATGATCAAGAAAAGGCTGATGTGGAATTGGTCAGATTGGATTTGTCTCATCTTCGTGGATAGGACATTCCTGGGCAATTTTATACAATGCTGTGTACATGCCAGTGTTGTAGCTGTACTGAATAATCTGATGGCATTACAGCGAGGCTGAGATTCTAGACCATCAGTCAAGCAATTCCAGATTATTCTCAAAGTATTCTAGTGTGGCAAAGAAACTAGAATTAGAATTGTACAAACTATTGCATTATTAGATTCTTGAATAAAGCAAAAAAAAACCCCAAAGTGTTCAAAAAATAGAAATTTTATTTCATAGGATTTTAACTCTGAAAACCAACTCATGTACAACAGATTAATTCTTAAGAGTAACTTCTGTATCATAAAATACAAAAATCAATAGTCAATCCATCAACCTGGTTTATTGCTGGGCCCATGTACAAGTGCATTATTGACAAAACAAAAACTTACAAAAATTAAAATGATTAGATGAAAGAAAACTCCGGAGTCAAAATGTGCGTCATTGGAACTTCTAAGAAACAACCTAAATTTAGATTGGAACCTTGTATATCAACCAAATTAAAAATATACAACACTATTTACAACCATATTACTTTAAAAATAATGCAAATGATTCACATGTCCATGTATGAAAACCCACAATTATAATGTACACTTATCTGTAGGACTGCAACATAATGAGCTGCATATAGCAACATGCTGCATTGTGTTAATGAGCGGAGAGAGGGGCACAGGCTCACATTCACAATGCTGCATAGTTGAAAAGCTTGGCCATTTTTTATTCACACCAAGGGGAAAAGCAAGCACAGTACGAGTTAGAAAGATGAAAATAAATTCCCTAAATGTTTGCTATTCTGCAACTTTAGCAACAAGCTCAAAAGGGCATTACAAGCATCCAAGAAAAAAAAATGATGAATACTTCTTGTATGCCAATTCCTGGCTGCTGAGTGAGAAATAAGTTTGCTATCCTCATAGGAAATAAAACACTTCCAAATTTTGCATTACAGGCAAGACAACTCATCAGCAGTGCCATGTTTTGGAATTCCAGGTACTTGATAAATTATACTGGAAATTAATTGTAGTTATCGGCAGTGGAAGCAACTCTCCATCAGTAGAGTGAGAAGTTGGAAGATTACCCTTAATAAAAAGCATTGTTTGAGTCACTGAAAGGAAACTTTACAATAAAGATGATTAAATAAAATTTGCTTTTCACCAGTTTGATACACATTTCAGATTTGCATCCATGCTTAAATGTAAACTGCAAAGTACATTTGGCAGTGCCAGTTAACATGGTGGCTTGGAGGCTCCATCCTTAGCTAGACTATCTGCTGCTTCATTTCCCGTGAAACCAGCATGACCAGGCACATGCATCTGCAAAGCAAGTAGAAACAAGTAATGCATTGAGACACTCAGTGCTGTGAACTTCAAGTTCCATAAATCACAGGTTTTAAAAAATAGCTTTTAGTTTAGGAATTTTTTAAAATGAAGATAAATTGAAACAATGGTGACAATCCTAATGTAAATGCAAATCCAATTTCTCCAACTAGAGGGGTAGGACCTTGCACCTGATCGGGTTTCACAGGAAGTGAAAAGGGGAGACAAAGAAGAAAAAAGGAACAGAAAAACTGAGAAACACAGTGAAGAGAAGTGAGAACTGAGAGCAGACAGGGAGGTCTTACAGAAAAGAAAAGGTCTTACAGTGCACAAGCGTGAGAGATAATGAGCAAGCAATAAAGAGGCAGCCAAGAGGTAGGAAGACAAACGTTCGGAGTATGAGACAAGCAAAGAAACAGGAAAGAAACTAGCAGCTATGTCAAATAGTTCTGATAAATCATAATTTCCATCGGCAGTTCACTGATAGTTTCCAAAACTTTTAAAGAATTCCCAAATAGGCACGCACAATTATTAATCTGTCAGCATACCATGGGGGGGGGGGGGGGGGGGGAATCTTACCAAAAAACAGCCAAGTGTCAGGGTAGTACTGAAAGCCAACGTGTTTCTCTCTAGTTTTCTCTCCAAATTCCCCAGGCCCCAAACGCTCAGCCTTCAACACCATTATTCCTACAAAACCCACCTCCAAACTCCATGGCCTGGGGCTCTGCTCCTCCCTCTGCGACTGGATCTTGAACTTCTGAACTCAGACCTTAATCAGTAAGGATAGGCAACACCTCCTTTGTGATCATCCTCAACACTGGTGCCCCACAAGACTGTGTTCTCAGCCCTCTACTATATTCCTTATACACCTATGACTGTGCGGCCAAATTCCTCTCCAACTCAATTTTCAAGTTTGCTGATGACGCCACTGTAGTGGGTCGGATATCAAACAATGACAAGACAGAGTACAGGAGTGAGAGAGAATCTGGTGAACTGGTGCGACAACAATAATCTCTCCCTCAATGTCAACAAAACAAAACTAGTTAGTCATCGACTTCCCATCCATTGACTCTGTCTACACTTCCCACTGCCTTGGAAAAGCAGCCGGCATAATTAAGGACCCCACACACCCTGGACATACTCTCTTCCACCTTCTTCCGTCGGGAAGAAGGTACAAAAGTCTCAGGTCACATACCAACCAACTCAAAAACAGCTTCTTCCCTGCTGCCATCGGACTTTTGAATGGACCTACCTCGCACTAAGTTGATCTTTCTCTACACCCTAGCTATGACTGCAACACTACATTCTGCACGGTCTCATTTCCTTCTCTATGAATGGTATGCTTTGTATAGCGTGCAAGAAACAATACTTTTCACTGTATACTAATACATGTGACAATAATAAATCAAATCGCGATCAAAGCCGGCATTACCTCTACACCACCCACCCCCCATCTCCAGACTAAACCCCACAGTGCCAGCATTACTGCTCCCTCAATAAACAAAGTAATCGCTAACCCTCTCTCCCTGATCAAAGCCAGCATCAGCCTGTTTCTCCCCCCTTCCCGCTCTTTTTCCCCCTGCTGTGACCCCTATTTCTCTCACCCCATCCTCTTCTCGCCCTGCCACCACACCCCTTCCCCCTCTCCTGACCCATCCCCTATCGCTGTTCTGACAGTGAGTGCCGGCTGAAAATTGTCCTTGGTACAGAAAATGGTCATAGCTCTATGCTTCTGGAAAACAAATTCAGAGGTTCTGAAGTGGCATAACTTTAAAATCCTTTCACGCCTTACATTTAACATTCGCTATCTGGATTAGTGAGCTCGTCAAGGTCACGTAGAAAAAGTGAAAAGAATTTAAGCAAGAAGTAATTTTAGTATTTTTCTCTTGTAAATTAACACAATATAAAAGATTCATATCATCTAGCAACTACATACAATTAGATAGCATGTGGTCAGCTTGGGGATTTTATTTACCCCTAGACTCACAGCAGAGAATTGGAACAATGGATCAATTCTCAGTGTTTCCTTGGGACTTTGTCCCCGAAAAAAAAATTGCTTACCCATTCAACATTTATACCGGAGTTTAATTTGTCAAGTCTTTCAAAGTCCTGTTTGTTGATTACTGATCCTCCAGAACTAAGCTTCCAGCCATTAGTCTTCCAAGATTTGATCCACTTTGTGATGCCTATTGGAAAGAACAAACTTTCATTTATTAGCACATTTCACAAGCTCAGGACTTTTGAAAAGATTTTACAGCTAACAAAGTACTTTGTGGTTACTGCTGTAATTGTAATGTAGGTAACACAGCCGCCAATTTGGAACAATCCTTTGCAAAAGTTCAATCTAAAATGTACAACCATATATTGCTCTTTCCAATCATTTCAGCAAATCAAAGAAAGAAAGAAAGGATGTAAGGAAACACTTAAGTATCAAGAGGCAATTCAACAACATGAGGGGAGAACATGAGTCTGATCTACAAGAGTGCACTTCCTGGCAGAAATCACCAAATAGTAATCAGATGTAGAAACTGACTGTTTTAAGATACAGTTCTCATGATGCAGACACTTGCAGGCTAGGCAACTTATTTGTCGACCCAAGGTGGTAGAGTCTCTTTCTTGAATGACTCCAGTCCACGTGGTGAAAGCAATGCTGTTACATAGAAAAATCCAGAATTTTGACCCAGCAATGGTGAAGGAACAGCAATTTGCATTTGCAAGGCAGAATTGAGTGCCACTTAGAGACGGATACTATGTGTATTCTTCATGGCATTACAAGTTGGTGGTTTTGTAGGGTCTACCATGGATCATTTGGCAACTTACTGCAGTGTATCTTGTAGATAATGCACACTGCAACCACACTGTTTCAGTGGTGGGTTAAATATTTAACTTTGGATGTGGTGAATGCAATAACAAAGACAAACCATAATCTGCTTTAGGATGGTGCAGATGCAGAGCACCAATACATTATTAGTTTTTTAAAAAATGGAATGTATTCCTCAGCACCTCTATGTATACAGAAATATGCAGCTCTGACAGATCTTGGGTTTGATCCATTGTCTATGCTAAGTAGCTGCTTAGATCAGGGCAACAGCAGTTAAACAACAAACCTCAGTCACTTGTATTAGTGAGAAAAAAAAGCCACTCATTCCTATTACTTGTGACCACGCAGCTAGAAATGCATGTGTTTAGCAGATGATGTTCCTCACTGGTGGAAAGTTGACACTGCGTAGGCTCAAACATGAAGAATGGCTGAGGTAACGTGGAGGCGCTCACCATGAGTCACCGTTTCAAGATTATGAAAAAGATATATTGGAAGTTCATGGTTTGACTTTATGATAATCATAGATATCCCACCTACAAGCTCTGACCATCACTTTATAGGTTTGAGCGACTCACCATTAATTGTGAACATGCTATCTGTGAAAATAATCAGTTTTTCAATATTCAGTTCCTTGGCCTGCTCGATTGCACGACAAGCTGCCTAAACATGAAGAAAAAATATCACAAGCAGTTTTAGTAACTTTTAGTTCAAAGATTGTTAGTGAGATAATGTTTGATAGCATTGTAGCTTTTAAAAATCCAGTTTGCATGTCATAGTCATGCCACTAGTCTGAAAACGGTTTAGCTATCAACATAAATTCCTATTAAAACACAACAGATGCAATCATGATAAAAACTTCTGCACATTTCTTCCTGCACAAATGAGACTTGGCAAAATTTTAAGATACATTTTCCCAAACAAAATACTCACAACTATTTCTGCCCTTTGGTTGGTCTGTCTTCCTGGAAGTCTTTCACTAAGGTTTCTGAGAAAAAAAAGTTAAGATGAGCAGTAGAAAAGAGCATTGTAAGAAAACAAAATGCCACACAATACAAAATTCCAGATCTCTTACATTCACAGGAAGGGATATGGGGATTGTAGGAAAAGACCTATGGTATCACAGGACTTTGGAAAAGTGAAATAGATGACATGAGATATTGCAGATTATTTAGCTCTACATTCAGAAAGAAGATCACTTATTGAACTTTGAGCACAGCAAATCTCTGGCATGTTCTAGGGAGGATAATGCTTTTTAAGTTATTTTGTCCGACTTTCCTCATCTATTCTTCATTTGCAAGGCATAACCCATGCTGCAAAAACTCTCAGAAGGTTTGCACAAGAACGTTATTCATTGCTGTATCCCAAAAAGATCACTCTTGGCAGCCTTCATATTCCATAGTAGACAATTTGATTTATTATTGTCACATGTATTAGTATACAGTGAAAAGTATTGTTTCTTGCGTGCTATACAGACAAAACATACCATGCATAGGGAAAGAAACAAGAGAGTGCAGAATGTAGTGTTACGGTCATAGCTAGGGTGTAGAGAAAGATCAACTTAATGTGAGGTAGGCCTATTCAAAAGTCTGACAGTAGCAGGGAAGAAGCTGTTCTCCAGTCGGTTGGTACGTGACCTCAGACCTTTGTATCTTTTTCCCGAAGAAAGCTGGAAGAGAGAATGTCCAGGGTGCATGGGGTCCTTAATTATGCTGGCTGCTTTGCCGAGGCAGCGGGAAGTGTAGACAATGAATGGGATGGTTTACGTGATGGATTGGGCTACATTCACAACCTTTTGTAGTTCCTTGCCCTCTTTTTAGGTCAAACCAAATAAACAAACTCAGATTAAATCAGGACAAAGTAAAAGGGGCAGCTCCCCAAAAAGGAGGGGGAACAGCCCGAACAGAAATCAAAGTACAAAGGAAACTTAAAAACATCAAATAGTCTTGGGCAGAGGAGGAACCAAACCAAGCTGTGATAGATCTAGAAAGAATGCTTTCTATGGTGCATCTGTAAAAGTTGGAAAAAGTCGTAGCTGACATGCCAAATTTCCTTAGTCTTCTGAGAAAGTAGAGGCATTGGTGGGCTTTCTTAACTATAGTGTCGACATGGAGGGGGGGAACCCAGGACAGGTTGTTGGTGATCTGGACATCTAAAAACTTGAAGCTCTTTACCCTTTCTACTTCGTCCCCGTTGATGTAGACAGGGGCATGTTCTCCTCTACGCTTCCTGAAGTCAATCACAATCTCCTTCATTTTGTTGACATGGAGGGAGAGATTTAACTGTGTTAAACATCACCTGGTGTGGCTCAGGAGATCCACTTTGGCACAGCATCCTCTGCTGCTTTTGCTGCTGAAGACAAGCGTGAGCTGATGAAGTGTTTTCCTCTGGCCCTTTGTCGCCTTTTTTGTTTCTGCTCATCTCATCCAATACCCTTCCAGTGAACCTCTAGAGGTCATGACCATCGGTGACTGTCTATCTGCTATCTTCATATCTCGCTTACAGGCGTTCTTGTAGCAAAGTTACGGACACCCAGTAGATTTTCACCGAGTGGCTAGTTCACTATTACAAGTCTTAGGGTATACAGTTGTTATCCATCCATCCTGGCTGAGCAATGCAGATGTTGTTGGCTTTGTAATGAGTGTACACTGATGAAATTAGCATGCTTCAATACCTTCAAGTTGGTGTCCTTGTCCCCAGAAGAGATGCCAAGGATACGTCTGAAGCAATGAGGGCGAGGAAAAAAAAAGGTGTTCAGCCTTGACTCCTGCCTATCATAGTTGCACAATGATTATCCTACTGTAATGAGACCTGGACAGAGGGCTGAGGGTGCAAGCTTGGTGGACTTGCAGTTTGGTGTTCTCAGTCAGGTTGTGGTTCCATGCACTCTTTCTTAGATTGGGTGTGTTACTGCTGAAGCTTTTGCTATGTGCGTGTTGATTTCAGTATTGAGTAAGATTGCTAGCGACTGTGGAGCCTATGTATGTGAATCTATCAACAGCGTCCGATGTCACATTCTCAATGCAGATAGAGCAGTACGGCAATATCTTTGATGATGACATTTGACGTCCTGATGCAGATTTCCAAATCCTCTACAGGTGTGAAAGAGGCTGTCCATCTGACGATTAAGGTGTTCCTCATTATGGAATGCTAGTGTGGCATAGTCAATGCAGAGCAACTCTCTGATAAGGACGTAGGATACTTTTGTCTTGAATCTCAGGCAGGCCAAGGCTGACCAATTCTGGTATGCAAGTGAATGGTCTCTGTAGATGAACGTAAGGCATATGACAGCAAGGGAGCAAATATGTCTAAGAGCACGGTCAAAAACACAACCCTGTTTGACCTCCATTGAGATCTTGCACCATCAAACCTGACCTTATCCATCATGTTATGGAAAGAGATTATACTCCGGAGCTTTGGAGGGTTGTCCATTTTCTCCAGCAGCTTAAATAGACTTGGCTCACATGGTTGAGTGGCTTGGCAAGATCAATTAAGGCCCTTCTGGAGTATGGCAGTACTACGTTAGGAGTAAACACTGGTTCGCATATCGCCACCATGTAGAATATGAAACTTGTTACTGAATGACTCTGGGATCTAGCAGTAACAGAGGAACAGGGACTGCACCATCGTGGGCACCCTCAGAATGGGGGGGGGGGCACGGAGGGAAAGCAGTGGTTGGGTGGGTAGAAGTGTCCTAGTTTCAGCTGTTCTCCTTTCTCCCTTCAGGGGAAAGAGAACAGTCATTGACTGGATAAACACTGGGGCGAGATCATATCAGGATTATCACAGTTGTCGGAATTCCCAAGATGCATTAGCACTGGGGCAGGACCCAACAATTAAAGTTGACTGTCATAGTTAAACCAAAGTTACTATCATAAGTATTATCAGATCAAATACTTATTGAAAACTGCCTGATTACAGTGGAGAACTTAAAGTATCGAAAAAATAAGCATTGTAAAACAATGTTCACTTACAAATCATTTCAATTGGTGATTGTTTCTCAAGTACATTTGATATTTTTTCAAATGGAAAATAAATTCTATTACTTACAGGGAATGACCAGGTCCCCAGTACACACCGATTCCAGCCTTAGCTCTTTTTTGCCCGTTACCTGTACAGCAGCCATCTGTATAAACTGCAACAGCATCTCCTGATCAAAGAAGCAGAAACACTTGGATTTCGTTCATACCAATGACACCCTGATGCACATTTATAAAAGGAGCAAGCACTTAAATAAATGTTTACAGCCAAAACACAGCTGAAATCAGTTTATATTTTCAGCCCAAAGGAATTACAATTATTTAGTCGCATCCCAGTATTAGTTTTCTACTTTGAGATGGGCTGTACTTAAAACTGTCTCCTTTAATTTTCAGGTAAAATGGCATACTTGAGAGGGGGATATGCGATCTCATACTAAAATTGCTTGGAGACAATGTGACCTCGTTATGTCGACAAACTCCAATTGGAACCCATTGAAAATATAGTATAATTTTTAAGACCTGGATACAAAGGTGAACAGAACTCCCACTTACCTGACGAAGGAGCAGCGCTCCGAATGCTAGTGGCCTTTGCTACCAAATAAACCTGTTGGACTTTAACCTGGTGTTGTGAGACTTTTTACAAAGGAGGAGGCAGCTGATTTTGCTGTGTTCAGACTCAAGTCAGTCAACAGGGTAATTTTGGGAAGACCACCAAAAGCAGGCACTGTTATGCCAACCAGAGGAAAAGGACTGTTCGTGTTAATCTTGTGTGTTGGCAAGGGTGGATTCCCTGTTTGGAGGGATGAAAATTGTGGAGTTTTAAAGACCAAGGAGTCACCAGAGTGTGCCTTGCTATTTGGAAGTCTATTTGACTATGTTCAGAACATCGAGTGAGGGGACCTTCTTTCAAAAAACACAGGAAGTCTCACCCTGGTGGGGCATGGGGGAAGAGATTCTGCTGATTTCAGGAGGAATTTGGGACTCGATGTACAAGACTACATCTCTGATAACAGTGCAACATAATGTTTAAATGTGGTATGGGATTTTCAATTGTCTTAAGTTAATGAGGAGTACCATTTCTGTAGCCTAGTATATTAGTTGCCTACTGAGTAATGTTTAGTCACAGTTGATTTTTTTTTATTACAGTCAAATTCTTAAAACATGAACATTTTTGTCACATGATCCTTCGGGTTAGTCAAAAGGAAATTCATATCTTCGTTAAAGGCTATTGGTATCTTAACTTGTTCTTGAAAGGAAGATCAACATGCATAGCACAACAACTTAAAATTGGACTGTTGACACAGAAAACTTGTCAAAGCAACATTGAGGCAAGCAATGAAATATTAGGAGGGGTGCCCAAAGGCTTGATTGAAATAGTGAATTGTAATGAGTGTCTTAAAGGAGATAAAAGGTTTTCAACAGGAATTCCACATAATAGGATCCAGGTAGTTGAAATGATGCTAGAGAAGAGATGTTGGGTTGAGGTGTTTAGACAAAAAGACAACGAAGAATTGTAAAAACAGGTTTTAATTTTGAGGTGGTGGGTGACCAGGAGTCAACGTAGATGCGGAAGAATAGGGTGGATGGGCGAGTGAGATTACACTTGATAAGAGTGTTTAATGTAGAATATAATTTGAGTGTTTAATGCACTTTGTAATTTGACATCCCACACAGGTGTTGATCACCAAAAGGTTGAGGGTTGAATTAGCCTCAAATTAAGTTTAGCTATAAAATTTTCACATAGTTTAAAACAGTGACCACAGTAGTTGTCCCGATGAACATGCTGGTCCAGCTAGGTGCAAATAAATCCTTAAATTGTATCAATAAGCCACCACTTCGCACCTCTTGTACTCATGCAAAATACTTCTTTGAGCAATTTTGTATTCCTAGGTAACATAAAGTTAAGAATCACTCAAGATCACAGTAAAGCTACAGATAAGTTACAAAATTATTTCTATTGTTTTCCTTTCTTCTCCATTTACCATTTTTTATTATTCTTCTTCAATGGGCACCTGCTTAACACTTACTTTCTATTAGCCACCATTTTCAATGCCAGATTCCTTCTGTTTCACAGAAGATTAATCTCACTGAATATTTTTCTCCCAGGCAACGAAGGGGAAATTACTGATGGATTACCCAAAATAATTCAACCAGTAAAGCAAAAGGTTCAGTCTTTTTCAGATAATACTGAAAGGCAAGGGCAACCGGGCAAAATCATTCATTGGCAGCCGAGTCAGGAAATATTGAAACACGCTCCAATTACTGAAACCCAAGGAGGGGGGGGGGGGGGAAAGATTAGTGCATTAACAAAGTAGTATATAATTCATGTGGTTAAATAGAAATTGAAAATTAATTTGTTCCCTATATTTTTATCTTAGCATATTTTAATAACCAAAGCCAACTAAAAATATAGCTTCCATATATTCTTGTATGCAGTAAACCATAATATTAAATGAATCCAAATGTAAAACGTTGAATTTTATCAAGTCCTTTTATATTGCATATTAGGAACAGTGAGGCAATACTTTCACCTACCCATGTAAGTAAACTTCCGTTCTGAGTCACTGAATGGTTCTGTGCTTTTGAAACGTTTTGTGCATGGCTCGTCATCGGTATCAGATGCCAGAGAACGTTTTTCCCCACTACTGTTCTCTCGTTTCAACTCCTCATTGGCAGAATTGCTTTGGTCACGACATTCTAAATAAAAGTTTTGAATGATCAGTTCTATTGCAATTTAATGAAAACATGCAGATTTAAAGACAGATTCTCCAACGATATAATGTGTTCGTAAGGTGGGGACAAGTTTCAAGAAATTAACAAGAGATGGCAAAAAATACTATTTGCAAGTTCCATCTGATGGAGAACTCATTGTTTTCAGTTTCCAGGAAAATGACATGTTATATTTTACACATACACAAATGTTAACAGGCCAACTTCTGGCATGCTACAGCAGAGAAGACAGCTAAAGGAAGTTGAATAGGTTTTCCAATAGATGCATTGGTCACGAACACAGGGCTTTGCAATATTCGTATGTTTTGAAATGTCCCTTTAAGTCCAAAGTGAGAGAATTCTGGAATCGGTGTAATTATAATCCCGAACAAACAACAAATTTCTGAGAAATGTCCGTGCAATCTCAGGTTGCCATAGGGATGAGAACTGGAAAGAGGAAAGAATAAACAGGCAAGTAATTTAGTGTTGAATTGCACCCTGCTTGTAAGTACTGAGGGGGAAAAAAAGCATGATTCATAGAACAGAATCTACTGAGGAGAAATTAAAAACTGGTTTTGTAAAAACCAAGAAAGAAACTCGAGGGTTCAATTTCTGTTCAAATGAAAGGGAATGGAACAGACTGAGCTCTTGAGGAATCATGGAAAGAACAAAAAATAAATTGGGAGACAAGGTTAGAGTAGGATTGGGAAGGAAAGTTCCACTGCTACTGAAGAAAGCAAAATACTGCGGATGCCGGAAATCTGAAATAAAACAAAACAATTCTGGATAAACTCAATAAATCTGGCAGTATCGGTGGAGAGAGAAAGAGTTAACAATGTGAGTTCATATGATCCTTCCACAGAACTGCTATTGTCTTGGTTTTACTAGCATTGACTAAACAGTCTGACCTGGTTAACTAAAGGGATCAGATAAAGGATTCTCTGGAACCTGTGCCACCAGGACTTTGGTGACCCTAGGAAAGGGGATTAATTGAAGCATGCTTTGCTGGTGATAATTGTATCTGGAAAATCTAGTCAGATGCTGGAAGATTCTATTCCACATGGCAAGGAGTGATTGAGCTCGGCTGGAAAACGGGCGGGAGCTTTGGGACGACCTTTAATATTACATGCGTGCCTGAAGTGTGGCATAACATAAATTTCACCTTTAAGATGCGCTATTTCCTGGTTAGTTAATGCTTTAATGATGTTGATTTTTGTTTGTTACAGTAAACATTTTAAAAAGTGAAATATTATCCTCCTGTTTGTTCCATTGGATCATTTCAAAAATCCATTTATTTTTAAAAGTTATCAGTCTCTATGGGGAAGATAATACCATTGTCAAGAACATGGCACCATTGAGGTTTAAAAAAATTCAAGTACCAATCGAGGCAGCATTTCTTTAGCAGACAGTTTCAAGCAGAATTGCAGTAAAATTCCTGCTGAAATCTTACAGAATATTGTAAACAGAGTGTTTTTTAAAAATCTGCTCTGAAGTTAATTTTGTGTGTGTTTGTCACTGCAAAATAGAATCATTTAAAAAAGTCTCCATGTTTCATCCAAAGAAAGATTGATGCAGGTGCCTAACCTTTAATTGCAGTGTTTAATATCGCTGTAATGCTGAAGGGTCACCCACAATAATTTGTTAGGTATTCAAGTACATATCTGCTTTACCTGTTAAGGCAACTTGCGAACTTGAAGCCACAGTACCTACAAAAGACCATGCATCTTCTTCAGTAGCAAACTTCTTGAAACTGGCAGAAGGAAATTTGTCGACTTGTTCTTTACATTCATCCCTAAGGTGAAAAAGTACACCATTTTAGAGGAACAATGTCCCAATTCTTTAGTATTGTTTTATAAAATTCTTTGATTCTTAACTGCTAAAAATCTGGCATAAAACTAAGGCAGCAATAAAACACACTGGGCTGGAAAATGCAGTGGATTAGAAAGCAATCCACTCACCTCTGGGATTTTGAATATCAACCATTATGAGAGAACGAAGACCTCACGCTATACGTTTTTTGTAATATATATACCCATATCCTCATGGCTATTTCTAAAATTTTAAAAACTAAACAAACTGCTAACAACTGCTGAATCTACGTCTGTGACCTGTGATCAAAAGGACCTACTTGTTGGTGTCAAAGAGACTTGCACCTCATTATCTGAGGTGACACTAGAAATCCCCCTGGGGGCTACACAGACCAAATTAAAAGAAAAATATACAAAGGCCACCTGCATTTCATAACCCAAGATGGCCATCAGGAGTCTACTTGTCTGCTAAGACAAAAGGCCCCGCAACGTTCCTTTCAATTCTTAATGGTTGGGACATTTAACCATCTCGAGAACCCAGATGGGGGATACACATCCATCGTCAAAGACAATGTGCAGAAGTGGGGGTTACATGACCTTTAACTGTGGGGCCAGTTACATAGCCTTGTTGTACTACAAACTCGGTTTGATTTGATTTATTATTGTCATATGTATTAACATAGTGAAAAGTATTGTTTCTTGCGCGCAATACAGACAAAACATATCATTCATAGAGAAGGAAACAAGAGAGTGCAGAGTGTACTGTTACAGTCATAGCTAGGGTGTAGAGAAAGATCAACTTAATGCAAGGTAAGTTCATTCAAAAGTCTGACAGCAGCAGGGAAGAAGCGGTTCTTGAGTCGGTTGGGACGTGACCTCAGACTTTTGTATCTTTTTCCCGACGGAAGGTGGTGGAAGAGAGAATGTCCAGGGTGTGTGGGGTCCTTAATTATGCTGGCTGCTTTGCCGAGGCAGCGGGAAGTGTGGATGGAGTCAATGGATAGGAGGCTGGTTTGCGCAATGGATTGGGCTATATTCACGACCCTTTGTAGTTCCTTGCGGTCTTGGGCAGAGCAGGAGCCATACCAAGCTGTGATACAACCAGAAAGAATGCATCTGTAAAGGTTGGTAGAGTCGTAGCTAACATGCCAAAATTTCCTTAGTCTTCTGAGAAAGTAGAGGCGTTGGTGGGCTTTCTTAACTATAGTGTCGGCATGGGGGGGGACCAGGACAGGTTGTTGGTGATCTGGACACCTAAAAACATGAAGCTCTTGACCCTTTCTACTTCGTCCCTATTGATGTAGACAGGGGCATGTTCTCCTTTACGCTTCCTGAAGTCGATGACAATCTCCCTCGTTTTGTTGACATTGAGGGAGAGATTATTGTTGCCGCACCAGTTCACCAGATTCTCTATCTCATTCCTGTACTGTCTCTCGTCATTGTTTGAAATCCGACCCACTACGGTGGTGTCGTCAGCAAACTTGAAAATCGAATTGGAGGGGAATTTGGCCGCACAGTCATAGGTGTTTAAGGAGTATAGTAGGGGGCTGAGAACAGTGTTGAGGATGATCGTGGAGGTGGTGTTGGTGCCTATCCTTACTGGTTGTGGTCTGAGAGTCAGGAAGTTCAGGATCCAGTCGCAGAGGGAGGTGTCGAGGCCCAGTCCACGGAGTTTGGAGATGAGTTTTGTGGGAATAATAGTCTTGAAGGCTGAGCTGTAGTCAATAAATAGGAGTCTGACATAGGTGTCCTTGTTATCTAGGTGTTCCAGGGTTGAGTGCAGGGCCAGGGAGATGGCGTCTGCTGTCGACCTGTTGCGGTGGTAGGCAAACTGTAGTGCATCCAGGTAGTCCGGGAGGCAGGAATTGATTCGTGCCATGACTAACCTTTCGAAGCACTTCAGAATGATGGATATCAGAGCCACCGGCCGATAGTCATTAAGGCACGCTGTTTGGTTTTTCTTAGGTACTGGGATGATGACCATCTTCTTGAAGCATATAGGGACCTCAGATTGTTGTAAAGAGAGGAGAGAATACCTCCGCTTGCTGATCTGTGCAGGATCTGAGTGCACGTCTGGGTACCCCATCCAGGCCAGTTGCTTTCTGTGGGTTGACCTTCAAGAAAGCTGCTCTGACATCTGCAATGGTGACCCAGATACAGGTTCATCCAGGGTAGAGGGCCACTCTCGCTGATCTCTTGCTCAAAACGGGCATAGAATGCATTGAGCTCATCAGGTGTGTTGGAGCCAGCGATTTTACATGCTATGTCTTGCAGACTTTGCCATAGCCAGCGGGTGTTGGTGTGGCTAGCCTGGGACGCTAGCTTGATCCGGTATTGTCTTTTGGCCTCTTTGATGGATCTCCTTAGATTGTACCTGGCTTTCACCTGACTTGAACGCCTCAGACCTGGACTTCAGCAAGAGTGGATATCCCTGTACATCCATGGTTTCCAGTTGGGGAACACATGGATTGGCTTCTTTGGCACACAGTCTTCTACACACTTACTAATGAAGTCAGTTACTGTAGCGGTGTAGTCGTTCAGGCTGGTCGCAGAGTTTTTAAATACTGACCAGTCCACTGACTCCAAGCAGCCCCGTAGGAGATCATCCGATTCCTCAGACCAATATTGCACGACTGTTTGCGGTTTCGTCATCCAACCAGCAGCATCACAGAATACCTGGTCCCATCTACACAGTTTCTATTGGAACTGCTGCACCATTGCCTGCAAGACTGATTAGTTATCACAAGCGTATTTAACTGTATGAAGTCAACTCTATTGAAAAAGCGAATTATACGGTATCGGGTTTCAATCTGCCAACCTCCACGAAGGAATACATCAGTGGTGTTTGGTTCTGAACTCTGGACCCACATGGAACAATATTACTTTGTAGTTTTTGCATTGTACATCTTTATTTTCTCTATGCTTTTATTGTATGAATGCTAAGGAGGCAACGTTGCTGCCCTCCTCCTAAGGTTTGATTGTGTGCAAATAAACTAATCCATCAAGTTCACCTGATCTCAAGTTTGCTGTGGGGTTAACACAAAATTGGTTCACACTAAATTGAGAATTTGAGATATATGTGCTTAAAAGGGGGGGGAAGCAAATCAAAAATGGCTTTCTATTTACAGATGGGTGATGAGGCACAGCGGTTAGTGCTGCTGCCTCACAGCACCAGGGAACCAGATTCGATTCCAGCCTTGAGTGGCTGTGTGTGCGCAGTTTGCACATTCTCCCCGTGTCAGCGTGGGTTTCTCCCGCAGTCCAAAGACATGTAGGTGAGGTGGATTAGCCATGGTAAAGGTGTGAAGTTATGGGGATTGGGCAGACGGGAAAGCCAGGGTAGGATGCTCTTTTGGACAGTCAGTACAGACTTGATGGGATGAATGGCCTCATTCTGCACTGTAGAGATAGGAGAAATTAGCACTGTTTAAATTAAACACCCTTGCATCCATAATGGTCTTTCTTCCTTATAGCTCAAAGGAGATTGTACACTACAATCCACAAATTATATTGTATATATATTGAAATATAATGGATATAAATTTACACAGTATAATTGTCTACAATATACTGAAAAATACATTTTCTTTTGCACAGTCAACTTTTCCTCCCCACCATTGCCAAATCTTATTTTCCACCAATATTGTGGAAACTGTCTATGTAAACTTTACAGACTGTAATTACACAATCCTGAGGGGTTGGGACTAACTTAGTGCTGGGAGGGGTGGGACGCAGAGAAGAAAATGTGAGGTATTTACATTTGGGAGCCAATGGCAAAATGTGTTTGCAGTGAGATAAAAGCAAAATACTGTGGTTGCTGGAATCTGAAACAAAAACAGACAAAGGGTCATCCAGACTCGAAGTGTTAGCTCTATTCTCTCGCCACAGATGATGCCGTACCTGCTGAGATTTTCCAGCATTTTCTGTTTGCGTTTATAGTGGTTAGACTGCGAGCTTCCAAAGTCCCAGGAAGGTATTGAGAATGTCAGATCATAAGAAATTATACTTCAAACTGTCCATTTCCTTTCATGATAGAATACAGTTGAGGTTTAGTGATATCTCGAGAAAAGCTAATTAGCATTATTACTTGAATACAAAGCCCATGAGATTCACGTCATCATGGATAAGACCTTGGGTGGGGACACAGGAGTCCTTAGAGAAGCCTACAGCTGAATCCGTCAATAATTTTCCTAAATATTACTGAAACCCCTACACAAGTCAGTCTGCCAGGATCTGGAAGATAGGGGGAGCGAGAGGTCTTTATGGATTACCACACAGGAATGCAGGCAAGAGCTTGTGCTTGGATTGAAAAGACTAAATTTGCAAAGAATTAATAGGAGGTAAAAGATTTGTCTACTTTGAACTAGAGGAAGGCATTCCAGTGAAAATCCTCACTGTGTAACATATTAATGAGATCAAAAGTTACCAGGCTGGGAAAGGAAAAGAACTGAAGTAAACCTTTACAAGAATCACTTCAACTAGTTCAGGGAGAACCGAATGCCCCCCGAAGGGATGATGTAAAGTATAATTGTGAAGTGGGATTTTGGGCGTGCTGAAAGTGAAAGTTCTGTTTGGTAGTTTAAAGTGTAAATTGCCTACACAAACATTGAATCAATATTGCTCCTAGTTGGCTTGTTACGATAAAAGTATTAAACCGTCATCTGTGTGTCAAACTAAACTGACAATTATAGAAACACATGATCTACAGTTTGCAGATGTCAGCTGTGTGGTTGCCCACTCTGCATCAGATTAGCAATCCACTCTCAATCTCTTCAATTCGCCACATGAGAAACTCGGCCTGTCCTTGAATGTTGCCAAAACAAAATTCACAGTAACCCCAAACTTGGTCAACTAAATATTCCACCTTCGAAATACGGTGAAGGAGAGACTCTGGAATATTTAGAGCAGTGTCCATCGCTGAGCAGCCATCTCTCTCAAAAGGTCACCATTGAGAGAGGTTCAACACTGCATCAGCTGTGCTGGTTCAGCCTTCTACAAATTAGAAATAGCATGCAGCATGAAACACAACGTGTCATGAAAGGTTCAGTGCTTCCATGGGTTGGAGGGCACCAAGAGAAGCAAGGTGGGCAATCCCTGAAGGCTAACAATTACTGTGAAGCTACAGTACTGTAAGGTTGCGCAAGAATGCCGCAATATCGGGATGTGTGCCCAATGTCTTCTCATATGATTCTGGGTTGGGTGCACGCCTGTACGTTCAACATAAAATTCGAGCCCATGAAGTTGCCAGATTATTTTAAAAACGCAACTGGGTCACTAATATCCTTTGGTAAGAACTCAAGCTGCCATTATTACAGGGTCGACACACTTGGTTGTCTCCATGCAACTAGGGATGGTCATTAAATGAGGCCAGCAAAGACAATGTGGCCAGGAATCTTAATGGCTCTTTACGCCTGGAGAAGATACCAATTTAGCAGAGGCTAAGAGAGTAGAGAGGAGATACAAGAGAACATTGCAGAAATAGAGATTTTTTGCTATGAAGATAAATAAGGCTTAGGTTGTCTTTTTTGGAACAGAGAAGGCCGAGAGTAGATGGTAATGTGCATAAACTTGAGGGGCCCAAATAGAGTGGATAGGAAAGACCTTCTTCCCTTAGCAAAGAGATCAATCATCATAAGCATCGATTTAAAGTAACCAGTGGAAGAATTAAAGGGGAGTTGAGTATGTTTTCCATCCAGAAGGTGGAGGAGGTCTGAAACTCTCTGCCTGAGGGTGGTAGAGGCAGAAATCCTCATTGCATCTGAAAAATACTTGGATATACACTTAATGGAGAAAAGTAAAAAAAAAAATCAGAAAATAAGATAGATGAGGAAAAATGGATAGAGCGGCATGGCTGCCTCACAGCGCCAGGGATCTGGGTTCAATTCTGGCCATGGGTCACTGTGCAAATCCTCCACACATTCTCCCCATGTCTGCATGGGTTTCCTCTGGGTGCTCTGGTTTCCTCCCACACTCCAAAGATGTGCTGGTTAGGTTGACTGGCCATGCTAAATTGTTCCTTTGTGTCAGGGGAACTAGCAGGGTAAATGCATGGGGTTATTTAGGTGCAGGCTTAATGGGCTGGGTGGCATCCTTCTGCACCATAGGGATTCTTCTTCCAAGCTCCAGTTTTCTCCCACAATCCAAAGGTGTGCCAGTTAGGTGGATTAGCCTTGCTAAATTGCCCGAGTGCCCAAAGGTGTGTAGGTTAGGTGGATTAGCCATGGTTACAGGGTTTTAGGGATAAGGCAAGGGTTTGGGCCTGGGCAAGATGCTCCTTCAGAGACTCAGTGCAGACACAATGGGGCGAATGACCCCCTTCTGCACTGTAGGGATGCTATGGTTCCAAGTAGTCTTCTATAGCTCTAAGTCACTCAAGTTAGTATTGAGCAAGAAAACTTTGACAAACTTGGCTCTATTTCCAGACCAAATATCCTGATCTGGCCAATATAGTTGCATTGCACTTACAACAACAAGCAACTGCAGGATTAGGTGTTAAAAACACTTTTGGGGCTTAAAACAAAAACACTGAGGAATAGGCTGAACTTGGAGGTCGAACATGAAACAGAAATTCTCCAGTTTATAAACAGACTCACTGGTGTCTCATCAAAACCAGCGCCGTTCCTCCACACAAAAACAGAAAAATGCTGGAAAATCTCAGCAGGTCTGACAGCAGCTGTGGAGAGTAGAGGGAACGTCTTCCCATTAATTCTGATGAGTTATTTTGCAAGAGCAAGTGAAAGTTGGTGACATTGGACCGATATGTCGTCCGTGGGATCTTTTACCCTCCTGAAGTGTTTTGCGGTTGAGAAAAGTTCGAGGACCATTGTGAGGGGCTGAGTTCCAAAAGCTTCAAGTGGGAATAGACTGGGGAGGCTCTCTCTGGGTCCCCTGTGACCCCCCCCCAAACAGAAGGACAAAGCTGCAAAATCACCTTTCACTCACCAGGTTGCATATACTCCGGGCTTCCTGCCAGCCCGCACCGCGTAATAAAACTGTTTCTTCATGCCGATGGAGAGGGCCGTGATCAGGCCACTCAACCGCCACATCCACCCCCCAGTCCGGAACTACCCCGACCGCTCGCTGAGGCCGCGCCCGCTGATTGGCTGGAGGAGCGCATGTCTAACAGACACTTCTGTTTGTTTGGACAATGCCAATCAGATGACGTCACACACCTTCTCCGCCCTCTCAGCTTCCAGACCCGAGCCCACAGCGACCCCCGGAGGCGGGGATGAGTCATGGCTTGTTTTTATGTACATGTACACACGGGTGCTCCTCCGCCCCGACTCCACAGCGGCACCCGGAGGCGGGGAGGAGTCATGGCTTGTTTTTAAATGTTTCCACACGGATGTTCCTCCGTCCCGAAGCCACAGCGACCCCCGGTGACGGGGAGGAGTCATGGCTTGTTTTTGTTTCCATACGGATGCTCCTCCGTCGCGAAGCCGCAGCGACACCCGGAGGAGGGGAGGAGTCATGGCTTGTTTTTATGCACATGTACACACGGCTTCTCCTCCGTCCCGAAGCCACAGCGACCCCCGGAGCCGGGGATGAGTCATGGCTTGTTTTTATGTTTCCATACGGATGCTCCTCCGTCTCGAAGCCACAGCGGCACCCGGAGGAGGGGAGGCGTCATGGCTTGTTTTTATGTACATGCACACACGGGTGCTCCTCCGCCCCGACTCCACAGCGACACCTGGAGGCGGGGAAGTGGAAACACTGGTTGTTTTTATAATGGGCTTTTCGTGCCTACTCAGCTACGTTTGATCAGACTTGTTATTACCCTTAGGTTACCTAAGCTAGTGCATGGTATTAGTGTAACCATGGGTAGAATCGAATCTAATAATATTAAAGATTGTGGAGTTTTAAACTTACATGCATCCGTGGAGAGAGAACCTGCCTGACGACGCCAAACTTGCTGAGTATTATGTTCTCTGCTTTAATTTAAGTTTTTCAGCATCCACAGTCTTTTGTATTTGTATAGGTCGCTCCTAAATACAGATATTTTACACTGGTTTAAAATCCTTTCACCCAAAGCAAGTCGGCCACGTCCGTCCCAGTTTAGGGTGGCGACTTTGCACCGGTTGCAAAGTTTTCAAACCAGTTTATACCCAGATATCAGTCATCCAGTGTTAATCACATGTATTTGCATTGACCAACAGTCAATTGTTACCCCATGTTGTACTTCTGACGAAGGGTCATCCAGACTCGAAATGTTGTCTCTATTCTCTCTCCACAGATGCTATCAGACCTGCTGAGATTTTCCAGCATTTTCTGTCTGTGTTTGTATTTCTTCAGCTGCTGTAATTACTGTAAATTAGTCTAAAAGGAGGCAGTTACAGCTGCACCTAAATCATTCAGTTAAGAATCCAAAAGAGAAAATGCTGGGGAATCTCAGCCGGTCTGGCAGCATCTGTCAGGAGAGAAAAAAGAGCTGACGTTTCAAGTCCAGATGACCCTTTGTCAAAGTTAAGAATGACTTTGTCAGTTAAGAATGATCCACTTTCTGGAAAATCCACCCCTCTTTATAATAATAGAAGATGCCACATTTTGCTGATTGTGACTGGTAGAAATTGTTACGGTACTGCTGTAAAGGCTTATTTGTAGCCTATTTCTAAGCAACTTAAGTTGCTACAAAATGTCTCAAGCTTAAATTCAAAATGTCTGCATTAGAGTCTTTTTCAGCCCCTCATGCACTGGCCATCAAGCACCTATCTACTCTAATCCCATTTTCCAACACTTGGTCTGTAGCCTTGTACACCATAGTGAATCAAACGCTCATCTAAGTGCTTCTTTAATGTAAGGGATCTCGCTTCCACTACCCTTTCAGACAGTGAGTTCCAGATTTCTGCCACCTTCTGGGCAAAAAAGCTTTTCCTCAAATCCCCTCTCCTGCTCCTTACCCCAAATCTATGCCCTCTAGTTATTGACTCCCCGCCCCTCAACTAGGCAGTGCAGTGGTTAGCACTGCTGCCTCACAGCACCTGGGACCAGGGTTTGAGTCTAGCCATGGGTCTGTGTGGAATTTGCGCATTCTCCCCATGTCTCCATGGGTTTTCTCTGGATGCACTGGTTAACTCCCAAAGTCCAAAGATATGCAGGTTAGGTGAATTGCCTGTGCTAAATTGCCCCTTAGTGTCCAAAGATGTATATGGTAGGTGGATTAGCAATGGTAAATGTGTGGGGTTACTTAGATAGGGCAGAGGGGAGACCTTGGGTGGGATGATCTTTTGGAGAATTGTTACAGACTCGATGGGCCAAATGCCTCCTTTCAGCACTGTAGGGATTCAGTGGTTCTAAGGGGAAAAGCTTTTTTCTATTTACCCTATCTATATCCTCATATTTTGTATACCAATCTTTTTGGCCAACCAAATAACATAATTTTGTATACCTTGATCAGGTCTAAGGAAAACAAACCCAGCCCAATCAGCCTCTCATCATAGCTGAAACACTGCAGCCCAGGCAACATCCTGGTGAATCTCCTCTGCACCCCCAATTAGTGCAACGACATACTTCCTATAGTGTGGGAACCGAATGCACATAGTACTCTAGCTGTGGCCTAACAAGAGTTTTATATAGTTCCATCATAACCTCCCTGTTCTTATATTCTATGTTAAAGTCCAACAGGTTTATTTGGTAGCACAAGCCACAAGCTTTCGGAGCACTGCTCCTTCCTCAGGTGAGTGGGAGTCGTGTTCACAAACAGGGCATATAAAAACACAAACTCAATTTACAAGATAATGGTTGGAATGCGAGTCTTTACAGGTAATCAAGTCTTAAACCTGTTGGACTTTAACCTGGTGTTGTGAGACTTCTTACTGTGCTTACCCCAGTCCAATGCCTGCATCTTCACATATTCTATGCCTTGGCTAATAAAAGCAAGTATCCAATATGCCTTCTTAACCACTTTATCTATCTGTCCTGCTGCCTTCAGGTCCCAAGGTTCCTCTGGTCCTCTGTCCCTGGCTGCGCATTCATTATTTGTCTATCAATCTCATCATTACTACATGTCAACCTACAAAACATGGAAAAACTCATGAGTAATAACTTGATCTATACAGCATCTGTATCACAGAGAACGTTCCAAAATGTTTCACTGAGCCGAATTAAAAATATGTCGCTGAGCTAAAAAGCTTTTACTGGGGACCACCCACTTCATCAAAGAAATGGGATTTAAATACAATCTTGGAGGACGATTCATAGATGTGTACTGCACAGAAAGGCTATTAGGCCCAGCATGTCCACACTGGTCAACAAAAATCTAATTACACTAATCCCATTTTCCAGCACTTGGCCCATAGCCCTGAAGGTTATGGCAGCTCAAGTGAATATCTAAATACTACTTAATTGTTACAAGAGTTTCTGACTCAACCACCCTTTCAAGTAGTAAGTTCCAGACTCCCATCATCCTCTGAGTGAAAAAGTTTCTCCTCAACTTCCCTCTTAGCCTTCCACCTCGTTCCTTGGTTATTGACCCCTCAACTAATGAAAAAGGTGCCTTCCTATTTACCCTATCTATGCTGTCCATAATCTAATACATTTCTATCAGTTCTCCCCTCAACCTTTGCTGCTCTAAGGAAAACAGCCTCTGCCTATCCAACCTTTTCTCATCATTCAGCCCCTCCAGCCCAGGCAGTATCCTGTTAAATCTCCTCTTCACCCTCTCCAGTGTAATCACATCCTTCCTATAACTTGGTGACCATAACTGCACGCAGTACTCCAGTTGTAACCGGTATTTTATACAGCTCCAGCATGACCTCCCTGCTCTAGTATTCGAAGGCAAATATCCCATATGCCGTCTTAACCACTTTATCTACCTGCCTTGCCACCTTAGGGATCTATGGAAATGCACTCCAGGGTCCCTCTGCTTTTCAGTACTTTCCAATGTCCTAACTTGCATTGTGTAACCTTGTTAGTCCTCCTCTGTTACACTACCTCACACTTTTCCAGATTGAATTGCATTTGCCACTGCCCTGCACACTTGCCTCTGATATTCGGGTAAGCGTTCTCCAAGGCGGCCTTCGCGACACACGACAGCGCAGAGTCGCTGAGCAGAAACTGATAGCCAAGTTCTGCACACACGAGGACGGCCTCAACCGGGATATTGGGTTCATGTCACACTATTTGTAACTCCCACAGTTGCGTGGACCTGCAGAGTTTCACTGGCTGTCTTGTCTGGAGACAATACACATCTTTTTAGCCTGTCTTGATGCTCTCTCCACTCACATTGTTTCGTCTCTTAAAGACTTGATTAGTTGTAAGTATTTGCATTCCAACCATTATTCATGTAAATTGAGTCTGTGTCTTTATATGCTCTGTTTGTGAACAGAATTCCCACTCACCTGAAGAAGGGGCTTAGAGCTCCGAAAGCTTGTGTGGCTTTTGCTACCAAATAAACCTGTTGGACTTTAACCTGGTGTTGTTAAACTTCTTACTGCACACTTAACCAGTCCATTGATAACCTCCTACAGTCTATGGCTATCCTCCTCACTATTTAGTGTATCAGCATATCATGCATACTCGTGAAAACAAATGGTCTACAAATTAAATTGTGTCTTTGCGATTAACTTGATAGCAAGTGAGAAATACATGCCTTCAAATTCAAGACTGGTTAAAGATGACATGCAGCAGGAAAGGTAGTCTCCCCGATGAATTTGGAATGAGTAGGAGCTGCTTTCTTGTACACAGAGCTTCGTTGGACCAGGGAAGAGGAGGCTCAGCTGTTGCAATGAGTTGGATGGTGACTGTCCAGGGAAGTTCAGGCATGGCTGTCCAAGCGAGGGAGGTCAGGTTGTGGCACGCTAAGAAGGGTTGTAGGGGACAGAGGGAGGGAGCTGATGACACAGGGACTGTCAATCTTTACTGAAGGCAGCTCAAACATGATTGAGGGTAAATCAAAGTTGATTGGGGGCAGGTCAATGGTGAGGTTGAACAGTGAAGTCAACATCAAAGGTGGCTGAGGATGTCATGGTAGTCAGTCACTGACCTATGCAAGCTCCTGCAGGATACAGTCCTATGGAATGGAAGACAATCCTTTGACAGTAACCTTAAAAGTCACCACCGCCTTGAATTTCTATGCCACCTGATCGTTTCAGGGCTTCACAGGGGACGTGTGACATCTCTCAGTCAGCCACACACAGATATATAAGGGAGTTTCACCAATGCCAATAATAATGGGACCAAATGGCCAATGATAATGTGAGATTCATAGACATTGAGAACCAGACATCCATAGCTGGATTTCCACAGATACAAGGGGAAACTGATTGCACGTATGTGGCACTGAGAGCTTCCTGGGAACAGCCAGAGCATTCAAAAACTGAAAGAGATCTTATTCCATCAATGTGCTGCTGGTTTGTGAGAACTGAAAACAAATTCTGCAGGTGTGTTCTTGCTTTCCAGAAAGCTTTCTGTACATTTTTAGTCACAGTAAGAAGTCTCACATCACCAGGTTAAAGTCCAACAGGTTTATTTCGTATCAAAAGCCACTAGCTTTCAGAGCGCTGCCCCTTCGTCAGGTAAGTGGGAGTTTTATTCACAAACAGGGCATATAAAGACACAAACTCAATTTACAAAATAATGGTTGGAATGTGAGTCTTTACAGGTAATCAAGTCTTAAAGGTACAGACAATGTGAGTGGAGAGAGCGTTAAACACAGGTTAAAGAGATGTGTATTGTCTCAACCAGGACAGTTAGTGAGATTTTGCAAGCCCAGGCAAGTTGTGGGGGTTACAGATAATGTGACATGAACCCAAGATCCCGGTTGATGCCGTCCTCATGTGTGCGGAACTTGGCTATCAGTCTCTGCTCAGCGACTCTGCGTTGTCGTGTGTCATGATGGCTGCCTTGGAGAACGTTTACCCGAAGATCAGAGGCTGAATGCCTGTGACCGCTGAAGTGTTCCCCAACAGGAAGAGAACACTTTTGCCTGGTGATTGTCGAGCGGTGTTCATTCATCCGTTGTCGTAGCGTCCATCCACCATCCAGCAGGTACATGGTACACACTCTTGCAACTCGGCCAACATTGTCTACCTGATACGCTGCAGGAAAGGATGTCCCGAGGCATGGTACATTGGGGAGACTATGCAGACCTGTGAGACTTCTTACTGTGTTTACCCCAGTCCAACGCCGGCATCTCCACGTCATTTTTAGTCACGCACAGGTGTTTGCAATCCCTGCACAACCTCAGGGTTGGCTGCTGGGTGACAGGTGATAGCCTGGAAGACCTGGTTCATGATAGCTGTACAGAATCCATAAAGTTCAACAGAGAAGAGGTACAATGCTGCCCATGCCACAAGGACAGCAATAGGACAGACTAATTGGACAATTGAGTGGTTAGCACTGCTGCATCACAGCGTCAGGGACCCGAGTTCAATTCCAGCCTTGGGCCACTGTCTGTGGGAGTTTGCACATTCTCCCCATGTCTGCCTGTGTTTCCTCCGGGTGCTCCGGTTTCCCCTCTCAGTCCAAAGATATGGAAGTTCGATTGATTAGCCATGCTAAATTTCCCTTTTGTGTCAGGGAGACTAGAAGGATAAATATATGGGGTGAAGGGAATAGGGCCTGAGTGGGATTGTTCTTGGTGCAGGCTTGATGGACCAAATGGCCTACTTCTGCACTGTAGGAATTCTATGATTTTAAGATATGGTTCCCTGCTTGGACTGCTCAGGCAAAGTGCTGCAGTACGAGCCAAAGAGAGAGTATCTTGGATCATTGTGATCTGCTGAGCCCCCTAATACCTAGTGCAACAAAGAGATGAGGAACTGCCAGATGAGGAGATGAAGGAGCTGGGTTCATCCCCTGACAGACCTGTGAGATCCTCACTGCAGCCCAGTTTCAGTAAGAGTGAAGTCCCTGCAGGATCTCTTGATTTCGACCTCAATAACTCTTGCTGTGGGCATGCCACCATATCTGGTACGCTTCCATCAGACCAACCTACAGGCTCATGACTGTGATGCCTGGCACCTGTGAGGGAAAGGGCTTCAGGCTCTTGGCATGAACAAGTAACATACATGGTCTCATCAAAACAACACATACTTATGACTTGGAAGGAGATTACACATGACTCAGTCACACAAGCTCCAATCCCGACAAGGCCTGGCGAAGAACTATGCGTTCTCATGCAAAATATGTATTGCCTCAGCTGCAGAAAGTGCTGAGATAACAGCTTCTGAGAGGTGATAAGGGGGTGAGTGACATATTCTGTGTGACAGTGAGGTTACACTCCCCCAACCTAACAAAGGTTGACAAACATAGAAACCACCAAATGTCAAGTTCAGCTTTGCCACTACCTCCAAGGCTCAACAATAAATCGCATATGCATTATCCCCACATCAGTCATTAATTCCGAGCCTAAGACAGAGATGAGAATTTTTTTTTCTCTCAATGGGTTGTGAGTCTGTGGAATTCTCTTCCCCAAAAAGCAGGGGAGGCTGGGTTATTGAAATTATTCAATAAGTGGGAGATCTCCCACTCACCTGACAAAGGAGCAGCGCTCCGAAAGCTCGTGGCATTTGCTACCAAATAAACCTGTTGGACTTTAACCTGGTGTTGTTAGACTCCTTACTGTGCTTACCCCAGTCCAACGCCGGCATCTCCACATCAAAATTATTCAAGGCAGAGTTGGATAAATTTTTGATAGACAAGGAAATCAAGGGTTACGAGGGATATATGGCAAAGTGGAGTTGAGACGCAACCAGATTAGCCATTATCTTATTGAACGGTGGCCATGATGTGGAGGTGCTGGTGTTGGACAGGAGTGGACAAGGTGAGAGGTCACATAACACCTGGTTATAATCCAACAGGTTTATTTGAAATCACAAGCTTTCAGAGTGCTGCTCCTTCATCATGTGACCTCCCAACTCCACTTTGCCGTCTTATTGAATGGTGAAGCAGGGCTGAATGGCTTACTCCTGTTCCTAAGTCCTTTGTTTCCTGTAAGAGATTGAGAGTGGCTTGCAGTTCTGATGCAGAGTGAGCAACAACATTGTAGTCATCCCTAAACTGTAAAAAGGGTTGCCAAAAGCTAGGTATTGAAGGTGCTGGAAATTTGAAATAGGACCCTTTGAGCCTGCTCTGCCATTCAACAAACTCCACATTCATATCTCCATATTCCCTGAGTATTTAAAACCCACCCACACTTTGGTAAATCAGACCACAAGGCTGCGCTCCTGCTTATAGCAAAAATTGAAATGGGAGAATCCAGTAAAGAAAGTCGTGCAATGTTGGTCTGAGGAATCAGATGAACTCTTGCGTGACTGCTTTGAGTCAGTGGACTGGTCAATATTTAAAAACTCAGCGACCAACCTGAACAAGTACGTCACTACAGTAACTGACTTCATTAGTAAGTGTGTAGAAGACTGTGTGCCAAAGAAGCAAATCCGTGTGCTTCCCAACTGGAAACCATGGATGAACAGGGATATCCACTGCTTATTGAAGTCCAGGTCTGAGGCATTCAAGTCAGGTGACCCTGACCTATACACGAAATCTAGCTATGATCTACGGAGATCCATCAGAGACGCCAAAAGACAGTACCGGACCAAGCTAGAGTTCCAGGCTAGCACGCGGACTCCCACCGCCTATGGCAAGGTCTGCAAGACGTAACAGGCTACAAGATGAAGGCATGTAAAATCACCCACACCAATGCACCCCTCCCTGATGAGCTCAACACATTCTGTGCCCATTTTGAGCAAGAGATCAGCGAAAATACGCCCTCCAGCCCAGAAGCCTTGAACGAACCTGTATCCGAGGTCAGCAGATGTCAGAGCAGCCTTCTCAAAAGTCAACCCATGGAAAGTGACTGGACCAGATGGGGTACCCGGACAAGCACGCAGATCCTGCTTGGACCAGTTGGCGGGGGTATTCGCCGACATCTTTAACCTCTCTTTACACCAACCTGTCGTTCCTGTCTCCTTTAAGAAGATTACCATCATCCCGGTACCAAAGGAAAGCCAGGCAGCGTGTCTTAATGACTATCATCAGGTGGCTCTGACATCCATCATTATGAAGTGCTTCAAAAGTTTGGTCATGGCACGAATCAATTCCGGCCTCCCAAATTGCCTGGATCCACTACAGTTCGCCTACTACTCCAACAGGTCCACAGCAGACACCATCTCCCTGGCCCTACACTCAACCCTGGAACACCTAGATAACAAAGACAATGATGTCAGACTCCTATTTATTGACTACAGCTCAGTCTTCAACACCATTATTCCTACAAAACTCATCTCCAATGGCCTAGGGATCAGCTCCTCCTTCTGCGGCTGGACCCTAGACTTCCTAACTCACAGACTGCAATCAGTAAAGATAGGCAATAACACCTCCTCAACACCCGTGCCCCACAAGGCTGTGCCCTCAGCTCCTTATTATACTCCTTATACATCTATGACTCCAACTCGATTTTCAAGTTTGATGATGACACCACTGTAATGGGTCGGATCTCAAACAATGATGAGACGGAGTTCAGGAATGAGATAGAGAATCTGGTGAACTGGTGCAACGACAATAATCTCTCCGCCAATGTCAACAAAACAAAGGAGATAGTCATCAACTTCAGGAAGTGCAGTGGAGAACATGCGCTTGTCCACATCAACGGGGACGAAGTGGAAATGGTCGAGAGCTTCAAGTTCTTAGGTGTCCAGATTACCAACAACCTCTCCTGGTCCCTCCATGCTGATGCTATGGTTAAGAAAACCCACCAACACCTTTCTCAGGAGGCTAAGGAAATTTGGCATGTCCGCTACGACTCTCACCAACTTTTACAGATGCAACATAGAAAGCATTCTTTCTGGTTGTATCACAGCTTGCTATGGCTCCTGTTCTGTCCAAGACCGCAAAAAACTACAAAGGGTCATGAACGAAGCCCAGTCCATCACGCAAACCGGCCTCCCATCCGTTGATTCTGTCTATACTTCCTGCTTCCTCAGAAAAGCAGTCAGCAGAATCAAGGACCTCACGTACCCTGGACATACTCTTTTCCATCTTCTTCCGTCAGGAAAACGATACAAAAGTCTGAGGACATGTACCAACCGACTCAAGAACAGCTTCTTCCCTTCTGCCATCAGACGTTTGAATGGACTTATCTTGTATTAAGTTTATCTTTCTCTACACCCTAGCTATGACTGTAACACTATATTCTACACTGTCTCCTTTCCTTCTCAATGTACACTGTGCTTTGTATAGCACGCAAGAAACAATACTTTTCATTGTATACTAATACATTGACAATAAATCAAATCAAATCTATTGACCTCTGTCTTGAATGTACCCAACAATTTCAGTATTCACAACTGTCTAGGCTGGGGTACCGAATTCCAAAAATTGATAACTCACTAAGTGAAGAAATTTCTCCTTGTCTCAGTCCTAAATGATTGACCTCTTATCCTGTGAACCTGATCCCCCATCTTCTAGATTCCCCAGCCAGGGGAAATAACCTCTCAGTTTCTCCCCTTCAAGCTGTCAAGCCTCTTCAGAATTTTTATATGTTTCAATGAGAACACCTCAAATTATGGGAGGTCTTATGGCACAGTGGTAGCATTCCTGTTCTGGATTCGGGTCCCTACCCAGGATTTGATGGCCAAGGAAGGTGTGTTCATAATGTGACCGAACAGATTGAATATCAACCTGGAAAATCCTTCCAACACATGACAGTGGCAGACGGTAAGAGCAGGAGAGATTCTTGGTCAGGCATACTTGATGTGGAGTAATGCCTCTCGAGCTATACGCCTCTATCGGCAGACTGGAGACTGGTTTCAGATAAAAATGGAAGTCTGCTTTGTGTACCTGTAGGTGCATGAAGAGAAACAAAATAAAACATCTAATTATTCTAAAGTCCATGGGATATAGACATAGACATATAGGCCTAGTCTACTGAATCTCTCATGACAATCTCTTCATTCCATAAACCTTTGTTGTACTGCCTCCCTCCTGAAATATGGAACCCACAACGGCACAGTTTTCCACCTGAAACATTCACCCCTTCCACCACTGACACACACAGTGGCAGTAGTGTATACTACCTACAAGATGCATTTCAGTAAGCTCACCAAGGCTCCTTCGACAGCACTTTTCAAACCTGTGAGTGATTTATACCACCTGGAAGGACAAAGGCAGTAGATGCATGGGCATATCTCCACCTGCAAGTTACACTCCAACCACTCACCATCCAGAGTTGGAACAATATCTCTGCTTGTTCACTCAGTTGGGTGGATTAGCCATGGTAAATGCATGGGGTTACAGGGATAGGACCGAGGGAAGAGCTTGGGTGGAGAGTCAGTGCAGACTCGATGGGTTGGATGGCCTCTTTCTGTACTGTAGGAATTCTATGATTCTCACTGGGACAAAATCCTGGAATTCTCTCCCTAACAGCACATGGACTGCAGCAGTTCAGGAAGACAGCTCACCACCACCTTCTCAAGTGGGTAATTAGGGATGGGCAATAAATGCTGGCCTTGCCGGAGACACCCGCATCCTATGAAACGATATTGAATTTGATGATCAGCTGTGATCATAACGAATGGCGGAGCGAGCTCAAAGGGCCGAATGGCCTACTCCTGCTTGTAGTTTCTATGAAACAATAATTAAAAAGATGGGGTCTCACCGAACCCTGTAGAATGGTAATTATGGGTGGCACAGTGGTTAGCACTGCTGCGTCACAGCGCCAGGGACCCAGGTTCAATTCCAGCCTCGGGTCACTGTCTGTGTGGAGTTTGCACATTCTCACTTTGTATGGGTTTCCTCCAGGTGCTCCAGTTTCCTCCCACAGTGCAAAGATGTGCGGGTTACATTGATTGGCCATGGTAAATTGTCCCTTAGTGTCAGGGGGACCAGCTAGGGTAAATATGTGGAGTTACAGGGATAGGACCTGAGTGGGATTGTGGTCGGTGCAGACTCGATGAGCTGAATGGCCTTCACTGCACTGTAGGGATTCTATGATATCTAGAGAGAGAAAGAACATGAAGGTTATATAGTACCTGTGCTTTCAATGGAAAGAAAGCCGATCACTCGGCTTTATTCACTCATTTCTGTGAGCAGGGATGTGTAGACAACGCTGAAGTAGAAAGCTGCAGCATTGACAGCCACACAATCTGCCGCCAAAGGGACTCGAACCACTGGAGCTGAGATTCTAATAACCAGACGCGCTAACCGCTATACCACCCTCTTGGCCTTTTGGCTAAGATCAAGTGTAGTATGGACAGGCTGCACTTGGTTGAGGTCATTGGGTTACATTTAAGCTTCATTTGAAGCAATTTTTAAGAGCGGCATCTCGGCCTTTTGGCTAAGATGCAAATGAGATCAAGCCTTGGAGGAGGTGAGTCTGCACCTACTCCAATCAGCTTGGCTCATGTAGATCAGGCCCAAGACAGGTGTGGAGGCCCTGTCTTGTCAGCTTGGATCGGAAATGTCTCAACTTGTTGAGACTCTGAATTGGACTTGATTTGATTGAATTGGAAAAGTATAAAAAATATAGTACCTGTGTTTCTTGCACTCTATCTCCAGGGGAGTTTTAACAACACCAGATTAAAGTCCAACAGGTTTATTTGGTAGCCAATACCATTAGCTTTTGGAATGCTGCTCCTTCGTCAGATGGAGTGGAAAGGAGCAGTGCTCCGAAAGCTAATGGTATTTGCTACCAAATAAACCTGTTGGATTTTAACCTGGTGTTGTTAAAACTCTTACTGTGTTCACCCCAGTCCAACGCCGGCATCTCCATATCATGATCTCCAGGGGGTGGCCAGGCGGTTTCTATGGTCATGATGTGGAGCTGCCGGCGTTGGCCTGGGGTAAGCACAGTAAGAAGTCTCACAACACCAGGTTAAAGTCCAACAGGTTTATTTGGTAGCAAATACCATAAGCTTTCGGAGCACAGCTCCTTCATCAGATGGAGTGGATATCTGTTCTCCAACAGTGCACAGACACAGAAATCAAGTTACAGAATACTAATTAGAATGCAAATCTCTACAGCCAGCCAGGTCTTAAAGGTACAGATAATGTGGGTGGAGGGAGCATTCAACACAGGTTAAAGAGATGTGTATTGTCTCCAGACAGAACAGCTAGTGAGATTCTACAAGCCCAGGAGGCAAGCTGTGGGGGTTACTGATAATGTGACATAAATCCAACATCCCGGTTTAGGCCGTCCTCATGTGTGCGGAACTTGGCTATCAGTTTCTGCTCAGCGATTCTGCGCTGTCATGTGTCGTGAAGGCCGCCTTGGAGAACGCTTACCTGAAGATCCAAGGTTGAATGCCCGTGACTGCTGAAGTGCTCCCCCACAGGAGATGGGGGGGATTCTACAAGCCTCCTGGGCTTGTAGAATCTACAAGCCTCCTGGGCTTGTAGAATCTCACTAGCTGTTCTGTCTGGAGACAATACACATCTCTTTAACCTGTGTTGAATGCTCCCTCCACCCACATTGCCTGTACCTTTAAGACCTGGCTGGCTGTAGAGATTTGCATTCTAATTAGTATTCTGTAACTTGATTTCTGTGTCTGTGCACTGTTTGAGAACAGAGACCACTCCATCTGACGAAGGAGCTGTGCTCCGAAAGCTTATGGTAGTTCTTTCGATACCAATCAAGTAAACAAACTCAAATTAACTTAGGGACAAAGTAAAAGGGGCAGCTCCCCAAAAGGAAGGGGGGAACAGCCCGAACCAAAAACAAAGTCGAAAGGAAACTTAAAACATCAAACCAAAAGGTGATTATCGGGGTCGATAATACACCCCAGCCCCTGCGGCGCCCAGCGGTCGCGGAAGGCATCAACCGCGCCCGTGGACCGAAAGCTTATGGTATTTGCTACCAAATAAACCTGTTGAACTTTAACCTGGTGTTGTGAGACTTCTTACGGTTTCTATGGTGACAGTGGAACCCGCCGACGGATCCCAGCATCCATCACTCCGGGAGGGGGCGGGGCTTAGCCTTAAAGGCGAAATCTCGCGATAATTCCCCCCTTTCCTCGGCCGCTCTTTCCTCAGGTCGGTGCTGCTTTCCCGGGGCTCCGCGCACTTGTCTCCATTTACCCTGCAAATCCGCTCCATATGGACGGACGAGCGGCGGGTAGCGGGCGCTGGGGGTGAGATGTCTCGGATTCGAGTAGTGGTGCGGCCGGATGGCGGCCGTGAGAGGGGCAATCCGGGAGGGGACATGTCAGCTCGGCGGAGAAGGTGTGGGAGCGGACTGAGTCTGCGCACTACGGCCCGGACTGGAGGTGGGCCACGCGGATGGGGGTCTTGCGCTCCAGGGCTGCGTTCCATTCTGCACGCCCGGCAAAGCTGTGCTGTCGCTGGCCCAGTGTGCAGCCGGGCTCGCGGTCCCGGGCCGCGTTCCAGTCTGCAGCCGGGCTCGCGGTCCCGGGCCGCGTTCCATTCTGCATGGCCCAGATCGAAGCGCCTGTCGTTCTCTAATGTTGAAGCTGTCCCTGGCACATCCGCTGCCAGTGCGCGGAGTTTCTTCTTGTCCAGCGCATAGTTTTAAAACAGTGCCTAATGGCTAACTTTCTCTCTCAATTCAGAGACTGGCCATGTTCAGCAGCAGCGCCAAAATCGTAAAGCCTAATGGCGAAAAGCCGGACGAATTCGAGTCTGGCATTTCCCAGGTAAGTCAGTTCCGTTTGCAAGATCTCTGCTTAAGTGTTCTGGCGCATACGAAAGTGAAATTTCTAGTTTAAGTACTCAGCCTTGTATTGGACATGTGCTCGGAGCATAGGGCCATAACAGCACTTGAGGCTATCCGGCCCATAACTAGAGCGATCCAGTCAGGCCTATTGCCACGCTCAATCCCCAAAACTCAGTAATTGCGCACCCAGATATCTCTCCTTAAAAATAGGTCAACCACACTGATCAGTGAGTTCCAAATCATCATGACGTGTTTTAAAAATGTTCCTCCGCGTCGTGCATTTTTTTTTCATGCTCCTAAGTAACTTTACCGGAGGCAGTTCATGTCCAAAAGCAGCAAGACCTGGGTAAAAGCCAGTCTTGGGTTGACCAGTGGCAAGTAGCCTTTGTGCAGTGCAGTGTCATCCAATGACCAGCTCCAATAAGACTGAATCCCGCTATCACCACATGACATGATGTGGAGACGCTGGCATTGGACTGGGTGTTGGGCACAGTAAGAAGTCTCTCAACACCAGATTAAAGTCCAACTATTTTATTTGGAATCAAAGGCTTTCGGAGCGCTGTTTCTTCATCAGGTGAGTGGAGCAGTGCTCCGAAAGCTCGTGATTACAAATAAACTTGTTGGACTTTAACCTGGTGTTGTGAGACTTCTTATTATGCCCACCACATGACATGACATTCAATGGTGTTGGCATCGCTGAATCTCCACTATCAACATCATGGAGGTTATGACTGACCAGAAACTTTAGTGGATTTGCCATATAAATGTTGTGGCTACAAGAACAGGCCAGAGGCTAGGAATTCTGCAGCAAGTAACTTGCTTCCTGACACCGCCCCCCCCCAAGACTGTCCACCAGCATTTTCTTTCATGCATGGGTGTGGGTGTTGCCGGCTGGGCAGGCATTTATTGCCCACCTGTAATTACTCTTAAGTTGGTGGCTTGCTGGGCCACTTCAGAAGCCATCACTGGGGATCTGGAGTCACACGTAGGGAGGGCAAAGATGGCCAATTTCAATCTTGAAGGATAATGAACCAGATAGATTTTTATGACCATTAACAATCATTTCTTACAAGGCACAAGTTAGAAGTGATGGAATACTCCATTTGCCTGGATGAGTGCAGCTCCAACAACACTTGAAACTCTGCACCATCTAAGATAAAGCAGCCCACTTGATTGGCACCTCTTCCACAAGCATTCATTCCCCCCCAGTACCGATGCACAGTGACAGCAGTGTGTACCACCTACAAGCTGCACTGCAGAATCTCACCAAGGCAGCACCTTAAAGTCCATGACCATGAACTACCATCTCCAAGAACAAGAGCAGAAGTGTAAGGGAACACCTCCCCTCACCCCCCCCCCCCCCCCCCCTTTTAGATATTCTCCTTCAAATCACTTGCCATCCTGACTTGAAAATATAGTGTTGTAGCTTCACTGTTGCTGGGCTGTGATCCTGCAACCTTTTAGTAACAGCACTGTGGGTGTACATGCACCATGTGGACTGCAGCATTTTGAGAGCACCTCACCACCACCTTCCCAAGGGCAATTAGGGGTGGACAATCAATGCTGGGCTACCGGTGATGTCCACGTATCATAAATAAATTAACAAAATGTGCATATTTTGTTTTTGCTACTTTGTCAATCTTGTATACCTACCAAAATCTCTCCTCCGTCTTTGCTCCATGTAGTCTGTCCTCAAGGCTATGATTTTTAAGACTTTTATTTCTCTTTTGGAATTGCATGATGTAGGTTATTGGTTGATTGTTAACTGCTTCAACTTGTATTATAGGCTCTTCTGGAGTTAGAAATGAACTCTGACCTGAAGGCTCAGTTGCGGGAGCTGAACATTACAGCTGCTAAGGTGGGTTTTCTAAGATTGTTTTGACATCTATTTCTTGTGCTGGGTGAGGAGAGAACAGAATATTTTAATAAGTTCATGCCCTAGGCCCAGCCATCTTCAGCTGCCTCATCAATGACCTGCCTTCCAGTAGAACGTCCAAAATGGGGATGTTCTCTGATAATTGCACAAATTCAGCACCATTTGCGATAAGGTTGAAGATATTGAAGCAGTCCATATCCAAATGCAGCAAGAGGTAGTCTTGGGTTGATGAGTGGCAGGCAATGACCATCAGGAGAGAATCTAACCACCTCCCCATGGCATTACCATAAAATCCTTACAGTGAAATAGGCCATTCAGGTCTGCACTGACTCTCGCATTTACCATGGCCAATCCACCCTAACCTGCACATCTTTGGACTGTGGGAAGAAGCCAGAACACCTGGAGAAAACCCACACAGACACAAGGAGAATGCAAACTGCGCACAGTCACCCAAGGCCAGAATCTAACCTGGGTCCCTGCTGCTGTGAGGCAGCAGTGCTAACCATTCTGCCAAACATCAATCAATCCACCACTACCAACGTCCTAGGGGTTACTATTGACCAAAGTGACATGGAATACCCAGAGCAGGTTAGAGGTTCAGAATTCTGCAGTGAATAGCTCGCCTGACAATCCAAAGCACGTCCACCATCTACAAGGCATTAGTCAGGTGTGTGATGGAATACTGTCGTCTTGCCTGGATGAATGCAGCTCCAACAACACTCAAGAAGCTTGACACTATCCAGGTCAAAGCAGCCTGATTGTTTGGCACTCTCTCCACCACTGACACAATGTGTACCATCACAAGATGCACTGCAGGAACTCTCCAAAAGATCCTTCCAAATCCATGACCCACTGCCAAGGGCAGTATCGTGAAAGACAAGGGCAGCGGGCACATGGGAACAGCACCACCTGGAAGTTCCCCTCCAAGCCTTCACTGTTGCTGGGTCAAAATCCTGGAAACCCCCCACTCTTATCTAAGCACTATGTATGGATGGACCACGGTGGTTCAAGAAAGCAACTTGCCACCATTAGCTCAAGGGCATTTAGTGATGGGCAGTTAATAGCCTCGCCAGCGATGCTATCATTCTATGAATGACTGGGGGGAAAATGCAAATAATTTGAGGCATTTTTTGAAATCCTGAGTCATAGGAAGCCATTCAGTGCATTGTATCTAAGCCACGTTATTAATCACAGCGAGTCAAAGATAATCTCAATAATCATTTTAAAATGTACACTGGTCATTTGCAGACTGAGTTTTCAAAGACATCTTCAAGGCTCTTGCTCTGTATCATTGTGAATTAAATGGGTCTTGTTTGCAAGTAGAATGCTTACTGGCAATCCTTTAGACCCCAGCCCTTATCTTGGAAAAAAGCAGTTTAAAGCAGCATTGTTTAACATCTGACCTCCCCAACACGTCAGGGACATTGGAGACTATTGGTTTTTGCACTGTTAGAACACAGGTTTCTACCATTGTCTAAAAGTATAAACATCTTTCACCTTCCCAGTAAAACAATCTTGTCCTCCTTTAAAAGTTCCAACAATCAAACCACCCAGGCCTGATGTCAGGAAGAAAGGTCACAAGACCTCTTCATTTTGCTTCACGTTAAAGACGTGGTCCCAAAAGATGACAATTTCTTCAATCTCATTTGTAATATCATCTTGTTTCATTTTTAAGAGTAAATCAGCCAGACTGGGTGTTGAAACTATTGCTGCCTGTTCATAGTACATTCGTAACCTAGGATTGTACTTGTGCACAAGAATGCAGCAGTCGAGCTGAATTTGTCCTAGTAGTTGCCTAGTGGTTTGCAGCTGTTTTTTGTTTTCATTCCCTCTTTCCTGAGGATTACACTCCCTCGTGAGGGTATGGTTCTACAATTGTGATTGTCCTTATCTTGCAAATAGCCATTGTCTGGGTTTGGAGTGACTGCTGACTGATCAACAGGACTTGGGTCCAGTGTTTATTATTGTTTTTTCTATTGAGATTTAAATCGTCAAGAGCGAGCTCACTGGACTTTTCAATACTGATGTTGTTGTAATTTTGTTATTGCAGTGGTCAAAACAAAGCTGAGGGGCAACTTAATAAGTGTTTAACATTATGAACAGGTTTGATCGCATAGGTACAGAGATTGTTTCCACTTGTAGGGAAGAAGCTAACGACAGGCCATCAATATTAGATAGTCACCAAGGAATCCAATAGGGGATTAAGATAACCAGACTTCTTCACCCCAAGAGTTGTAAGAATGTGGAATTTTGAAGCAAACAGTAAAGATATGTTCAAGTGGAAACCAGACAAGCACATGAGGGAGAAGGGAGTAGATGGTTATTACAGTTGATTTAGATGAGAGAGGATGTAAGGAGTCTTGAATAGAGCATAAGCACCTCCATGGACTGTTGCTTGGGCCGAGTGGCCTGTGTCTGTACCATATTAGGCAGTTCAAGTTTCTGTCATCAGGTATTCTGGTGCATTTGGTGAGATTTCCCCCCTTTCTGGAACACTATCCCAAGCATCTTCTGACAAACATGAGAAACTATCCGACGACAAATTAGCAAGAGATTGAGACAATTCGATTCCCATCTCTACCATACCAGAAATTAAATGGGGGATCTTCCACCTGAGGTATTGTTGAAATGTAGCAAGTTGGCTTGCTGGACCAAAGGCAGCGTGCAACTGCTGTTCAAATAGAATTCTGACTTTTACAAAGGGTTCCAGCATCAAACTGGTGCAGGAATACTTTGCAGCAAACATCTTGTTTTATATCCTGGTTACTATATTAATAGTTTGCTTTGTTGGGCCTGTGGATATAGTGGTTATCTTGATCGAGTCCTCAAATGGTTTCTGTTCTTAGCTTAATAACTTTTCAGCTCTTTTTCATACTGGCCGACATGAATCTAGATACTGAGCTTAAATTTGATGTGAATCAATTCTTCCTTATAATTGGAACTGAAAGAGATTTACTCCCTTAACATCACTGGAGACCAGTGGCAGCAAATGGTACAGGTACTTGGTATCCTGACAGCAGTTATTGTGCCTTCATTTTGCAGCAGTCTGATGTTTCAAATGCAGCAGCTGGCACATCACTACACATCACCCACATTGTCTGTACCTTTAAGACCTGGCTGGCTGTAGGATTCGCATTCTAATCAGTATTCTGCAACTTGATTTTGTGTCTCTGTGCACTGTTTGAGAGCACATTTCCACTCCATCTGACGAAGGAGCAGTGCTCCGAAAGCTTATGGTATTTGCTACCAAATAAACCTGTTGGACTTTAACCTGGTGTTGTGAGACTTCTTACTGACATCACTACAAACCAGAGTGGCTACTAGGCCACGAGCTAGCCACTGACCATATGGCTGGGTGCATGTGAATGTGCAGCATGCATACTGCAAAAGCCATGATGTTACACAAAGTATGATACAGCGTTCCATTGACTTGGTTAAAAGGTGCTTCTGCTGTTTGGAGGTAGCACCTGTCAGAGCAGATGACAAGATTTGTGGTCATTGACTGTATGCTGCAGAGCTTTGTCATCATGAGCAGATGACCCTTGCAACCAGCTATATGGCGAGCAGGCCGAGGAAAGGAGGAGGGAAATCTGTTTTTGTTAGAACCCAGAGTGATGCGATTCAATTACAGCGCTTAATCCTCCATGCATCCACAGTTCGATGTCTTGCCTCTGTCTTCTCAACATCACATCTGCTTGGTTGCTGCAAAACAAAAGTGCGCATAAAATAAATATTTCATACAATTTTTATAAATGAAATCTACCTGTAAAGTTAAGTGTGCCTGTGAGCATTATGTAATCTGTTGGATAATGTGGCTGACATGGTTGCGATGTGTGAAAGTTACGCGATGTGGGTATGAGCTTTACAGCAGTGCAAATTAAATGTGTACTAATTGATGGAGATTGGTAGGGGGACAACTTGAGAAATGCCTGAGGCTAATGGTGCAGTTCGCAGGATGTCATTTGGAGATTCATTCACTGACCATTATAGATCATGTGAGGTCATTGACTTACTTTTGGCACTGTATCTGAGCCCTTGCCTTTGATCAGCATTTTTAAATGTTGATTCCCTTTTAAACGGCAGGCTAGCTTTAACTGGTGCCAGCCTCTTATTCACTAGCTGGACATTGAAACCATGAAGTGACTGGTGTTGCAATCCATAAGCATTGTGATCCCCATACCCGTTTGTTTATTGGATTTGGTTCCAGACTGATTTAGACTGTTGCTGTGAAATTTTTGGACATGCCAAAGTTAGTTAATCTTTGTGAAATGGCTGGGGATGCTTCACTATATTTAAAGGTGCCTTGTATTATCTGTTGAATTGAAAGAATGAGCGTTGTATAATTTGACAAATTTCCAATCTTTTTTCAAAATGTGCACAGTTCTAGGGGAAATCGATGTTCTCCTTTAAGGGGCTGTGGGTGCTGTCAGTTTGTTCTTTGGATTTTACTGTATTCAGTTTAAAATTTTGAGTAGATAATTTTTTTAATGGCTGTCTTGTTAATAGGAAATTGAAGTTGGCAGTGGCAGAAAAGCAATCATTATCTTTGTGCCAGTACCCCAACTGAAGTCTTTTCAGAAGATCCAGGTGCGGCTTGTGCGAGAACTTGAAAAGAAATTCAGTGGTAAACACGTTGTCTTCATCGCACAGGTAAAATCAAATTTTGGAATTTGCTGTGAAATTTGGCCTCGAGTTCCATCTTGGCTGCATGAACTTATTAAAATAAATGCCTTTTTTTCTACAGAGGAGAATTTTGCCCAAACCAACCAGAAAAAGTAGAAACAAGAACAAGCAGAAGCGTCCCAGAAGGTAAATATCCCTTTATAACTAAATGTTTGTACATGCAGTAAAATGTACTGCAGAAATGATTTGGCACACCATTTGGTTTCATATTACAGATTGCTGGGGAAAGTTACCAGGAACAGCAGTAGACCACAGGTGTAGCCTGTTTCCCAAAAGATGTGTGGTATAGATGGATATAGTAGGATAAGTTAGATTAGGGCATTGCATTGACTTGCTAAGACTGCTGGATGCATATTTGGTTCATAGAACACATTGATATAGATTGAAACTATGTACCTACAGAACATTGTATAAATTCAGAGATTTAGTTTAGAAGCCATGATTTGACTTGCGAAGAAAATAGGATTAATTGGGCAGCTTGCTCGACAGTCACTACAAACACAATGGGTTAAACAAGACAAAACAAGTGTGATGTTTAATGAGTTTAATTATAGTTGCAGGGGAAGAATATCTCGGATAAATTGTAAAGAATAATACAAGTCTTGATGATTTGGAGTGTTTTAAAAAAGTAGCCAAAAGCTACCAAAAGTTGACTGGGGGGTGGGGGAGAAAAGAAAGCAGAGGAGTCAAGGATACAAAAGCAGATTGCAATAGCTTTTACAAGTTTATTTTTTTTTAAAGTAGCTAAAGTAAACATTTTTCTCTTAGAAAAGGCAGGCAAGTGAGGTTATTTTGGGTAATGGCAGAGACAGAACAAGTTGTGTGTTGTCTTCACAGTAGAAGGCATATGTTATCAGAGTTGGAGGGTCTTTAGTCTTGAGGGACTAAAATCCAACCAATCCCCAGCATTTGATGGCCTACATCTTTGGGATCTAAGAGCAGACTGCAGCGATAATGGGATTCTCTGGCTATGATTTTTCAATAGAAACCCCAGATTCTGCAACAGTCCGAGCAGATTGGAAGTTAGCAAATGTGATATGGCTCTTTAAGAATGGAGACAGAATGTGAACTGTACATGCCAGTTAGATAGACATCAGTCATCTTTTATGAAGGAAATCTTAATAATGCACTTGGAAAATCACAGTATGGTCAGACAAATTCAACAAGGCTTTATCAAAGTGAATGTGTTTGACAGATTTATTCATTTTGAGGATGCAACTAGTGGGGTAAGTGAAGGGAAGTCAGTAGACATTGTATAATTGGATTTCCGAAAGACATCTGATAAGGTGCCACACTAAAGATTAATAGGCAAGTTATGGGCTCGTTGAAGCAAAGAGTATGAAATAATGGGACATTCTCCAGTTGACAGGCTGTGACTAGTGAAGTGCTGTGAGGATCACTGGGATCTCTGCTATTTTTAGAATCATAGATGCCCTACAGTGCAGGCGGAGGCTATTTGGCCCATTGTGTCTGTGCCAACACTCTGACAGAGCATCCCACATAGGCCCTGTTCCCATGACCCCATGTGTTTACCCTGCTAATCCCCCTAGCCTACACATCTTGGATACTAAAAAGCAATCCACCTAACATGCACAGCTTTGGACTGTGGGAGGAAACTGGAGCACCCGGAGGAAACCCACGCAGACACGGGAAGAATTTTAATGACTTGGACACAGGCTAATATCCTATAAGTTTGATACCAAGCTAGGTGAAAATGTTGAGGAGGATGCAGACTTGCTATAATGATGCAGTGAGTGAGGGATAAAATGGCCGATGGCGTTAAATATGATATTCACTTTGGTTGTAAGAATAGAGAAGCCAAATATATTTTAAAAGGCATGAAATTGTAAATGTTGATGCTCGGAGACTTGGGTGTGTTTATACAAGAAACTTGGGGTACAGCAACCAATTAGGAAAGCAAATAGTGTTGGCGTTGTAAGGGGATTGGAGTGCAAGGGAAAAACTAGTCTTTCTGTGATCGTACACAGTGAGACCACATCTGGATTAGTGTGTGTAATTTTTGGTCTCTATATTTAAGGAAGGATCCACTTGCATTGGGGCCAATACAATGAAGGTTCGCTAGTTTAGTCCTTGGGATAAGAGAGGCTGGGTAAATTTTGCCTATACCCCTGTGGTTTATGTGCATGATGGGTGCTCTTGTTGAAAAATGCAAGATAATGAAGGACTTGAGGTAGGGTCAAAGTTTCCCCTGGTTGGGGAATCGAGAACACGGGCACAGTTTCAGTAAGGGGTCAATCATTTAGGGCGGAGTTGAGAAATTTCTTCTTTCAAAGGCTTCCAAATCGTTGGACTTCTCTACCCCAGAGCATTGATAAAGCTTAATCATTTGATTCATTTGAAGCTGAGATGCACATTTTTCGACTGGTTGCGGGTGAAGAGGAGGAAAGAGAAAGGGGTATGGGGATTAGGCAGGACAGGGGTTGAAGTCCATGGTCAGCCAATGATGGTGTTGAATGGCAGTCTCGAGCAACCTCTATTCTTATTCCTATTTCTTAGGTTCCTGAGTGCGAATGGCTATCTGTTAGCTTCCTGCAGCATGTATGCTCCAGAAAATTATGGCCAAACATTTAACTTAATCATGCAAGAGTCCTTTCCAGGCATTGTTCAGTGTTTTGAAGTATTCTTTGCAAACCTTTCAATTGTTTCTCCAGTATTCTGCACTCAGAAAAATACTGGAGACCAAATATTCAATTAGTCTTAAATATCCGAGAGAGTCTTTTGCAGCAGCGATTTCCAAATTTTTGTTTGGGAATCTTGCAAATCTAAAATTCTGTGTCAACAATCCCAAAAAAAGCATTTGGAGGAGGTCTTATTTAACCTGCTGCAAAATGGTTGCATCAATAAAATTCAGAAAATGGAGACTGGAAGGGAGGCTGTGGACCCTCTCTGGTTCAGAAACTCTGTTTAAAGCTGTAGATTTTGGCTATTCGCTGTGCAATTTACCCCCCCCCCCCTCACTGGGAGTGCCCAAGAGATTTAAGATAGATGGTTTCAGTGGGTAATGGGTGCAGAATACTGGAGAAACAATCAGGATTAACTTGATATCAGAGCTTAACTTTAAATTGAATTTTTCATCAGATTTTGTATTTGTAACAAAGTCCAATTTTTCACTTTCAGCCGCACATTGACTGCTGTGCATGATGCTATTCTTGAAGACTTGGTTTTCCCTAGTGAAATTGTGGGCAAAAGAATTCGTGTGAAACTGGATGGTACAAGGCTCATCAAAGTTCATTTGGACAAGGCACAACAGAACAATGTAGAACACAAAGTGAGTTTCACGTAAACCCAGAAATGCAGACGTGTGCTGCTCCAATGCATTTGTACAGTTCGTCACTATTCATTATTTATGAGGGATTGCGTCCAATGATCCTCTGTTCTAATTTAAAGTTGTTTCGGGGAACTGTTTAGTTTCTACAAATATTGGAATCCATGTTTATTGCCACTTGATGCTTAAATTGAAACTTCCTAATGTGGATATCCAAAATCAAATGTATGTACTGTGTACAATTTGAGGCACTTGATGCTCTGTCATTAAACAGCTGATGACTTTTTAATATTGTGCATGAAATTCTAGAGGATTACAAGGAACTGTTGATCAGTTTGGTACTCTGCATGGATTTTTCCTTGGCATTGGTGGCTCCTTGGATGTTAATGTTCAACTTGCAGTATGACAGTTCAGTAGAATTACCTGTTGCCAAAGTTTTAACGTACTGCTGGCAATTGCCATACTATCAACAATTTTTAAAATTCATTTGTGGGATGTTATTAGCAAACCCATTCTTGGGGCCAGATCAGAGTCAACTCCATTGCTCTTAAGAGACTCTTGAATTGCATTGCCATGCATGTAATGTGGCCTGTATAATTCTAGTTTGGCTTCCCTGAAGGACATTGAACCAGATTAGCTTTTGAGAGACCAGACATCATTAATGATGTTAGCGTTGTTTAACTTTTTTTAAAAATCACCAAGTGTTTTGCTGGGTTTTGAATTCCACTGAATTATTAGTCCAGGCCTCTGGGTTACTAGCTCAGTGATGCAGCCACTATGCTATTTAGTAAATTGTCCTCCAAGTAGAGATAAACATTGAAGTTTCTTGTAGTCTGGAATATTATGGGGAAACTACAAATGAGCAGAACTATGACACCTTTATTCACACTCAGGTGGTGAGTTTTGTTAAATGTCTTAAATATTTGGAATCCTGAAAACTTTTATTGAATGCAGTGTTTTTGACTGAATTCCAAAGATTGAAGTCTAAAAATTATGGTGCACAGTGGACTTTTTTTTTCCTCCTCCACGCGCTACCCCTTGGTAACATCGTTTAAAAGTACTTGTTAGTTTCACATGTATGCTGATGTCATTCAGCTCTACATCTCAATTCCTCCATTGTTGCTAAACTGCCAGGCTGTTTACCTGTCGTCCAGTTTTGGATGAATAGACATTTTCTCCAGTTAAATGTTGGGAATACCAAAACCACAATTCCATTTCATAACTGCTGACTCAAATCCAGCTTCTTGGCTACTGAGAGTCTGAAACCAGACTGCTCACAGCCATAGTGTCATGTTAGACCCTGTGATGAGCTACTGACTACCTGTTTGCGGTTTCGGACACTGTTTCCATAACATCGCCTGATTCCATCTCTGCTCATTTGCTGTGGACACCAGCATCTGTACTTTATTAGCTCTGGTCTGACTGTGTATTCCTGGCTCGCATGCTGTATCTATCTCACCTGTGCTTGTGTACATTGGCTCTTGGTAGAGCAACACTTGATTATTTTCAAATTCCTCCGTGGCCGTAACTCTTTCTATCTCTAATCTCCTCCAGCCCCACAAAGCTCACATAATTCTGACCCCACAAGTCTGCCCAATTTTAATTGCTCCACCATTTGCTGTGTCTTAAAGCTACATATGCACTTTGGAAGTCGCTCCCTAAACCTCTGCCTCTTTCCTCCTATCAGATGCTCCTTAAAATCCACCCCTATGAACAAGCTATTGGCTATTTTCCCTAATCTCACTTAACATGATTTGGTGTCAAATCTCGCTTTCTAATGCTTCATGACATTCCTTGAGATTTTCTACTAAAGGCAAGGTGTTGTTTAAATACAAGTAGTTGTTACCTTGGTCTGCCCAGTGGGAAGAATCCCAGTGTCTGGGCCATCTCCGCCTAATGTGTGGAAACACCTCCAACTCTAGTCTGAGCTAGAGAAATCCACATATACAGAGTGACACTTCTCCCTTGTAGGGGCACACTCTACAGGTTGGCTGAGTCAAGGATAGAGTTTGAAGGTGTCCCACAGGTTAGTTATGCTTGAATCTCTCGGGTTGCAAGAAAAGATCAGTGGTTAACTGTTATCTCAGTCCAATGCCCATTAGTGTTTTTGTGTTATTGAACTAGGAAGGAGTTACGGTCTACCCCATCCAGGGTGCTATTAGTAAATTAGGTTGGCTGATATAATCCTCAAGTCCATAGTGCCTTGCTCAGGAATTTGATCGAATACTTGGTTCTGAACTTCTCCCTTTTTAATCCCAGGAGACTTTTGCCATGTTCTTTAAACAGCCCCCACCCCTCCAATCTTGCTCTACTCGGGTCAAGGAGGGTAAACTCTTAAATACATAGCTAACCACCCAACAGGCAGGAGGCATCTGTTTAAATCTGAGTGAAAAGCTACTAGAAATCTCTACCAAGATCAGTAATTCCCTAAAATGCCAAACATACCTTCAGTGCCACCTAACATTAGTAGCTTTGGGTACAGTAGTGCTGTTTTTGTATCCTGAAGCAATTTCCTTCAGCACTAAACTTGCATTTTGTTAACCATTTTAACTAGTTGATTTAGTTATCTGATGTATTTTTTTCTTTCTAGGTGGATACATTTTCTGCTGTCTACAAGAAACTAACTGGCAAAGATGTTGTATATGAATTCCCAGAGTTCCAACTGTAAATTGTTCAGAATGGCTTAAATAAAAAAAGTGGTCATATTTGCCTTTGTAATTTTTTTTAAGGTTGTGAAGATGTTTGGTTCCTCTTGTTAATTGAATTGATCTCTGTTCATTCTGGTTAGAAGAGGAACATTTCAGTGTTCATCTGATGCGGAGATGGTACTAAACAAAAACATAGTGACTGTGGCTCATGCAGTTAAGTTACTGGTTAATTTTGAACCCTGGGCAGTTGTTGGTGGGGTTTCGGTGATAATGCCGTTGAATATCAGGGCAAGTGTTAGTTTCTCTTGTTGGAGATGGTTGTTGCCTGCTGCTTGTGCAGCATGGGTGTTTCTCACCACTTCTCAGCCCAAGGCTGGATTTCGAAAGTAAGACCTTCAGTGTGGAGCTGAGTCTTTGTGAGATTGCAGATTTCAAAACCTCTTTTATATAAAGGACAGTTGCAAAATGAGCAAGGTATGAAAACTCTGCACTCTTGTCAGACCTAATGAACGTAGCTACTGTCTTTTTTGTTTAATCCCAAACAGGATGCTATTTACTAAGAAACATCGTATTGGACTTGGGAGCAATAATATTCCATTCGGCCCCTTGAGCCGACTCTGCCATTTAAATAAGGTCATGGCTGATTTGATAGTAATCTCAAATCTGCATCCCGCCTACCTCTAATAACGTATCAAGCCCTTGCTTATCAATATCCAACTCTGCTTTTAAAATATTCTGGCTTAGAAACACTCTGCTTTCACTGCTTTCTCAGTTCCAGAGATTCTCAATCCTCTGAGAAAATTAAATCGGTGACCCCTTATTCTTCAGTGACCTCTAGTTCTAGATTCTCTGAGGAAGCATCCTTTGTACACCCACGCTATCCAGGCCCCTCAGGATCTTTAAGTTTCAATCAAGTCTTCTCTTGCTCTTCTAAAGTCCAACAGATACAAGCCAAGCCTGTCCAACAAATCCTCATAAAGGCAACCCACCCATTCCAGGAATTAGTCAGGTAAACTTCTGAATTTCTTACAACACATCTTTATCCTTAAATATGGAGACCAATACTCCAGTTGTCTCTCGAGTACTCTATATAACTGAAGCATAATCTCCTTAATTATGTATTCCATTCCCCTCACAATAAATGGAAACATTCTATTATCATTCCAGATTACTTGCTGTACCTTCATACCGCACCTTCTATATTTTTATGCGGCTAGATATAGCACTTGAGGTGAATGGGATCAAAGGTTATGGGGAGAAAGCAGGTTTAGGCTATTGAGTTGGATGATCAGCCATGACTGATGAATGACGGAGCAGGCTCAAAGGGCCAAATGGCGGCCTCCTGCTCCTGTTTTCTCCTATATTGGCCTTTAGTGATTTATGCACTACGGCAATGCTGCTTTTTCCCCTTCCTGTCAAAATGGATAACTGTATCTTTTTGTGGTCTCCTTATGCCCTCTTCACAACTTCGTTTCCCACCTATATTTGTCATCAGCAAATTTGGCATCCATCTCTTCATCCAGGTCATTTATATAAATTGTAAACAGTTAACTGTTTCTCTCTTTGGATGCTGCCGGACCTATTGTGTTTTTTCCAGCTTTTTCTGCTTTTATTTTGGATCTCCAGCAACCACATATTTTTCTTTATTTTGATGCTGGTGTCTAGTCCGGTGATGTTTCTGCATTGGCCTTCGCTCTCAATTCCTAGATTCTAAGGGACAAGTGTTTTGTTGTTGGTACTAATGCAGACAGCACAAAGCTTCTCCAATTCCATGTGGGCACCTTCTGGTAGGTGGTTGTATCAAAGCATTTGGCAACTCTTTTAACTAAGAGTTGATTAATTTTGCTTTAGTCTTGTGAAAGTTGACTTTTGTATAATTTCTTTAGGTGTTGGAACTTAATTGTTCACATTTGAGTGGCCATTCTTCCTAATGAGGAGCAGGATTTGCCTAACAGCCCCTTGAACCTGCTCCATAATTTAATAAGATCATGGCTGATCTGATAGTAACCTCAAACTGCACCCAGCCTGTCACTCATTGCTCATCAATAACCTATCTATTTCTGCCTTAATATGCAAAGACTACTTCCACCAGGAAGAGTTACAAAGATCATAGAATCTCCAGTGAAGGAGGCGGCCATTTGGCCCATCTAGTCCATACCGACCCCTGACAGCATCTTACCCAGGTCTTATCTCTGTAACCCCATATATTTACCACACTAATTGTCTTCACCTATACATCTTGGGACACTAAAGGGCAATTTATCATTGCCAATCCACCTAACCCGCACATCTTTGGACTGTGGCAGGAAACCGGAGTACCTGGAGCAAACCCACACAGACATAGGGAGAACGTGCAAACTCCACATGGGCAGTGACCCAAGGCCAGAATTGAACCTGGGTCCCTGGTGTTGAGGCAGCAATGCTAACCACCGTGCCACCCCAAAGATATGTAACCCTTCAAGAAAGATATTTGGTCTCCATTTCAAATGCATGACCCCTTTTTAAACAAATGACCCCTAGTTCTAGATTCTCGCTGAAAAGGAAACATCCTCTCCATATCCACCTTGTCAAGACCCCTCAGGATTTTAAATATTTCAATCCAGTCTTCTAAACTCCAGCAGATACAAGCCTAGCCTGTCCAACCTTTCCTGATAAGACAACCCCACCCCATTCCAGATATTGATCTGGTAACCTTCTCTAACCTGCTTTCAACACATTTATGTTCTTAAATAAGGTGAACAATATTGTACTCTGATCCAAATGTGGTCTCACTGGTGCCCTGTACAGCCTAATCATAACCTCCCTACTATTATATTGAATTCCCTTTGCAATGAATTATAACATTAGCTTTCCTAATTACTTGTACTTGCATACTAGCTTATGATTCATGCACTAGGATACCAAGATCCCTCTGCACCGCAAGAGACCTGCAATCTCTTACCATTTAGGTCATATGCTTCCATTGTGTAGTTTATATGTTTGGGGAGAGATCGGGTTTGGTTCAACTGAACTGTTAGAAACTTAATGAAAATAGATGATGCTTATTTAGATAGGGTTCAGAACTCTTCAAATTGATCTGTGACCTTAGGACATGATTGTTATGTTGGAGTGCAGTATGAATCACTGAGTCGCAGTTCTGTTTGCTGTATTGCGTTGTGCCTCTGTTCTCACAATACCACCTTCCACACCAGTACTTTTTCCTTTCTGGATCCACTTTTGCTGTGGGGCTCTTGATCCTGCATTTTTAAACTTGCTCCTTCCCAGAACCACAATAAGGTTCCCTGTCCTCTGTCCATCCCTGTAAGAAGTCTCACAACACGAGGTTAAAGTCCAACAGGTTTACTTGGTAGCAAATACCATCATGGTATTTGCTACCAAATAAACCTGTTGGACTTTAACCTGGTGTCGTGAGACTTCTTACTGTGTTCACCCCAGTCCAACGCCGGCATCTCTACATTCTGTCCATCCCACCAGCCTCCACATTCAACAGTTTAGCCTCTGCCATCTCTAACTTGATGACGTTACTGAACCCATCTCCCTCTGCCAGTCAGTTTCAGCCTTCCAAAGGGGTTATTTGCTCAACACCCTACCCTGCTCTTACTGTGTGGGATGTAATATCTGCCCTTTCATCTCTATTGTCACTGCCCAGAGCCTCAGAGACCCCCTAATGAAATATATCACTGCCCACAGTTTGGTTTCTGCTATAGTGGGGACACCAAACTATGGGTGCTAGCTTTGCTGAACACCTCTGTTCGGTTTACAATGAGACCTTGAGCTTCCAGTCACTCATCACTAACTCTTTCCACCACCTCTTCTTCTCCTCCTCCTCTTCCCCGTCCCCGCCCCCCCCCACACACACATACACACACACACACACCTTGACCTATTCCATTTAAAGTTTGATGAACAGTATCTTGACTTCAAAACTTTGGATTAGGCACCTTCCAACCCTCACACTTAAAGTTCAATAATTTTCTTGGACAGCAAGTGCTAATAATTCTGTTATAGCCATCTACACCTCTAGATCTGCTTTTCGCTCTGGCAGGCAAGGGTGGTATTGTTTGCTGAAGAAACCTGGAAAACGCCAAACTCTCCAACACCACCTCCCAATGGCCCACAGCACCACATCTATCAAGGAGTCGTTTCCTTGTGGCTGACCTTTCTGCCGATCTTCCTGTTTTTCCTAACTCCCCTGCTTCTAATCTCTCTCCTCAAACCCACACTTTTGCTTCTAGCCCAAGTTCTATTGTTTCAGCCTGTTCTTCCCCAAAGGACTTACTTTTCTCCCCTTGTCTTTAATTTACAACTGCAGCTCTTCCTATACGCTGCTGCCCTAACTTTTTTGTGTTTCTTTTTACTATGGTCATTTAGCCCCTCTGCACCTCCATCAAAGGACAGCACGGAGGCTCAGTGGTTAGCACTGCTGCCTCACAGTGCCAGGGACCTGGGTTCAATCCCCGTCTTGGGTCACTCTGTGTGGAGTCTGCACATTCTCCCCGTGTCTGTGTGGGTTTCCTCCGGTATCCTCCCACAGTCCGAAAGACGTGCTGGTTAGGTGCATTAGTCATGCTAAATTCTCTGTGTACCTGAATAGGCGCCAGAGTGTGGTAACTGGAAGATTTTCACAGTAACTTCATTGCAGTGTTAATGTAAGCCTACTTGTGACAATAATACTTAAACTTTAAACTCTGAACAGCTTGTTGACTCTCTGCTTCTTAGTTGCCAGTCCCCATCTACCACAGCCCTCTTCCTCCTCTTCAATTGAACAACCTCTCCTTTAAACCATTACCTTACTTCAAAGAAAAGACATTGCTGTGGGAACTCACTATTTCTGTCTTTTCATGAGTTGCCAGATAGCGTGTTGCCTCCTGGGTGAAGCTCACTTGGGAGCTCAAGGGACAGCATAGCCTGCTTCCCACCCTATTATAGACCTTGCTGTTTTCTCTCCCTCTCCCCTCTTTTTTTTCTAACCATTTTCTGCCCTGTTTAAAACCCATTATTTCTCAACTCCCAATTCTGGCAGGGCAATTAAAGTTTTATGGTTTGAAGTATAGTTTAAAGTTTATTTATTAGTGTCACAAGTAGGCTTACATTAACACTACAGTGAAGTTACTGTGAAAATCCCCTAGTCGCCACACTCCAGTGCCTGTTGGGGTACACAGGGAGAATTTAGCATGGCCAATCCACCTGAGCAGCATGTCTTTCGGACTGTGGGAGGAAACCAGAGCACCCGGAGGAAACCAATGCAGACACGGGGAGAACGTACAGACTCTCCGGGAATCGAACCCTGGCACTGGGGCAACAGCGCTAGCCACTGCGTCGCCCCAATTGACCTCACTTCAGATGCTGTCTGACCTGAGAATTTCCAGCTTCAGCAGTATTTTGCATTTGTCTTGCGTTTTTCTTTCCCTTTTAAAAATGTTTTTCTTTCATCTCAAAAGACGAATGGTTTTTATGTCCAAAGATGTAGATTCACAAAAAGTGATCACTTTGCATAATATGAACCTGAAGATTTGGAAGTTTTTTTTTCTTGGCTCTGTTACTTTGGAAAAATCTCATCAGAATTCCAGGTTTAATTGCTTTCTAAGTTGATGCCAATAGTTGTTTGTGTTGTAGTCTAGCAGGCTGTGTGATAGTGTGCAGCAAAGTGACCCATGAAGACCAAAAGCTTTTACGTGGGCTCCAATAATTTTGCATGATGTAGCAACTTTAACTTAGGAAATATCCCAAGGCACAAGGTAGTCGGCAAGTGTGGCTGCCCAGGTGCTCTTGATATACACTCAAATTAACTGTTTTAGTACATATTTGAAAATGATGCTGTCAGATTGATCCTTGCTATTTTTATTATGATGTGAATGACAATGAACAGGCTGTTTTTACTCCCCATCTAGTGTGTGCCTGGAGTGACTGAGGTTGCAGCTTCCTCTTGAAGGATGTAAGCCAGGATTTTGCGACAATCTGACCTTCCCGTTTTTCAGGCAGCAGCACAAAAATTACCAGGATTTTTTAAAAAATACGTAAATTTCATAACTTTTATCGTGGGATTTGAACTCTAGTTCCTGAGCCCAGTACTATATAGTCACCAACTATAGCCCTTCACTGGCCAGAAGTGCCGACACTCCAAAGTATTAGAAAGTGGGACGGGGGAGAGAAGGGAAAGGATCTGTTTCCTTACTGTACAAATGCAATTAATTGAATCTCAATGTTTGAGAGTAGACTCTCCAGCCAGGCAGTGCTTCATTAGCATTGCTAGTGGTTCATTTTGCTCTCTCCTGATTTTGTGGATTCGGGTTGTTCAGAGTTTGGTAGAGCCCCCAAGCCCTATTGGTATTGCAAGCTCTCCAGAACCTTTCCCCCTTAGCCTTCCACCTCTTACCTTAAATCCAAGCCCCCTGGTTATTGACCCTTCCAGTAGTGAAAAGAGTGCCTTTCTGTCCACCCTATCTATGCCCCTCAATCTTATACACTTCTATCAGGTCCCCTCTAAGTCTTCGCTGCTCTAAGGAAAACAGCGCCAGCTTATCCAATCTTTCCTTCGAGCATGGACCCTCCAGCCCAGGCAGCATCCTGGTAAATCTCCTCTGCACCCTCTCCAATGCAATCACATCCTTCCCATATTATGGTCATGGGCACAATTAAATCAACCGTAATACAGCAGGTGGAGTAAAAATAAATGTTGGAAGTGAAACCTAGTAGCTGCTAAAAGACACAGTATAGGGAGGATGGAATGGTTCAACATTCTAATTCTCTGACGGCTGTCAAAGTATTTGTGCGGAATGAGGTGTTGTCAAAGCGCTCCCAACTTCCCTTTTCATGACACTCCACTGAAAAAGGATTATAAATCACTTAGAAAGGATGCACCCCAATGCTGTGGAGCTAGCAAAAAAAAATCTTCCCGGCATGTTTGGCACAAAATAGGAACAAAAATGTTTCCGAGATTGCTTCAAACTTTAGCTATAAATCTTATTTCTGAATCTTATTTAAATACACAATTATAATCAAGACAGATGAGAATTATTTTCTCCGAGTGTCCTTGGTCTGTGGCATTCTTTCCCCAGAAAGCAGTGGGGGATGCCAGGTGAGTAATCAACTGTGTGCAAATAGACAAATTGCACGAAGCTCTAAATAAGATAGAGACTAAATTTAACTTTAACTGCAAATAATTTGGAATTTCTGACACCAGTTGAAGGTTGGCAAAAAGAAAAATCTGACAGTTCTATGAAAAATTGGTGCTGTATTTAATGAAATCCTGAGCATGGGCTATTTAAAAGGATTGGTCATGGGATGTGAACAATGGTGATGAGGCCACATTTAGTGGCCATTCTTAATTGCCTTGAGACAGTGGTGGTGGGTCTTGGTTTTAAATTATTCAATCCCTGTGATGGCACTCCAGCGATTGTATTTGTTACTCGGGGGAAATTTGAAGTTGATGGTTTTTCTGCTCTTGTGCGCTTTGCTGCGAGATTGCACTTGGGAAGAGGTGCTGTGAACCATGGCTCGGTTGATAGCAATCTCACCAGAGCTGTGGGTTCACTTTCTGCTCCAGGACACATCAAAGCTGGCACTCCGCTGCAGTAGCAAGGTGTGCTGCACTGTCTGAAGTTGTGGTCTTTTGATTGACATTAACCGAGACTCTGGATATAAAAGATCCCATGAAAACTATTTGTAGAAAAGCAGGGAAGGTTTCCCTTGTGCCTCGACCAACATTTGTGCTTTGATCAACATCACAAAAACAGGCTATCCTATAGATCCTGGCATAATAATCATAGAACCCCTACAGTGCAGAAGAAGTCCATTCGACCCATCAAGTCTGCGCTGACTCACAGAATATCCCACCAGCTCCTATCTGCGTAACCCCATGCATTTAATCCCCCTAAATGACACCTACCCATATGTGAACAATATCAAATTATTTGTGGAAGATTGCTTTGTGCAAATTGACTGTCACGTTTTGGTATGTGTAGTGGACATGAAAGCTGCCATAGAATTATGAGTTGGATATTTGCCCCCACCCCCATCATGGTGTATTTTGCAGCGGCAGATGCAGCCTGCCATGGGCCAGCAGTGGGATCTTCCAGTCCAGCTGTCAACGGAGAACTGGTGGGGGGGGGGGGATTGCTGTCGGCGGGAACAGTTAGTAAATTGTGTCTTTCTCTCTTGGTCTTGGCAAACTGCTACAATGCATCTTTGAAAACTGCAGCTGCATTGCACTGCTTGGAGAGGGCATGCAGCATTAAATCAAGCAGCATGAAGACCAATCAAGTCAACGTGTGTCCTGGATAATGTTCAGTTTCTTGGGATTTTGTGCTGTCAGAGACGGCACTGGTTTTGAGGTTTATCAGTTTGATTTATCCATGCGAGTTGTCCATCACATTTCTGACTTGAGCTCTGTGGGTGGTGCAGATTCTGCAGTTAGTGTCGGGAGGGAAGCAGTTCAATGTCGAGTACCCAGCCTCTGCTCTACCCTGGTCCACGCCATGTTTCATGCTTATCTACCTAATGATATTCAGAGTGCCACCTACAATATTTCCCTTCTACACGCCTGCAGTTACCTGAGATGTTCCCCAAAGATCTATCCTTGGCTTCCTCCAATTTCTCATTTAGACGTTGTCATTTTTGAGAAGACATTTTTGAAAAGGAATGTCAAGATAAGGTGCATGTCCCATCGACAAAAATAGGGAGGGGGTAGCTATCTACAACAATAATGGGGAAAAGAAATACTACTTTGTTGATTTCTTTCAGAGACACCTTTGGTAAAAAAGCAAGTGATTTTCCCTCTATGCAAGAGTGCCCTCAGGTGGCCATTCTCAATAATGCATTATCAGTGCCACTTTGCAGACTTGGAGTTTATTTTCTGCATTCTCTGGCTGAGTGTGTAATGGTTTCTCTTTTGTTTCAACAGCTACCATTTTTAGAGCACTGGACCATTGCACTGCCCCTCAAAAATTCCCCGTTTGTTACCACACATTAGCAAAAGCATATGTAAATGAAGTGCTGCATCCCATCTGGTGAGAGGAGTTGCATAACTGAGCCTCCTGAGAATAAAACTGGAGTACAGCAGCAAAGCAAGTGTTGTGATTGGCAGGAGATCAGGCGGGAGACCGCTTTGGCAGACAAAATATCTGCGTTTGTTTGAAGCTGAGAGCAGGAGTTTATGGGCCCCAGGGGAACACTGTAACTGCATGAAAAACTATCTTGTAAATTTTAAACCTTTATTGTACAAAACAAATTTACATGCTTTATCAGGCTTTGTTTCTGGGTTTAACAATAGATTACTACATTTAACAATTCAAAATCAGTGATTCTTGATTCTTATTCACATTGTTGATTTGCTCCCATGATCTTCCTGACGAATCATTTCAGTCTAAGTTGTGCATTTTCAGTCATATGAAAGTAATGCCCGATACTGTCTAGAAATTTATTTCCTTTTGATCCTCTTTCTAGGCAAACACACAAGAATGTTCTCGTCAGTCAAGGTTCTTACTTGTGGCTCCGATCTGGTGACTTTTTGACTGCGTGATGACCTCAGTTCTTTCCCCACTTCTCCTGCATGTTATGATTCATTTTGTTCTAATATGGATATTATAGCCAATGCCAACTGTTGCCATGAAAGTAAAGTTTCCTAATGCAGCCCCTTTGAAGTTCCATCCCTTCTAGCTTTATTGGTTTGAGAAGAGGCCTAACTTCTTCAAAGTTAATTTTCAGCACCTGCTTTTGCTGTGCTAATATATATATATATTAATGGCACGGTGGCTCACTGGTTAGTACTGCTGCCTTACAGTGCCAGGGACCCGGGTTCAATTCCCGGGTTGAGTCGCTGTCTGTATGGAGTCTGCATGTTCTCCCCGTGTCTGTGTGGATTTTCTCTGGATGTTCCGGTTTCCTCCCATTGTCCCAAAGATGTGCTGGTTAGGTGCATTGGCCATGCTAAATTCACCCTCAGTGTACCCGAACAGACACTGGAGTGTGGCAATTAGGGGATTTTCACAGTAACTTCATTGCAGTGTTAATGTAAACCTACTTGTGACACTAGTAAATTAACTAAAAACTTTAAATTTAGTTGTATTTTTTATAAATGTAAAGAAATTACGCAACAAAACTGAAGATGATTAAAATATTAAAAATCCAAATTTGTTTTCCACATTTCAGACCACAAGATACAGTAAAATTCCTGTTATTTGGCATGTTCTGCACATGGATAGTACCGGTTAATCAAGATGTAAGATGAATTCCACCTTTTTCATCCAATCAAAGCTCTTGATATTGTCCAACCAATGAGTGGTTGGGTGATCTTGTGTTAATGAAGGTGTTGAGGTTGGTGGTAGGTGTGGGGAGGTGCATGAATTGAGTGAACGGTGTTGAGGGAACAGTGGGAGGCTGAGACCAGAGTGAGGTCAGGCCCCAACAAAGATAACTACCCAGGCGTTTCACAATTATTCACCATTGAGTGAGATTAGGGGAACGGTGAACTCAAATGAACACTCAGCAACAGGTGTCAATGCCAGCTTCTGAGGATTGAGAGACATCTCCAGTCAAAAGTTAAAGAGACACAGCAATTCCGGTTACTGAAGTGTGCTCGCCGGTGCAATGTGAGCTCACACAAATGCTTTAGGAAGATTTTAAATGGTTTAAAAAACAGGAGGTCGTTCAGCTCATTGTGTCTATGCCGATGCTCTGCCAGAACAATTCCCTTCCCTTTCCCTGTAGCCCAAAATATTCCTCTTCAGCTGCTTCTCCAAGTCCCTTTTGAAAGACACCAGTTAATTGTCTTCCACTCAAGTGGTGCATTCCAGACCCTTCCATCAATGATAACAATTTCTATTCACTTCATCTGACCCCCTTGTGTTTTTAAATACTTCAATCAAGTCTCCTCTCAATCTTCTCTTAATGGACAAGAGGCCCAGCTTCTTCAGCCTATTCACAAAACTTGAAGGCTCTCATCCATGGAACCATTCTCATAAATCTTTGCAACATCTTCTCTAAAGACTTTACATCAGCGCCATGGATGACCCACCGGTAGTAGCCGAAGTCACGAAAGCTGTTAGCCAGCTGTCTAGTGGCAAAGCCCCAGGGGCAGAGGCCATACCCGCAGAGATCTACAAAGCTGTTGGTCCTGTACTTATCGAGAAGCTCCCCGAGTTGTTCCAGCCCTTTTGGAAGCAAGGATCCGTTCCTCAGGAACTTGAAGATGCTTCCATCGTACACCTCTACAAGAGGAAGGGCAATCTGCAAGTATGTGACAACCATCGAGGAATCTCGCTGCTCTCCATCGCAGGCAAAACCCTCGCAAGAGTCCTGCTAAATCGTCTGGTCACTCATTTGGAGCTGGGCCTGCTTCCAGAGTCACAGTGTGGCTTCTGCAAAGGTCGTGGGACTATTGACATGATTTTTGCCGCGCACCAACTTCAGGAGAAGTGTCAGGAGCAGAATCGCGAGCTATACACAATCTTTGTTGACCTCGCGAAAGCCTTCGACACTGTCAGCCGACAAGGCCTGTGGAGGATCATGCCAAAGTTCGGCTGCCCCCCCAAATTCATTCAGATGGTACGCCAGTTCCATGATGGCATGATGGCCAGAGTACTGGACGGCGGAGAATCCTCTGAGGCATTCCCAGTTACCAATGGTGTCAAACAGGGCTGTGTGCTCGCACCCACACTGTTCAGCATGATGTTTACTGTCATGCTGAATGATGCCTTCCAGGACAGTGTTGCTGGAATCAGCCTTAAGTATAGAGTGGATGGGAAGCTCTTCAACCTGAAGAGACATCAAACTATTACCAAAGTGAAGGAGACTGTTCTGAGAGACTTCCTCTTTGCCGATGACTGCGCCCTGTATACTGGCTCAGAGCCAGAGATGCAAGTCGGTATGGACAAATTTTCCACGGCTTGTGACAACTTTGGACTCACCATCAACATTCAAAAGACCGAAGTCTTGCACCACCCTGCTCCTCATGCACCGCACACAGAACCCATAATCACAATCAAAGGGCAGAAACTACAGGCAGTGGACCAGTTCACTTATCTTGGCAGTACCCTCTCCCAAGTAGTGACTATTGATACAGAAGTTAACTGCAGAATAGCAAAGGCAAGTTCTGCTTTCGGTAGACTGCATTCCACTGTATGGGAATGTCGAGGAATCAGCCCAGCAACAAAACTGAAGGTCTACAGCACCGTGGTACTCACTACCCTCCTGTATGCCTGTGAAACGTGGACTGTGTATCGAAGGCATGCAAGACAGCTCAATCATTTCCACATGACTTGTCTTCGCAGAATATTACGCATCAGATGGCAGGACAAAGTACCAGACACTGAAGTTCTCTCTAGAGCAAGTCTACCATCAGTCCACACACTGCTGATGAGAGCACAGGCCCGGTGGGCAGGTCATGTCATCCGTATGCCGGACGAGCGCATACCCAAGCAGCTCCTTTTTGGGGAACTCTCTGTTGGAAGACGCTCGCATGGAGGGCAGAAGAAACGTTACAAAGACACGCTCAAGGCCTCCCTGCAGTTGCTTGACATCGGCACGACCATCTGGGAAACGCTGGCATAAAACCGCCCTACCTGGCGCTGCCTCAGCCACAAGGGCTGTCAAGCTTATGAAGCAAGATGCAATGCTGAAGCACAATTTAAGCGTGAGCTGCGCATGTCCAGAGCCACCAGCGCAACAACTACAGCGCCTACACAAGTTTGCCCAATATGTGCCAGGACATTCCGTGCCCGAATTGGCCTGATCAGTCATCTTCGGACACACCGCATCCAGCCTCATAATGACTAATGGTGTCGAGGTCCTCATCGACGATGATGGACGAACAACAACAACATCCTTCTTAAAGTCTACTGCCGAGAATTCGACCCATACTCTGGCTGAGGCTGAAACGGTATCTTTTAAAGGTTCATCATATTTCCTTGTATTTGTACTCTATGCCCCTATGGAAAAGTCCAGGATCCTATTTGCCTTTTTACCTCCTCCTCAATCTGCCTTGTCATTTTGGAAGATTGGTGCACGTGTACTCTTGGGTCTCTCTGTTACTGTGTTTCCCTTTAGAATTTTACCCTTTGATTTCCCCCTCTCCATTCCTCCTCCTCAAATGTATCATTTGACACTCCTTCACCTTAAATGTTATCTGCCATATACTCACCCATTCCACAAGTCTGTCTATGTCCCCTTGAAGTCTATAAGTATCCTCCCTCACAGTTCACATCACTTCCAAGTTTTGTGCCCTGTACTCCCAAATCTTGGTCATTGGTGTAAATCAGGAAAAGGAATGGTTTTTATACTGACTCCTGGAGAACAGCGGCACGGTGGCACAATGGTTAGCACTGCTGCTTCACAGTGCCAGGGGCCTGGGTTTGATTCCCGACTTGGGTCGTGAATGGCTGAGGTAATAGCAGATGCGCTAGTAGTAATTTATCAAAATTGGCTGGACTCTGGGGTAGTGCCGGCTGACTGGAAAACAGCTACTGTTACGCCGCTGTTTAAAAAAGGAAGTAGACAAAAGGCGGGTAACTACAGGCCGGTTAGCTTAACGTCCGTAGTTGGGAAGATGCTAGAGTCCATTATTAAAGAGGAAATAACAGAGCACCTGAATAAGAATGGTTCGATCAAGCAGACGCAGCATGGATTCATGAAGGGAAAGTCGTGTTTGACGAATCTACTGGATTTTTATGAAGATGTCACTAGTGTGGTTGACAGAGGGGAACCGGTGGATGTGGTGTTTTTAGATTTCCAGAAGGCGTTCGATAAGGTGCCTCACAAAAGGTTGCTGCAGAAGATTGGGGTACACGGAGTTAGGGGTAAGGTGTTGGCGTGGATTGGGGATTGGCTATCTAACAGAAAGCAGAGAGTTGGGATAAATGGGTGCTTTTCTGGTTGGCAGTTGGTGACCAGTGGCGTGCCGCAGGGATCGGTGCTGGGGCCTCAATTGTTTACCATTTACATAGATGATCTGGAGGAGGGGACTGAATCTAGGGTATTCAAGTTTGCTGATGACACGAAGGTGAGTGGGAAAGCGAATTGCATGGAGGATGCAGAAAGTCTGCAGAGAGATTTGGATAGGCTGAGCGAGTGGGCGAGGATCTGGCAGATGGAATATAACGTTAGCAAATGTGAGGTTATCCACTTTGGAAGAAATAATAGTAAATTGGAATATTATTTAAATGGAGAAAAATTACATCGTGCGACTGTGCAGAGGGACCTGGGGGTCCTTGTGCACGAATCGCAAAAACGTTAGGTCCTTGTTCAAAAAAGGGTATAAAGATACGCCCAACAACTACAGGCCAGTCAGTTTAACGTTGATCTTTGAAGCTTTTAGAAATGATAATCCAGGATAAAATTAACAGTCACTGAACGTGGACTAATTTGGGAAAGCCAGCAGACTTGTTAAGGGCAAATGATGATTAACAAACATTTTTGACGTGGTTAGCAAAGATAGTTGATAAGGATCATGCAGTTGATGTAGTTTACACAGAATTCCAAAAGGTTCTTGATAAAAGGTCACACAATAGGCTTGTCAGCAAGTTGAAATCCATGGAATAAAAGGTTTTGCAGGTGCACGGATACCAACTTGGCTTGGAAATAAAATAGTGGTAAAAGGTTGTTTCTCAGACTGGGGAAATACGTTTGATAGTGTTTAAAGTTTATTTATTCATCACAAGTAGGCTTACATTAACATTTCAATGAAGTTACCGTGAAAATCCCCTAGCCATCACACTCCGGCACCTGTTCGGGTACACTGAGGGAGAATTTAGCATGGCCAATACACTTAACCAGCACGTCTTTTGGACTGAGGGGGGAAACCGGAACACTCGGAAGATGCCAATGCACACACTGGGAGAACGTGCAGATTCCTCACAGACAGTGACCCAACATAAGAACATAAGAAATAGGAGCAGGAGTAGGCCATCTGGCCCTTCGAGCCTGCCCCGCCATTCAACAAGATCATGGCTGATCTGAAGCTAATCAGTTCCACTTACCCGCCTGCTCCCCATAACCCCTAATTCCCTTATCGATCAGAAAACTATCTACCCGTGATTTAAACATATTCAACGAGGAAGCCTCCACCACTTCAATGGGCAGAGAATTCCAGAGATTCACCACCCTCTGACACCACCCCTGTATTGAAGGAGGAATGGAAAATTTTGGCCAGTGCCTCTCCACTTTCCATTCTTTCTTCCCTCAGCATCCTCTGAGGAGATGGTCCTGGTCACTTATCAAATTAAATATAGCTAACCTTTCTAATACCACCTCTTTACTAGTTTTCGTCCGTTTAGAATCTCTCTGCCTCCTCCTTCATGATGGCATTGGCAGCATCTTCTTCCTTGGTAACGACGGGTATGAAATACTCATTTTGTGCCTTGGCCTCTGCATCCATGTGTAAATCACCATTTTGGTCCTTAATTTGTCCACCCCTCTTACACCTTTTATCATTAATATACCTTGGGCGGCACAATGGTCACCACTGCTGCTTCACAGCGCCAGGGACCGGGGTTCAATTCCCGGCTTGGGTCACTGTCTGTGTGGAGTTTGCACATTCTCCCCGTGTCTATGTGGATTTCCTCTGGATGCTCTGGTTTCCTCCCACAGTCCAAAGATGTGCGGGTTAGGTGGATTGGCCATGCTAACTTGCCCCTTAGTGTCAGGGAACCAGCCAGGTAAATATGTGGGGTTATGGGGATAAGGCCTGGGTCGGATTGTGGTTGGTGCAGATTCGATGGCCTGAATGGCCTCTTTCTGTACTATAGGATTCTATGATTCTATACCTATGGATTCCCTTTTACTTTAGCTGCCAGCCTCTTATGCTAACTCCTTCTCCCTTTGATTTCCTTTTTCACGTGTCGTCTGAACTTTTTCAGCCTGGTTATCACTTGTGTTATCAATTTGATATCTGTCATTTGTGCCCTTTTACACGTCTTCATCTTACTCTCTATCTCTTTCATCATCCAGGGAGCTCTGGTTTTGTTCTAATTTTTTTCCTTGTGGGAATGTATCTCGACAGTGCCCATAGCGGTTTCTTTTTAAAGGCAGTCCATTTTTGTATTATTGTTTTGCCTGCTAATCTTTGATTCTCAGGTGCCGCAAGAATCAGTTCTTGGGCCCCATCTACAAGACACAAGTCAGGGGTGTGATGGAATACTCCTCACTTGCTTTGATGAGTGCAGCTCCAACAAAACTTGAGAAGCTCGACATCATCCAGGACAAAGCAGCCCATTTGACTGGCACCACGTTCCCAACATTCACTCCCTCCGCCACTGATGCACAGTTGCAGTAATGTGTTCCATCTACAAGATGCACTACAAGAGCTCATTAAGCCTTGCAAACAGCACTTTCCATGACCGCTTGAAGGAAAAATGCAGCAGATACATGGGAACGCTCATCACCTGGAGCTTCCCTTCCAAGGCATTCGCCATCCTGACTCAAAACTATATCACCATTCCTTCATCTGGTCGAAGTTCTGAAACTTCCTCCCTAGCAGCACTGTGGGTGTACCTATACCACATGGACTACAGCAGCTCAAGAAGGTAACTCACAACCACTTTCTCAAGGACAATTAGGGATGGAAAATAAACGCTGACTTAACCAGCAACACTCTCATCCCAAGAATAAATAAAAACAAACCTCACCAACCTGATTTACTATGATAATTGTGTTAATATGCTTCAATTGTAAACCCTTTTGCACTCCCTCTTACTCTGACCCCACCTGATACTATAGTGTTATCTGTCTCTCCCAAATCTTCATGCACATTGTTTATTCTTAATATTACATCCTAGTTCCAATATAGATATGATGTAGGTGAGATTGAATTTTCTAGGGCAATTGATCTGATCTGGGCCATGATCATACTAGTTTTCCAACTATTTGTAAATGTCTCAAAATAAATTGATTTTTTTCTATTTTAAAGTTTTCTTTCCCTTTAACTCCTTCATCCTTTTTTAAAGACGTTATCAGTGCTTCGATGCATCATCAGGTGGCATCCCATTATAAACAAGCTCAGAATGAAAGTATTGGCCAATTCTTCAATTGTACAAGTGTGCTCCTATATTAGAAATGTCAGTCTGCCATTCTGTACAACAGTGACTACACAAAACTACTTCACTGTCCGTGCAAGATTGTAAATCCAATGAAGCATGATATGAAAATGCAGTGGTGTATATCCAAAACTACTTTGGAGTTATACATATGAAATAGAAGGAAGAGTAGGACTTATGGTTGATCTATCTTATCTCTACCTTCCTGCTTTATCACTCTACCTTATCCCTTGATTCTCTTATTGCTGAAAAACTATATCAATTTCAGTCTTGAATATAATCAATGGGCAAGACATCTGACATAGAGAATTCTAAAGACCCAAATAGTGGAATGATGGATGAGTACTGGGCCAATTACTGATCTACTCAGCTGGCTCAAGGTGCTGAAAGACTGTGGTGTTTTCTTGAATCTAAATTTCCTAGATTCAGGGAAGGTCCCATTAGATTGGAAGATCGTACAGTGCAGAAGAGGCCCTTAGACCCATCGAGTCCGCACCAACACGTGAGAACCACCTAATCCCATCTACCAGCACTTGGACCGTATGAAAATGTAACTCTTTATTCAAAAAGGGAGGGAGACAGAAAGCAGGGAACTATAGGCCAGTTAGCTTAACATATGTCGCAGGGAAAATGTTAGAAACCATTATCAAATATGTTATAGCAGGGCACTTGGGAAAATTCAAAGCAATCAGAGTCAATATTTTTTTTGAGAAGGAAATCATGTTTAACCACTTTATTGTGGCTCTTTGAAGGAATCACATGTGCAGTGGACGAAGTGGAACTGGTGAATATATTGTTCTTAGATTTCCAGAAGGCATTTGATAAGTTGCCACATCAAAGGTTATTGTGGAAAATAAAAACTTATGGCGTAGGGGGTAACACATTGGCATGGATTAAAGATTGGCTAGCTAACAGGAAACAGTTGGTATAAATGCGTCAGCCTCCCATCCATTGACACTGTCTACACTTCCCGCTGCCTCAGCAAAGCAGCCAGCATAATTAAGGACCCTATGCACCCTGGACATTCTCTCTTCCACCTTCTTCCTTTGGGAAAAAGATATAAAAGTCTGAGGTCACGTCCCACCCGACTCAAGAACAGCTTCTTTACTGCTGCTGTCAGACTTTTGATTGGACTTACCTTGCATTAAGTTGATCTTTCTCTACACCCTAGCTATGACTGTAACACTACATTCTGCACTCTCTCATTTCCTTCTCTATGAATGGTATGCTTTGTCTAAAGCGTGCAAGAAACAATGTTTTTCACTATGTTAATGCATGTGACAAATCAAATCAGTCTTTTTCTGGTTGGCAGAATGTGACGAGTGGCATGCCACAGAGATCCGTGCTGGGTCCTCAACTTTTTACAGTTTATATAAAAGACTTGGATAAAGGGACTGAAGGCATGGCTGCTAAATGTATTAATGACACAAAAATAGGTAAGAAAGTAAATTGTGAAGTGGACATAAAGAGGCTGCAAGATTAAGTTAGTGGTCAAAAATCTGGCAAATGGAGTATAATGTGTCCATTTTGGCAGGAAGAATAAAAAATAAACTTATTATCTAAATGGTGAAAGGTTGCAGAGTTCTGAGGTGCAGAGGGATTTGTGTTCCAGTGCATGAATAACAAAAGGCTGGTATACAGGCACAGCAATAGGAAAGCTAATATAAAGTTATCATTTATTGTGAGAGGGATTGAATACATAAGTATGAGGTTATGCTTCTGTTGTACAGGGCATTGGTGAGACCACAACTGGAGTTTTGTGTATAGTATTGGTCTCCATATGTAAGGAAAGATGTAAATTTTTTAGAAACAGTTCACAGAATGTTGACTGGACTAATAAAAGGAATGAATAGGTTGTCTTATGAGGAAAGGTTGGAAAAGTTAGGTTTGTATCCACTACAGTTTAGAAGAGTAAGGGGCGACTTGATCAAAACCTTTAAGATCCTGAGGGGTATTAGCAGGGTAGATGTGGAAGGGATCATTCCTCTTGTCAGTGAATCTAGAACCAGGGGTCACTGTTTGAAAAGAAGGGGTCACTCATTTAAGAGATGAGAATTTTTCTCTCTCAGACAGCAGTGAGTCTCTAGAACTCTCTTCCTCAAAAGATAGTGGAAGCAGAGTCTTTGAATATTCTTAAGGCAGAGCTAGATAAATTCTTGATTAATAAGGGGTGAAAGGTTATCGGGGGTAGTCAGGAATGTGGGGTTAAGGTTACAATCAGATCAGCCATAATCCTGTTGAATGGTAGAGCAGGTTCGAGGGGCTGAATGGCCTATTCTGCTCCTAGTTGATATGTTTGTTATGCTTGTGGGGAAAGGAAAATTTGCAGGGTGAGAACTGAACATTGGCGGTCTGTGACAGCCAGCTTTAGGAGGTATTGGAAAAGATCAGGGAGAGCAGAAACTCCTCTTTTGGCAGGGCAGTTTTCAAGGCCAGATGGGAGATAATTTATTAACAAATTAAGTACTCATTGTCCATTTCACTGTTTCTTTGCCTTGTTGATTGATTTTATTGTGAATCTGATGCATGCAATTCATTTTAAACTATTAAAAATGTAATCACGTTGCACACACAAAATTACAGAGTTCAGCGATTTTATAAAATGAATAATCATCAAGATTGAGAATATTTCAGTGGTTGAGTTCTAACAGCAACAATTTGCATTTATATGGCACCCTATACCTGGGGGGAAACATCCTAACGCGGTAGTCAGGAGAAAATAAAAGCTGCAAAATTCACATAAAAAAGTCTCCCATGCCTGTCACAGAGCACCTAGCCAGTTAAAAGTGCTGTTTGCAATGTCAGACAATCTTCCTGAGCAGAGATGTGTGGAATGTATACTCTGACATAGTGTGGGGTGTTCAGTTTCTATTCGACTGTATCTGTGCATTGATGGTGGGCAATTAGTAATGGTACTCCAACACATATTTCATCTCACCTCCTCCTATCTAAGTGAACTACTTGATTAATGACCTACAGGCCTGCAGCACGACACGATGGGCCAAATGGCCTCCTTTGCACTGTGCTTCTGTTTAGCTTAGTCGAGGTAAACCCTGTACTCTATAATGGAAGCAGCTATTTTAAGAGTTATTGTCTGCGATTTCATAAAATTGTTTAGTTGGCTATTAGTTACATTCTATTCCATTGCTGAACCAGTCTCCTTGTAAACCATGTTTCCCCTCAACAAGAAATACTAATTTCTTGTTATTTTTCTCACATGTATTCAAGAAGTACAAGACTGGACAGGAGAGGAAGATGCCAAGCATTCTGGGAAATAAAGTAAAAATACCTGACTTCATTCTTTAAGAAAGAACCCTTCCATTATTTTTCTAATTTTTTCTGCTCTTCTTCCCTGCTCAGTGACTCCTGCTAGGTTATGGTTCCACAGATATCCTTATAGAATCACAGAATTCCTACAGTGTAGAAGAGGCCATTTGGCCCATCGAATCTGCATCGACCCTTCAAAATAGCACCCTACCTGGGCCCAATCCCCTGCCTTATCCCCGTAACTCTGTGCATTTTACCATGGCTAATCCAACTAACCTGCACATCTTTGGACTGTGGGAGGAAACCGGAACGCCCAGAGGAAGCCCATGCAGACATGGGGAGAATGTGCAAACTCAACATAGACAGTTACCCAAGGCTGTAATCAAACCCGGGTCCCTGGCGCTGCAAGGCAGTAGTGCTAACCACTGTGCCATCTCCCCTAATCTTCATCTGTGGCTCGGCAATAAATATCAGCAGGCAATTTGACTGTGAAGGGCATCACAGCCGAGTTTGATCAGTGTATTCGTTTTCGCCCGAGGATCACTGGATAGTGACCGGAAGCGTTTTTTTTCCTCATTCTAACTTGGGCTGCCGAAACCAATTGTCTTATTTCAACTGTGAGTATTCAGTGCGGACTGAGAATCAAACTAAGCTATCTAGTCTGGATTAGATTGTGAGATGACTTAAATCTCCAGCCGACTATGGGGAGACAGGAGATGTATACGAAAAAAACTGGAATTTATTCGCTTAAATTTAGAAAATCAAAACCAGTTACAGAACACAAATAGGCTTAAGAGTTTTACCATTTCATCCTGTTATTATTCTGTTATGCCCAGAATTATGGAGCACTGTGGTTTTGTTTTCCACTGGGACACTGTATGCAGGGAATACATTACTTCTTAAATGTCTCAAAGAAAGAGTGAATTGGGAGGTTCTTTAGCATTTGATCATCTAAAAATGGAATCCTGTATTTCCAGACTTCTCAGCACTGTCACTACAAGTTTAATGTTTTGTGTATATACATGGAAAGAAACAAATGACTTTCAGGAACAGCTATGCAACAGGCAATCTAAGCTTGGCCGTGATCTGGGAGTGTTGAATATGTTACCATGGGGAAAAGAAATGAGCATAAGATGTTAGCGGTCTAATGTTACTATAACTTTGCACCATAAAAAGCCAAGAAAATGTCAGTAAAATCCTCAGCTTGAACATTCTGCCGCAGGGGAAATGTTTGTTCCTATTCATATTGCAAAAGACATTTGCCTGTACGACGGAAAGAGTTTGATATTGAATCAAGAAAGATCATGTTTTCTGTTTAAAGCAAAAAAAAAACACACATTGTTTTTGGTACCATTCTGCCTTGGATTTTCCCATAGACTAATTTTACAGCTGCAAGATCCCAGCTGACATTTGTCAAACAGGATGTTTTTTATGGGTCATGCTTACAATTTTTGCTCTTTGATTTGTTGAGCTGGTTCCTTGGGCAGGCTATATTAACAAGTCAACCCAAAAAAAAAGCTGTCAAACATTGGTAAACAAGAGCGGCAATAAAGTTCATCTGTGTGATGGGAGAGAAAGGCTCAGGATGATTCCTCGCTCACTGCTTCGTCTTCCCTCATAAGGTAAGAGGAGTTTTCAGTTTGCTTTAGGTTCCACAGCTAGCTAAATATCTGCAATACTAATTTGCAAAGGACAGCCCTTGTTCCCGGCTGGAGCACGGAGGAGGGAGCACATTAGAGAAGAGCATAAGGACAAACAAGATTTATTTCAGCAGTTTAGGATTCGAGTTCTCTAAATGAGAATCAATTAACCCTTTAGATGCTTTGGGATTTGTGTGTGCTAAGATATTAACTATTTTCCAAGAATTAGATTTGGTGTGGTGATAGGATTTTTTTTCATGAACTGCTCAAAACATTTTGCGAGCTAGTGGGCTTGGTTTAATTTTAAGCAATAAAATGACATTCTGACCACAATCTTAAATAGATAAACATGTGTTCCAGCTCGATTTGTAGAATTTTTAACTTGAAGTATTAGCCTGTTTGGTGTATAGTTGATTGACTCACTTTGAATTGAGAATTATCATTTTTCTATGAACTTTGTTTACTAACCAGTTTGGCTATACAGAACTTTACAAATTGAAAAGTCAAAGTGAAGCCCCATCACACAAGGCATTGGTGAAAATAGGTTGTGAATAGATAAGTTCAGGAGCCTTTCGTGTCTAGAAATCCTTGTGGCAGTCTACTATTTGGCACAGTACTGAGGGCGTACAGCTTCTACCTGTATCATGGTCGTGCACTTAGCATTGGGACGAGGTGGGGAGAGATGGTGCATGGGGTGGGTGGGTGTTGAGTGTGGGGGCATGGGGGCAGAGGGATGAGGTGGGTGGTGGCGTGGGTCGGAGGTCAGGGGATGGTTTGGAGTTGAATCTGGTGGAAATGCAGGTGGGTGACATTACCTTATTAGTCCTTCATTGCACTGGGAGGTCAGCACAGAGGTGGCCAAGTGCAAGAAGCCCATGCAACCACTTGTGGCAGAATCTGAGTCAAAAGAAATGGGGATAATTGAGCCCCAAATTCTTCTGCCATCCACTCGGATCAGGTAGTTTTTCATACTTCCACAACTGAGGAATACCAGAGTTTAGATAATGCCAATCTCGGAATGTAAAATCCTGCATATTAAAGGAGCAAAGAAAACCGCAAACAAAATGTGGTGCAGATTTGAGGGCTGGGGAGAGAACAAGGAAGAATAGAGGAAAGAGAATAGCATAATAGTTTTTCTTTGAACATAGTGAGCTTGCAGGCAGTAGAAGAGTGTGTAGGGAAACACTACTAGTATTTAATGAGTTAAAGAATGTGCTTGTTTCATCTCAGTACTATGATGGTTATTTATAAAAGAATTTCTGCTTTTAGGAGTCAATGAACCTTTTGTGAACATTATGAACAGTGGACTGCTTTTTCTTGTGTTCCGAATTGGCCTGCTGTTCCTGTCCTTGCTCAGATCTGGAGAATCTCAGCATATGGCTGATGAATCATGCTCAGTACAGATCCTCGTCCCTGGTCTGAAAGGTAGTTGTATTTTCAGTTTAAAGGTTTGTTATTTGTGACGTATATTGACGACATTTTATTCCTGTTGCACTTCTCACTAAATTAAGTTACATTACATTAGCACTGCAATTGATGCCAGGATATCTTGTTTGGTGCTAAACAAGCAGTGTGCTTGATTGATCAGCAGTGGCGCAGAGTTTTCACAGGGTGCATCAAATGAAGATGGTTGGAGACCACTGGATGATTCATTTGGTAAATCCAATACCTGTTTGTGAACTAAACAATACAGATAAAGCTGAGTTCCTTATCTGTGCTGAGTTAGTTGATTTCAGCCAAGGCAGCAGTCGAGATGATAAAGTTGCTGCAGCCCACCCCTGATCACTATCCACTAAGCACCACTGGAAGGTGTATGGTTGGTGACTGAGGGCAGGATTGAGTTCAACTGTAATACTCCTCATGGCTGATGCTCATTGTCAGGTACACAAGTGAGGAATGGCCAATGGGCAAGATCATGGAGTTTTGTTGGAATCAATCTGGATATAAGGTAGCAACTTCAGGTAAAAATAGGAGGAAATGAAATGGTTGGAAAAATGGAATGTTGTTATTATAGTTGATGTTTGTCACAATCATGCAAAAGTACAACATTATAAAAACTCAAGTGTAAATTACAGTGCTAATAGAAGAGAGACGAGCTTTTCTTAGTGAATTTAAAATCCTTAGCTCCAGTCATTTATGCAGAGTTATCACAATATCCTCCAATCCATTATATGTGATGAGACGCACCGGTTGTGCAGCTACAATTAGAAGTGTGAAACTGACTCCTTAAGGTCAACTTTGCAATGAACTGGCATTACTTGTGTGGCTCAGCTAACGCTAGCTGCAATCTGCAGCTTATAGGCTTGTTCCATTTTCAGAGCTTTGCCATGCATGTCAGTGCACATGGTCTATGATGGTACATCTTCCGTGATGATGATCGTGTTGATCGTTCTGAGATTTGGAGAAAGGAGTGGTCCATGATAAATTTAATTTAACTAGCACAGCTGAGATCTGTCAGGTGTGGCATTCTGAAAAGTCACAATTCACATTCTATAATTTAAAGATGACATCAGTCGGTGGGGAAGGCCTATTGTGAATTTATTGATATTAATGCTACCATTACTGCCACCTCAGAGGTGACAACAGATTAGAGCTTCAAGACCGTTCTAATACAGAATATGCACTGATTGCCTGTAGCAGCACATTTAATACATTTTGTTGTCACGCAAATAGGGAGAAAATATCACTTCAGTGTGCCTTTGTGAATACATTTCTTCCCTAATTTTCCATTTGATTTCCAATGCCTTGATAGAGTTTTAAGGTAGGCAATCAACTATCTTCATATCATAGAATCCCTACAGTGCAGAAAGAGGCCATTCGGCCCATTGAGTCTGCACCGACTACAATCCCACCCAGGCCCTATTCCCATAACCCCACATATTTATCTTGCTAATCCCTTGACACTAGGGTCAATTTAGCACGGCCAATCAACCTAACCCACACATCTTTGCACTGTGGGAGGAAACCGGAGCACCCGGAGGAAACCCACACAGACACAGAGAGAACGTGCAAACTCCACACAGAAAGTGGCCCAAGTCGGGAATCGAACCCGGGTCCCTGGCGCTGTGAGGCAACAGTGCTAACCACATATCATGTTCGCATAGGGAATTGTAAAGTAACATTTGTGGAAGATTTCGATATCCCAGAGATAAAGTAATCAGTCCAGTGATTAGAGTGAGATGAAAGTGGAATTTTTTTTTCATAGAACATTGAACAGCGAACATAGAAAAGCTACAGCACAAACAGACCCTTTGGCCCACAAGTTGCGCTGAACATGTCCCTACCTACTAGGCTTACCTATAACCCTCTATCTTACTAACTTCCATGAACCTATCCAAAAGTGTCTTAAAAGACCCTATCGAATCCGCCTCCACCACCACTACCGGCAGCTGATTCCACGCACCCACCACCCTCTGAGTGAAAAACATACCCCTAACATCCCCAGCACCCTAAACCTGTGACCTCTTGTGGCAACCATTTCAGCCCTGGGTAAAAGCCTCTGAGAATCCACTCTATCAATACCCCTCAACATCTTACACACCTCTATCAGATCATCTCTCATCCTTCGCCTCTCCAAGGAGAAAATACCTAGTTCTCTCAACCTATCCTCATAAGGCATGCCACCTAATCCAGGCAACATCCTTGTAAATCTCCTCTGCACCCTTTCTATGGCTTCCACATCCTTTCTGTAATGAGGCGACCAGAACTGGGCACAGTACTCCAGGTGGGGTCTGACCAGGCTCCTATCCAGCTGCAGCATTATCTCCCGATTTCTAAACTCAATTCCTCTATTGATGAAGGCCAGTATTCCATGCGCCTTCTTAACCACAGCCTCTACCTGCGACGCTGCTTTGAGTGTCCTATGAACCCGGACCCCAAGATCCTTCTGATCTTCCACGCTGCCAAGCGTCTTACCCTTAATATTATATTCTTCCATCCTATTTGACTTGCCAAAATGAACCACCACACACTTATCTGGGTTGAAGTCCATCTGCTACTTCTCTGCCAGTCTTGCATCTTATCTATGTCTCATTGCAACTGCTGACATCCCTCTACACTATCCACAACACCACCAACCTTTGTGTCATCAGCAAACTTGCCAACCCATCCTTCCACTTCCTCATCCAGGTCATTTATAAAAATCACAACGAGCAAGGGTCCCAGAACAGATCCCTGGGGCACTCCACTGGTGACCGACCTCGATGCTGAAAAAGACCCATCTACAACCACTCTTTGCCTTCTGTGGGCAAGCCAGTTCTGAATCCACAAAGCGATGTCCCCTTGTATCCCATGCCCCTTCACTTTCTCAATGAGCCTTCCATGGGGCACCTTATCAAACGCCTTGCTGAAATCCATATAAACTACATCTACCGCTCTTCCCTCGTCTACGTGTCTAGTTACATCTTCAAAAAATTCAATTAGGCTCGTAAGGCATGATCTGCCTTGGACAAAGCCGTGCTGGCTATTTCTGATCATACTATTCCTCTCCAGATGTTCATAAATCCTGCCTCTCAGGATCTTCTCCATCAACTTACCAACCACTGAGGCTAGACTCACCGGTCTATAATTTCCCGGGCTATCTCTTCTCCCTTTCTTGAATAACGGAACCACATCCGCAATCCTCCAATCCTCCAATCCTCCGGAACCTCTCCCGTCTCCATTGATGACGCAAAGATCATCACCAGAGGCTCAGCAATCTTGTCTCTCGCCTCCCACAGTAATCTGGGGTACATCCCAACCGGTCCCGGCGATTTATCTAACTTGATGCTTTTCAAAAGCTCCAACACATCCTCTTTCCTAATGTTCACATGCTCAATCTTCTCAGTCCACTACAAGTCTGCACTGCAACTACCAAGATCCTTTTCCACTGTGAATACTGAAGCAAAGTATTCATTGAGTACCTCTGCCATTTCTACCGGTTCTATACAGAATTTCCCACCGTCACATTTGATAGGTCCTACTCCTTCACATCTTATCCTCTTGCTCTTAACATACTTTATTCTCTATGGTCCCCTGAATCCATTGATTCTTTCCCTCGACAACAGCTCACCTTTGGGTACATTAGTCACTGTTAAGGGTGATCGTTGATGGTGAGCAACCCTGCAGGCTATTTGTCGTTGTGGGTAGGGGGGGTACCAGGTAGAGGCACATAGTTGAACAGAATACACAACCAGCAGTCACTGAACGAATTGGCGAAGATATCCCTATCTTCAACTCCCTTTCCATCAGCAAAATAAAATTCACTGATCCTCATAAGCCAGGTAATTAGACAAAGGGAAATGTGTAACATTCAAACACATTTGGACCAACAAGTGATAGACTAAGGAAAGGCTATTGAATTTTAACTTTGATAAATGTAAGGTAATGTAAATTGGGACAGGAAAGGTGTATGCATAATGAAGAGATATCTGTCTTGTGGAAAAGAAGTAGAAGTCAGTTTACTAATTATACTTTGAAAATATCCAATCAACGTGAAGCTCCTGGATGGGTAGTCTATATCTTGAGCAGCATTGATTATAAATCAAGACTTGTTTTAACCTTGCATCATTCACAAATATATTACTACACTTTACCACTCTACAGACAGAATTTGTGCTTAGAATCCCTACAGTGCAGAAGGCGGCCATTTGACTCATCGAGCCTGCACTGACAACAATCAAACCCAGGCCCTATCCCCATAACCCCACCTATTTTACCCTGCTAGTCCCCCTGACTCTAAGGAGAAACTTACCATGGCCAATCAACCTAACCTGCATATTTTTGGACTGTGGGAGGAAACTGGAGCACCTGGAGGAAACCCACACAGACACCGGGAGAATGTGCAAACTCCACACAGTCACCTAAGCTGGGAATTGAACCCGGGTCTCTGGTACTGTGAGGCAGCAATGCCGACCACTGTGTCACCATGCCACCCACTTACATAGCACCATCCACATCATCAAAAACTCATAAATCTTCATGGACAATTAAATAATTTTTGAGGTGCAGTAACTTTTCATGACCAATGGACATCAAAACACATTACAGCCAATGAAGTTATAGGAAAAGGAAACACAAGCGCCAAATGCGGTCAAAAACACCCACAAACTGCAATGTGGTAATGACCAGATAAGATGTTTTTTTATGATGTTGATTGAGGGATAAATATTGACCAGCTCACCAGAGATAACTCCCTTGCTTTCCATTGCTTTTCAAGAAGGATGATTCCAAAACTATGGGTTTAAGTTATAAGGAGATAATTTTTGTTGCTCCCGCACCTAATGGTGCTCAAGGCAGACTTTCATCTGTTCCCATCGCGAGACATCACTGACGCCAGAGTCTTATAGCTTGAAGACCGCCACTCCACACATCAAGGATGGCTGACCAGGAGTCTCTTCCACTCTCACCAGTGGCGTGTTGGAAAGATTTTGCAGATTGACACTCAAACTGTTGGCCACACTATGAACACACCTTCCTTGGCCATCAAGTGCTGGGGTGGGACATGAATACAGAGATTCTGGCTCCAAGGCAGGGATGCTACCCACTGTGCCACAAGACCTCCACAAACAGATGGTAATGAAGCTGAATTTGTTTCATTACAGAAAAGAAGATTGAATTGGGGCATGAGTTGGTATGGTGGATATGGGGCAAAGTATGGTGGGTGAGGAACATGGGTTGACATGAGTTGGCAATAAATTGGTATAGAGTCTATAAAGGACCATGGGGGTGGATGGAGGGGTATAGGTTGGCATGAAGGGTATGAGGAGCCGGGGGCTAGGTGGAGGGCTTGAATTGGCATGGATGGTGCATGGAGAATGTGTGGGGTAGTGAGAGGGTGTAAAGGGGTGAGGGCTGGAAGAATGTTTTATAAAGTTGGAGCTAAGTCCCAGATCATTGAGGCAGGTCTATCACACAGCCACTGTGTCAGCCTCTGAGCTTTTTCTGGGGGCAGTGGACCCAACTCCAGTTCTCACTAGCACCCCCAAGTACTATCTGGGGCACTTTCCCCGAGGTTGGGTTTGAGGAGCTGAGAATTTTCACAACCCGGGAAGGAAAATTCAGATTAGTTTTTCACCCAGCTTTTTATCATCAGCAAACCTGGATGCATTATACTCGCTTCCTTAATTTAAGTTAATATAGATTTATAAGAATAGTATTTGAGACCACATACAGCACTAATCCTTGTGATACCCCATTTGTAAACAGATTGCCAATCTGGAATTGACCCATTTATTCCTATTCTATACTTTCTACACCCTATCTGTAACTGAAACACTACATTCTGCACCCTCTCCTTTCCTTCTCCCCTATGAACTCTATGAATGATATGCTTTGTCTGTGTTGCACGCAAGAAACAATACTTCCCATTGTATCCCAATGCATGTGACAATAATAAATTATATCAAATTTTTGTTCTTTAAGTGATCCTCTGTCCATGCCAGTATTTTAATCCCAACCCCGAGAACCCTTGTCTCATGCAAAAACTTTTTATGTGGCACTTTATCAAATGCCCTCTGGAAATCCAGAAGTGCTGCATTCACTGATTCCTCTTTATCCACCTTTCTACCCACACCCTCAAAAAGCTCGAATGGTCCTTTCAAACATGATTTCAATTTCATGCTGGTGTTCCCTAATTATACTGTGATTTTCTAAGTGCAGTTTTTCCACTTCCTTTGTAACAGATTCAGATCTTTCTCCCCCCCCCCTCCCCCCCCCTCCCCCCCCCCCCCCCCCCCCCCGCCCCCTCCCCCCCCCCAACCTCCCCCCCAACCCCCATAACTGATGTCTGGCTAACTGGCCTATAGTTTCTCTCTCTCTCCTCTGTTGAATTGCACTGCTTATACTTACGAGAAGGTAAGACATTATTTTAGGATTAAAATACATTTTTACATGAGCTCATATTTTCAGGATGGACATTGTGGAAATGCTTTTGAATAAAATCAATCCCCTTAGAACTTCTTTCACTTCTATGGTATGAAACAGTACCGCCTGTCTGAAACACCATGCTGAGCTTCAGAAGCCTTGTTTGATAGATGCTCCATTTAGAATCATAGAATCCTACAGTGCAGAAGGAGGCCATTCAGCCCATCGGGTCCGCACTGACCACAATCCCACCCAGGCCCCACTCCCATAACCTCACGCATTTATCCTACTAATCCCCATGATGCTAAGGGGCAATTTAGCATGGCCAATCAACCAAACCCGCACAACATTGGAGTGCAGGAGGTAAACCGGAGCACCCGGGGAGAATGTGCAAACTCCGCACAGACAGTGACCCAAGGCTGGAATTGAACATGAGTCCCTGGTGTTGTGAGTAAGCAGTGCTAACCACTGTGCACTGTGTCGTCCCACATTTTAGAAATTAATGGTTTTATTTATTAAAATGAAGAAAGTGGAGATAGTGAGAAGTTGCAACTGGCTTATATACCTGGGAATTTATACATCAAGAGAAGGGAGATGCAATGAAAACTGAAATGTTTCTCTGGCTGGAAATGTTTTGATGGATTGGGGAAATCACTCTGGAGAAGGAAAGCTTTCATAGGGTTTTAAAGGAAAGTATGAACTGCAGCCAATAGTAATGCACAGTGCTGAGAGTTGGGCTATGATAATGGCACTTAAGCAAACTGGATGCTTTTAGAATGTACTATTCAGCTTCAGATTGGAACTATCCAATCCCATCTTGCTTTACTCCAAGTGATTTCTAATGTTTTCTTAAATGCTGTGATGAATTTGACGTCAATGTCACTTTGCACAAGAAAGGTTTTACCCACTCTCTTTATATTGTTATTATTAATCTTAAATCTAACATTTCCTCCAAAAAATGGCATTTCTGACAATGAAGCACACTCACACAATTTGTGTTTGTGTCCATAATGGGGCAAATGATCAAAGCTCATCCCAGTATCACCCTCGTAAATCTACATTGCAGCTTTTCAATGATTTAAATTTCCTTTATGTGAATATGTGCTCAAAACTAACCAAGATATTTTCTTCCATCTCTTTACCAATGGGATGGAGCAGCAGTATAAAATGAAGGGTACCATTCTTAGCAGTGTAGAGGATCAGAAGGACCTTGGGGTCCGGGTCCATAGGACTCTTAAATCGGCCTCGCAGGTGGAGGATGCGGTCAAGAAGGCGTATGGCGTACTAGCCTTCATTAATCGAGGGATTGAGTTTAGGAGTCGGGAGATAATGCTGCAGCTTTATAGGACCCTGGTTAGACCCCACTTGGAGTACTGCGCGCAGTTCTGGTCACCTCATTACAGGAAAGATGTTGAAGCCATTGAAAGGGTGCAGAGGAGATTTACAAGGATGTTGCCTGGATTGGGGGGCATGCCTTATGAGGATAGGTTGAGGGAGCTTGGTCTCTTCTCCCTGGAGAGACGAAGGATGAGAGGTGACCTGATAGAGGTTTACAAGATGTTGAGGGGTCTGGATAGGGTGGACTCTCAGAGGCTATTTCCAAGGGCTGAAATGGTTGCTACGAGAGGACACAGGTTTAAGGTGCTGGGGGGTAGGTACAGGGGGGATGTCAGGGGTAAGTTTTTCACTCAGAGGGTGGTGGGTGAGTGGAATCGGCTGACGTCGGTGGTGGTGGAGGCAAACTCGTTGGGGTCTTTTAAGAGACTTCTGGATGAGTACATGGGATTTAATGGGATTGAGGGCTATAGATAGGCCTAGAGGTGGGGATGTGATCGGCGCAACTTGTGGGCCGAAGGGCCTGTTTGTGCTGTGGCTTTCTATGTTCTATGTTCTATGTACCTTTATAATGTCCTATGCACAGTTCTGCTTTTAAAAATGTTACCCACATCTCCTTCTCAATTCCATTGAGAATACCACCTAATTATGTTATATTTCCATTCTATTTGTTTCCTCAAACCACATGATTACATCAAATTACACTTAGCAACATCATGTCTGTTTACCTACCTCACATTTATCTTCCTGTTTTTTTCCTCCTATGTCTCCTAATTTAGTCGTTGCAGAAAATGCTGATATGTATTACTTTATTCCTGTGCTCAAACCATTTATACAAATGGAGAATTACACCATTTTTCTCCCCAATTCAACACATCGAATTTTTGGGGAAGAATCGGGTCCAAGGAGTCTTAACACAGATCCTTGCCAATCTGAGATCCATTTATCCATGTCCCTTAATTTCCTTAATCTTTGAAAAAATCTCTTATTTAGCACTTATTAATTTTCTTTTAAGTCTAGACATCTACTACATTTCCTTTTTATATATGCTCAATTATTTCCCTGAAGAACTTGATTAATTTGGAGAAGCATGAACTATCCTTTGCAGACTCTCACTGACTATCTCTAATTAGCTCATGGCTTTCAAAGTGTTCACTAATGAAGCCTTATCATTGTCTTGCAGCTTTCCTGTTCCCTGATTTCCTCAAAACACACTGGGCCCTATTTTACCATTCAGGGGCGAAAATGTGGTAAAGTCGGGTGTGAGACCTTTATCGTGATCCGCACCCGCATCCGCGCAGATTGCCACTTTACTGAAACCCGGGAATGGTGGCGATTCGATTCGCGCCCAAAACGGGCGCAACGACGATTTAAATGCATTTGCATGCATTTAAATTGAATTAATGAACTGCCCGCCCAACTTTACCAGCACTTCCCCCTTTACCACCGCGTTTGCCGATCCGGAACCGCGCCGTAACGGACCTGCAAAATAAAAGCCTGAGTTGGGTGCTCCAGCCTCTGAAGAACGCGTTCAGTGTTTCCAACGGCTTTCTGGCTCAGAGCAGTGGTGGGGGGGGAGGAGGGAGGCGGGTCAGATCATTCTCTGGTTGGAGGGGGGAGGAGGGGAGTGAGGTCAGATCGTTGTCCGGTTGGGGGGCAGGAGGAGGAGGCGGGAGGCAGGTCAGATGTATCTCTGGTGGGGGGGGGAGGGCCGATCGTTGTCTGGTGGGGGGGGGGGGAGGGCCGATCGTTGTCTAGTGGTGGGGGGGAGGGCTGATCATTGTCTGGAGGTGGGGGGCGGGGGGGAGAGGAGGCGGGTCAGATGTTCCTCTGGAGGGGAGGGGGAGTGAGGCCAGACCATTCTCTGGGGGGGGGGAGTGAGGCAAGTTTGTTGTCAGTGGGGGGGAGGGGGGAGTGAGGTTAGATTGTCGTCTGGGGTGGGGGGGGAGTGAGGCCAGATCGTTGTCTTGGGGAGGAGGGAGGAGGGAGGTGGGTAAGATGTATCTCGGGGGTGGGGGGGCAGATGGAACTCTGGTGGGGGGGGCAGATGGAACTCTGGTGGAGGGGGCAGATGGATCTCTGGTGAGGGGGGCAGATGGATCTCTGGTGAGGGGGGCAGATGGATCTCTGGTGAGGGGGGCAGATGGATCTCTGGTGAGGGGGGCAGATGGATCTCTGGTGAGGGGGCACGGGGGTTCGCTGCCACTCTGCAGGTGATCAGTGGGGAGGGAGGGGGGCAGGGGTGGCGATTGGTCTAGGTAGTGGGGGGGGTGGATAAAGGGGACAGTGATGTGTGTGGGTCCCCCTTATCCATCCCCCCACTACCCAGATCGATCACCACCCCTGCCCCCTCCCCCCCACCGATCGCCCGCAGAGTGGCAGCAGAGCCCCCTGCCCCCCACCAGAGAGCCATCTGCCCCCCCCCCCCCCCACCCCCCCGAGATACACCTTTGCTCCCGCTTTTCGCTCCTGGGCCAGTTTCTCCGCTTTCTGCGGCTCAGGAGCGATATGACACGGGTGCGCTTTTTCAAATTTTTTCCCAACTGCGCATGCGCAGTTCAGAGGTCTGATCGTTTCGGCTGCGCTAAGCCCCACCCACAGCGCGAATGGGACTGGAAATGGCTGAGAGTGTATGGGGGCGCCTGAGAGCAGATGCCTAAGTCAGATCTGCATTACGCCCAGATTCGGCACTTCGAATGAAAATGGTAAAATCAGGCCCACTGAGTCAGGAAACTATCTAATTGTACAATGTGAACTGCTCTCCATTCTGATCATTGTTACTGTTGTGCCAGTCCACTCTTGAATCATCGTTCCAATTGTATTGTTTCTGCAAACCTATTTGAATGTCCGCAAATGTCATTTTCTATTTCTTTCTTATTGTTATTTCTTATTATTCTTATTGGTATCTATAATACCATCAAATATTTTCTCACAGCCATTGCTATTTTCAGTTTAATTCAGAGAAACTCAGTCAGAACATTACCTTTGATGATATCGTTGAGTAAGTTGGGTGGCACCTCAGAGACTGGAGTTGCCAATACTAAAATGAGAGAGTAGCCTGGGTGTAGTTTTAGAACATGTTACAGTGAGAAGAAAGCAATGGTCAGAACATGGCTATTGGCATAGCTGGAGATTGATACCTCAAATGAAACACCAACGGTTCCAGCTGGGAACAAGATTACACAGAGGATAACAGTTGAGATAGTGGAATGCTTACTGTTGAGTAGAGATACAGAAATTTTGACCAGCAGCATGATAGGAATATGAAGTTTGAAGTGACAACAAAGAAATAACTTCTAATGAATGAAAAAGCACAAGTTGGTACTTAGCATAATGATAATTGTGGCATCTTAAGTATAAATTAAAAATTGAACAATTTTTGGAGGTGCAAAGTAAAATAATACATTTAAAGGTGTTTCTTTTTTTAAAAGCAAAACACCTAGTCTTCACATTGGCAAAACCTGTACAATGGCTGTTGCTGTTTAGGTGTAGGAGTCCAGTTGGCTAGTTTCTATTTCAGCTCGATGAGGTAATATTAAGATATTGTATATTTTAAAAGTGAAATTGCCATTAGTTCCTGAAGCCTGTGATTTTAATCAAATCTAATATTTAAGCATTAATTATTTTATTCCTAATGTGATAATTATCTTGCAATATACAGAAAGTAGATTTAATTTGCAATAAATGATAGTGATTACAATATTATATAAAGGAAATGCATTTTATATGTGTAATAGCACGAGGCATCAATGAGGAGGTTGCTGTAATCAGAGTGATTTAGTTAAACAACAACAAGGTAAAACTGTATATAAACACTGCAACTACATTTCAGGTCTTAACCCCTTGACTCCCACCTCACACTGAGGGTTTGCTTGCTCCCTGGACCCGCACACTTTCCTCCCATTGGCTGAGATTCGTGCACTTCCATGCAACAGGCCTCGGATGGGTCACGTGATCAGTGGATGATTGTCCCTTCAAAGGGCCACGCCACCACAATATATATAGTGTCATACCGAAAATGTCGGCAATATGTGAGTAATCACAATGTTTCACACAGATAACAGGTTGCACCCCTGCATAATAATTGGGAATAGGCAAAAGTGAATATATGACATTTTTGTCTCTTCCAGTAACAGTTATTTTCTGATCTCTCAGACAGAGATTGCCACTTACATGCCATTTGGTAATGACCTCTGAATTTCATCTGAGTCAGGGTCCTATTTACAGGCACAAAGGTATAATTTCTGTGTAGCCATTTTGCCAACGAGGGTGATGCTGTCACTTTATATTGTATTTCAGGTGAACCTGGGGAAAAGGGCGAGAAAGGAGAGCCTGGGAGGATAGGAAAAGTTGGCCCAGTTGGACAACCAGGTGACTAAAACAAGATTTTCTACAATGATAATTTCTACATCGAAAGGCATAATATAAAATGATTTATAAAATGCTAACATTTGAATGTTAATGTATGTTATTGCTGGAGAAGGGTTAATTGACTGCTTTCATTTTTCAAGGATACACCAGTCTGTATAGGTTCTAGTTCTAAGAAACAGGTACTAATGCCTCTCACATGTTCATGATCTTTTGTAACCAATGTATCCATTTTGCTACTTTAAAATGCTGCCAGCAAAGTGCAAAATATTGCGGGAGCTACATTTGATAGCCTCCAAAAAAGGTGCACAGATTGTGATGTGGGATCCTACCACTGTTGACTCTGATGCAGAAGCACACCAATTTGTCCTGCCTCCTCATTCATATCATCAATTTCAACATCCAGCCAGTGTTCACTGTGCTATTGATTCTGAGTGGTTGGGAGCACTTGAAGATAGCCAGCACCGCTAGAAAGAGAGGTGCGTTGTGGCTGGAGTAGATGCTGAGTGCTGTGCAGGAACTAACTCTGACCTGGGAAACATTGAAGAATGGCCTTTTGGCTAAGATCAAGCATAGGATCAAGCATGCGATCAGGTGTAATGCCTGCTCTTGTCAGCTTGGATCACATATGTACCTTGTCTGGGCACAATGAATTGGATCCAATTTGAATTGGTCTTTGGAGCAAGCAAAGAGATGGATAAGGGGCATGCCCCATCCACTCTGCGCAATGGCTTTGTAACTCTGAGAAAGGAAAAACATTTTAAAAAATCATAGGAGAGAGTAGTTTCCAAGGTTTTGTGGACGCTGCAATGCAGCCTAGCTGAAGGAGGTGGAATGGAGGAGAGATGTTCTATATCCTTCGGGAAGCAGGAGGCCCTCCAGGCATACGCTAGTAAGCATTCCCCTTGGAATGCCTTTACCAGTCCTAGTGCCACACTACAGTGCTAATCCAATGATTGTGGCATGGCTGGCTGAAGACTGCTGGGGGAGACTGCAGATGGTCTTGAAAGGTGACATTGAGCAGCTCTGGGCCTAAAAGGCCCAGCTTCAGAGTGTTTCACCTTGCAATGGGAGGCGGCATTTTGGGTTGGATAGCTACTTCAGCGGCCTGGGGAAGCACCCCCGACAACGCTGCCCGGCGAAGGATGCGATCTGCTCTGGGTGTGGAAAGAAGGGCCATTACGTGAAGGTATGCAGGGCGAAATCGACCTCCAAGCCCAGTAGTGCCGCGTGCGACCCGCCACCTTGGACGCTGTCAGCCGCGTGTGAGCCGTGCGGGCCGCCATCTTGGACGCCTTCAGCCGTGTGTGAACCATGCAAGCCGCCATCTTGGACACCATCAGCCGCGTCGCAACATCCAATGGTGGCTTCGGTTACGCTGGACCAATCCAGGCCTCACCAACTCGCCAGGTCCATGATGGACATCGAGGTAAACGGTCGCACTACAAACTGTTTATTTGACTGTGAGAGTACGGAGAGCTTTATTCACCCTAACACAGTGAGTCGCTTCACCCTTTCAGTACTGCCAGTGAAGCAAATGATCTCCATGGCTTCAAAGTCCCACTCGGTGGATGTCCTCGGGTACTGCGTGACGACCCTGACTGTATGGGGCACTGTGTTCAAAAATTTCAGGCTCCTCGTGCTGCCACAGCTCTGCACTGCCGTACTCCTGGGGCTAGATTTCCTGTGTCACCTTAAGAGCAACACCATGGAGTACAATGGGCCTTTTCCCCCGCTCTTCGTTTGCAATCAGCAGTTCTTAGATCACCCACCGCGTACCACCTGCAGGCTCTCGACCCTTAAAGTCGCTCCTCCCTCACTGTTTGAAAATCTCACCCCCGATTGCAAGCCCATCGCCACCAAGAGCAGACGGTACAGTGCTGGAGACAGGGCTTTTATCAGGTCCGAAGTACAACAGCTCCTAGGGGAGGGGATCATTGAGGCATGTACCAGCCCCTGGGGAGCCCAAGTAGTAGTTGTTAAGACTGGGGAGAAACATCGCATGGTCATTGACTACAGTCAGACCATTAACCGATACACGCAGCTGGACGGGCACCCCTGACCCCGCATATCTGTCATGGTTAATCAGATTGCGCAATATCGGGTGTTCTCCACCATCGACTTAAAATCTGCATACCACCAGCTCCCTATCCGCCTGGAAGACCGCCAATATACTGCCTTCGAGGTGGATGGCCGCCTCTATCACTTCCTTAGGGTCCCCTTCGGCGGCACCACGGGGTCTCGGTTTTCCAGCGTGAGATGGACCGAATGGTGGACCAGAACGGGCTGCGGTCCACCTTCCCGTATCTGGATAACGTCACCATCTGCGGCCATGATCAGCAGGACCACGACGCCAACCTCCACAAATTCCTCCACACCGCCACACTCCTAAATCTGACCTATAATAAGGAGAAGTGCGTATTCCGCACACACTGCCTCGCCATCCTTGGTTGTGTTGTGGAAAGCGGGGTCATCGGCCCCGACCGCATGCGTCCCCTCCTGGAACTCCCCTTCCCAACCAGCCTCAAAGCACTGAGGAGATGCCTGGGCTTCTTCTCGTATTACCCCCAGGGGTCCCCAATTATGCGGATAAAGCCCATCCGCTCATCAAATTCACCTCTTTTCCCCTGACGGCAGAGGCCCGCCTGGCCTTCGACCGCATCAAAGCAGACATCGCGAAGGCCACGCTGCACGCTGTAGACGAATCCATCCCGTTCCAGGTGGAGAGCGATGCGTCTGACTTCGCCCTAGCCGCCACCCTTAACCAGGCAGGCAGACCCGTGGCCTTCTTCTCACAGATCCTCCAAGGCCCTGAAATTCGACACTCCTCTGTCGAAAAGGAGGCCCAAGCCATAGTGGAAGCTGTACGGCACTGGCGTCACTACTTAGCTGGTAAATGATTCACCCTACTCACGGACCAACGATCAGTTGCATTCATGTTTAATAACACGCAGCGGGGCAAGATCTAAAATGATAAAATATTGAGGTGGAGAATCGAGCTTTCCACCTACAAATACGACATCTTATACCGGCCCGGGAAGCTCAATGAGCCCCCAGACGCCCTGTCCCGGGGAATATGTGCCAGCGCACAAATTGACCAATTGCAGACTCTCCACAACGACCTCTGCCAACCGGGGGTCACCAGGTTTTTTCACTTCATTAAAGCCCGTAACCTGCCCTACTCCATTGAGGAAGTCAGGTCTATAACCAGACACTATAACCAGGCCTGCGCAGAGTGCAAGCTGCACTTCTATCGGCCAGACAGAGCACACCTCATAAAGGCCACCCGCCCTTTCGAACGCCTAAGCGTCGACTTCAAGGGCCCCCTCCCCTCTTCTGACCGCAACATATACTTCCTCAAAGTCATTGACGAATATTCACGTTTCCCCTTTGCTATTCTCTGCCCGGATATGACCTCGGCCACGGTCGTCAGGGCCCTGCACAGCCTCTTCACCCTGTTCGGTTTCCCTAGCTATATCCATAGCGACCAGGGATCCTCCTTTATGAGTGATGAGCTGCGACAGTACCTGCTCTCCAAAGGCCAGTCACCCGCTGGCAAGAGGTCCTCCCTGATGCACTACCCTCGATTAGATCACTCCTTTGCATGGCTACCAATGCTACCCCTCATGAAAGAATGTTTGTTTTCCCCAGAAAGTCCTCCTTGGGACCTCACTACCATCGTGGCAGATGTCCCCAGGCCCTGTCCTGCTCCGGAAGCACATGAGGACCTATAAGTCGGACCCCCTGGTCGAAAGGGTCCAACTCCTCCACGCCAACCCCCAATACGCCTATGTGGCATACCCCGACGGGCAGGAGGCCACGGTCTCTATTCGAGACCTGGCACCCCCAGGGACCACTACGACCCACAACCCCACACCCCCATCCCCCGTATACAGCATGCCTGAGCTCCAGGAGGCACCACCATGCACCCGACAATGTGAAGGGACTACAGATGACTCAAGCGACTACGGCCTGGTGCCTGAACCAACACCACGGCCACCGGAACCGGCACCACAACCGGCACTACGACGGTCGCAGCGGCAGATCAAGCCCCCAGAGAGACTAAATTTGTAAATTTGGAATTCTGTAAATATCGTTCCACCCACCTCACCCCCGCCAGACTCTTTTTTAAAAGCAGGGGGTGAATGTGGTAAACCACTGTTAGCTTCTTGCCTGTGTGTGTGTGACATGCCTGGACGTGCCCCTGCCGGCCCTGCCTGGGACTCCCCCCCCCCCCCCCCCCCGCCCCCCGGTCCAGGTATAAAGGTGACTGCTCCTGCCTCAGTCTCTGGACCAGTTCATCGGCATGGGTGTGCTCCAAGTCTTTTGCTAATAAAAGCCTATTTGTTCTTGCATACAAACTAGTCTTTGCTTGTGCATCATCTCCAAAGTGGGCAAACAATTTATTCCTAACCGTATAAGAATGATTTTGGAAGCCAGCCTCCCAGTTGAGGAGGCAGGCTTCAGAGAATGAAGAAGCTGCTTTGAACAGATCCAGGCACTCATTACCAACATTGAGACAAAGCTCCCAAAGCAGCAGAAGATAAGAGCTGTATTCATAGACTTGTCATCAGCATATAGCAATCTTTCTGGGGCAAAGGCCAATTACTGAAACATAGAATGATTATTCAATGTAGGAAAATCTGTTAGGCTTATCAACACCCTAATGAGCAACCAAAAATTCTAGGTTTATCTTGGTGACAAGACCAGTCAAACAGTACTGTTTGCAACTCCTCAGACTCCAAAACGGTTTGTGTCCATATACAGCAATATCTGGACAATATTCAGGCTTGGGCTGAAAATGGCAAATACATTTGTGCCAGACAATAACCATCCCCATTTAACCATCTTCCCTTGACATTCAATAGCATTAGCATCATTGTATTCCTCCACTATCAACATCCTGGTGGTTACCGTTAACCAGAAACTAAACTGAACTAGCCAAATAAATACTGCGGCTACAAGAGAATATCAGAGGCTGGGTATTCTGAGGCAAGTAACTCACCTCCTGACTCCTCAAGTCTGTCCACCATCTACAAGGCACAAGTCAAGGTGTGACGGAATACTCCCCACTTGGATGAGTGCAGCTCCGATAACGCTCCAGAAGCTCGACAACATTCAGGACAAAGAAGTCTGCTTTTTGGGCACCCCATCCACCGACCTACATATTAACACCCCCCAAAACTGATGCACAGTGGCAGCTGCATGAAAAATACACATGATGCATTGCAGCAACTCACCATAGATCCTTCAACAGCTCATTCTAAACCCGTGACCTCTACTATCTAGAAGGACAAGGACAGCAGTCATATGGGAACATCTATCACCTGTAAGTTCCACTCCAAGCCACATATCACCCTGATTTGGAACTATATCACCACTCCCTCACTGTTGCTGAATCAAAATCCTGGAACTTCTTTCATAAAAACACTTGACTGTACCTGCACCAGATGCACAGCAGTGGTTCAAGAGGGCAGCTCACCGTTACTCTTTCAAGAGCGAGTAAAGAACAAATGTTGGCTTTGCCAGCAATACCCACATCCCATGAGACTTAATTATTTTTACCATGACTTCCAGCCAAAATGGTTCTCTCCTTTAAGACATACAGGCTAACTTGTACACCCACCAGTCTCTCATGATTTTGCACCCCATACTTAGCTCTGCAGTCATTCAACAGTGTAATTAGTGATGGTTCTGCTCTGCAATCATTGAAATGAGCTGGCAGCATGAATCTTGCTTGCAACTAGCATCAAAAACCACGAGCACAGAGGTGGTGGTGGGGTGGGGAGAATGTAAGCACAGCAGCGGCTGTGTTTTTTGCAAGCTCTGACACTACCCATTTTTAATTTTTTTTATCCTGGTGCACAACCCATAATTATTTGATCCTGATGTGTATATTCTGTGCTATGTTCCTGGAAGATCTTGGCTAAATCTTGGTGATGGAGAGCCAAGTTGATTCAAGAAAATTCTCCTTTTGATTGAGGCGGTTGGAGATGACTGGGGTGGGGCCCGGTTTGCAGTGGCATTTTCGTTGGTGAGCAGGCCTACGCTTTGGCGACGCCGTAGGCATCGGGATGATGGCTGTCATTGTGAGTGAAGTTGTGGATGACGGTCTCAGCTCCCCGGCACAGACTATTAATGCTCACATTGAGATACCCTAAAGAGAATAATATAATGTGAGGTTGATGGATAGGGCCCTATGCGTCCTCACAGTGGGTGAGGACAACCCCATTATGGGCTCACGTACATTTTGTATTTGAGTTGTTTTGGGGTTATGGAATTTGATTAACTCCTGTTATGGTACAGACAGACTATATATTCTGGGAAAAGACGTGTTGTATCATTGGCACCTCCAAAATGGCTGGGGATGGGGGAAGCATCCTGTGATGCCCACTCAAGTGCAACGTGAAAATCCTTGGTGGTTTAACCACCATTTTACCTGTGATAATATCCTGCATTTTTTATGGTTGGGTGGTGAAGATTTGTTTTCCATAGTTTCTGTGGCTCTGTCGTCGTTATCCTGTGAGCTTGGTTGTGCACCACTGAGCCCAATTGTAACTGCATTCTGCTATCCCCCTGATATCGTGCTACTCCCCCCATCCTTCGATATACCCTTTCATTACTTGTATGATAGGAGGGGTTGAATACAATGAATAATTCGAACCAACTGCACTGGTTTGTTTTTCGGTCTCTACGTTAACTTGCTGAAAATGATCTTGCTGTACTGTACCAATCTTTGAGAGTTTATTGCATTATTTGTAAAAAAGATGGAAAGTCTTCAATTAAGATATATAAGAAAAAAAAACTACAAGCACATGTTAATTATGCATTGTAATCCCCACGCTCATTTTTGCACGTTATCAAATTTCACGGCCTGTGGATTCTAGTGATTTCAACACTTAAAATAATATGTTTTTTGTGAAGTAGCAATACTGAGGGATCAGGGAGCTAAGGTGGGTGAATAGAGTTTATATTTTGGTCAGCCATGATTGAACCGAGAGCAGTCTTCAGGCACTGAATGGCTTACTGAATGTTCTTATCAACCTATAGAATGAGGAAAAATTTAACTGGAGTTCCATCATTGCAACTAGTGCTATGCTCTATGATATTACCCATTTACTGCAAATATGTTTTTGTAAACTCCTGTGCCACATTCCCACAGGCTCAGAAATTGGCTTCTTACCAACTCCTTATTTCCTCGTGCCTTGTTCCTCGTGGCTTTACTGAAACTGACATCCTTTCTGTGGTTATTATGTTAATAGCTAAAGTAAATTTAAGTTATTATTGAAATGTAGAGCTCTCGGTCTATTGTGACCATATATTCTAATTGAATATGAATTCTATGTATTATTGTATCTGGTTGGGATCTTAAATATGCTCATTGTAACCTCTGTAAACATATAATTCAAAATGATCCAGAATCCATGATTCAGAAAATGAACTATTTCCCACAAGCTGGCTGTTTCTTGATTGTACCACCCAAGCAGTGTTTAACAGCCATTACATGTCACATGGACATAAATGAATTTTCAAGCTGTCATTAGCTCACCAACTACAGCGGTTCTTTTTAATGATCACTGCTTGCAAGTGGTCAGGCCTTTGTTTAGTATAAAGGACAGGAGGTCACACACTAACATAGTTCAGCCAGAGAATGAATTCAGTGACTAATTGGTTATTCCATCTGTTTACACTTATTTGTATTTGTGGATCAAATGTCAGTTTTTGAAATATTTCTGTTTAAATCCGTGAGGACCTCCACAGTTTTGGAACAAAAGTTCAAACCTCATATTTTGCTACTTTTTAACAAAGTGTCGTGGTCTGCTACTGGCGTGATGTTAAATCACTCTCGCTTTAAAACATTAGTGACTATATTCATTATCTTACCCATAAGGGGTGGCACGGTAGCACAGTGGTTAGCACTGCTGCTTCACAGCTCCAGGGTCCCGGGTTCGATTCCCAGCTCGGGTCACTGTCTGTGTGGAGTTTGCACATTCTCCTTGTGTCTGCATGGGTTTCCTCCGGGTGCTCCGGTTTCTTCCCCAGTCCAAAAGATGTGCGGGTTAGGTTGATTGGCCAGGTTAAAAAATTGCCCCTTAGAGTCCTGAGATGCGTAGGTTAGAGGGATTAGTGGGTAAATATGTGGGGGTAGGGCCTGGGTGGGATTGTGGTCGGTGCAGACTCGATGGGCCGAATGGCCTCCTTCTGCACTGGAGGGTTTCTATGATCTTTATTGTACCATAATTTTAGCTTAAAACATAACAATTGAAGCACAGGTCCATTCAGCTCCCAACTTGATTTGATTTGATTTATTATTGTCACATCTATTAACATACAGTGAAAAGTATTATTTCTTGCGCGCTATACAGACAAAGCATTCCTTTCATAGAGAAGGAAAGGCGAGAGTGCCGAATGTAGTGTTACAGTCATAACTAGGGTGTAGAGAAAGGTTAACTTAGGGCCTGATTTTACCATTTTGATTCTAAGTGCTGAATCTGGGCTTAATTCAGATCCGACTTGGGAAATCTGCTTTCAGGTGCCCCCATACGCACTTAGCCTGAAAAAAAAATCGCGAGCCCCATTCGCGTTGTGGGCGGGGCTTGGCACGCCCGAAACGATCGGAGCTCTGAACTGCGCATGCGCAGTTAGAAAAGAATTTGAAAAAGCGCGCCCGTGTCAGATCGTTCCCGGGCCGCAGAAAGCAGAGAAAGCAGCCCGGGAGCGTTGGTCCCCACAAACATCACTGTCCCTCTTATCCACCCAACCCCCGCTACCCAGACTGATCACGACCCATTGTCCCCTTCCCCCACCGATCGCCCGCAGAGTGGCAGCGGATCCCCCCCACCCAACCAGTGAGCGATCGGGCCCCCCCCCCACCCAAACCAGAGTATGATCTGGCCTCATTCCCAACCCCCCTCCCCAGAGAACTATCTGGCCTCACTCCCCCCCCCCCCCCCCCCCCCCCCCCCGAGGTACATCTGACCCTCCTCCCCTTCTCCCTGCCTCCCCCTCACCAGAGAATGATTTGACCCTTCTCCCCCTCCTTCCTCCCTCCCCCCCCGCACCACTGACCTGAGTCAGAGAGCCGTTGGAAGCTCTGAACTCACCTCTTCAGTAGCTGGAGCGCCCGAAACAGACTTCTATTCAGCATGTCCATTTCGGCACGATTCCGGATCGGGGGTGAACGCAGTGGTAAAGGGGGAAATGCTGATAAAGTTGGGCGGACAGCTCATTAATTCAATTTAAATGCATGCAAATGCATTTAAATCGCCGTTGTACCCATTTCGGGTGCGAATTGTATTGCGGCCATTCCCGGTAAAGTGGCCATCTGAGCGGACGTGGGCGCGGATCGCGTTAATGGCCTCACACCCGACTTTACCATGTTTTCGCGCCAGTGCAATGGTAAAATCGGGCCCTTAGTGTGAGATAGGTCCATTCAACACTCTTGTGGCAGCAGGGAAGAAGCTGTTCTTGAGTTGGTTGGTCCGCGACCTCAGAGTTTTCTTTTTTTTTCCCAACGGAAGAAGGTGGAAGAGAGAATGTCCGGGGTGAGTGGGGTCCTTAATTATGCTGGCTGCTTTGCCAAGGCAGCGGGAAGTGTAGACAGAGTTTTTACTCAACATCCTGACTTCAGCACGCATCGCCAATTCTTCACTTGTTGCTGGGCTAATGTCCTGGAATTCTCAATGTAATGCTAATGTTCGAGTATCTTCATCACAAGGATTGCAGCATTTCAAAGATATGGCTCCAAGGGGAAACATCTCTTTGGGCCCCTAGGCATAAGAAATGGAGTAAGAAGTTTAACAACACCAGGTTAAAGTCCAACAGGTTTATTTGGTAGCAAAAGCCACACAAGCTTTCGAGGCTCTGAGCCCCTTCTTCAGGTGAGTGGGAATTCTGTTCACAAACAGAACTTATAAGACACAGACTCAATTTACATGAATAATGGTTGGAATGCGAATACTTACAACTAATCCAGTCTTTAAGAAACAAAACAATGGGAGTGGAGAGAGCATCAAGACAGGCTAAAAAGATGTGTATTGTCTCCAGACAAGACAGCCAGTGAAACTCTGCAGGTCCACGCAACTGTGGGAGTTACAAATAGTGTGACATAAATTCTGATTCTAGGATCGCATGATAAAGACTCAGGAGGAAAAAAGCAGAAATATTTATGTGAAATAGTGTGACATAAACCCAATATCCCGGTTGAGGCCGTCCTTGTGTGTGCGGAACCTGGCTATCAGTTTCTGCTCCGCGACTCTGCGCTGTCGTGTGTCGCGAAGGCCGCCTTGGAGAACGCTTACCCGAATATCAGAGGCCGAATGCCCGTGACCGCTGAAGTGCTCCCCAACAGGAAGAGAACAGTCTTGCCTGGTGATTGTCGAGCGGTGTTCATTCATCCGTTGTCGCAGCGTCTGCATAGTTTCCCCAATGTACCATGCCTCGGGACATCCTTTCTTGCAGCATATCAGGTAGACAACGTTGGCCGAGTTGCAAGAGTATGTACCGTGTACCTGGTGGATGGTGTTCTCACGTGAGATGATGGCATCTGTGTCGATGATCCGGCACGTCTTGCAGAGGTTGCTGTGGCAGGGTTGTGTGGTGTCTTGGTCACTGTTCTCCTGAAGGCTGGGTAGTTTGCTGCGGACAATGGTCTGTTTGAGGTTGTGCGGTTGTTTGAAGGCAAGAAGTGGGGGTGTGGGGATGGCCTTGGCGAGATGTTCGTCTTCATCAATGACATGTTGAAGGCTCCGGAGGAGATGCCGTAGCTTCTCCGCTCCGGGGAAGTACATCTCCGGAGGAGATGCTACGGCATCTCCTCCGGAGCCTTCAACATGTCATTGATGAAGACGAACATCTCGCCAAGGCCATCCCCACACCCCCACTTCTTGCCTTCAAACAACCGCACAACCTCAAACAGACCATTGTCCGCAGCAAACTACCCAGCCTTCAGGAGAACAGTGACCAAGACACCACACAACCCTGCCACAGCAACCTCTGCAAGACGTGCCGGATCATCGACACAGATGCCATCATCTCACGTGAGAACACCATCCACCAGGTACACGGTACATACTCTTGCAACTCGGCCAACGTTGTCTACCTGATACGCTGCAAGAAAGGATGTCCCGAGGCATGGTACATTGGGGAAACTATGCAGACGCTGCGACAACGGATGAATGAACACCGCTCGACAATCACCAGGCAAGACTGTTCTCTTCCTGTTGGGGAGCACTTCAGCGGTCACGGGCATTCGGCCTCTGATATTCGGGTAAGCGTTCTCCAAGGCGGCCTTCGCGACACACGACAGCGCAGAGTCGCGGAGCAGAAACTGATAGCCAGGTTCCGCACACACAAGGACGGCCTCAACCGGGATATTGGGTTTATGTCACACTATTTCACATAAATATTTCTGCTTTTTTCCTCCTGAGTCTTTATCATGCGATCCTAGAATCAGAATTTATGTCACACTATTTGTAACTCCCACAGTTGCGTGGACCTGCAGAGTTTCACTGGCTGTCTTGTCTGGAGACAATACACATCTTTTTAGCCTGTCTTGATGCTCTCTCCACTCCCATTGTTTTGTTTCTTAAAGACTGGATTAGTTGTAAGTATTCGCATTCCAACCATTATTCATGTAAATTGAGTCTGTGTCTTATAAGTTCTGTTTGTGAACAGAATTCCCACTCACCTGAAGAAGGGGCTCAGAGCCTCGAAAGCTTGTGTGGCTTTTGCTACCAAATAAACCTGTTGGACTTTAACCTGGTGTTGTTAAACTTCTTACTGTGTTTACCCCAGTCCAACGCTGGCATCTCCACATCATAAGAAATGGAAACAGCTTTGCCAGCATTGCTGAATGTTATTTCATGACATGAAGAAGCTCACAAAGAAAAGCTATGATTGGACACCATGCCAAAATATCAACTGCTGCAAATGAATATACATCTTATCCATCTGCACAATTTCTGGTTATCTCCACATGTGCCTCTGTAATTTAACCGATTCAGTGAATCATCTGTCTAACTTAACTTCCTTGCATGTGTACATGTATGTCTGTCAAAATTGTGTGGGGAATGATAACCAGGGTTATAGATTTATGGAGAAATTCATTTTTATTGCTTGCATTTTTACAGGTGTCTCAGAGATTACACTTTCCTTGAAAACCTCAAAACAAATGGTCTTGATAATCAACATTTCTGAAATTCTTGGAGAATGATGGGATGAATCCCACAAAGTCATATGAAATAAAATTGTCAGAGAGATTTTATTGAACCATCTACAACGATTTTTTATTTTGCAGGAACGATTGGTGAAACAGGCCAAAAAGGTGCAATGGGTCGCTCTGGAAAAATAGGTCCAGCTGGATTAAAAGGTATTTTAACATTCCTTTTGCTCCTTGTATTAGCACACAGCCCAACAAAACAGCTGTGTAGATTGTATGAATCTCCTTGCCAAATAGAATTTTCAATGATATAATATTCTCATCTCATAATTTCCATCATTAATCATTGTTTTACTCCAATCAAAGTAACTGGTCAAGAAATTGGGAACATTTGTGCCCATTTTTGAGCACTACAAGTGCCCTTAGGCCGCCGAAGTAATGCTGCAGCATGTGGAAACATTTGTGGGGTGAATCGTGCCAAACTGCTGAGGCTGTTATATCTTGTGGAGTGAGTGTTGGCCAGAAGTATACAAAGCAGGGAGATCATGATGACAATCAGTGTACAATACTGATTTCACAACAAATATGCCATTTCGCAGTTCCAGCTGATGCCTTCTCTTAACTTAAAATAACTGAACATATGGTGAGCAGCAGGAAGGGCCCCCACCCCACCTTCATATTCAAAGAGATCATCAACTATTTACTTGTTAATTGTTGATTGATACATCCTTGTTGCTATGATCCTACAAACGTTTGGTTCTTTTGTGTAGTTGTTTCAAATTTCAAAAGTCTACAGGCAGGTGCTGAAGGATATTTTTGCTGATTTCAGCGCTTGTGCAAAAGTCAGTTGCTTCAAGTTTAGCATGCATTTCCCTTGGAGTAGAGCATGGCTTATAACCAGGGGTCATACAGAGCAGGACAAACTGCTGGAAGAGAGAAGAAGGCAAGAAGGCCTTTTGGCAGATGGCCATTTTTTCCCCAGATTGTTCATGCTACCTGTATCTGCGATGAACAATATGTGAGCCATCTGTATTCAGTAAGAACATCTGCACTGAAATCTGCCACCAATTGCGGCCACGAGAGCAACCAGAGCAGGACAATGACTGCTTTGCCATTGGCTCTGAAGGTGATCATGTTGATGAATATTTGTGCCTGGCTTCTTCCAAACTGAAGATATTTGCAACATAGAATCACAGAATTCTTACCGTGCAGAAGGAGGCCATTCGGCCCATCAAGCCTGCACCGACAACAATCCCACCCAGGACCTATCCCCGTAACCCCACGTATTTACCCTGCTAGTCTCCCTGACACTAAGGGGCAATTTTGTGTGGCCAATCCACCTAACCCACACATCTTGGGACTGTGGGAGGAAACCGGAGCACCCGGAGGAAACCCATGCAGACACGGGGAGAATGTGCAAACTCCACACAGACAGTGACCCAAGACCAGAATTGAACTCTGACGCTGTGAAGCAGCAGTACTAACCAGTGTGCTACTGTGCCGCCCATCTCCCACCATTGCTTTCTGCTGAGAACCCTCTTTCTCCGCCGCCCCCCCCCCCCCCCCCCCCCATCCACTGGCTTGATTTGTTCTGTGAGACCTCTGCTTATTCTCCTTTTCTTGCTGTATTTCAAGGGCAATGCCTATGAGTGCCTGAGAGGCCTTGCAATAACCAAAGCGTCTTTCAGTTCCCGCTGCACCATTCCCTGTCGATTTTTACAATTTGAAGCACCAAGCATTTGTAGAATCATAACAATAGCTGAAGAAATCAACTGAGTAACCTGTAAGTAGCTGATCATTTTAATGCAACATCCACCGTTGCATAAAGGAGGTCAGTGAGGCTCTCTATTCAATGTGAAGCAGGTTGAGCGAGCACATGGCTTTGCTAGGATTGCAGGTTAATCATGATGTATGGTGCTATTAACATCAATCACATTACTTTGCGGGCATATAATGCCAACTCTGCCCTATACCAGAATTCAAAGGAGTTTCACTCCCTCGATATTCAACAGGTGTGCGACCATGGGCAGTGCATCATTCAGGTCAATGTTTTGACATCCTGGAAACTGCCATGATGCTTTCATTCTGTGATAGTCCCCTGTGCCAGCTGCAATAGAGACACCAATGTAAACTAAAGCACGGCAACTGGGTGACATCAGCTGTCCACTGAAGACATGGCTGATGACTCTGATGCAATGCAAGTACGTGTGTGCAGCATGCATACAATGAAAGCCATGCTGCCACACAAATAGTGGTATAGCAGAACATGCTAAAGCAAAGCAGCCGCTGACAGGACTCCTTTGCAGAACCCCTTCATCACTCAGCAGAGTGGGTGTCAAGTTTGACAGTGGTCTGATCCATGCTGCATAACTTGACCATCATGAAAGGACAGTGCTTGTCATTAGCAAAAGGTATACAGCTGAAGAGCAGGAACATGGCGAGGAGGAGCAGGGGCATAAGGAAGAGGAAGAAGAGAGAGGTCAACCGAGACAACCTCTTCCTGGTTGGCTTGTCCATAATAAATTCATCTGAGAGCAACATCAGTAATTGCAACCTGAAATTCCTATCAGTCAACAGTCCTTTGTTATTTCTCTTGTCAATGACCATCTCAGTGGCTGTTTGGCCACAGTGCAAAAATAAAAGCCACTACAAAATAAACATTCCAAAAAATACATAAATGAAATCATACATATTGCACAGACAAGTCAACTAATTACCCTTTTTTGCTCCCTTAGTTCTTGTCTTCCATGTGTCTTTGCCTGTTCTAGTGCTCCAATGTAATAGTGCTGCCCCAGTGGCTACAGCACGGCTGATGGAAGGCTGCTGCTTTTTAGTGGAGGAAGCCTCAGGTGGACCTAGTAGACCCGACTCTGGACTGCACCATCTCAACATGACCAACAGCAGACGGGACTAGTAACTGACAGGCAACAACAAGGGCTCTGGCAGAGTGTTGGGAGTAAGAATGCTGTCTTCCTGAGAGAGGATGGCAAGTTTGTATTCCAAGTGAGGCAACTACCATTCTTCCGGGGGCTGGGAGGAGAGGGTACCTCAACTAACCTAGTAACCTGTTGCTGGACTGATGTGATATCTTGCAAGCCCCTTTGCATATTGGAATTCACAGCTGTGATGGCCTATGTCGGTGCTTGTGTGGCAGTAGTCTGATCGTGCATGGAGCTTGCACTGCAACACCCAGACATTAAGAGGCTGCTGTGTGCCCTGCGATAGAAATTGGGGATGTCAGCCATCAGATGCTGCATCTTGGTTGGGTCTGCAAATGTGAGAATGGAGTTGACCATGTTGGAATGAAGAGATTCCAAGCTCTGCATACCAGCCTGCACCAAGTTGCTGCTGATCTTTGGCATTGACCACAGGTTTCTCAACGCATTTCAAATCAAAAGCAAAATACTTTGGAGTTTGGAAATCTGACAAAACAAAATAGAAATTACTGGAGATACTCAGCAGGTCATACGTCAGTTGTGGAGAGAGAAACAAAATTAACATTTCAAGTGGATGACCTTTCATCAGATCCCAGCATTGTGTTGTGCAAACTCATCAGCAGTCTTCTATTGGTTGCCCCTTGAAGTGCTCATCTGCGTCCTCTGTAGCAGTCCACTTGATTAGCACCCCGTCCACAAGCATTCAATCCCTCCACCAGCGGCAGCAGTGTATGCCATCTACTGAGTGCACTGCAGGAGCTCACAAATGCTCCCTAGGCAGCAACTTCCAAACCCACGATCACAATCATCTAGAAGGACAGATACATGGGAACACCACAACTTGAAGGTTCCCCTCCAAGTCACTCACAATCCTAACTTGGAAATATATCACTGTTCTTCCACTGTCATTGACTCAAAATTCTGAACTCCCTCCCTAAAAATACTCCCCATCTACACCACATGGATTGCAGTGGTTCAAGAAGGCAGCCACCACCTTCTCAAGGACAACTAGGGATGGGCAATAAATGCTGACCTCACCAGCGACACACACATCCTGTAAATTATTTTTAAAAATCTCTCTGGTGAGCTGGCAGATGCACAATTCTTTCCCCCTGACCAGGCTGCAGCCCATCATACTCTGTGTCCCACCTCTGTGCTGTCACCTAAATTATACACAGGGTCAGTATCTGAGATTGTGGCTGTGACTGTGAAACCTTACGCATCTTCATCACTCTCATCTTGGCTATTCGTCCACTGTCTGGCCAAGTTGTATTCCTTGCGTATCTGAAAGGAAAAAGGCAGAAGGGTAAGGTTGTGGTGCCAAATTCAAAGAAAGTGTGGGATGAGGGTGGCGGGGCTGTGAGAAAGTGGCATAGGTATGAAGATAATGCCTTCCTTAATGATTGTGTCTGCATGCAGTGAGATGTAGGTGTGAGGCTTGCAGCCATGATAAGTGTGGTTGGGTAAGGCATATTTATTTATATTAGGTATGGTCTTATGGTGCACTGGAACGATGCACTGAAATAGATACATTGTCATCCTACACAGGATGGTTTCCTTTCTAGAAGTAAAAATGTATTATTTACGTAATAATGACAACTCCATTTTATCAATAATAGGTCATAGAATCATCGAATCCCACAGTGCAGAAGGAGGCCATTCAGCCCATCAAGGCTGCACTGACCACAATCCCATCCAGGCCCTATCTCCACAACCTCATGTATTTAACCTAGCTAATCCCCCTGACACCAAGGGGCAATTTAGCATGGCCAATTCACCTAACCTACATATCTTTGGACTGTGGGAGGAAACCAGAGCAGCCAGAAACCCATGTAGACACAAGGAGAATGTGCCAACTCCATACAGACAGTGACCCAAGCCAGGAATCGAACCCTGGTCCAAGGCGCTGTGAGGCAGTAGTGCTAACCACTGTGCCACTGTATCACCCTAAAAGTAAGATATTCTATACATTTAAGTAAATACAAATACCATTTAATTCAATTTGTTTAATAATGTGAATTAGGTCCAATGATCACTTGTCTGAAATTTTCACCACCTAATGTTTTTCTCTCCCCTCCTCATAAGCACAGTATAGTTCTGTAGACACTGACCATAAGTCCATAAGAAATGGGAACAGAAGTAAGTCATTAGGCCCCTTGAACCTGCTCTGCCATTGAATAGGATCATGGCTGATCCGACATTCCTCATGTCCACTTTCCTCTAACTGTTCTTTCCCCTAACACTTGATTCCCTTACTGATCAAAAATCCATCTATCTCAGCCTTAAATATACAGAAGGACTCTGCCTTTCTGAGAGACAAGCTCTCTGAGGCAAGGAGTTCCAAAGACTCACGACCTTCTGAGAGAAGAAATTCCCCCTCATCTCAGTTGCCTTTGGCTGCCCTTTGGTGCCTTACCCAAATGCCCATTCACCATTTGTGAGTCTGGACATCGAATGTTCGCAGGCATTCCCTGGTATCACAATCAAGCCCATTCCTGCCTCATCCAACATTTATAAAGGAAAATGCTTTCCGTTTAAGGGTCACTGAACAGCATATCTTTGCTGATTTTCCCACCATCTCTGTAAACAAAGCTGAGCTGATAGTAGTGCTATTACTACTATCCCAGCCAGGGTTAGGCTAAAAATAGATTATGAGCCATCCTCATTTGTATGGCTTTGTTCCAAACCTGACAGTTCATGTACCAATTGAGCCATCATAGAAACTGTACCTTTTTGAATGTGTAAGAGGTATTTATTGTTTCTGGTCCATATACCTTGTTTAAATAAAGAGATATATCATAGAATCCCTACAGTGCAAAATACATTAAGAGTCCATTGTTCTGGCAAAGATGCATACCCATTGTGGGCACATATCAGAAATTTCCCAAATTGTTCCATTTTTCTGGTCAGAAAATTATGGAGTAGATTAAACCAGAATGTTTAATTTTTGTCCCAGGCGTGTAATGCTCTCTGCCTGAAGAAAAAAGCAGTTTAATTAGGTGTTGTCTCTATTGTATTTTGGTCTGCTTAAGGCAAAGGCATAAGGGAAAATTCTGGTGTGCATTATCCATGATCTAGTCAGTAAATCATGGGCACTTGCATTAGAATTTCCGATTGCTGCTTCTGGCGGGAATGATCCCTGTTGGGAGTATAGACTCATAAAATCAAAGTCAGTGTCGTAATTATTTATATTATTTGATCCCTTTGTCATTTTGCATATGGGGAGTCAAGACCACATGTTATCATCAGATGAGACAGAATCAGAAGAGAAGGAGATAATTAGACTGGGGCACATAGACACATTCAGTCCCCAGCTTAAAGTCATGCATTTTTTTTTAGTTTCACATAATACTTTGATTCTATGTGATTATTAATAGAAAAAAACTGGAAAGCAGGGAAGTGGAGTTGTTTGGAGCTTGGCAGATTCTCTATAACACAGGCTGAGGAACCATAACATTTAAAACTCAGGCCTTAGAGCACCACTACCGGTGAGAAGATTGAATTACTTTGTGGTCAGTTTAGAAACACCATTTCCATGATAAAACTGAACAAAATAATAGGAAATTATTGGAAAATTTGACAAAAAGAAATAAAATTTAGTGGAGAAAAGGCATGTGCAGACATGTGATTCAAAAATAATATAAATATTTTATCAGTTATACTATTAGTTATATTCAACTAAGATTAGACTACAGAAAGGGTATGATGGGCACTTTAAGTGTTAAATATTTATTACTTTTGTTTAACTATACGCAGGTGGAGGGCATTAATTGCAGTTTCACTTGAGCACATATAAAGAGAAACGATTGATGCTCTGGGGTGTTTTGAGTTAGGAGGTGGATGCTTGTAATATTTCACTGTAAATAAATGTAAGACGGAGTAAAGGTTGGCTCCAGTATTATGCTTCACTGTCTTGCTTTCCAGATAGAACATTAAAACTATGTCAAAGCTAAGGTGAAAGTTCAGCAGAAATTAAGAGGATATTGAGGGATGAGAGATTTAAGCTCTTAATAGGAACTGAGACGCTCAATTTTTTGTTTCTTAATTTATCAGGAAGCAAAGGAGAGACTGGTGATCTAGGAGCAAAAGGGGAAAGCGGAGATCCAGGTAGAGTTATTGGAAATTCTATTGACTATAGCCCTGCTTTATGACATGCATGTTTCTTTAAATCTGTCCTTAAGTAATATCCTGTGCAATCTCCTCAGGCTTACCCTGTGAATGTGGCCCACTGAGAAAGGTAATTGGAGAAATGGACATTCTTGTGACACAGTTAACAAACGAACTCAATTTCATTAAAAATGGTAAGTTTGATCATTCATTCTAAGTAAGACAGCTTTGCTATAGCATTAGAATGCCTATAGCACTTCACTTCTTACTGTCATGTAATTTACTTTGCCTTTTAGAGCAGACAATGATTCGGTCATTAATCTTTTAAACTGCATAACTGCAAATTGCAGGCATAGATGTATTTAAGGCTGTAATCCATTTGTTTAATGTATTGTGCTCAACAAGAAGTTGTACAATTAAATATATTAGGGTCAAGTTAGGGCGCAATCGGCAATCTAGGTGCAAGTTGTGCTTGAAATTCCTTTCTTTTTCTCAAGTGAAGTTATGGATCAAGTTTCCACCAAATTCATTTGCATGCCAACAAGTGCAAAACTTTCCATGAGCCAATGCTATTGAGTAGCTGATAGAATGTAATTTTTTTTTTCTTGTGTTAAAACGTTTTCAATCATATATTTAACAGTGGTGCAGTTTTAATCAAACAACTGAAAATAAAATAAATTAATAAGTGTTCAGTCCACTGTCTGTTGATCTTAAATCACCAAAAATTACTTAGAATATTTATGTGGTATCATTTACTAGTTTCATTTTACACTGGTCAGTTCCTTACGAAATGAGATATTATTTAACATGTAAAAATGTTTAAAACATGCCACTAATGCCTGGACTCAAAAGGGAGCTTAATTTGAAGAGCCTCCTCAAACAGGCGCAATCAGCCATGCTCATTATTGTGATATGGGGGTGCGGTCAGTTTTTGTGAGCGAAAACAGATACCAGGAGGATTTTTAAAACCAGTGTTAAAGATTGTTGGAAACTTGATTTATGCATAATAAAACTTGTTCATAAAATTTGGCCACCTTTTGCAATGGTTTTCACAATTTCAGTGCAATCCAATGGAGACGGGTGGCAGGGTGGCACAGGTTAGCATTGCTGCCTTTCAGCGCCAGGGATCTGAGTTCAATTCCGGCCTCTGATGACTGTCTCTGTGGAGTTTGCACGTTCTCCGTGTGTCTGTGTGGGTTTTCCTCCGGATCTCCGGTTTCCTTCCACAGTCCAAGATGTGCGGTTGGGTGTATTGGCCATGATAAATTGCCCCTAATGTCAGGGGATTAGCAGGTTAAATATGTGGGGTTACCGGGATAGGGTCCAGGTGGGATTGTTGCTAGTGCAGGCTGGATAGGCCGAATGGCGGCCTTCTGCACTGTAGAGATTCTATGATTCTCTGACCCTTGGCCATGAAATTTAGGGGAAGTTTAGAGATATTTGGATCATCCTAGTTTAAATTAAATTTAACAGCATAAACAGAGACTATTTGGGCCATTGCATTTGTCCTGGCTCTTTTAAAAGAGCTACCATTTAGTGACACTCATTTTAACCTTTTTTGTTCCAAAATAATGATGTACTTTCCTTTTAGAAACATTAAGAACTTAGCTCCCACCATTATTTCTGGTTAGGGTTTCGTGTCCTGACTATGCTCTGTGCATAATTTTAACAAATGTCTTAGTCTCTTCCTTTCTTCTTTTGGCATTGATCATAAATTTATGCACTTTAGTTACAAGTAAACTGACCAGTGGAAACAATCATTCCAGAATTATTTCACCAAAATTCTTAATTTTACACATCTGTATCAAATTTCTTTTAGCCTTCTTTTCGTCTCATGAAAAGAGGCCAGTTTCTCTTGGTTCTTATCACAACTACCCAACCTCTCGTTTGTAATATTATCATCTGTAGATCCTTCTTATCTGTGACTCATTTCTTAACTAGGTGCCATAACTATGGCCTAAACATTGGTTTAACTAAATTTAATATTACTTCATTGCTTTTATATGCTAAATAATAAATTTCAACAATCATCTCCTTTTACATTTTATCAACTAATTCTCCTATTTTTAAAGATTTGTGAATTTTACAAACTTGAACTTGTATTCATATAGTTAATTCCACAGCCTCAAGAAGTTTCTAAAGCATTTTATAGTCAATGAAGCACTTTTGAGATGTTGTCACTGTTGTAATGCAAGATATGGCAAAGTCTTTCTGCTCCTCCATTCCTTTTTAAAGTCTTACAAATAAATGTATATATTATTCTCTCCATATTCTTGCTCTCAAAATGTATCACCTCACATTCACCATGGTAAATTTTGTCTGACATCTAACCTAGCCTATTTACTTTTTCCTGAAATCACTTAGAGTACTCTTGAATTTAATCACACTCCCTATATTTTATATTGTGCCCTTTTACCCAAAACCAATACATGCATGCATTTTGATGAATGGTGGCACAGTGACTGGCACCACTGCCTCACAGCTCCAGGGACCCAGGTTAAATTGCAGCCTTGGGTGACTGTCTGTGTGGAGTTTGCATGTTCTTCCCGTGTCTGCATGGGTTTCCTCCGGGTGCTCCGGTTTCCTCCCACAGTATAAAGATGTACAGGTTAGATTGATTGGCCATGGTAAATTGCCCCTTAGTGTCTAACGATGTATTGGTTAGGGGAATTAGTGGGGTAAACATGTGGGGTTATGGGGATAAGGCTTGGGTAAGATGCTCCACTGGAGAGTCAGTGCAGACTCAATGAGTTGAATTATCTCCTACTGCATTGTAGGGACTCTATGTTTCAAAAACTCATGGGAGTAGGCATGCCAGCTTAAGTCATAATTTGCATGGGGGGGGGGGGGGCGTATGTGTCTTTATAAAGCTGCTTATATCTTATTAAATATAACAGAAATCAAAGTGCTCACTTTTCAGCACTGCCCTCCCCTGCAGCTGTTGCTGGAGTACGAGAGGTAGAAAATAAGATTTACCTGTTGGTGAAGGAAGAGAAGAGATACACAGATGCCCATGAGTATTGCCGTGACCGAGGAGGACTTCTTATAATGCCAAAAGATGAAGCAACCAATAGCCTCATTGCTTCTTACATCAGCGAAGCAGGTCTCAGCAGAGTATTCATTGGTGTTAATGATCTGGAGGAGGAAGGCCAGTTTGTCTTTACAGATGGGTCACCCCTGCAGACCTTCAACAAGTGGCGGAATGGAGAACCAAACAATGCCTACGATGAGGAAGACTGTGCGGAAATGGTATCTTCTGGGGGGTGGAATGATGTCACCTGTCATATTACAATGTATTTTGTCTGTGAATTTGATAAAGATATACCTTAAATCAGTCAACTCCTGTTGTTGTAGCATGATATTATTCCACATCCATGATGGATAAATTAGTCTTAGTTTTAAAAGCTATGATACCTCAAAAACACCAGAGTTTTTGTATAAATTTCATTTTCCACTCATGCTCTTATATATGCAGTGCAAGTAGGATTAATGTATTGAGTTTTAGCAGAACCATTTTCTTGTATTTATATTTTCAGAGAACAAGGCTGGAAGTAATTAGATGTTGGATAATAGTGTAAAAAGGGAAAGATCAATGAAATCAATGGGAATTAAAATTAGGAAAAGTGTATACCGGTGACTGACATTGCTATTTTAAATTATCCTACAAAAACAAAATTACCCCACTTATTTGTTGCTTAAGTTTCTCTTTCTTCATTTGCTACCAGTTTGGTCTTTCCATCTGTTTTTGAATATGGCAAATGATAAACTATTAATTGCTGCCTTGGGCTAAACAATTCCCTGCCCATTTAAAATAAACATTAAAGCAAGCTCTTAAAGGTCCTGTAATTATTTTTCTTGCCATTCTATGCAAGATATGAGGGGGTAGAAATTGGTTGCTGCAGTCCTTATTTTCAACTTACTTCTACATGAGCCGATATCAGAATTTCATGTAGAGGACAAAGAAATTCAACGTAAGTATTTTCAGGACACCAAGAGATATCAGAGGTGAACAGTCTGTATCCTCTATTATGCCAGCACCATGTCTGCAGGCTCAGGAACAGCAACTTGACAATGACTCAGGCTTTGGGGTGGCACAGTGGTTAGCACTGCTGCCCCACAGCTCCAGGAACCTGGGTTCAATTCCCGGCTTGGGGAATTGTCTATGTGGAGTTTGCACGTTCTCCCTGTGTCTGCGTGGGTTTCATCCAGGTGCTCCGGTTAGGTGTATGGGTTAGGTGCATTAGCAATTCTAAATTGCCCCTTAGAGTCCCGTGATGCGTAGGTTAGAGGAATTAGTGGGGTAAATGTGTGGGGTTATGGGGATAGGGCCAAGATGGGATTGTTGTTAGTGCAGACTCGATGGGCCGAATGCCCTCCTTCTACACTGTAGGGATTGAATGTTTCACCAGCTACTGCAAGGAAATTTCCATCGTTGGGATTGTACTGCTGCAGCAGTTAAAGCCACATTCTCCCATGACCTTCTTGCCTCTTGCAGAATGACATGGAGATCATCTGCAGTATCAGCCAATTTGATGCCCACTCATGTATCACACAAGTCTTGTTCAGCGAAGCCAACACTTACAACCCTTTTCCCATAAATTAGCAACAGCAGCTTGACATGACTGCTTCATTTATTCCATTGTTGTAATTCCAAAAGAAACATTTGACATTATGTGACTAACATCATCAACAACAATGGGTATTCATATAGGGCCTTTCATGTGATAAAAGGTACCAGGATAGGTGGTATAAAGCAAAGTTTGATATTGAGCCACAATAGAAAATGTTAAGGCAAATAAAGAGTGGGTTTTAAGGAGTGTCTCAAAAGAAGAAAAAGAGATAGAAGGGTGGAGAAGTTTAGGGAGTGAATTCCAGGGCTAATGGCCCAGGCAGTGGGAGACACGGCCACTGGTGATGGAGGATTTAAAATTAGAAACGCTCAAGATGTCAGAATTAAAGGAGTACAGGGGGTTTTGGACCTGGTGGTGATTACAGAGATAGGAGGGGGGAAGATCATAAAGAGATTTGAAAATATAAGTCAGTAAGCACAGGGTTGATGGACTTGGCTTAAAAATGGGGCAGCAGATTTTTGAACGACTTCAAGTTTAGGGAGGTAGAATGTTGGAGGCCAGCCAGAGTGCATTGGAATAGTCAAACTGGGAGGTAACGAGGATATGGATGCTGGTTTCAACAGCAGAGGAGCTGAGTCAGGCTGAGTTGAGCAATGGGATTGAGATAGAAATAGGTGATCTCAGTGATTGAACAGATGTGGCTGGAAGCTTATCTTTGGGTCAAAGATGACACCAAGGTTACAAACAGTCTGGTTCAACCTTAGACAGTTGCCAGGAAAAGAGATTGATTTAGTGGTTAGGGAATGGAGTTTGTGGTGGGAGGCGACAAAGATAAATAGTGTTGATCTTTCCAGTATTTAGCTATCTCCAATTAAATATTTATTCCCAATATTTAACATCCTGATTTAATACCTGTTTTTGCCCTTTCCCATCTGTGCACTGCATTCAGCAGTGCTATCTCCTCTGGTGTGTGTGCTATTGCTTCTGTCTTTGGTGAGAGTGATGTTGGTTGCTGTGAGGGACTGCTTTGCTCAGGGTGAATGACAGTACTAGTGGGCTGCAGTTCCAGGAGTCGAACAACAGGAGAAGTAGATAGGTTTGAAACATGGCCTCAAAAGACAGGTTCAAACAGAGTTTAATGTTTTTTGTAGTTAAGGTTGTGTTGATTAGTGGGGAAGAGAGTGAGGCACAGCAAGAGCAGAATGGTACGCACCCTATGCTCGGCAGGAAATCTATGCTTTCAACTTCTCTACCCTTTCATTGCACATATAGACAAGAATGTCAAGCGTAGCCTTCTGAAAGGAAATTAAACGTCTTTCCATTTCTGGGACCGCCTCCAGTGTGAGTCTATTCCCCAGCATTATATACCCGTACTATCTTATTATACCTTCTGAATTATGTAACGTCTGGTTACCACAGGTTAGATGTTAATTTCTGTATTACTGTGTAAAGAAAATATTTCATTGATTTCCATGTTTCATTAACACGGGTTCACTTTATGAACCCATTATCCTTTGGGTGTAGTTTCTGGTAACACTGTAAAAGATGTTGATAAAGCTATCTTTCTCAACACCAATGTACTGCTGGCATTGTATAATTTGGCCTCAACTGTGATCAATGCTACTGATGTTGCCAATTTCTGATACCATGAATATTAAAAATATTTAGTACTGTGATAGGACACATTTGTCATTTTTATATCAAATCACCCGAGTTCAGCTGATGTGACCTAGTGAAGATAATGCCTGAACACACTAAATAGCTTGACAGTCTGTGCTATCTCTTAGGAATAAACAATAACCTCGGCAAAAGAATGGCAGTAATCTAAAAGTGACACGTAGCTAATGCACCTTATGTTTTCACCACAATTAGAGCCACATTGTAACATAATGGGTGTGGAATAATAAAATAATTGAACCTTAACCAACCAAGTCTGCATATATGTCTATAATTGTCCTTTAGTCTTGTGCCTGTGGATAAAATAAAATGTGCGAGATAGAATAAACTCTGAAGAAACATATACTGAATATAATGAACTAAAATACTTTTTTTTCATGTTGACTTATCTTGAATTGGAAATAAACCATTTTTTTTCCTGTAGACTTTACTTAATGCATTAATATTTAATTGACACCTCATTGACAACTTAAAGAGAAGGGTGAGGATTGACCTAATAGCAGTCTTTAAAATTAGGAATGACTTTGATGGAATGGATGCACAGAATATTTCCTCTTATGAGGAAAAGCAAAACTGGAAGCCATCAATGCAAGATGATCAGCAAGAATTTCAGCAGCAAATTCAAATGATGCTCCTTCACCCAAAGAATATGGAGTTCCATGTCACTCAGAGCGGTTGAAGTGAATAGTAGAAATACCTTTAAGGGGAAACTAGATTAGCAAATGTTACAGTCAGGTGAGGAGGGATAAAGTAACTCCTTTGTTTTACAATTGCAACAGGGTTTTTTTTTGTGAATTTAGAGAGGGTGTGCTTTGCCAATACAGCAGCAGTCCCACTATGTAAACTTTCAGATTGTAAAGAATTAGATAGATTTTCTGAGTTTAAACAAAGTACAAGATAAGTTAATTGAAACTATTTCCTGAATTTAAAATAAAACTAGATAAATCAATATCACCATTCATACGTCAGACACATATGTTGAGCTCACACACACCCTGGGACAGATGGTAGAATAAGAGGATTTTTTTTTACAGTTTGTGAATATGATAAAACAAATGAGTATACGGTTAGCTATTTTTTAGCTGGCCTCGATGCAGTGATTCTTTGGTGTCGCCATTTTGTCCAGTTTTCTAACTGGGTGTGGTTGAATGGGGCAGATACCACTTTTTATTCCCAAAAGATCTTGGTTTGCAGTAGGATGGTTACTTTGCAAAATCTGGGCACAATACTTTAGAGAGCCAAAGAGAGAGAGTTTTTGCAGCCAGTTTCAGTACAGCATTCTGATCTCTGATTTCCCTCTGCTTGATAACACAGACTCTTAAACTACCCTGCTGGCTGTATATTCCAGGGAAATTTGATTAATTCATGTCATTGTTTTTAGAACAGGTAATTGCATTTTGACGTCTTATTTCAGAAACTTTTCAAAAAAACGAAAAGTATAAAGCCAACAACAGTGGATGGATCTTTAATGCTCCCCAGGAGATTGAATGTTCTGTTTCATTCAACTTGGTAGAATGCAAGCTTGTATATTGTAGCTCGCTGGCAGTCCTCCATTGTCTTATGAGGATTTCAGTTTACTTTAAAATCCATCCAGAAAAATAAAAATGAGAAATTGTATCTTTTTTTTAAAGCACATCCTCATAATAAAGGGAATAGAAGGGAGATTTAGAAAACTGGGAGAAAGCTCAAGTGCAGCATAAACACCGGCGTGGAGTATTTGGGTGGAATGGCTGGTTTATATACAATTAAAAACACACTGCAATTCCTTTCTTTAAATTGTTTGCCCATGTAATTTCTTGTTCCACTCTCTTGTGCCTCCTCCACTCTTACACTTTTCTCCCCAATCTGACACTCTCCATTTCCTCTGAAAATGGCCTCTTATACATTTCACTTTTGTTTCAACCCAGGATTAGTGGCTGTGCCTTTAGCCACTTGGTTCCCACTGGGAATCTAAGCCTAAACCCCTGCATCTTTCAACCTCCACCTCTTCTTTAAGATTATCAAACTTTTGGTGATGCCTAAGCTCCCCTTTTTTGACAAGACATTTTTAAGCTTCTGTGACATATCTTGGAACATTTTCAATGTGGATAATATATAAATGCAAGCCGTTATTGTGACAGTTGGAATTTAACAGACACACTGGAATAGTCTTATAAACACAAGGATTTAATATTGATAGCACTCAATACTATAATAATACAATTCAGGATTATATTTATAATAATTCAGGGTGGCATGGTGGCACAGTGGTTAGCACTGTTGGCTAACAGCAAAGTTCAATTCTGACCGTGGATGACTGTCTGTGTGCAGTTTGCACATTCTCTTTTAAAGTTAAAGTTTATTTATTAGTCACAAGTAAGGCTTACATTAACACTGCAATGAAGTTACTGTGAAATTCCCCTAGTCGCCATAGTCCAGTGTCTGTTCAGGTCAATGCACCTAACCAGCACGTCTTTCAAACTGTGGGCAGAAACCGGAGCACCCGGAGAAAACCCACGCAGACATGGGGAGAACGTGCAAACTCCGCACAGACAGTGAAACACGCCAGGGATCAAACCCAGGTCCCTGGCATTGTAAGGCAGCAGTGCTAACCACTTTGTATCTGTGAGAGTTTCCTCTGGATGTTCTGGTTTCCTCCCATTGTCTAAAGGTGTGTAGGTTAGGTGAATTGGGCCTTAGTGAGTCAAAATGGCAAAATTGCCCCTTAGTGACTCAAAATGTGTAGGTTAGGGTGATTACTTACCCTTGACCCTAACCTACTGTGTAGGTTAGGGTCAAGGGCGGCACGGTAGCGCAGTGGTTAGCACTGCTGCTTCACAGCTCCAGGGTCCCGGGTTCGATTCCCGGCTCGGGTCACTGTCTGTGTGGAGTTTGCACATTCTCCTCGTGTCTGCGTGGGTTTCCTTCGGGTGCTCCGGTTTCCTCCCACAGTCCAAAGATGTGCGGGTTAGGTTGATTGGCCAGGTTAAAAATTGCCCCTCAGAATCCTAAAATGGGTAGGTTAGAGGGATTGGTGGGTAAATATGTGGGGGTAGGGCCTGGGTGAGATTGTGGTCGGTGCAGACTCAATGGGCCGAATAGCCTCTTTCTGCACTGTAGGGTTTCTATGATTCTATGATTTCTACTGGAGTAAATGCAGAGGGTTACAGGGATGGGGCCTGGGTGGATTTGTCTGTCGGAGAATCGGTGCAGACTTGGTGGGCTGAATGGTCTCCTTCTGTAGGGATTCTATGAAATACGATATGAAATACTATTGAATGAGTATACCAGAAGAGGCCAGAGGAACATCCTACATTTGTCTTGTGTAAAAGATTCCATTACATTTGTTCAAAAAGAACTATGGTCTTTCCTGATGTGATAGCAACTACCGACTCCTCAATCAACACCACTGAAAACAGATTAATCTTTTAATTCATTGCCATTCTGAGATGTTGCTGTGTATAATTTGGCTATTGCATTACAACTGTGAATATGCTTAAAACTTCTTCACTGGTTATGAAGCACATGAAAACGTCCTGAGGTAATAAAAGATGCTATAGAAATTGAAGTTCAATCTTTCTTTCCATTTTGTGCCATCTGAATCTTTAGTCATGCCATTTTGCAGTTAATTGTTAAATATAAGCAATATTCGATTTTTAGAAAGAGATTTAACATCCCCTCAACAACGATTGATAATAACTCAGATATTGAGAGCACCAAGAGATACAAAGGGCCAGCAATAGCATAAAATAGAAAGGAGATTAGCAAGGGTATGTGGGGAGGAACTATTGCCTAATTTTCCACCTGCACCATTTTTAATTGAGCAGTATCAGGACAGAATTTTACTTCTGCTCATTTCCTGAAGTGTCAACTTCGCTCCCCAATGAATTATGGAAGTCGCACATTCCCAAGTGTTCTTGGTGTACATTTGCTATCAGGTGTAATTACCCACACTGACCACTGGGTGTAATTACTCTCTCTGACCACTGGGTGTAATTACCCACACTGACCACTGGGTGTAATTACCCATACCAACGACTGGGTGTAATTACACACTCTGACCACTGGGTGTAATTACTCACTCTGACCACCGGGTGTAATTACGCACTCTGACCGCTGGGTGTAATTACCCACACCCCGCACTAGGGGCGGCGGTGAGTCTATGTAGACGCTGTTGCAGCCACCTGCAGGGAAATGCTTTATATTAAAGTTTGGGAAATTTTGTTTATTAAAGACCTCCACACCTTTACACTTTTTATTCTTTCATTTCACACTTGAATTTCCATTGGAATATTTAACTTGTCTCCTCTCCTGCCTCCCGGGAGAAAACCGGAGTCGGTCCGCCCCAACGTTGCTGACGCTGCAGTGGGACCAACCCGGCACCATCCAACCCGATTCCCATTCCCACCATTGCAAAATTCCCCCAGCTTCACTGTAAATATCAAACTCCCCCAGCCTCACTGTAACAATAGCAAACTCCCCCAGCCTCACTGTAACAATATCAAACTCCCCCAGCCTCACTGTAAATATCAAACTCCCCCAGCCTCACTGTAACAATATCAAACTCACCCAGCCTCACTGTAAATATCAAACTCCCCCAGTCTCACTGTAACAATATCAAACTCCCCCAGCCTCACTGTAACAATAGCAAACTCCCCCAGCCTCACTGTAACAATATCAAACTCACCCAGCCTCACTGTAAATATCAAACTCCCCCAGCCTCACTGTAACAATATCAAACTCCCCCAGCCTCACTGTAACAATATCAAACTCCCCCAGCCTCACTGTAACAATATCAAACTCCCCCAGCCTCACTGTGACAATATCAAACTCCCCCAGCCTCACTGTAACAATATCAAACTCCCCCAGCCGCACTGTAACAATATCAAACTCCCCCAGCCTCACTGTGACACTATCAAACTCCCCCAGTCTCACTGTAAATATCAAACTCCCCCAGCCTCACTGTAACAATATCAAACTCCCCCAGCTTCACTGTAAATATCAAACTCCCCCAGCCTCACTGTAACAATATCAAACTCACCCAGCCTCACTGTAAATATCAAACTCCCCCAGCCTCACTGTAACAATATCAAACTCCCCCAGCTTCACTGTAAATATCAAACTCCCCCAGCCTCACTGTAACAATATCAAACTCACCCAGCCTCACTGTAAATATCAAACACCCCCAGCCTCACTGTAAATATCAAACTCCCCCAGCCTCACTGTAACAATATCAAACTCCCCCAGCCTCACTGTAAATATCAAACTCCCCCAGCCTCACTGTAAATATCAAACTCCCCCAGCCTCACTGTGACACTATCAAACTCCCCCAGTCTCACTGTAACAATATCAAACTCCCCCAGCCTCACTGTAACACTATCAAACTCCCCCAGCCTCACTGTAACAATATCAAACTCCCCCAGCCGCACTGTAACAATATCAAACTCCCCCAGCCTCACTGTAAATATCAAACTCCCTCAGCCTCACTGTAAATATCAAACTCCCCCAGCCTCACTGTAACAATATCAAACTCCCCCAGCCTCACTGTAACACTATCAAACTCCCCCAGCCTCACTGTAAATATCAAACTCCCCCAGCCTCACTGTAAATATCAAACTCCCTCAGCCTCACTGTAAATATCAAACTCCCCCAGCCTCACTGGAACAATGTCAAACTCCCACAGCCTCACTGTAACAATATCAAACTCCCCCAGCCTCACTGTAAATATCAATCTCCCCCAGCCTCACTGTAACAATATCAAACTCCCCCAGCCGCACTGTAACAATATCAAACTCCCCCAGCCTCACTGTAACAATATCAAACTCCCCCAGCCTCACTGTAACAATATCAAACTCCCCCAGCCTCACTGTGGCAATATCAAACTCCCCCAGCCTCACTGTAAATATCAAACTCCCCCAGCCTCACTGTAAATATCAAACTCCCCCAGCCTCACTGTGACATTATCAAACTCCCCCAGCCTCACTGTGACAATATCAAACTCCCCCAGTCTCACTGTGACAATATCAAACTCCCCAGCCTCACTGCGACAATATCAAACTCCCCCAGCCTCACTGTAACAATATCAAACTCCCCCAGCCTCACTGTAACAATATCAAACTCCCCCAGCCTCACTGTAAATATCAAACTCCCCCAGCCTCACTGTAAATATCAAACTCCCTCAGCCTCACTGTAACAATATCAAACTCCCCCAGCCTCACTGCGACAATATCAAACTCCCCCAGCCTCACTGTGACAATATCAAACACCCCCAGCCTCACTGTGACAATATCAAACTCCCCCAGCCTCACTGTAACAATATCAAACTTCCCCAGCCTCACTGCGACAATATCAAACTCCCCCAGCCTCACTGTGACAATATCAAACTCCCCCAGCCTCACTGTAACAATATCAAACTCCCCCAGCCTCACTGTAACAATAGCAAACTCCCCCAGCCTCACTGTGACATTATCAAACTCCCCCAGCCTCACTGTAACAATAGCAAACTCCCCCAGCCTCACTGTAACAATATCAAACTCACCCAGCCTCACTGTAAATATCAAACAGCCCCAGCCTCACTGTAACAATATCAAACTCCCCCAGCCTCACTGTGACAATATCAAACTCCCCCAGCCGCACTGTAACAATATCAAACTCCCCCAGCCTCACTGTAACAATATCAATCTCCCCCAGCCTCACTGTGACAATATCAAACTCCCCCAGCCTCACTGTAACAATATCAAACTCCCCCAGTCTCACTGTAAATATCAAACTCCCCCAGCCTCACTGTAACAATATCAAACTCCCCCAGCCTCACTGTAACAATATCAAACTCCCCCAGCGTCACTGTGGCAATATCAAACTCCCCCAGCCTCACTGTAAATATCAAAATCCCCCAGCCTCACTGTAACAATAGCAAACTCCCCCAGCCTCACTGTAACAATATCAAACTCCCCCAGCGTCACTGTGGCAATATCAAACTCCCCCAGCCTCACTGTAAATATCAAACTCCCCCAGCCTCACTGTGACATTATCAAACTCCCCCAGCCTCACTGTGACACTATCAAACTCCCCCAGTCTCACTGTAACAATATCAAACTCCCCAGCCTCACTGCGACAATATCAAACTCCCCCAGCCTCACTGTAACAATATCAAACTCCACCAGCCTCACTGTAACAATATCAAACTCCCCCAGCCTCACTGTAAATATCAAACTCCCCCAGCCTCACTGTAAATATCAAACTCCCTCAGCCTCACTGTGACAATATCAAACTCCCCCAGCCTCACTGTAACAATATCAAACTCCCCCAGCCTCACTGCGACAATATCAAACTCCTCCAGCCTCACTGTGACAATATCAAACTCCCCCAGCCTCACTGTAACAATATCAAACTCCCCCAGCCTCACTGTAACAATATCAAACTCCCCCAGCCTCACTGTAACAATAGCAAACTCCCCCAGCCTCACTGTAACAATATCAAACTCACCCAGCCTCACTGTAAATATCAAACTCCCCCAGCCTCACTGTAAATATCAAACTCCCCCAGCCTCACTGTAACAATATCAAACTCACCCAGCCTCACTGTAAATATCAAACTCCCCCAGCCTCACTGTAACAATATCAAACTCCCCCAGCTTCACTGTAAATATCAAACTCCCCCAGCCTCACTGTAACAATATCAAACTCCCCCAGCCTCACTGTAACAATATCAAACTCCCCCAGCCTCACTGTAACAATATCAAACTCCCCCAGCCTCACTGTAAATATCAAACTCCCCCAGCCTCACTGTAACAATATCAAACTCCCCCAGCTTCACTGTAACAATATCAAACTCCCCCAGCTTCACTGTAAATATCAAACTCCCCCAGCCTCACTGTAACAATATCAAACTCCCCCAGCCTCACTGTAACAATATCAAACTCACCCAGCCTCACTGTAACAATATCAAACTCACCCAGCCTCACTGTAAATATCAAACTCCCCCAGCCTCACTGTAACAATATCAAACTCCCCCAGCTTCACTGTAAATATCAAACTCCCCCAGCCTCACTGTAAATATCAAACTCCCCCAGCCTCACTGTAACAATATCAAACTCACCCAGCCTCACTGTAAATATCAAACTCCCCCAGCCTCACTGTAACAATATCAAACTCCCCCAGCTTCACTGTAAATATCAAACTCCCCCAGCCTCACTGTAACAATATCAAACTCACCCAGCCTCACTGTAACAATATCAAACTCCCCCAGCCTCACTGTAACAATATCAAACTCCCCCAGCCTCACTGTAAATATCAAACTCCCCCAGCCTCACTGTAACAATATCAAACTCCCCCAGCTTCACTGTAACAATATCAAACTCCCCCAGCTTCACTGTAAATATCAAACTCCCCCAGCCTCACTGTAACAATATCAAACTCACCCAGCCTCACTGTAACAATATCAAACTCCCCCAGCCTCACTGTAACAATATCAAACTCCCCCAGCCTCACTGTAAATATCAAACTCCCCCAGCCTCACTGTAACAATATCAAACTCCCCCAGCTTCACTGTAACAATATCAAACTCCCCCAGCTTCACTGTAAATATCAAACTCCCCCAGCCTCACTGTAACAATATCAAACTCCCCCAGCCTCACTGTAACAATATCAAACTCCCCCAGCCTCACTGTAAATATCAAACTCCCCCAGCCTCACTGTAAATATCAAACTCCCCCAGCCTCACTGTAACAATATCAAACTCCCCCAGCCTCACTGTAAATATCAAACTCCCCCAGCCTCACTGTGACAATATCAAACTCCCCCAGCCTCACTGTGACACTATCAAACTCCCCCAGCATCACTGTAACAATATCAAACTCCCCCAGCCTCACTGGAACAATATCAAACTCTCCCAGCCTCACTGCGACAATTTCAAACTCCCCCAGCCTCACTGTGACAATATCAAACTCCCCGAGCCTCACTGTAACAATATCAAACTCCCCCAGCCTCACTGTAACAATAGCAAACTCCCCCAGCCTCACTGTAACAATATCAAACTCCCCCAGCCTCACTGTAACAATATCAAACTCCCCCAGCCTCACTGTGACAATATCAAACTCCCCCAGCCTCACTGTAAATACCAAACTCCCCCAGCCTCACTGTAACAATATCAAACTCCCCCAGCCTCACTGTAACAATATCAAACTCCCCCAGACTCACTGTGACAATATCAAACTCCCCCAGCCTCACTGTGACAATATCAAACTCCCCCAGCCTCACTGTAACAATAGCAAACTCCCCCAGCCTCACTGTGACAATATCAAACTCCCCCAGCCTCACTGTAACAATATCAAACTCCCCCAGCCTCACTGTAAATATCAAACTCCCCCAGCCTCACTGTAACAATATCAAACTCCCCCAGCCTCACTGTAACAATATCAAACTCCCCCAGCCGCACTGTGACATTATCAAACTCCCCAGCCTCACTGTAACAATATCAAACTCTCCCAGCCTCACTGTGACATTATCAAACTCCCCCAGCCTCACTGTAACAATATCAAACTCCCCCAGCCTCACTGTAACAATATCAAACTCCCCTAGCCTCACTGTAACAATATCAAACTCCCCAGCCTCACTGTAACAATATCAAACTCCCCCAGCCTCACTGTGACAATATCAAACTCCCCCAGCCTCACTGCAACAATATCAAACTCCCCCAGCCTCACTGTGACAATATCAAACTCCCCCAGCCTCACTGTAACAATATCAAACTCCCCCAGCCTCACTGTAAATATCAAACTCCCCCAGCCTCACTGTAACAATATCAAACTCCCCCAGCCTCACTGTAACAATATCAAACTCCCCCAGCCGCACTGTGACATTATCAAACTCCCCAGCCTCACTGTAACAATATCAAACTCCCCCAGCCTCACTGTGACATTATCAAACTCCCCCAGCCGCACTGTAACAATATCAAACTCCCCCAGCCTCATTGTGACAATATCAAACTCCCCCTGCCTCACTGTAAATATCAAACCCACCCAGCCGCACTGCAACAATATCAAACTCCCCCAGCCTCACTGTAAATATCAAACTCCCCCAGCCGCACTGAAACAATATCAAACTCCCCCAGCCTCACTGTAAATATCAAACTCCCCCAGCCTCACTGTAACAATATCAAACTCCCCCAGCCTCACTGTGACAATATCAAACTCCGCCAGCCTCACTGTGACAATATCAAACTCCCCCAGCCTCACTGTAAATATCAAACTCCCTCAGCCTCACTGCGACAATATCAAACTCCCCCAGCCTCACTGCGACAATATCAAACACCCCCAGCCGCACTGTAATAATATAATACTCCCCCAGCCTCACTGTAATAATATAAAACTCCCCCAGCCTCACTGTAAAAATATCAACCTCCCCCAGCCGCACTGTAACAATATCAAACTCCCCCAGCCTCACTGTAACAATATCAAACTCCCCCAGCCTCACTGTAACAATATCAAACTCCCCCAGCCTCACTGTAAATATCAAACTCCCCCAGCCTCACTGTAACAATATCAAACTCCCCCAGCCTCACTGTAAATATCAAACTCCCCCAGCCTCACTGTGACACTGTCAAACTCCCCCAGCCTCACTGCGACAATATCAAACTCCCCCAGCCTCACTGTAACAATATCAAACTCCCCCAGCCTCACTGTATATAACAAACTCCCCCAGCCTCACTGTGACAATATCAAACTCCCCCAGCCTCACTGTAACAATATCAAACTCCCCCAGCCTCACTGTAAATATCAAACTCCCCCAGCCTCACTGTAACAATATCAAACTCCCCCAGCCTCACTGTAACAATATCAAACTCCCCCAGCCTCACTGTAAATATCAAACTCCCCCAGCCTCACTGTAAATATCAAACTCCCCCAGCCTCACTGTAAATATCAAACTCCCCCAGCCTCACTGTAACAATATCAAACTCCCCCAGCCTCACTGTAAATATCAAACTCCCCCAGCCTCACTGTAACAATATCAAACTCCCCCAGCCTCACTGTGACAATATCAAACTCCCCCAGCCTCACTGTAACAACATCAAACTCCCCCAGCCTCACTGTAACAATATCAAACTCCCCCAGCCTCACTGTAACAATATCAAACTCCCCCAGCCTCACTGTAACAATATCAAACTCCCCAGCCTCACTGTAACAATATCAAACTCCCCCAGCCTCACTGTGACAATATCAAACTCCCCCAGCCTCACTGTAACAATATCAAACTCCCCCAGCCGCACTGTGACATTATCAAACTCCCCAGCCTCACTGTGACAATATCAAACTCCCCCAGCCTCACTGTGACAATATCAAACTCCCCCAGCCTCACTGTAACAATAGCAAACTCCCCCAGCCTCACTGTGACAATATCAAACTACCCCAGCCTCACTGTAACAATATCAAACTCCCCCAGCCTCACTGTAAATATCAATCTCCCCCAGCCTCACTGTAACAATATCAAACTCCCCCAGCCTCACTGTGACACTATCAAACTCCCCCAGTCTCACTGTAACAATATCAAACTCCCCAGCCTCAGTGCGACAATATCAAACTCCCCCAGCCTCACTGTAACAATATCAAACTCCCCCAGCCTCACTGTAAATATCAAACTCCCTCAGTCTCACTGTGACAATATCAAACTCCCCCAGCCTCACTGTGACAATATCAAACTCCCCCAGCCTCACTGTATATATCAAACTCCCCCAGCCTCACTGTAAATATCAAACTCCCTCAGCCTCACTGTGACAATATCAAACTCCCTCAGCCTCACTGTAACAATATCAAACTCCCCCAGCCGCACTGTAACAATATCAAACTCCCCCAGCCTCACTGTGACAATATCAAACTCCCCCAGCCTCACTGCGACAATATCAAACTCCCCCAGCCGCACTGTGACAATATCAAACTCCCCCAGCCTCACTGTAACAATATCAAACTCCCCCAGCCTCACTGTAAATATCAAACTCCCCCAGCCTCACTGTGACAATATCAAACTCCCCCAACCTCACTGTAAATATCAAACTCCCCCAGCCTCACTGTAACAATATCAAACTCCCCCAGTCTCACTGTAAATATCAAACTCCCCCAGCCTCACTGTAACAATATCAAACTCCCTCAGCCTCACTGTAACACTATCAAACTCCCCCAGCCTCACTGTAACAATATCAAACTCCCCCAGCCTCACTGTAAATATCAAACTCCCCCAGCCTCACTGTAACAATATCAAACTCCCCCAGCCTCACTGTAAATATCAAACTCCCCCAGCCTCACTGTAAATATCAAACTCCCCCAGCCTCACTGTGACATTATCAAACTCCCCCAGCCTCACTGTGACACTATCAAACTCCCCCAGCCTCACTGTAACAATATCAAACTCCCCCAGCCTCACTGTAACAATATCAAACTCCCCCAGCCTCACTGTAAATATCAATCTCCCCCAGCCTCACTGCGACAATATCAAACTCCCCCAGCCTCACTGTGACACTATCAAACTCCCCCAGCCTCACTGTAACAATATCAAACTCCCCCAGCCTCACTGTAACAATATCAAACTCCCCCAGCCTCACTGCGACAATATCAAACTCCCCCAGCCTCACTGTGACAATATCAAACTCCCCCAGCCTCACTGTAACAATATCAAACTCCCCCAGCCTCACTGTAACAATAGCAAACTCCCCCAGCCTCACTGTAACAATATCAAACTCCCCCAGCCTCACTGTAACAATATCAAACTCCCCCAGCCTCACTGTGACACTATCAAACTCCCCCAGCCTCACTGTGACAATATCAAACTCCCCCAGCCTCACTGTAACAATAGCAAACTCCCCCAGCCTCACTGTAACAATATCAAACTCCCCCAGCCTCACTGTAACAATATCAAACTCCCCCAGCCTCACTGTGACAATATCAAACTCCCCCAGCCTCACTGCGACAATATCAAACTCCCCCAGCCTCACTGTAACAATATCAAACTCCCCCAGCCTCACTGTGAGACTATCAAACTCCCCCAGCCTCACTGTAACAATATCAAACTCCCCCAGCCTCACTGTAACAATATCAAACTCCCCCAGCCTCACTGTAACAATAGCAAACTCCCCCAGCCGCACTGTAACAATATCAAACTCCCCCAGCCTCACTGTAACAATATCAAACTCCCCCAGCCTCACTGTAACAATATCAAACTCCCCCAGCCTCACTGTAAATATCAAACTCCCCCAGCCTCACTGTAACAATATCAAACTCCCCCAGCCTCACTGTAAATATCAAACTCCCCCAGCCTCACTGTAACAATATCAAACTCCCCCAGCCTCACTGTAACAATATGAAACTCCCCCAGCCTCACTGTAACAATATCAAACTCCCCCAGCCGCACTGTAACAATATCAAACTCCCCCAGCCTCACTGCGACAATATCAAACTCCCCCAGCCGCACTGTGACAATATCAAACTCCCCCAGCCTCACTGCGACAATATCAAACTCCCCCAGCCTCACTGTGACAATATCAAACTCCCCCAGCCTCACTGTAAATATCAAACTCCCCCAGCCTCACTGTGACAATATCAAACTCCCCCAACCTCACTGTAAATATCAAACTCCCCCAGCCTCACTGTAACAATATCAAACTCCCCCAGTCTCACTGTAAATATCAAACTCCCCCAGCCTCACTGTAACAATATCAAACTCCCTCAGCCTCACTGTAACACTATCAAACTCCCCCAGCCTCACTGTAACAATATCAAACTCCCCCAGCCTCACTGTAAATATCAAACTCCCCCAGCCTCACTGTAACAATATCAAACTCCCCCAGCCTCACTGTAAATATCAAACTCCCCCAGCCTCACTGTAAATATCAAACTCCCCCAGCCTCACTGTGACATTATCAAACTCCCCCAGCCTCACTGTGACACTATCAAACTCCCCCAGCCTCACTGTAACAATATCAAACTCCCCCAGCCTCACTGTAACAATATCAAACTCCCCCAGCCTCACTGTAAATATCAATCTCCCCCAGCCTCACTGCGACAATATCAAACTCCCCCAGCCTCACTGTGACACTATCAAACTCCCCCAGCCTCACTGTAACAATATCAAACTCCCCCAGCCTCACTGTAACAATATCAAACTCCCCCAGCCTCACTGCGACAATATCAAACTCCCCCAGCCTCACTGTGACAATATCAAACTCCCCCAGCCTCACTGTAACAATATCAAACTCCCCCAGCCTCACTGTAACAATAGCAAACTCCCCCAGCCTCACTGTAACAATATCAAACTCCCCCAGCCTCACTGTAACAATATCAAACTCCCCCAGCCTCACTGTGACACTATCAAACTCCCCCAGCCTCACTGTGACAATATCAAACTCCCCCAGCCTCACTGTAACAATAGCAAACTCCCCCAGCCTCACTGTAACAATATCAAACTCCCCCAGCCTCACTGTAACAATATCAAACTCCCCCAGCCTCACTGTGACAATATCAAACTCCCCCAGCCTCACTGCGACAATATCAAACTCCCCCAGCCTCACTGTAACAATATCAAACTCCCCCAGCCTCACTGTGAGACTATCAAACTCCCCCAGCCTCACTGTAACAATATCAAACTCCCCCAGCCTCACTGTAACAATATCAAACTCCCCCAGCCTCACTGTAACAATAGCAAACTCCCCCAGCCGCACTGTAACAATATCAAACTCCCCCAGCCTCACTGTAACAATATCAAACTCCCCCAGCCTCACTGTAACAATATCAAACTCCCCCAGCCTCACTGTAAATATCAAACTCCCCCAGCCTCACTGTAACAATATCAAACTCCCCCAGCCTCACTGTAAATATCAAACTCCCCCAGCCTCACTGTAACAATATCAAACTCCCCCAGCCTCACTGTAACAATATCAAACTCCCCCAGCCTCACTGTAACAATATCAAACTCCCCCAGCCGCACTGTAACAATATCAAACTCCCCCAGCCTCACTGTAACAATATCAAACTCCCCCAGCCTCACTGTAACAATATCAAACTCCCCCAGCCTCACTGTGACAATATCAAACTCCCCCAGCCTCACTGTGACAATATCAAACTCCCCCAGCCTCACTGTAACAATAGCAAACTCCCCCAGCCTCACTGTGACAATATCAAACTCCCCCAGCCTCACTGTAACAATATCAAACTCCCCCAGCCTCACTGTAAATATCAAACTCCCCCAGCCTCACTGTAACAATATCAAACTCCCCCAGCCTCACTGTAACAATATCAAACTCCCCCAGCCGCACTGTGACATTATCAAACTCCCCAGCCTCACTGTAACAATATCAAACTCCCCCAGCCGCACTGTGACATTATCAAACTCCCCAGCCTCACTGTGACAATATCAAACTCCCCCAGCCTCACTGTGACAATATCAAAATCCCCCAGCCTCACTGTAACAATGGCAAACTCCCCCAGCCTCACTGTGACAATATCAAACTACCCCAGCCTCACTGTAACAATATCAAACTCCCCCAGCCTCACTGTAAATATCAAACTCCCCCAGCCTCACTGTAACAATATCAAACTCCCCCAGCCTCACTGTAACAATATCAAACTCCCCCAGCCTCACTGTGAGACTATCAAACTCCCCCAGTCTCACTGTAACAATATCAAACTCCCCAGCCTCAGTGCGACAATATCAAACTGCCCCAGCCTCACTGTAACAATATCAAACTCCCCCAGCCTCACTGTAAATATCAAACTCCCTCAGTCTCACTGTGACAATATCAAACTCCCCCAGCCTCACTGTGACAATATCAAACTCCCCCAGCCTCACTGTATATATCAAACTCCCCCAGCCTCACTGTAAATATCAAACTCCCTCAGCCTCACTGTGACAATATCAAACTCCCCCAGCCTCACTGTAACAATATCAAACTCCCCCAGCCGCACTGTAACAATATCAAACTCCCCCAGCCTCACTGTGACAATATCAAACTCCCCCAGCCTCACTGCGACAATATCAAACTCCCCCAGCCGCACTGTGACAATATCAAACTCCCCCAGCCTCACTGTAACAATATCAAACTCCCCCAGCCTCACTGTAAATATCAAACTCCCCCAGCCTCACTGTGACAATATCAAACTCCCCCAACCTCACTGTAAATATCAAACTCCCCCAGCCTCACTGTAACAATATCAAACTCCCCCAGTCTCACTGTAAATATCAAACTCCCCCAGCCTCACTGTAACAATATCAAACTCCCTCAGCCTCACTGTAACACTATCAAACTCCCCCAGCCTCACTGTAACAATATCAAACTCCCCCAGCCTCACTGTAAATATCAAACTCCCCCAGCCTCACTGTAACAATATCAAACTCCCCCAGCCTCACTGTAAATATCAAACTCCCCCAGCCTCACTGTAAATATCAAACTCCCCCAGCCTCACTGTGACATTATCAAACTCCCCCAGCCTCACTGTGACACTATCAAACTCCCCCAGCCTCACTGTAACAATATCAAACTCCCCCAGCCTCACTGTAACAATATCAAACTCCCCCAGCCTCACTGTAAATATCAATCTCCCCCAGCCTCACTGCGACAATATCAAACTCCCCCAGCCTCACTGTGACACTATCAAACTCCCCCAGCCTCACTGTAACAATATCAAACTCCCCCAGCCTCACTGTAACAATATCAAACTCCCCCAGCCTCACTGCGACAATATCAAACTCCCCCAGCCTCACTGTGACAATATCAAACTCCCCCAGCCTCACTGTAACAATATCAAACTCCCCCAGCCTCACTGTAACAATAGCAAACTCCCCCAGCCTCACTGTAACAATATCAAACTCCCCCAGCCTCACTGTAACAATATCAAACTCCCCCAGCCTCACTGTGACACTATCAAACTCCCCCAGCCTCACTGTGACAATATCAAACTCCCCCAGCCTCACTGTAACAATAGCAAACTCCCCCAGCCTCACTGTAACAATATCAAACTCCCCCAGCCTCACTGTAACAATATCAAACTCCCCCAGCCTCACTGTGACAATATCAAACTCCCCCAGCCTCACTGCGACAATATCAAACTCCCCCAGCCTCACTGTAACAATATCAAACTCCCCCAGCCTCACTGTGAGACTATCAAACTCCCCCAGCCTCACTGTAACAATATCAAACTCCCCCAGCCTCACTGTAACAATATCAAACTCCCCCAGCCTCACTGTAACAATAGCAAACTCCCCCAGCCGCACTGTAACAATATCAAACTCCCCCAGCCTCACTGTAACAATATCAAACTCCCCCAGCCTCACTGTAACAATATCAAACTCCCCCAGCCTCACTGTAAATATCAAACTCCCCCAGCCTCACTGTAACAATATCAAACTCCCCCAGCCTCACTGTAAATATCAAACTCCCCCAGCCTCACTGTAACAATATCAAACTCCCCCAGCCTCACTGTAACAATATCAAACTCCCCCAGCCTCACTGTAACAATATCAAACTCCCCCAGCCGCACTGTAACAATATCAAACTCCCCCAGCCTCACTGCGACAATATCAAACTCCCCCAGCCGCACTGTGACAATATCAAACTCCCCCAGCCTCACTGCGACAATATCAAACTCCCCCAGCCTCACTGTGACAATATCAAACTCCCCCAGCCTCACTGTAAATATCAAACTCCCCCAGCCTCACTGTGACAATATCAAACTCCCCCAACCTCACTGTAAATATCAAACTCCCCCAGCCTCACTGTAACAATATCAAACTCCCCCAGTCTCACTGTAAATATCAAACTCCCCCAGCCTCACTGTAACAATATCAAACTCCCTCAGCCTCACTGTAACACTATCAAACTCCCCCAGCCTCACTGTAACAATATCAAACTCCCCCAGCCTCACTGTAAATATCAAACTCCCCCAGCCTCACTGTAACAATATCAAACTCCCCCAGCCTCACTGTAAATATCAAACTCCCCCAGCCTCACTGTAAATATCAAACTCCCCCAGCCTCACTGTGACATTATCAAACTCCCCCAGCCTCACTGTGACACTATCAAACTCCCCCAGCCTCACTGTAACAATATCAAACTCCCCCAGCCTCACTGTAACAATATCAAACTCCCCCAGCCTCACTGTAAATATCAATCTCCCCCAGCCTCACTGCGACAATATCAAACTCCCCCAGCCTCACTGTGACACTATCAAACTCCCCCAGCCTCACTGTAACAATATCAAACTCCCCCAGCCTCACTGTAACAATATCAAACTCCCCCAGCCTCACTGCGACAATATCAAACTCCCCCAGCCTCACTGTGACAATATCAAACTCCCCCAGCCTCACTGTAACAATATCAAACTCCCCCAGCCTCACTGTAACAATAGCAAACTCCCCCAGCCTCACTGTAACAATATCAAACTCCCCCAGCCTCACTGTAACAATATCAAACTCCCCCAGCCTCACTGTGACACTATCAAACTCCCCCAGCCTCACTGTGACAATATCAAACTCCCCCAGCCTCACTGTAACAATAGCAAACTCCCCCAGCCTCACTGTAACAATATCAAACTCCCCCAGCCTCACTGTAACAATATCAAACTCCCCCAGCCTCACTGTGACAATATCAAACTCCCCCAGACTCACTGCGACAATATCAAACTCCCCCAGCCTCACTGTAACAATATCAAACTCCCCCAGCCTCACTGTGAGACTATCAAACTCCCCCAGCCTCACTGTAACAATATCAAACTCCCCCAGCCTCACTGTAACAATATCAAACTCCCCCAGCCTCACTGTAACAATAGCAAACTCCCCCAGCCGCACTGTAACAATATCAAACTCCCCCAGCCTCACTGTAACAATATCAAACTCCCCCAGCCTCACTGTAACAATATCAAACTCCCCCAGCCTCACTGTAAATATCAAACTCCCCCAGCCTCACTGTAACAATATCAAACTCCCCCAGCCTCACTGTAAATATCAAACTCCCCCAGCCTCACTGTAACAATATCAAACTCCCCCAGCCTCACTGTAACAATATCAAACTCCCCCAGCCTCACTGTAACAATATCAAACTCCCCCAGCCGCACTGTAACAATATCAAACTCCCCCAGCCTCACTGTAACAATATCAAACTCCCCCAGCCTCACTGTAACAATATCAAACTCCCCCAGCCTCACTGTGACAATATCAAACTCCCCCAGCCTCACTGTGACAATATCAAACTCCCCCAGCCTCACTGTAACAATAGCAAACTCCCCCAGCCTCACTGTGACAATATCAAACTCCCCCAGCCTCACTGTAACAATATCAAACTCCCCCAGCCTCACTGTAAATATCAAACTCCCCCAGCCTCACTGTAACAATATCAAACTCCCCCAGCCTCACTGTAACAATATCAAACTCCCCCAGCCGCACTGTGACATTATCAAACTCCCCAGCCTCACTGTAACAATATCAAACTCCCCCAGCCTCACTGTGACATTATCAAACTCCCCCAGCCTCACTGTAACAATATCAAACTCCCCCAGCCTCACTGTAACAATATCAAACTCCCCCAGCCTCACTGTAACAATATCAAACTCCCCAGCCTCACTGTAACAATATCAAACTCCCCCAGCCTCACTGTGACAATATCAAACTCCCCCAGCCTCACTGTAACAATATCAAACTCCCCCAGCCTCACTGTGACAATATCAAACTCCCCCAGCCTCACTGTAACAATATCAAACTCCCCCAGCCTCACTGTAAATATCAAACTCCCCCAGCCTCACTGTAACAATATCAAACTCCCCCAGCCTCACTGTAACAATATCAAACTCCCCCAGCCGCACTGTGACATTATCAAACTCCCCAGCCTCACTGTAACAATATCAAACTCCCCCAGCCTCACTGTGACATTATCAAACTCCCCCAGCCGCACTGTAACAATATCAAACTCCCCCAGCCTCATTGTGACAATATCAAACTCCCCCTGCCTCACTGTAAATATCAAACCCACCCAGCCGCACTGTAACAATATCAAACTCCCCCAGCCTCACTGTAAATATCAAACTCCCCCAGCCGCACTGAAACAATATCAAACTCCCCCAGCCTCACTGTAAATATCAAACTCCCCCAGCCTCACTGTAACAATATCAAACTCCCCCAGCCTCACTGTGACAATATCAAACTCCGCCAGCCTCACTGTGACAATATCAAACTCCCCCAGCCTCACTGTAAATATCAAACTCCCTCAGCCTCACTGTAACAATATCAAACTCCCCCAGCCTCACTGCGACAATATCAAACTCCCCCAGCCTCACTGCGACAATATCAAACAGCCCCAGCCGCACTGTAATAATATAATACTCCCCCAGCCTCACTGTAATAATATAAAACTCCCCCAGCCTCACTGTAAAAATATCAACCTCCCCCAGCCGCACTGTAACAATATCAAACTCCCCCAGCCTCACTGTAACAATATCAAACTCCCCCAGCCTCACTGTAACAATATCAAACTCCCCCAGCCTCACTGTAAATATCAAACTCCCCCAGCCTCACTGTAACAATATCAAACTCCCCCAGCCTCACTGTAAATATCAAACTCCCCCAGCCTCACTGTGACACTGTCAAACTCCCCCAGCCTCACTGCGACAATATCAAACTCCCCCAGCCTCACTGTAACAATATCAAACTCCCCCAGCCTCACTGTATATATCAAACTCCCCCAGCCTCACTGTGACAATATCAAACTCCCCCAGCCTCACTGTAACAATATCAAACTCCCCCAGCCTCACTGTAAATATCAAACTCCCCCAGCCTCACTGTAACAATATCAAACTCCCCCAGCCTCACTGTAACAATATCAAACTCCCCCAGCCTCACTGTAAATATCAAACTCCCCCAGCCTCACTGTAAATATCAAACTCCCACATGCCTCACTGTAAATATCAAACTCCCCCAGCCTCACTGTAACAATATCAAACTCCCGTGCCTCACTGTAAATATCAAACTCCCCCAGCCTCACTGTAACAATATCAAACTCCCCCAGCCTCACTGTGACAATATCAAACTCCCCCAGCCTCACTGTAACAACATCAAACTCCCCCAGCCTCACTGTAACAATATCAAACTCCCCCAGCCTCACTGTAACAATATCAAACTCCCCCAGCCTCACTGTAACAATATCAAACTCCCCAGCCTCACTGTAACAATATCAAACTCCCCCAGCCTCACTGTGACAATATCAAACTCCCCCAGCCTCACTGTAACAATATCAAACTCCCCCAGCCGCACTGTGACATTATCAAACTCCCCAGCCTCACTGTGACAATATCAAACTGCCCCAGCCTCACTGTGACAATATCAAACTCCCCCAGCCTCACTGTAACAATAGCAAACTCCCCCAGCCTCACTGTGACAATATCAAACTACCCCAGCCTCACTGTAACAATATCAAACTCCCCCAGCCTCACTGTAAATATCAAACTCCCCCAGCCTCACTGTAACAATATCAAACTCCCCCAGCCTCACTGTGACACTATCAAACTCCCCCAGTCTCACTGTAACAATATCAAACTCCCCAGCCTCAGTGCGACAATATCAAACTCCCCCAGCCTCACTGTAACAATATCAAACTCCCCCAGCCTCACTGTAAATATCAAACACCCTCAGTCTCACTGTGACAATATCAAACTCCCCCAGCCTCACTGTGACAATATCAAACTCCCCCAGCCTCACTGTATATATCAAACTCCCCCAGCCTCACTGTAAATATCAAACTCCCTCAGCCTCACTGTGACAATATCAAACTCCCCCAGCCTCACTGTAACAATATCAAACTCCCCCAGCCGCACTGTAACAATATCAAACTCCCCCAGCCTCACTGTGACAATATCAAACTCCCCCAGCCTCACTGCGACAATATCAAACTCCCCCAGCCGCACTGTGACAATATCAAACTCCCCCAGCCTCACTGTAACAATATCAAACTCCCCCAGCCTCACTGTAAATATCAAACTCCCCCAGCCTCACTGTGACAATATCAAACTCCCCCAACCTCACTGTAAATATCAAACTCCCCCAGCCTCACTGTAACAATATCAAACTCCCCCAGTCTCACAGTAAATATCAAACTCCCCCAGCCTCACTGTAACAATATCAAACTCCCTCAGCCTCACTGTAACACTATCAAACTCCCCCAGCCTCACTGTAACAATATCAAACTCCCCCAGCCTCACTGTAAATATCAAACTCCCCCAGCCTCACTGTAAATATCAAACTCCCCCAGCCTCACTGTGACATTATCAAACTCCCCCAGCCTCACTGTGACACTATCAAACTCCCCCAGCCTCACTGTAACAATATCAAACTCCCCCAGCCTCACTGTAACAATATCAAACTCCCCCAGCCTCACTGTAAATATCAATCTCCCCCAGCCTCACTGCGACAATATCAAACTCCCCCAGCCTCACTGTGACACTATCAAACTCCCCCAGCCGCACTGTGACAATATCAAACTCCCCCAGCCTCACTGTAAATATCAAACTCCCCCTGCCTCACTGTGACAATATCAAACTCCCCCAACCTCACTGTAAATATCAAACTCCCCCAGCCTCACTGTAACAATATCAAACTCCCCCAGCCTCACTGTAAATATCAAACTCCCCCAGCCTCACTGTAACAATATCAAACTCCCCCAGCCTCACTGTAACAATATCAAACTCCCCCAGCCTCACTGTAACAATATCAAACTCCCCCAGCCGCACTGTAACATTATCAAACTCCCCCAGCCTCACTGTAACAATATCAAACTCCCCCAGCCTCACTGTAACAATATCAAACTCCCCCAGCCTCACTGTGACAATATCAAACTCCCCCAGCCTCACTGTGACAATATCAAACTCCCCCAGCCTCACTGTAACAATAGCAAACTCCCCCAGCCTCACTGTGACAATATCAAACTCCCCCAGCCTCACTGTAACAATATCAAACTCCCCCAGCCTCACTGTAAATATCAAACTCCCCCAGCCTCACTGTAACAATATCAAACTCCCCCAGCCTCACTGTAACAATATCAAACTCCCCCAGCCGCACTGTGACATTATCAAACTCCCCAGCCTCACTGTAACAATATCAAACTCCCCCAGCCTCACTGTGACATTATCAAACTCCCCCAGCCTCACTGTAACAATATCAAACTCCCCCAGCCTCACTGTAACAATATCAAACTCCCCCAGCCTCACTGTAACAATATCAAACTCCCCAGCCTCACTGTAACAATATCAAACTCCCCCAGCCTCACTGTGACAATATCAAACTCCCCCAGCCTCACTGTAACAATATCAAACTCCCCCAGCCTCACTGTGACAATATCAAACTCCCCCAGCCTCACTGTAACAATATCAAACTCCCCCAGCCTCACTGTAAATATCAAACTCCCCCAGCCTCACTGTAACAATATCAAACTCCCCCAGCCTCACTGTAACAATATCAAACTCCCCCAGCCGCACTGTGACATTATCAAACTCCCCAGCCTCACTGTAACAATATCAAACTCCCCCAGCCTCACTGTGACATTATCAAACTCCCCCAGCCGCACTGTAACAATATCAAACTCCCCCAGCCTCATTGTGACAATATCAAACTCCCCCTGCCTCACTGTAAATATCAAACCCACCCAGCCGCACTGTAACAATATCAAACTCCCCCAGCCTCACTGTAAATATCAAACTCCCCCAGCCGCACTGAAACAATATCAAACTCCCCCAGCCTCACTGTAAATATCAAACTCCCCCAGCCTCACTGTAACAATATCAAACTCCCCCAGCCTCACTGTGACAATATCAAACTCCGCCAGCCTCACTGTGACAATATCAAACTCCCCCAGCCTCACTGTAAATATCAAACTCCCTCAGCCTCACTGTAACAATATCAAACTCCCCCAGCCTCACTGCGACAATATCAAACTCCCCCAGCCTCACTGCGACAATATCAAACAGCCCCAGCCGCACTGTAATAATATAATACTCCCCCAGCCTCACTGTAATAATATAAAACTCCCCCAGCCTCACTGTAAAAATATCAACCTCCCCCAGCCGCACTGTAACAATATCAAACTCCCCCAGCCTCACTGTAACAATATCAAACTCCCCCAGCCTCACTGTAACAATATCAAACTCCCCCAGCCTCACTGTAAATATCAAACTCCCCCAGCCTCACTGTAACAATATCAAACTCCCCCAGCCTCACTGTAAATATCAAACTCCCCCAGCCTCACTGTGACACTGTCAAACTCCCCCAGCCTCACTGCGACAATATCAAACTCCCCCAGCCTCACTGTAACAATATCAAACTCCCCCAGCCTCACTGTATATATCAAACTCCCCCAGCCTCACTGTGACAATATCAAACTCCCCCAGCCTCACTGTAACAATATCAAACTCCCCCAGCCTCACTGTAAATATCAAACTCCCCCAGCCTCACTGTAACAATATCAAACTCCCCCAGCCTCACTGTAACAATATCAAACTCCCCCAGCCTCACTGTAAATATCAAACTCCCCCAGCCTCACTGTAAATATCAAACTCCCACATGCCTCACTGTAAATATCAAACTCCCCCAGCCTCACTGTAACAATATCAAACTCCCGTGCCTCACTGTAAATATCAAACTCCCCCAGCCTCACTGTAACAATATCAAACTCCCCCAGCCTCACTGTGACAATATCAAACTCCCCCAGCCTCACTGTAACAACATCAAACTCCCCCAGCCTCACTGTAACAATATCAAACTCCCCCAGCCTCACTGTAACAATATCAAACTCCCCCAGCCTCACTGTAACAATATCAAACTCCCCAGCCTCACTGTAACAATATCAAACTCCCCCAGCCTCACTGTGACAATATCAAACTCCCCCAGCCTCACTGTAACAATATCAAACTCCCCCAGCCGCACTGTGACATTATCAAACTCCCCAGCCTCACTGTGACAATATCAAACTCCCCCAGCCTCACTGTGACAATATCAAACTCCCCCAGCCTCACTGTAACAATAGCAAACTCCCCCAGCCTCACTGTGACAATATCAAACTACCCCAGCCTCACTGTAACAATATCAAACTCCCCCAGCCTCACTGTAAATATCAAACTCCCCCAGCCTCACTGTAACAATATCAAACTCCCCCAGCCTCACTGTGACACTATCAAACTCCCCCAGTCTCACTGGAACAATATCAAACTCCCCAGCCTCAGTGCGACAATATCAAACTCCCCCAGCCTCACTGTAACAATATCAAACTCCCCCAGCCTCACTGTAAATATCAAACACCCTCAGTCTCACTGTGACAATATCAAACTCCCCCAGCCTCACTGTGACAATATCAAACTCCCCCAGCCTCACTGTATATATCAAACTCCCCCAGCCTCACTGTAAATATCAAACTCCCTCAGCCTCACTGTGACAATATCAAACTCCCCCAGCCTCACTGTAACAATATCAAACTCCCCCAGCCGCACTGTAACAATATCAAACTCCCCCAGCCTCACTGTGACAATATCAAACTCCCCCAGCCTCACTGCGACAATATCAAACTCCCCCAGCCGCACTGTGACAATATCAAACTCCCCCAGCCTCACTGTAACAATATCAAACTCCCCCAGCCTCACTGTAAATTTCAAACTCCCCCAGCCTCACTGTGACAATATCAAACTCCCCCAACCTCACTGTAAATATCAAACTCCCCCAGCCTCACTGTAACAATATCAAACTCCCCCAGTCTCACTGTAAATATCAAACTCCCCCAGCCTCACTGTAACAATATCAAACTCCCTCAGCCTCACTGTAACACTATCAAACTCCCCCAGCCTCACTGTAACAATATCAAACTCCCCCAGCCTCACTGTAAATATCAAACTCCCCCAGCCTCACTGTAACAATATCAAACTCCCCCAGCCTCACTGTAAATATCAAACTCCCCCAGCCTCACTGTAAATATCAAACTCCCCCAGCCTCACTGTGACATTATCAAACTCCCCCAGCCTCACTGTGACACTATCAAACTCCCCCAGCCTCACTGTAACAATATCAAACTCCCCCAGCCTCACTGTAACAATATCAAACTCCCCCAGCCTCACTGTAAATATCAATCTCCCCCAGCCTCACTGCGACAATATCAAACTCCCCCAGCCTCACTGTGACACTATCAAACTCCCCCAGCCGCACTGTGACAATATCAAACTCCCCCAGCCTCACTGTAAATATCAAACTCCCCCAGCCTCACTGTGACAATATCAAACTCCCCCAACCTCACTGTAAATATCAAACTCCCCCAGCCTCACTGTAACAATATCAAACTCCCCCAGTCTCACTGTAAATATCAAACTCCCCCAGCCTCACTGTAACAATATCAAACTCCCTCAGCCTCACTGTAACACTATCAAACTCCCCCAGCCTCACTGTAACAATATCAAACTCCCCCAGCCTCACTGTAAATATCAAACTCCCCCAGCCTCACTGTAACAATATCAAACTCCCCCAGCCTCACTGTAAATATCAAACTCCCCCAGCCTCACTGTAAATATCAAACTCCCCCAGCCTCACTGCGACAATATCAAACTCCCCCAGCCGCACTGTGACAATATCAAACTCCCCCAGCCTCACTGTAACAATATCAAACTCCCCCAGCCTCACTGTAAATTTCAAACTCCCCCAGCCTCACTGTGACAATATCAAACTCCCCCAACCTCACTGTAAATATCAAACTCCCCCAGCCTCACTGTAACAATATCAAACTCCCCCAGTCTCACTGTAAATATCAAACTCCCCCAGCCTCACTGTAACAATATCAAACTCCCTCAGCCTCACTGTAACACTATCAAACTCCCCCAGCCTCACTGTAACAATATCAAACTCCCCCAGCCTCACTGTAAATATCAAACTCCCCCAGCCTCACTGTAACAATATCAAACTCCCCCAGCCTCACTGTAAATATCAAACTCCCCCAGCCTCACTGTAAATATCAAACTCCCCCAGCCTCACTGTGACATTATCAAACTCCCCCAGCCTCACTGTGACACTATCAAACTCCCCCAGCCTCACTGTAACAATATCAAACTCCCCCAGCCTCACTGTAACAATATCAAACTCCCCCAGCCTCACTGTAAATATCAATCTCCCCCAGCCTCACTGCGACAATATCAAACTCCCCCAGCCTCACTGTGACACTATCAAACTCCCCCAGCCGCACTGTGACAATATCAAACTCCCCCAGCCTCACTGTAAATATCAAACTCCCCCAGCCTCACTGTGACAATATCAAACTCCCCCAACCTCACTGTAAATATCAAACTCCCCCAGCCTCACTGTAACAATATCAAACTCCCCCAGTCTCACTGTAAATATCAAACTCCCCCAGCCTCACTGTAACAATATCAAACTCCCTCAGCCTCACTGTAACACTATCAAACTCCCCCAGCCTCACTGTAACAATATCAAACTCCCCCAGCCTCACTGTAAATATCAAACTCCCCCAGCCTCACTGTAACAATATCAAACTCCCCCAGCCTCACTGTAAATATCAAACTCCCCCAGCCTCACTGTAAATATCAAACTCCCCCAGCCTCACTGTGACATTATCAAACTCCCCCAGCCTCACTGTGACACTATCAAACTCCCCCAGCCTCACTGTAACAATATCAAACTCCCCCAGCCTCACTGTGACACTATCAAACTCCCCCAGCCTCACTGTAACAATATCAAACTCCCCCAGCCTCACTGTAACAATTTCAAACTCCCCCAGCCTCACTGCGACAATATCAAACTCCCCCAGCCTCACTGTGACAATATCAAACTCCCCCAGCCTCACTGTAACAATATCAAACTCCCCCAGCCTCACTGTAACAATAGCAAACTCCCCCAGCCTCACTGTAACAATATCAAACTCCCCCAGCCTCACTGTAACAATATCAAACTCCCCCAGCCTCACTGTGACACTATCAAACTCCCCCAGCCTCACTGTGACAATATCAAACTCCCCCAGCCTCACTGTAACAATAGCAAACTCCCCCAGCCTCACTGTAACAATATCAAACTCCCCCAGCCTCACTGTAACAATATCAAACTCCCCCAGCCTCACTGTGACAATATCAAACTCCCCCAGCCTCACTGCGACAATATCAAACTCCCCCAGCCTCACTGTAACAATATCAAACTCCCCCAGCCTCACTGTGAGACTATCAAACTCCCCCAGCCTCACTGTAACAATATCAAACTCCCCCAGCCTCACTGTAACAATATCAAACTCCCCCAGCCTCACTGTAACAATATCAAACTCCCCCAGCCGCACTGTAACAATATCAAACTCCCCCAGCCTCACTGTAACAATATCAAACTCCCCCAGCCTCACTGTAACAATATCAAACTCCCCCAGCCTCACTGTAAATATCAAACTCCCCCAGCCTCACTGTAACAATATCAAACTCCCCCAGCCTCACTGTAAATATCAAACTCCCCCAGCCTCACTGTAACAATATCAAACTCCCCCAGCCTCACTGTAACAATATCAAACTCCCCCAGCCTCACTGTAACAATATCAAACTCCCCCAGCCGCACTGTAACAATATCAAACTCCCCCAGCCTCACTGTAACAATATCAAACTCGCCCAGCCTCACTGTAACAATATCAAACTCCCCCAGCCTCACTGTGACAATATCAAACTCCCCCAGCCTCACTGTGACAATATCAAACTCCCCCAGCCTCACTGTAACAATAGCAAACTCCCCCAGCCTCACTGTGACAATATCAAACTCCCCCAGCCTCACTGTAACAATATCAAACTCCCCCAGCCTCACTGTAAATATCAAACTCCCCCAGCCTCACTGTAACAATATCAAACTCCCCCAGCCTCACTGTAACAATATCAAACTCCCCCAGCCGCACTGTGACATTATCAAACTCCCCAGCCTCACTGTAACAATATCAAACTCCCCCAGCCGCACTGTGACATTATCAAACTCCCCAGCCTCACTGTGACAATATCAAACTCCCCCAGCCTCACTGTGACAATATCAAACTCCCCCAGCCTCACTGTAACAATAGCAAACTCCCCCAGCCTCACTGTGACAATATCAAACTACCCCAGCCTCACTGTAACAATATCAAACTCCCCCAGCCTCACTGTAAATATCAAACTCCCCCAGCCTCACTGTAACAATATCAAACTCCCCCAGCCTCACTGTGACACTATCAAACTCCCCCAGTCTCACTGTAACAATATCAAACTCCCCAGCCTCAGTGCGACAATATCAAACTCCCCCAGCCTCACTGTAACAATATCAAACTCCCCCAGCCTCACTGTAAATATCAAACTCCCTCAGTCTCACTGTGACAATATCAAACTCCCCCAGCCTCACTGTGACAATATCAAACTCCCCCAGCCTCACTGTATATATCAAACTCCCCCAGCCTCACTGTAAATATCAAACTCCCTCAGCCTCACTGTGACAATATCAAACTCCCCCAGCCTCACTGTAACAATATCAAACTCCCCCAGCCGCACTGTAACAATATCAAACTCCCCCAGCCTCACTGTGACAATATCAAACTCCCCCAGCCTCACTGCGACAATATCAAACTCCCCCAGCCGCACTGTGACAATATCAAACTCCCCCAGCCTCACTGTAACAATATCAAACTCCCCCAGCCTCACTGTAAATATCAAACTCCCCCAGCCTCACTGTGACAATATCAAACTCCCCCAACCTCACTGTAAATATCAAACTCCCCCAGCCTCACTGTAACAATATCAAACTCCCCCAGTCTCACTGTAAATATCAAACTCCCCCAGCCTCACTGTAACAATATCAAACTCCCCCAGCCTCACTGTAACAATATCAAACTCCCCCAGCCTCACTGTAAATATCAATCTCCCCCAGCCTCACTGCGACAATATCAAACTCCCCCAGCCTCACTGTGACACTATCAAACTCCCCCAGCCGCACTGTGACAATATCAAACTCCCCCAGCCTCACTGTAAATATCAAACTCCCCCAGCCTCACTGTGACAATATCAAACTCCCCCAACCTCACTGTAAATATCAAACTCCCCCAGCCTCACTGTAACAATATCAAACTCCCCCAGTCTCACTGTAAATATCAAACTCCCCCAGCCTCACTGTAACAATATCAAACTCCCTCAGCCTCACTGTAACACTATCAAACTCCCCCAGCCTCACTGTAACAATATCAAACTCCCCCAGCCTCACTGTAAATATCAAACTCCCCCAGCCTCACTGTAACAATATCAAACTCCCCCAGCCTCACTGTAAATATCAAACTCCCCCAGCCTCACTGTAAATATCAAACTCCCCCAGCCTCACTGTGACATTATCAAACTCCCCCAGCCTCACTGTGACACTATCAAACTCCCCCAGCCTCACTGTAACAATATCAAACTCCCCCAGCCTCACTGTAACAATATCAAACTCCCCCAGCCTCACTGTAAATATCAATCTCCCCCAGCCTCACTGCGACAATATCAAACTCCCCCAGCCTCACTGTGACACTATCAAACTCCCCCAGCCTCACTGTAACAATATCAAACTCCCCCAGCCTCACTGTAACAATTTCAAACTCCCCCAGCCTCACTGCGACAATATCAAACTCCCCCAGCCTCACTGTGACAATATCAAACTCCCCCAGCCTCACTGTAACAATATCAAACTCCCCCAGCCTCACTGTAACAATAGCAAACTCCCCCAGCCTCACTGTAACAATATCAAACTCCCCCAGCCTCACTGTAACAATATCAAACTCCCCCAGCCTCACTGTGACACTATCAAACTCCCCCAGCCTCACTGTGACAATATCAAACTCCCCCAGCCTCACTGTAACAATAGCAAACTCCCCCAGCCTCACTGTAACAATATCAAACTCCCCCAGCCTCACTGTAACAATATCAAACTCCCCCAGCCTCACTGTGACAATATCAAACTCCCCCAGCCTCACTGCGACAATATCAAACTCCCCCAGCCTCACTGTAACAATATCAAACTCCCCCAGCCTCACTGTGAGACTATCAAACTCCCCCAGCCTCACTGTAACAATATCAAACTCCCCCAGCCTCACTGTAACAATATCAAACTCCCCCAGCCTCACTGTAACAATATCAAACTCCCCCAGCCGCACTGTAACAATATCAAACTCCCCCAGCCTCACTGTAACAATATCAAACTCCCCCAGCCTCACTGTAACAATATCAAACTCCCCCAGCCTCACTGTAAATATCAAACTCCCCCAGCCTCACTGTAACAATATCAAACTCCCCCAGCCTCACTGTAAATATCAAACTCCCCCAGCCTCACTGTAACAATATCAAACTCCCCCAGCCTCACTGTAACAATATCAAACTCCCCCAGCCTCACTGTAACAATATCAAACTCCCCCAGCCGCACTGTAACAATATCAAACTCCCCCAGCCTCACTGTAACAATATCAAACTCGCCCAGCCTCACTGTAACAATATCAAACTCCCCCAGCCTCACTGTGACAATATCAAACTCCCCCAGCCTCACTGTGACAATATCAAACTCCCCCAGCCTCACTGTAACAATAGCAAACTCCCCCAGCCTCACTGTGACAATATCAAACTCCCCCAGCCTCACTGTAACAATATCAAACTCCCCCAGCCTCACTGTAAATATCAAACTCCCCCAGCCTCACTGTAACAATATCAAACTCCCCCAGCCTCACTGTAACAATATCAAACTCCCCCAGCCGCACTGTGACATTATCAAACTCCCCAGCCTCACTGTAACAATATCAAACTCCCCCAGCCGCACTGTGACATTATCAAACTCCCCAGCCTCACTGTGACAATATCAAACTCCCCCAGCCTCACTGTGACAATATCAAACTCCCCCAGCCTCACTGTAACAATAGCAAACTCCCCCAGCCTCACTGTGACAATATCAAACTACCCCAGCCTCACTGTAACAATATCAAACTCCCCCAGCCTCACTGTAAATATCAAACTCCCCCAGCCTCACTGTAACAATATCAAACTCCCCCAGCCTCACTGTGACACTATCAAACTCCCCCAGTCTCACTGTAACAATATCAAACTCCCCAGCCTCAGTGCGACAATATCAAACTCCCCCAGCCTCACTGTAACAATATCAAACTCCCCCAGCCTCACTGTAAATATCAAACTCCCTCAGTCTCACTGTGACAATATCAAACTCCCCCAGCCTCACTGTGACAATATCAAACTCCCCCAGCCTCACTGTATATATCAAACTCCCCCAGCCTCACTGTAAATATCAAACTCCCTCAGCCTCACTGTGACAATATCAAACTCCCCCAGCCTCACTGTAACAATATCAAACTCCCCCAGCCGCACTGTAACAATATCAAACTCCCCCAGCCTCACTGTGACAATATCAAACTCCCCCAGCCTCACTGCGACAATATCAAACTCCCCCAGCCGCACTGTGACAATATCAAACTCCCCCAGCCTCACTGTAACAATATCAAACTCCCCCAGCCTCACTGTAAATATCAAACTACCCCAGCCTCACTGTGACAATATCAAACTCCCCCAACCTCACTGTAAATATCAAACTCCCCCAGCCTCACTGTAACAATATCAAACTCCCCCAGTCTCACTGTAAATATCAAACTCCCCCAGCCTCACTGTAACAATATCAAACTCCCTCAGCCTCACTGTAACACTATCAAACTCCCCCAGCCTCACTGTAACAATATCAAACTCCCCCAGCCTCACTGTAAATATCAAACTCCCCCAGCCTCACTGTAACAATATCAAACTCCCCCAGCCTCACTGTAAATATCAAACTCCCCCAGCCTCACTGTAAATATCAAACTCCCCCAGCCTCACTGTGACATTATCAAACTCCCCCAGCCTCACTGTGACACTATCAAACTCCCCCAGCCTCACTGTAACAATATCAAACTCCCCCAGCCTCACTGTAACAATATCAAACTCCCCCAGCCTCACTGTAAATATCAATCTCCCCCAGCCTCACTGCGACAATATCAAACTCCCCCAGCCTCACTGTGACACTATCAAACTCCCCCAGCCTCACTGTAACAATATCAAACTCCCCCAGCCTCACTGTAACAATATCAAACTCCCCCAGCCTCACTGCGACAGTATCAAACTCCCCCAGCCTCACTGTGACAATATCAAACTCCCCCAGCCTCACTGTAACAATATCAAACTCCCCCAGCCTCACTGTAACAATAGCAAACTCCCCCAGCCTCACTGTAACAATATCAAACTCCCCCAGCCTCACTGTAACAATATCAAACTCCCCCAGCCTCACTGTGACACTATCAAACTCCCCCAGCCTCACTGTGACAATATCAAACTCCCCCAGCCTCACTGTAACAATAGCAAACTCCCCCAGCCTCACTGTAACAATATCAAACTCCCCCAGCCTCACTGTAACAATATCAAACTCCCCCAGCCTCACTGTGACAATATCAAACTCCCCCAGCCTCACTGCGACAATATCAAACTCCCCCAGCCTCACTGTAACAATATCAAACTCCCCCAGCCTCACTGTGAGACTATCAAACTCCCCCAGCCTCACTGTAACAATATCAAACTCCCCCAGCCTCACTGTAACAATATCAAACTCCCCCAGCCTCACTGTAACAATAGCAAACTCCCCCAGCCGCACTGTAACAATATCAAACTCCCCCAGCCTCACTGTAACAATATCAAACTCCCCCAGCCTCACTGTAACAATATCAAACTCCCCCAGCCTCACTGTAAATATCAAACTCCCCCAGCCTCACTGTAACAATATCAAACTCCCCCAGCCTCACTGTAAATATCAAACTCCCCCAGCCTCACTGTAACAATATCAAACTCCCCCAGCCTCACTGTAACAATATCAAACTCCCCCAGCCTCACTGTAACAATATCAAACTCCCCCAGCCGCACTGTAACAATATCAAACTCCCCCAGCCTCACTGCGACAATATCAAACTCCCCCAGCCGCACTGTGACAATATCAAACTCCCCCAGCCTCACTGCGACAATATCAAACTCCCCCAGCCTCACTGTGACAATATCAAACTCCCCCAGCCTCACTGTAAATATCAAACTCCCCCAGCCTCACTGTGACAGTATCAAACTCCCCCAACCTCACTGTAAATATCAAACTCCCCCAGCCTCACTGTAACAATATCAAACTCCCCCAGTCTCACTGTAAATATCAAACTCCCCCAGCCTCACTGTAACAATATCAAACTCCCTCAGCCTCACTGTAACACTATCAAACTCCCCCAGCCTCACTGTAACAATATCAAACTCCCCCAGCCTCACTGTAAATATCAAACTCCCCCAGCCTCACTGTAACAATATCAAACTCCCCCAGCCTCACTGTAAATATCAAACTCCCCCAGCCTCACTGTAAATATCAAACTCCCCCAGCCTCACTGTGACATTATCAAACTCCCCCAGCCTCACTGTGACACTATCAAACTCCCCCAGCCTCACTGTAACAATATCAAACTCCCCCAGCCTCACTGTAACAATATCAAACTCCCCCAGCCTCACTGTAAATATCAATCTCCCCCAGCCTCACTGCGACAATATCAAACTCCCCCAGCCTCACTGTGACACTATCAAACTCCCCCAGCCTCACTGTAACAATATCAAACTCCCCCAGCCTCACTGTAACAATATCAAACTCCCCCAGCCTCACTGCGACAATATCAAACTCCCCCAGCCTCACTGTGACAATATCAAACTCCCCCAGCCTCACTGTAACAATATCAAACTCCCCCAGCCTCACTGTAACAATAGCAAACTCCCCCAGCCTCACTGTAACAATATCAAACTCCCCCAGCCTCACTGTAACAATATCAAACTCCCCCAGCCTCACTGTGACACTATCAAACTCCCCCAGCCTCACTGTGACAATATCAAACTCCCCCAGCCTCACTGTAACAATAGCAAACTCCCCCAGCCTCACTGTAACAATATCAAACTCCCCCAGCCTCACTGTAACAATATCAAACTCCCCCAGCCTCACTGTGACAATATCAAACTCCCCCAGCCTCACTGCGACAATATCAAACTCCCCCAGCCTCACTGTAACAATATCAAACTCCCCCAGCCTCACTGTGAGACTATCAAACTCCCCCAGCCTCACTGTAACAATATCAAACTCCCCCAGCCTCACTGTGACAATATCAAACTACCCCAGCCTCACTGTAACAATATCAAACTCCCCCAGCCTCACTGTGACAATATCAAACTCCCCCAGCCTCACTGTGACAATATCAAACTCCCCCAGCCTCACTGTAAATATCAAACTCCCCCAGCCTCACTGTGACAATATCAAACTCCCCCAGCCTCACTGTAAATATCAAACTCCCCCAGCCTCACTGTAACAATATCAAACTCCCCCAGCCTCACTGTAACAATATCAAACTCCCCCAGCCTCACTGTAAATATCAAACTCCCCCAGCCTCACTGTAACAATATCAAACTCCCCCAGCCTCACTGTAAATATCAAACTCCCCCAGCCTCACTGTAACAATATCAAACTCCCCCAGCCTCACTGTAACAATATCAAACTCCCCCAGCCTCACTGTAACAATATCAAACTCCCCCAGCCGCACTGTAACAATATCAAACTCCCCCAGCCTCACTGTAACAATATCAAACTCCCCCAGCCTCACTGTAACAATATCAAACTCCCCCAGCCTCACTGTGACAATATCAAACTCCCCCAGCCTCACTGTGACAATATCAAACTCCCCCAGCCTCACTGTAACAATAGCAAACTCCCCCAGCCTCACTGTGACAATATCAAACTCCCCCAGCCTCACTGTAACAATATCAAACTCCCCCAGCCTCACTGTAAATATCAAACTCCCCCAGCCTCACTGTAACAATATCAAACTCCCCCAGCCTCACTGTAACAATATCAAACTCCCCCAGCCGCACTGTGACATTATCAAACTCCCCAGCCTCACTGTAACAATATCAAACTCCCCCAGCCTCACTGTGACATTATCAAACTCCCCCAGCCTCACTGTAACAATATCAAACTCCCCCAGCCTCACTGTAACAATATCAAACTCCCCCAGCCTCACTGTAACAATATCAAACTCCCCAGCCTCACTGTAACAATATCAAACTCCCCCAGCCTCACTGTGACAATATCAAACTCCCCCAGCCTCACTGTAACAATATCAAACTCCCCCAGCCTCACTGTGACAATATCAAACTCCCCCAGCCTCACTGTAACAATATCAAACTCCCCCAGCCTCACTGTAAATATCAAACTCCCCCAGCCTCACTGTAACAATATCAAACTCCCCCAGCCTCACTGTAACAATATCAAACTCCCCCAGCCTCACTGTGACACTATCAAACTCCCCCAGCCTCACTGTAACAATATCAAACTCCCCCAGCCTCACTGTAACAATATCAAACTCCCCCAGCCTCACTGTAAATATCAATCTCCCCCAGCCTCACTGCGACAATATCAAACTCCCCCAGCCTCACTGTGACACTATCAAACTCCCCCAGCCTCACTGTAACAATATCAAACTCCCCCAGCCTCACTGTAACAATATCAAACTCCCCCAGCCTCACTGCGACAATATCAAACTCCCCCAGCCTCACTGTGACAATATCAAACTCCCCCAGCCTCACTGTAACAATATCAAACTCCCCCAGCCTCACTGTAACAATAGCAAACTCCCCCAGCCTCACTGTAACAATATCAAACTCCCCCAGCCTCACTGTAACAATATCAAACTCCCCCAGCCTCACTGTGACACTATCAAACTCCCCCAGCCTCACTGTGACAATATCAAACTCCCCCAGCCTCACTGTAACAATAGCAAACTCCCCCAGCCTCACTGTAACAATATCAAACTCCCCCAGCCTCACTGTAACAATATCAAACTCCCCCAGCCTCACTGTGACAATATCAAACTCCCCCAGCCTCACTGCGACAATATCAAACTCCCCCAGCCTCACTGTAACAATATCAAACTCCCCCAGCCTCACTGTGAGACTATCAAACTCCCCCAGCCTCACTGTAACAATATCAAACTCCCCCAGCCTCACTGTAACAATATCAAACTCCCCCAGCCTCACTGTAACAATAGCAAACTCCCCCAGCCGCACTGTAACAATATCAAACTCCCCCAGCCTCACTGTAACAATATCAAACTCCCCCAGCCTCACTGTAACAATATCAAACTCCCCCAGCCTCACTGTAAATATCAAACTCCCCCAGCCTCACTGTAACAATATCAAACTCCCCCAGCCTCACTGTAAATATCAAACTCCCCCAGCCTCACTGTAACAATATCAAACTCCCCCAGCCTCACTGTAACAATATCAAACTCCCCCAGCCTCACTGTAACAATATCAAACTCCCCCAGCCGCACTGTAACAATATCAAACTCCCCCAGCCTCACTGCGACAATATCAAACTCCCCCAGCCGCACTGTGACAATATCAAACTCCCCCAGCCTCACTGCGACAATATCAAACTCCCCCAGCCTCACTGTGACAATATCAAACTCCCCCAGCCTCACTGTAAATATCAAACTCCCCCAGCCTCACTGTGACAATATCAAACTCCCCCAACCTCACTGTAAATATCAAACTCCCCCAGCCTCACTGTAACAATATCAAACTCCCCCAGTCTCACTGTAAATATCAAACTCCCCCAGCCTCACTGTAACAATATCAAACTCCCTCAGCCTCACTGTAACACTATCAAACTCCCCCAGCCTCACTGTAACAATATCAAACTCCCCCAGCCTCACTGTAAATATCAAACTCCCCCAGCCTCACTGTAACAATATCAAACTCCCCCAGCCTCACTGTAAATATCAAACTCCCCCAGCCTCACTGTAAATATCAAACTCCCCCAGCCTCACTGTGACATTATCAAACTCCCCCAGCCTCACTGTGACACTATCAAACTCCCCCAGCCTCACTGTAACAATATCAAACTCCCCCAGCCTCACTGTAACAATATCAAACTCCCCCAGCCTCACTGTAAATATCAATCTCCCCCAGCCTCACTGCGACAATATCAAACTCCCCCAGCCTCACTGTGACACTATCAAACTCCCCCAGCCTCACTGTAACAATATCAAACTCCCCCAGCCTCACTGTAACAATATCAAACTCCCCCAGCCTCACTGCGACAATATCAAACTCCCCCAGCCTCACTGTGACAATATCAAACTCCCCCAGCCTCACTGTAACAATATCAAACTCCCCCAGCCTCACTGTAACAATAGCAAACTCCCCCAGCCTCACTGTAACAATATCAAACTCCCCCAGCCTCACTGTAACAATATCAAACTCCCCCAGCCTCACTGTGACACTATCAAACTCCCCCAGCCTCACTGTGACAATATCAAACTCCCCCAGCCTCACTGTAACAATAGCAAACTCCCCCAGCCTCACTGTAACAATATCAAACTCCCCCAGCCTCACTGTAACAATATCAAACTCCCCCAGCCTCACTGTGACAATATCAAACTCCCCCAGCCTCACTGCGACAATATCAAACTCCCCCAGCCTCACTGTAACAATATCAAACTCCCCCAGCCTCACTGTGAGACTATCAAACTCCCCCAGCCTCACTGTAACAATATCAAACTCCCCCAGCCTCACTGTGACAATATCAAACTCCCCCAGCCTCACTGTAACAATATCAAACTCCCCCAGCCTCACTGTGACAATATCAAACTCCCCCAGCCTCACTGTGACAATATCAAACTCCCCCAGCCTCACTGTAAATATCAAACTCCCCCAGCCTCACTGTGACAATATCAAACTCCCCCAGCCTCACTGTAAATATCAAACTCCCCCAGCCTCACTGTAACAATATCAAACTCCCCCAGCCTCACTGTAACAATATCAAACTCCCCCAGCCTCACTGTAAATATCAAACTCCCCCAGCCTCACTGTAACAATATCAAACTCCCCCAGCCTCACTGTAAATATCAAACTCCCCCAGCCTCACTGTAACAATATCAAACTCCCCCAGCCTCACTGTAACAATATCAAACTCCCCCAGCCTCACTGTAACAATATCAAACTCCCCCAGCCGCACTGTAACAATATCAAACTCCCCCAGCCTCACTGTAACAATATCAAACTCCCCCAGCCTCACTGTAACAATATCAAACTCCCCCAGCCTCACTGTGACAATATCAAACTCCCCCAGCCTCACTGTGACAATATCAAACTCCCCCAGCCTCACTGTAACAATAGCAAACTCCCCCAGCCTCACTGTGACAATATCAAACTCCCCCAGCCTCACTGTAACAATATCAAACTCCCCCAGCCTCACTGTAAATATCAAACTCCCCCAGCCTCACTGTAACAATATCAAACTCCCCCAGCCTCACTGTAACAATATCAAACTCCCCCAGCCGCACTGTGACATTATCAAACTCCCCAGCCTCACTGTAACAATATCAAACTCCCCCAGCCTCACTGTGACATTATCAAACTCCCCCAGCCTCACTGTAACAATATCAAACTCCCCCAGCCTCACTGTAACAATATCAAACTCCCCCAGCCTCACTGTAACAATATCAAACTCCCCAGCCTCACTGTAACAATATCAAACTCCCCCAGCCTCACTGTGACAATATCAAACTCCCCCAGCCTCACTGTAACAATATCAAACTCCCCCAGCCTCACTGTGACAATATCAAACTCCCCCAGCCTCACTGTAACAATATCAAACTCCCCCAGCCTCACTGTAAATATCAAACTCCCCCAGCCTCACTGTAACAATATCAAACTCCCCCAGCCTCACTGTAACAATATCAAACTCCCCCAGCCGCACTGTGACATTATCAAACTCCCCAGCCTCACTGTGACAATATCAAACTCCCCCAGCCTCACTGTGACATTATCAAACTCCCCCAGCCGCACTGTAACAATATCAAACTCCCCCAGCCTCATTGTGACAATATCAAACTCCCCCAGCCTCACTGTAACAATATCAAACTCCCCCAGCCTCACTGTGACATTATCAAACTCCCCCAGCCGCACTGAAACAATATCAAACTCCCCCAGCCTCACTGTAAATATCAAACTCCCCCAGCCTCACTGTAACAATATCAAACTCCCCCAGCCTCACTGTGACAATATCAAACTCCGCCAGCCTCACTGTGACAATATCAAACTCCCCCAGCCTCACTGTAAATATCAAACTCCCTCAGCCTCACTGTAACAATATCAAACTCCCCCAGCCTCACTGCGACAATATCAAACTCCCCCAGCCTCACTGCGACAATATCAAACACCCCCAGCCGCACTGTAATAATATAATACTCCCCCAGCCTCACTGTAATAATATAAAACTCCCCCAGCCTCACTGTAAAAATATCAACCTCCCCCAGCCGCACTGTAACAATATCAACCTCCCCCAGCCTCACTGTAACAATATCAAACTCCCCCAGCCTCACTGTAACAATATCAAACTCCCCCAGCCTCACTGTAAATATCAAACTCCCCCAGCCTCACTGTAACAATATCAAACTCCCCCAGCCTCACTGTAAATATCAAACTCCCCCAGCCTCACTGTGACACTGTCAAACTCCCCCAGCCTCACTGCGACAATATCAAACTCCCCCAGCCTCACTGTAACAATATCAAACTCCCCCAGCCTCACTGTATATATCAAACTCCCCCAGCCTCACTGTGACAATATCAAACTCCCCCAGCCTCACTGTAACAATATCAAACTCCCCCAGCCTCACTGTAAATATCAAACTCCCCCAGCCTCACTGTAACAATATCAAACTTCCCCAGCCTCACTGTAACAATATCAAACTCCCCCAGCCTCACTGTAAATATCAAACTCCCCCAGCCTCACTGTAAATATCAAACTCCCCCAGCCTCACTGTAAATATCAAACTCCCCCAGCCTCACTGTAACAATATCAAACTCCCGTGCCTCACTGTAAATATCAAACTCCCCCAGCCTCACTGTAACAATATCAAACTCCCCCAGCCTCACTGTGACAATATCAAACTCCCCCAGCCTCACTGTAACAACATCAAACTCCCCCAGCCTCACTGTAACAATATCAAACTCCCCCAGCCTCACTGTAACAATATCAAACTCCCCCAGCCTCACTGTAACAATATCAAACTCCCCAGCCTCACTGTAACAATATCAAACTCCCCCAGCCTCACTGTGACAATATCAAACTCCCCCAGCCTCACTGTAACAATATCAAACTCCCCCAGCCGCACTGTGACATTATCAAACTCCCCAGCCTCACTGTGACAATATCAAACTCCCCCAGCCTCACTGTGACAATATCAAACTCCCCCAGCCTCACTGTAACAATAGCAAACTCCCCCAGCCTCACTGTGACAATATCAAACTACCCCAGCCTCACTGTAACAATATCAAACTCCCCCAGCCTCACTGTAAATATCAAACTCCCCCAGCCTCACTGTAACAATATCAAACTCCCCCAGCCTCACTGTGACACTATCAAACTCCCCCAGTCTCACTGTAACAATATCAAACTCCCCAGCCTCAGTGCGACAATATCAAACTCCCCCAGCCTCACTGTAACAATATCAAACTCCCCCAGCCTCACTGTAAATATCAAACTCCCTCAGTCTCACTGTGACAATATCAAACTCCCCCAGCCTCACTGTGACAATATCAAACTCCCCCAGCCTCACTGTATATATCAAACTCCCCCAGCCTCACTGTAAATATCAAACTCCCTCAGCCTCACTGTGACAATATCAAACTCCCCCAGCCGCACTGTAACAATATCAAACTCCCCCAGCCTCACTGTGACAATATCAAACTCCCCCAGCCTCACTGCGACAATATCAAACTCCCCCAGCCGCACTGTGACAATATCAAACTCCCCCAGCCTCACTGTAACAATATCAAACTCCCCCAGCCTCACTGTAACAATATCAAACTCCCCCAGCCGCACTGTGACATTATCAAACTCCCCAGCCTCACTGTAACAATATCAAACTCCCCCAGCCTCACTGTGACATTATCAAACTCCCCCAGCCGCACTGTAACAATATCAAACTCCCCCAGCCTCATTGTGACAATATCAAACTCCCCCAGCCTCACTGTAACAATATCAAACTCCCCCAGCCTCACTGTGACATTATGAAACTCCCCCAGCCGCACTGAAACAATATCAAACTCCCCCAGCCTCACTGTAAATATCAAACTCCCCCAGCCTCACTGTAACAATATCAAACTCCCCCAGCCTCACTGTGACAATATCAAACTCCGCCAGCCTCACTGTGACAATATCAAACTCCCCCAGCCTCACTGTAAATATCAAACTCCCTCAGCCTCACTGTAACAATATCAAACTCCCCCAGCCTCACTGCGACAATATCAAACTCCCCCAGCCTCACTGCGACAATATCAAACACCCCCAGCCGCACTGTAATAATATAATACTCCCCCAGCCTCACTGTAATAATATAAAACTCCCCCAGCCTCACTGTAAAAATATCAACCTCCCCCAGCCGCACTGTAACAATATCAACCTCCCCCAGCCTCACTGTAACAATATCAAACTCCCCCAGCCTCACTGTAACAATATCAAACTCCCCCAGCCTCACTGTAAATATCAAACTCCCCCAGCCTCACTGTAACAATATCAAACTCCCCCAGCCTCACTGTAAATATCAAACTCCCCCAGCCTCACTGTGACACTGTCAAACTCCCCCAGCCTCACTGCGACAATATCAAACTCCCCCAGCCTCACTGTAACAATATCAAACTCCCCCAGCCTCACTGTATATATCAAACTCCCCCAGCCTCACTGTGACAATATCAAACTCCCCCAGCCTCACTGTAACAATATCAAACTCCCCCAGCCTCACTGTAAATATCAAACTCCCCCAGCCTCACTGTAACAATATCAAACTCCCCCAGCCTCACTGTAACAATATCAAACTCCCCCAGCCTCACTGTAAATATCAAACTCCCCCAGCCTCACTGTAAATATCAAACTCCCCCAGCCTCACTGTAAATATCAAACTCCCCCAGCCTCACTGTAACAATATCAAACTCCCGTGCCTCACTGTAAATATCAAACTCCCCCAGCCTCACTGTAACAATATCAAACTCCCCCAGCCTCACTGTGACAATATCAAACTCCCCCAGCCTCACTGTAACAACATCAAACTCCCCCAGCCTCACTGTAACAATATCAAACTCCCCCAGCCTCACTGTAACAATATCAAACTCCCCCAGCCTCACTGTAACAATATCAAACTCCCCAGCCTCACTGTAACAATATCAAACTCCCCCAGCCTCACTGTGACAATATCAAACTCCCCCAGCCTCACTGTAACAATATCAAACTCCCCCAGCCGCACTGTGACATTATCAAACTCCCCAGCCTCACTGTGACAATATCAAACTCCCCCAGCCTCACTGTGACAATATCAAACTCCCCCAGCCTCACTGTAACAATAGCAAACTCCCCCAGCCTCACTGTGACAATATCAAACTACCCCAGCCTCACTGTAACAATATCAAACTCCCCCAGCCTCACTGTAAATATCAAACTCCCCCAGCCTCACTGTAACAATATCAAACTCCCCCAGCCTCACTGTGACACTATCAAACTCCCCCAGTCTCACTGTAACAATATCAAACTCCCCAGCCTCAGTGCGACAATATCAAACTCCCCCAGCCTCACTGTAACAATATCAAACTCCCCCAGCCTCACTGTAAATATCAAACTCCCTCAGTCTCACTGTGACAATATCAAACTCCCCCAGCCTCACTGTGACAATATCAAACTCCCCCAGCCTCACTGTATATATCAAACTCCCCCAGCCTCACTGTAAATATCAAACTCCCTCAGCCTCACTGTGACAATATCAAACTCCCCCAGCCTCACTGTAACAATATCAAACTCCCCCAGCCGCACTGTAACAATATCAAACTCCCCCAGCCTCACTGTGACAATATCAAACTCCCCCAGCCTCACTGCGACAATATCAAACTCCCCCAGCCGCACTGTGACAATATCAAACTCCCCCAGCCTCACTGTAACAATATCAAACTCCCCCAGCCTCACTGTAAATATCAAACTCCCCCAGCCTCACTGTGACAATATCAAACTCCCCCAACCTCACTGTAAATATCAAACTCCCCCAGCCTCACTGTAACAATATCAAACTCCCCCAGTCTCACTGTAAATATCAAACTCCCCCAGCCTCACTGTAACAATATCAAACTCCCTCAGCCTCACTGTAACACTATCAAACTCCCCCAGCCTCACTGTGACAATATCAAACTCCCCCAGCCTCACTGTAAATATCAAACTCCCCCAGCCTCACTGTAACAATATCAAACTCCCCCAGCCTCACTGTAAATATCAAACTCCCCCAGCCTCACTGTAAATATCAAACTCCCCCAGCCTCACTGTGACATTATCAAACTCCCCCAGCCTCACTGTGACACTATCAAACTCCCCCAGCCTCACTGTAACAATATCAAACTCCCCCAGCCTCACTGTAACAATATCAAACTCCCCCAGCCTCACTGTAAATATCAATCTCCCCCAGCCTCACTGCGACAATATCAAACTCCCCCAGCCTCACTGTGACACTATCAAACTCCCCCAGCCTCACTGTAACAATATCAAACTCCCCCAGCCTCACTGTAACAATATCAAACTCCCCCAGCCTCACTGCGACAATATCAAACTCCCCCAGCCTCACTGTGACAATATCAAACTCCCCCAGCCTCACTGTAACAATATCAAACTCCCCCAGCCTCACTGTAACAATAGCAAACTCCCCCAGCCTCACTGTAACAATATCAAACTCCCCCAGCCTCACTGTAACAATATCAAACTCCCCCAGCCTCACTGTGACACTATCAAACTCCCCCAGCCTCACTGTGACAATATCAAACTCCCCCAGCCTCACTGTAACAATAGCAAACTCCCCCAGCCTCACTGTAACAATATCAAACTCCCCCAGCCTCACTGTAACAATAGCAAACTCCCCCAGCCTCACTGTGACAATATCAAACTACCCCAGCCTCACTGTAACAATATCAAACTCCCCCAGCCTCACTGTAAATATCAAACTCCCCCAGCCTCACTGTAACAATATCAAACTCCCCCAGCCTCACTGTGACACTATCAAACTCCCCCAGTCTCACTGTAACAATATCAAACTCCCCAGCCTCAGTGCGACAATATCAAACTCCCCCAGCCTCACTGTAACAATATCAAACTCCCCCAGCCTCACTGTAAATATCAAACTCCCTCAGTCTCACTGTGACAATATCAAACTCCCCCAGCCTCACTGTGACAATATCAAACTCCCCCAGCCTCACTGTATATATCAAACTCCCCCAGCCTCACTGTAAATATCAAACTCCCTCAGCCTCACTGTGACAATATCAAACTCCCCCAGCCTCACTGTAACAATATCAAACTCCCCCAGCCGCACTGTAACAATATCAAACTCCCCCAGCCTCACTGTGACAATATCAAACTCCCCCAGCCTCACTGCGACAATATCAAACTCCCCCAGCCGCACTGTGACAATATCAAACTCCCCCAGCCTCACTGTAACAATATCAAACTCCCCCAGCCTCACTGTAAATATCAAACTCCCCCAGCCTCACTGTGACAATATCAAACTCCCCCAACCTCACTGTAAATATCAAACTCCCCCAGCCTCACTGTAACAATATCAAACTCCCCCAGTCTCACTGTAAATATCAAACTCCCCCAGCCTCACTGTAACAATATCAAACTCCCTCAGCCTCACTGTAACACTATCAAACTCCCCCAGCCTCACTGTAACAATATCAAACTCCCCCAGCCTCACTGTAAATATCAAACTCCCCCAGCCTCACTGTAACAATATCAAACTCCCCCAGCCTCACTGTAAATATCAAACTCCCCCAGCCTCACTGTAAATATCAAACTCCCCCAGCCTCACTGTGACATTATCAAACTCCCCCAGCCTCACTGTGACACTATCAAACTCCCCCAGCCTCACTGTAACAATATCAAACTCCCCCAGCCTCACTGTAACAATATCAAACTCCCCCAGCCTCACTGTAAATATCAATCTCCCCCAGCCTCACTGCGACAATATCAAACTCCCCCAGCCTCACTGTGACACTATCAAACTCCCCCAGCCTCACTGTAACAATATCAAACTCCCCCAGCCTCACTGTAACAATATCAAACTCCCCCAGCCTCACTGCGACAATATCAAACTCCCCCAGCCTCACTGTGACAATATCAAACTCCCCCAGCCTCACTGTAACAATATCAAACTCCCCCAGCCTCACTGTAACAATAGCAAACTCCCCCAGCCTCACTGTAACAATATCAAACTCCCCCAGCCTCACTGTAACAATATCAAACTCCCCCAGCCTCACTGTGACACTATCAAACTCCCCCAGCCTCACTGTGACAATATCAAACTCCCCCAGCCTCACTGTAACAATAGCAAACTCCCCCAGCCTCACTGTAACAATATCAAACTCCCCCAGCCTCACTGTAACAATATCAAACTCCCCCAGCCTCACTGTGACAATATCAAACTCCCCCAGCCTCACTGCGACAATATCAAACTCCCCCAGCCTCACTGTAACAATATCAAACTCCCCCAGCCTCACTGTGAGACTATCAAACTCCCCCAGCCTCACTGTAACAATATCAAACTCCCCCAGCCTCACTGTAACAATAGCAAACTCCCCCAGCCGCACTGTAACAATATCAAACTCCCCCAGCCTCACTGTAACAATATCAAACTCCCCCAGCCTCACTGTAACAATATCAAACTCCCCCAGCCTCACTGTAAATATCAAACTCCCCCAGCCTCACTGTAACAATATCAAACTCCCCCAGCCTCACTGTAAATATCAAACTCCCCCAGCCTCACTGTAACAATATCAAACTCCCCCAGCCTCACTGTAACAATATCAAACTCCCCCAGCCTCACTGTAACAATATCAAACTCCCCCAGCCTCACTGTGACAATATCAAACTCCCCCAGCCTCACTGCGACAATATCAAACTCCCCCAGCCGCACTGTGACAATATCAAACTCCCCCAGCCTCACTGTAACAATATCAAACTCCCCCAGCCTCACTGTAAATATCAAACTCCCCCAGCCTCACTGTGACAATATCAAACTCCCCCAACCTCACTGTAAATATCAAACTCCCCCAGCCTCACTGTAACAATATCAAACTCCCCCAGTCTCACTGTAAATATCAAACTCCCCCAGCCTCACTGTAACAATATCAAACTCCCTCAGCCTCACTGTAACACTATCAAACTCCCCCAGCCTCACTGTAACAATATCAAACTCCCCCAGCCTCACTGTAAATATCAAACTCCCCCAGCCTCACTGTAACAATATCAAACTCCCCCAGCCTCACTGTAAATATCAAACTCCCCCAGCCTCACTGTAAATATCAAACTCCCCCAGCCTCACTGTGACATTATCAAACTCCCCCAGCCTCACTGTGACACTATCAAACTCCCCCAGCCTCACTGTAACAATATCAAACTCCCCCAGCCTCACTGTAACAATATCAAACTCCCCCAGCCTCACTGTAAATATCAATCTCCCCCAGCCTCACTGCGACAATATCAAACTCCCCCAGCCTCACTGTGACACTATCAAACTCCCCCAGCCTCACTGTAACAATATCAAACTCCCCCAGCCTCACTGTAACAATATCAAACTCCCCCAGCCTCACTGCGACAATATCAAACTCCCCCAGCCTCACTGTGACAATATCAAACTCCCCCAGCCTCACTGTAACAATATCAAACTCCCCCAGCCTCACTGTAACAATAGCAAACTCCCCCAGCCTCACTGTAACAATATCAAACTCCCCCAGCCTCACTGTAACAATATCAAACTCCCCCAGCCTCACTGTGACACTATCAAACTCCCCCAGCCTCACTGTGACAATATCAAACTCCCCCAGCCTCACTGTAACAATAGCAAACTCCCCCAGCCTCACTGTAACAATATCAAACTCCCCCAGCCTCACTGTAACAATATCAAACTCCCCCAGCCTCACTGTGACAATATCAAACTCCCCCAGCCTCACTGCGACAATATCAAACTCCCCCAGCCTCACTGTAACAATATCAAACTCCCCCAGCCTCACTGTGAGACTATCAAACTCCCCCAGCCTCACTGTAACAATATCAAACTCCCCCAGCCTCACTGTAACAATATCAAACTCCCCCAGCCTCACTGTAACAATAGCAAACTCCCCCAGCCGCACTGTAACAATATCAAACTCCCCCAGCCTCACTGTAACAATATCAAACTCCCCCAGCCTCACTGTAACAATATCAAACTCCCCCAGCCTCACTGTAAATATCAAACTCCCCCAGCCTCACTGTAACAATATCAAACTCCCCCAGCCTCACTGTAAATATCAAACTCCCCCAGCCTCACTGTAACAATATCAAACTCCCCCAGCCTCACTGTAACAATATCAAACTCCCCCAGCCTCACTGTAACAATATCAAACTCCCCCAGCCGCACTGTAACAATATCAAACTCCCCCAGCCTCACTGCGACAATATCAAACTCCCCCAGCCGCACTGTGACAATATCAAACTCCCCCAGCCTCACTGCGACAATATCAAACTCCCCCAGCCTCACTGTGACAATATCAAACTCCCCCAGCCTCACTGTAAATATCAAACTCCCCCAGCCTCACTGTGACAATATCAAACTCCCCCAACCTCACTGTAAATATCAAACTCCCCCAGCCTCACTGTAACAATATCAAACTCCCCCAGTCTCACTGTAAATATCAAACTCCCCCAGCCTCACTGTAACAATATCAAACTCCCTCAGCCTCACTGTAACACTATCAAACTCCCCCAGCCTCACTGTAACAATATCAAACTCCCCCAGCCTCACTGTAAATATCAAACTCCCCCAGCCTCACTGTAACAATATCAAACTCCCCCAGCCTCACTGTAAATATCAAACTCCCCCAGCCTCACTGTAAATATCAAACTCCCCCAGCCTCACTGTGACATTATCAAACTCCCCCAGCCTCACTGTGACACTATCAAACTCCCCCAGCCTCACTGTAACAATATCAAACTCCCCCAGCCTCACTGTAACAATATCAAACTCCCCCAGCCTCACTGTAAATATCAATCTCCCCCAGCCTCACTGCGACAATATCAAACTCCCCCAGCCTCACTGTGACACTATCAAACTCCCCCAGCCTCACTGTAACAATATCAAACTCCCCCAGCCTCACTGTAACAATATCAAACTCCCCCAGCCTCACTGCGACAATATCAAACTCCCCCAGCCTCACTGTGACAATATCAAACTCCCCCAGCCTCACTGTAACAATATCAAACTCCCCCAGCCTCACTGTAACAATAGCAAACTCCCCCAGCCTCACTGTAACAATATCAAACTCCCCCAGCCTCACTGTAACAATATCAAACTCCCCCAGCCTCACTGTGACACTATCAAACTCCCCCAGCCTCACTGTGACAATATCAAACTCCCCCAGCCTCACTGTAACAATAGCAAACTCCCCCAGCCTCACTGCGACAATATCAAACTCCCCCAGCCTCACTGTAACAATATCAAACTCCCCCAGCCTCACTGTGAGACTATCAAACTCCCCCAGCCTCACTGTAACAATATCAAACTCCCCCAGCCTCACTGTAACAATATCAAACTCCCCCAGCCTCACTGTAACAATAGCAAACTCCCCCAGCCGCACTGTAACAATATCAAACTCCCCCAGCCTCACTGTAACAATATCAAACTCCCCCAGCCTCACTGTAACAATATCAAACTCCCCCAGCCTCACTGTAAATATCAAACTCCCCCAGCCTCACTGTAACAATATCAAACTCCCCCAGCCTCACTGTAAATATCAAACTCCCCCAGCCTCACTGTAACAATATCAAACTCCCCCAGCCTCACTGTAACAATATCAAACTCCCCCAGCCTCACTGTAACAATATCAAACTCCCCCAGCCGCACTGTAACAATATCAAACTCCCCCAGCCTCATTGTAACACTATCTAACTCCCCCAGCCGCACTGTAACAATAGCAAACTCCCCCAGCCGCACTGTAACAATATCAAACTCCCCCAGCCTCACTGTAAATAGCAAACTCACCCAGCCGCACTGTAACAATATCAAACTCCCCCAGCCTCACTGTAACAATATCAAACTCCCCCAGCCTCACTGTAAATATCAAACTCCCCCAGCCTCACTGTAACAATATCAAACTCCCCCAGCCTCACTGTAACAATATCAAACTCCCCCAGCCTCACTGTAACAATATCAAACGCCCCCAGCCTCACTGTAAATATCAAACTCCCCCAGCCGCACTGTAACAATATCAAACTCCCCCAGCCTCATTGTGACAATATCAAACTCCCCCAGCCTCACTGTAAATATCAAACTCCCCCAGCCTCACTGTAACAATATCAAACTCCCCCAGCCTCACTGTGACAATATCAAACTCCGCCAGCCTCACTGTGACAATATCAAACTCCCCCAGCCTCACTGTAAATATCAAACTCCCCCAGCCTCACTGCGACAATATCAAACTCCCCCAGCCTCACTGCGACAATATCAAACTCCCCCAACCTCACTGCGACAATATCGAACTCCCCCAGCCGCACTGTAATAATATAATACTCCCCCAGCCTCACTGTAATAATATAAAACTGCCCCAGCCTCACTGTAAAAATATCAACCTCCCCCAGCCGCACTGTAACAATATCAAACTCCCCCAGCCTCACTGTAACAATATCAAACTCCCCCAGCCTCACTGTAACAATATCAAACTCCCCCATCCTCACTGTAAATATCAAACTCCCCCAGCCTCACTGTAACAAAATCAAACTCCCCCAGCCTCACTGTAAATATCAAACTCCCCCAGCCTCACTGTGACACTGTCAAACTCCCCCAGCCTCACTGCGACAATATCAAACTCCCCCAGCCTCACTGCGACAATATCAAACTCCCCCAGCCTCACTGTAACAATATCAAACTCCCCCAGCCTCACTGTAAATATCAAACTCCCCCAGCCTCACTGTGACAATATCAAACTCCCCCAGCCTCACTGTAACAATATCAAACTCCCCCAGCCTCACTGTAAATATCAAACTCCCCCAGCCTCACTGTAACAATATCAAACTCCCCAGCCTCACTGTAACAATATCAAACTCCCCCAGCCTCACTGTGACAATATCAAACTCCCCCAGCCTCACTGTAACAACATCAAACTCCCCCAGCCTCACTGTAACAATATCAAACTCCCCCAGCCTCACTGTAACAATATCAAACTCCCCAGCCTCACTGTAACAATATCAAACACCCCCAGCCTCACTGTGACAATATCAAACTCCCCCAGCCTCACTGTGACAATATCAAACTCCCCCAGCCTCACTGTAACAACATCAAACTCCCCCAGCCTCACTGTAACAATATCAAACTCCCCCAGCCTCACTGTAAATATCAAACTCCCCCAGCTTCACTGTAACAATATCAAACTCCCCCAGCCTCACTGTGACAATATCAAACTCCCCCAGCCTCACTGTAACAACATCAAACTCCCCCAGCCTCACTGTAACAATATCAAACTCCCCCAGCCTCACTGTAACAATATCAAACTCCCCCAGCCTCACTGTAACAATATCAAACTCCCCAGCCTCACTGTAACAATATCAAACTCCCCCAGCCTCACTGTGACAATATCAAACTCCCCCAGCCTCACTGTAACAATATCAAACTCCCCCAGCCGCACTGTGACATTATCAAACTCCCCAGCCTCACTGTGACAATATCAAACTCCCCCAGCCTCACTGTGACAATATCAAACTCCCCCAGCCTCACTGTAACAATAGCAAACTCCCCCAGCCTCACTGTGACAATATCAAACTCCCCCAGCCTCACTGTAACAATATCAAACTCCCCCAGCCTCACTGTAAATATCAAACTCCCCCAGCCTCACTGTGACAATATCAAACTCCCCCAACCTCACTGTAAATATCAAACTCCCCCAGCCTCACTGTAACAATATCAAACTCCCCCAGTCTCACTGTAAATATCAAACTCCCCCAGCCTCACTGTAACAATATCAAACTCCCTCAGCCTCACTGTAACACTATCAAACTCCCCCAGCCTCACTGTAACAATATCAAACTCCCCCAGCCTCACTGTAAATATCAAACTCCCCCAGCCTCACTGTAACAATATCAAACTCCCCCAGCCTCACTGTAAATATCAAACTCCCCCAGCCTCACTGTAAATATCAAACTCCCCCAGCCTCACTGTGACATTATCAAACTCCCCCAGCCTCACTGTGACACTATCAAACTCCCCCAGCCTCACTGTAACAATATCAAACTCCCCCAGCCTCACTGTAACAATATCAAACTCCCCCAGCCTCACTGTAAATATCAATCTCCCCCAGCCTCACTGCGACAATATCAAACTCCCCCAGCCTCACTGTGACACTATCAAACTCCCCCAGCCTCACTGTAACAATATCAAACTCCCCCAGCCTCACTGTAACAATATCAAACTCCCCCAGCCTCACTGCGACAATATCAAACTCCCCCAGCCTCACTGTGACAATATCAAACTCCCCCAGCCTCACTGTAACAATATCAAACTCCCCCAGCCTCACTGTAACAATAGCAAACTCCCCCAGCCTCACTGTAACAATATCAAACTCCCCCAGCCTCACTGTAACAATATCAAACTCCCCCAGCCTCACTGTGACACTATCAAACTCCCCCAGCCTCACTGTGACAATATCAAACTCCCCCAGCCTCACTGTAACAATAGCAAACTCCCCCAGCCTCACTGTAACAATATCAAACTCCCCCAGCCTCACTGTAACAATATCAAACTCCCCCAGCCTCACTGTGACAATATCAAACTCCCCCAGCCTCACTGCGACAATATCAAACTCCCCCAGCCTCACTGTAACAATATCAAACTCCCCCAGCCTCACTGTGAGACTATCAAACTCCCCCAGCCTCACTGTAACAATATCAAACTCCCCCAGCCTCACTGTAACAATATCAAACTCCCCCAGCCTCACTGTAACAATAGCAAACTCCCCCAGCCGCACTGTAACAATATCAAACTCCCCCAGCCTCACTGTAACAATATCAAACTCCCCCAGCCTCACTGTAACAATATCAAACTCCCCCAGCCTCACTGTAAATATCAAACTCCCCCAGCCTCACTGTAACAATATCAAACTCCCCCAGCCTCACTGTAAATATCAAACTCCCCCAGCCTCACTGTAACAATATCAAACTCCCCCAGCCTCACTGTAACAATATCAAACTCCCCCAGCCTCACTGTAACAATATCAAACTCCCCCAGCCGCACTGTAACAATATCAAACTCCCCCAGCCTCACTGCGACAATATCAAACTCCCCCAGCCGCACTGTGACAATATCAAACTCCCCCAGCCTCACTGCGACAATATCAAACTCCCCCAGCCTCACTGTGACAATATCAAACTCCCCCAGCCTCACTGTAAATATCAAACTCCCCCAGCCTCACTGTGACAATATCAAACTCCCCCAACCTCACTGTAAATATCAAACTCCCCCAGCCTCACTGTAACAATATCAAACTCCCCCAGTCTCACTGTAAATATCAAACTCCCCCAGCCTCACTGTAACAATATCAAACTCCCTCAGCCTCACTGTAACACTATCAAACTCCCCCAGCCTCACTGTAACAATATCAAACTCCCCCAGCCTCACTGTAAATATCAAACTCCCCCAGCCTCACTGTAACAATATCAAACTCCCCCAGCCTCACTGTAAATATCAAACTCCCCCAGCCTCACTGTAAATATCAAACTCCCCCAGCCTCACTGTGACATTATCAAACTCCCCCAGCCTCACTGTGACACTATCAAACTCCCCCAGCCTCACTGTAACAATATCAAACTCCCCCAGCCTCACTGTAACAATATCAAACTCCCCCAGCCTCACTGTAAATATCAATCTCCCCCAGCCTCACTGCGACAATATCAAACTCCCCCAGCCTCACTGTGACACTATCAAACTCCCCCAGCCTCACTGTAACAATATCAAACTCCCCCAGCCTCACTGTAACAATATCAAACTCCCCCAGCCTCACTGCGACAATATCAAACTCCCGCAGCCTCACTGTGACAATATCAAACTCCCCCAGCCTCACTGTAACAATATCAAACTCCCCCAGCCTCACTGTAACAATAGCAAACTCCCCCAGCCTCACTGTAACAATATCAAACTCCCCCAGCCTCACTGTAACAATATCAAACTCCCCCAGCCTCACTGTGACACTATCAAACTCCCCCAGCCTCACTGTGACAATATCAAACTCCCCCAGCCTCACTGTAACAATAGCAAACTCCCCCAGCCTCACTGCGACAATATCAAACTCCCCCAGCCTCACTGTAACAATATCAAACTCCCCCAGCCTCACTGTGAGACTATCAAACTCCCCCAGCCTCACTGTAACAATATCAAACTCCCCCAGCCTCACTGTAACAATATCAAACTCCCCCAGCCTCACTGTAACAATAGCAAACTCCCCCAGCCGCACTGTAACAATATCAAACTCCCCCAGCCTCACTGTAACAATATCAAACTCCCCCAGCCTCACTGTAACAATATCAAACTCCCCCAGCCTCACTGTAAATATCAAACTCCCCCAGCCTCACTGTAACAATATCAAACTCCCCCAGCCTCACTGTAAATATCAAACTCCCCCAGCCTCACTGTAACAATATCAAACTCCCCCAGCCTCACTGTAACAATATCAAACTCCCCCAGCCTCACTGTAACAATATCAAACTCCCCCAGCCGCACTGTAACAATATCAAACTCCCCCAGCCTCATTGTAACACTATCTAACTCCCCCAGCCGCACTGTAACAATAGCAAACTCCCCCAGCCGCACTGTAACAATATCAAACTCCCCCAGCCTCACTGTAAATAGCAAACTCACCCAGCCGCACTGTAACAATATCAAACTCCCCCAGCCTCACTGTAACAATATCAAACTCCCCCAGCCTCACTGTAAATATCAAACTCCCCCAGCCTCACTGTAACAATATCAAACTCCCCCAGCCTCACTGTAACAATATCAAACTCCCCCAGCCTCACTGTAACAATATCAAACGCCCCCAGCCTCACTGTAAATATCAAACTCCCCCAGCCGCACTGTAACAATATCAAACTCCCCCAGCCTCATTGTGACAATATCAAACTCCCCCAGCCTCACTGTAAATATCAAACTCCCCCAGCCTCACTGTAACAATATCAAACTCCCCCAGCCTCACTGTGACAATATCAAACTCCGCCAGCCTCACTGTGACAATATCAAACTCCCCCAGCCTCACTGTAAATATCAAACTCCCTCAGCCTCACTGTAACAATATCAAACTCCCCCAGCCTCACTGCGACAATATCAAACTCCCCCAACCTCACTGCGACAATATCGAACTCCCCCAGCCGCACTGTAATAATATAATACTCCCCCAGCCTCACTGTAATAATATAAAACTGCCCCAGCCTCACTGTAAAAATATCAACCTCCCCCAGCCGCACTGTAACAATATCAAACTCCCCCAGCCTCACTGTAACAATATCAAACTCCCCCAGCCTCACTGTAACAATATCAAACTCCCCCAGCCTCACTGTAAATATCAAACTCCCCCAGCCTCACTGTAACAAAATCAAACTCCCCCAGCCTCACTGTAAATATCAAACTCCCCCAGCCTCACTGTGACACTGTCAAACTCCCCCAGCCTCACTGCGACAATATCAAACTCCCCCAGCCTCACTGCGACAATATCAAACTCCCCCAGCCTCACTGTAACAATATCAAACTCCCCCAGCCTCACTGTAAATATCAAACTCCCCCAGCCTCACTGTGACAATATCAAACTCCCCCAGCCTCACTGTAACAATATCAAACTCCCCCAGCCTCACTGTAAATATCAAACTCCCCCAGCCTCACTGTAACAATATCAAACTCCCCAGCCTCACTGTAACAATATCAAACTCCCCCAGCCTCACTGTGACAATATCAAACTCCCCCAGCCTCACTGTAACAACATCAAACTCCCCCAGCCTCACTGTAACAATATCAAACTCCCCCAGCCTCACTGTAACAATATCAAACTCCCCAGCCTCACTGTAACAATATCAAACTCCCCCAGCCTCACTGTGACAATATCAAACTCCCCCAGCCTCACTGTGACAATATCAAACTCCCCCAGCCTCACTGTAACAACATCAAACTCCCCCAGCCTCACTGTAACAATATCAAACTCCCCCAGCCTCACTGTAAATATCAAACTCCCCCAGCCTCACTGTAACAATATCAAACTCCCCCAGCCTCACTGTGACAATATCAAACTCCCCCAGCCTCACTGTAACAACATCAAACTCCCCCAGCCTCACTGTAACAATATCAAACTCCCCCAGCCTCACTGTAACAATATCAAACTCCCCAGCCTCACTGTAACAATATCAAACTCCCCCAGCCTCACTGTGACAATATCAAACTCCCCCAGCCTCACTGTAACAATATCAAACTCCCCCAGCCGCACTGTGACATTATCAAACTCCCCAGCCTCACTGTGACAATATCAAACTCCCCCAGCCTCACTGTGACAATATCAAACTCCCCCAGCCTCACTGTAACAATAGCACCACTCCCCCAGCCTCACTGTAACAATATCAAACTCCCCCAGCCTCACTGTCAATATCAAACTCCCCCAGCCTCACTGTAACAATATCAAACTCCCCCAGCCTCACTGTAACAATATCAAACTCCCCCAGCCGCACTGTGACATTATCAAACTCCCCAGCCTCACTGTAACAATATCAAACTCCCCCAGCCTCACTGTGACATTATCAAACTCCCCCAGCCGCACTGTAACAATATCAAACTCCCCCAGCCTCACTGTGACATTATCAAACTCCCCAGCCTCACTGTAAGAATATCAAACTCCCCCAGCCTCACTGTAACAATATCAAACTCCCCCAGCCTCACTGTAACAATATCAAACTCCCCCAGCCTCACTGTAACAATATCAAACTCCCCCAGCCGCACTGTAACAATATCAAACTCCCCCAGCCTCACTGTGACAATATCAAACTCCCCCAGCCGCACTGTGACATTATCAAACTCCCCCAGCCTCACTGTAACAATATCAAACTCCCCCAGCCGCACTGTAACAATATCAAACTCCCCCAGCCTCACTGTGACAATATCAAACTCCCCCAGCCGCACTGTAACAATATCAAACTCCCCCAGCCTCACTGTAACAATATCAAACTCCCCCAGCCGCACTGTAACAATAGCAAACTCCCCAGCCGCACTGTAACAATATCAAACTCCCCCAGCCTCACTGTAAATAGCAAACTCACCCAGCCGCACTGTAACAATATCAAATTCCCCCAGCCTCACTGTAACAATATCAAACTCCCCCAGCCTCACTGTAAATATCAAACTCCCCCAGCCTCACTGGAACAATATCAAACTCCCCCAGCCTCACTGTAAATATCAAACTCCCCCAGCCTCACTGTAAATATCAAACTCCCCCAGCCTCACTGTGACATTATCAAACTCCCCCAGCCTCACTGTGACACTATCAAACTCCCCCAGCCTCACTGTAACAATATCAAACTCCCCCAGCCTCACTGTAACAATATCAAACTCCCCCAGCCTCACTGTAAATATCAATCTCCCCCAGCCTCACTGCGACAATATCAAACTCCCCCAGCCTCACTGTGACACTATCAAACTCCCCCAGCCTCACTGTAACAATATCAAACTCCCCCAGCCTCACTGTAACAATATCAAACTCCCCCAGCCTCACTGCGACAATATCAAACTCCCCCAGCCTCACTGTGACAATATCAAACTCCCCCAGCCTCACTGTAACAATATCAAACTCCCCCAGCCTCACTGTAACAATAGCAAACTCCCCCAGCCTCACTGTAACAATATCAAACTCCCCCAGCCTCACTGTAACAATATCAAACTCCCCCAGCCTCACTGTGACACTATCAAACTCCCCCAGCCTCACTGTGACAATATCAAACTCCCCCAGCCTCACTGTAACAATAGCAAACTCCCCCAGCCTCACTGTAACAATATCAAACTCCCCCAGCCTCACTGTAACAATATCAAACTCCCCCAGCCTCACTGTGACAATATCAAACTCCCCCAGCCTCACTGCGACAATATCAAACTCCCCCAGCCTCACTGTAACAATATCAAACTCCCCCAGCCTCACTGTGAGACTATCAAACTCCCCCAGCCTCACTGTAACAATATCAAACTCCCCCAGCCTCACTGTAACAATATCAAACTCCCCCAGCCTCACTGTAACAATAGCAAACTCCCCCAGCCGCACTGTAACAATATCAAACTCCCCCAGCCTCACTGTAACAATATCAAACTCCCCCAGCCTCACTGTAACAATATCAAACTCCCCCAGCCTCACTGTAAATATCAAACTCCCCCAGCCTCACTGTAACAATATCAAACTCCCCCAGCCTCACTGTAAATATCAAACTCCCCCAGCCTCACTGTAAATATCAAACTCCCCCAGCCTCACTGTGACATTATCAAACTCCCCCAGCCTCACTGTGACACTATCAAACTCCCCCAGCCTCACTGTAACAATATCAAACTCCCCCAGCCTCACTGTAACAATATCAAACTCCCCCAGCCTCACTGTAAATATCAATCTCCCCCAGCCTCACTGCGACAATATCAAACTCCCCCAGCCTCACTGTGACACTATCAAACTCCCCCAGCCTCACTGTAACAATATCAAACTCCCCCAGCCTCACTGTAACAATATCAAACTCCCCCAGCCTCACTGCGACAATATCAAACTCCCCCAGCCTCACTGTGACAATATCAAACTCCCCCAGCCTCACTGTAACAATATCAAACTCCCCCAGCCTCACTGTAACAATAGCAAACTCCCCCAGCCTCACTGTAACAATATCAAACTCCCCCAGCCTCACTGTAACAATATCAAACTCCCCCAGCCTCACTGTGACACTATCAAACTCCCCCAGCCTCACTGTGACAATATCAAACTCCCCCAGCCTCACTGTAACAATAGCAAACTCCCCCAGCCTCACTGTAACAATATCAAACTCCCCCAGCCTCACTGTAACAATATCAAACTCCCCCAGCCTCACTGTGAGACTATCAAACTCCCCCAGCCTCACTGTAACAATATCAAACTCCCCCAGCCTCACTGTAACAATATCAAACTCCCCCAGCCTCACTGTGAGACTATCAAACTCCCCCAGCCTCACTGTAACAATATCAAACTCCCCCAGCCTCACTGTAACAATATCAAACTCCCCCAGCCTCACTGTAACAATAGCAAACTCCCCCAGCCGCACTGTAACAATATCAAACTCCCCCAGCCTCACTGTAACAATATCAAACTCCCCCAGCCTCACTGTAACAATATCAAACTCCCCCAGCCTCACTGTAAATATCAAACTCCCCCAGCCTCACTGTAACAATATCAAACTCCCCCAGCCTCACTGTAAATATCAAACTCCCCCAGCCTCACTGTAACAATATCAAACTCCCCCAGCCTCACTGTAACAATATCAAACTCCCCCAGCCTCACTGTAACAATATCAAACTCCCCCAGCCGCACTGTAACAATATCAAACTCCCCCAGCCTCACTGCGACAATATCAAACTCCCCCAGCCGCACTGTGACAATATCAAACTCCCCCAGCCTCACTGCGACAATATCAAACTCCCCCAGCCTCACTGTGACAATATCAAACTCCCCCAGCCTCACTGTAAATATCAAACTCCCCCAGCCTCACTGTGACAATATCAAACTCCCCCAACCTCACTGTAAATATCAAACTCCCCCAGCCTCACTGTAACAATATCAAACTCCCCCAGTCTCACTGTAAATATCAAACTCCCCCAGCCTCACTGTAACAATATCAAACTCCCTCAGCCTCACTGTAACACTATCAAACTCCCCCAGCCTCACTGTAACAATATCAAACTCCCCCAGCCTCACTGTAAATATCAAACTCCCCCAGCCTCACTGTAACAATATCAAACTCCCCCAGCCTCACTGTAAATATCAAACTCCCCCAGCCTCACTGTAAATATCAAACTCCCCCAGCCTCACTGTGACATTATCAAACTCCCCCAGCCTCACTGTGACACTATCAAACTCCCCCAGCCTCACTGTAACAATATCAAACTCCCCCAGCCTCACTGTAACAATATCAAACTCCCCCAGCCTCACTGTAAATATCAATCTCCCCCAGCCTCACTGCGACAATATCAAACTCCCCCAGCCTCACTGTGACACTATCAAACTCCCCCAGCCTCACTGTAACAATATCAAACTCCCCCAGCCTCACTGTAACAATATCAAACTCCCCCAGCCTCACTGCGACAATATCAAACTCCCCCAGCCTCACTGTGACAATATCAAACTCCCCCAGCCTCACTGTAACAATATCAAACTCCCCCAGCCTCACTGTAACAATAGCAAACTCCCCCAGCCTCACTGTAACAATATCAAACTCCCCCAGCCTCACTGTAACAATATCAAACTCCCCCAGCCTCACTGTGACACTATCAAACTCCCCCAGCCTCACTGTGACAATATCAAACTCCCCCAGCCTCACTGTAACAATAGCAAACTCCCCCAGCCTCACTGCGACAATATCAAACTCCCCCAGCCTCACTGTAACAATATCAAACTCCCCCAGCCTCACTGTGAGACTATCAAACTCCCCCAGCCTCACTGTAACAATATCAAACTCCCCCAGCCTCACTGTAACAATATCAAACTCCCCCAGCCTCACTGTAACAATAGCAAACTCCCCCAGCCGCACTGTAACAATATCAAACTCCCCCAGCCTCACTGTAACAATATCAAACTCCCCCAGCCTCACTGTAACAATATCAAACTCCCCCAGCCTCACTGTAAATATCAAACTCCCCCAGCCTCACTGTAACAATATCAAACTCCCCCAGCCTCACTGTAAATATCAAACTCCCCCAGCCTCACTGTAACAATATCAAACTCCCCCAGCCTCACTGTAACAATATCAAACTCCCCCAGCCTCACTGTAACAATATCAAACTCCCCCAGCCGCACTGTAACAATATCAAACTCCCCCAGCCTCATTGTAACACTATCTAACTCCCCCAGCCGCACTGTAACAATAGCAAACTCCCCCAGCCGCACTGTAACAATATCAAACTCCCCCAGCCTCACTGTAAATAGCAAACTCACCCAGCCGCACTGTAACAATATCAAACTCCCCCAGCCTCACTGTAACAATATCAAACTCCCCCAGCCTCACTGTAAATATCAAACTCCCCCAGCCTCACTGTAACAATATCAAACTCCCCCAGCCTCACTGTAACAATATCAAACTCCCCCAGCCTCACTGTAACAATATCAAACGCCCCCAGCCTCACTGTAAATATCAAACTCCCCCAGCCGCACTGTAACAATATCAAACTCCCCCAGCCTCATTGTGACAATATCAAACTCCCCCAGCCTCACTGTAAATATCAAACTCCCCCAGCCTCACTGTAACAATATCAAACTCCCCCAGCCTCACTGTGACAATATCAAACTCCGCCAGCCTCACTGTGACAATATCAAACTCCCCCAGCCTCACTGTAAATATCAAACTCCCTCAGCCTCACTGTAACAATATCAAACTCCCCCAGCCTCACTGCGACAATATCAAACTCCCCCAACCTCACTGCGACAATATCGAACTCCCCCAGCCGCACTGTAATAATATAATACTCCCCCAGCCTCACTGTAATAATATAAAACTGCCCCAGCCTCACTGTAAAAATATCAACCTCCCCCAGCCGCACTGTAACAATATCAAACTCCCCCAGCCTCACTGTAACAATATCAAACTCCCCCAGCCTCACTGTAACAATATCAAACTCCCCCAGCCTCACTGTAAATATCAAACTCCCCCAGCCTCACTGTAACAAAATCAAACTCCCCCAGCCTCACTGTAAATATCAAACTCCCCCAGCCTCACTGTGACACTGTCAAACTCCCCCAGCCTCACTGTAACAATATCAAACTCCCCCAGCCTCACTGTGAGACTATCAAACTCCCCCAGCCTCACTGTAACAATATCAAACTCCCCCAGCCTCACTGTAACAATATCAAACTCCCCCAGCCTCACTGTAACAATAGCAAACTCCCCCAGCCGCACTGTAACAATATCAAACTCCCCCAGCCTCACTGTAACAATATCAAACTCCCCCAGCCTCACTGTAACAATATCAAACTCCCCCAGCCTCACTGTAAATATCAAACTCCCCCAGCCTCACTGTAACAATATCAAACTCCCCCAGCCTCACTGTAAATATCAAACTCCCCCAGCCTCACTGTAACAATATCAAACTCCCCCAGCCTCACTGTAACAATATCAAACTCCCCCAGCCTCACTGTAACAATATCAAACTCCCCCAGCCGCACTGTAACAATATCAAACTCCCCCAGCCTCACTGCGACAATATCAAACTCCCCCAGCCGCACTGTGACAATATCAAACTCCCCCAGCCTCACTGCGACAATATCAAACTCCCCCAGCCTCACTGTGACAATATCAAACTCCCCCAGCCTCACTGTAAATATCAAACTCCCCCAGCCTCACTGTGACAATATCAAACTCCCCCAACCTCACTGTAAATATCAAACTCCCCCAGCCTCACTGTAACAATATCAAACTCCCCCAGTCTCACTGTAAATATCAAACTCCCCCAGCCTCACTGTAACAATATCAAACTCCCTCAGCCTCACTGTAACACTATCAAACTCCCCCAGCCTCACTGTAACAATATCAAACTCCCCCAGCCTCACTGTAAATATCAAACTCCCCCAGCCTCACTGTAACAATATCAAACTCCCCCAGCCTCACTGTAAATATCAAACTCCCCCAGCCTCACTGTAAATATCAAACTCCCCCAGCCTCACTGTGACATTATCAAACTCCCCCAGCCTCACTGTGACACTATCAAACTCCCCCAGCCTCACTGTAACAATATCAAACTCCCCCAGCCTCACTGTAACAATATCAAACTCCCCCAGCCTCACTGTAAATATCAATCTCCCCCAGCCTCACTGCGACAATATCAAACTCCCCCAGCCTCACTGTGACACTATCAAACTCCCCCAGCCTCACTGTAACAATATCAAACTCCCCCAGCCTCACTGTAACAATATCAAACTCCCCCAGCCTCACTGCGACAATATCAAACTCCCCCAGCCTCACTGTGACAATATCAAACTCCCCCAGCCTCACTGTAACAATATCAAACTCCCCCAGCCTCACTGTAACAATAGCAAACTCCCCCAGCCTCACTGTAACAATATCAAACTCCCCCAGCCTCACTGTAACAATATCAAACTCCCCCAGCCTCACTGTGACACTATCAAACTCCCCCAGCCTCACTGTGACAATATCAAACTCCCCCAGCCTCACTGTAACAATAGCAAACTCCCCCAGCCTCACTGCGACAATATCAAACTCCCCCAGCCTCACTGTAACAATATCAAACTCCCCCAGCCTCACTGTGAGACTATCAAACTCCCCCAGCCTCACTGTAACAATATCAAACTCCCCCAGCCTCACTGTAACAATATCAAACTCCCCCAGCCTCACTGTAACAATAGCAAACTCCCCCAGCCGCACTGTAACAATATCAAACTCCCCCAGCCTCACTGTAACAATATCAAACTCCCCCAGCCTCACTGTAACAATATCAAACTCCCCCAGCCTCACTGTAAATATCAAACTCCCCCAGCCTCACTGTAACAATATCAAACTCCCCCAGCCTCACTGTAAATATCAAACTCCCCCAGCCTCACTGTAACAATATCAAACTCCCCCAGCCTCACTGTAACAATATCAAACTCCCCCAGCCTCACTGTAACAATATCAAACTCCCCCAGCCGCACTGTAACAATATCAAACTCCCCCAGCCTCATTGTAACACTATCTAACTCCCCCAGCCGCACTGTAACAATAGCAAACTCCCCCAGCCGCACTGTAACAATATCAAACTCCCCCAGCCTCACTGTAAATAGCAAACTCACCCAGCCGCACTGTAACAATATCAAACTCCCCCAGCCTCACTGTAACAATATCAAACTCCCCCAGCCTCACTGTAAATATCAAACTCCCCCAGCCTCACTGTAACAATATCAAACTCCCCCAGCCTCACTGTAACAATATCAAACTCCCCCAGCCTCACTGTAACAATATCAAACGCCCCCAGCCTCACTGTAAATATCAAACTCCCCCAGCCGCACTGTAACAATATCAAACTCCCCCAGCCTCATTGTGACAATATCAAACTCCCCCAGCCTCACTGTAAATATCAAACTCCCCCAGCCTCACTGTAACAATATCAAACTCCCCCAGCCTCACTGTGACAATATCAAACTCCGCCAGCCTCACTGTGACAATATCAAACTCCCCCAGCCTCACTGTAAATATCAAACTCCCTCAGCCTCACTGTAACAATATCAAACTCCCCCAGCCTCACTGCGACAATATCAAACTCCCCCAACCTCACTGCGACAATATCGAACTCCCCCAGCCGCACTGTAATAATATAATACTCCCCCAGCCTCACTGTAATAATATAAAACTGCCCCAGCCTCACTGTAAAAATATCAACCTCCCCCAGCCGCACTGTAACAATATCAAACTCCCCCAGCCTCACTGTAACAATATCAAACTCCCCCAGCCTCACTGTAACAATATCAAACTCCCCCAGCCTCACTGTAAATATCAAACTCCCCCAGCCTCACTGTAACAAAATCAAACTCCCCCAGCCTCACTGTAAATATCAAACTCCCCCAGCCTCACTGTGACACTGTCAAACTCCCCCAGCCTCACTGCGACAATATCAAACTCCCCCAGCCTCACTGCGACAATATCAAACTCCCCCAGCCTCACTGTAACAATATCAAACTCCCCCAGCCTCACTGTAAATATCAAACTCCCCCAGCCTCACTGTGACAATATCAAACTCCCCCAGCCTCACTGTAACAATATCAAACTCCCCCAGCCTCACTGTAAATATCAAACTCCCCCAGCCTCACTGTAACAATATCAAACTCCCCAGCCTCACTGTAACAATATCAAACTCCCCCAGCCTCACTGTGACAATATCAAACTCCCCCAGCCTCACTGTAACAACATCAAACTCCCCCAGCCTCACTGTAACAATATCAAACTCCCCCAGCCTCACTGTAACAATATCAAACTCCCCAGCCTCACTGTAACAATATCAAACTCCCCCAGCCTCACTGTGACAATATCAAACTCCCCCAGCCTCACTGTGACAATATCAAACTCCCCCAGCCTCACTGTAACAACATCAAACTCCCCCAGCCTCACTGTAACAATATCAAACTCCCCCAGCCTCACTGTAAATATCAAACTCCCCCAGCCTCACTGTAACAATATCAAACTCCCCCAGCCTCACTGTGACAATATCAAACTCCCCCAGCCTCACTGTAACAACATCAAACTCCCCCAGCCTCACTGTAACAATATCAAACTCCCCCAGCCTCACTGTAACAATATCAAACTCCCCAGCCTCACTGTAACAATATCAAACTCCCCCAGCCTCACTGTGACAATATCAAACTCCCCCAGCCTCACTGTAACAATATCAAACTCCCCCAGCCGCACTGTGACATTATCAAACTCCCCAGCCTCACTGTGACAATATCAAACTCCCCCAGCCTCACTGTGACAATATCAAACTCCCCCAGCCTCACTGTAACAATAGCACCACTCCCCCAGCCTCACTGTAACAATATCAAACTCCCCCAGCCTCACTGTAAATATCAAACTCCCCCAGCCTCACTGTAACAATATCAAACTCCCCCAGCCTCACTGTAACAATATCAAACTCCCCCAGCCGCACTGTGACATTATCAAACTCCCCAGCCTCACTGTAACAATATCAAACTCCCCCAGCCTCACTGTGACATTATCAAACTCCCCCAGCCGCACTGTAACAATATCAAACTCCCCCAGCCTCACTGTGACATTATCAAACTCCCCAGCCTCACTGTAAGAATATCAAACTCCCCCAGCCTCACTGTAACAATATCAAACTCCCCCAGCCTCACTGTAACAATATCAAACTCCCCCAGCCTCACTGTAACAATATCAAACTCCCCCAGCCGCACTGTAACAATATCAAACTCCCCCAGCCTCACTGTGACAATATCAAACTCCCCCAGCCGCACTGTGACAATATCAAACTCCCCCAGCCTCACTGTAACAATATCAAACTCCCCCAGCCGCACTGTAACAATATCAAACTCCCCCAGCCTCACTGTGACAATATCAAACTCCCCCAGCCGCACTGTAACAATATCAAACTCCCCCAGCCTCACTGTAACAATATCAAACTCCCCCAGCCGCACTGTAACAATAGCAAACTCCCCAGCCGCACTGTAACAATATCAAACTCCCCCAGCCTCACTGTAAATAGCAAACTCACCCAGCCGCACTGTAACAATATCAAATTCCCCCAGCCTCACTGTAACAATATCAAACTCCCCCAGCCTCACTGTAAATATCAAACTCCCCCAGCCTCACTGTAACAATATCAAACTCCCCCAGCCTCACTGTAAATATCAAACTCCCCCAGCCTCACTGTAAATATCAAACTCCCCCAGCCTCACTGTGACATTATCAAACTCCCCCAGCCTCACTGTGACACTATCAAACTCCCCCAGCCTCACTGTAACAATATCAAACTCCCCCAGCCTCACTGTAACAATATCAAACTCCCCCAGCCTCACTGTAAATATCAATCTCCCCCAGCCTCACTGCGACAATATCAAACTCCCCCAGCCTCACTGTGACACTATCAAACTCCCCCAGCCTCACTGTAACAATATCAAACTCCCCCAGCCTCACTGTAACAATATCAAACTCCCCCAGCCTCACTGCGACAATATCAAACTCCCCCAGCCTCACTGTGACAATATCAAACTCCCCCAGCCTCACTGTAACAATATCAAACTCCCCCAGCCTCACTGTAACAATAGCAAACTCCCCCAGCCTCACTGTAACAATATCAAACTCCCCCAGCCTCACTGTAACAATATCAAACTCCCCCAGCCTCACTGTGACACTATCAAACTCCCCCAGCCTCACTGTGACAATATCAAACTCCCCCAGCCTCACTGTAACAATAGCAAACTCCCCCAGCCTCACTGTAACAATATCAAACTCCCCCAGCCTCACTGTAACAATATCAAACTCCCCCAGCCTCACTGTGACAATATCAAACTCCCCCAGCCTCACTGCGACAATATCAAACTCCCCCAGCCTCACTGTAACAATATCAAACTCCCCCAGCCTCACTGTGAGACTATCAAACTCCCCCAGCCTCACTGTAACAATATCAAACTCCCCCAGCCTCACTGTAACAATATCAAACTCCCCCAGCCTCACTGTAACAATAGCAAACTCCCCCAGCCGCACTGTAACAATATCAAACTCCCCCAGCCTCACTGTAACAATATCAAACTCCCCCAGCCTCACTGTAACAATATCAAACTCCCCCAGCCTCACTGTAAATATCAAACTCCCCCAGCCTCACTGTAACAATATCAAACTCCCCCAGCCTCACTGTAAATATCAAACTCCCCCAGCCTCACTGTAACAATATCAAACTCCCCCAGCCTCACTGTAACAATATCAAACTCCCCCAGCCTCACTGTAACAATATCAAACTCCCCCAGCCGCACTGTAACAATATCAAACTCCCCCAGCCTCATTGTAACAATATCAAACTCCCCCAGCCGCACTGTAACAATAGCAAACTCCCCCAGCCGCACTGTAACAATATCAAACTCCCCCAGCCTCACTGTAAATAGCAAACTCCCCCAGCCGCACTGTAACAATATCAAACTCCCCCAGCCTCACTGTAACAATATCAAACTCCCCCAGCCTCACTGTAAATATCAAACTCCCCCAGCCTCACTGTAACAATATCAAACTCCCCCAGCCTCACTGTAACAATATCAAACTCCCCCAGCCTCACTGTAACAATATCAAACTCCCCCAGCCTCACTGTAAATATCAAACTCCCCCAGCCGCACTGTAACAATATCAAACTCCCCCAGCCTCATTGTGACAATATCAAACTCCCCCAGCCTCACTGTAAATATCAAACTCCCCCAGCCTCACTGTAACAATATCAAACTCCCCCAGCCTCACTGTGACAATATCAAACTCCGCCAGCCTCACTGTGACAATATCAAACTCCCCCAGCCTCACTGTAAATATCAAACTCCCTCAGCCTCACTGTAACAATATCAAACTCCCCCAGCCTCACTGCGACAATATCAAACTCCCCCAGCCTCACTGCGACAATATCAAACTCCCCCAGCCGCACTGTAATAATATAATACTCCCCCAGCCTCACTGTAATAATATAAAACTGCCCCAGCCTCACTGTAAAAATATCAACCTCCCCCAGCCGCACTGTAACAATATCAAACTCCCCCAGCCTCACTGTAACAATATCAAACTCCCCCAGCCTCACTGTAACAATATCAAACTCCCCCAGCCTCACTGTAAATATCAAACTCCCCCAGCCTCACTGTAACAATATCAAACTCCCCCAGCCTCACTGTAACAATATCAAACTCCCCCAGCCTCACTGTGACACTGTCAAACTCCCCCAGCCTCACTGCGACAATATCAAACTCCCCCAGCCTCACTGTAACAATATCAAACTCCCCCAGCCTCACTGTAAATATCAAACTCCCCCAGCCTCACTGTGACAATATCAAACTCCCCCAGCCTCACTGTAACAATATCAAACTCCCCCAGCCTCACTGTGACAATATCAAACTCCCCCAGCCTCACTGCGACAATATCAAACTCCCCCAGCCTCACTGTAAATATCAAACTCCCCCAGCCTCACTGTAAATATCAAACTCCCCCAGCCTCACTGTAACAATATCAAACTCCCCCAGCCTCACTGTGACAATATCAAACTCCCCCAGCCTCACTGTAACAACATCAAACTCCCCCAGCCTCACTGTAACAATATCAAACTCCCCCAGCCTCACTGTAACAATATCAAACTCCCCAGCCTCACTGTAACAATATCAAACTCCCCCAGCCTCACTGTGACAATATCAAACTCCCCCAGCCTCACTGTAACAACATCAAACTCCCCCAGCCTCACTGTAACAATATCAAACTCCCCCAGCCTCACTGTAACAATATCAAACTCCCCAGCCTCACTGTAACAATTTCAAACTCCCCCAGCCTCACTGTGACAATATCAAACTCCCCCAGCCTCACTGTGACAATATCAAACTCCCCCAGCCTCACTGTAACAACATCAAACTCCCCCAGCCTCACTGTAACAATATCAAACTCCCCCAGCCTCACTGTAAATATCAAACTCCCCCAGCCTCACTGTAACAATATCAAACTCCCCCAGCCTCACTGTGACAATATCAAACTCCCCCAGCCTCACTGTAACAACATCAAACTCCCCCAGCCTCACTGTAACAATATCAAACTCCCCCAGCCTCACTGTAACAATATCAAACTCCCCAGCCTCACTGTAACAATATCAAACTCCCCCAGCCTCACTGTGACAATATCAAACTCCCCCAGCCTCACTGTAACAATATCAAACTCCCCCAGCCGCACTGTGACATTATCAAACTCCCCAGCCTCACTGTGACAATATCAAACTCCCCCAGCCTCACTGTGACAATATCAAACTCCCCCAGCCTCACTGTAACAATAGCAAACTCCCCCAGCCTCACTGTGACAATATCAAACTCCCCCAGCCTCACTGTAACAATATCAAACTCCCCCAGCCTCACTGTAAATATCAAACTCCCCCAGCCTCACTGTAACAATATCAAACTCCCCCAGCCTCACTGTAACAATATCAAACTCCCCCAGCCGCACTGTGACATTATCAAACTCCCCAGCCTCACTGTAACAATATCAAACTCCCCCAGCCTCACTGTGACATTATCAAACTCCCCCAGCCGCACTGTAACAATATCAAACTCCCCCAGCCTCACTGTGACATTATCAAACTCCCCAGCCTCACTGTAAGAATATCAAACTCCCCCAGCCTCACTGTAACAATATCAAACTCCCCCAGCCTCACTGTAACAATATCAAACTCCCCCAGCCTCACTGTAACAATATCAAACTCCCCCAGCCTCACTGTAACAATATCAAACTCCCCCAGCCTCACTGTAAATATCAAACTCCCCCAGCCTCACTGTAAATATCAAACTCCCCCAGCCTCACTGTAAATATCAAACTCCCCCAGCCTCACTGTAACAATATCAAACTCCCGTGCCTCACTGTAAATATCAAACTCCCCCAGCCTCACTGTAACAATATCAAACTCCCCCAGCCTCACTGTGACAATATCAAACTCCCCCAGCCTCACTGTAACAACATCAAACTCCCCCAGCCTCACTGTAACAATATCAAACTCCCCCAGCCTCACTGTAACAAAATCAAACTCCCCCAGCCTCACTGTAACAATATCAAACTCCCCAGCCTCACTGTAACAATATCAAACTCCCCCAGCCTCACTGTGACAATATCAAACTCCCCCAGCCTCACTGTAACAATATCAAACTCCCCCAGCCGCACTGTGACATTATCAAACTCCCCAGCCTCACTGTGACAATATCAAACTCCCCCAGCCTCACTGTGACAATATCAAACTCCCCCAGCCTCACTGTAACAATAGCAAACTCCCCCAGCCTCACTGTGACAATATCAAACTACCCCAGCCTCACTGTAACAATATCAAACTCCCCCAGCCTCACTGTAAATATCAAACTCCCCCAGCCTCACTGTAACAATATCAAACTCCCCCAGCCTCACTGTGACACTATCAAACTCCCCCAGTCTCACTGTAACAATATCAAACTCCCCAGCCTCAGTGCGACAATATCAAACTCCCCCAGCCTCACTGTAACAATATCAAACTCCCCCAGCCTCACTGTAAATATCAAACTCCCTCAGTCTCACTGTGACAATATCAAACTCCCCCAGCCTCACTGTGACAATATCAAACTCCCCCAGCCTCACTGTATATATCAAACTCCCCCAGCCTCACTGTAAATATCAAACTCCCTCAGCCTCACTGTGACAATATCAAACTCCCCCAGCCTCACTGTAACAATATCAAACTCCCCCAGCCGCACTGTAACAATATCAAACTCCCCCAGCCTCACTGTGACAATATCAAACTCCCCCAGCCTCACTGCGACAATATCAAACTCCCCCAGCCGCACTGTGACAATATCAAACTCCCCCAGCCTCACTGTAACAATATCAAACTCCCCCAGCCTCACTGTAAATATCAAACTCCCCCAGCCTCACTGTGACAATATCAAACTCCCCCAACCTCACTGTAAATATCAAACTCCCCCAGCCTCACTGTAACAATATCAAACTCCCCCAGTCTCACTGTAAATATCAAACTCCCCCAGCCTCACTGTAACAATATCAAACTCCCTCAGCCTCACTGTAACACTATCAAACTCCCCCAGCCTCACTGTAACAATATCAAACTCCCCCAGCCTCACTGTAAATATCAAACTCCCCCAGCCTCACTGTAACAATATCAAACTCCCCCAGCCTCACTGTAAATATCAAACTCCCCCAGCCTCACTGTAAATATCAAACTCCCCCAGCCTCACTGTGACATTATCAAACTCCCCCAGCCTCACTGTGACACTTTCAAACTCCCCCAGCCTCACTGTAACAATATCAAACTCCCCCAGCCTCACTGTAACAATATCAAACTCCCCCAGCCTCACTGTAAATATCAATCTCCCCCAGCCTCACTGCGACAATATCAAACTCCCCCAGCCTCACTGTGACACTATCAAACTCCCCCAGCCTCACTGTAACAATATCAAACTCCCCCAGCCTCACTGTAACAATATCAAACTCCCCCAGCCTCACTGCGACAATATCAAACTCCCCCAGCCTCACTGTGACAATATCAAACTCCCCCAGCCTCACTGTAACAATATCAAACTCCCCCAGCCTCACTGTAACAATAGCAAACTCCCCCAGCCTCACTGTAACAATATCAAACTCCCCCAGCCTCACTGTAACAATATCAAACTCCCCCAGCCTCACTGTGACACTATCAAACTCCCCCAGCCTCACTGTGACAATATCAAACTCCCCCAGCCTCACTGTAACAATAGCAAACTCCCCCAGCCTCACTGTAACAATATCAAACTCCCCCAGCCTCACTGTAACAATATCAAACTCCCCCAGCCTCACTGTGACAATATCAAACTCCCCCAGCCTCACTGCGACAATATCAAACTCCCCCAGCCTCACTGTAACAATATCAAACTCCCCCAGCCTCACTGTGAGACTATCAAACTCCCCCAGCCTCACTGTAACAATATCAAACTCCCCCAGCCTCACTGTAACAATATCAAACTCCCCCAGCCTCACTGTAACAATAGCAAACTCCCCCAGCCGCACTGTAACAATATCAAACTCCCCCAGCCTCACTGTAACAATATCAAACTCCCCCAGCCTCACTGTAACAATATCAAACTCCCCCAGCCTCACTGTAAATATCAAACTCCCCCAGCCTCACTGTAACAATATCAAACTCCCCCAGCCTCACTGTAAATATCAAACTCCCCCAGCCTCACTGTAACAATATCAAACTCCCCCAGCCTCACTGTAACAATATCAAACTCCCCCAGCCTCACTGTAACAATATCAAACTCCCCCAGCCGCACTGTAACAATATCAAACTCCCCCAGCCTCACTGCGACAATATCAAACTCCCCCAGCCGCACTGTGACAATATCAAACTCCCCCAGCCTCACTGCGACAATATCAAACTCCCACAGCCTCACTGTGACAATATCAAACTCCCCCAGCCTCACTGTAAATATCAAACTCCCCCAGCCTCACTGTGACAATATCAAACTCCCCCAACCTCACTGTAAATATCAAACTCCCCCAGCCTCACTGTAACAATATCAAACTCCCCCAGTCTCACTGTAAATATCAAACTCCCCCAGCCTCACTGTAACAATATCAAACTCCCTCAGCCTCACTGTAACACTATCAAACTCCCCCAGCCTCACTGTAACAATATCAAACTCCCCCAGCCTCACTGTAAATATCAAACTCCCCCAGCCTCACTGTAACAATATCAAACTCCCCCAGCCTCACTGTAAATATCAAACTCCCCCAGCCTCACTGTAAATATCAAACTCCCCCAGCCTCACTGTGACATTATCAAACTCCCCCAGCCTCACTGTGACACTATCAAACTCCCCCAGCCTCACTGTAACAATATCAAACTCCCCCAGCCTCACTGTAACAATATCAAACTCCCCCAGCCTCACTGTAAATATCAATCTCCCCCAGCCTCACTGCGACAATATCAAACTCCCCCAGCCTCACTGTGACACTATCAAACTCCCCCAGCCTCACTGTAACAATATCAAACTCCCCCAGCCTCACTGTAACAATATCAAACTCCCCCAGCCTCACTGCGACAATATCAAACTCCCCCAGCCTCACTGTGACAATATCAAACTCCCCCAGCCTCACTGTAACAATATCAAACTCCCCCAGCCTCACTGTAACAATAGCAAACTCCCCCAGCCTCACTGTAACAATATCAAACTCCCCCAGCCTCACTGTAACAATATCAAACTCCCCCAGCCTCACTGTGACACTATCAAACTCCCCCAGCCTCACTGTGACAATATCAAACTCCCCCAGCCTCACTGTAACAATAGCAAACTCCCCCAGCCTCACTGCGACAATATCAAACTCCCCCAGCCTCACTGTAACAATATCAAACTCCCCCAGCCTCACTGTGAGACTATCAAACTCCCCCAGCCTCACTGTAACAATATCAAACTCCCCCAGCCTCACTGTAACAATATCAAACTCCCCCAGCCTCACTGTAACAATAGCAAACTCCCCCAGCCGCACTGTAACAATATCAAACTCCCCCAGCCTCACTGTAACAATATCAAACTCCCCCAGCCTCACTGTAACAATATCAAACTCCCCCAGCCTCACTGTAAATATCAAACTCCCCCAGCCTCACTGTAACAATATCAAACTCCCCCAGCCTCACTGTAACAATATCAAACTCCCCCAGCCTCACTGTAACAATATCAAACTCCCCCAGCCGCACTGTAACAATATCAAACTCCCCCAGCCGCACTGTAACAATAGCAAACTCCCCCAGCCGCACTGTAACAATATCAAACTCCCCCAGCCTCACTGTAAATAGCAAACTCACCCAGCCGCACTGTAACAATATCAAACTCCCCCAGCCTCACTGTAACAATATCAAACTCCCCCAGCCTCACTGTAAATATCAAACTCCCCCAGCCTCACTGTAACAATATCAAACTCCCCCAGCCTCACTGTAACAATATCAAACTCCCCCAGCCTCACTGTAACAATATCAAACGCCCCCAGCCTCACTGTAAATATCAAACTCCCCCAGCCGCACTGTAACAATATCAAACTCCCCCAGCCTCATTGTGACAATATCAAACTCCCCCAGCCTCACTGTAAATATCAAACTCCCCCAGCCTCACTGTAACAATATCAAACTCCCCCAGCCTCACTGTGACAATATCAAACTCCGCCAGCCTCACTGTGACAATATCAAACTCCCCCAGCCTCACTGTAAATATCAAACTCCCTCAGCCTCACTGTAACAATATCAAACTCCCCCAGCCTCACTGCGACAATATCAAACTCCCCCAACCTCACTGCGACAATATCGAACTCCCCCAGCCGCACTGTAATAATATAATACTCCCCCAGCCTCACTGTAATAATATAAAACTGCCCCAGCCTCACTGTAAAAATATCAACCTCCCCCAGCCGCACTGTAACAATATCAAACTCCCCCAGCCTCACTGTAACAATATCAAACTCCCGCAGCCTCACTGTAACAATATCAAACTCCCCCAGCCTCACTGTAAATATCAAACTCCCCCAGCCTCACTGTAACAAAATCAAACTCCCCCAGCCTCACTGTAAATATCAAACTCCCCCAGCCTCACTGTGACACTGTCAAACTCCCCCAGCCTCACTGCGACAATATCAAACTCCCCCAGCCTCACTGCGACAATATCAAACTCCCCCAGCCTCACTGTAACAATATCAAACTCCCCCAGCCTCACTGTAAATATCAAACTCCCCCAGCCTCACTGTGACAATATCAAACTCCCCCAGCCTCACTGTAACAATATCAAACTCCCCCAGCCTCACTGTAAATATCAAATTCCCCCAGCCTCACTGTAACAATATCAAACTCCCCCAGCCTCACTGTAAATATCAAACTCCCCCAGCCTCACTGTAAATATCAAACTCCCCCAGCCTCACTGTGACACTGTCAAACTCCCCCAGCCTCACTGTGACAATATCAAACTCCCCCAGCCTCACTGTAACAACATCAAACTCCCCCAGCCTCACTGTAACAATATCAAACTCCCCCAGCCTCACTGTAACAATATCAAACTCCCCAGCCTCACTGTAACAATATCAAACTCCCCCAGCCTCACTGTGACAATATCAAACTCCCCCAGCCTCACTGTAACAACATCAAACTCCCCCAGCCTCACTGTAACAATATCAAACTCCCCCAGCCTCACTGTAACAATATCAAACTCCCCAGCCTCACTGTAACAATATCAAACTCCCCCAGCCTCACTGTGACAATATCAAACTCCCCCAGCCTCACTGTGACAATATCAAACTCCCCCAGCCTCACTGTAACAACATCAAACTCCCCCAGCCTCACTGTAACAATATCAAACTCCCCCAGCCTCACTGTAAATATCAAACTCCCCCAGCCTCACTGTAACAATATCAAACTCCCCCAGCCTCACTGTGACAATATCAAACTCCCCCAGCCTCACTGTAACAACATCAAACTCCCCCAGCCTCACTGTAACAATATCAAACTCCCCCAGCCTCACTGTAACAATATCAAACTCCCCAGCCTCACTGTAACAATATCAAACTCCCCCAGCCTCACTGTGACAATATCAAACTCCCCCAGCCTCACTGTAACAATATCAAACTCCCCCAGCCTCACTGTGAGACTATCAAACTCCCCCAGCCTCACTGTAACAATATCAAACTCCCCCAGCCTCACTGTAACAATATCAAACTCCCCCAGCCTCACTGTAACAATAGCAAACTCCCCCAGCCGCACTGTAACAATATCAAACTCCCCCAGCCTCACTGTAACAATATCAAACTCCCCCAGCCTCACTGTAACAATATCAAACTCCCCCAGCCTCACTGTAAATATCAAACTCCCCCAGCCTCACTGTAACAATATCAAACTCCCCCAGCCTCACTGTAAATATCAAACTCCCCCAGCCTCACTGTAACAATATCAAACTCCCCCAGCCTCACTGTAACAATATCAAACTCCCCCAGCCTCACTGTAACAATATCAAACTCCCCCAGCCGCACTGTAACAATATCAAACTCCCCCAGCCTCACTGCGACAATATCAAACTCCCCCAGCCGCACTGTGACAATATCAAACTCCCCCAGCCTCACTGCGACAATATCAAACTCCCACAGCCTCACTGTGACAATATCAAACTCCCCCAGCCTCACTGTAAATATCAAACTCCCCCAGCCTCACTGTGACAATATCAAACTCCCCCAACCTCACTGTAAATATCAAACTCCCCCAGCCTCACTGTAACAATATCAAACTCCCCCAGTCTCACTGTAAATATCAAACTCCCCCAGCCTCACTGTAACAATATCAAACTCCCTCAGCCTCACTGTAACACTATCAAACTCCCCCAGCCTCACTGTAACAATATCAAACTCCCCCAGCCTCACTGTAAATATCAAACTCCCCCAGCCTCACTGTAACAATATCAAACTCCCCCAGCCTCACTGTAAATATCAAACTCCCCCAGCCTCACTGTAAATATCAAACTCCCCCAGCCTCACTGTGACATTATCAAACTCCCCCAGCCTCACTGTGACACTATCAAACTCCCCCAGCCTCACTGTAACAATATCAAACTCCCCCAGCCTCACTGTAACAATATCAAACTCCCCCAGCCTCACTGTAAATATCAATCTCCCCCAGCCTCACTGCGACAATATCAAACTCCCCCAGCCTCACTGTGACACTATCAAACTCCCCCAGCCTCACTGTAACAATATCAAACTCCCCCAGCCTCACTGTAACAATATCAAACTCCCCCAGCCTCACTGCGACAATATCAAACTCCCCCAGCCTCACTGTGACAATATCAAACTCCCCCAGCCTCACTGTAACAATATCAAACTCCCCCAGCCTCACTGTAACAATAGCAAACTCCCCCAGCCTCACTGTAACAATATCAAACTCCCCCAGCCTCACTGTAACAATATCAAACTCCCCCAGCCTCACTGTGACACTATCAAACTCCCCCAGCCTCACTGTGACAATATCAAACTCCCCCAGCCTCACTGTAACAATAGCAAACTCCCCCAGCCTCACTGCGACAATATCAAACTCCCCCAGCCTCACTCTAACAATATCAAACTCCCCCAGCCTCACTGTGAGACTATCAAACTCCCCCAGCCTCACTGTAACAATATCAAACTCCCCCAGCCTCACTGTAACAATATCAAACTCCCCCAGCCTCACTGTAACAATAGCAAACTCCCCCAGCCGCACTGTAACAATATCAAACTCCCCCAGCCTCACTGTAACAATATCAAACTCCCCCAGCCTCACTGTAACAATATCAAACTCCCCCAGCCTCACTGTAAATATCAAACTCCCCCAGCCTCACTGTAACAATATCAAACTCCCCCAGCCTCACTGTAAATATCAAACTCCCCCAGCCTCACTGTAACAATATCAAACTCCCCCAGCCTCACTGTAACAATATCAAACTCCCCCAGCCTCACTGTAACAATATCAAACTCCCCCAGCCGCACTGTAACAATATCAAACTCCCCCAGCCGCACTGTAACAATAGCAAACTCCCCCAGCCGCACTGTAACAATATCAAACTCCCCCAGCCTCACTGTAAATAGCAAACTCACCCAGCCGCACTGTAACAATATCAAACTCCCCCAGCCTCACTGTAACAATATCAAACTCCCCCAGCCTCACTGTAAATATCAAACTCCCCCAGCCTCACTGTAACAATATCAAACTCCCCCAGCCTCACTGTAACAATATCAAACTCCCCCAGCCTCACTGTAACAATATCAAACGCCCCCAGCCTCACTGTAAATATCAAACTCCCCCAGCCGCACTGTAACAATATCAAACTCCCCCAGCCTCATTGTGACAATATCAAACTCCCCCAGCCTCACTGTAAATATCAAACTCCCCCAGCCTCACTGTAACAATATCAAACTCCCCCAGCCTCACTGTGACAATATCAAACTCCGCCAGCCTCACTGTGACAATATCAAACTCCCCCAGCCTCACTGTAAATATCAAACTCCCTCAGCCTCACTGTAACAATATCAAACTCCCCCAGCCTCACTGCGACAATATCAAACTCCCCCAACCTCACTGCGACAATATCGAACTCCCCCAGCCGCACTGTAATAATATAATACTCCCCCAGCCTCACTGTAATAATATAAAACTGCCCCAGCCTCACTGTAAAAATATCAACCTCCCCCAGCCGCACTGTAACAATATCAAACTCCCCCAGCCTCACTGTAACAATATCAAACTCCCGCAGCCTCACTGTAACAATATCAAACTCCCCCAGCCTCACTGTAAATATCAAACTCCCCCAGCCTCACTGTAACAAAATCAAACTCCCCCAGCCTCACTGTAAATATCAAACTCCCCCAGCCTCACTGTGACACTGTCAAACTCCCCCAGCCTCACTGCGACAATATCAAACTCCCCCAGCCTCACTGCGACAATATCAAACTCCCCCAGCCTCACTGTAACAATATCAAACTCCCCCAGCCTCACTGTAAATATCAAACTCCCCCAGCCTCACTGTGACAATATCAAACTCCCCCAGCCTCACTGTAACAATATCAAACTCCCCCAGCCTCACTGTAAATATCAAACTCCCCCAGCCTCACTGTAACAATATCAAACTCCCCCAGCCTCACTGTAAATATCAAACTCCCCCAGCCTCACTGTAAATATCAAACTCCCCCAGCCTCACTGTGACACTGTCAAACTCCCCCAGCCTCACTGTGACAATATCAAACTCCCCCAGCCTCACTGTAACAACATCAAACTCCCCCAGCCTCACTGTAACAATATCAAACTCCCCCAGCCTCACTGTAACAATATCAAACTCCCCCAGCCTCACTGTGACAATATCAAACTCCCCCAGCCTCACTGTAACAACATCAAACTCCCCCAGCCTCACTGTAACAATATCAAACTCCCCCAGCCTCACTGTAACAATATCAAACTCCCCAGCCTCACTGTAACAATATCAAACTCCCCCAGCCTCACTGTGACAATATCAAACTCCCCCAGCCTCACTGTGACAATATCAAACTCCCCCAGCCTCACTGTAACAACATCAAACTCCCCCAGCCTCACTGTAACAATATCAAACTCCCCCAGCCTCACTGTAAATATCAAACTCCCCCAGCCTCACTGTAACAATATCAAACTCCCCCAGCCTCACTGTGACAATATCAAACTCCCCCAGCCTCACTGTAACAACATCAAACTCCCCCAGCCTCACTGTAACAATATCAAACTCCCCCAGCCTCACTGTAACAATATCAAACTCCCCAGCCTCACTGTAACAATATCAAACTCCCCCAGCCTCACTGTGACAATATCAAACTCCCCCAGCCTCACTGTAACAATATCAAACTCCCCCAGCCGCACTGTGACATTATCAAACTCCCCAGCCTCACTGTGACAATATCAAACTCCCCCAGCCTCACTGTGACAATATCAAACTCCCCCAGCCTCACTGTAACAATAGCACCACTCCCCCAGCCTCACTGTAACCATATCAAACTCCCCCAGCCTCACTGTAAATATCAAACTCCCCCAGCCTCACTGTAACAATATCAAACTCCCCCAGCCTCACTGTAACAATATCAAACTCCCCCAGCCGCACTGTGACATTATCAAACTCCCCAGCCTCACTGTAACAATATCAAACTCCCCCAGCCTCACTGTGACATTATCAAACTCCCCCAGCCGCACTGTAACAATATCAAACTCCCCCAGCCTCACTGTGACATTATCAAACTCCCCAGCCTCACTGTAAGAATATCAAACTCCCCCAGCCTCACTGTAACAATATCAAACTCCCCCAGCCTCACTGTAACAATATCAAACTCCCCCAGCCTCACTGTAACAATATCAAACTCCCCCAGCCGCACTGTAACAATATCAAACTCCCCCAGCCTCACTGTGACAATATCAAACTCCCCCAGCCGCACTGTGACATTATCAAACTCCCCCAGCCTCACTGTAACAATATCAAACTCCCCCAGCCGCACTGTAACAATATCAAACTCCCCCAGCCTCACTGTGACAATATCAAACTCCCCCAGCCGCACTGTAACAATATCAAACTCCCCCAGCCTCACTGTAACAATATCAAACTCCCCCAGCCGCACTGTAACAATAGCAAACTCCCCAGCCGCACTGTAACAATATCAAACTCCCCCAGCCTCACTGTAAATAGCAAACTCACCCAGCCGCACTGTAACAATATCAAATTCCCCCAGCCTCACTGTAACAATATCAAACTCCCCCAGCCTCACTGTAAATATCAAACTCCCCCAGCCTCACTGTAACAATATCAAACTCCCCCAGCCTCACTGTAAATATCAAACTCCCCCAGCCTCACTGTAAATATCAAACTCCCCCAGCCTCACTGTGACATTATCAAACTCCCCCAGCCTCACTGTGACACTATCAAACTCCCCCAGCCTCACTGTAACAATATCAAACTCCCCCAGCCTCACTGTAACAATATCAAACTCCCCCAGCCTCACTGTAAATATCAATCTCCCCCAGCCTCACTGCGACAATATCAAACTCCCCCAGCCTCACTGTGACACTATCAAACTCCCCCAGCCTCACTGTAACAATATCAAACTCCCCCAGCCTCACTGTAACAATATCAAACTCCCCCAGCCTCACTGCGACAATATCAAACTCCCCCAGCCTCACTGTGACAATATCAAACTCCCCCAGCCTCACTGTAACAATATCAAACTCCCCCAGCCTCACTGTAACAATAGCAAACTCCCCCAGCCTCACTGTAACAATATCAAACTCCCCCAGCCTCACTGTAACAATATCAAACTCCCCCAGCCTCACTGTGACACTATCAAACTCCCCCAGCCTCACTGTGACAATATCAAACTCCCCCAGCCTCACTGTAACAATAGCAAACTCCCCCAGCCTCACTGTAACAATATCAAACTCCCCCAGCCTCACTGTAACAATATCAAACTCCCCCAGCCTCACTGTGACAATATCAAACTCCCCCAGCCTCACTGCGACAATATCAAACTCCCCCAGCCTCACTGTAACAATATCAAACTCCCCCAGCCTCACTGTGAGACTATCAAACTCCCCCAGCCTCACTGTAACAATATCAAACTCCCCCAGCCTAACTGTAACAATATCAAACTCCCCCAGCCTCACTGTAACAATAGCAAACTCCCCCAGCCGCACTGTAACAATATCAAACTCCCCCAGCCTCACTGTAACAATATCAAACTCCCCCAGCCTCACTGTAACAATATCAAACTCCCCCAGCCTCACTGTAAATATCAAACTCCCCCAGCCTCACTGTAACAATATCAAACTCCCCCAGCCTCACTGTAAATATCAAACTCCCCCAGCCTCACTGTAACAATATCAAACTCCCCCAGCCTCACTGTAACAATATCAAACTCCCCCAGCCTCACTGTAACAATATCAAACTCCCCCAGCCGCACTGTAACAATATCAAACTCCCCCAGCCTCATTGTAACAATATCAAACTCCCCCAGCCGCACTGTAACAATAGCAAACTCCCCCAGCCGCACTGTAACAATATCAAACTCCCCCAGCCTCACTGTAAATAGCAAACTCCCCCAGCCGCACTGTAACAATATCAAACTCCCCCAGCCTCACTGTAACAATATCAAACTCCCCCAGCCTCACTGTAAATATCAAACTCCCCCAGCCTCACTGTAACAATATCAAACTCCCCCAGCCTCACTGTAACAATATCAAACTCCCCCAGCCTCACTGTAACAATATCAAACTCCCCCAGCCTCACTGTAAATATCAAACTCCCCCAGCCGCACTGTAACAATATCAAACTCCCCCAGCCTCATTGTGACAATATCAAACTCCCCCAGCCTCACTGTAAATATCAAACTCCCCCAGCCTCACTGTAACAATATCAAACTCCCCCAGCCTCACTGTGACAATATCAAACTGCGCCAGCCTCACTGTGACAATATCAAACTCCCCCAGCCTCACTGTAAATATCAAACTCCCTCAGCCTCACTGTAACAATATCAAACTCCCCCAGCCTCACTGCGACAATATCAAACTCCCCCAGCCTCACTGCGACAATATCAAACTCCCCCAGCCGCACTGTAATAATATAATACTCCCCCAGCCTCACTGTAATAATATAAAACTGCCCCAGCCTCACTGTAAAAATATCAACCTCCCCCAGCCGCACTGTGACAATATCAAACTCCCCCAGCCTCACTGTAACAATATCAAACTCCCCCAGCCTCACTGTAACAATATCAAACTCCCCCAGCCTCACTGTAAATATCAAACTCCCCCAGCCTCACTGTAACAATATCAAACTCCCCCAGCCTCACTGTAACAATATCAAACTCCCCCAGCCTCACTGTGACACTGTCAAACTCCCCCAGCCTCACTGCGACAATATCAAACTCCCCCAGCCTCACTGTAACAATATCAAACTCCCCCAGCCTCACTGTAAATATCAAACTCCCCCAGCCTCACTGTGACAATATCAAACTCCCCCAGCCTCACTGTAACAATATCAAACTCCCCCAGCCTCACTGTGACAATATCAAAATCCCCCAGCCTCACTGCGACAATATCAAACTCCCCCAGCCTCACTGTAAATATCAAACTCCCCCAGCCTCACTGTAAATATCAAACTCCCCCAGCCTCACTGTAACAATATCAAACTCCCCCAGCCTCACTGTGACAATATCAAACTCCCCCAGCCTCACTGTAACAACATCAAACTCCCCCAGCCTCACTGTAACAATATCAAACTCCCCCAGCCTCACTGTAACAATATCAAACTCCCCAGCCTCACTGTAACAATATCAAACTCCCCCAGCCTCACTGTGACAATATCAAACTCCCCCAGCCTCACTGTAACAACATCAAACTCCCCCAGCCTCACTGTAACAATATCAAACTCCCCCAGCCTCACTGTAACAATATCAAACTCCCCAGCCTCACTGTAACAATTTCAAACTCCCCCAGCCTCACTGTGACAATATCAAACTCCCCCAGCCTCACTGTGACAATATCAAACTCCCCCAGCCTCACTGTAACAACATCAAACTCCCCCAGCCTCACTGTAACAATATCAAACTCCCCCAGCCTCACTGTAAATATCAAACTCCCCCAGCCTCACTGTAACAATATCAAACTCCCCCAGCCTCACTGTGACAATATCAAACTCCCCCAGCCTCACTGTAACAACATCAAACTCCCCCAGCCTCACTGTAACAATATCAAACTCCCTCAGCCTCACTGTAACAATATCAAACTCCCCAGCCTCACTGTAACAATATCAAACTCCCCCAGCCTCACTGTGACAATATCAAACTCCCCCAGCCTCACTGTAACAATATCAAACTCCCCCAGCCGCACTGTGACATTATCAAACTCCCCAGCCTCACTGTGACAATATCAAACTCCCCCAGCCTCACTGTGACAATATCAAACTCCCCCAGCCTCACTGTAACAATAGCAAACTCCCCCAGCCTCACTGTGACAATATCAAACTCCCCCAGCCTCACTGTAACAATATCAAACTCCCCCAGCCTCACTGTAAATATCAAACTCCCCCAGCCTCACTGTAACAATATCAAACTCCCCCAGCCTCACTGTAACAATATCAAACTCCCCCAGCCGCACTGTGACATTATCAAACTCCCCAGCCTCACTGTAACAATATCAAACTCCCCCAGCCTCACTGTGACATTATCAAACTCCCCCAGCCGCACTGTAACAATATCAAACTCCCCCAGCCTCACTGTGACATTATCAAACTCCCCAGCCTCACTGTAAGAATATCAAACTCCCCCAGCCTCACTGTAACAATATCAAACTCCCCCAGCCTCACTGTAACAATATCAAACTCCCCCAGCCTCACTGTAACAATATCAAACTCCCCCAGCCGCACTGTAACAATATCAAACTCCCCCAGCCTCACTGTGACAATATCAAACTCCCCCAGCCGCACTGTGACATTATCAAACTCCCCCAGCCTCACTGTAACAATATCAAACTCCCCCAGCCGCACTGTAACAATATCAAACTCCCCCAGCCTCACTGTGACAATATCAAACTCCCCCAGCCGCACTGTAACAATATCAAACTCCCCCAGCCTCACTGTAACAATATCAAACTCCCCCAGCCGCACTGTAACAATAGCAAACTCCCCAGCCGCACTGTAACAATATCAAACTCCCCCAGCCTCACTGTAAATAGCAAACTCACCCAGCCGCACTGTAACAATATCAAACTCCCCCAGCCTCACTGTAACAATATCAAACTCCCCCAGCCTCACTGTAAATATCAACCTCCCCCAGCCGCACTGTAACAATATCAAACTCCCCCAGCCTCATTGTGACAATATCAAACTCCCCCAGCCTCACTGTAAATATCAAACTCCCCCAGCCGCACTGTAACAATATCAAACTCCCCCAGCCTCACTGTAAATATCAAACTCCCCCAGCCGCACTGAAACAATATCAAACTCCCCCAGCCTCACTGTAAATATCAAACTCCCCCAGCCTCACTGTAACAATATCAAACTCCCCCAGCCTCACTGTGACAATATCAAACTCCGCCAGCCTCACTGTGACAATATCAAACTCCCCCAGCCTCACTGTAAATATCAAACTCCCTCAGCCTCACTGTAACAATATCAAACTCCCCCAGCCTCACTGCGACAATATCAAACTCCCCCAGCCTCACTGCGACAATATCAAACTCCCCCAGCCGCACTGTAATAATATAATACTCCCCCAGCCTCACTGTAATAATATAAAACTCCCCCAGCCTCACTGTAAAAATATCAACCTCCCCCAGCCGCACTGTAACAATATCAAACTCCCCCAGCCTCACTGTAACAATATCAAACTCCCCCAGCCTCACTGTAACAATATCAAACTCCCCCAGCCTCACTGTAAATATCAAACTCCCCCAGCCTCACTGTAACAATATCAAACTCCCCCAGCCTCGCTGTAAATATCAAACTCCCCCAGCCTCACTGTGACACTGTCAAACTCCCCCAGCCTCACTGCGACAATATCAAACTCCCCCAGCCTCACTGTAACAATATCAAACTCCCCCAGCCTCACTGTAAATATCAAACTCCCCCAGCCTCACTGTGACAATATCAAACTCCCCCAGCCTCACTGTAACAATATCAAACTCCCCCAGCCTCACTGTAAATATCAAACTCCCCCAGCCTCACTGTAACAATATCAAACTCCCCCAGCCTCACTGTAACAATATCAAACTCCCCCAGCCTCACTGTAAATATCAAACTCCCCCAGCCTCACTGTAAATATCAAACTCCCCCAGCCTCACTGTAAATATCAAACTCCCCCAGCCTCACTGTAACAATATCAAACTCCCCCAGCCTCACTGTGACAATATCAAACTCCCCCAGCCTCACTGTAACAATATCAAACTCCCCCAGCCTCACTGTGACAATATCAAACTCCCCCAGCCTCACTGTAACAACATCAAACTCCCCCAGCCTCACTGTAACAATATCAAACTCCCCCAGCCTCACTGTAACAATATCAAACTCCCCCAGCCTCACTGTAACAATATCAAACTCCCCAGCCTCACTGTAACAATATCAAACTCCCCCAGCCTCATTGTGACAATATCAAACTCCCCCAGCCTCACTGTAACAATATCAAACTCCCCCAGCCGCACTGTGACATTATCAAACTCCCCAGCCTCACTGTGACAATATCAAACTCCCCCAGCCTCACTGTGACAATATCAAACTCCCCCAGCCTCACTGTAACAATAGCAAACTCCCCCAGCCTCACTGTGACAATATCAAACTCCCCCAGCCTCACTGTAACAATATCAAACTCCCCCAGCCTCACTGTAAATATCAAACTCCCCCAGCCTCACTGTAACAATATCAAACTCCCCCAGCCTCACTGTAACAATATCAATCTCCCCCAGCCTCACTGTAACAATATCAAACTCCCCCAGCCGCACTGTGACATTATCAAACTCCCCAGCCTCACTGTAACAATATCAAACTCCCCCAGCCTCACTGTGACATTATCAAACTCCCCCAGCCGCACTGTAACAATATCAAACTCCACTAGCCTCACTGTAACAATATCAAACTCCCCCAGCCTCACAGTGACATTATCAAACTCCCCAGCCTCACTGTAAGAATATCAAACTCCCCCAGCCTCACTGTAACAATATCAAACTCCCCCAGCCTCACTGTAACAATATCAAACTCCCCCAGCCTCACTGTAACAATATCAAACACCCCCAGCCTCACTGTGACAATATCAAACTCCCCCAGCCGCACTGTGACATTATCAAACTCCCCCAGCCTCACTGTAACAATATCAAACTCCCCCAGCCGCACTGTAACAATATCAAACTCCCCCAGCCTCACTGTGACAATATCAAACTCCCCCAGCGTCACTGTAAATATCAAACTCCCCCAGCCTCACTGTAACAATATCAAACTCCCCCTGCCGCACTGTGACAATATCAAAGTCCCCCAGCCTCACTGTGACAATATCAAACTGCCCCAGCCTCACTGTAAATATCAAACTCCCCCAGCCTCACTGTAACAATATCAAACTCCCCCAGCCTCACTGTGACAATATCAAACTCCCCCAGCCTCACTGTGACAATATCAAACTCCCCCAGCCTCACTGTAAATATCAAACTCCCCCAGCCGCACTGTAACAATATCAAACTCCCCCAGCCTCACTGTAACAATATCAAACTCCCCCAGCCTCACTGGAACAATATCAAACTCCCCCAGCCTCACTGTAAATATCAAACTCCCACAGCCTCACTGTAAATATCAAACTCCCCCAGCCGCACTGTAACAATATCAAACTCCCCCAGCCTCACTGTAACAACATCAAACTCCCCCAGCCTCACTGTAACAATATCAAACTCCCCCAGCCTCACTGTAACAATATCAAACTCCCCAGCCTCACTGTAACAACATCAAACTCCCCCAGCCTCACTGTAACAATATCAAACTCCCGCAGCCGCACTGTAACAATATCAAACTCCCCCAGCCTCACTGTGACAATATCAAACTCCCCCAGCCGCACTGTAACAATATCAAACTCCCCCAGCCTCACTGTGACAATATCAAACTCCCCCAGCCGCACTGTAACAATATCAAACTCCCCCAGCCTCACTGTGACAATATCAAACTCCCCCAGCCTCACTGCGACAATATCAAACTCCCCCAGCATCACTGTGACAATATCAAACTCCCCCAGCCTCACTGTAACAATATCAAACTCCCCCAGCCTCACTGCGACAATATCAACACCCCCAGCCTCACTGTAACAATATCAAACTCCCCCAGCCTCACTGCGACAATATCAACTCCCCCAGCCGCACTGTAACAATATCAAACTCCCCCAGCCTCACTGTAACAATATCAAAATCCCCCAGCCACACTGTGACAATATCAAACTCCCCCAGCCTCACTGTAAATATCAAACTCCCCCAGCCTCACTGTAAATATCAAACTCCCCCAGCCTCACTGTAACAATATCAAACTCCCCCAGCCTCACTGTAAATATCAAACTCCCCCAGCCTCACTGTAAATATCAAACTCCCCCAGCCTCACTGTAACAATATCAAACTCCCCCAGCCTCACTGTAAATATCAAACTCCCCCAGCCTCACTGTAAATATCAAACTCCCCCAGCCTCACTGTACATATCAAACTCCCCCAGCCTCACTGTAAATATCAAACTCCCCCAGCCTCACTGTAAATATCAAACTCCCCCAGCCTCACTGTAACAATATCAAACTCCCCCAGCCTCACTGTAAATATCAAACTCCCCCTTCCTCACTGTAAATATCAATCTCCCCCAGCCTCACTGTGACAATATCAAACTCCCCCAGCCTCACTGTAAATATCAATCTCCCCCAGCCTCACTGTGACAATATCAAACTCCCCCAGCCTCACTGCGACAATATCAAACTCCCCCAGCCTCACTGTAAATATCAAACTCCCCCAGCCTCACTGCGACAATATCAAACTCCCCCAGCCTCACTGTAACAATATCAAACTCTCCCAGCCTCACTGTAACAATATCAATCTCCCCCAGCCTCACTGTAACAATATCAAACTGCCCCAGCCTCACTGTAACAATATCAAACTCCCCAGCCTCACTGTAACAATATCAAACTCCCCCAGCCTCACTGTGACAATATCAAACTCCCCCAGCCTCACTGTAACAATATCAAACTCCCCCAGCCGCACTGTGACATTATCAAACTCCCCAGCCTCACTGTGACAATATCAAACTCCCCCAGCCTCACTGTGACAATATCAAACTCCCCCAGCCTCACTGTAACAATAGCAAACTCCCCCAGCCTCACTGTGACAATATCAAACTCCCCCAGCCTCACTGTAACAATATCAAACTCCCCCAGCCTCACTGTAAATATCAAACTCCCCCAGCCTCACTGTAACAATATCAAACTCCCCCAGCCTCACTGTAACAATATCAAACTCCCCCAGCCGCACTGTGACATTATCAAAATCCCCAGCCTCACTGTAACAATATCAAACTCCCCCAGCCTCACTGTGACATTATCAAACTCCCCCAGCCGCACTGTAACAATATCAAACTCCACCAGCCTCACTGTAACAATATCAAACTCCCCCAGCCTCACTGTGACATTATCAAACTCCCCAGCCTCACTGTAAGAATATCAAACTCCCCCAGCCTCACTGTAACAATATCAAACTCCCCCAGCCTCACTGTAACAATATCAAACTCCCCCAGCCTCACTGTAACAATATCATACACCCCCAGCCTCACTGTGACATTATCAAACTCCCCCAGCCTCACAGTAACAATATCAAACTCCCCCAGCCGCACTGTAACAATATCAAACTCCCCCAGCCTCACTGTGACAATATCAAACTCCCCCAGCCGCACTGTAACAATATCAAACTCCCCCAGCCTCACTGTAACAATATCAAACTCCCCCAGCCTCACTGTAACAATATCAAACACCCCCAGCCTCACTGTGACATTATCAAACTCCCCCAGCCTCACTGTAACAATATCAAACTCCCCCAGCCGCACTGTAACAATATCAAACTCCCCCAGCCTCACTGTGACAATATCAAACTCCCCCAGCCGCACTGTAACAATATCAAACTCCCCCAGCCTCACTGTGACAATATCAAACTCCCCCAGCCGCACTGTGACATTATCAAACTCCCCCAGCCTCACTGTAACAATATCAAACTCCCACAGCCGCACTGTAACAATATCAAACTCCCCCAGCCTCACTGTAAATAGCAAACTCACCCAGCCGCACTGTAACAATATCAAACTCCCCCAGCCTCACTGTAACAATATCAAACTCCCCCAGCCTCACTGTAAATATCAACCTCCCCCAGCCGCACTGTAACAATATCAAACTCCCCCAGCCTCATTGTGACAATATCAAACTCCCCCTGCCTCACTGTAAATATCAAACTCCCCCAGCCGCACTGTAAGAATATCAAACTCCCCCAGCCTCACTGTAAATATCAAACTCCCCCAGCCGCACTGAAACAATATCAAACTCCCCCAGCCTCACTGCAAATATCAAACTCCCCCAGCCTCACTGTAACAATATCAAACTCCCCCAGCCTCACTGTGACAATATCAAACTCCGCCAGCCTCACTGTGACAATATCAAACTCCCCCAGCCTCACTGTAAATATCAAACTCCCTCAGCCTCACTGTAACAATATCAAACTCCCCCAGCCTCACTGCGACAATATCAAACTCCCCCAGCCTCACTGCGACAATATCAAACTCCCCCAGCCGCACTGTAATAATATAATACTCCCCCAGCCTCACTGTAATAATATAAAACTCCCCCAGCCTCACTGTAAAAATATCAACCTCCCCCAGCCGCACTGTAACAATATCAAACTCCCCCAGCCTCACTGTAACAATATCAAACTCCCCCAGCCTCACTGTAACAATATCAAACTCCCCCAGCCTCACTGTAAATATCAAACTCCCCCAGCCTCACTGTAACAATATCAAACTCCCCCAGCCTCACTGTAAATATCAAACTCCCCCAGCCTCACTGTGACACTGTCAAACTCCCCCAGCCTCACTGCGACAATATCAAACTCCCCCAGCCTCACTGTAACAATATCAAACTCCCCCAGCCTCACTGTAAATATCAAACTCCCTCGGCCTCACTGTGACAATATCAAACTCCCCCAGCCTCACTGTAACAATATCAAACTCCCCCAGCCTCACTGTAAATATCAAACTCCCCCAGCCTCACTGTAACAATATCAAACTCCCCCAGCCTCACTGTAACAATATCAAACTCCCCCAGCCTCACTGTAAATATCAAACTCCCCCAGCCTCACTGTAAATATCAAACTCCCCCAGCCTCACTGTAAATATCAAACTCCCCCAGCCTCACTGTGACAATATCAAACTCCCCCAGCCTCACTGTAACAATATCAAACTCCCCCAGCCTCACTGTAAATATCAAACTCCCCCAGCCTCACTGTAACAATATCAAACTCCCCCAGCCTCACTGTGACAATATCAAACTCCCCCAGCCTCACTGTAACAACATCAAACTCCCCCAGCCTCACTGTAACAATATCAAACTCCCCCAGCCTCACTGTAACAATATCAAACTCCCCCAGCCTCACTGTAACAATATCAAACTCCCCAGCCTCACTGTAACAATATCAAACTCCCCCAGCCTCACTGTGACAATATCAAACTCCCCCAGCCTCACTGTAACAATCTCAAACTCCCCGAGCCGCACTGTGACATTATCAAACTCCCCAGCCTCACTGTAACAATATCAAACTCCCCCAGCCTCACTGTGACATTATCAAACTCCCCCAGCCGCACTGTAACAATATCAAACTCCACTAGCCTCACTGTAACAATATCAAACTCCCCCAGCCTCACTGTGACATTATCAAACTCCCCAGCCTCACTGGAAGAATATCAAACTCCCCCAGCCTCACTGTAACAATATCAAACTCCCCCAGCCTCACTGAAACAATATCAAACTCCCCCAGCCTCACTGTAACAATATCAAACACCCCCAGCCTCACTGTGACAATATCAAACTCCCCCAGCCTCACTGTAACAATATCAAACTCCCCCAGCCTCACTGTAACAATATCAAACTCCCCCAGCCTCACTGTAACAATATCAAACTCCCCCAGCCTCACTGTGACAATATCAAACTCCCCCAGGCGCACTGTGACATTATCAAACTCCCCCAGCCTCACTGTAACAATATCAAACTCCCCCAGCCGCACTGTAACAATATCAAACTCCCCCAGCCTCACTGTGACAATATCAAACTCCCCCAGCCGCACTGTAACAATATCAAACTCCCCCAGCCTCACTGTAACAATATCAAACTCCCCCAGCCGCACTGTAACAATAGCAAACTCCCCAGCCGCACTGTAACAATATCAAACTCCCCCAGCCTCACTGTAAATAGCAAACTCACCCAGCCGCACTGTAACAATATCAAACTCCCCCAGCCTCACTGTAACAATATCAAACTCCCCCAGCCTCACTGTAAAAATATCAACCTCCCCCAGCCGCACTGTAACAATATCAAACTCCCCCAGCCTCACTGTAACAATATCAAACTCCCCCAGCCTCACTGTAACAATATCAAACTCCCCCAGCCTCACTGTAAATATCAAACTCCCCCAGCCTCACTGTAACAATATCAAACTCCCCCAGCCTCACTGTAAATATCAAACTCCCCCAGCCTCACTGTGACACTGTCAAACTCCCCCAGCCTCACTGCGACAATATCAAACTCCCCCAGCCTCACTGTAACAATATCAAACTCCCCCAGCCTCACTGTAAATATCAAACTCCCTCGGCCTCACTGTGACAATATCAAACTCCCCCAGCCTCACTGTAACAATATCAAACTCCCCCAGCCTCACTGTAAATATCAAACTCCCCCAGCCTCACTGTAACAATATCAAACTCCCCCAGCCTCACTGTAACAATATCAAACTCCCCCAGCCTCACTGTAAATATCAAACTCCCCCAGCCTCACTGTAAATATCAAACTCCCCCAGCCTCACTGTAAATATCAAACTCCGCCAGCCTCACTGTGACAATATCAAACTCCCCCAGCCTCACTGTAACAATATCAAACTCCCCCAGCCTCACTGTAAATATCAAACTCCCCCAGCCTCACTGTAACAATATCAAACTCCCCCAGCCTCACTGTGACAATATCAAACTCCCCCAGCCTCACTGTAACAACATCAAACTCCCCCAGCCTCACTGTAACAATATCAAACTCCCCCAGCCTCACTGTAACAATATCAAACTCCCCCAGCCTCACTGTAACAATATCAAACTCCCCAGCCTCACTGTAACAATATCAAACTCCCCCAGCCTCACTGTGACAATATCAAACTCCCCCAGCCTCACTGTAACAATATCAAACTCCCCGAGCCGCACTGTGACATTATCAAACTCCCCAGCCTCACTGTAACAATATCAAACTCCCCCAGCCTCACTGTGACATTATCAAACTCCCCCAGCCGCACTGTAACAATATCAAACTCCACTAGCCTCACTGTAACAATATCAAACTCCCCCAGCCTCACTGTGACATTATCAAACTCCCCAGCCTCACTGGAAGAATATCAAACTCCCCCAGCCTCACTGTAACAATATCAAACTCCCCCAGCCTCACTGTAACAATATCAAACTCCCCCAGCCTCACTGTAACAATATCAAACACCCCCAGCCACACTGTGACAATATCAAACTCCCCCAGCCTCACTGTAACAATATCAAACTCCCCCAGCCTCACTGTAACAATATCAAACTCCCCCAGCCTCACTGTAACAATATCAAACTCCCCCAGCCTCACTGTGACAATATCAAACTCCCCCAGGCGCACTGTGACATTATCAAACTCCCCCAGCCTCACTGTAACAATATCAAACTCCCCCAGCCGCACTGTAACAATATCAAACTCCCCCAGCCTCACTGTGACAATATCAAACTCCCCCAGCCGCACTGTAACAATATCAATCTCCCCCAGCCTCACTGTAACAATATCAAACTCCCCCAGCCGCACTGTAACAATAGCAAACTCCCCAGCCGCACTGTAACAATATCAAACTCCCCCAGCCTCACTGTAAATAGCAAACTCACCCAGCCGCACTGTAACAATATCAAACTCCCCCAGCCTCACTGTAACAATATCAAACTCCCCCAGCCTCACTGTAAATATCAACCTCCCCCAGCCGCACTGTAACAATATCAAACTCCCCCAGCCTCATTGTGACAATATCAAACTCCCCCAGCCTCACTGTAAATATCAAACTCCCCCAGCCGCACTGAAACAATATCAAACTCCCCCAGCCTCACTGTAAATATCAAACTCCCCCAGCCTCACTGTAACAATATCAAACTCCCCCAGCCTCACTGTGACAATATCAAACTCCGCCAGCCTCACTGTGACAATATCAAACTCCCCCAGCCTCACTGTAAATATCAAACTCCCTCAGCCTCACTGTAACAATATCAAACTCCCCCAGCCTCACTGCGACAATATCAAACTCCCCCAGCCTCACTGCGACAATATCAAACTCCCCCAGCCGCACTGTAATAATATAATACTCCCCCAGCCTCACTGTAATAATATAAAACTCCCCCAGCCTCACTGTAAAAATATCAACCTCCCCCAGCCGCACTGTAACAATATCAAACTCCCCCAGCCTCACTGTAACAATATCAAACTCCCCCAGCCTCACTGTAACAATATCAAACTCCCCCAGCCTCACTGTAAATATCAAACTCCCCCAGCCTCACTGTAACAATATCAAACTCCCCCAGCCTCACTGTAAATATCAAACTCCCCCAGCCTCACTGTGACACTGTCAAACTCCCCCAGCCTCACTGCGACAATATCAAACTCCCCCAGCCTCCCTATAACAATATCAAACTCCCCCAGCCTCACTGTAAATATCAAACTCCCCCAGCCTCACTGTGACAATATCAAACTCCCCCAGCCTCACTGTAACAATATCAAACTCCCCCAGCCTCACTGTAACAATATCAAACTCCCCCAGCCTCACTGTAAATATCAAACTCCCCCAGCCTCACTGTAAATATCAAACTCCCCCAGCCTCACTGTAAATATCAAACTCCCCCAGCCTCACTGTAACAATATCAAACTCCCCCAGCCTCACTGTAAATATCAAACTCCCCCAGCCTCACTGTAACAATATCAAACTCCCCCAGCCTCACTGTGACAATATCAAACTCCCCCAGCCTCACTGTAACAACATCAAACTCCCCCAGCCTCAATGTAACAATATCAAACTCCCCCAGCCTCACTGTAACAATATCAAACTCCCCCAGCCTCACTGTAACAATATCAAACTCCACAGCCTCACTGTAACAATATCAAACTCCCCCAGCCTCACTGTGACAATATCAAACTCCCCCAGCCTCACTGTAACAATATCAAACTCCCCCAGCCGCACTGTGACATTATCAAACTCCCCAGCCTCACTGTGACAATATCAAACTCCCCCAGCCTCACTGTGACAATATCAAACTCCCCCAGCCTCACTGTAACAATAGCAAACTCCCCCAGCCTCACTGTGACAATATCAAACTCCCCCAGCCTCACTGTAACAATATCAAACTCCCCCAGCCTCACTGTAAATATCAAACTCCCCCAGCCTCACTGTAACAATATCAAACTCCCCCAGCCTCACTGTAACAATATCAAACTCCCCGAGCCGCACTGTGACATTATCAAACTCCCCAGCCTCACTGTAACAATATCAAACTCCCCCAGCCTCACTGTGACATTATCAAACTCCCCCAGCCTCACTGTAACAATATCAAACTCCCCCAGCCTCACTGTGACATTATCAAACTCCCCAGCCTCACTGTAAGAATATCAAACTCCCCCAGCCTCACTGTAACAATATCAAACTCCCCCAGCCTCACTGTAACAATATCAAACTCCCCCAGCCTCACTGTAACAATATCAAACACCCCCAGCCTCACTGTGACAATATCAAACTCCCCCAGCCGCACTGTGACATTATCAAACTCCCCCAGCCTCACTGTAACAATATCAAACTCCCCCAGCCGCACTGTAACAATATCAAACTCCCCCAGCCTCACTGTGACAATATCAAACTCCCCCAGCCTCACTGTAAATATCAAACTCCCCCAGCCTCACTGTAACAATATCAAACTCCCCCTGCCGCACTGTGACAATATCAAAGTCCCCCAGCCTCACTGTGACAATATCAAACTGCCCCAGCCTCACTGTAAATATCAAACTCCCCCAGCCTCACTGTAACAATATCAAACTCCCCCAGCCTCACTGTGACAATATCAAACTCCCCCAGCCTCACTGTGACAATATCAAACTCCCCCAGCCTCACTGTAAATATCAAACTCCCCCAGCCGCACTGTAACAATATCAAACTCCCCCAGCCTCACTGTAACAATATCAAACTCCCCCAGCCTCACTGGAACAATATCAAACTCCCCCAGCCTCACTGTAAATATCAAACTCCCACAGCCTCACTGTAAATATCAAACTCCCCCAGCCGCACTGTAACAATATCAAACTCCCCCAGCCTCACTGTAACAACATCAAACTCCCCCAGCCTCACTGTAACAATATCAAACTCCCCCAGCCTCACTGTAACAATATCAAACTCCCCAGCCTCACTGTAACAACATCAAACTCCCCCAGCCTCACTGTAACAATATCAAACTCCCGCAGCCGCACTGTAACAATATCAAACTCCCCCAGCCTCACTGTGACGATATCAAACTCCCCCAGCCGCACTGTAACAATATCAAACTCCCCCAGCCTCACTGTGACAATATCAAACTCCCCCAGCCGCACTGTAACAATATCAAACTCCCCCAGCCTCACTGTGACAATATCAAACTCCCCCAGCCTCACTGCGACAATATCAAACTCCCCCAGCATCACTGTGACATTATCAAACTCCCCCAGCCTCACTGTAACAATATCAAACTCCCCCAGCCTCACTGCGACAATATCAACACCCCCAGCCTCACTGTAACAATATCAAACTCCCCCAGCCTCACTGCGACAATATCAACTCCCCCAGCCTCACTGTAACAATATCAAAATCCCCCAGCCACACTGTGACAATATCAAACTCCCCCAGCCTCACTGTAAATATCAAACTCCCCCAGCCTCACTGTAAATATCAAACTCCCCCAGCCTCACTGTAACAATATCAAACTCCCCCAGCCTCACTGTAAATATCAAACTCCCCCAGCCTCACTGTAAATATCAAACTCCCCCAGCCTCACTGTAACAATATCAAACTCCCCCAGCCTCACTGTAAATATCAAACTCCCCCAGCCTCACTGTAAATATCAAACTCCCCCAGCCTCACTGTACATAACAAACTCCCCCAGCCTCACTGTAAATATCAAACTCCCCCAGCCTCACTGTAAATATCAAACTCCCCCAGCCTCACTGTAACAATATCAAACTCCCCCAGCCTCACTGTAAATATCAAACTCCCCCTTCCTCACTGTAAATATCAATCTCCCCCAGCCTCACTGTGACAATATCAAACTCCCCCAGCCTCACTGTAAATATCAATCTCCCCCAGCCTCACTGTGACAATATCAAACTCCCCCAGCCTCACTGCGACAATATCAAACTCCCCCAGCCTCACTGTAAATATCAAACTCCCCCAGCCTCACTGCGACAATATCAAACTCCCCCAGCCTCACTGTAACAATATCAAACTCTCCCAGCCTCACTGTAACTATATCAATCTCCCCCAGCCTCACTGTAACAATATCAAACTCCCCCAGCCTCACTGTAAATATCAAACTCCCCCAGCCTCACTATAACAATATCAAACTCCCCCAGCCTCACTGTAACAATATCAAACTCCCCCAGCCTCACTGCGACAATATCAAACTCCCCCAGCTTCAGTGTGACAATATCAAACTTCCCCAGCCTCACTGTAAATATCAAACTCCCCCAGCCTCACTGTAACAATATCAAACTCCCCCAGCCTCACTGTGACAATATCAAACTCCCCCAGCCTCACTGTGACAATATCAAACTCCCCCAGCCTCACTGTAACAATATCAAACTCCGCCAGCCTCACTGTAACAATAGCAAACTCCCCCAGCCTCACTGTAACAATATCAAACTCCCCCAGCTTCACTGTAAATATCAAACTCCCCCAGCCTCACTGTAACAATATCAAACTCACCCAGCCTCACTGTAAATATCAAACTCCCCCAGCCTCACTGTGACAATATCAAACTCCCCCAGCCTCACTGTAAATATCAAACTCCCCCAGCCTCACTGTAAATATCAAACTCCCCCAGCCTCACTGTGACAATATCAAACTCCCCCAGCCTCACTGTGACAATATCAAACTCCCCCAGTCTCACTGTAACAATATCAAACTCCCCAGCCTCACTGTAACAATATCAAACTCCCCCAGCCTCACTGTAACAATATCAAACTCCCCCAGCCTCACTGTGACATTATCAAACTCCCCCAGCCGCACTGTAACAATATCAAACTCCCCCAGCCTCTCTGTAACAATATCAAACTCCCCCAGCCTCACTGTGACATTATCAAACTCCCCAGCCTCACTGTAACAATATCAAACTCCCCCAGCCTCACTGTAACAATATCAAACTCCCCCAGCCTCACTGTAACAATATCAAACTCCCCCAGCCTCACTGTAACAATATCAAACTCCCCCAGCCTCACTGTGACAATATCAAACTCCCCCAGCCGCACTGTGACATTATCAAACTCCCCCAGCCTCACTGTAACAATATCAAACTCCCCCAGCCGCACTGTAACAATATCAAACTCCCCCAGCCTCACTGTGACAACATCAAACTCCCCCAGCCGCACTGTAACAATATCAAACTCCCCCAGCCTCACTGTAAATATCAAACTCCCCCAGCCTCACTGTAACAATATCAAACTCCCCCAGCCGCACTGTGACAATATCAAACTCCCCCAGCCTCACTGTGACAATATCAAACTCCCCCAGCCTCACTGTAAATATCAAACTCCCCCAGCCTCACTGTAACAATATCAAACTCCCCCAGCCTCACTGTGACAATATCAAACTCCCCCAGCCTCACTGTGACAATATCAAACTCCCCCAGCCTCACTGTAAATATCAAACTCCCCCAGCCGCACTGTAACAATATCAAACTCCCCCAGCCTCACTGTAACAATATCAAACTCCCCCAGCCTCACTGTAACAATATCAAACTCCCCCAGCCTCACTGTAAATATCAAACTCCCACAGCCTCACTGTAAATATCAAACTCCCCCAGCCGCACTGTAACAATATCAAACTCCCCCAGCCTCACTGTAACAACATCAAACTCCCCCAGCCTCACTGTAACAATATCAAACTCCCCCAGCCTCACTGTAACAATATCAAACTCCCCAGCCTCACTGTAACAACATCAAACTCCCCCAGCCTCACTGTAACAATATCAAACTCCCGCAGCCGCACTGTAACAATATCAAACTCCCCCAGCCTCACTGTGACAATATCAAACTCCCCCAGCCGCACTGTAACAATATCAAACTCCCCCAGCCTCACTGTGACAATATCAATCTCCCCCAGCCGCACTGTAACAATATCAAACTCCCCCAGCCTCACTGTGACATTATCAAACTCCCCCAGCCTCACTGTAACAATATCAAACTCCCCCAGCCTCACTGCGACAATATCAAACTTCCCCAGCCTCACTGTAAATATCAGACTCCCCCAGCCTCACTGTAACAATATCAAACTCCCTGAGCCTCACTGTAAATATCAATCTCCCCCAGCCTCACTGTGACAATATCAAACTCCCCCAGCCTCACTGTGACAATATCAAACTCCCCCAGCCTCACTGTAACAATATCAAACTCCCCCAGCCTCACTGTAACAATAGCAAACTCCCCCAGCCTCACTGTAACAATATCAAACTCCCCCAGCCTCACTGTAAATAACAAACTCCCCCAGCCTCACTGTAACAATATCAAACTCACCCAGCCTCACTGTAAATATCAAACTCCCCCAGCCTCACTGTGACAATATCAAACTCCCCCAGCCTCACTGTAAATATCAAACTCCCCCAGCCTCACTGTAAATATCAAACTCCCCCAGCCTCACTGTGACAATATCAAACTCCCCCAGCCTCACTGTGACAATTTCAAACTCCCCCAGTCTCACTGTAACAATATCAAACTCCCCAGCCTCACTGTAACAATATCAAACTCCCCCAGCCTCACTGTAACAATATCAAACTCCCCCAGCCTCACTGTGACATTATCAAACTCCCCCAGCCGCACTGTAACAATATCAAACTCCCCCAGCCTCTCTGTAACAATATCAAACTCCCCCAGCCTCACTGTGACATTATCAAACTCCCCAGCCTCACTGTAACAATATCAAACTCCCCCAGCCTCACAGTAACAATATCAAACTCCCCCAGCCTCACGGTAACAATATCAAACTCCCCCAGCCTCACTGTAACAATATCAAACTCCCCCAGCCTCACCGTGACAATATCAAACTCCCCCAGCCGCACTGTGACATTATCAAACTCCCCCAGCCTCACTGTAACAATATCAAACTCCCCCAGCCGCACTGTAACAATATCAAACTCCCCCAGCCTCACTGTGACAATATCAAACTCCCCCAGCCGCACTGTAACAATATCAAACTCCCCCAGCCTCACTGTAAATATCAAACTCCCCCAGCCTCACTGTAACAATATCAAACTCCCCCAGCCGCACTGTGACAATATCAAACTCCCCCAGCCTCACTGTGACAATATCAAACTCCCCCAGCCTCACTGTAAATATCAAACTCCCCCAGCCTCACTGTAACAATATCAAACTCCCCCAGCCTCACTGTGACAATATCAAACTCCCCCAGCCTCACTGTGACAATATCAAACTCCCCCAGCCTCACTGTAAATATCAAACTCCCCCAGCCGCACTGTAACAATATCAAACTCCCCCAGCCTCACTGTAACAATATCAAACTCCCCCAGCCTCACTGTAACAATATCAAACTCCCCCAGCCTCACTGTAAATATCAAACTCCCACAGCCTCACTGTAAATATCAAACTCCCCCAGCCGCACTGTAACAATATCAAACTCCCCCAGCCTCACTGTAACAACATCAAACTCCCCCAGCCTCACTGTAACAATATCAAACTCCCCCAGCCTCACTGTAACAATATCAAACTCCCCAGCCTCACTGTAACAACATCAAACTCCCCCAGCCTCACTGTAACAATATCAAACTCCCGCAGCCGCACTGTAACAATATCAAACTCCCCCAGCCGCACTGTAACAATATCAAACTACCCCAGCCTCACTGTGACATTATCAAACTCCCCCAGCCTCACTGTAACAATATCAAACTCCCCCAGCCTCACTGCGACAATATCAACACCCCAGCCTCACTGTAACAATATCAAACTCCCCCAGCCTCACTGCGACAATATCAACTCCCCCAGCCGCACTGTAACAATATCAAACTCCCCCAGCCTCACTGTAACAATATCAAAATCCCCCAGCCTCACTGTGACAATATCAAACTCCCCCAGCCTCACTGTAAATATCAAACTCCCCCAGCCTCACTGTAACAATATCAAACTCCCCCAGCCTCACTGTAAATATCAAACTCCCCCAGCCTCACTGTAAATATCAAACTCCCCCAGCCTCACTGTAAATATCAAACTCCCCCAGCCTCACTGTAAATATCAAACTCCCCCAGCCTCACTGTAAATATCAAACTCCCCCAGCCTCACTGTAAATATCAAACTCCCCCAGCCTCACTGTAACAATATCAAACTCCCCCAGCCTCACTGTAAATATCAAACTCCCCCTTCCTCACTGTAAATATCAATCTCCCCCAGCCTCACTGCGACAATATCAAACTCCCCCAGCCTCACTGTAAATATCAATCTCCCCCAGCCTCACTGTGACAATATCAAACTCCCCCAGCCTCACTGCGACAATATCAAACTCCCCCAGCCTCACTGTAAATATCAAACTCCCCCAGCCTCACTGCGACAATATCAAACTCCCCCAGCCTCACTGTAACAATATCAAACTCCCCCAGCCTCACTGTAACAATATCAATCTCCCCCAGCCTCACTGTAACAATATCAAACTCCCCCAGCCTCACTGTAAATATCAAACTCCCCCAGCCTCACTGTAACAATATCAAACTCCCCCAGCCTCACTGTAACAATATCAAACTCCCCCAGCCTCACTGTAACAATATCAAACTCCCCCAGCCTCACTGTAAATATCAATCTCCCCCAGCCTCACTGTAACAATATCAAACTCCCCCAGCCTCACTGTAACAATATCAAACTCCCCCAGCCTCACTGTAACAATATCAAACTCCCCCAGCCTCACTGTAACAATATCAAACTCCCCCAGCCTCACTGTAACAATATCAAACTCCCCCAGCCTCACTGCGACAATATCAAACTCCCCCAGCTTCAGTGTGACAATATCAAACTCCCCCAGCCTCACTGTAAATATCAAACTCCCCCAGCCTCACTGTAACAATATCAAACTCCCTCAGCCTCACTGTAAATATCAATCTCCCCCAGCCTCACTGTAACAATATCAAACTCCCCCAGCCTCACTGTGACAATATCAAACTCCCCCAGCCTCACTGTAACAATATCAAACTCCCCCAGCCTCACTGTAAATATCAAACTCCCCCAGCCTCACTGTGACAATATCAAACTCCCCCAGCCTCACTGTAAATATCAAACTCCCCCAGCCTCACTGTAAATATCAAACTCCCCCAGCCTCACTGTGACAATATCAAACTCCCCCAGCCTCACTGTGACAATATCAAACTCCCCCAGTCTCACTGTAACAATATCAAACTCCCCAGCCTCACTGTGACAATATCAAACTCCCCCAGCCTCACTGTAACAATATCAAACTCCCCCAGCCTCACTGTAACAATATCAAACTCCCCCAGCCTCACTGTAACAATATCAAACTCCCCCAGCCTCACTGTAACAATATCAAACTCCCCCAGCCTCACTGTAACAATATCAAACTCCCCCAGTCTCACTGTAACAATATCAAACTCCCCAGCCTCACTGTAACAATATCAAACTCCCCCAGCCTCACTGTAACAATATCAAACTCCCCCAGCCTCACTGTAACAATATCAAACTCCCCCAGCCTCACTGTAACAATATCAAACTCCCCCAGCCTCACTGTAACAATATTAAACTCCCCCAGCCTCACTGTAACAATATCAAACTCCCCCAGCCTCACTGTAACAATATCAAACTCCCCCAGCCTCACTGTAACAATATCAAACTCCCCCAGCCTCACTGTAACAATATCAAACTCCCCCAGCCGCACTGTAACAATATCAAACTCCCCCAGCCTCACTGTAACAATATCAAACTCCCCCAGCCTCACTGTAAATATCAAACTCCCCCAGCCTCACTGTAACAATATCATACTCCCCCAGCCTCACTGTAACAATATCAAACTCCCCCAGCCTCACTGTAAATATCAAACTCCCCCAGCCTCACTGTAAATATCAAACTCCCCCAGCCTCACTGTGACACTATCAAACTCCCCCAGCCTCACTGTAAATATCAATCACCCCCAGTCTCACTGTAAATATCAAACTCCCCCAGCGTCACTGTAAATATCAATCTCCCCCAGCCTCACTGTAAATATCAAACTCCCCCAGCCTCACTGTGACAACATCAAACTCCCCCAGCCTCACTGTGACACTATCAAACTCCCCCAGCCTCACTGTAAATATCAATCTCCCCCAGCCTCACTGTAAATATCAAACTCCCCCAGCCTCACTGTGACAATATCAAACTCCCCCAGCCTCACTGTAAATATCAAACTCCCCCAGCCTCACTGTGACACTATCAAACTCCCCCAGCCTCACTGTAAATATCAAACTCCCCCAGCCTCACTGTAAATATCAAACTCCCCCAGCCTCACTGTAACAAGATCTTCGTACAAGAGCCTGTGTCTCTTAGAGCAGTACGACTAATAACAGTATTAATTGAAGACTTGGTTCAAAAACTCCTCACATCAAAGGTGGATGGGAAGGAATTTTAATTCTGTATACTGTGTAACTGAATAAGAAAAGCTGATAAAATGCAGACCTTTAACCTTTTTTCTGTTTTGCTTGGTTTGCAATGCCAGATGATGCATCAGAGGTCAGTGACTGCATGATTATAAGTTCACCCTGCTCTTGGGCTGTTGTGTGGGCTGCAACATCTTTGCATTTCAAAGTCACTAACTGGATGGTGAGGTTGTAAACTGGCTCATCAAGAAAACGTGGTGTGTCAAATGCGCAATCTGCATATTCCAAATTAATATACATTTGGAGTGAGTATAATTTAAATTGTATAAATCAGAGTAAAATGAACTATCTTGATTAAAATTTTCATTATCTTTGGCGGCCTTTTAAAATTTGAAGCATTTGATGTTACTTCTGTTTTGATTTCAGATTTGCTAAAGAAAATATATAAAACTCCTATTCATATGGGAAATTAGAAATGCCCACTTAAAATCCATTCAAGCTGGAATGTTGATTGGTAAAAAATAAAGCGCATTCGCCTCTAAAGGGCTGCGACATGAAAGCAATTAATGCATCAGTTAATGTGTGAACAAACAGTGGAAAGATTTAATCATATCTAGTTCTGTAAATAGTTAGGAATATGTGACACGGTGGTGCACAATGTAGGGTGAAACAATTTGCATTTGGGTAGCACCTTTTAAACATTCACGTGTACTTCACTGATAGACATGTAAGAAATGGTTTCTTGTAACCTTGCTGTGAGAATGAGTGGTAAATAAAATTTGATGAAGAGATGGGTTTTTGAAGGTTTTTAAGTGAAGAGAAAGATGGGGAGACAGAACAATTTAGGGAGGTAATTACAAAAATCTGATAGCAGCATCTGAATGTTCAGCTGCCAGCTGTGGGTGAAGGGAGAGAGATGTGCACCTAAAATGTGGAGATAGACAATACATTGGTTATAATCTTCCAAAATTCCTTAGGGTTCTGGAAAGGTCCCAGCAGATTGGAGAATAGCAACTGTAACACCTTTATTTCAGAAAAAATGGAGACAGAAAACTATTATTTAGTTCGCCTAGCATCTATCACAAGGAAATTGCTAGAATCTATCATTAAGGAGCTTGTCGTAGGATACATAGAAAATCACAATGGGATGAGGCAGAGTCAACATGGTTTTGCGAAAGGGAAATGGTACTTCATCGAGTTCCTTGAAGAAGAAGCAAGCAAGGTGGATAAAGGTGTACTTGGATTTCCAAAAGGCATTTGATAAGGTGCCACGTCAAATGTTGCTGCACCAATAAGAGCACAAGTAGAGGGTAATATACGAGCATGGATAAAGGATTGGTTAGCCAACAGGAAGTAGAGAGTAGGGATAAATGGGTCTTTTTTGGGTTGGCAAGCTGGAATAGTGGAGGGACACAGGGATCAGTGCCGCATGGAGACTCAACCATGCACAATCAATTTCAATGTCTTTGATAAAGGGACCAAATGTATGGTAGCTAAATTTGCCGATGATACCAAAATAGGTAGAAAAGTAAGTTGTCAAGAGGAGGTAGAGAGTCTGCAAAGGGATATAGACAGGTTAAGTGAGTGGGCAAAAATTTGGCAGATGGAGTATAATATTGGAAAATATGAACTTGTCTACTTGGACAGGAAGAATGGAAAACAGGGTATTATTTAAATGGAGAAAGATTGCAGAACTCAATGGTACAGAGGGATCTGGGTATCCTGGTACATGAATCACTGTGCCATCGCATATCGTACAGCAAGTGATTAGGAAAGGCAGATGGAATGTTGGCATTTATTGTACGGGGGATAGAATAGAAAGGTTGGGAAGTTTCACTGCAGCTGTGAAACTTTTTCTGAGCCAGAATTTAACATTGCTTGGGCAGGCGTGTGCCTGACCCAGAAGCATGTGAAATTGCGCCAAAAGAGATCGGGCGCATGTCCAGACATCATCACACTGGTGCAATGTTTTGGTTGGAGGGTGCGTGCGAGAGTTGGAAGTGCACCTGCTGACAGCCAGGCAGTTGATTTAGCCATTTAAGGGAGGAATTGAATGCAATTGTACACATGGCCCATCTGCTTCTACAGTTGGTGGGCCAACTGGCCAGGCGGCCTTTGCATTTTAGCTTCAACCTCGATCCAGGCCGATTCAAGAACTGAAATCAAACTAATAAAGATGTCCAGGGATTGTGTTTGAATGTGCTGCCTGCACACTCTTTACATTGTTTCTTTTCTGTCAATTTTATTTTTTCATGGTCAGCAGCTCCCTAAGACAGCTCCGCAGCAGCTATCCATTGAAAGGGCCAGCATGCACCCTCCCTTTTCTCAGCGCACGCCCCCTCCGGCAGCACTGAGCCTTTCCCAGTCCGCATTTCATGCTGACTGCCTATTAAAGGCTAGTAAGGAGTCTAACAACACCAGGTTAAAGTCCAACAGGTTTATTTGGTAGCAAACGCCACTAGCTTTCAGAGCGCCGCTCCTTCGTCAGGTGAGTGGGAGATCTGCTCATACACAGCAAACAGGGCATATAAAGACACAAACTCAATTTACAGAATAATGAATAATGATTGGAATGCGAGTCTTTACAGCCGATCAAGTCTTAAAGGTACAGACAATGTGAGTGGGGAGAGCATTAGCACAGGTTAAAGAGATGTTTTTTGTCTCCAGACAATGAGTTTGTGTCTTTATATGCCCTGTTTGCTGTTTATGAGCAGATCTCCCACTCACCTGACGAAGGAGCAGCGCTCCGAAAGCTAGTGGCGTTTGCTACCAAATAAACCTGTTGGACTTTAACCTGGTGTTGTTAGACTCCTTACTGTGTTTACCCCAGTCCAACGCCGGCATCTCCACATCATTATTAAAGGCCAGCCAGTATAAAATTGTACTAGGGGGTTAACCATAGATAGGAATGCATTTCTCGTCCACTTTTGGGCTCGCAAAAAATGCGTACCCAATAGTTGAAAAATCCAGAGCCCCGAGTACTCTTTTGGTCTCCTTATTTGAAAAATGAAGATAAAACTGCTTTAGAAGCTGTTTCAGAAAAGGTTGACTTGACTCACTCCTGGGATGAAGGGTTTGCTTCATGAATAAAGGTTGAATAGGTTGGGCCTATACCCATTGGAGTTTAGAAGAATGAGAGGTGATTTTATCCTGAGGGAACTTGATTGGGTGGATACCAGGTGGGTGTTTGCTCTTGTGGGGGAGAATAAAACTGGGGGACATAGTTTAGGAATATGCGGAGATTTCTTCTCTTTCTGTGGGTTGTTACTCTGTGGAATCCTGTCCGCCAGTGAGCAGCGGAGGTTGGGTCATTGAATTTATTCAAGGCTGATTTAGATAGATCTTTGATAGTCAAGGGAATCAAAGGTTATGGGAGGTGTTAGACTGTAACAGGTGATAACATTGGATCTGTTGTAATGTGTCCAATGGTAACAAGCAGTAAGGGCCAGCTGACCCAGTAAACCATGTAACCAATGGCAAAATGATGTGATGATCAGCTGACTCAGTATAAATAAGAAGCTGTTGGGAATTGTTAAATTGCTTGGAATGACCCAGGGTGAGGCCTCAAGTTTGGAGTAATGAAGTTTCTTTAGTAAACCTTTTCTGATTTATAAATTGGAATAAGTTTTGTTAAATTTTTATTGTCTACACTGGAAGAGTTTCTTCTGGATCAACCGGGGAGGTGGGAAAGAGCGGGTAGACAGGAAGGTGGAGCTGAGGCCAAAGTCAGGTCAGCCATAATCTTATTGAATGGTGGAGCAGACTCAAAGGGCTGAATGGCCTACTCCTGTTCCTATGTTCCGTGGTATTATTGTGCAAAAGTAATTCATTATCTATGTAAATTCAAAAGCCGAATTTTGCCTTTCCTATCTTTGTCTTTGAAGGCAATTGTAACAGTGAGAACATAAGAACATAAGAAATAGGAGCAGGAGTAGGCCATCTAGCCCCTCGAGCCTGCCCTGCCATTCAATAAGATCATGGCTGATCTGATAATGGTTTAGTTCCACTTACCCGCCCGCTCCCCATAACCCTTAATTCCCTTATTGATCAGAAATCTATCTACCTGTGACTTAAACATATTTAACGAGGTAGCCTCCACTGCTTCAATGGGCAGAGAATTCCAGAGATTCACTACCCTCTGAGAGAAGAAGTTCCTCCTCAACTCTGTCTTAAACTGACTCCCCCTTATTTTGAGGCTGTGTCCTCTCGTTCTTGTTTCCTTTCTAAGTGGAAAGAATCTCTCTGCCTCTACCCTTTCATTATTTTATATGTCTCTATAAGATCTCCCCTCAGCCTTCTAAACTCCAACGAGTACAGGCCCAATCTACTCAATCTCTCCTCATAAGCTAACCCCCTCATCTCCGGTATCAACCTGGTGAACCTTCTCTACTCCCTCCAAGGCCAATACATCCTTCCGCAAATAAGGGGACCAAAATTGCACACAGTACTCCAGTTGCGGCCTCACCAGTGCCTTGTACAATTGCAGCAAGACCTCCCTGCTTTTATACTCCATCCCCTTCGCGATAAAGGCCAACATTCCATTTGCTGCCTTGATCACCTGCTGCACTTGCAAATTGAGTTTTTGCGATTCATGCACAAGGACCCCCAGGTCCCTCTGCATAGTAGCATGTTGTAATTTTTCACCGTTTAAATAATAGCCCATTTTACTATTATTCCTTCCAAAGTGGATAACCTCACACTTGTCAACGTTATACTCCATCTGCCAGATCCTCGCCCACTCACTTAGCCTATCCAAATCTCTCTGCAGACTTTCCGCATCCTCCACACAATTTGCTTTCACACTCATCACACTCAGCCACAGCTGTTCTCTTTATATATTAACGATCTAGATGACGGGACTGGGGGCATTCTGGCCAAGTTTGCCGATGATACAAAGGTGGAGGGGCAGGTAGTATTGAGGAGGTGGGGAGGCTGCAGAAAGATTTAGACAGTTTAGGAGAGTGGTCCAAGAAGTGGCTGATGAAATTCAACGTGGGCAAGTGCGAGGTCTTGCATTTTGGAAAAAAGAATAGAGGCATGGACTATTTTCTAAACGGTGACAAAATTCATAATGCTAAAGTGCAAAGGGACTTGGGAGTCCTAGTCCAGGATTCTCTAAAGGTAAACTTGCAGGTTGAGTCCGTAATTAAGAAAGCAAATGTAATGTTGTCATTTATCTCAAGAGGCTTGGAATACAAAAGCAGGGATGTACTTCTGAGGCTTTATAAAGCACTGGTTAGGCCCCATTTGGAGTACTGTGAGCAATTTTGGGCCCCACACCTCAGGAAGGACATACTGGCACTGGAGCGGGTCCAGCGGAGATTCACACGGATGATCCCAGGAATGGTAGGCCTGACATACGATGAACGTCTGAGGATCGTAGGATTATATTCATTGGAGTTTAGGAGGTTGAGGGGAGATCTAATAGAAACTTACAAGATAATGAACGGCTTAGATAGGATGGACGTGGGGAAGTTGTTTCCATTAGCAGGGGAGACTAGGACGCGGGGGCACAGCCTTAGAATAAAAGGGAGTCACTTTAGAACAGAGATGAGGAGAAATTTCTTCAGCCAGAGAGTGGTAGGTCTGTGGAATTCATTGCCACAGAGGGCTGTGGAGGCCGAGACGTTGAGCGTCTTCAAGACAGAAATTGATAAATTCTTGATTTCTCGAGGAATTAAGGGCTATGGGGAGAGAGCGGGTAAATGGAGTTGAAATCAACCATGATTGAATGGTGGAGTGGACTCGATGGGCCGAATGGCCTTACTTCCGCTCCTATGTCTTATGGTCTTATGGTATCATCCGCAAACTTTGTGAGCAGCCGTCCTTTCCCCAAGCTGAGACCTAGAAATAGGTTTGGGCTGGCAGATTGGTGAGGTCTGGGCAAAAGAACACTTACCTTTTTGACGGTGGTCTCCAGTGGTACCTTTAAGTACTGCCTGTAAAGTACATTTTCTAAAAGCAGCTACTCTGGCGCAAGCTGTGTTTAGGGCACCCTAATGCTGAAAAGCGAGTGTCAAACAGGATATATGAAGTTTATTTATTAGTCACAAGTAAGGCATACATGAACACTGCAATGGAGTTACTGTGAAATTCCCCCAGTCGTCACAGTCCGGCGCCTGTTCAGGTCAATGCACCTAACCAGCACGTCTTTCAGACCGTGGGAGGAAACCTGAGCACCTGGAGGAAACCCACACAGACACAGGGAGAACGTGCAAACTCCACACAGACAGTGACCCAAGCCGGGAATCGAACCCGGGTCCCTGGAACTGTGAAGCAGCAGTGCCAATCACTGTGCTACCGTGCCCGTATTTGCATATGTCAGTGACTAATGCCCGTTTCAGGCACAACCCTTTTCTGCCCTGACCAATATGGTGGGCAGTGAACTTCCAGCACTTAATGAGGATGCAGCATATTGGATGCAGAGATGCCCCTTTTGCAGCAAATAAATAGGCAGGCATCGGATTTCCAGGTCCCCATGTTCTTATGGTTCTGTATGCCTCCCCCATCCACGAAAGCAGGCAAGTGACCTGTTCTTCATCTTCTATTCCTATCATTCTGTAGGTACTCAGTATAATTCTTGGAGAGTGATATGAAAACAACTTCCCTCCTTCGTATTCCTCTTAAAGGCTGCTGCTGGTTTCCTGCTGGCTAGTGGATCCTTACAATGGGCTATTGTCACGATTTGCAGAACCATATGAAAGCAGACCCCCACTTCCTTTGGAACATGACTTGGCAGATTTGAGACATGGCATTGGAGTCTGTATCTGACCTATGCCTCAGAAAATTGATTGTACCATAGCGTAATAAAGTGTTTCGTGACTGTTAATAGTCTAGGAGAGCTATCCCTTTGGTGTCACTTCATGGTGCTGAAGGGCCTTGCTTCAACTCTAATACCCACACATCACAGATCAAGTACTTAGTGCAACCTTAACATAAGGACATGTGTTACTGTGCAATTGCACATTTAATGTATTCAGTACTACAAGTGCTGGGCTGCAGGGAAAATCTTTCAATGTTAATATTGCATTTCACCTGGGATTAATTCCAATATATAATTTACAGAAACAAAAGGTTGCTTAGTGATTTGTTACAATAGTTCCATTTGTCAAGAACATTATAATCAGGAACAAAATACAACATTTAATCTGTTAGAACTGACTGAAGAATGGCAGCTCGTCCAATCCAGGAAAACACCAGAGAGCTTCCGGACTTTGTCCAGTTGAATGACCTAACTTGTGAAACAACAGGAGCAAAGGTAAGCTTACACTGGTGTTCGATAATTTGACAAGCACTTTGTGGAATGAAGAAATAAATAAATTGCTTTTATATCAGGACATTAAAGTCCTCGTTTTCCCAAAGTGGTTTAAAAACATTGGATTCTTTTGGGAGTGCAGTTAACTCTTGTCTGTAGGAAAACGTGGCAAGTAGTTAATACACAAGATCCAATGAACAGCAGATAAATATGTGAGTGACCTAACTAATACATGCGTGGAATGTTAGTCATGCCACAGGGAAAATTCCCTGCACTTTTTCAAATGTGGAATGAGATTTTTGACATCTAGTTGAACAGGGTTCACTTTTATGTCTCGTGCGAATGCCAGCATCTCTGACAATGCAGTGCTCCCTCAGCCTAGAACCTAAATTCTGTTTGTGAATCATAGAGTCATAGAAATATATAGCACGGAAACGTGCCCTTCAGCCAAAACTCATCCATGCCAACCACGTTTCCCAAACTGAACTGCGTTTGGCCCATATCCCTCTAATATCCTTTCCTACTCATGTACCGATCCAAATGTCTTTTAATCTTTGGGGGGGTGGGGGGTGGTCGGGAACTGCAAAATACAAGGCTGAGGCATTTGTAACCATTTTCACTGAAGTACCAAGCAAATTATTCTTTTTGGCCAGTTTCTGAACTCCTCACCATCACGACTACCAGTCCTTAGCTAATGCAATTCACTGTATGCAACATCAAGAAATGACTGACTGCTCTTGGTGAAACAATGTCTATGGGCCCTGATAGCATTCGAGCTGCACTGATATAATGTACTCCAGAAATAGCTGTGATCTGCCCTCCCCCCACACACACTCAACATATTCATGAAAATTGATATCTACCTGGCAATTGTAGGAACATGCTGAGATGCGAAAAGGCCACTAGAATCAGGGCAAATTCAACACAGCAAATTAAGATCTCACTGGCCGCCTTCAGATTATCTGCAAAGTGATGGAAGGAATCATCTATAGTACTGTAAAGGGTACTTACTCACCAAAACAGGCTCGCTGAAGATCAGTTTGAGTTCCACCAGGATCAGTTAGCTCCAGACCTCATTAGTTGGACCCAAATATGGATAAAATAATCTAATTCCAAAGATGAGGTGACTGAGAGTGGCATCAATGAGCCCTCGCAAAACTGAAATCATTGAGGATCGGGGAAAAAATCTCCAGTGGTTGAAGTCACACTTGGTGTTAGAAAATGGGTAGTCATACATTTAAGTTTATAAGTTACTCCTCAAAATTATAGGATTCAAAACATTTATTGTTGATGTTCACAGGAATTAAGCATACAACAATCACTATAATTGTCAATAATTAAACATGCACTTACAGCAATACATTGCCAATACCAGAACATAAAGGTACGTTCAAGTTCAAGTATTTAAAGGTTGACCAGACCCCATCGAATTCTCAGGTATATCTCTAACACACACTCATGTCTTTTTCCAGAATCCTGCCACCTCCAAATTCACACATCCCATTACCTCATCTCATTCAATTAGCTGAAATATCCATTCCCTCCATCGCTGGCATATTATGGCTGCCATGTGTATTATTTACAGCATTCGTTGCTGCAAATTTCTGAAGTTCTTCAGTAGCTCCTCCCAAACCCACAACCTCCTCGAAGGGCAAAGGGTGACAAATGCATGAGAACATCATCACTTCCAACTATCTCTCCAAATCAGAATGCATCCTGACTTGGAGATATGCTGGTTTTCATATGTTGTCGGAAGGCCAAAACGCTGGAATGCTTTCGCCGCAGGGGCTGTAAAAGTTCAAGAAGAACATACACCATTGCATTCTTATGTTAGATGGGTAATAAATAATGGCCTTGACAACAACATCTATGAGTTTTTTTAAAAAAGTCATAGGTTGGTATTTAATGAAGAGCAAGCAAGAGCCCTGGGTCGCCTCTCTTTGGGAAGGCCCACTATATTGAGTGCCACTCAGAGAGAGCAGCAGCCTTCAAGAAATCCTGAGACAAAGTCCTGCCTGCTGTTAGCTGCTGACCAATTAGAGGCTAACAGCACCACCAGGAGGTGGTGGCTGCTACCAGTATGACATCCACTTGAGGGCTGGTAAGGTGAATGATGGCAGGATGGGGGAGGTCACAGGATGGATGGCATGAGGGTGGTTGGCAGCAAGGGCAGGAGTTGGCTTTCAGTGGGCACCCCCTTCCTGATGCAGGGTCCCTTGATCAGGCACTGAGTGTCCTTGGACAAGGAACCCCCACCCTGACCCCAGAGCCCACAAGCAACCCACATATGGATTTGCTTCTTGTGCACCCCTCATGGTGAGCTGTCTACCTGCTGCTGGGTTAATACCTGCGATGGCAGAATGAGGCCTTTATCTGGACATTATTTGGCCACATTTGACAACTGGATGAGCAGGCTGTCCAAGGGCTTTCCTGCCACAGACTTAATCAGTTTCTCTGAACACTTTATATCCTTGTACATTAAGCACCCAGTCAGTCCGCATCATTTTTAAGCCACAGTTCTTTTATTGCCAGTAAATCACATTCTCACACTGCTATTTGTGCTTATAACCCAGCAACCTTATTCACATTACTTTGTTCGTCTACGTACATATTGCAGCCAAGCTGAAACTCTAAGCTGATGAACATATAGTGGTTGTCAAATGTCAAATCAAATGCTCCATTATGCATGAAATTTGTGATTATAAAGATTTTAGATCCACGTAGGATGGAAGAATGTTAGGAGGGCCTGTGACTAGAACTGGCTCACCTACTGAGGACCACCATGGGGAAATCTGTTTTTAAGGTCTTGTTTAGCAGAGAGGCAGTGGACCATTTTCAGCAAATGCAATTTAAGAGTGATAACTACTGTAATGGCTAGCTATGACATGAAACCTTACTGAATCTTCCTACAGGCATTATAGTGCTAATATAGGGGATGGCAACTTGTGTAGCATTTCCACTTCGAAGGACATCAACGAGGGATTGAGATGAAGAGCTGCTCTGTCAAATGGGGATTCAGATGAAGGGCTGTTCTGTCACTTAATCTGCAGAAATTATACCACTACTCAGAGTTTTCTTCTCCTTCATTTTTTCTCTGTCTCTTCAGCCCAACTAAAATCTGTTAATCAGATGAGTTGCATCCTGAAGCTCTCCAAAGCTTTTCAGAATTAATTTCCCTCGATTGTGATATGCCGTTTTAATGTCCCATTCTTTTAAATTTAACTGGCATGCACATTTCCCCTCCCATTTCTAGTGTGTTCCTAGACTTGGCATCTTGGCTATGAGCAATTGTTCAATTGTGCTAACTTTGGAGAATTGAGTGCCACGACCCCATTACTTTTCAGGCCGTAGTTACATAGTTCTCAGCTGTTTAAGGGTCTGGGTCCTTTTTTGAAATTGGTGTTCTGGACCCATCAGCACATTCAGCGGAAGGTGTCGCCGCTGGGCATATTTCCATTGGCAGCTCAGCAGACGGGAGGCGACAATTTGGGGTTCACCGTCTCTCCAGCAGCTAGGTTCTGGGGGAGGGTTGGAGCAGATTCCAGTGTGGTGGACAACAATGATACTTGTAGAATTCGAGGGAGAATTCCTGCTCTTCTTGGTCTATTGGAAGTGTGTCCCTCTTAAACAATTATTTTTACACTTGCTTGTGGGGTCCAGTGAAGAATCCTGTCTTGTGCAGGCTCGATCCCTACTTGGCTCCTCACTGCCTCATTTTGCGAAAGCATTCTTTCTGGTTGTATCACAGCTTGGTATGGCTCCTGCTCTGACCAAGACTACAAGAAACTACAAATGGTCGTGAACGAAGCCCAGTCCATCACGCAAACCAGCTTCCCATCCATTGACTCTGTCTATACTTCCTGCTGCCTTGGAAAAGAAACCAGCATAATCAAGAACCCCACGCATCCTGGATGTGCTCTCTCCCACCTTCCATCAGAATAAAGATACAAAAGTCACGTACTAACTGACTCAAAAACAGCTTCTTCCCTGCTGCCATTGGACTTTTGAATGGAGTTACCTTATACTAAGTTGATGTTTCTCTACACCCTAGCTATGACTGTAACACTACATTCTGCACCCTCTCCTTTCCTTCTTTATGTACAATATACTTTGTCTGTATAGCGCAAAAAACAGTACTTTTAACTGTATACTAATACATGTGACAATAAATCAAATCAAATCACATCAAAAATCTTAAAACAGGGATATGGTCACTTGTTAAAGTATGCAAGATGTCCAGCATCTTTCTTAGATGTCTGCCTGGGTGGTCTGAAAAACAAAGTGACCTACTGTGGCTGTGCAGATTAGATATAGGCCATTCCGCTGTTAAACTTTTGTACTCGTTCCCTGTTTTACACCCAGAAAATTGTGCAATGCATTGTATTTCTGATCCTTAGACCTGTCTTACATTCTCGATTAAGAAAGGCTGCAGCATCACTGGAGCTACACTCTGGAGCTTGGTAATGTTAAATAACATTACATACAGTTATGTATTTATTAAGTTACTTAAGTATGAAAGTTACTTAAGTATCAAATATAAATCTGATGCTAATAAGTTATTTTTAAAAAATGTTTATTTATTAGTGTCACAAGTAGGCTTATGTTAACACTGCAATGAAGTTACTGTGAAAATCCCCTAGTCGCCACACTCCGGCACCTGCTCGGGTACACTGAGGGAGAATTTAGCATGGCCAATGCACCTAACCAGCATGTCTTTGGACTTATAGTTTCCTCTTGGCAGAAACGTAGCTGATTGCATGTGGAAAACACAAAGCTGAAAACATGCATGAAGAAGCAAATGTATTTGATTACTCAACCCAACAATTCAGTACTTAATTTCATAGAAGATATTTATTGACTCACAATGTTTCGTGAAGCAGCAATCCACTGCAGGGATTCATACGGTTGCATATACTGTCAGAATGAAGTACAAGTGGTGTGTTTTGCAATGAAAGGTTGGGATTATATTATTGCCCATAATTTCTGACAGGGCGTCAAACTGTGACATTGGATTTCACAATTTATGAGGATACTTTGGACAGCAAGATATAGATGCATTCATCATTGTTTATATAATAATGTACATGATATTGTAGTACACAATCTGATAATATTATGTTGACAGCTCAGATTGCTGTAAATTATTCCCATTCTTTTCCAATAATAGGATTTAAAGGGAAAAACAGAAAAATATGTTTCCTAATAAAATAAATGTTGAATTTGCATATTTTGACAATCTCTTTCTGGATTTTAGTGCATTTGTCTTTCTCCATTTATGCCATTAAAACTCTCCTCTTTATTCATGCCCACAAGAGTGCGCAGATGTCCTTTTTTGAAGCCATTGCTGATGTTGTTCTAATGCTTTACATTGATGTGCGTGAGCACAGTCTGGCGTGATTCATGCAGATGTTCTTCTACTATCTGTGAGAACTGTGTGTAACTCTACTCAGTGTCTCCCCTTGATTATACAGATAAGAAACTTTCTACGCAAGGCACCTTGGGGAAAGGTCAATGTGCTAACCAACCTTTTTATTTTTCAGATCCTATTTGCAACAGATGATTGGTTTGCAGTTGCAGAGAATCTTTTGAAGGTGAGTGCAAGGCATCGAATGGTCCAATTTATTTTGCTAGTGGTGAATTGGGCAGTAAACTGAAGTGATGCATCTATTCTTTGTGAACCCGGCTCTTAAATGATGATGCTTTTACTGCATGTGTGTTTTGCTGCAGATAATTATAGTTTGAAAATAAACCCCAGCTGTAATGACTTTAACAAGGCCCATGATGTGGACCTTTTAGAATATGAGCTCCCTGATTAAGGCAGTAATGGTTTGTCGAATCAGGGAGCCCTGCAATGTAAAAAATGTGGAGTGTCAGGGTTACTGGTACTCTGGGTTTATACTCTGTATGTACCTGTCAGAGTGTTGCTTACTATGTAAATAAATCTAAATTTGGTGAAGGGACACCGGCATCGGAGAGTTATTTCAGCAGCTATTATGGATAACAGGGATATGACCTAAACCTTTTAGTGCTCACTAGTTCTCCATGCGACATCTTATGCACTCCACTGCCTTACTGACTGCACTGCCCCCCCCCCCCCCCCACCCCCACCCCAACAATCCCCTGATGCTGAAGTTCATTGACAAGTGAGGAGATGCTGGTGGGACCCAAAAGCAGAGGGTCCAGATGACCACGCATCTTTATGTAGCATAGATTGGAAGCACACAAAACAAGAGATAAGCACATGCAGATGACTGTGATAGTGCCAAACTTCACCCGGCATTTTCAGTACTAAAGTCAAGGGTCTCATAATGTTCTGAAATTAGCGAACAGGGAAGGAATTAGATTTTGGCAGTGCCTGGTGTTCTTTCACATTGAAGGCCATGGAAAAAAAAGTCAGACACAGTGTAAAGTAGGCAGTAGATTCACCATCATCCAATATTTGTTCCAGGGTTTCTTCCTCATAGGAGGTGAGGTTAAAGTGTCTATGGCTGCTCCGTAAAGCTAATTTCTGTCATTGTTTATAAACCATTTTTTTAAGTAGGCAAACTGAATTCCATGTTTGTCAACTTATCTAATGCAGTTTAGACATCAATCAGCAGATCTTAATGAGAGGGATCAGAGATGGATAAAATAAATACAGATTTTGTGAAGCTTCTGTTGGCTGTGAGTTTCAGTATAAGGTTGAAGGTATTTCTGGGTTTTATGCTAGATATTCTGCTGTATTTGTCTGTCACAAACCACTTTGGTCTGTGGATCTCACTTCCACTATGGTCCCGATTGTGCCTTCACCTGTCCAATACCTAGGTAAATGATAGAGATGACCAAGATTCAAACAGAAAATCCTTACCATTGTGCACCTACTCACCAGAATGTGCCAAGTGCAGCCACATGATTCCTTTTCCTTTTGTAAGCAGATCTATCAGATCAAAATGAAGGCTGCAAACCAAAAAGCTTATTTAACAAACACAAAGTATAGGGACAATATTCAGTGGAAATTGTGCAGTTATACTAAGTTACATACCTCATTATCCTTCAGAACACATATACAAATCATAAGCCATCTATCAACGTGTGTTGAACCTAAAAATTGAGGTACTACTTCTTACAGGGCAATCCCAGGCCACAATGTTTTTTGTCAAAAGAATGACAGCCAGTGATTGCTGCTGTCCCTTCTCACAGGTCTCAGGCACAGCTGTCAGTTAACCAGTCCCCCTTATTTTGGATACCTAAAGTTTTGATATGTTTCAAAGAATCACCCCGGCCTGTTTTAAACCTCTGAAGACATGATTTAAGGTTTATTTATTAGTGTCACAAGTAGGCTTGCATTAACATTGCAATGAAGTTACTGTGAAAATCCCCTAATCGCCACACCCTGGCGTCTGTTCGGGTAAGGCAGAACACAAATGAGCATATTTAACAATGTAGATTTGGCTGTCCTTCACGGTATTCCATCACTGTGCTTGGTGAATAAGCCAGAAACCCTGTATAATTTAGAAGCTCTGGAAAGTAAAGTTTGACCATTTAAACAATTATTAGTTGACGGGCAACATTAGTACTTTATTAGTGGAGGGGTGAACAGGGAGTTGTGTGGTGTTTGGAAATGCACTAGCTCCTTCACAAAGCTAAGCTGTGGCTATATTCAAGAAGACTGGTTGAGCCAAGTGATCTGCTAAATGTTTAATGGTTGTACGTGCGTGCGGACGGTCGGATGGTCTGTCGGTGCTGAGAGCAGCTCCCTCATTCCTCCAAGGACCTTGTATTAGGCCACTCGACATTCACTATGACTGGGTAGTGTGCGCACAAGCATGCTACACCATAGGTATCTGAAAATTGTGCTGGGCCACTACAACAGTTGTTCTACAGGGGAACACTCCCCGCCTAGTTACAAATTTCAATAAGTGGCCCTTGTGCAATTAATGTGTGGTAGTTTCTTTTCAAATTTTTATTTGTCGCTTTTACATATGAACCTGGTGCTTGGCAGATGCAGATCACTGTGTGCATTAGATTGACATTAGCTTTTAGAATCACTTATTGTGCATCAGAAACTAGGCACAAAATCTTTGATGCTCATGCACAATATCCCCAAAGATATCTATCCAGGGAATCAGACTCCAAACTCATTCAAATTGGCTGGCCCATTCTTGTTTTTCCAGAGAATATTAACCTCTCATAGAATCCCTATGGATCCCTAAGGAGGCTATTCGGCCCATCAAGTCTGCACTGACAACAATCCACCCAGGCCCTATCCCTGTAACCCCATGTAGCTACCCTGCTAATTGCCCTGTCACTAAGGGGCATTTTAATATGGCCAATCCACCTAACCCACACATCTTTAGAGTGTGGGAGGAAACTGGAGCATCTGGAGGAAACCCACGTAGACACGGGGAGAACGTGTAGACTCTGCACAGACAGTGACCCAAGTCGGGAATCAAACCTGGGTCCCTGGCGCTGTGCGACAGCAGTGCTAACCACTGTGCCACCGTGTTGTCCACTATACTATAACCAACAACCAACAACAAGGATTTCAATCCAATAATCTACATACAGTAATGCAGAGCTAACCTATACAGCAATAGAAATTATTGAAATATGTTCTGTCAAATGTTCTCTGTTGGCAATGAATGGTTCAACAAGTTATCGTAATTTATACACTAATCAGCCCCTAGTCTACATACTTCCCCTCCTAGTCCTCTTCTTTCCTCATGGTGGTGAGATGTTTGATTTGTGTTGCATATAAGTTTGGATATTTAGTGGGCAAATTTCTTCTTAGCAATGTGAAGCATCATTGGAGTAAAGCAAAATGACTACTTATGAACTAAAAAAAGTAATTGAATAGTAAAATTAGAATGCCTAACAGTATCCACGATCTGATTGGCTGTGGCCAATTAACTGAGAGTTGTTAGTTATGGAATTAAATTTTTCATAACCAATTAAGCAAACACACCACGTTTTCTAGTAACAAACAGTGTGGAAGGAAATAGTGTTTGTTGTTGACATGTACGGCTCGGGTAAGACTGAATCCACGCAGTATATTAAAAAGTGCAATGATGAGATATCTTACAGTCGTCAGACAAAATATTTTCAGGTTTCCAGCATTTGTGTTATTTTGCTTTTGTCTTTGAAATAGCTTCCATGTAAGGAAGAGGATATGCAACCTGTTTAACCTGACCTTGCTCCTAGCTATCTTATTGGGGATTTACATTAGGGCTCGCAAAGACCTTGTTAACAATGAGAAACAAATGAGGTGAATATTTCATTCTAACTAGTTCACCTTGCTTCTCATTATTAGCAGGGGTTAGGATCTTTTTTGGAAACCACTGCATCATTAGTAGAAACCCTAGCTGTCTCTCCCAAATGATAATCTTTTTTTCAATCATGTGGAAAACAGGCAAAAGCTAATGTTCTGAACCTGAAGATATCACTGGTAAGGAAGGCCATTTGACCCATCTTAATTCATTCATCCAGACAACTCTGCACAGTCTATTGTAGCATCTAATTATCTCCTAAATATTACAATAGTTTTTGACTTCACCACCATTCGTAGGTGTACATTCTATAAACATGTTCTTGGTATCAATCCTAATGTTTTTTTAACTAGTTTGGCAGATTGGTTGTTATTATGAAATGAATTTGGAAATGTCCTGATGCTTGGGCATTGCTTTTCAATCATGCCCACTGTGAAATAAATGCTGAGGACTGCTCAGTAAATATGCAAAGACAATGGAAAGGAGGCAGCATTGTTCAGACAATTTTATTTCACCCGTTCCTTTACTCCTTCAATTTTTTTGTATTATTTTGCCCATGCTGGTTCTCGTTTTGGCATTGTGTCTGTTTTGTTGCTACGAGCATTACAAGCAGTGTGCTAAGCTTGATTCCACAAAATGCAATGAGATGACTGCCCAGCAAATCTGGGACTGAGCCATGTGGTGGTACCAGGGGTCTCAGCCGCCAGCTGAAGATCCAGTGAGAACCCTCTTTTAGGGAAGGCATGCTGCATGTGGTTACACTCAGGCATTAGTAAAGGCCAGCAGCAGGCCTTCCCCTCAGATCGAGGACCCCGGTGTTGGAATTTACAGCTGCTAAGAGCTGCCAGATAATCAGAGGCCAATAGCTGTTGTGAACAGCAGTGCCAAATGACACCTGCCCGAGGCTTAGGATCATTGCTGAATCCCGGGCAACAAGTGAGTTGACGGCAGGAGGGGGCTCATGGGGTGAAGGGTTATGGGGAGGTAGCGGAGAGGGATCAACAGCAAGGGAGAGAGGTGGGTGAGGGTAGTTCTCAGTTGGGCCTCCTCGATTTTTGTTCTCAGTTACAATAGCTATTTGTTGACATTTCAACAAGGCTTTCATCATGCTATTATGAATGCTGGTCTGCTTTACACAAACTACATTTATTTCAGCAGGGGGAGGTCCTAAATTCACATTTTGATTGACAGCCCAAAGATGTTATTAAAGGGTTAGTTGACTTTGTGGGGTTATGGACAGAAGTGTGTTTGTTTTATTAGGGATTAAGCACGTGAGATTTAAAAGTTTTGAATGAGCTTCCATGAATGCGATGTTTTTTAATACGGTGAAGATTTTAACATATAATTAGACCTTTATTTTATTTAATCTCAGCATGACTCCTGAGATCTGTTCACGGTGGATACTGGGTGAGTTGGCATGAAGGGTTTAAATGGCATGGGTGGTGGGTGGGTTGATATTAAATTAGCATGGTGGTTATAAGATGCCATGGGGGTAGATGGGGTGTCATGGGTTGGCATTAAGTTAGTATGGGGCTATAAGGAGCTATGGGATGGGGGCATATATTGGCATTAAGTTGGCTAGCGGCTGTAAAGGGCAATGGAAGTTGAGTTGGGGATGGGCAGGGGGCTTGGGTTGGTTTGGGGGGTGTTCCTCCTGAGATGAGTGTGGTAAGCAATGCCCTCATCCAATTTCTGTGTCTCCAATTTTAAAATGATTTGTTTTATAGCGAGAAGCACCTCAATGGAAAGCAGAAGATTTTACAAATTTTGGCAAATGGATGGATGGATGGGAAACCAGGAGAAAACGAATTCCAGGTAAATTAAAATCAAAACTGGAATTCTGCAAAAATGGCTCTATTTAATTTGATATATATCAAAAAGATCACAAAGGAACACTATTAAAACGGAAAGAAAAACTTGCATTTATATATAACTGTTCAGGACTATTGGATGTCTCAAAGCACTTCACAGCCAATGAAGTATTTTTGACTTGTAGCCATTGTTGTATCACAGGAAATGTGGAGGTGAGTTTTCCCGTTCTGCCCGCCACAGGAATTGTAGCAGGCGAGGGGCAGACCATAGAAAGGTCCGTTGACTTCGGGTGGGATTTTCCGGTTTCGGGGTGAGCACAGCCGGAAAATGTCGCCCGTGGTGCCCAATTTTGTACACAGCGAAATCCCACAAACAGAAATGTGATAATGTCAAGATGTTGAGGTGACACAGTGGTTAGCACTGCTGCCTCACAGCGGCAGGGACCTGGGTTCGATTCCTGGCTTGGGTCACTGTCTGTGTGGAGCCTGCACGTTCTTCCCATGTCTGCGTGGGTTTCCTCCGGGTGCTCCGGTTTCCTCCCACAGTCCAAAGATATGCAGAGTTAGTAGATTGGCTATGCTTTAGTGTCCCAAGATGTGTAGGGTAGGGGGATTAACCGGCTAAATATGTGGTGCTATGGGGATAGGGCCTGGGTAGGATGCTTTGTTGGAGAGTCGGTGCAGGCTCGATGGGTCGAATGGCCTCCTGCACTGTAGGGATTCTATAATCTGTGTGATGTTGATCACCGGTTAAATATTGGTCAGGACAACGTTATGGTGGTTTCTTCATTAAAGAGATAAGCCAGAGCTTCTCCCATGGCTAAGAGTTGTACATACTCTGGTTTGTTCCTCCATGAATACATGGTTACTGCATTAGCTATTGTGGAATGGAGTCATACAACCAGGATGATTCTGTGTTTGGACCTGGTCTATTTTAAACAAGTTGATCACATTAGTGGTCATTACCAGAGGCATGATAATGGACAAAAAGAAACCAACTCAGAATGCCTACTCATGTGTCTGGGCAAGGAAAGGATTTGGCCTGGCTGTGATATCTTCATGGCAAAAAAACCTACTAACATTTAATACATGGGCTCACATATGGAGACTAGTTACTTGGTAGAGAAACTAAAAAATACCTGGCACTTATGGAGCTTTACCCTGGCATAACTCAGTCCCTTGAAGAAAAGGAGAGAATAAAGCTGGAGGGGATCAAAAGAGAATAGAAATTATTAAGTATAACAGCAAAGGCTTATGATGTTAGCATTACACTGAAGGTCAGATGTTTATATGGGGAATTAATCATAAGACATAGGAGCAGAATTTTGCCATTTGGCCCATCGAGTCTGCTCTGCCATTCGATCATGGCTGATATGCTCCTCATCCCCATTTTCCTGCCTTCTCTCCATAACCCTTCAGCCCATTACCAATTAAAAATCTGTCTAACTCCTCAGATTTACTCACTGTCCCAGCATCCACTGCATTTTGGGGTAGTGAATTCCACAGATTCACAACCCTTTGGGAGAAGTAGTTTCTCCAACTCTGTTTTAAATTTGCTACTCCTTATCTTAAGACTATGACCTCTTGTCCTAGAATGCCCCACAAGAGGAAGCATCCACTCCATGTCTACTTTTTCCATATTGTTTATCATCATGTCTAGCTCAATTTGATCTCCTGTCATTCTTCTAAATTCCAGAGAGTATTGGCCTAAACTGTTCAATCTCTCTTCATAAGACAAACCCTTCATCACTGGAATCAATCTAATGAACCTAGATTGATGCAACAATTTATAGTAATAAGTTATTAACAAAGATGATTATGTGCCTGGGCAATAATTTTGAAAACTTCAAAAGAAGCTGAAGTCCCAAATTATATGAATCTAATTTTTCAGGATATTTCAAGCAGAAAATGATTGAAGGGATTGGAGAACCTTTAGAACTATCCAAATCCTGAGTTCATTCTAATATAAAATTAGATTGTCCATCATTAATTGTATTCAGAATGTTCAGCTGACAATTTTGTTCGCCTCACCTTCCACCAATACTTTAAAAAAACCTAGCAATTACCTCACCAGCACCCACCATAATTTCTAACTTCCTCTCCTCTGGTCCTCCATCCAGTTTGATATTGCTGTCTCTATTGACTTGCTCAACATCTCTCTTACCTTTCTTCTGCCAATCTTTCATGGTTTCTCACCTCTGGATTTTCAAGGCTTGAGTGCACCTTGTAAATGGCTGACCTCTTCATCGTTGCCAGATTTGATTGGACTATCTTAAAAAGCATAATGTCTGCTTCTCATTGGCTAAATTCACCTACTACTTTATTGTCATATGGAGTTTAAGGACAGGACCAACCTTCTTTTCTCAAGGCAACTTCCTCCTGACTGTCTTTTCTTGGCCCCTCCACTCTCACCCTTCTTGCCGAGACTGATTATTTTCATCCAGCCCTTTCTTCCCATCAATTGCAGATGGGGTCTTGATTAATTGGGCCAGTGGGCTGATGAATGGCAGATGGAGTTTAATTTAGATAAATGCGAGGTGATGCGTTTTGGTAGATTGAACCAGGGCAGGACTTAGTTAATGGTAGGGCGTTGGGGAGAGTTACAGAACAAAGAGATCTAGGGGTACAGGTTCAAAGCTCCTCAAAAGTGGAGTCACAGGTGGACAGAGTGGTAAAGAAGGCATTTGGCATGCTTGGTTTCATTGGTCAGAACTTTGAATACATGAGTTGGGATGTCTTGTTGAAGTTGTGCAAGACATTGGAATACTGTGTGCAGTTCTGGTCACCCTATTATAGAAAAGGTATTATTAAACTAGAAAGAGTGCAGAAAAGATTTACTAGGATGCTATTGGGGTTTGAGTTATAAGGAGAGGCTGGATAGACTGGGATTTTTTTCTCTGGAGCCTAGGAGGCTGAGGGGTGATCTTATAGAAGTCTGTAAAATAATGAGGGGCACAGATCAACTAGATAGTCAATATCTTTTCCCAAAGGCAGGGGAGTCTAAAACTAGAGGGAATATGTTTAAGGTGAGAAGGGAGAGATACAAAGGTGTCCAGGGGGGCAATTATTTCACACACAGGGTGGTGAGTGTCTGGAACAAGCTGCCAGAGGCAGTAGTAGAGGCGGGTACAATTTTGTCTTTTTTAAAAGCATTTAGATAGTTGCATGGTTAAGATGGGTATAGAGGGATATGGGCCAAATGCAGGCAATTGGGATTAGCTTAGGGGTTTAAAAAAAAGGGCGGCATGGACAAGTTGGGCCAAAGGGCCTGTTTCCATGCTATAAACCTCAATGACTCTAATTATGGATCGGTGTTATAATCATGTAAATGTCCCTTGTGTTGTGATGCAAATTCGTATGCCAGATCTTATAGCTTTGATGACTTTGTAATCTGTTCTCCACATAAATTACTGAGGAACACGCAGTGATGGAAAAGGCTTTGTAGAAAATTGAACACAGAATTCCTGTGACGAGTAAGCACATGCATGGTAATGTGGCCGCTTTGAGGGGCGATCCTTTGTGGGCCACGTGATGGGGTCGGACCCGCTGGAACTGCCAAGCAGGGAACCAGGCTAATCAGGAGCGAGGGCATGCACCCTGGGACAGGGAGGAGAAGAGAGTAGACCTCTATCAGACCCTTATACTACTGTACATAGTTATATTACTTAATAAACCCTTTGTTGTTGTAGCCACATCGAGTCCCCGCCAGTCACTACAACATGGTAACATTTTTCTAGATCAACGGCACTGCCTCGGATGTAGTGATGGCTTCCCAGAATGTCAAATCTATTGCATGTGTTTAAAATTTTGACCAAATAACCCGAAGGTTAAATGAGGTTTCAAGTGTCAATTAAACACTGAGTGTGCATGTAGCACTTGTCTTTAACAAAACATATTTCCACCAGGGATAAATTATATAAATTTATGAATTGGAATTGAACAGACCTGACCCACCTTATGGGTGGCACAGTGGTTCGCACTGGTATCTCACAGCGCCAAGGACTTGGGTTCAATTCTGGCCTCAGGTAACTGACTGTGTGGAGTTTGCACGTTCTCTCTGTGTCTGCGTGGGTTTCCTTCGGGTGCTCCGGTTTCCTCCCACAGTCCAAAGATGTGTGGGTAGGTGGATTGGCCATGCTAGATTGCCCCTTGGTGTCGGTGGGGCTAGCAGGGTAAATTTGTGAGGTTAATGGGATAGGGCTTGGGTGAGATTGTTATCAGTGCAGGCTTGATGGGCTAAATGGCTTCCTTCAGCACTGTAGGGATTCTTCTATGATTTATATTTTACCCCCAGTTGTACTTAGTTCAGGCAGCTTAACTTTGGAGTTGCCTCTTTTTATTCTAGGCATATTCATGAATGTATGATATCACCCCTGATGTTGGCTTTGCAATTGATTGCATTGGTTGGAAATCAGAGTCCCTCGAATTTTGCTTCAAGTCTGATTCTGCTGTTGCTGTTGTTTCCTCTAATGTATTAAGGTCTATTCTTTGAATGTGCACCTGTGTTTTTCATAGGTCACGATTGGTGTGTTATTAAGTTGGGCGTGCCTGGAGTCATACATGGATTTGATGTGGACACTTCCTACTTTACTGGCAATTATGCTCCATGTGTATCGATTGCAGCAGCATGCCTCAATGCTGGTGAGTGAGCAGTGACTTATTAGACTCTATAGCATTTAGTAGTATTCAGATAAAACCTCAATTCTGCAAAATATTACTAAATAGGGTTTTCCTTCATTCCTCACAACAAATCTTCCCTCCTGAGAACTCACTTTGTGTTACATAACATTCCTGAGCTTTTTGTTGACTCCTGTGGTTGATGTGGGCAGGTTTATAGACCAGCTCTGATAATTCCAATGTGCCTCTGAGGAACCTTCTGCCTACCCTGCCAGCCTTTTCACCTGAAATCAAGAACTCCTGCTGTGACAATCACTGTGGAGAGTTGCCATTCCAATATTTTTGCTCGATGCACTGAGCCATCAGGCAATCTAAACTTACTTCTGTTTAGTGTCCCTCATATCTGTAGGATGTTCCATAACACGTTACAGCTAATGAATTGCTTCTGAGATATGTTTTGTCGGCAAAAAATCGGAGACAATTTACACATAGCGAATGCCCAAAACGACAATGGGATGAAATACCAGTTAATTTGTCCTGATTAGTCATGGTGTTGCTTGAGGAATAAATGTTGGCTAGGATACTGGAAATTCCCCACTCTTTGAATAGTTCTATGGAAACATTTATGAGAGATTAAATAGGGACTTTATTTATATTTCCCATCCAGGAGATGGTACCTTCAATAGTATAGCCTTAGTAGTGTTTTGAAATAAGTGTGCAGAGGACGCTGAAAGTCTGCAAAGGGATATAGATAATCTAAGTGAGTGGGCGAGGGTCTGGCAGATGGAGTACAATGTTGGTAAATGTGAGGTCATCCATTTTGGTAGGAATAACAGCAAAATGGACTATTATTTAAATACAGAGAAGATTCACGAGGTTGATTCCAGAGTTGAGGGTTGGCTTATGAGGAGAGACTGAGTAGACTGGGGCTCTATTCATTGGAATTTAGAAAAATGAGGGGAGATCTTATGGAAACATATAAGGTTATGAAGGGAATAGGTAAGATAGAAGCAGGGAAGTTGTTTCCACTGGCAGGTGAAACTAGAACTAGGGGGCATAGCCTCAAAATAAGGGGAAGCAGATTTAGGACAGAGTTGAGGAGAAATTTCTTCACACAAAGGGTTGTGAATCTGTGGAATTCTCTGCCCAGTGAAGCAGTTGAGGCTACCTCATTGAATGTATTTAAGGCAAGGATAGATACATTTTTGAGCAGTAAAGGAATTAAGGGTTATGGTGAGCGGGCGGGTAAATGGAGCTGAGTCCACAAAAAGATCAGCCATTATCTTATTGAATGGCGGAGCAGGCTCGAGGGGCCAGATGGCCTATTCCTGCTCCTAGTTCTTACGTTCTTATATCAGCCTCAATTATGTTTTCAAATGGCGGACTGGAGTTTGAACAGTTGCCCTTCCAAGTCAGAGAGGATCAACACTGAACCAGAACTTTATTATTTGCTTTTACCCCCATAAGATCCCCCAGGATCTCTCAACTCTGCTGCTACAGCACCCATCTTTAAGCTCTCAAATATATGTGGCAGTGAGTGGAGCATCATGATGAGTGATAGAGCTGGACAGTCAGTACATGAAACTGTGTTGTCTCTCTCTTGCATAGCTAGATATTTTTGTTACTCCAGAGTCATCCTGCTGGGCAAGTGTGATCTCAAACTTTTATTTTCCATCTCAAGCCGTGTTCTTTAATCTCACTGCCCGAATAACCCTCCATCTTCACATTTGATATCAGTTCCATATTATCTGTTATTTGTAAGCACAATCATCAGCTTCATTGAAATGACACATCTTCAATACATCTTATTGACTAGATGAGGTTCCAGACTTCCCTTCAAGAGGGGAGAAAATGGGAACTGCTGCTTCAGAGCAAGAATTTGAAGCCATCAGAAAGGTTTGTCAACAATGAAATGCAACTTCTCTGCAGTATATAACTAAAGGCTTTATTCACATTTGTTCAACAACTACAGTTAAAATATTTTCATGACTACGGAGTGAACATTCCTGTAGATTTTCATAGAGTCCTACAGTGCAGAAGGAGGCCATTTGGCCCATCGAATCTACACCGACCACAATCCCACCCAGGCCCTATCCCCATAACCCTATTTATTTACACTACTAACCCCTTGATACTAATGAGCAATTTAGCATGGCCAATCAACTAACCCGCATATCTTTGGAGTGTGGGAGGAAACCCACGCAGACACAGGGAGAACGTACAAATTCCACACAATGACCCAAGCCGGGAATCGAACCCAGGTCCCTGGAGCTTTGAAGCAGCAGTGCTTCACTGTGCTACCCACTTTTTTGAGAGCTCACTTGTGTTAAAGTGCCCGGCCTGCTCTGAGTATTAATAGATAGGTTGTGGTTGCACCACCTGTGATATTTCATCCATTGCTGTGCGCAAGTAGTGGACCAGGTACATTTTCATGATGTGAAATCAAACTTTTATACTTGGATAAACCCTTTTTTTAACTAAAATAAGCAAGCAGAAGAAAGTATACCACTTAAATTATGGAGTAAATTTTCTAATTCTCCTGCTGAAGAATTTTAGGTGATGGGAGTGCCTATTGGGAATTCAGGTGCTTTTAGGAATTCGGATACAAAGGACAGAAATTTGTTCACAAATTCTGTGATCCATCCCCTTATCAGTCCTTCTGCTATTTGAATCCTTCAGTATCATTAGTTAGGGAAATATACAATTGGTTTCCCTGTTTACTGAGGTTCCAGGTGCCCTGTTTCCCTTGCTGTGTCATTACCAGTTCAACTTGGACACACAAAGTGATTAAACTTAAACATGCACAAAGTCTAAGGCTGGAATGTTATGGGTGTTCATGCCGGCAGGATTTTCTCATCTTGCTGCAGTGCTGGGTGCCAAATTCTCCGACTTCGCTGCAGCGGAAGTATGGCGTGAACAGCTGGTAAAATTGCACCCTAAGTGTTGGTGAATGTCATTAGATCTCATGCTAGAGCAAAATCAAAGCCATTATTTTTTTGTGCGGTTGTACATTATTTAACGATTGTACACCCATGAGACCAGTAATCCACTTTTACATACATTGACAGCTATGTGGCAGCAACTGGAAGCTGCCTTTATTACATCTTATACATAATTTGATTTTTATTTAAGAATACTTTAGAAATGGCTCAATATGATTATGCATAATACAAGAAACTTAGTAATTTTTTCAAATTTGTTATACCTTCTGTGGTAGTTGATGTCAGAATTCTGGACTGAGTTGGTTCCAATGACAATCCTACAACCAGGCTATGTTGACACTTGCCACAATTATCTTCCTGCTCAGCAACTGCAGCGATGGACTCACATCAGACTGAACATGTACCCAGGTAATCATTCAATGGATTTTTATTAATGATGAAGGAACCAAGGTGCTCTCTAGTGTGGAACATGAGCAAGATTGAAATGAGAAGACAAACTAAATCCAGGAGTATCGATCAGGACATGCCAGTCTTGGGTTCTAACAATCTTTATATCATGGATGTAGGAGAATATGGATTGTATTAGTGCATACCATGGAGCATTGGGAGTCACTTATAAAATATACTGTCTTGTTCCAATGATCTACATATATCTCATTATTTGACAGTCAGATATATTTGATTTAAAATTAATCCACAAATAAGGCTACATCACATCACTAAGAGCAGCCATTTCAAAGCCTTCAGATCCATGCAATTTCAACAGGAATAACTAACTAAATAATTTTGTTTTGCAAAAATATACTTATAAAATATTTGAAAGAACATTACAATAAGATAATAAAAGAACTGATGGGACTTAGCTGAGGCTGTGAACTGATACAAGACTCCCCTGTGTCACAATGAACAAACTACATAAACTATCACTGACTGATAACGCCTTCGCTGTGGTACTATAGAACAGCGCTGCAGAGACCCACATCCTTAGTAGGATAATTGGACACCTCTGCTTTTTTAATCTTGATGTGGAGATGCCGGCGTTGGACTGGGGTAAGCACAGTAAGAAGTCTCACAACACCAGGTTAAAGTCCAACAGGTTTATTTGGTAGCAAATACCATAAGCTTTCGGAGCAATGCTCCTTCGTCAGATGGAGTGGTCTCTGTTCTCAAACAGGGCACAGACACAGAAATCAAATTACAGAATACTGATTAGAATGCAAATCTCTACAGCCAGCCAGGTCTTAAATGCACAGACAATGTGGGTGGAGGGAGCATTCAACACAGGTTAAAGAGATGTGTATTGTCTCCAGACAGTACAGCTTGTGAAATTGTGCAAGTCCAGGAGTCAAGCTGTGGGGGTTCCTGATAATGTGACATAAATCCAACATCCCGGTTTAGACCGTCCTCATGTGTGTGAATCTTGCCCACACTGAGCACGAGCACATTTTCCACCATCCTAAAGTTGCACTTCCACAAATAACCTTTCACAATGCTGTTTATTTAATGATGGTTCTAACTTAGTATTTAGCACCATGGCTACCCAAATCCTCTAGCATCAGATACTTACATCAGAAACTCTAAAATCCCTTCCACTACTTTAACTTGTCTGCATGGATTTCCTCCGGGTGCTCCGGTTACTTCCCACATTCTAAAGATGTGCGGGTTAGGTTGATTGGCCATGCTAAATTTACCATTAGCGTGAGGGGGATTAGCAGGTTAAATATGTGGGGTTATAGGGATAGGGCCAGGGTGGATCGTTGTTGGTGCAGGTTTGATGGGCTGAATTGCCTCTTTCTGCACTGTATGGATTCTAACAGTCATGTACGCCTACATTTGTTATTTTGCTCACACATATCACTTGGTAGCCCTCCCACATTTATTCAATCTTCTGCATGGGATAAATTGGTGCTCAATGTCCATCACAGGTAGGGCACTAAGTGGGAACCTCCTCAATCTTATACACTGTGTAAAAGGCTACAGAGCATGTGGAGAGGCACTCGGTTCTTGCTGTAGGAGAGTGTGAGATCAGCGGCATCTTGCGATTGCTATTTTACTAACTGAGTACCGATATTGTCACCCTGGCATACAGCTAAAACCATCCACCCCATTCTCTGTCACTGTAATTCCAAAAGAGTAATTCTCACTCAAACTTTATCTCAGCAATGGATGACATGGGTAGATAGTGGTGATGAAGAAAGCAACGCAACCCCAAAGATGAGGCTGCACATTACTGCCACTTCTCCGGACAGCAGCTGACATGAAACCTCGTCAAACACCCGCTCCCACACCCAATAAAAAGTGGAAGACAATCCCAAGCAGCAAACTGGGAATTAATTCCCCTGACCATCCTATACAGGTTGAGAGGCCAACCACCTCCTTTGATCCTGGTCCCCAGGTATCACTTAGAATAAATGATAGAAAGGAATGTATAGAACACACTCGAAGTAGTTTACATTATGCAATTGTTGTGTTACAGTAGATTGTGCTCATACTAGTTCTTTTTTTTCATGCAATGTTCCTTTTAATATATCTGAGCAAGCTTATTGAAATATTTAACATCCACGTTTTCTTTTCTTCAGATGGTGGGATTGCACGATTCAGGGTTTATGGCATAGGCCACAGAGATTGGTCAGCTGTTTCACAGAAGCAGGCAATAGATCTGGTTGCAATGACCAATGGAGGTGTATGCTTGGGATACAGTGATGCTCATTTTGGACACCCTAAAAACATTATAGGTAAATTTTTGCATACATTTTCTTAAAAATACGGCATTAAAGTTGTTGCATGCTTTAATTTATGTAATTTAGCAACGTATATGTGTTTAAAATTTCCTCATTCATTTTAGGGGCACTTTCCATATCAAAATAATTAAGGAACTCCATTCCTGAATGAGGCCAATGCAACCTCTCCTTAGGTTATTGTTTGTCTCACATATATCAGTTGCTGCACTTTGTACTACTGTTAGGAAAAATGAATAGATTTAATAAAAGTCACCATTACCTTAAGAGTAAGAGCACATGCTAGTCAAATGTTTATACCACCAGTGAACTTTATACACCAATGAACCTTACACACCCTGAGGACCTGAATCAGCAGAATACTCCAATAAGGCCTTGATCGTGTACTGTTAGAAGGGCAGATATTGAATCAGAGCAGATTAAGAGCAGCCTCTTGGAAGATAGGGAAAGACAGTTAGTCTCAAGCTACGAGGAGATGATGAGCCCTGCTGCAGGTGAAAGGCTTAATGTAAGCTATATGTAGACAAGATTGGAATTTAAACAATGTTCTGTGTACATGACCAATGGTGTATAAATATAATGGAAATCTGTGACTTAGCGGAGTGTTGTAATAGAGGAGAGTGCTGTTTCAGGGGTCTCCTGGAAATAGTGCTCTCACTGCAGAGTGCTGTTCCAGTAGTCTCTGAGATAATGCTCTCCCTGCATGCTTGAATATTGAATAAACGATGTTGACCTGCACCTTAATTCTCCTGTGATTAATTTGCAGAACTTCACAACACTATCTAAAAATGGTAAATGGCAGTGAATGTGAAATTTGCAGTTGTAGAGTTTAACATAGCAGTTTTGTCAGACAAAACCTGAGGCTTAAAACATTTCTTAAAAGTTATTAATCTAAAATGAAATTATACAATATTATATGGCTATTTGTTGGTAGAAGAATTAATACTATTAACAATAATAGAAATTATTTAATCACCAATGCATGTGTATATTTTAAAATATGCATTTGATCAGAAACCAAAGCATATTTACTCTCCGATGATATGTTACTTTTAATGTCACCAACAATTGGGCTTGGGCAGCGTGGTGGCACAGTGGTTAGCACTGTTGTCTCACAGCACCAGGACTCTGGGTTTGATTCCCGATTTGGGTCACTGTGTGTAGAGTCTGCACGTTCTCCCTGTGTCTGCATGGGTTTCCTCCGGGTGCTCTGGTTTCCTCCCACAGTCTGAAAGATGTGCTGGTTAGGTGCATTGGCCGTGCTAAATTCTCCCTCAGTGTATCCAAACAGGCGCTGGAATGTGGCGACAAGGGGATTTTCACAGCAACTTCATTGCAACCTTAATGTAAGCCTACTTGTGACACTAATAAATAAACTTTAAACTTAAAAAAATAATAAATTTTGTACATTCAACAGTTTCTCTTTTTTTCCCTAATGGTATGTATGAGACAGACTAACCACTGATATAGATTAACATTGCTTGACAATGTAGGTAAGCCTTTTCTTCCTTTCCAATCATTTTCAGCAAATGCAAATTAAATAATCCTTTCTCTGCTTGAATTTCCATTTTTAATACCTGACCATTTAAAACATTTTAAAATCCATAAATTATCCTTGAAGGCATCGGAAGATCCAATGTAATGTCTGATGGATGGGAAACGGCCAGGAGACTGGACAGACCGCCAATATTACAGGTAACAAACAAATGGTCCAGTGATGCTCAGTTTTGCAGTTCACTGAGAGGCGTCTTCATCTTGCCTCGCTGGTCCTGACCATGAGCCCGGAAAAGCGCGGCACTTGTGCTCGGAGTCAGAGAGGCTGGCCATGCGTAATCACACAGTTGCTAGCCTATTAAATATGCAAAGGCGAGGACCCCCGACCAGTCAGAGGGTGGGAGGAAACAGGAAGTTGCCGGCCCAGCTGCTACTTCATGGGGTTGAAGGTCAGTGCACCAAATAAACACTCTTGCTGTCCAGCAGCATCAATCTGGCAGTTTGTGAGGAGTTTATAGCCCCTGAATCTGCCGCCTTTTACACAATGACATTTTGTGAGACGTTTGAGGGATCTTGCAGGGGCCTCATTCTGGCTGGAATCTGGATGTAATGAGGGTAGCACAGGCCTGTCTGGTGCATCGCGCTTCGGTGATGCTCGATCCGTCATCAAGCTCCTCCCCCATACCATTGATTAGCCCAAATCACACTGAATCTACGCTTCATTACCCTCGACCTGCCATCTGTCATCCTCGACCTTCCCTTTATCATCTTTGACCTTCCCTCTGTTACCCTCAACTCCAGGACCCCACCATTGATCTTTCCAGGACCTTACTATTTATCTCCCCACAATTGTTCTTGACCTACTATCTGTAGACATTGACCTTCCCTGCGTAGGCTCGCTTTCTCCTTCTGTTCCCCGCAAGTCTTCGTAGGACTGCCACTTCCCACTGTACCACGGTCAGCCATGCCCCTTCCCCCTTTTACAGCCGCAACCTGATCTTAGTACGCCAATGTCTCCTCTCCACTGGTTCAACAAGCCTTTCCATACAAGAAAAGCAATTCCTACTAAGTCCAAAATGAATCGTGGAGCAGGACCGAATTGCCTCCTCCTGCTTCTATTGTCCATGGGCCCTATTTTACCATTTTGATTCTAAGTGCTGGGCGGACTTGAAACTGGGAATGTTTCAGATCCAACTTTTAGACCCGTTCTCAGGCGCCCCCATACACACTCTGCCTGCAAACTTATCAGCCTGTGGGTGGGGCCCAACGTGCCTGAAATCCTGCAGCACTGATTGGCGCCTCCAACTGCGCATGCACAAAAAAAAAGATAGAATGCTGCTCCCCTGCCACATCGCTCCCGGACCGGATAATGCCTCCCCCTGGCCCCCACAGGCATTGTTCCACCCCCACAACATTACTGACCCCCCTTACCCCCTCCCCCACTTCCTCCCCACCGATCTCTGGCAGAGTGACAGCGGACACCACCCCTCCCCTTGCCTTTAATAATCTCAGGCAAAGTGGCAGCGGACCCCCCTTCCCCCTCACTGATCTCAGGCAAAGTGGCAGCGGACTCCCCTTCTCCCTCACTGATCTCGGGCAGAGTGGCAGTGAATCCCGCCACCCCCCCTCCCCCCCCACCCCCCAACCGATCTCAGGCAGAAACCGTCAGATGCTCGGCACTTACCTCTCACTAACTGGAGCGCCCGAATCAGACTTTTATGGAGCATGTCTGTTTCACACCAATACCGGATGGGTGAACGCGGTGGTAAAGGGGGAAGTGCCGGTAAGGTTGGGTGTGCAGCCCATTAAGTCAATTTTAATGCACGCAAATGCATTTAAATGTCCATTGCGCCCATTTTGGGTGTGGTCCTGATCACGGCCATTTCCGGGCCTTGGTAAAGGGGTAACCAGCGCGGAGGTGGGCATGGATCGCGCTACTCACCTCACGTCCAACTTTACCAAGTATTTGCGCCCAAAAACGGGTGCAGCTTGATGGCGGGCCCCCCCTCCTCCCCACCGAACACAGGCAGAGTGGCAGCGGACCCCCAATCCCCCCTCACTGATCACAGGCAGAGTGGCAGCGGACCCTCACCTTTTCCCTCACTGATCACAGGCAGAATGGCAGCGGACCCCCCCCCACCCCCCCCCCCACCCCCCCCCCCCCCACCACCCCCCCCCCACCCCCCACCCCCCCCCCACCACCCCCCCCCCCTCCCCACCCCCCACCCCCCCCCCCACCACCCCCCCCCCTCCCCCCCCCCCCCCCCCCCCCCCCCACCCCCCCCCAATGAATTGGGCCCTATATTTCTATGCAAGTCCACTCGGAATCCACCAGCAACACATCACCTTTAACTCAAGAATCCGAAGGCATGTGTTTCTTGTTTGCTGCATATTTCATTCCAAAGATAGAATTTAGTCTGGCGAGGATGAGTTTTAATGAGTTTGCATGACATGCTAATTCATTAAGAAGTGGTTCGCTCCACTTGTCGTTAGGAAGCACAATCCCTCCCTCATTGGCTGCCAACTTGAGCCCCAAATTTCATCCCACTGTCGGGAAGCTGACATTTTGTGTCTTGCCCGCCTGCCTCGTTTCTTGTTCCTGGGAGCGGCACAGGATTTTGCTCTCTGTTTCATGAATACACTGCTGGCTTTAATAAATGGTTATTTCTAAACGTGACGTCGACTGATTTTTTGCTATTTGTACCCTATCTTTCTAGGCAGACGATCAGGGTGTTTTACAGGTACCTGGTTGTGAATGGGCTGTTTTTAAGCTTGGACATCCTGGCGTAATAACTCACATTGAGATTGATACAAGCCACTTCAAAGGTAGAGTGAAATGGCAATAAATGAAGAAAAATCAGACTTTTTATCATTTAAATAACTTGAAATTAAGTTATTTGAATATCACTGCACAAATGCTTCGCACATTATACACTGTCTTACCTGTTCTTTTAATGAAGATGCTGAACTATTGATTTAAAATCTTAGTGCCTTCTTTACATTTGGAAACCAAAGGACTTTCATATGATTGAGCTAAGTATTTGTTCCTTTGTTTTCATAGAACTTTAATTTCAAGACAAACAACATTCAATGTGACTTAAGAAAGAACAAACTTACATTTATATTCGCACCTTTCAGAATCTCAGGACCTCCCAAAGCATTTACAGTCAATAAAGTACTTTTGAAGTGGTCATCGTGGGAACTATAGGAAACCAATTTAAACACAGCAGGTTCCTACAAACAACAAAAACAGATAATAATCAAACAATGGGCTGAAGCTTCCGTGCACTGGCAATCACCGTCAAATTGCCACTTTGCTCCGATTTACCTGTTTTGCACCGGAATTCGCCATTTCTCACCTGGAAATCCGAACTGGGCCTCCTGTGAAATGTGGAGCCTACTTGTTCTCGGGTCCTTCCTCATAGGGCAGGATTATCAGGGAAAACCAAACCACGCTCCTTTTTTATAACACCAACTGCTGTATTCCAATAAGTTTGAAGGTCCCAAAACTATGTTGAGAAGCTGGGGTGAGACAATAAGTGTGTAAGGGTGAGAGGATAGGGTGACAGGTAAGGGGGCGAGGGGGAAGGTGAGAGGGTAGGATGGCAAGTGGGTGAGTGAGGTGATAGTATGGTAGGTAGGTGAGTAACAGAGTATGGTGGTAGGTGAGAGGGTAGGTAGGGTGGCAGGTGGATGGGTGGGAGAGTAGGGAGAATCTGGGTGATCGGGGTAGTCAGGTCAGGAGTAGTAGTAGGGGGTGGTTAGTCGAGTTGGGGGTAATCAGGTTGCGGGTTTAATCAAGAGTTGGGGGGGGTTAGTCAGGAGGAAGGAGGTACCTGAGATCAGGAAGCTGTAGTTGGATTTGGGGGGTGGGGGGTGGCGGTTGTGAAACGTTGAGGCTCAGAACTCATAATGTTTGATCCATTAACTTAAACAAATGAAAAATAACAGGTTATTGTCCCATTGACTAATACTACCTGGTGCAGCTCTTTATCAGTGCTGCTCATTTAGGGAAACAGTTCCTCAAATTTATTTCTTAAAATTTTTTACTCCAGTCTTAAAGTTACAAAGCCAATGCTCAGAGTGGACCGGGCAAACCCAAATCCATTCCTTGCTTGCTCCAAAAACCAAATTCAAAATTCAATTGAATCCAATTCAAGATCCCCATAAGAAAGACAAACCAGATCCAACCTGACAAGATGAGGCATTGCAACTCGTCTTGGGCTGGGGAAACAGTTTCTCAAATTTCCTCTAAGGGCTATTGGTTGCATACTCTACATGTCTGTAAATTGCAGGTGTTTACATTGCTTGTGGCAGATGGATTTTATCATCACTGGTCCTGATATTTAGGTGGAGAAAAGGAAGACATGCAGGTGATTGAAACAGACCAGGAATGGCAGAGACCCCGCCAACTTTAATGGCAGGATTTCAATTTGAATTTTTATGCCAACTTTCCTCCGATTGAGAGGCTGGCTGGCTGGCAGCTGTAAAACCTGCTTTATAAGGTCACAGCTAGGGATTGGAGAGTCACAGGAGAGGTTGGAGTGGAGTGAGGATCAAAGATCATGGGGTCGGGGGAGATTACAGAGGGGAAGCCATCAGATTGCAGGGACATGAGTACATGGGGAGGGAATCTGGACATTCACAGGGAGCAGGTTTGTGATGTGGCGGGGAGGTGGGGAGTGGGGTGGCAGATTGCAGCAGATTAGTTTGAGGGAAGATGGATGAAGCACACTGAGTACACAAGCAGTGCTGAATCCAACAATTCACTCTCCCTTCAGCCATCAGGTTTCCTGAGCCCCAGGAACGCAGCCGTTAAATCCACATACCTGCCTCTTGAAAGCAAGTTACTGCTCTGATCCCCAACCCATTTTTAATGGAAGTAGTGGGTTTGCAGTGGTTTAGGGTTGAGTTCCTAGTCTATGAATTTAATCTGCCTACCCTTACCAAGAGAGTTGAAATTCCCTCTATAGTTTACAGCAGCTTTAATAGTGTCGGCCTTAGTTGAGGTGAAAACTGGGGTGAAAATGTGACTTAAACAACGCATTCGCAATCTTTTTGTCACCAGGTAACTTCCCAGATAGTTGCAAAATTGAAGGATGTGCCATAACTCTGGAAGAGGAAAAAGAAAGGATTGCTACAAAGTGGAAAGAGGGACTTGGTTTGAAATGGAAATTACTGCTGCCAATTACTAAGGTATTTGTAAATAGAAGTTGGATTGTCACAGCTTTTGCCCATTATTTCCCAGTCAGGAAAGTATGCAGTCCTGGCAATAGGGCCACATTGGACTCAAAATTCCTGACAATGAAATAGTAAAAAGTGGGTTCGCTTGTAATTGTTCACTACCAAAGGAGAAAGTTACAGGGTTATTGGGAAAGAGGAGGACAGTGGGTTAATTTGGGAAGCTCTTTGTCAATGAGCTAGAAGACCTCCTTCTGTTTTGCATACCTCTAGGAATACCTGATGTATCTCTAATCCCAACCTTTGTCATCTTGTTGCTGGAGAGTGGAGGGAAGAGTTAGTTTCAACACTCGTACATCTCCGAGGGTGGGATTCTCCACCTGCTCATGCCAGTAGGGTTCTCCTATCACGCTGCAATGAATGGAGTTGGCTGAGCGCCAAATTCTCCGTCCTCTCTGGGAGCGGTGGCAGGGTGTGAACGGCTGGAGAATTATGACTCAAGTGTCTGACAGCATTTGAAGGCCGGATTCTCCAACCTCACTCGCAACCGGATTCTCCTATCCCGCTGCAGTGAATGGAGATTTGGCTGAGCGCCAAATTCCCCGTCCTCGCTGGCAGCGGTGATGGGGCGTGTACAGCTGGAGTATTCCGGTCTGGAACTTCAAAACAGGTTGCCCAGCGACTGAAGACTCAAAATAAAAGGGAAAAAAAAGCACATTCAAAGGAGTGGCCTCATCTAGCAATATTATTTGTCTCAGGTTAGATGCCAGTCTGGATAATCTGTGACGTTTGTCTGGAAATTATGAACTATGAAGCAGACAGCAGAAGTCTATTAATTTTTAAAAGAAGCTCCGTGACATGAAGGCAGTAATTTAATAAAACAATTAAAAGTTTTCAAAAATTTCCGATCAGCAACAATGTAAGCTGAAAATGTAAATCATGATCCCATCCGGACTGCACTTTCTGTCCGGTTTTAAACTTAACAATTTACAATAGTAGGTCTTGAAAGTAAAAAGATGTGATATACTGGAACATCCGGAAGATCTATATTTCTCCTTCCTTTCTTCTAATGGTCATACCACAAGATTATTGCCTGCTGAAGTCTATTGCTGTGCCAATCTCTGGTGTCTTAGGGCAAAGAGTCCGAAAACACTTGAAACTTAAAGATCTATTATATTCATTTTGTTTTTTTAAATGTAGCCCTTTGGCTATATTCTCCTTTCACCCTGATAACCTGGATTTTGCAAACAGGCTAACTCCCTCATCTCTATTTGTACCTTTTATTTGCCTTTTTGCCTTGTTTGGGGCTCTGTTCTTTGGTTAAATCCTGTATGAGAATACTGAGTGGAGCAAAAGGGGTTGGCACATGTGCGGGTAATGTAGGACTGAGTACAGTATTGCCCACACGGCAATATAAGAGAGCACATGACCCACACCCAGGGTCAGTCAGGTGTTGGAGAGAGCTGTGCATAGCAACAAGCATGGCGACAGCTCTTAGCTTGTACTCTTGTAAATAGGTCTAAGAGTCAACAAAGACTTGTAGTTAACTTACGTACGTATGACTAAAAAGACTTCTTCAGACCCTCGGAACTGTATCGAGCACCCTACAGCATTAAGTAATGTGAGGAAAACAAAGGTAATTTAAAGAGATTTATATTTGTATTGGTAAACATTAGAAATAAGGTATAGTTTTAAGTGTAATTTAATTTAATCTGTGCAAGGAAGGGCAAAATCTTTAGTTAGATTTGTGTGGACAAAGGTGTTTGTATGTGTGGGGGTTGCTTAAATTCCAACTGTGATTATATTTTGTGCTTAGAGAGGGTTGCAGTGTGAAGAGTAAATAAAAACATTGAGAAGGATAAGTTGAAGCTTAGCAACTGCGGGTCACTTTCCAGAGAGAAACAATTTCCTTTGTCCTTAGTTTTAGCTGAATTTGTTGACAGTTGAAGATAGGACACTGGAGAGTGAACAACTCTTAACTCTGCCAGGAGAAAGATGGACAGGTTGGGAGCTGCAAAGTGGCAGACTTCCCAAAGAACCAGTTACTGTCCAGATAACCAAATAATTGGGACAGAAAGAATGTTCTTTTATCTTCAGTTGTCTTAAGACAGAGACCAAGGTATTGTTCAAAAGAATTCAAGGAAGAGTAAACAAAGTGTTCTGAATTAGAGACGATTGCAGTATCCAAATTTAAAGTGAGAAAACAGACTTCAGAGGTAAATCAAAAGTTTGATGCCATTTTGTTGGAGTCTGGGAATCGAGAGTTAAAGCAATTATGAATGGTTTGTACAGTAATCAAGACAAAGAAATCCTAAAGGGGGTGGTGTAAAACCCGGATATTGGATCCACTGTTAAAAGTGGAGTAGAAGCTTTGCTGGAAAGAGTCATTTGGAAAATCTGAACTGTTTCGAAATGCAAACCACTAATTGAAAGCATCATTGTGAAAGAAGATTTCAAAATGTGTTTTGGGAATGGGGTGTGAAAACACTCATATGACAGTCATATGGGGAAATTCTGAAGAGAAATCCATAGACACTAACTTGGGTTCATAGTGGAGTTTGTGTATTTGACCACAGCCAATCTGTGTTTAAAGGGACTTTGTAGCTTAAAATGTACATTGCAATCTATGTTAATTTTAAAACCTGTGTGCATTTGTTAAGCTAAGAGAGGAGTAAAGGAGTATTCAATCCAATTTTTCATATTTAATGTTTTTTTATTGTTAAAACTGATTAGTGGTCCTGTGACTCCACATTTTCTAATAATGGAGTAAAAGTTACAGTCTTTTGAGCCAGGGTTCCACTCTGGGATCTTCCGATCCAGTTATAACACAACTGGGATCATAATAGTACTTGCAACCTGGGATAAATATAAATTAATAGGAACTTAGATGTAAATTTTATATGCAGCTCCCTCCCCCCCCCCCTCTAATCCTCCACCTTTCCCTACACCCCAGAATCCATGACCTGCATTTAAGTGGCCCATGAAATCAATGAGTTTATGTTCTCCTGGAATAAGAGATCTACCTCTTGTCCCCGGATAACACACACGATTTCATAAACTGGGTTTTTTAAATTTATTTTCACTTTCTATGCCAGTCTTCTCAGACTCGAGCCTCAAGAAAATTTAATGGTTAAATGTTTTAATCCTTTTTTTGGTAAAACCCTCTTGTAACTCAGTTCAAGTCGATGACAATTAATGGTTTGCGTATGTACTTAAAGAAGGAGATGTGTTCTATAAACTGCTCTACTACAAGATGCAAGACTTGTTAATTTTTACCCGTGGTGGGTATTCTTGAGGATCATCTAATGTTTCTAAACCGCTTACTTGTTCAGAATCCTGCACAGCAGGGTAAATGATTGGGTTTCTTGATGCAGTACACAGGTCTCTCTCAGGAATAAGAATTGCTTTTTTGCAGTTGTTTGTTCTGTTAGATGTCTGCTTCATGGATGGCTGCGTGAGGCAGCAACTTCAGGGCTTTCACAGATTTATGTCTTCCCCTTGACTCTGCAGCTGCTTTTAAGAAGTTAATGTAGTTAGTGATTTCATTCAGAGGAGTAACAGATTCATTTTAAGTAATCCTTCCCTCTCGTAGTACAGGGATGGGGGTGCTGAAATAAATGTAGCTTTCCAATTATTAGATTTACCCCAAGGTTAATTCTTTACCAATAGTAAATAAGTGGAAATTTAAATGCTTTGTCTATCCAGTACCTAGTTGTAGAAATATAATCAACAGCTATTTAATTCCTATAACGCAAGTCTTTGTACCCTTCAGCTATGTTCTTTCACCTTCCTTAAATAACAAGTTTCTGCTTAGCTGCTGCCAATGAATGTTAAATTGTCTTTGATTAACTACTCCTTTAACCTTTATGTTGTGACTGCTAACCACACATACCTGAGAAATCCTATCATGGGTGACAGGTTACTGTTTACCTTCTGGAGATTCTCAGTGCTCAGATTGCATTGATTGAGTATTACTATTATGAGAATGTTTAGAATTGCAATGTGAACTCTCTTGGTGTGAATGAGATACAGCTCCCCTGTGTACTTCCTCACACAAACTTTGCTGTACATTCTAGCCCCCTTTGCAATAAGGGCCAATTAGTTGCTCTACCTGTATGCTGACCTTTTGTGAATCATATGACGGACCCCCAGATCTTTGTATTCTGCAGTCTCTCTCTATTTAAATAATATTCTGCTTTTTTGTTCTCCCTGCCAAAGTGGACAACCTCATATTTTCCCACATTAGATGTAAGTTTTATATGCTGCATGACAGTGGTTAGCACTACTGCCTCACAGAGCCAGGGATCTGGATTTGATTTCCGGCTTGGGTCACTGTCTGTGTGGCGTTTACACGTTGTCCCTGTGCCTGTGTGGGTTTCCTCCAAGTGCTCTGGTTTCCTCCCACAGTCCAAGGATGTGCGGATTAGGTTGATTGGCCACGCTAAATTGCCCCTTAGCGTCCCAGGATGTGTAGAGGGATTAGCAGGGTAAATGTGCGGGGTTGTGGGGATAGGGCTTGGGGTGGGTTGGTGTCGGTGCAGGCTCAATGGGACGAATGGCCTCCTTCCGGACTGTAGGGTTTGTATGATTCTATGATTATATTCCATTACCCACTCAGTTAACCTTTTAAGAACAAAGCTCTAAAGTCAATCAATATATAATAAAAACCTACTTGAATTATTATACAGCATCTAATTATCACATATGAATTTGTCAACAGTTTTTAAACTTGCCTGTCAAAAGGTTCTCAACTCCATAACAGGCTTCCACATGGTTCATAGCTCCTCTCTAGAGAAGCTTTAAAAAGCCATCTGCCTCGATGAAAATCTCAAAGTCAATAAAATTCAAAACTCAAAGAGCAGCAACATGGCAGTTCCAATGGCAGTTACAGTCACGTGTCCGTCTGTGTCCATTCATATCTCTCAATCACGCTCAGTTACGAATCCCTGTGCTTATCTTTAAACATTGCTGCCTATTTTTGCGACCTTGCACTGTCCATGTGTGATAACATCCTCTGTCGGAAAATGACCCATTAAGGTCTGTTCCAATGCAAAGGGGAGAAGGTAGCACAATGGACTGCTCATTGCCTCCCTCCTCTGCAAACCCTGCACTTGCCCTGAATTTCACCATGTTTCCCCATCTTCATCCCTATTTGGTTATCATGAAATATCTCTGCACTAGACATTGCTTCCGGCATATTTGATTTGATTTATTATTGTCACATGTATTAACATGCAGTGAAAAGTATTGTTTCTTGCGCGCTATACAGACAAAACATACCGTTCATAGAGAAGGAAACAAGAGAGTGCAGAATGTAGGGTTACAGTCATAGCTAGGGTGTAGAGAAAGATCAACTTAATGCAAGGTAAATCCATTCAAAAGTCTGACATCAGCAGGGAAGAAGCTGTTTTTGAGTTGGTTGGTACGTGACCTCAGACTTTTGTATCTTTTTCCCAAAGGAAGAAGGTGGAATAGAGAATGTCTGGGGTGTGTGGGGTCCTTAATTACTCTGGCTGCTTTGCTGAGGCAGCAGGAAATGTAGACAGAGTCAATGGATGGGAGGCTGGTTTGCATGATGGATTGGGCTACATTCACGACCTTTTATAGTTCCTTGCGGTCTTGGGCAGAGCAGGAGCCATACCAAGCTGTGATACAACCAGAAAGAATGCTTTCTATGGTGCATTTGTAAAAGTTGGTGAGAGTCGAAGCTGACATGCCAAATTTCATTGGTCTTCTGAGAAAGTAGAGGCTTTGGTGGGCTTTCTTAACTATAGTGTCAGCATGGGGGGACCAGGGCAGGTTGTTGGTGATCTGGACACCTAAAAACTTGAAACCCTCGACTCTTTCAACTTCATCCCCATTGATATGTAGGCAGTTCTTTACCAGTTGATCCTCTCCATTGCATACTGTAGTGTGTTCTCTTTGCTCTGTCGGGTGAACAAATGGGGCATTATAAGTATATAACATCACACATTTGTCAATTTATGGTAATCATTTGAAATAGTTTAAAATTAACTGCAGCCAGTTGAAGATTTTGTTTTGAAAGAAAGTTGTGATCTTATCTATAGATACATAAACTTGATACAGCAATAGCATTTGGACTTTGCCACCTACATGTTGGATATCATGTGGGTGGAGTGCAGAGGGGAAAATTGTTCAGGGAGGATTCCACAGGCAGAATTTCCAGGCCGCATGCACCCCAAGATTGGAAATTCCCGCCCAAGGTCAATGGACCTTCACATGGTCCGCCAAATTTTCTGTCCCGCACACTGATTCCCACAGCGTGTGGGACAGGAAAGTTCCGCCCCACATCTCTAATGGAGCCCACCTGATATTCAAAAGATCACACCCCGAAATGAGTGCGGAAGCTGCCGAATGTGGAGATGGCTGGGCAGAAGGCATACTTCAATGCACAGTGCACTATGTGGATGGATGTAAAGATAAAACATTGAACAACCCTAACCCCTCAAACCTCCTCACTTTCCATACTTTCTTCATGCTCCATCCATGCCAATCCATGCCACTTCTTGTAGTCACCCATCCCCATGGCCCTCTATACCCTCATGCTAAGCTATTCCCCCCTACCCACCCCCATGGCCCTTCATATTCTCAATACTAGTATATGGCTTTCCACCCACCTCTGTGGCCCTTTATAGCTTCTGTGCCAACAGTACCAAATAATGCCAACCCATGTCCCATCACCCCTCACCCAGTATTCACCATGGGCACACCTCAAGATCCTTGCAGAGATTTTAAAAAATTCAAAGTTCCTTTGCAGACTTTATTAAAAAAAACATTCACTACATTTATATTCCTTCCACTACACAATCCCTTATTAAAATAAACATTTCATTCAAGTGATTAATCCCTTATTAAAGAAAGTGGAACTCATAGTCCCACTTCAACGAGTCTATGACCACTTGTATCTGCAATCAAACTATGGATTCACCTTTGTGATAATGGTAGATTGTGAAATCAGTCAGAGTATTAATCCGGTAATGGTAACCCTCAAGCTTATGTCAACAGACCAGTGAAATAGCAAGCATTTTTTAACACTTCTCACATATTTTCAAAGATTTAAAGGACAGTTATTGTAAATGCCTAGACAGTTGCTTTTGACACTTCTGCCGGTTCAATTTTGACAGCTATCTTGGCAGTTCCAGTAAACTTACGCACATTTACCCACGTTCATGTCTGCTTTTAAAAATCCCAAAAGGCACCAGTTCCTCAAAGGAATCCTGGGACCCAAATTCAAAGGAGTACCTGACTCTCTAAAAGGGTACCCACCTCTCCAAAGGCAACCACAAAGTTTAGAGCTTCTTCTAACAGGTCAAATCTGCATACATTGTGTTTCCCACTCCTGAAAATAAGACATACCTAGAAGTAACTGCAATTTTATATTGCCAGCTGGGCAAAACACACATGTTCAAATCCTGCCCCAACCCCAGAAAAGTAGTCGGTACCATGTTTGGGGAAAGGCTTCTGGATTTTGGCCTCCTCTGCCATTTTCACAATGACGGGGAGGCTCTCTCTGCAGTGAAAATGCAGGCCAATGGTCTGCTTTGTGGTTTCTCTCCGCATTGTTCCTGCGCTTGAATGTCTTTCTTCTTTTTCAGCCACCAGACCTGGTCACAGTGCTCAAATGTTGCTCTGAACAGAGAATTAACTTTTATATTCTAACCTTTTGGCTACCAAGTTCAGCGTTGTTCAGCTCTGCATTAAATCTAAGAAGATCAGAAGGTTTCTTTCAACATCGTCCTTGGTTATTTCATAGATTACATATATCATGCATATTTGCTTCCTTCATACAATTGCACTGAATTTACATACATCTACATTTAATTTTATCTGCCATTGATGAGACCACTTGTATTTTATTTGACTGGTTTTCAGTTTTCAATCTACTTCTTAATTTGAAAATTTGACCAATTTGCATTTAGTTCTGGCATTAACCGGATTTAGAAATTGACCCAACCTCGAGCACAAGGACACACCTCTCAGTACTTCTCCCACCCCAACATGACCCCTCTAATCAGTATCTATTGTTTTCTACACTTCAGTCAGTCAGCTCACACACACACGCACACACACACACAGACGCGCATGCACCCCCCCCACACACATACACACACACACGCACGTGCATGCACACACACCCCTGCTCTGCAAGATATGGTGGCTTTACGTTACAAGGTTAAATTATGAGCACTGACTACATAGACTTGGCTTGGCTAATTGAGAAAATTGAGTCCTCATCCGATTGAGATGTCAAAAGGTTTCTATAGGGTTGATGCAAATAAACTATTGCCTTTGATCAGGGAATTAAGAACAAAGGACATAATCTTAAAATTAAAACCATGCCATTTAGGAGAAAAATCAGGGCAGTACTTTTTTACACTTTCAAAATCAGGAATTTTCTGTGCTAGAAGGCAATGGGTGCTGGGACAATTGTGGATATTAACACTGAAATTGATAGAATTTTGTTAGGTAAGTGTATCAAGGGGTATGGAGCTAAGGTGGAAGTGGACTTGACATGCTGATCAGCCTAATCTAATTGAGTGACTTGCAGGCTTGAAGGGCTGAATGGCCTAGTCCTACTCCTATGAGCTTAAGTTATAACCTTTTATGTAAACTTTATTAATGTCCTTTGGAAACAATGTGGATTTATCACAGTCCACTCGGGTTGTTACTTCATCAGTGAAATCGCTGTGGTTTACCAGACAAGATCTTCCCCTTCTAAAGCCTTATACTGCTGTTTATTAGGTTGCTGTCCAGTTTACTGCTGGAATTATTTTGCATGGAATTGAACAGATTTGTAGTTGCTTGTTCAGTCACCTTTTTTGCATGTGGACAGGATGTTGGTTGGGTACTATTGTTTTCAGTCTGTTAGTACCCCCAATGCCCTCTGACTCTCTCATCATTATTTTCACAAATTTCCTCCACGGTCTTGATAGGCACTCTGGTATAAATGTCATCTAACCCTGAGAATTTACTTGTTTTAAGTCCTTTCAGCTTGCCTTGGACTCACATTTCAATTATAAAGAAATAGAAAGAAAATTGGGGATGTTAAAAACTGTGCTATCCTTGATATTCTTTACCCAGAAGGTACTTAAAGCCCAGATGGTAAGGACTAAAATCTATCCCAAAAAATAGAGTTTTTGAAAGGAATATACCAAACCTGTGATCAACCACCATTTGGAATACTGATAACTAGGTTCACTCCTGTTTGTTGGCACTTTGGACTGTTATAAGATCATGCTTATCTCACAACTTATCCTCCTTGCAATGTGACACAATTCCTTGAATTACATCTGAGTATAATGAAACAAAAATTACTTTTGCTTTTGAGTTGCTTCAATTAAAAGACATTGTTTTACTGAAAAAGTGCCCAATTATCCCATTTCAGTCCTTTTGCTTGTTTATAAGCACATGATGCAGTGATGTACATCATGTGGAAGAGAAAGATAAAATTAAAGGATTAAAAATTAAAATTAAATTAATGTCTGTAGCATCCAACTCTTGTACGATTCTATGTCAAAATGCTTTACTGCATCACTTACAATTTATTGTGAAGAAAATGGCTCATAGTTCATCCATTCTTCATCTTTTTCTATAAGTTTTATAAACAATTTCCCTTGAAGAAATGCCCCTTTCCATCATCATTAGTCTGTGATAATGACTTGGTCCTTTCTCTTTCAATTTTAGTTGAAACCACACCAGCAACACTTCTACTCCATTGAAATGAAAAATATTGTAACTCATGTGCGACTGACGATCAAACCAGATGGCGGGATCAGTAGAATGTGGCTCTTGGGATACCCATGCACTTTGCCCTCAGTAAACCTGTGAAAAGAATCTCTGCAAATGCACTGCACATTCTTCTCCAAGTTATAATATCAGCTCTGCTAGAATTCTACTTGTGCTGGTCTGCCAACTCCTCTTCAAACCAATTTGTCTTATTGACATTACAAAACTACTGGCCTCCAGAGAGGGAGCTAGAAAGCTAAAGTTATGAGGGAAATCTTCTCTCAAATCCCAATCATGCATACATGTAGTTTTTACTTCTGCAAGTGTGGTGGAGTCACCAACTCCTTTTGAAATCATGAGTTAGTCTGATTTTGTGATTTTATAACTTATAAATGTGTTTAAATTTCTGTGTAAATCCTGATACCAATCACCGCTGCTGACTTGCTGAATTAACTGAGGTCCCTTGTCTGAATCAAACCAAGTGCCATCTACGCCACTATGAATACCTGGCATACCACAAAGAGCAAGAGAAATAGTGGAGACCTACCATTAGTTTTGGTCTGCAGTGGCCTTGCCTATCCAGTCAATTTCAAAGGGTCTATTGCCCCATACAAAGAGAACTGATCAGACCCAAAAAATGACAAAATTCCTCAGGGATTCCTACAAGCCAACAGAATTAAATGGTTTATTTTACCCTGCTGCACCTAACTGAACCTTTGCAAGGAAAGCCCTCCTCCACTTTATCTCCTTGATGTAGACAAGTATTTGGGTTTGGGGGCAAGCGCTGACTCAAATGGGCCCCTAAGGAGGGAGCAAATGCCAGGATCTAGCACATTGGGTATAATTTAAAATCACAAGCCTTTCTCTACGCTTTAGCCTGACCTTTGTCAGGACTGAATGGAATGCTTGCAGGATTTTGGAGCCTATTTTTCACTTTAAAGTAATATGCGATGACACTAAATTAAAATGTGAATTAATTGAATGCATCTATTTGGAAAGCTGTGGGCTAGGAATTACTGTCAATGGTATTACTGTACAAATATTTAATGGACTTGTACCATATGCCACTCTGCTTTTTTAATGGAGATGCTCTGGGTTAATAGCTCTATTTACATTTGAAAGAAAGAAATGTGGTTATGAAATATTATAAACAATTGTAATTTCCAAACTATTTCTAGCTTATTTCTTACATGGCAGACAGTAATGTCTTGCCTTCAGAAGTATAATCCCCCTTTTCAGTTTGTTATTTTCTTTAAATATCTGGAAAAAAAGTAAAGTTTATTCACTTACATTAACACTGCAATTAAATTACTTTGAAAATCCCCTAGTCGCCACACTCCAACACCTGTTCGGGTACACTGAGCGAGAATTTAGCATGGCCAATGCACCTAACCAGTACGTCTTTTGGACGGTGGGAGGAAACCGGAGCACCCGGAAGAAACCAACGCAGACATGGGGAGAATGCGCAGACTCCGCACAGACAGTGACCCAAGCCGGAAATCGAGCCCAGGTCCCTGGCACTGTGAGGCAGCAGTGCTAACTACTCTGCCACCGTGCCACAGTGGTATTTTCACTGGATTAATTATCCAGAGAACCAGGGTAATGCTCTGGGGATCTGGGTTCGAATCCTTCTATGGCAGATGGTGAAATTTGAATTCAGTAAAAATCTGGAATTAAAAGTCTAATGATGATCATGAAACCCTTGTTGATAGTCGTAGAAACCCACCTGGTTTACCAATGTTCTTTAGGGAAGGAAGGCCTACATGTGACTCCAGATCCACATTAAATGGCCTCGCATGTAACTCAGTTTAAAGACAGTCAGGGATGCCCACATTCAATGAATGAATTAAAAAAAAATATGGGGGCGATTCTCCCAGCCTGCTATGCTGCTCTAGCAGCACAACGGGCCAGGAGACATAAGCGGAGGCCGTTTAGCAGGCTGGGCGCTGGGCGCCACGGTCTCTGCACGTCTCCAGGCCCTAGATTAACAGTGGCATCAGCGCAGGGCTGATTAAAATATTTGAAACACCAATTTAATCTCATTAGTGAGATCGGGACTTAATATTCCGGGCCCAGCTAGCCTCTCCCCATGCCAGGAGTGGTTCACTCCAGCGGGGTTTACAACAGCTCCCCACTAATGGGGAGCTGGCGGCCCGACCCCGCTGGAGTGAAGAGAGGCCATGGAGGTGTGTGTCCCCCCCCCCCACCGGCCCCCTTGGAGGTTGGGGGTAAGGAGGGGATGCCCCTGGGCATCACCAGACTGGCAGTGCCAGCCTGGCCCCAGGCACTGCCCATGGGGTAGAGTAGCAATGCCCAAGGGCACTTTGGCACTGCCCACCAGGCATCGGGCAGTTCCAAGGGGTGGGGCCAGAGAAGGACTAGGGTCTGTGAGGGGTGTGGGAGAGAGATTGATGGGGGTGGGGAGGGTTAGGGCACTTTGCATAGGGATCAGTGATAGAGGGAGGGTGGACAGTGATCGGGGCAGGCCATCTCGGTGGGAGGGGGGGTCAGTCTGCCGGTGGGGGTTGGGACTGCGAGGGGGGTGTTTTGGCTGCTGGTTGGGGGTGAGTATGTGGATCGGCAGTGCTGGGGGGGGGGGGGGGGGGGTTCGGAGGGGCGGCGATGTGGATTGCTGTGCTGGCCAGCGATCTAGCTCACCAGCAATTGGGAGGCTGGCAGCGCAGGGCCACCGGGCGTGCGCTGATCTCCGCACTGGCACATGCGCAGTGGGCTGCTCAGTGCTATGCTGCTGGCCTCTCCAGCAAGAATAGGCCACGCCCACGGGTTTTTATCGTGATCCATGCTCGGGCACTGAGTGTGGGAGATTCATTTTGAAAATGCCACTGAAATAGCCAGTGGGAGTTACTCCAATTTGAATGCAAATTCGGCACTTAGAATTTCTTTGGGAGAATCCCGGCCTATGATGGGGTCAAGGGAGAGGGATCAAATACAATTTTTAAAAATGGAGACAGCAACAAAAAACCTTCGTTCAAAAATTAAATCGTGCTTTAAAGAAATCAGTCATTAAAAACAGCGTTTTAAAATGTTATGTTGGTGGTTTCTGTGCTAATGTCTAATATATGTGATAAAATGATCAAAGGAAAGAGGCAGCATTATGCAGAGGGGTGAATTAATTTGCAATTAATATCTTATTTATTACTGTCGGTGATGGTGATTGTCTTTCAGTTGAGACACTAAACCTTGAGTGTGTTTGTCCTTTTCAGGTGCTTGTAAAAGATCCCATGACATGTTTCAAAGAACAGCAGGAGAACCTTTGCCAATATTTAACGCTCAACCAATTTCTGAAACAGATCATGGAATCATTGAATCATACAGTGTAGAAGAGGCCCGTTGGCCCATCGAGTCTGCACCAGCACACAAGAAACCTGAACTACCACCTAATCCCATTTACCAGCACTTGGCCCTTAGCCCTGAATGTTATGATGTGCCAATTGCTCATCCAGATACTTTTTAAAGGATGTGAGGCAACTCACCTCTATCACCCTCCTAGGCAACACATTCCAGACCGTCACCACCCTCTGGGTATAAAGGTTTTTCCTCACATCCCCCCTGAACTTCCTGCCCCTCACCTTCAGCCTATGTTCCCTTGTGACTGATCCTTCAACTAAGGGGAACAGCTGCTCCCTATCCCCTCTGTCTTTGCCCCTCCTAATCTTGTATCCCTCAATCTGGTTGCCCCTCCGTCTTCTCTGCTCCAACGAAAACAACCCAAGTCTCTCCAACCTGGATGATCTGATCACGATACATTATTGTTTGTGGGTCCAAGCCACATTTCAAATATTACAAGAGTGACTCCACTTCAGAACTACTTAATTAGTTGTAAAGTGCTTTGGGATGTCCTGAGATCAGGAAAAGTTATGTATAAATGCAAAGCATTTTTGAACCCAAGAAAAAAATCTTTACCAGTTGGGCAAGCTCAATGGGCTGAATGGCCTTTACCGTTTCTCACATCCTCGGCTGCTTGGTTGAGGTAGTATTCTGTCGTTGCTGCTGCCTTTGCTTCCAAGAGAAGATAGAAAAATGGAGAAAGGGGGAAAAATACCCCAGATGTATCAGTTTTATTTCATCCATATTGTGCAGCTTCGGTAAGTCAGTGTCCAATTAATTTGATGAAATGAAAACCTGAGGGTTGTGTTCCACTGATTGTGTTTCAGGTTTTCTGAAGAAACAGATGCTGTCTTTGGTTATGGTAAAAATGTTAGGTTTGTCTCCAGAATGAGAAAAAGACTCTTAACATTGTGGGTTCAGGAATTATTCATTAACTGAGGGTGTGGAGGACCCTGTTGTTCCAGTCCTGTCAGCACTTTACAGCATGCCTGTTTGTCCTTGGGCCAGCATTGATGTGGCAGCAGAACAGGAGATTTAAAAGTTAAAGTCTGCAGAGCAATTCATTTTAGCAAGCATTTTAATTATTTTTAATAATCAACGAGGAGCAGTGGCTGCCAGCTATGCTACGTCCTTTGCAGGCTGGGGTCAGGTACATGTTTTAGCTGTGAGCAATTAGTAGTCCCGTTCTATTTTAGTTTGTGAATGAGCTCAGAACCGTGCATTCATTTTCACTGCAGAACTTCATTTTCTCAGAAATGTCTATTCAATCTAATTGTTTTTATGAACTTTAGCTACTAGAGAGATCCAGGTGGAGGCTGGTTTATGACATTTTCAGGGTGAATTGAAAACCAGGTTCGTACTGGTAAGTTCTGGGAAGACTAATGCATATGTAGAAGAAATCCCTCCAGGTCAAGATGTCTTACAAGGTCTGCAATCCAGAACAGAGCACGATCACAATTTCAGCAGCGTGGGCCACGATCTGGAATGATCTACTGAGTTTCTGCCTGTTTAAAATTGCCCCCCAATTGCATTGCAGTGAATTTAAACCTTTCGCGATCATTAAACTATGAGAAGATCCCTCGTTGTTCTGTCCAACTCAGAAACTGTATTATGATTGACAGCGGAAGTGTAGGACCAGCACAGCTACACAGTCAAAGGCACATTTGATTTGTTATGTCACTTCTTTTTATTGGTGGACGTGGTTTCACCAGTTTGTGGGTCTTGCACAGATGACTGCAAACCAAATCTCAGCACCTCAAAAGACCTTAGGCTAAAACAATTTTTAATTTGCACTGTGTAACAAACATCGCAAACAACAAAGAAATTAGAACTTCATACAAATTGAATTCTGATTTTACGTACATACCAGGGAGGGCAGCCATGTAGCAGGAAAGTACACTTTCGGAGATGCACTGGGATACTTTAAATAGACAGAAGCACAGGCTGTTGGTTCAGTGTTAGTCCAAACATCGCACCAGCACTGATAATAGCACTCCACCTATTGATTCACTGCAGTTTGTACCCAAAGCACTGCAATGAATTTCAGATGGCGTAGAATGGATACTATAAGGCCTCCAATGGAAGTTGTCAAATTTGTACAAACGGCTATGCCAAATTCTGTCAGTCTGGGGATCACTGATGATAATGAAACACAAGCAATAACCGGCTGGGAGTTTACTGCTCTCATATGTCACCTTAAATTTTATCAGTCTCCTACTAGTCCAGAGTAAGCTTATAATGGAGACTGAATTGAATCAGATAGTGTCACTGTATCCTTGCACATAGATATTAATGTTTCATATACATCCATTATTCATGCCACGTCTAGTCATGCATTCAGGAACTCAATATCTGTGATTAATTACTTTTTTTATTCCAATTGTCTCTTTGAGGTACTCTGTTTTATGTGTTGTCATTTTATACGACATTTGTCAGGGTTGAATATTTTACTTTGATGCTGAAGAGTGTATCACTCGATTACTGAGTGCAGGTGTAGTTTATGCTTACCTCTCAGTCCCTTAAATGTGCTAGTGTGGACAACAATGACCAATTGCCTATTAAACAACTTTCACAACTCATCGTAAGGCTGGAGCTCATTCTCAAATGGTGTCAAAAAGAATGCAACAGTGGGCAATGTTCTTCTTTTAGTTTCTAAGTAAACTAGTAGGGACTTAAATCTTTAAAATAGTTTTGGAAATGATAATTTAAGGGAAAAAAATCAATTGAAATATAAGATATTGACACAAAATTCCACACAGGGCAGTGGGGGAACGAAAGTGAAATTCCCGCTAGGAATGTAAAACATTACTTCAAACACATACCAGCTGTGAGCTAGTTTTTGCTATATTCAAATATTGTAATTCAAGGATATCCAAGCTACAGATCACATGAAATAAATGGTCAACAAAATCTACCATCTAACCCCAAACCAATGGCGAATCCATTCCTGTTTACATTACACAGCTGGATTCAACTTTAAGAAGGTGTGTAGTCTGAACTCAGATGCTGTTCCATCATTGACAGAAAAATTCTAAATCCATCTTTAATGTAAAGGAGGATAAAGGGACTTCTGTGCAAATTCAGTCAAATTAAATTTGTCTATCATTTGCTGGAGTATTAATCTTTTGTACTCTATTGTATACATGTAGTCTGAATAATTCCATAGTACACAACAAGGTAGCCCATGGTGACAAAGGTTAAGAGATTCTGGCTATACTCACCATGTCATTGCTTACTTGTAATCTGTTTTGGCATTTTACTGCCTTTTTCTGTTCCTGTTATCCCATTTCCTCCTTTAGAAACAATTAGACCACTAAGCTGCATACAGCTTTGAAGCCCTCAGAATTGCTGCTCAGTGATAGTCAATATGAAAAACCAAAGGTTCAAATCATATATATTTATGTTCAGGAATGTAAGCTTTCCGGTCCAGGCACCTGATCAAGTGCATTAGGTTGGCTGAACTGGATGGACAAATAAATTAAGAGCAAATCTTAAGCACAATATGCTTACTGAGATGTCCATTCAGCCCCTTAAACCTGTTTCACTAATCAATAAGATCATGGCTGATCTGTATCCTAACTCCATATCCATTGCTAACCCTGGCAAGCAAAAATCTATTTTAAAGTATTAATCTACCACTTTTTGTGGAAAGGAATTCCACACTTTTGTCAACAACTGCGAGGAAGTGCTCTCTGACTTGTCTCTTTATTAACCTTGCTGTGATTTTAAGGTAGGTTCCCTTGTCTTTGACCTGCCTAAAAATTAATTTTCAATTTCAAAAATCTAAAAACTTCAATAAAATCAACCCTTATGTTAAAAGGAAAACAAATCTAGTTTGTGAAACTTCTTCATCATTTAACCCTGGGAGCCGTGGTAATCTTCAAGTAAACCTTCACTGAACACCTTCCAAGGCTAGTCTATCATTCTACGGTGCAGTGCCTGGAACAATACAGAGTCCTCCAGATGTGGCATAACCATGGCTTTGTATTTGTGCAGCTAAAACTTCCTCCTCTTTTATGTTAACATTCTGTTAGCATTTCTGTTTATGATTTGTAACTGACCACATGATCTGTGTACCTGGACCCCAAAATCTCTTTGGGTCTTCACACTATTCCCAACTTTTCACTACTTAAAATTAATCTGATCTATCTTCTTTTGTTCTTAAATGACTGACCTCACAGTTACCTGTATTGAAATCCATCTGCCACAGTTTCACTCACTCACTTAATCAATTAATAACTCTTTGTAATCTTATGCTCTCACCTACAGTACATATTATGCCACCTATCTTTGTGCAAACCTGTTATTCAAGTCATTAATAAGTACAGTGAATAGTTGAGGTCGACACACAGATCATTGTGCAACACAACTAGTCAAGAGTAAGGGTGAATTGAGGCTAAAAGTGAAACCTGCACAGACGCACGTTGCAAACCTAGGAGTGAGATTTTTCCAGAAATTGGCAAAAACCGATGGCAGGCATGCAAAGCAGCATGAAGCCCTCCAACGGCAACGGCAGCTTTTCCCGCCATATCGTGCCAAATATTTTTAGCCATGGGTTCCACTCCATATTATTGGCCTCTTGATTCACCCATTCCACCATCACCTCAGCACTGTAATCATTGGGGCACCTCATTTAAAAGCTGCCCCAGCGCACACCAGCCACATTTCATTGGTCGTGGGAAGTGATGACAGGAAATCTGCCTGCAAGTTTTCAGACACCTCCCTAGAAAGACTCTTAGGTGCAGAGAGGTCTGACATGATGTCCACTACCCACACCAGCCAGCAAGTTACTAACCCAGCATGGGAGGCATTGACAGGAGTCGTGAGTGCCAACGCCCTGTAGAAGAGGACAGCCATCCAGTGCAGGAAGAGGATGAATCATCTCTTCAATTCAGCCAGGGTGAGTCATTCTTCTCATCACTCTCAACTCACACACTCATTACACATCTACAGGGATCTCATTCAGTGCCAGTTCAAGAGCCACCACCACTTGCTGTTCAACACACATCTTCATCTCCTCTGTGGGCATATTCTCATCACCTCCCAAACATCATCCACACATGTCAAGTATGTTTATCATCTGCCCCAGCTTGCACTCTCTCCATCTGTTTTTATGCAGGAAAAGTTGGTTTACAAAAGAGGGAGAGATCCCAGTTGGGCAGAGGGATGCCAGAACTGAAGGTTCTCATGGATGTGGAGGACAGAGCCATCCAGCTGGCCGGGGAGGACGTTAGCCACTCCTGTGCTGATGGTGAGGTTGGCATTGATAAACCGAGTGGAGATCCAGCTGTGCAACATCCATCAGACACTAGTGCTTTGAGTCATGTCTCCTGTTTCTAAAGGCCCCTGCCATGCGCTAATGAACTCTCTCTCACGGGCACATCTGGGAAGAAACCCCTGGAATCGACCAGCTAGGTCCTCAACTCTAGCCCTGAAGGTAGCACTTAAGAGGGATTCATAGACACTGACATAGAAGAATGGTCACAGGGCTCACTCACACCCTCCACCAGTGCAGAGACACACACCTCAGTGGGGTGGCACAGTGGTTAGTACTGCTGCTTCACAGTGTCAGGGTTCTGGGTTTGATTCCCGGCTTGGGTCACTGTCTGTGTGGAGTTTGCATGTTCTTCCAGTGTCTGCGTGGGTTGCCTCCAGGTGCTCCGGTTTCCTCCCATGGTCTGAAAGACATGCTGTTTAGGTGCATTGACCCGAACAGGTGCCGGAGTGCGGCAGCCAGGGGAATTTCACAATAACTTCATTGCAATGTTAATGTAAGCCTTACTTGTGACTAATAAATAAACTTTAACTTTTAGTTCAAGAATAGTCTCGGAATCACAATCTGCTGAGCACATAACACTTTCAGATCCACAGCAAGCAGAGGCAGGGATGTCCCAGGGATTGCTGGAGGCCAGGAATCTGCTAAGTCCCAGTTACATGATGCGAACTCGGTCATGCCTTAGTTGCTGGAGCTCCAAAGACAAACTTGGAAAAATCAGGAAGGAATGTCTGGGACACTTCTCAGATTGAAAGGCCGCACAGAGTTGTCCATCCGCTTTATGTCTGAGGTGATTTTGGCAACACTCCAACGCAATGAGGTCAACACAGCTAGGGTGGTGACTGCCGTGGAGACCTTGGTCTTAAGACTATACTTTGGTCTTTTCACGTTATTTTCCGCTCCATCGCCAAATGCACCTGGTGCTAACAAGACCAGAAAACCCGGCCTATGAGTCAGCCTAACTTTTCTGGTAATGTGTTCATCTGTAAAGATAAACCATAACCAACCACTGTTCATATTTCATTAATAATCAAAATGGATGATAAGCCAAGGCCCACCAAGAAAATAATAATTTTCATACATTGGAGGCTTGGGAAAGTACTAGTTCCAGTAGATGGCAAAATGGAAATACATTCCAAGGATACTGCCAATGAGAGATGAGAAAATGAGTGCTTACTCAAAAACCTGGTTCCACTGATTCTTGATTTTAATAGAAATGCATTGGAGTAGTGTTATTGTTACTGGACTAGTAATCCAGAGACTAGAGGTTTGGCTCAGGGCGTCCGGGTTTGAATCTCACCATAGCAGATTGTGACGTCTGAATCCAATTAAAGCTGGAATTAAAAGTCTAGCGATGACCACAAAACTATTGTCCATTGTTGTAAAAATCCATCTGTTTTTTACTATCCTTACCTGGTCTGGCCTACACATGACTCCAGGCCATAACAATGTTGATTCTTAAATGCCCTCTGAAATGGCCTAGCAAACCTCGCAGTCCAAAGGCATTTAGGGGTGGCAATAAATGCTGGTCCAGCCAGTGATGCCATATCCCATGAATGAATTTTTAAAATGTAGTGAGAATCTTGTTGGCATAACTGAAAAACCTATGGTCCAGCTATTGAGACAAAACTGCTGAATAGCTGGAAAGTGAAGCCGTATCACTCCGGTTTCCAATCAGATGATGTATCTGCACCAAAACTGTTGTCTTAATTGTGTTTAGCCTGATTGGCATTATTCAGTTAAAGTTATATTTGATGTGACGGTGTAGCATTATTTGCAATAACCTGTAAATTACCAGCAGCAGTGTACTGTATTCATTGTTACATTTGTACTAATTGTGTCTCATATAGAATAAACAAACAGCAGAATATTAATCTAACATCATCATAACCATCCATTTCCTCTTTATGGATATTAATCAACACAGAATTAATTCATTTTGGTCAAGCTGATGCTCCATGCTTACAACGTGGGAAACATTTCTTCTTCTTAATCCACATTACCAATGAGTTTTCACATATTTGAGACTTGCATTCCCATATTGGAGATAATACTCTGATAATGTACTCCAAATGTAAATGACCCAAAATACAGCAGATACCAACAGGAAAGATAACAGGTTACGTCTATGTCTTTTGTCCTCCTGATGCAGAATGTCATACTCCCAGAAGTACAGATAGGAAATTTGATTGCATGTCAGTTTGCAAATCTATGATATTAATTATGAGTAAAACTTATCTCTTGTGTCAAAAAAGGTTTGAACTTGAAACCTCAGTTTGCTTGCTCCCTCACAAATGCTGATTAATCTGCGCTATGGTCACAACATTTTCTGTATTTGATTCTGATTTCCAGCATATGCAGTATTTAACTCATCACCTTCTGTATTCGATTGTGTACAGTAAGAAGTCTCACAACACCAGGTTAAAGTCCAACAGGTTTATTTGGTAGCAAATACCATAAGCTTTCGGAGCGCTGCTCCTTCGTCAGATGGAGTGGAAATGTGCTCTCAAACAGTGCACAGAGACACAAAATCAAGTTACAGAATACTGATTAGAACGTGAATCCCTACAGCCAGCCAGGTCTTAAAGATACAGACAATGTGGGTGGAGGGAGCATTAAGCACAGGTTAAAGAGATGTGTATTGTCTCCAGACAGGACAGCCTGCAAGTCGAGGAGGCAAGCTGTGGGGGTTACTGATAATGTGACATAAGTCCAACATCCCGGTTTAGGCCATCCTCATGTGTGTGGAACTTGGCTATCAGTTTCTGCTCAGTGACCCTGCGCTGTCGTGTGTTGTGAAGGCCGCCTTGGAGAACACTTACCTGAAGATCCGAGGCTGAATGCCCGTGACTGCTGAAGTGCTCCCCCACAGGAAGAGAACAGTCTTGCCTGGTGCTGAAGTGCTCCCCTACAGGAAGAGAACAGTCTTGCCTGGGCACATTTCGATTGTGTAGTCAATCTTCCAAACCAATTTGCTGTAAACTTCAAAGTTCACTCTTTACTGTCAGAGATAAGGAACCGCATTCTATGCTTTCTGAGAGTGTATGCATAGTTGGCTAACTCACCTCCTCTAATTTTAGTTACCTCCTCAAAGAATTCTAGTAGGTTAGTGAGGCATGACCTATTGCTTGAAAATCCATGCTGATTGCCACTCATAGCTTCTACGTTCTTTACAGGAACACTAATATGTCACGTAATGCAAAAACATTTTTTCCACAAAGGACGTTTGTTGGTCTAATTCACTTGTTATCATTTTACAATTCTGTGTTTAAAATCTATGCTCAAGGTTATTTCAGTATCCTGGGTGGGAGAATTTCCATCACCCTACAAAATTAATATTGATATTACACCATTATAAAATGCCTAAAAATACAAATATGTGGATTTTTGTGCAAATTTTGTCTGTCTCTCATCACCAAAGATAACAAAGTAAGGAAAGATATGCTGGTCTTGGGTGAAAATTCTTAAAGAGCTTGGCATCCTTCCAATTCTCCTCATTAGGACATCACTTACCTGTGGTACATGGAATCTAATATTTATTGAAAAAATGATGGCAGCTGCGCATATAGGTGAGTAACCCATATTTCTTCTCATGCTAAAATGCTATGTCCATTTTAAAGGAAAACGCCACCAAACTCCACAGAAAACGCACAGAATAACTAAAATTCTGCACACTTACTCCCTGCTTATCACTGAAGGAACCCAAATAAAAATGTAGGGGGCGATTCTCCAAAAAGAAATTCTAAGTGTCGAATTTGCGTAAAAATTGGAGTAAATCACGATGGTTTTTTCAACGGGATGAAAAATGAATCTCCCACACTCTGTGCACTGCAAAGTGCACGAGCGTAAATCAGTCCAAAAATCAGTGAATGGGGCTTATTCCTGCTGTAAACGCCAGCAGCATGGCAGTGAGCAGGCCACTACGCATGCACCGATCTGTCAGAGTGGAGATCGGCACATGCGCAGTGGCCCCGTACTGCCAGCCTCCAGATCACTGGCCAGCCTCATGATACCCCACATTGCTGGCCCTCCAACCCCCTCACGGCCCGATCACTGGCCCCTGAACATGCCCAGGCCAGCCTCAACTCTCCCAACCTGCTTCGATGTTCCCCCCTCTCGCACCCCCAATCTCCCGATTTCCTCACACCCCCCCACAGTCCCGACCCCCCTACCCCCGGCAGCCCGATCCCCCCCAGCAGGCTCACTCCCTCCCTCACCCCCCACCCCAATGGCCAGCCCCAATTGCTGGCCTCTCTCCCACTTGTCACTCAGCCCAAATGCAGAGTGGCAGCGGGACCCCTCCACCCACACCAATCACGCCGAGAGGCCCTGCCTCCATTAGGCCCCACTGCATTAGGCCCTCCCCTGTTGGTACTGTCCTATTTCCAGAGGCAAGGGGCCCAGGCTGGTACTGCCAAGGTGGCAATGCCCAGGGACACCCCCTTCCAGTACCCGACACTTTGGGGGCCTCCATGGCCCTGCTTCACATTAGCAGGGTCGGGCCGCCAGCTCCCCGCAAGTGGGGATCTATTATAAACTCTGCTGGAGTGAACCACTCCTGGTGCGGGGGGTGGTGGGGGGCGGGGGGGGGGGGGGGGGTGGCGGTTGGAGGCTAGCAGGCCTGGAGATTTCAGCCCCGGGCCCGCTAATTGGATTTAAATTGTATTTAAATTAGAAGCTGCATATGTTATGCAGCTCCACGCTGATTTCTGGTGCGGAGCTGACGGCGCTGGAAATCCGGCGCTTGGAGACTCACGGAGGCTGTGGTGTCCAGTGGGAAGCTCGCGAAATGGCCTCCACTCGAGTGTCCCGGCCCACTGCACTGTGAAAGCTGCACAGTGGGATGAGAGAATCACTCCCGTAATCTTGCATCACTTAAAATGGAAATGAAAATGCCTGCATTAGTTAGTCTTCTACACCCTCAGTTAATGAATAATTGCTGAACCCACAATGTTAAGAGTCTTTTTCTCATTCTGGAGACAAAGCTAACATTTTTACCATAACCAAAGACAGCATCTGTTTCTTCAGAAAACCTGAAACACAATCAGTGGAACACAACCTTCAGTTTTCATTTCAATGGTTCTTTTGTAGGTATGTCCAGAGGAGGAAAAGTGATCAGATACAGTGAAGCAGATTTAGTATACCTTTAAGAGGAAGGAATATTAACAAAGGTTTCATGATATAGTTTTCTGACTCAAAATGTGATGTACAGAGGGTTAAGAAGGATGAAATGGGAGAAGTTCGTTACTGATCTGCTTCACTCTCTTCAAAACTCTCGATGATCTTCCCTCTCTTTCTTTCGGACTCTGTAAGTGCATATGGTTTTAGTTTAGGCAGATATCATGATCGGTGCAGGCTTGGAGGGCCAAAGGGCCTGTTCCTGTGCTGTACTTTTCTTTGTTCTCATAGGGAGTGAACAGATAAGAACATAAGAAATAGGAGCAGGAGAGGCCATCTAGACCCTCGAGCCTGCCCCACCATTCAATAAGATCATGGCTGATCTGAAGTGGATCAGTTTCACTTACCCGCCTGATCCCTATAACCCCTAATTCCCTTACCGATCAGGAATCCATCTATCCGTGATTTAAACATATTCAACGAGGTAGCCTCCACCACTTCAGTGGGCAGAGAATTCCAGAGATTCACCACCCTCTGAGAGAAGAAGTTCCTCCTCAACTCTGTCCTAAACTGACCCCCCTTTATTTTGAGGCTGTGCCCTCTAGTTCTAGTTTCCTTTCTAAGTGGAAAGAATCTCTCCATCTCTACCCTATCCAGCCCCTTCATTATCTTATAGGTCTCTATAAGATCCCCCCTCAGCCTTCTAAATTCCAATGAATACAAACCCAATCTGCTCAGTCTCTCCTCATAATCAACACCCCTCATCTCTGGTATCAACCTGGTGAACCTTCTCTGCACTCCCTCCAAGGCCAATATATCCTTCCGCAAATAAGGGGACCAATACTGCACACAGTATTCCAGCTGCGGCCTCACCAATGCCCTGTACAGATGCAGCAAGACATCTCTGCTTTTATATTCTATCCCCCTTGCGATATAGGCCAACATCCCATTTGCCTTCTTGATCACCTGTTGCACCTGCAGACTGGGTTTTTGCGTCTCATGCACAAGGACCCCCAGGTCCCTCTGCACAGCAGCATGTTGTAATTTCTTTCCATTTAGATAATAATCCAGTTTGCTATTATTTCTTCCAAAGTGAATAACCTCGCATTTGTTAACGTTATGCTCCATCTGCCAGATCCTCGCCCACTCACTCAGCCTGTCCAAATCTCTCTGCAGACCTTCTACGCCCTCCACACGATTCACTTTTCCACTTATCTTTGTGTCGTCTGCAAACTTTGTTACCCTACACTCAGTCCCCTCCTCCAGATCGTCTATATAAATGGTAAATAGTTGAGGCCCCAGTACCGATCCCTGCGGCACGCCACTAATTACCATCCGCCAACCAGAAAAGCACCCATTTATTCCGACTCTCTGCTTCCTGTCGGATAGCCAATCCCCAATCCACGCCAGATGGCAGTTTTAGATCTGTCACTTGTCCATGGCTTTCTTGTGCTATGAACAATAAGAGTTCATCAGAGAAGAAGCCACTCAGCCTATTGAGCCAATGCTGGCCCTTTGATCAATGAAAGAGCTATCCAAATTAGACCCACACCCCTACTCTTTCTCCACAGTTTTGGCTATTATGTTTGCGGAAAAAAATAGAGTATTACCATTGATGGATATATATGATCTGGAGGCAGCATTTTGGGTTGTTGTAGCAAAGAGCTCACACATACACAATGAGCTGAACTTCTTCCTTCTGTGTTGCAAACTTTTATGGTGCCTTGCAGTGGAGCTTAGTATCAGCATACAGCCCATGTGGTGTGTCACTGCACAAAAATGTATCAAACAGTTATCTCTGCATGAGGTTTTGCTGTGGTGATTGCAATATTTGGCTACAAGTGAAACAACTCTTCTAGAGGAAGGCTGGGGGAGAAATGGATGCTGTGCTGTACCTAAGTATTGATAGGCAATAGAGATTGAACAGAGATTGAACTTTCTCTTGTGGAAATAAAAGGCCAATTGTGCTTCTTCTGGCTCATCAGTGATGCTGATAGTCTTTGCCTGACTGTGATTTTCCCCCAACCCTTTCTGCTTTCCCACCCTTCCCTATCTTATTTGAGATCTGCAGTCGTTGAGGTTTGCTGGCCCCAGTTGAAGTTCCCTGCACCTCATTGGAAATATACTGATGAAGTCTAATTTTGGTTGGGCCTTCGGCACTCAGAAGTCTTTTGGAGTTTGGTGACAATTTTGGGCATCAAAATCGACCCAAAACCAACCTTTTGGTCTGGGTGTTTCCAGTGATATACTCCTGGTCAGAGGTGTGCCTCATACTGGGAGCTTGTCATGAACATTACAACATTAACGGTGGCACGGTGGCATAGTGGTTAGCAATGTCCTGAGCAACAGCGCCAGGGACCAGGTTAAATTCCCAGCCTATCTGTGCGGAGCCTGCACGTTCTCCCCGTGTCTGCATGGGTTTCCTCCCACAATCCAAAGATGTTAAATTAACCCTTGTGTCAGGGGGATGAGCAGGGTAAATATGTGGGATTATGGGAATTGGGCCTGGGTGGGATTGTGGTTGGTGCAGACTCGATGGGCCGAATGGCGTCCTTCTGCAATGCAGGATTCTATGAGTTTATTTCAATTAAACTGACTGCTTGGAATCTGATTTTACATCAGTAATACTTCGAGAGCAAGGGTGAGAAGACAAAAAGTTGGGATTAGAGACAACTAAAAATTGACATGCTTGATGGATCACAAAACCTTTTCAGCTACATAAACTGCCCTATATTACTAAGTTTTACGATATAGGTTGAAAACTTGAGACCATCATTTTAAACATCCTAGAATAGTCTGCAACACAGCAATGACTATACCAATATTTATGGTCACATCTTTAACACTGGCATCTCTCGTAGCCTTTCTACTCTCATGATCACGATCATGACAAGGCATCTCCAGACCACTTCCACCACATCCTGCACCTGCTACCAACTGAATCATGCCCAATGGAGTATGCGGGAAATTGTGTCATCATAATTCCCCTTTTTTTGGCTCCCGTGATATTTTGCCCCCCGGACTTGTTGCCGCCCACTGCAAATAGCACACAAAATGGCAGCCATGATCCGTCTGTCTTTGTAAACTATAACCTCAACACCAATGCTCTTTCCTATTAACATTCTTTAAATTGTTATTGCCTCCCAAATCTGTAGGCAGCAACTAGAATCACAAATTATATTCTCATTTATATAACTGTGGGGTATTTTCCCACTTATCCTCCTGGATATGGTGAATAAACTGTCCTTCTCCAACTCCTCTCCTCAGTTGTCCAGCTCTGTGAGATAACCTTGCTTAGTTCCACACTTGTCTATCAAATCATAGCTTGAATACATCCAGTAATAGATTCTCAACCCTTCCCCACATTATTATCTCCCTCGAGGACCTATTCTCTTCATCACCTGTGTCACACTCCTTTGTGGTATAGGGTCCGCATCCAAATGTACATTGACAACATTCAGCATCACCACATATTCTCCATTGCCTCTAAATTGACTGCTTGACACACCCAATCTTAGGTCAAATGTAATTTCCTCCTTTGCCTTTATCCTCCACCACAATACTTCCTACCTCCTTCCCTTGGCTCTGCCTCAGGTCGAACCAAACTGCTTTGCAATTTTGTCAGGCACTGTAGCAAAAGCTGACCTTGACACAATTGTAAATAGCTCCGTTAACAAAGAGGGAACACTTCTACAGCAGGTTTGTAACTGTTTGCTTTTTGACTATGCAGCATTTTAGAAATAAGATTATATCTCACTTTCAAGAAGACAGGAAAGCACTTAACCTTCAGATCTTTCCATGCAGAATTCTTTGTCAATTTCATTGGCTTTAGCCCTCAGCATGCAGCCATCAAGCAGGACTTTGTGAGCTCTGCTCTGATCAACTCATGTAGTAGCACCTTATCAAGTGTGGCCATCTTACTATCACTCTTACATAGCAAATTCTTCACCCATTTGTACCTGAAAATTATTTACATTATTAAGCAGCCACCCCCCACCACCTCCCTTCCACCACTCCCAACTCCCGACATAACTGCACCAGAAACTGATGGATGATGTGCTTCTCACTCATTTATGCCTTCAAATGTTACTAGACGAGCCTTGGCTTTCAATAGGGTGGCTCAGGTACCTCTTCCTCTGTACTGACTGTTGACTGTCCATTTTTCAGGTGACTGGAGGATCATAGTTTGCAAAATATTAAAGATCAATGATCACTGTTGCACATCTAGGAAAAAAAAAGACTGTTGGCGTGTATAGCCTGGATCATTAAATATAAAAGTGGAAGTACTGTTTTTGCTTGTCTTATGCAAGGCCTTTGTACTTCCATATCTATAGAATACTGTTTTCAGTTTTGGCTCTTTCATGAATGGGGTATATTGAGGCCCGGGGAAAGTGCAGAAAAGGAATCTGCCCGAATGATGCCCAATGTTAGGGCTCTTAACGTCAGAATAGATTCAGGGAACTGGAGATTTTTCACAAAAGTATGGACTTTGAATATGATTGTGGTCTTCATTATATTGAAACAAATGAATTCTGAACAGATAGACTTGAGCTAAAAAGGGAAGGAGGAACGAGAGAGCATTAATACAAAATATAGATGTAGGATAGATGCAAGCAAATATTTCTTTTTGCAATTACCATCCTCTGGAATAGATTGCAGAGCAGTAATAAGTAAGGATTCACTACAGGTCTTTAAAAGTTACTGTGAAAATAAATAAACTTTAACTTTAAACAAAAGAGACCTAGATAAGTTCCTAAGAGTGGAAGATCTCTCAAGTACTTGAAGATAGGTAAGAGTTAATGATAATTAATGATATTTAAATTGATTTATTAGTGATACAAGTAGCTTACATTAACACTGCAATGAAGTTACTGTGAAAATCCCCTAGTCGCCACACTCCAGCACATGTTCAGGTACACTGAGGGAGAATTTAGCATGGCCAACGCACCTAACCAGCCGTCTTTTGGACCGTGGGAGGAAACCTGAGCACCCGGAGGAAACCCAAGCAGACATGGGGAGAACATGCAGAGTCTGCACAGACAGTGACCCAAACTGGGAATCGAACCTGGATCCCTGGCACTGTGAGGCAGCAGTGCTAACCATTGTGCCACCGTGCTGCCTATAAAATGTTGCACACACACTGCTATCCCAGTGGCTGCAGTTATACCTTTTTGGAGCTTGCTTGGTTGCCTTCAGTGGTTGGAGAGAAAATCCCCAGAGTTCTTTGCTTAATTGGTGTTGAGTTCTTTTTGCCTGTCCCAGAAGATTGCATGATGGATATGGACAGAGGAGTCATTGGGCGGTAGTGGAGGACTGAAATGGTAGTTGATGACTGGATGAGATAAGTGAGAAATACCAGTTACCTCCTCTCTTCTTTGCAGGTGTGTATGACAGATTGCTTGCCAGGGAGATAATGCATTTTATCATTTTTCACCTACAGATAGCAAGCATACCCTCATTTATTACAGTGCTAAAGTTGTAATCGTACAGACATGATCAATTAATAACTCATAATGATATGAAATTCAAAGATAAAAAGGAGGAATAGGTGCCATTCCTGACACAGTTGTAGCATTCCTGCCCCTAAGCCAAAAGTTATGGTTTTGAGCCCCACACCAGAGACTTGACTTCTATGTTGTTGGGGGTGCTGCTTTTCAAATGAAATGTGCCTTCTCAATTGCACAAAAGAATGGTAGCACCATTTGAAAAGCAAGCCACCAACATGATTACTTACTCCCAACTAACATTACTGAAGAAATTATTATTTTTTATCATTAATCTAATTGCTTTTTGACTTTGTTGGGCATGAACTGGCTACCAAATTTCCCAGCATTATAACAGTGAAATGCTACATGCTGAGATTGCTGAAGGTGCAATTAAAAGGTAAGTTTTTTTTAGACATTTATGTTCTAGGTCATGAAATTATAAATTATGCAATTGTGCTTCATTGAGAAGATCATAGAGTAAACAGATAGTTTTGCCCTTTGTTGTGGGAGAAATTTGCTCATCCACAGTTCTTAACATATCAGGTTAGAAAATACTCCGAACTATTTTTTTGGGTCCAAAGTGGATGACCTCAAACTTTTCCACATTGAATATCATCTGCTACAGTTTTGACCTCTCACTTAACCTTTCAAAATCTTTTGCAGCTTTTTTTTCTGCTGTGCCACCAAGCTTGGTGTCATCAGCAAACTGGGATATGTTTCATGATCAAGATAAAAACAAAGTCTGAGGCCAAACAGAAATGCCTGAAGGACACTTAAGCAGATGTTGTGAAATCATGGCACAATAGGAACAGAAAATGCTGGAAATACTTAGAAACTCCGACAGCAACTGTGGAAAGAGAAACACAGTTAATCTTTCAGCGTTTTGACCTTTCATCAGTGCTGGGAAAAGTTAGAAATGTATGAGGAAATTAAAGGAAGGGAGAGTGGGAGGAGAACAATGGGGAATATTTGTGATAGGGTGGAGGGCAGGAGAGATTAAAGACAAAAGATATATTGGTGCAAGGACAAATGGAGTGGAAATGGGACAACAAAAGAAACAAGATATCTGTCTAGAGGAGATGAGAATGGCAGAATGGCTACCATCTGAATACAAACAAGGTCTATATCAGGGAGACCAATTTATTTTATTATTAATTTTGGGGCGGCAGAGTGACACAGTGGTTAGCACTGCTGCCTCACAGTGCCAGGGACCCGGGTTCAATTCCCGGCTTGGGTCACTGTCTGTACAGAGTCTGCACATTTTTCCAGGGTCTATGTGGGTTTCCTTTGGGTGCTCTGGTTTCCTCCCACAGTCTGAAACATGTGCTAGTTAGGTGCATTGGCCATGCTAAATTCTCCCTCAGTTTACCTGAACAGGCACCGGAGTGTGGCGACTTGGGGATTTTCACAGTAACTTCATTGCAGTGTTAATGTAAGCCTACTTGTGGCACTAATAAATAAACTTTAAATTTTAATCCTTAATTTATGGGATGTGGGTGTCACTGACTAGACCAGCATCTATTGCCCAGCCCTAATTGCCCTTGGGAAAGTGGTGGTGAGCTGCCTTCTTGTACTACTGCAGTTCAGTACAGACTGGATGACTGCTTTGTAGAACATCCCATTCAGTGCAGGAATGACCCCAAGCTTCCAGTCACCTATTGTATCAATTCTTTACCTTACTAACTCCCTGACCTTTCTGTCCTTGGCCTGATAGTGTTCCAAGGAAGTTCAATGTAAGTTCAAGGAACTACACCTCATCTTTTGATTTGACATTTTACAATCTCCTGGACTAACATGGGGTTCAACAATTTTAGACCATAACCATTGTGTGAAATACTTTGGTGTGCTATGACTTGCTGTAGTTATATAACCTCAGGTAATTTTGGCAGAAGCCATTTTTACACATCCATGAAACAATAATCTCTGTCCCAATTTTATTTCCTTTATCTTTATTGATTTTTAAAAAATCTTCTCTCTCGTTTGCTTTGCATTCAGTCGGCAGCCATCTTGCCATTCGTATTTCCTCTGGAAACGTCTTCTGTTTTTGAAGTTGTTCATTACCACTCACTTTGGCCTTGCACAATGAAGCTTTTTATCGTTTACTCTCTCCATCCCATCACAGACCTTCCCATCTATTCTTCCCACTCTTCCCCCCCTAACCTGCTTAAAACCAATTACATTTCTAACTGCCCCAAGATCTGACAAAAAGTCACAGACCTCAAATGTAACTCTATTTCTCTTTGCCTAGATGCCTCCAGACCTGCTAAGTATTTCCAGCATTTTCCATTTTTGATTCAGATTTCCAACAACTGAAGTATTTTGCTATTATATCATGGCACAGTACCTGTGCTTGTTGACATGATTTGATTTATGATTATCACATGTATTAACATACAGTGAAAAATATTGTTTCTTGCATGCTATACAAAGCATACCATTCTTAGAGAAGGAAACAAGAGAGTGCAGAATGTAATGTTACAGTCATAGAGAAAGATCAACTTAATGCAAGGTAAGTCCATTCAAAACTCTGACAGCAGCAGGGAAGAAGCTGTTCTTGAGTCGGTTGGCATATGATCTCAGACTTTTGTATCTTTTTCCCGAAGGAAGAAGGTGGAAGAGAGAATGTCTGGGGTGCATGTGGTCCTTAATTATGCTGGCTGCTTTGCCGAGGCAGCGGGAAGTGTATACAGAGTCAGTGGATGAGAGGCTGGTTTGCATGATGGATTGGGCTACATTCACGACCTTTTATAGTTCCTTGCGGTCTTGGGCAGAGCAGGAGCCATACCAAGCCGTGATACAACCAGAAAGAATGCTTTCTATGATGCATTTGTAAAAGTTGGTGAGAGTCGTAGCTGACATGCCAAATTTCCTAAGTCTACTGAGAAAGTAGAGACATTGGTAGGCTTTCTTAAATATAGTGTCGGCATGGGGGTCCAGGACAGGTTGTTGGTGATCTGGACACCTAAAAACTTGAAACTCTTGACTCTTTCTACTTTGTCCCCGTTGATGTAGTGGAGATGCCGGCGTTGGACTGGGGTAAACACAGTAAGAAGTTTAACAACACCAGGTTAAAGTCCAACAGGTTTATTTGGTAGCAAAAGCCACACAAGCTTTCGGAGCTCCAAGCCCCTTCTTCAGGTGAGTGGGAATTCTGTTCACAAACAGGGCATATAAAGACACAAACTCAATTTACATGAATAATAGTTGGAATGTGAATACTTACAGCTAATCAAGTCTTTAAGAAACAAAACAACGTGAGTGGAGAGAGCATCAAGACAGGCTAAAAAGATGTGTATTGTCTCCAGACAAGACAGCCAGTGAAACTCTGCAGGTCCAGGCAACTGTGGGGGTTACAAATAGTGTGACATGAACCCAATATCCCGGTTGAGGCCGTCCTTGTGTGTGCGGAACTTGGCTATCAGTTTCTGCTCAGCGACTCTGCGCCGTCGTGTGTCGCGAAGGCCGCCTTGGAGAACGCTTACCTGAATATCAGAGGCCGAATGCCCGTGACCGCTGAAGTGCTCCCCAACAGGAAGAGAACAGTCTTGCCTGGTGATTGTCGAGCGGTGTTCATTCATCTGTTGTCGCAGCGTCTGCATAGTTTTTGGGGAAATTTGGGGAATTTTGGGGAATTTGGCCACACAGTCATAGGTGTATAAGGAGTATAGTAGGGGGCTGAGAACACAGCCTTGTGGGGCACCAGTGTTGAGGATGATCGTGGAGGAGGTTGTATAATGAATGTATAGTAGTTTGTAGGAAATTTGTTGTCATCTGATATCGTGTGCAACTTCTCCAAGTCTTTCTTTGAGTTTTTTGTGAGATACCTGTCCTTGTTTTGTGTCTGGTTGAATTAAGTTGCTAAATCCCCTCGAAACAGAAATGGTGAAAAGTTGGCTCCTGCATAAATAACTTCATATGTTACAATTTTTAAATTAAACCACGATACATTTTCCAATTCCTGTGTGTGTTATTTTACAAAGCTATTATATTTGTCTCTTTTAAACATGCTTATGACTTTGCTAAGTTACAGTACATGTTAACTGACACCAGTCAATTAATCAATGGACAAAAACTGCAAAGACAGGTATTTCAAATCTGTGGTGGACCTTCTTGATTTCAGCTAAGTTGTCAGATAAAAATAGCAAGAAAAGGTGAAGCACTTCTTCAAAGGTCAATCATTGAGCCACCGATGGGCAGTCCAGTGCCTCTCGGTGATTGGTTATGGATGTGCATTGGAGCTTGATGTCAAGAACTGATGGAACATTTTAAAGTCAGCTTTACCACAGCTGTTCTCTTTATATATTAACGATCTAGATGACGGGACTGGGAGCATTCTGGCCAAGTTTGCCGATGATACAAAGATAGGTGGAGGGGCAGGTAGTATTGAGGAGGTGGGGAGGCTGCAGAAAGATTTAGACAGTTTAGGAGAGTGGTCCAAGAAGTGGCTGATGAAATTCAACGTGGGCAAGTGCGAGGTCGTACACTTTGGAAAAAAGAATAGAGGCATGGACTATTTTCTAAACGGTGACAAAATTCATAATGCTAAAGTGCAAAGGGACTTGGGAGTCCTAGTCCAGGATTCTCTAAAGGTAAACTTGCAGGTTGAGTCCGTAATTAAGAAAGCAAATGTAATGTTGTCATTTATCTCAAGAGGCTTGGAATACAAAAGCAGGGATGTACTTCTGAGGCTTTATAAAGCACTGGTTAGGCCCCATTTGGAGTACTGTGAGCAATTTTGGGCCCCACACCTCAGGAAGGACATACTGGCACTGGAGCGGGTCCAGCGGAGATTCACACGGATGATCCCAGGAATGGTAGGCCTGACATACGATGAACGTCTGAGGATCGTGGGATTATATTCATTGGAGTTTAGGAGGTTGAGGGGAGATCTGATAGAAACTTACAAGATAATGAACGGCTTAGATAGGATGGACGTAGGGAAGTTGTTTCCATTAACAGGGGAGACTAGGACGCGGGGGCACAGCCTTAGAATAAAAGGGAGTCACTTTAGAACAGAGATGAGGAGAAATTTCTTCAGCCAGAGAGTGGTGGGTCTGTGGAATTCATTGCCACAGAGGGCTGTGGAGGCCGAGACGTTGAGCGTCTTCAAGACAGAAATTGATAAATTCTTGATTTCTCGAGGAATTAAGGGCTATGGGGAGAGAGCGGGTAAATGGAGTTGAAATCAACCATGATTGAATGGTGGAGTGGACTCGATGGGCCGAATGGCCTTACTTCCGCTCCTATGTCTTATGGTCTTATGGTCTTATGGTCTTACCCTTCATCTAACTAATATCATATCCTGCACCTGTTCTGAGTGTGTTATGTGTTGATACAAAATGCAAAAGTGCCATCTATCTGATTCCCCAGGCGTTCTAATGTTGTCGAGGACAAACGTTCATCATCATTACTTATATGTCTGAAGTGGACTCAAAAAGGCCAACGTAAATGTATGAAGCTGGAAGAAAGCTAGGGAGTGAAGACACCTCGGATGTGTTTGTGTATGCATGTCTGTGTACATGTGTGTCTGTATGTGTATGTCTGTCTGTGTGTATGTGTGTGTGCGTGTGTCTGTGTGTGCATGTGTGTTTGTGTCACTGTGTCTGTGCGTGTGTGTCTGCCTGTGTGTATATGTCTGTGTGTGTGTCTGTCTGTGTATGTGTTTGTGTGTGTGTTTGTGTGTCTGTTATACTGAGAACTGAAACAACAAAGTGGTTTGTGTTCTTTACTGGCACCTATCCCAACACGTCACCTGCAAACACATGCATTACTTCTGAATAATTAAAGTCTTTCAATCAGGATCTCTGGGTGTGAAATGAAGCATCGGATACAGTTGCAGGTGTGATGAGCCCTTTCATGCAGCTTCTGGAAATGTTCAGCAAAATTACATGTCTTGGCAAACTTTGGGTAATGATCATCTTTGGAATGGAACAACTGCATTTTTTTCCTGATCAGTCATGTCACTGCATGGGTAGACGTTCTGGAATATTCGTGATTATTTTCTGGTGATTTGAAAATAACACATTTTTTCCAGAGGTGATTGCAACACATACCCAAGGACAGATCAACTATTTATTTTGTCCTAGTGGGAGTAGTTAATCATTAGTACCAAACAACAATCAGTCAGGTACAATAGGTAGATAAGTCTTGAGTTCTGGTTGTAATTTTTTTAATGTGTCTGGATCTCCCTAGTACAGACGTTGCGAAAATCATATATTTAAATAACAATTGTAAACATTAATCAATTTAGCAGGAGTTAAATGTGATGAAAAGTAATAAAAGTAGATGGGTTTTCATTATAAAAAATAAAATAAGGGATGAACAAGGCTACAGTTTGTGTTGATATATTTCCTTTGGTGTACCACCCATCTGAGAAGGGACTCAAGTTATCTCTTGCCTTTTCTCTGTCATTTACACCTATCATATGTCCATTTTATATTTATATATGTTTTTCTTTGAAATATCTGTGGTGGAAAGGAGACTCTTCTAATATCTCATTCATACCTTCCACAGGATGCAAGAGAAAGCTGATCACTCAACATGTGGGTAGACTGGGGCCACACGGTGGCACACTGGTTAGCACTGCTGCCTCACAGCGCCAGGGACCTGGGTTCAATTCTGGCCTCAGGTCTCCGTCTGTGTGGAGTTTGCACTTTCTCCCCCGTCTCCGTGGGTTTCCTCTGGGTGCTCTGGCTTCCTCCCACAGTCCAAAGATGTGCGGGTTAGGTTAATTGGCCATGCTAAATTGACCCTAGTGTCAGGGGAATTAGCAGGGTAAATGAGGGTTACGGGAATAGGGCCTGGGTGGGATTGCGGTACAGACTCAATGGGCTGAATGGCTTCTTTCTGTACTGTAGAGATTCTATGATGTGATTCACTTCTCACCTCAACTGTCCCCTCATAGTCTTCCTTGTGCCTCTCTCTCAGTATTATTTGGTTACAGTTTCTATTCTTGTTTTTCAATTGCTAGTCCACTTTTCCTTCCTATTTCCTGGCTATGTTGCAATTGAAAGCTCATTGCATGGGATGATGCCAGGGGTGTGAAACTTACAGATCTGAGATGAGTCTTGAGATTTTTTTTTAAAGTGAAGTGTGCTGATCGGGTGTATAAGAAAATAATTTCTGGTTGGAGAATCAATGCGGTGGGATCAGCATTTGAAAATTGGTGTTGGAACTAAACAGATAACCTTTTAAGTTTATTTATTAGTGTCATAAGTAGGCTTACGTTAACACTGCAATGACTGTGAATACTGTGAAAATCCCCTGGTCGTCACACTCCGGTGCCTGTTCGGGTACACTGAGGGAGAATTTAGCATGGCTAATGTACCTATCCAGTATGTCTTTCGAACGGTGGGAGGAAACCAGACCACCCAGAGGAAACCCAGGCAGACCCGGGGAGAAAGTGAAAACTCCACACAGGCAGTGACCCAAGCAGGGAATTGAACCAGGGCCCCTGGCGCTGTGAGGCAGCAGTGCTAACCAATGCACCATGATGTAGTTCAATGTTAGTATTAGATTTTCTCTCTGCAAACAGGGAACAGATGAGACAGAACACTATACCTTTAAGGCAAAATGGGGGAGAGCACGATAGCTCAGTAGTTAGCATTGCTGCTTCAGAGCTCCAGGGACTGGGGTTCGATTCCAGCCTCAGGTGACTGCCTGTATGGAGTTTGCATACTCTCCCCATATCTGTGTGGATTTCTTTCGGGTGCTCTGTTTTCCTCCCACAGTCCAAAGATGTGCACGTTAGGTTGATTGGCCATGCTAAATTGCCCCTCAGTGTCAAGGGGATCAGCAAGGTAAATAGGTGGGGTTATGGGGAAAGGGCCTGGGTGGGATTGTTATCGGTACAGGCTTGACAGGCCAAATGGCCTCCTTCTGCATTGTAGGGATTCTATGATTCTATGAAAATTAGATAAATATTTGAAGTAGAGGAAGACATTAGACTATTAGGAAGTCATGGGAGTGCAATCAGTTTTGGATTGTTCCAACAAAGATCTGGCACAAAAATATAATGTTCCAAATTTTATTTAACGTTTATTTATTTATTAGTCACAAGTAGGCTTACATTCACACTGCAATGAAGTTACTCTGAAAATCCCCGAGTCGCCACACTCGAGTGCCTGTTTGGGTACACTGAGGGAGAATTTAGCATGACCAATTCACCTAACCTGCACATCTTTGGACTGTGGGAGGAAACCCATGCAGACACGGGCAGAATTGAACCCAGGTCCCTGGCGCTGTGAGGCAACAGTGCTAACCACTGTGCTACCGTGCCACCCCATGGCTATGTTCTTTCTCTGCTGTGCATCTCTATGGTTCTCTTACTGTGACTTATTCTTTTCCAGGACTTCAAAATTGTGAAACATTTGATTTCCCTCAGCCATTTGTTCTGTGTACAATGTACCGACTTTTACAATCTAAGTTTGGCATCTTCTAAATCTTGCATCCTGATTTGCCTCCTGCACGTTTTAACTTTTGGTGATATTTTTTGCACTTTGGCACTTGTCCTTCGGTGTAATTTCTCATTAAAATGGCCTCTGGCTCTCTCACTAATACTGACTTGAGAATAAATGGTACAGGAAAAGGCCATTCACTCTATCATACCACATCCGCTGTATAATGTACTCTATCACTATCACGGACTCTCCTTTCGTTTAACCTCCATAGGGAAAGTCCTGCAAAATTCTCCCATGACTTCCAAGCAAAACTCGAGTTCAGTGCATTTCTGCATCCCTGGCGAGATGTCAAAGTAAGAAGTTTAACAACACCAGGTTAAAGTTCAACAGGTTTATTTGGTAGCAAATGTCACTAGCTTTCGGAGCGCTGCCCCTTTGTCAGGTGGAGTGGAGAAATGCTCACAAACAGGGCATACAGGGACACAAACTCAATTTACAGAATAATGATTGGAATGCAGTCTTTGCAGATAATCAAGTCTTAAAGGTACAAACAATGTGAATGGAGGGAGCATTAAGCACAGGTTAAAGAGTTGGGTATTGTCTCCAGACAGAACAGACAATGTGAGCATTTCTCCACTCCACCTGACGAAGGGGCAGCGCTTCGAAAGCTAGTGACATTTGCTACCAAATAAACCTGTTGGACTTTAACCTGGTGTTGTTAAACTTTTTACTGTGTTTGCCCCAGTCCAACGCTGGCATCTCCACACGAGATGTCAAAGGAGCATTGCCTTTGTGAAGGTTGAAAGACTTCACTCTCAGATATCAGAAAACTCATTAAAGGTTATAAAATATTTACAAATTAATACTTTTTATAAACGCAGAATCTCTTACCTTCCTTATTTCAGTGCTCAAAACATTATCCTTCCTGCCACCATTCCAAAAATAGTTAGGCATTAACGTGAGACAAGTGTATGAGTTACTAAGCAACATTGGCCAATGGTATAGATATTCATGCTGCATATTTCTCCTATGACAGTGCCACCCCAGAACATGTCTCTGGGATTTTGCACCTTCTAATATCGGTGAATCGACACCTTAACTTGTCAAACGTGACTTAAAGATATAAAGACCCGTGACTGGGTCCAAGATTAGCAGCAACTGTCGCGGCCTTGACTACCTGAAGTAGGTATTATACATGCTGAGTGGGAAGAGATTTGCAATGAAACTAGCCTATTCTCTGATTACACAGACGTGGATCAATTTCTTATTTATAGTTGTTATCTGCTTCAAGGGAGTCCTCCTCAAACTGGACTCATTGGCAAAAATGTGGTAACTACATTTAATTTTTTTAAAAAAAGCAAGATTAATGATTTGCTAATTGTAAGGCATGAAGTATACTTTGGAACATATTTTGCATGATAGTTAAAGAGGTCTGCAGAGCTGGATTCGCACTCCCTTTGTAGCTCTCACTTTTATGTTTAAAGCGGGTTTAAGCCTTGTTAAATCATATCAATGTTGCAGTTTTTATAACACTGTTTCACTCCCGCAGAGAGGAGGAGATAAAACCTTGCACTTGTATTACTTTGCTATAAAGGAGGTCGTGTTTTTGAAGTGGAGGTTAATGTCAGCAGTTTGTACAATGTTTCCGGCCTCTCCCGGGTTTCCAGTCAGCCACAGAACCCTAGGGTGCACAGTGAACACTGAAATCGGCCATTACTAACAAAAAAAAGCGCTGGATATGCTCAACAGGTCTCAGCGATTCAAGAATTGACCAAATATTTAGAAACTCCGAAATCTTCCTCAGAGATGGTGGCAGAAAGAACTGTATCAGGGGGCAGAGTGGATGAGACTTTATTCATTTTCAGGATGTGGGCATTGCTGATAAGGCTGACATTTACTGTCCATTTCTGATGTCCTTGGGGAAGTGGTGATGGACTTTCTTGAGCTGCTGCAGTGTGTGTGCTGGGGGCGCATCCACACAGTGCTGATAGGAAAGAAGTTCTAGGATTGTGATCCAGTGACGATGAAGGCACCCTGATATGTTTCCAAGGCAGGGTCGTGTGTGAGACTTAAGAGAGGCAAGCTTGAAGTTACCCTGCAGCTGTCGCCTTTGTCCTTGTGCGTGGCGGAGGTCGCAGATGTGGCATCTTGTGTCACGAAGGAGTGTTCCTGGCTTCCACTTCTGGTGTGGTTTGAAGCACTAAGTCAATATTCGCTTGGGCGAATCCCTGCTCTGAAGAGTCTCGAATCATTTTGGGGGCAGGGGGAGTGTTTGAGGTGGGAAAGTGAGAAGGCAACGATAACAAGAAAAGAAATGGTTTGAGTGAAAGTGAATGAGGGAAAGGAAAACCAGAGGGAGGGGGTGATGGGGGAGAGAAAAAAAGAGACGGAGTGGAGAGCAGGAAACAAGGACTGGAAGTGACAGAGAAAGGAGACATCCACTTTTAAGAATGAAGGTGAGACAAAGAACTATTGGGGCGAATGTGAAGGTGAGGATAATCCCTTGGCTGGAGATGCGTGAGCTCTGGTTAAACAACCCTTTGGAATATCTCCCACCCCCCAACTTGCCCCTGGCTGTGGGAAACATTTGAAAACAGCCAATAGTAAGAAGGAAAGTCGGAGCCTCTGCATTTGTTAGCCCAGGGCCAGTACTTTAGTGTGGGGCGAAATAAATCAGCGGCTGAATGGATTCTGGTGACAGCCACTGACTGCCGACACTGAGCGGCTGCAAGGAGTCAGGAGTGGGGCTGAGGACAGCGGGAGAGGCGGCACACAGCCAGCACTTGCACACGGTTAGAGTAAGTGAGCTCAGCGACTACCCTTTGCTTCGATGTCTTCCCACCTCTTACTGTCACATCTCTGTCTCTCCTTCACTCTCACTGGATTGTTCGAAGGCTGGAACGGTGTTGTTCCGTGAACCTGAATCCCGCGGTTACTTACACTGCAGACACCCTTTCGTTACCCTCGTCCTAGGGGGAGGCGGGGGGGGGGGGGGGGAGCCGGAAGGAAAATCCCTCGGCTATTAAAACTTGTCCTCAAGATTTAGGATTGCTTATCTTCTGAAGAGTTTACATTGCACACCAGAATGCGTGAAGCACAGTTAATTCTACTGCAGATACTAACTAGCATCAAGTTGCTGGTAAGTATAAAGGAAGTTCCAATTGGTGCAGTTACCACACCACTGCCTGTCTGTCTGCCTGTCTGACAGACTCCTGCCGCAGTCAGAAGTGATTCTGAACATGTTCCAGTTCATTTAAACAGAAATGTAACGGAAGGACGCTACTTGGTGAAGTGACTTTTCAGTAAGCGCGGACAAATGGATCCACAGAGGAAATTGGATCCCCCACCATTAGCTTCTAATCTTAGTTAATATCGCATGATTCTGAGTTCAGCACTGAATTTCCTCTTGCTGTTATTTCATTCAATCGATTGGACATTTCAATTTTTTTAACACAAAAAACTTCTAACAACCCGGGGGAAATAAATAGACGTTTGTTTGATGCGGCAAGTTGTTAAAATCTGGAATGCACAGTGGTGGAAGCAGATTCAGTAATAATTTCCAAATGGAAATTCGCTATTCACTTGACCAGGAGAAGTTTGTATGGCTGTGGGCAAAGGGGCGGACAGTGGGAATAATTGGTTCGTTCTTTCAAAGAGCTGGTTCAGACATAATGGAACGAATGGCCCCTTGCGTTGGGTGATGTGATTCGAATCAATTATCAACAGTGAAGTGCAGTAGGATGAAGGGATTGAGATATGTCGTAAGATGTATGAACAAAGTGTAATTTCTGTATGATCGGCACAACCCCTAAAACATAGACTAGATTTAAAATACATTCAAATGATTGTGATTTTTGTTCACATTTCTGACAAATGTAGGCGACACGGTGGCACAGTGGTTAGCACTGCTGCCTCATAATGCCAGGGATCCGGGTTCGATTCCCTCCTTGGGCCACTGTCGGTGTGGAGTTTGCATGTCCTCCCTGTGTCTGTGTGGGTTTCCTCCGGGTGCTCCGGTTTCCTTCCGCAGTCCAAAAATGTGCAAATTAGGCGAATTGGCTATGCTAAATTCTCCCTCAGTGTACTCGAATAGGCGCCGGAGTGTGGCAACTAGGGGATTTTCACAGTAACTTTATTGCCGTATTAATGTAAGCCTACTTGTGACTAATAAATAAACTTTAACTTTAAATAAAGCTTGTAGTCATCGGAATCTTCATCTAAGTGGTGCCTTATCATGCAACCCGTTTTGGGATGCAGAATTCACCTGGTAGGGGAAGGATGTCGGGAGTGTTGAAGTTTCATTGTGCCCTATGCACGTGTGAACTTATTCACTTTGAACTCCTGTTTATGCTCTTTTAATTCTGTTCTTTGTTGGTTTATGTTAATTGTACTAATGGTTGCTAAAATTGTGCAGACAAGGATATAATATCAAGATAGAAAATATAGAAAATACACCTTAATTGATGAGTTGTATAATGTTTACTATCAGTTACAGTCATTTTTATTTCAGCTTGTATATCTCCAAGTTTATAACAAGGAATGCAAGTTGGATAGTTAGAATCATCAAATTTTACAGCACCGAAGGAGCTTACCCGATTGTTGGAAAGATTTACCAGTAATTACACCCAGCTCAATAATGCTTATGTGATTTAAGTTCTGTATATAGATAAAATACCAGAGTCTGCAAAGTAAATATCATCAGAAGTAAGTCTGTGCAGATAATTTGTTCGGGATAATGCCACCCTGGAGTGACCAAGCTGAATTTCATGAGCAAGTGAATGACTGAAGGCGATAATCTAGTGGTATTATCTCTAGACAATTAATCCAAAAACTCAGCTAATGATCTGGGGACTTGGGTTTGAAACCTGCCACAGTAGATGGTGGAATTTGAGTTTGATTAAAACAAAATCTGGAATTAAGAGTCTACTGATGAGCATGAAATCATTATCGATTGTCGGAAAAACCCATCTGGTTCACTGATGTCCTTTAGGGAAGGAAATCTGCTGTCCTTACCTGGTCTGGCCTAAATGTGACTCCAGAGCCACAGCAATGTGGTAGACTGTCAACCGCCCTCCAAGGGCAACTAGTTTTGGATAATAAATGCTGGCCAGCCAGCAACACCCATGTCCCATGAATGAATAAAAAAAAGAAGAGTTAATCTTCCAGGTCCAATGGAATGGTGATGGGACAAGGAAAGAAATAAAAGATGTCCCTGGAGGACTGATCCCTGACTTTCACTCTGTCGTGGACTTTCCATTTGTCCTTGTCCCACCCATCTCTTGTTCAAAACCCTTTTTTCTAATTTCTCACTTTTCCCACTCCTGATGAAAAGTTACAAACCTTTGATCCTCTCTCTTGAAATTCTGCAATGTTGAGTGTTTCCAACATTTTCTGTTTTTAGTTCAGATTTCCAGCATAGTTTAAGTTTATTTATTAGTGTCACAAGTAGACTTACATTAACACTGCCATTAAGTTACTGAGAAAATCTCCCAGTCACCACACTCCAGCGCCTGTTTGGGTTGGGGTACACTGCGGGAGAATTTAGTATGGCCAATGCATGCCTTTTGGACTGTGGGAGGAAACCAGAGCACCCAGTGCAGACTCCGCACAGAAAGTGACCCAAGCTGGGAATCAAATCTGGGGTCCCTGGTGCTGTGAGGCAGCAGTGCTAACCACTTTGCCGCCATGCCACCCACGCATGCACAGTTTTCTGTTTTTGATCAGTTACATGAACCTTTTGTATTGTATATTTTCAGTTGGAAAGAAATCTAAATTCAGTGAGTGAGCTTCTTTTGCCTTCTGGCAGGTTTCTTGACCTGTGGCAAGGAATGGTTTGTGTCTATGATGGAAGGATTTGGATTGAGTGCTATTGTAACATGAAGTTTGAATGACAGTGTACATTGGGTTATATTTTCACTCCTTGTACTCTCATCAAAAGGTAAAATATTCTTCCTTTAATACATTATTTTAAGGTTCAATTTATAATCACCAATTACATTTGTTCTGGTTTCAATAAAGACTTTTAGTACTCCAATCGTGTTCAGTGGGAAATAACTCAAATACTTAAATGATTAGTGAAAGTGTGAGTTATAGAACTTTACAGCACAAGAAGAGGCACTTCAACCCATAGCACTTCAACCCAATCTGTGCTGGCCATCAAGTACCTATCTATTCTAATCCTTATTCCATAGCCTTGTATGCTATGGCATTTCAAGTCCTTATGCACTATGCCATAGACACTTCTGAAGTGTTACCTTTTATAGCCCTTAATTATTCATATTTATATTTCTTACCCTCAGAGTGATTGAGTCACTTTTAAATAAACCTGCAGCAAACCTTTTACATTTTAAAAAGGAAAAAATGTACGTTTATTTTTTTCACACCCATTCCCTGGAGGTTACTACCAAAGTCACTCTCTCACATACAAAACAAGGTACAGGTGAAGATAAAACAATATAGATAAAAATAGAATGGACCTCAGTTTCTGTTTTGATGCAGGCCTATTGTTTTGGGTCTAGTTGGTATGCTTTAAAATGAAGATTTTTAAATTGCAGATATCTCAGCAGTTATGATGGTTCTTTAGTTGATCTGCTGGAGGTTGGTTTCACAGGTAAGCTTGAAGATGGAATAAGGTAGGTGGGGGAGAGAGGAAGTTCTTCATTTCTCTTTCAAGGAACTGCATAAAGGCCCTATTTTAGCCTGGTTAATTACAGCAGTTTGGTGATTCTTGCTGCTTGGTCCCTCTCTCCCTGTGTGATGGAGTTCTGTCATAGAGTTCTATCTGTTTCTAGTAGCTTTATAAATTTTGGACAGCAAGTAAAGAGACCACTGTATCAAGTGACCCTGTAACAAATGCCAAATCATCTTCCAATTAAGACATTACAATAATTTGCATTAAAGTCTGAATCCTCCTCCCATCTATATAATAAAATAAAAGCAAAATACTGCGGATGCTGGAATCCTCCTCCCATCTGCTGTGATGGCTTTCCACACTTTATAGTCTTATGAGTCAATAAATGTCTTTGTGTGTGAAGGGAAATGACCAAAGTCAATGGTGTCTGTTAACATTTGGTTGAGCACTCATTAAATTCCAAATGTATTTCATCCTGAGAATACATCTTTTTGTCTCCTCATGAGATAAGAGAGAATGGTTGAAATCCAAAAGGGAAGTCATATAACCTGAGTCTATTTTTGATTCATAATTTTTAAAATAATGTAACCTTTAAAGTACAGTTTCCCAATATATAATAGTGAACTTTTAATTAAAGGAAGATTTCAAATTTTTTTAAAGGGAATTTTATTTTTTCTTAATTTTTGTTTCCTCTGTTTAGGTGTTCCCCTGCTCAATACAGCTTACCTTGGTTGAGGAAGCAATCAGAGACAGTTTGCTTCTGAGTCATTGTCAATTTTATTCTGAAGGTGGCCACCAGGAGACATATGAGAGCAACTCAGGTGAGTTTGTCTTTGGATTTATCTGCCTCCCCATGAGAATACAGCTCCAACTGGGAACTTGATCCTCCACTGTGCCAAATGATTGTCATCTTTTTGTTGGTTTTTAAGAGTAAGAGTTCAGTTTTGTGGTTATCATGTGATTTGCTAGGATGTGAGTAAATGCTTATGATTCATTGTTTAATGTAACAGTGGTCCTTTTGTGGGGAATTACTAAGCAGAACAATTGAGGAGGAAAGCGCAGGACCACAAGGCATGGCGAAATGTGTGGAACTCCTGCCCTTGGGCAGATCACCACCACTAAACAGGAGCCAGGCATGTTCCCACAAGAAGGAAAATAAAATCAGGATCAGCAGAAACAAAGTAACATTGAAAAAATTAGGATTTTTGATTCAGCTATTTCCGCACCAATCATACAGTTCTGACACATGTTTCTTTATACCCCGTGTGAGTCTGGCCATTGGTAGGTTAAACACCTTAAATTCCCTATTGCTTTAGATATCCTTGAAATTGGAGCATCCAGTACTTGGATTAATCTTTTACACATCATAGTATTCTTAATGGATTGCCATTAGTTAAAATCTGGGAATAGTTCTCAGGGCTTTCCTCTTGATTTAAAGAGGATACACAGAGAGACTTCAGTTGAAAAATAAGTCACAAATACTGCAATCATGAAAGCATTTTTGTATCCAACTCTTCCAAAACTCTGTGCACCTTTCCTGTTCCTAATTGCTCTGAGTCCTGTTCACCGTTCACCTCTGTGTTCACTGACCTTTGACTCCCAGTCCAGCAACACCTCAAACACACCAGGGCGTTGCCCCTCCCTATCTCCTCCAGCTGTCTAATCCTTTGAGAACTCTGCATTCCTCCAAATTCTGGGCTTTTGTACATCCCTGATTATCCTTACCTCTCCACTTACCTCTTACCTCAGCTGTGTACTTCCTAAGCAATGGAAATCCCTAAACCCTTGTACTTCTCTACTTCGGATTTTTCCTCAAATTAAATTGCAGCAATAATTGAATGGTTACGGAATGATATAACTATAACATTCTCCAGAGCAATTGATGACACAGATTGGAATAACTCTGCTTGACATTGAGATCAATTAGATTGTTTATTTGTGGGCCTCCCATGAACGTTTATTACTGACAGCAAGTTGAAGCAATAAATTAAGATGTTTTTACTAATGTTGATCAGCTTAACTAGATGAAAATCAACCCTTGTAAGTTAGCCCACAGCAATAGCTCTGCTGTTAGTTTGAAAAAAAACATGGAGGTCATGTTTTGTATGTCAGAAGGACAGGCAGACTATGGAAGTAATGCTTCCATAGGAGACAGGCTACTTTCTTTGGAATCATCAATGAATTGATCAAACCTCAAAGCCTCTAGATACAGCAGAGGGTGTGGTAAAGCAGTTCAATGAAGTCCAGTATAGCTCCTAAGGGTAAGGTTACATTTGAACATGGGGTTTGCAGAGGCTGTGAAGATAGACTTCACAACCTGAGCCTTTTCATTCATTCCCATGAGAGAGATGGTATTGGAATTTACTTTCATGTAGCAGTTCATAGAACCATAGGTTCTCTACAGTGCAGAAGGAGGCCATTCGGCCCATCAAGTCTTCACTGACTTTCTGACAGAGGATCCCACCCAGGCCCTTTCTCAAAACCCCACATTTTTACCCTGTTAATCCCCCTAACCTACACAACTTGTGACACTAAAGGGCAATTTAGAATGGCCAATCCATCTAACCTGCACATCTTTGGAGTGTGGGAGAAAACCGGAGCCCCCAGATGAAACACTCGCAGACACAGGGAGAATGTGCAAACTCCACACAGTCACCCAAGGCTGGAATTGAACCCAGGTCTCAGGCACTGTGAGGCAGCTGTGCTAACCACTATGCTGCCTGATTCAAAAGGAGATGCAGATTTTGAGATAGGTGGTGGTGATTCGAGTTCGTGATTCTTCTTTCATCTGAAGTCATCAACACGAGGACCTTAGAGTTATGGGCCGGATCTAGCTTTTGGAACACATTCTCATCACTGATTGGATTAGATTCAGAATACAGATTCAATGCTCTGGCAAAGATTGTGGCTGAGTTCTGGTATGGCACACTTTGCTTGCCTGGTGTGAATTCCTTTTCAGTTCCCACATCAATTGTTCTCTTGCTTCTCTGCACGAGATTGCTATTTAATCTTAATTAATCCTGAATTTGGGGCTGTGTATCCGCAGGTAATTGGACTGAAAATGTTCCAGTAATTTTACCTCTGAGTGTTCACAGCCAGCATATGGAGAAACTTATTTCTCATAAATCTGAGTTAAATTTGAACTCAGGTTGCTGAGATAAAATAGCAAGTATCTAATTCATTCCAGCAGCTCCCCTAGGTATCTTATTTTCTAACATAATGTCATGTTTCATTGATCGCTTAGGATGCCAACACATGCAATTTATTTATACTAATATACAGCATGAGTAAATCTCCTCTGGTATTGCACGAGAGAAATAAGTAAACTTCAGGCAAAGCAGTGAATAGGGGCTAAGTGGAGCATAGAGAAAATGCACGTTGAGTCTCTTTTTAATGGTTATATTGTCTTTATTTTCATTCTATTCTTTAAATTTTATGTTATGTACGCCTGTTATGTTTTGAATGCACAGCATAAATTGTAGCAATTTGGAAAGCTGAGAGGTTGATTTTCATAGAATCATAGAATCACAGAATCCCTACAGTGCAGAAAGAGACCATTCGGCCCATCGAGTCTGCACCGACCACAATCCCACCCAGGCCTTATTCCCGTATTTACCCTGCTAATCCCCCTGGCAATAAGGGTCACTTTAGCATGGCCAATCAACCTAACCCGCACATCTTTTGGACCATATTTTGAACATATAGATTTTTTTTAGTTTAGGCCAAGGAGCTGAAATGGAAAACGCGAGGTGCTACGATGCTAGCACTAGTATGGGGTGTAATTACAGTGCAATAGATTTACATGGACCATAGTTATCATAGCAACTATAATGGAAAACATTGATACAAGAAGTATTTGCACAAACATATATAACATAACAGGTGAATAACATCTTGCAGACTAGATCTAATTTTACAAAATCACATGCTCTGTTAGGAGTTTCACCCATTGGAATGACAATTTATTCAATTGCCCCATCAGCAATTGCTCAGATTTTGAAGTAAAAATGACATTGAGGCTATCAGCTCTTACTGTTACTAAAGAGCAATTTGGACAGCAGCTCCCGATGGTTGCACACATTCAGTTCAGTGTGGAAATAAGAAAGTTGCTGTTCAAATGACCTTGCTCTGCCAGAAACTTTAAAATAATAAGTATCTCTCTGAGACATTTGGCATGGAAATACACAGAAAGAGGTGAAGTTGCTGTACTTACATGATGGATAGTCACTGAATATGCAAATTTTTTAAATGGTCTGACAAATTTCATTACTGTCAAACAACCTCTTGGAACTGAAAATTGGCTTTTACAAATGTGGGGTCTCATTTCTTCAGAGTTTAATTATTGTTGAAGATTTTTTTAAAAACTAAAATTAAACATTTATTTTGATATTTCTTTCCATTTCTCTATCTCTCTCTTGACTCCATCTTTCAGTCTAAGTTGTTTCCATACAGTTTAGCTTTGAATGAACTATTCCAGCGTATCCTTTTGGCTTCAGTTTCTGTGGCCTTGATAATAATGGAAAGGAGTGGGGTGGGGAGGCAGTTTGATGGTTGGGAAACCCAGAAGAATTGTGTCTCTCAGGCCATATTGAAATTAATGGAAGAACCTGATTACCATTTTCTTTGCTTCTGTTTCTGCCTCTATTGTATGGGCTGGTCTTTGGCATCAGGCTGCAGTTGGGAAAAGGAGATTAGAGTTGGAGGAGACATTGATGGGATGGGGGAAGTTGGAGAGATTAGAGAGGAAGGGGTGAAGATTGTCAAAAAGGCTGGAAAGATTGGGAAGAGGGGAGTAGATTGCAGGGGAGCCATGGAGAATAGCACAATGGCATCAGATAGTGCGGAAAGCCGAGCTTCTATTGCTGCAGAAGGTAATAGGTTTTTTGAAGGGGTTGGTGGAAGGCTCCTCCTGGCCCACATAGAGTGCTGCAAAAACACAATCTGATCCATGCAGCACTCCTTGCCTACCTTTAGCTGTCAAAACTTCAGAGGCCTGGGATTCCCAGCATTAAAGTTGGAAGAGTGACAAAATCAAAGGCATCAAAATCAACAGCTTCATTAACATAATTAAATGAACAATCTCCCTCCTGGGAACAGATGGACCACCTGCCCTCACAACCGCTGCACCCTCACCACCCTGTTTAAACCAGAAGTGGGTGGGTTTGACGTGGGCTGGGTTCACGATTGAGATTTGTTTATGTTTTTTTCTGACCCAAAGCCTCTGAATTTTTTGATTAAAAGCTCCCTTTCCCCAACTTTGGGGAGAATTTTCCAGCCGTTCGTGCCCCACCGCTGCTGCAAGCGAGGATAGAGAAGTTGGTGCTCAGCTATAAAATCCAGTCTGTAGTAAGCCAGTGGCTAGTGTAAATGTAATGAACAGCGAGTGCTAAAATCTGAGCCATTACCTTTCTTCTTTTATCTCATTTCATTGTTTATTTTCAAGTAAATGAATCTAACTCAATAATCTTTCAAAATGCTCCAGTTGAGTCCAGGGTCATGTATTCAGAAATGGCACATTTATATATCCACATGGATGATCCAGTGCAGAAACACACAAAGGGCCTCTTTCTGTGCTGTAAAAGCCTATAAATCTATAACTGAAACCATGGCTGAATTCTCAGGAGGAGATGCCATTGTCTTGTCTGTTTTGTCAAAGAAAAAGAAGATGATTTTGATGGGTGCACTGAGATTGTAGAATGCTTTCCAACTGCTAAGGAGCATAGCATAGTGGGCAGCTGAGAACGTCAGGAGAATATCACCTCAGTTCCATAGTCATCCACAAGGTTACTCAAGAAAGAGAGAAGTTGTACATTTAAAAAAAACATTAAGGCAAACCTATTTTATGGAGATCTGGTCAGAAATTATTTTCCAATATTTTTTAGGTACGTCACATCCATGCTGTTCAAATCGGATGAGAAAAGTTACCTCAGCAGAAGGACTGTCTCAGCAAACTGCTGAGTACATTGTCCACTGCCAATCTCTGTCCAACATTAAGCCCTGGCATGTTGTCAACCAGAATTCCTTCATATCCACACATGCCCAGCTTAGCAAGATTAAAAATACGCTGTAATGTGTTTGAAGGTGCTATCAGTTTGTTATTTTCAAATTTATGACATAATCTAAGCCCTTTCCATCCTTGTAGTGCCGACACGTTTCTTGATGTGTTGCAGCCTTGTTACATGCTCCTAATTATCTAATATCCTTTATGTTAATTAAAAATGATATTATTCCAGCAGCTCATATTTCTGATTGTACTTTTGGAGCAAGGGAGTTTTTTGTTCATATATTTTGAAGCTTCAGCGGATGATTATTTTATGTTGCAGCCTAGTGACTAACTGATCTCACAGCTGAAAAGGAATAACTGTCTATTTATAAGACAATATGTATCATTGTCAAAACTCACCGACATATACTTTATCACACAGCCACATTCCCATCATTCTAGACTTCACCGGTTGCCATCCTGAATAAAGTCTAATTTTTCCAAATTGAACCTGTTTGAACCTTATCCCATTCACAACCGTGCTCATCTTGTATGTCTTTCCTCACTGAACTCCATTGACTCTCCACTGTCCAATATGTTGTTTGTAAATTCTGCCTTACTGAACCTCCATTACCTTTTCCAGCCCTACGGGCTAGTATGTGCACTCTACTCCATTGATTGTAATCTCCTATGCATTCCCTCGCCTTCCATATTCCCCCCTCCCCTACCATTGGACCAGGACCCTACCTTCTGGAACTCTTTATTTAAAACTCCCACAAAGGTCTCCTCCTGGGGCTTTCTTGCAGTGTTCACTATGTTAAATACATTATATATAACTGCAAAGTGTTGTAATCTGATAGCTATGTTGCTAACGCACACCTAAGCAAACAGCTGACTAAAATACGTGGAGTATTTGGACATTGTGTTTATTAGCATTTCTAAAAGGTGTTTTTCTGCTCATTATTGCTTTTTTTAAAATACCACAATAACTATTCAAGTGCAATGCTTTGAATTGATATTTGATGTACAATCATTAACTCGATCTAATGAGACCGGGAACTGTTTCTTTACCTAAGTTGTTTTGTGTGGCCTTATTTCAAGGTTACAAATTTTCCTCCCACTAAACCTTTTTGGTTTAGTGATTTCTGTCTTTAGTTGTTGTAGTGAGGTTGAATCTGAGGTAGCAGACAAGCAAGCTTTGTGTTTCCCACGATTTGACAGTGGGATCTTATGGAGAACATGATGGTCCACACTAAGTTCAATGACTGTGAACAAAAGTGACTGCTGATATTTCCAGCATCGTTTGTTATGATTATTGTTATTATTTTTAAAGGGCATGGCCACATCATCACGAGGAGCTCCCCTTCAGCTACCGGCAGCTAAGAGTGTGATAGTTTACCGAAATGGAGATCCGTTCTTCACTGGCAGAAGGTTTCTCATCAACAAACAGGTCTCCACCTTTGACACTTTCCTTAACCAGGTCACCAAGGGCATTAATGCACCCTTTGGAGCTGTCAGGAACATCTACACCCCTAAGGAGGGACACAGAGTCTTTGATCTGGATGATCTGGAGAATGGAGCGAGCTATGTAGCGGCAGGAGTGGAAAAGTTTAAAACCCTGGAGTGAGTACTATATTGTAATATTGATACTGTTGTGATGGAGCAAGATATGGAGGCAAGCTTAGCTGGTATTATATAAGCTTGATAGTCCTTATTCCACCATATCATTGTGTTTGACAAACTCATAATTGACAAGGTGTTGAACAGTTTCTATACATTATTTTAACCTATTACTAGCCTTTTTAATATTATACCATATTATTTGCTAATGTACTGACAAAGTTTCTAAACTATCTGTTGGGTAATATGATAAGTTCATTGAGAAACAACCAGTATATGCTTGATTAAGAATTTATTAGAGCCATATAATAGAAACATGGAATCCCTAGAGTGCAGAAAGAGGCCATTTGGCCCATCAAGTCTGCACTGACTCTCTGAAAGAGCATCCCATCCAGGCACACCTCCATCCCAGCCCCGTAACACCGCGCATTTACAATGGCTAACCTACTCATTTTCGGACTGTCGGAGAAAACTGCAGCACCCAGAGGAAACCCATGGAGGCACAGCAAGAACGTGCAAACTCCACACAGTCACCCAAGGCTGGAATCGAACCTGGGTCCCTGGCATTGTAAGGCAGCAATGCTAACACCACTGTGCCATCATGCTGCCAGTGCATGTGTGAAGGTGGCAATTTGTTGACCACAAATATCTCTAAATTTACAATTTCAATATTAACAACTAATACCACTCCTACATTAGGATTATAGAGACTGCAGAAACCACCACTATGGAAACAGCAAGGCCAGCCTCAATTATAAGCCTTCTCTCCCCATAAGAATGGCGCAGCATTCCTGACATGTTCATAGATGTTTTACCACCGCTGATACAGTTTGCGGAGAAGCCGCTACTGAAAACCAGCTGATGCCTCATCAGCATTTTGTGTTGGGGTACAAGGGCAATTTGGGATGGACAATAAATGCCAGTGATGCTCGCACCCCAAAGAGGAGTGAAGAAAGCACCTCCAGTGCGGAGAACTTGAATCATGAATATCTTTCTCCCAAAACACCAGGAAAGAGACAGAGAGAGGATTTCTGTGTTTTTGGGGGGAATTCTCCCATCCCGTTCACCACGGGAATTGTAGCAGGCGGGTGGAGGGAGGGGGTGGGGCGGGGGGGGGGGGTGGGGGGTGGGTGGGGGGGGGACCACACAAAGGTCCATTGACCTCGGGTGGGATTCTGCGGTTTTGAGGCGAGCGCCAGAGAATCCCACCCAACATATCAGTTTTTTTCCTTTTTATTCCGATTACTCCACAGATAAAATTTATTTAGAAGTCTTTGACATATTCACAGACTTGAGTAAGTTTGTAAAAGCATGGTTAAAGCACAGAAGTGTTGCGACAGATTAAGGAGACAGAGTGGCATTTTTTAAGTTCAGTGATTATGCCAGAGGAGCATAGGAGAATCAACTCGGTCTCCTGTCCTTGTATATCTAAATACACATTATGGGGTAGAGTTTCTGCTTTGTGTGTAAATGGTGCTTTTCACTCAAAGATATAGAATCCCTACAGTGCAGAAGGAGGCCATTCGACCCATCGAGTCTGCAATGACCACCATCCCACCCAGCCCCATCACTGTTGCTCCACGTATTTACCCTCCTAGTCCCCCTGACACTAAGGGGCAATTTACCATGGCCAATCAACCTAACCTGCACATCTTTAGACTGTGGGAGGAGACCGGAGCACCTGGAGGAAACCCACGCAGACACAGGGAGAATATGCAAACTCCACACAGACAGTGGCCCAAGCCGGGAATTGAACCTGGGTCTCTGGCACTGAGGCAGCAGTGCCAACCACAGTGCTGCCGTGCCGCCCTCCTAAAGTTACACTTGACAAGCTACACGCGTTTTCTGAATTGAACCTTTCGCTCAAGGTTCTGCTCAGACTCATGTTCATGTGACTGAACATAAAAGCTTTCATGACGCAATTGGCCAGCATCTTAGAGTGTAATTTAAATAAAAAACAAAAATTCACATTAAAATATTCTTAAGCTTGAGAGGTCCCCTGGTGCCATTTTATTAAGTAAGAAGTCTCACAACACCAGGTTAAAGTACATCATAGCCATTTTATTAATACTGAAATAGGTTTATCACAAAAATATAAGTATTTTTAATCCTTGTCCAGTTTACCACCTTTAGGAAACCTGATTTTAACTAACTGAAAATTACTTCAAGAAACTATAGAAAAGCATCTACTCATTTCAGTAAGTTAATGAATTTTTAATATAAAAGCAGATTAATTTTAAGAGCCTGCTTGGAAGCACGCAAGAAGGCACAGTTAACAGAAATTCTCAATGGTGATTTAATTTGTTCTGGGGCATGGCCAGTTTTCTGGAGGAATTAGCTTCCAATGCAAAGTTTTTTTTTAAACAGTGCAAATGATCAGTTTCCTTTGGAAGAAATTTACCCTTGAAATTCCTCAATTTTCACTGCTGGCTTTGCATGAATTGTGGGAGGTTTTGTGACTCAGTAGTTAGCACCCTTGCCTCTGAGCCAGCAGCTCCAGATTCAAGGTCGTACTCTGGGACTTGTTGGCCATGTAAGGACCCTTCATGAGGCAGCCAAACAGATTAATAATCAACCAGCTAATCTTCTCAACAAGCCCATGGCAGGTGATAAGAATGGGAGACTTCCTGTTCAGCTATGCTTGATGTGGAATGATACCCTTGAGCCCTGACCATTTGTCTCTCTCTCTCTCTCTAAACAAACAGATGCCCAGAATCATAGAATGAATCATTCAATGGTTACAGGACAGAAGGAGGTCTTTTGGCCCATCTTATCTGTGCCAGCTCTCTGAAGGAGCAATTCACCCAGTGTTACTCTCCTGGCTTCTCCCTGATAGGCCTGTATTTTTCAATTTCAGATAAATTGAATCTCCTCAATTGAACTTACCTCCACCACGCTCTCAGACATAATTCAAAATCTTAACCACACAGTGCTTGAAAAGGTTTCTCTACACATCAACATTGCATCTTTTAACAATTATCTTAAATCTTTCTTGATCCTCCTCCCTTTAATGGGAGCAGTTTCTCCCCTGGTTGTTCATAGTATATGGCTAATATGGACAGATGGGTGAATTGTGCTGGAAGTAAGAGTGCAGAAGCTCTACCCTAATATCCTATTGTATCAGATGGCACAGTGGTTAGCACTGCTGCCTCACAATGACAGGGACCTGGGTTCAATTCTGGTCTTGGGTGACTGTCTGTGTGGTGTTTGCATGTTCTCTCCGTGTCTTTGCGTGCTCTGGTTTCCTCCCACAGTCCAAAGATGTGCAGGTTAGGTAGATTGGCCATGCTAAATTGACCCTGAGTCAAGATATTGGGGGATTAGCAGGTTAAATACATGGGGTTACAGGGATAGGGCCTGGCTAAGATGCTCTTTCAGAGAGTCGATGTGGACCTGATGGACCAAATGGCCTCCTTCTGCGATGTAGGGATTCTATGAATTGCATTCTACTATATCACTAAGATATTACTTTTTTCATATCAGCCCGAAGACAATAAATCTCATTGAAACTTACAAAATCCTTACAGGGCATGACAGGAGTGGATGTAGATAAGATGTTTCTCACGGCTGGTATTTCTAGAACCAGGGATCACAAGTCTCAGAATAAAGGACAGGCCGTTTATGACTGAGATGAGGAGGATTTCTTCACTCAGTGGCTGGTGAATCTGGAATTCTCTATCCCAAAGGACTGTGGAAGCTCAATCATTGAGCATGTTCAAAGTAGCAATTGATAGATTTCTGGATACAGGTGACATCAAGAGATATCAAGGGGGATGGTGGAGAAAAATGGTGCAGATGCAGATGATCAGCCAATGGTGGAATGGTGAATGGTGGAACAGGCCGAAAGGTCTACACTTGCTCGTATGTTCTGAATAACATTCCTGACTCTATTACATCAACAGAACTTTTACTAAAGTCAGTCCCCTGCTAAAATAAACTAGCTTTTCCTCTTTTCAATGTCAATGGCTGGTCTGCTTGAAGTGTGATAAATAAAGGGTTTAGGAAGGAGATTTAGGGGAAATACACTACCTTGCTTTATTTGTCAAAGTAGAAGGTATTGGAGTGCTTTGTTGGATGGAGTTCCCTGGAAATATGTTAATTGTGAAGTTGGTTTGGTAACATGAATGTCAACTACTGAATAAAAAGGTACATAAACTGGAGTAATTTGGAAAATGAAACCATTATAATTTACTTGCTTAGGGGCAGAAATACTGCAAACAAGAATTCCAAGTAAACATTATTGAAAATCTTTTTCCACAATAATATTTAAATGTAACCAATACCTGTAAAATAGATTCAGAACTGTTGTTGGTTTCTAACTTCATTAAATCTGTTATGCTATTTAATCTTACAACATGCCACTTATTTTTCCTCAGTTATTTGCAAATTACAACAAAGAAGCCACAAAAAAAGACAAATGAAATGGTGAGTTTTTGCACGTGTGGTGTGGTGTTTACTTCTTCCAGCAATCTACTTTGGTTGTTCTTATTTGCTAACTTTGTTTCCAATCCAGTATTTGCAACTTGGTATGAAAGAAAATGTCTGAGCAAAGATCAATGCTGATGCAAAATGATTTTGGCTTCACCTTGATGAAAATTGCTTTGTGTAGTGTGAGTGTGAACTCATTGAATCTTACTGATAGCATACGAGGCCGCCTCCAGAAGAATCATACTGCTTCAATTTGACACTTGCATGATAGAACCACAGCTAATATAAATGCATTGATCTGAATCTTTGCTGTCCAGCTGCAAGCATTGCCTCAACAGCATGAATAGATGGAAAATGGACAAGAAGGCTTAAGTGCTTGTAGCAGAATCCGCCTGGCTTTCTTCCATTAAAGGTGAAAATCTACACTACTGGCTTGGAACTTTCACCTTAATCTTTTGTCTATGAACTTTTGTTGATTTTCCTGCTGGCTCTTTCTTAACATTAAAATGTTTAAGCAAGAAAAATTTGCACTTAACACAGCAACTTTCCTATCATCAGGACACCCCAAAATACAAAATACAGCCAATTAAGTATTTTGAAATGTAGTCACTGTTGTAATGGCAACCTCCAACCAACAGCAATGTGTTAATGGTCAGATAATCTATTTTAGTGCTATTGCTTGAGGGATAATTATCATCCAGGTCATGGGGAGGAGGACTCCCTTGCTCACCTTCAAGGTGAGATGCTTGACAACCAACTATAAACATAGATGTGGCCTCATTTGAAAGGTAGCATGCATCACAGATTTGGCCGAACTGCACCAAGTGACATGAAGAGCTGGCGGATTTCTTTGTCAATAGAATTCAGACCATCCGCTCTGCGGCATCCTCCTTTCGCTTTTCCTCATGGTTCCTCCCTGTCTGAATGCTAAACCCAGACCTTTCAGTAGTTTCCCTCTAATCTTCATTTGTGCCATCTCCAAAGTGCATAAGATACACCTTTTGCTATCTCAAATTTATTCCCACTAACCTGCTGACAATCCAACTTCCCTTCCTGTATGCCATGCTGGCTGATGTAAATATTTCCATCTTCTCATGTACTAATCCATCTTACTTTCTACACTGCCATCATCACCTTCTCCTCAAAGGATTCAACTTTAATCCTCTACCCTTCTCAGTTAATGTCCCATCTCCAATCTCCTTTTCCATGCCAAGATCCTTGAATATGGTGCCTGCTCCCAAATTAGTGTCCATCTTTTCTGAAGCTTGTTTGTCCTCTCCCATTGGGTCCCTGCCCTTGTAACAACATTAATCACACAGTTCTAACTGATGCCACAAATGCAAACCTTTGTATCTGTGGACTTATGCACTATCCCTTCAGGTCTTTCTTGAAAAATTTCCTCTAATTAAACTTTGGGAAGACTGAAGCCATTGGGGTAAAAATTGTCTGAAAATTATTTGCATTTTCAATCTCTCGCCAACAATGCCATTCCCATCCCCATCAGTCTTCGTCCAAACCTCACTGTTCACAAGCTTGGCCACCAGCTGAATTTGCAAACAAAATATCCTGTCCACCACCAAAACCACTTGCATCCATCTCTGTAACCAGCCTCCACCTCCACCTAGTTTCAGCCCAGATGCTACTGAAACCCTCCTCAATACTTCTGTAACCCCCAGACCTGACTATGGCCAGTCTCTCATCTTCCATCCTCCATCAACTGAAGCTCAACTCTGCTGCCCATATCTGACCACGGAAAAAGCTCCACTTATCCATCACCCCTGTGCTTGCTGACCTATGTTGGTTGGCTCCCAGTCCACCAACAACTCAAAATGAAAATCCTCCTGCTCATATTCAGATCTCTTCATTGCCTCGTTCTGTCCTATCTCTATAATCCCCTACAGTTTTACAGAAGTCTGTATTGCTCCAACTTTGCTCTCCTACATTGTCTTTCCCCACCATTGGTTCCTGGACCTTCAGCTGTCCAGACCTTAAACTCTGGAACTTTTTCCCTAAATCTTTCCAGCTCTTGACCTCTGTCCACCTTCAAGAGTCTCCTTAACAACTTCCTCCTTGACCAAGTTTAATTACCGCTCCTAATATCTTCTTCTTTGACACAGTGCAAATAATTATTTTATGATTACGCTTCTGTGAAATGCTTTGGGGTGTTTTCCAACATTAGAAATGCTAAATAAATGCAAATTGTTGTTGTTGTGTAGGTCAACCATATAATTTAGGTTTGTGAGCTCTATGTGGCTCCAAGCAGGTAATAAATAGTCTAAACTGGTAGTTACAGTTGAACAAACACTGCTCGTAATAAACAAGTCATTTGTTATCCCGAAAATGTGCTCAGAAACTAATGTTTGCTCTGCCTCAGGACTTTTATGTAAAATTGTGATCATTTAACAGCAAACTATATTCCAAGTAACAAACATAGAAAGTATCAGAATCGTGGAACGATACAGCAAGGAGGCCATTTGGCCCATTGTGCCCGTGTTAGCTCTTTAAAAGAGAAAATCTTACCTATTCATACTCCATAGCTGTTCCTTTCCAAGTATTTATCCAATTTCCTTCACAGGTTCACTGTTCAATATCTTTTCTCTCCCCCCCCCCTCACCCCCTTTCAGGCAGTGCACTTCAGTTCACAACACCTCAGAGTTTGAAAAAGAAATTCTCATCTCCTCACTTGCCAATTAGTTTAGTACATGAGTTATTTTCCAATGACTGTCCTGCCTGTGGAATCAGTTTCTCACTATTTATTTTATCAAAACCCTTCCTTTTCTATTAAATCTCCCTTTAACCATGTAAATTCCATGTTTTCTCATCCATTGACTCCATCTACACTTCCCAGTGCCTCGTTAAGAGCAACCAGCATGATGCCCACATGCCCCGAACATATTCTCTTCCACCTTCTTCCGTCGGGAAAAAGATACAAAAGTCTGAGGTCATGTGCCAACCTACTCAACCCTGCTGCCCGTCAGACTTTTGAATGGACCTACCTTGCATTAAGTTGATCTTTTACTAGCTATGACTGTAACACTACATTCTGCACCCTCTCCTTTCCTTCTCCCCTATGTACTCTATGAACGGTATGCTTTGTTTGTATAGTGCTCAAGAAACAATATTTTTCACTGTATCCCAATACATGTGACAATAATAAATCAAATCAAAAATCAAAATCAAATCATTTGCCCTACCAATAAACCACCAGGTCTTCAGTTCCAAAGTATTGGTGTGTGTTAAACTCCACCATTATAGGTATGATTCCTACCTGGTAAATTTCTGATCTTAGCTGAGTTGTCATAGGAAGGTTCTGAATGACTTTTAGGTACTTACCCAAAGAGATAACATATATCAATCATGCTATAAGGGGCTTGAGAACAAATTACTTGCCCACATCTTTTTGATTTAAATATTATATATTTGTTATATTACATAAAATACACAACACGGAATGAGGCTATTTGGACCATCCATACTGATGTTTGTGCTCCCCCGAAGCCTTCTCCCATCTTTCCTTATCTAGGTCTACCATTGCAAACCTCTATTCTCTTCCCCCTCTTGTGCTTATCAAGCTTGACCCGTCTATATTATTAATTTTAGCCACTTCTGGTTGTAGCGATTTCCACATTCTCAATACTCTTGGGTAAAGGCATTTGTTCTGAATTCCTGATTGGATTTCTTGGTGATTATTTATATCAATAGCCTCTAGTTATGCTCTTCGCCACAAGAGGAAACATTTTCTCAGTAACCATGCTATCAAAACCCTTCATAATCTTAAAGAGCTCTATTAGGTCACCCTTCAAGAGAAAAGAGACTCAGCCTATCAATCCTGTTGTTACGAGCCCAGCTGATTTTACAACTGGACAGTTAGGTCCCAGAGTAGAGCCCCGATTTGATAAATCATAACTTTTTTTTGTTTCGAGGTATAGATGAACAGAGTTGCAAGTCTGCTGATTAACTTTTAATGAAAGAATAAACATTCATTAAACAAACAACGATGAACTATAATACACTATTACTTCATCCCAGCTATATCTTTACATATATGTGCAGATTTATAAGGATAACACAAGTTACAAAATCTATCTTTGACTCTGTTCTCAGTAAATGTAAACCAACAGGTGAAATGTGGTCAGACACACCACACTCTGAAACCAAATGACAGATGCCACCCAACACAACTTCTGTGGATCTTTCATCAAAACTCCCCAGATGCTTACACTGAGTCAACTGGTCTCATTGGAACTCTGACTTTCACATGAAAGTCTCCAAACTCTGCCCTCAAAGAACACGTTTTGGAATCTTTTCCCAAACGAGGCGTTCTCTTGGACTATCACCAAGGATCCACATCCAAGATTTCAACATTTCTTTTCAGTATTCCTCTTCCCTGGAACATCACATACATTCAATCTTCCACACAATACCACTGCTTCACAGGCTGTATTAAGGTGTCACCAATCTTAGGACCATCTCGGATGTCTGGATTTCACTAGCCGATGTCTCCAGATCTGGACCTTGCAACCCTGTCTTTTACTGGGAACCTCTCTCTCTCTGCTTTTGCCTTCGCTGAACAGAACCCTTTTTTCAGATATCTGCTCTTTGTTCATTTAACTTCCTGGAACTTTCAATTCCCTGATTTCTGACCATTCCTTTGCTTCTGGGATTGCTTTCTGTCCCTCTGTATTGTTCTGTCTGTCCTGGCACTTTCTGTGGAAAGCACCTTGCTCTTGGGTTAACTGGTTCTTACTGAACTCAAATGCTCTGCTTCTCAGTGTGGACATCAGTTTGCTAAGCAACAGCTTAATTTTTTTAAAGCCTGTAATTGCTTTTACATTATATAACCTCAATTACAATGCAGGCAAAATTTAAAGTAAAACTAAACTATAGACTTGCAGGCACCTTTGTTTAACATGAAGCTCAACTGAAGTTTTAACCCTTTATAAGCACACAAATATAGGAATACAAATTCAGTCTGAACTTAAACCTATCTGTTATTTCTAACACACACAGTATAAATATAGATTACTTAAATTATCTCTATTTCCTAATACTTTCTTGATATGTATACCCAATCATCCTCGTTAATCTTCTCTGCACCCTCTCTGATGCCTCAGTATCCTTTTTTATAATGTGACAACCAGAAATACATGCAATACTCTATTCACAATCTAACCAAGGTTCAGTGTAGGTTTAACATGACTTCCCTGCTTTTCGATCCTAACCTTCTAGAACTAAACCCCAGTGCTTGGTTTGATGTTTTTGTAGCCTGAGATATTGTTGTTCCCCTACCACAACCAAAGGGGAGGGAAATAGAAATATTTTCATAAGAGAATGAACAAGAAGCAATACAGGGTGGCATGGTGGCACAGTGGTTAGCACTGCTGCCTCACACGCCAGGGACCCGGGTTCAATTCCAGCCTCGGGTCACTGTCTGTGTGGAGTTTGCACATTCTCCCTATGTTTGCGTGGGTTTCCTCCGGGTGCTCCGGTTTCCTCCCACAGTTCAAAGATGTGCAGGTTAGGTTGATTGGCCATTCTAAATTGACCCTAGTGTCAGGGGTTTGGCAGGATAAATATGTGGGGTTATAGGAATAGGGTCTGGGTGGGTTTGTGATCAGGGCAAACTCGATGAGCTGAATGGCCTCCTTCTGCACTGTAGGGATTCTATGATTCCAGCTGGTGAAGGAAACCATTTTGATGGGCGTAGATCAGGCTTCAAAAAGCCCAGCAGAAAGTCAATCTGAAGCCTTGTAGAAGGCTAACATCCAGAAGCCTCTAGCTGTTATCACAGTAATGTGTCTGTGCTTAATAATGAGCCACTTAAACAGAGTACCATGCGCAGATCATCAATGGAAGTTTTTTTTGGAGACATTTTTGGTGTTTCCAATGCTGGAAGCTGTGTGAAGGCAACATAAGGTGAAAATGTGAAAGAAAGTATCAAAGCGTCCTTGAACCCATTGATTCCTTGTGGTAGCCCTAAGCATCATTATTGTCAATGTGATTCTACATTGCTGAATACTGTGTTGGATAATTGGGTGTGAGCTCATTCACTCTGCAACCGCCCCCCCCCCCCCCCCCCCGACCGCCACCCCCCAACTCCGATCTCCAACGTTTTCTCCGTTTCCTATTTAACTGCATTCTTGTGCTTCTTGTTCCTGTTGGAGCATTAAAAGAAAGAAGTGCTTGGTTTCCATATCATTGAATTCCATTCAGGGTCCAACAGGAGCTTAAGCTTTCAAAGCTGTCAGAATTGCGAAGGTGAACTCATTTGTATTGTTACACGTGCTTGATAGGGAGGTTATTGTCATTGCCAGCAATGACAGACTATCAATATACAGAAGTCTTGTTAAAGACTTAGAGATACCGATATTGACCCAAATATCTATAGCATACCTGTGTAAATCAGTCAGCACTCCTAGACTGTTTTTAAAGTTTGTTTTGTGCTCTGTTATGACGAAATTCAGAAGGTGTATAAAGTCTTTCTGCCCCTGAGGTTGGTTATAACAGAGTTTGAATTTTTAAAAAGTGGTGATTTCTCAATTCAATATGTACGTGACCTATGTAAAACTATATGAAGAAATAAGCCAGCCAGGTCTCTTGAGTTAACAAGTAAGTTGTTTCATTGTTTTAAAAATTCACTCAGGTTATAAGACTGATTAAGAAGGTAAACATGTTTCCCGAATCCCATGACATACACACAAACACAAGCATGAAAAACTGAACCTGTTACAGCATGGAGGAGGTGCAATTGATAGGAATTGAAGTCTGTGAGAGAAAAAATATATACATTCTAATGTTCCAATTCTAGATGTTGTTGCTAATTGTAGGTTGGTTATCCTTCTGGACAGCAAGAAGTCTCACAACACCAGGTTAAAGTCCAACAGGTTTACTTGGTAGCACAAGCCACAAGCTTTCGGAGCGCTGCCCCTTCATCAGGTGATTGGGAGTTCTGTTCACAAACAGGGCATATAAAGACACAAACTCAATTTACAAAATAATGGTTAGAATGCAAATCTTAAAGGTACAGACAATGTGAGTGGAGAGAGGGTTAAGCACATGTTAAAGAGATGTGTATTGTCACCTGCCAGGACAGTTAGTGAGATTTTGCAAACCCAGGCAAGTCGTGGGAGTTACAGATAGTGTGACATGAACCCAAGATCCCGGTTGAGACTGTCCTCATGTGTGCGGAACTTGGCTATCAGTCTCTGCTCAGCGACTCTGTGTTGTTGTGTGTCGTGAAGGCCGCCTTGGAGAACGCTTACCCGAAGATCAGAGACCGAATGCCCATGACTGCTGACGTGCTCCCCAACAGGAGGAGAACACTCTTGCCTGGTGATTGTCGAGTGGTGTTAATTCATCCGTTGTCGTAGTGTCTGCATGGTCTCCCCAATGTACCATGCCTCGGGACATCCTTTCCTGCAGCATATCAGGTAGACAACGTTGGCCGAGTTGCAAGTGTATTAACCGTGTACCTGGTGGATGGTGTTCTCACGTGAGACGATGGCATCCGTGTCGATGATCCGGCACGTCTTGCAGAGGTTGCTGTGGCAGGGTTGTGTGGTGTCGTGGTCACTGTTCTCCTGAAGGCTGGGTAGTTTGCTGCGGACAATGGTCTGTTTGAGGTTGTGTGGTTGTTTGAAGACAAGAAGTAGGGGTGTGGGGATGGCCTTCTGAGAAGGTCAGTGCGGTTTTTCATTGTGGCTCGTTGGAACTGTCGATCGATGAGTCAAGCGCCATATCCTGTTCTCACGAGGACATCTTTCAGCGTCTGGAGGTGTCTGTTGCGATCCTCCTCATCCGAGCAGATCCTGTGTATACGGAGGGCTTGTCCGTAGGGGATGGCTTCTTTAACGTGTTTAGGGTGGAAGCTGGAGAAGTGGAGCATCATGAGGTTATCCGTGGGCTTGCGGTACAGTGAAGTGCTGAGGTGACTGTCCTTGATGGAGATGACGAACACGGGACACGACGGACAGAGTACCCTTCGTCGTCCAGTACTTCCCCAGAGCGGAGAAGCTACGACATCTTCTCAGGAGCCTTCAACATGTCATCGATGAAGACGAACATCTTGCCAAGGTCATCCCCACACCCCCACTTCTTGCCTTCAAATAACCACACAACCTCAAACAGACCATTGTCCGCAGCAAACTACCCAGCCTTCAGGAGAACAGTGACCACGACACCACACAACCCTGCCACAGCAACCTCTGCAAGATGTGCCGGATCACCGACACGGATGCCATCATCTCATGTGAGAACACCATCCACCAGGTACACGGCACATACTCTTGCAACTCGACCAACGTTGTCTACCTGATACACTGCAGGAAAGGATGTCCCGAGGCATGGTACATTGGGGAGACCATGCAGACGCTACGACAACGGATGAATTAACACCGCTCGACAATCACCAGGCAAGAGTGTTCTCTTCCTGTTGGGGAACACTTCAGCGGTCATGGGCATTCGGCCTCTGATCTTCGGGTAAGCATTCTCCAAGGTGGCCTTCACGACACACGACAACGCAGAGTCGCTGAGCAGAGACTGATAGCCAGGTTCCGCACACATGAGGACGGCCTCAACCGGGATCTTGGGTTCATGTCACACTATCTGTAACCCCCACGACTTGCCTGGGCTTGCAAAATCTCACTAACTGTCCTGGCCGGAGACAATACACATTTCTTTAAACTGTGCTTAACCCTCTCTCCACTCACATTGTCTGTAACCTTTAAGACTTGATTACCTGTAAAGACTCACATTCCAACCATTATTTTGTAAATTGAGTTTGTGTCTTTATATGCCCTGTTTGTGAACAGAACTCCCACTCACCTGATGAAGGGACAGCGCTCCGAAAGCTTGTAGCTTGTGCTACCAAATAAACCTGTTGGACTTTAACCTGGTGTTGTGAGACTTCTTGCTGTGCTTACCCCAGTCCAACGCCGGCATCTCCACATCATGGTTATCCTTCTGGAGACAGTCTTTTTAAAACTACTCCATCTTTTTCTGAGGTGGATGTAATGACACTTGAAGTTCATTTTGATTGAAGTTCTCTATCTCTGTGATGTACTCCACAGTGTAACGGGGTCCAAACTTGAAAATAACAGGGAGAGTGAGAGAGAGATGATGTTACATTCTGCAGTGCTTCTTCTGTATGTTCCTTCCTGCAGATTCCTTTCTTGTCATTAACCACAAATAAGCGTATGATCATAGTTTTTCACATGTGTGACGGGTGTTGACACACAATGGATGGGAATCCATATTAATGATGGAGCTTCGATCTCCCATTGTCAAAGCTATCAAGATTCTACAGAAGCAGAAAGAGGTCCTTAGAACATAGAACATAGAACATTACAGCGCAGAACAGGCCCTTCGGCCCACGATGTTGCACCGACCAGTTAAAAAAAAACTGTGACCCTCCAACCTAAACCAATTTCTTTTCGTCCATGAACCTATCTACGGATCTCTTAAACGCCCCCAAGCTAGGCGCATTTACTACTGATGCTGGCAGGGCATTCCAATCCCTCACCACCCTCTGGGTAAAGAACCTACCCCTGACATCGGTTCTATAACTACCCCCCCTCAATTTAAAGCCATGCCCCCTCGTGCTGGATTTCTCCATCAGAGGAAAAAGGCTATCACTATCCACCCTATCTAAACCTCTAATCATCTTATATGTTTCAATAAGATCCCCTCTTAGCCGCCGCCTTTCCAGCGAAAACAATCCCAAATCCCTCAGCCTCTCCTCATAGGATCTCCCCTCCATACCAGGCAACATCCTGGTAAACCTCCTCTGCACCCTCTCCAAAGCCTCCACATCCTTCCTGTAATGTGGGGACCAGAACTGCACACAGTACTCCAAGTGCGGCCGCACCAGAGTTGTGTACAGTTGCAACATAACGCTACGACTCCTAAATTCAATCCCCCTACCAATAAACGCCAAGACACCATATGCCTTCTTAACAACCTTATCTACTTGATTCCCAACTTTCAGGGATCTATGCACACATACACCTAGATCCCTCTGCTCCTCCACACTATTCAAAGTCCTCCCGTTAGCCCTATACTCAACACATCTGTTATTCCTACCAAAGTGAATTACCTCACACTTCTCCGCATTAAACTCCATCCGCCACCTCTCGGCCCAACTTTGCAACCTGTCTAAGTCTTCCTGCAAACTACGACACCCTTCCTCACTGTCTACCACACCACCGACTTTGGTGTCATCAGCAAATTTGCTAATCCACCCAACTATACCCTCATCCAGATCATTAATAAATATTACAAACAGCAGTGGCCCCAAAACAGATCCCTGAGGTACACCACTTGTAACCGCACTCCATGATGAATATTTACTATCAACCACCACCCTCTGTTTCCTATCCGCTAGCCAATTCCTGATCCAATTTCCTAGATCACCCCCAATCCCATACATCTGCATTTTCTGCAGAAGCCTACCATGGTGAACCTTATCAAACGCCTTACTAAAATCCATATATACCACGTCCACTGCCTTGCCCCCATCCACCTCCTTGGTCACTTTCTCAAAAAACTCAATAAGGTTAGTAAGGCACGACCTACCTGCCACAAAACCATGCTGACTATCACCTATCAATTCATTACTCTCCAAATAACTATAAATCCTATCCCTTATAATTTTTTCCAACATCTTGCCGACAACAGAAGTGAGACTCACCGGTCTATAATTCCCGGGGAAGTCTCTGTTCCCCTTCTTAAACAATGGGACAACATTCGCTAACCTCCAATCTTCTGGTACTATACCAGAGGCCAACGACGACCTGAAGATCAGAGCCAGAGGCTCTGCAATCACTTCTCTTGCCTCCCAGAGAATCCTTGGATAAATCCCATCCGGACCAGGGGATTTATCTATTTTCAGACCCTCCAGAATATCCTGCACATCCTCCTTATCAACTGTAATACTGTCTATTCTACTCCCTTGCAACCCAGTGTCCTCCTCAGCTATATTCATGTCCCCTTGCGTGAACACCGAAGAGAAATATTGGTTCAATGCTTCACCAATCTCCTCCGGTTCCACACATAACTTCCCTCTGCCATCTATAACTGGCCCTAAACTTGCCCTAACCAACCTTCTGTTCTTGACATACCTATAGAACGCCTTAGGATTCACTTTAACCCTATCCGCCAAAGTCTTCTCATGTCCCCTTTTAGCCCTTCTAAGCTCGCTCTTCAACTCCCTCTTAGCCAATCTAAATCTTAGCACCCTCCTTGCATAATGAAATTTGTTAGTTCTTCTTTGTTCCGAGCAGTTTTTGGAACCATGAAGTTTAGAAGCCTTACAGTCGCCCTTATTGTTTTGCAGAAAGATCATACAATGGCAGGTATGAAATCCATCAGGTGAATTGCGTAGACACGCCCCCTAGTAATCTGCATTCAGAGGGCGCCAGAAACTTGGTCTATTTGTAGTTAAGGGGACTTCTGCAGCCATTTTAAAATAGTGTCTTTGCGGTTCTAGCTGTTTCTTTTGCTTTTTAAGAACAGTCTAAGGCATTATACCAGCTGATGAAACTAACCATTAATAGTTCTCATTGCACATGACACAACATCTTGACAGTTCTGACCATATCCATTTATATTCTACAATTGCACTATCTAGAGCTGGAGTAGAGTTTAGGCTCAGCTTCCATTACTGTTTTTAAGTTTAGATTATTATTCACTTTAAGGCATCCCTTTAATTAGAGAAATGAGCTGTGCTTAACACACAATTATATTGATTAAATGTGCTGAATAACATAATTGAAAAGTCATTATATTATGGTGTTGATTATCTCTCTAAACTTGGGGAAAAATCCAACAATAGATTCAAATATTGCAATCTCATACAGTATGTGTTACTCGGTGAGTGAATTCATTTAATTTAATTCATATTGTCTCAGCTCATTACATGTTATCTTTTACTTTAATCTTTTGCTGCAAATGGAAACATTAATAATTGATTCTTCTCCCCTGCTATCTTACTTCATCACTTTCATACCTAAAGTTGTATCTGTATTGGTTGCAGTGTAATTATTAACTGGCGCTGCCCAGAGAATAACAGATACAACTACTCAAGACTTTCCAGTGGCTAGTTTTGAAAGTGGGTAGCATATTGCTGTAAAAGCTGCTTCTCCTCACATCTATTTTGGACAGTTATTTTAATAAGGCACGCCATCTGCACTTTGATATTGGCAACCAATCTTTGACAGTTTAATTACATTGTGAATTTAGTTCAGTGTCATGATCAGAAAGGCTATGGATTGCAATTGCAACCGGCTTTGAGGCAAATATGCCTGAAGGTGCTCTTATCGAAGGTGAGGGAGAAAGCAAAATTAACCAGAATAGGATGAGCAAATGTGATATATTGGTGTTCCCATGCATCTGCCACTCTTGTCCTTCCAGGTGGTAAAGGTTGAGGATTTGGAAGGTGCTGTCTAAGAAATATTGGTGAGTTGCTGTCCATTTTGTACAGAGCGTCACTGCCGCCACTGTGACAGTGGTGAAGGGAATCCATATTTAAGGTTGTAGATGGGATGCCGGCAGGTGCTGGATGGTGTCAAGCTCCTTGTTTATTGTTGGAGCTGCATTCATCCAGGCAAGTGGAGAGTTTTCCATCACATTCTTGCCCTATATCTTTGCAGGTTATTGACAGGCTTTGGGGTGTCAGGAGGTGAGTCACTTGCTACAGAATTGCCAACCTCTGACCTGCTCTTGTAGCCACGGTATTTAGATGGCTGATAATACCCTGAGTAACTCTTGGAGTGATTTCCAGGGACTCAGATGATTGATCTCCAACAACCACAACCGTTTTCTTTTCTGCTAAGTATAACTCCAACCACTGGACATTTTTCCCCCCTAATTGTCAAGGATTCCAGTTTGGCTAGGGCTCCACTCAAATGCTGCCTTTATGTTAAGGGCAGTCACTCTCAGCTCACCTCTTGAGTTAAACTCTTTTGTCCATGTTTGGATCAAGGCTGTAATGTGTTCAGGAGCAGAGTGGCCCTGGCTGAACCCAAGTGTCAGTGTCAGTGCTGAGTGTCAGTGAGTAGGTTATTGCTGACTATGTGCCACTTGAATCAGCAACACTTTTCATTACTTTGCTAATGATCGAGAGTAGGCCGTTGGGGCGGTAATTGGCCGGGTTAGATTTGTCCTGTTTCTTGTGTACAGGATATATCTGGACAATTTTCCACGTTGCCAGGCAGATACCAATGTTGTAGCTGTATTGAAACAGCCTGGTTAGGGGCACTAGATCTGGAGCACAAGTCTTCAAAACTATTACCAGAATGTTGTCTGGGCCCATAGCCTTTGCAGTATCCAGTGCCTTCAGCTTTTTCTTGATATAGAAACTATGAAACGATAGAAACATCATGTGGAGTGACTTGAATTTGCTGAAATCTGGCATCTGTGGAGCTGGGGACCCGAGGAGGACACCAAGATGGATCATCCATCTGACACTTGTGGCTGAAGATTGTTGCAAATGATTCAGCGAATGGGGATATTTGTGGAGCCTTCTCCTCCAGTGAGTTGTTCAACTGTCAATCACCATTTACAAATGGATATGGCAGGACTGCAGAGCTTAGATCCGATCCATTGGTTGTCAGATTTATTTCGTTACAAAAATATTGTTTATTCATAAAATATCTGAAAGATCATTGCAAATATTTCAAAATAGCCATCACACAGTGTAATAATATTCAGGTTCTCTACATACATCATGTTGTACTCTGAGGAACTTCAGTGCAATCAATGGAACATTATAGACATATCAACATGGTCATTATAAAAGAGTGCAATAGTATTTAAGTTGTCTATATAAATCAAGTTGCACTCTGAGGTGCTTCAATATAATTGTAATATTCACTGTATACATTCAACGTGAGCCATACAGCCTCAGGGGTTCAATTCCCCTCCCCTCAGTTCACTTTGGCTGAAAGATCTTGCATGGCAACCTTTCCCTATTGTGCCTCTGCAGCAGCTGCCCTAAGCTTTAGTGCATCCTTGAGTACCTAGTTCTGGGCTTTGCAACATTCAGTCAGGGCCAACTCTTTGCCCTGGAAGACCACAAGTTTTGGGCAGACCAAAGGGCATCATTCACTGAATTGATGATCCCCCAGCAACAGTTGATGCTTGTCTCGGAGTGTGTCGCTGGGAACTGCCCATAGAGCACAGAGCTGTTCAGGATGAACCTTGACAAAAACTACCCCCTCCCTTTCCAGACCTTCTTTGCAAAGGCACATTCCACAAGGAGGTGAACGACGGACTCTTCCCAATCACAACTGGAGGGCGATGTGCGGACAGAGTGAAACTCCAGGTGTGTAGGAAGGATCTAACGGGCAGGGTCTTTACTCACCACCAGACAAGCTAGGTCTTGAGGATGAGGCATTCTGCCAAATGACTTTGACAGTCTGCTCAGGGAACCATCCGACAGGATGCACCATCTCCTTTTCTTGCAGAGCACTGCCTGATGGTCTTTTTTGTTCTGGGATCGCTTAGCTCTATCACATGTTATTTCTTTCTGTTTGGCATACAGGTAGCCTTGTGTTTTAGCTTCACCAGGATGACACTTCATTTTTAATAATGCCTGATGCTGCTTCTGGCATACTCTTATTGTAATATTCTAGAATATATTAAGAACAACTCATGGTGGAGAAGCCTCGGTACTGCTGTGTTATATTATTTCTTTGAAAAAGTCACAGCAAAACCTATCCAACCTCTTTTTATGGATTGCTAATGAATTCAGTCATTAATGCATCTCTTCTTAAATACTTTAAGTGGCAGAATTAAATTTGGCCACTTCTGCCCACACTTATGCAATGTTGATGAAATATAGGACTATTTTCCTGGACCAAAATGTATCTTTCTGTCATTTTAAAACTGCAGAGTTAGATCTGCTGGCATGTTCCAGCAGTTATTATAAATGGGAAGAACACTATATTTAATTGTTCGGGTAAACCAGGTGAAAGAAGACGAGGGTGGCACAGTGATTAGCACTGCTGCCTCACAACTCCAGGGACCTGAGTTCGATTCCCGGCTTGGGTCACTGTCTGTGTGGAGTTTGCACATTCTCCCCGTGTTTGTGTGGGTTTCCTCTGGGTGCTCCTGTTTCCTCCCACAGTCCAAAGGTGTGCGGGTTAGGTTGATTGGTCATGCTAAATTGCTCCTTAATGTCAGGGGATGTGTAGGTTAGAGGGATTAGCAAGGTAAATAGGTGGGGCTATGGGGATAGGGCCTGAGGTGGGATTGTTGTTGGTGCAGACTCGATGGGCCAAATGGCCTCCTTCTGCACTGTAGGGATTCTATGATTTCTATGATTCTATGAACAGTAGATAGATAAACCCTGTAATGAATATTAAATTAACAGATAGTGGACTGATCTTCATCTTCTCTTCAAACGTCTGCCAATTCCAAGTTCAAGTCTAGTAATTATCATATGCTGACTATTTAGCTTCATTGTGTGGCAAACACATTAACCTGAGGCATTATTGGACCTTTTAGATGGACATTAGAAATGAGATCTCTAAGAAGAGCAGAGGAGCTTTTCTTGGTGTTCTGGGCAAAGTTTATCTCCCAGTCAACATCACTTAGACATACACCTCTTGTAACATCATTGATGTTTGTGGGAGTGCGTTGTGTGCAATATGACTACTGAGTTTCCGACATTACAACAGTGACTACACTTCCAAACTATTGTCGCGAATGTCTAGTTCATTATTGATATGTTATAACTTTTAGTTTTAGGGAATTAAATGTTTAACTGTTGATGAATAGGGATATCTGGTTAAGAAATTGGTAGGCATCTCCAGTAGTTCATTACAGTTGAAAGCTAACCTATGTTTATCTTACCTGGTCAGTGGTAGAAGTGTAAAACATGAACAATTAATTTTCCATCTTGTAATGACTCGTTGTATAATGGAGCCAGAGGGTCTACACAGTAAGAAGTCTCACAACACCAGGTTAAAGTCCAACAGGTTTATTTGGTAGCAAAAGCCACTAGCTTTCGGACTTTAACCTGGTGTTGTGAGACTTCTTACTGTGTTTACCCCAGTCCAATGCCGGCATCTCCACATCAAGGCCAGAGGGTCTACACAGACCTCAATAAAAGATTAAAATAAGATGTGTAGCTCTGAGATCGAAAGAAGATAAAACCAAGTCGTAAACAAGAAAGTTCCTTAACAGGGTCAGCAAGTCTGGGAGAAGGGAATCATAAAACTCCATTTGCACAATTAATTATTCCTTTGGATTACAGATTTAAAAAGTTGTGTTGAAGGCAAAATGATTTGTTTGTGTTTCTGTTTGAACCATTCGAAAGCATGCCACATTGCCATTGAGATATTGAATCAGGGTGTGGTTTTGGTTAGAAGGCTCTTTAATTTACCTGTGTGTGTTTTCTGACAGAAGTAAGCAGTTCAGTTTGGGAACAAATGGTGGGATTTGCAGTTTTGCTTTGGTATAGATTGAGTCTCACTGAATTGAAAGAACCAATGCTAGCCAGGTGGACCTACACTTCAGACCAAGAAAATGCTAATTTCATTGGGCCAAAATTCTTCAGAGTGGCAGTCAGCATCGGATTGCCAGTCTGTAAACATTTAACTGCACTAAACCTTTTAGTGTCTCGCCCATCCTTGTCGACTCACGCTGGATGGGCTTCAGGCAGCACAGTGCATCGCAGCTCCAGCATTGAAGTCCAAAAGGAACAGAGCAAAGGAGGATATGCCCCCTTTTTAAAGCATTAGCTGCCATTAAGCAGTTGAGTTAACAGGTCCCATTGAAAATAACAGGCCATAGAGAAGGTAAACGTCAAAGGGATGTGGAGATGGATGGAGGTCAGGAATTGGGGGTGGGGGTGTGGACATGAGGGCTGGGGTGTCATTTTAAATCAAGGGGTGGGGAGGTCAGCTCAGGTTGAGGTGGTGGGATTGGGTCATGGTTGACACGGGGATGAGGGTCTCATTGAGGGTTCAGGCAGGGAGGAGTGGGAAATCTCATTTTGGATGGGGGTTCAAGGATGGGCTATACAGTGGGGGGGAGTTGCTTAGTGGGGGGGGGGCGGCGTAGAGAGTCCTGCGGGGATTCAGTAATGTAGGAGGTATCCTGTGCAGGGCTTGGTCTGGATGTTTAAAAGTTATGCTGAAGTTAGAAGTGCTTTTATTTCCTCTAACTCTTTCAGAGTAACTTTATTTTATTCATTTGTGGAACATGGGCGTCGCTGGCTGGCCAGCATTTATTGCCCATCCCTAGTTGCCCTTGGAGGGCAGTCGAGAGTCAACCACACTGCTGTGGCTCTGGAGTCACATGTAGGCCAGACCAAGTAAGGATGGTGAATTTTCTTCCCCAAAAGGACATTCGTGACCCAGATGGGTTTTTTCGACAATCGACAATGGTTTCATGGTCGTCAGTAGATTCTTAATTCCAGATATTTTTTATTGAATTCAAATTCCACCATCTACCGTGGTGGGATTCGAACCTGGGTTCCCAGAGCATTAGCTGAGTTTCTGGATTACTTGTCTCATGGTGGGCGGCACGGTGGCACAGTGGTTAGCACTGCTGGCTCACAGCACCAGGGACCCGGGTTCAATTCCAGCTTCGGGTCACTGTCCGTATGGAGTTTGCACATTCTCCCTGTGGATTTCCTCCGGGTGCTTCAGTTTCCCCCCACAGTCCGAAAGATGCGCGGATTATGTTGATTGGTCATGCTAAATTGACCCGAGTGGCAGTGGGATTAGCAGGGTAAATATGTGGAGTTATGAGAATAGGGCCTGGGTGGGATTGTGGTTGGTGCAAACTTGATGGGCTGAATGGCCTCCTTCTGCACAGTCAGGATTCTATGATAATACCACTGGGCCATTGCCTCCCTTTATTGTGACATTGGCTGAACCAGCCAAAGTTAGCAATTAAAATTGCTTTGTTCGATAGTTCCTAATGCAATGCAATTGTCCAGGATAAATGAGCACTTCTGGACAATTATGGAATAAACTCTTACCTGGGAATTTCCAAGAGGGATTCCCCACTTATTTTTGGGATGCTCCCCAAATCTGACACTGGGGAGCCAGGAAGCTATGCACCATTGATGTAGGAAGGCAACTTGCAGGTGATGGTGTTCCTAAGCATCTACTCCCCTTGTCCTCCTAGCTGGTCGAGGTCGCATGTTTGGAATGTGCTATCGAAAGAGCCTTGATGGGGCTGTTGCATTGCATCCTGTATATAGTACTCACTACACCACGCTGTATTGGCAGAGGAGGGAGTGGATGATAGGATGCCAATCAAGGGGGCAGTTTTGTCCTGGATGGTGACATGACCCTCTATTCCTGCTTTGTTTAGAGTTGCGTCACAAATTCTATGGTACCACAAGTCAAATCTCTTGACAGTCCATTTTTAAATTATTACGTGAACAAAGCGATCGGATTTCCGTTTGGACCTAATTTGACGGTTATATTTAGATGATATCAATATTAAAAAACCTGATCCTGATGTCTTGAGTGTAAAACCTTCTGATTTACCATCAAAAAGCAGCAGTGAGATAAGATGGTACATGTAAAAATTTCCAGTATGAACATCTGGTTAGCAAATTGTCCTACCTCTGGAAAAAAATCTTTAATGTCTACACTTCAGGACATCAGCTGCCTCAGTTTTGTTACTACATGACTATTGCCAGCTTTGACATGAGCATTGCTTTATAAGATAAGAGGATTTTTCTTTTTAAACAGGACTAAAGGTTTACTGGATATCCTGTCTTTTTATGTGTCAGGGAGAGATGAAAATTAATACATTCTCTTTTACTAGGACCAATTTATTATAATTCAATGAGGGAGACGGGAATAAATTTGAAAGAAATCAGACTGGAGCTTTACTCTAGTTAACATATTGGCACAGTTTTCTGCAGCAGGACACTATGAAGTGCATTAACCTTGTGTTTCTGTTCCAGATTCGACCAGTTGTTCACAGTCGCATTGTTGTTTCCGCACGATGGAGAAAATACAACTATGAGCCATGCACCATCAAGTCAGTATGCTTTTTTATTTGGAGTATTTACCCTTTTCTCTACAATGTATAGGGTTCTTGGCAAGGCGCAGATTACTTGGGTACAGGCAGTTTCTTTCCCCGCTCAGTTTACAGAATCAATGCACAGTCTTGTGTCGGAATACTTCCGCGAGAGAAAACTCTGCTGCTTTTCAAAAAAAAATAGCCCTTTGATCAAAAGGAGAGACGACAGATGTGGTGTGGAGCATCTTAGGCCTGGTAATACAACGCTCTTGTCAATACTCAGTGGTGTGAATTCATAAATATTTTAATGATGTAACATCAAAGAAAAACGGCAGCTGTGTTTTACTCAAACAAGTGATTTCCTGTTTATAAAGCTGCTTAATGGATCTAATTCACTTTAATTTGTGTTCTGCCTGCAGTTTCTTTTGCTTTACTTGATGGATTTAAAAACAAATCTGGATGGATACATATGCCCCTAGATATAAATCAATTTAATTGTGATATCTATTTCATCAGGAGGATAAATTTCTTCACCCAGAGGGTGTTGAATGAGTGGAATTCACTACCACAGGAAGTAGTTGAGTCAAAAGCACTGCCTGATCTCAAGAAGAAATTAGATATAGCTCTTGGGGCTAAAGGGATCAAGGGATTTGGGGGGGAAGGAGGGATCAGGATATTGAATTTGATGATCAGCCATGATCAAAATTAGTGGTGGAGCAGGCTCAAAGGGCTGAATAGCCTACTCCCGCTTCTAGTTTCTATATATCCATGTTTTATCGGTACGTTAGACATTAATTGGTATATCATGTGATTAAATCTCCTGCCATATCTAATGGTATTCACATAAACCTCAGGTACTGGGTTGATCCTGACCTTGGGTGATATGAAACTCTAGAGAGATGGATACTGTGCAGTTGAACTGATACTGGTTCTTTGACACCATTGTCCAAAAACAGAATGACACCCAGTGTGTGCGCAGACACACCAATCAATGTTATTTTAAACTCAGTTGAACAGTGAGCAGAACAAAGTTAACGCAATCTTTGGAAGTGGTGAATGATCATTGGTCAATGTAATGTAATGAATTGGTTAATATTGGTTAAGAGGTTAACTATGAGCCCGCTCCTGTTTATATTGGGATGGCTAAATTTGGTAGCAGTGTTTGTGGCTGATTTGATTAAAATCAGCATAAATTCTGCTTGGGCAACTTGACTGATGTTTAGGTTTAACAGAGTCACTCTCTGACAAATTTTGGGTGTCATTTGAACTTGCTTTAATAACATAAATGGGAAAATTGAAGCCAATTGGAGCCTGTGTTTACTTTCATTATACTAATCTCTTTTAAAGGCAGACAAAACATTTATAAAGGAAATATTATTCTCTGAGGCTCCAATGGTGGCAGGTGCTGATCAGAAAGTTGGGTATCCGACCTCTTAATGTGCCATCGTTTGCAATGGACCAAACGGAGAGAGCGACAAGTAGTTATAGCTTGAGGGACCCTACTTCACATCAAACATGTTTGACCAGGAATCTTGGCCACTCTCACCGCATGCGAGAAAAATGAGAGACTTAAGAGGCTTTCCTGTGTCGATTGGCATGTGAGACAGACAAAGCACGTCTATTTCCATGGCTAGTTTTTCCTGGAATAGGTAGCCTGTCAGCAGAGGCTATAGCTTGAGGTGTGCCACTCTACATCAAGCATGGCTAACCAGAGCTTTCCCACTCTTACCATCTGTCAGAGGCAAATGAAAGGATTTTTGATCTCGTTGTGAACATATCTTCCATGGCCATCAGGAATGTGGCTTGAATGTGGAGCTCCCAGCTCACAGGCAACTCACTGCATCACAAGACCTCCCTCGCACTTACCTCATGTACCTGATTTGTCAATGTGTGGTGTTGGAGGGATTAAGTGAGGTGTGCTACAGGCACACGCAAACACCATTTAAATGGAGTATTTTTTAGATGGAATGCCTAAATTCCACCTATGCTGAACTTCACAACTTTTGGCAAGAGTTTGCCCCAGCATGCACTTCACCTGCATAAAATGAGCCCATGTCTGCTAAACCAGCCAGGATTGCTTCCGTACACAACATGCTGGTGGTGTTCCAATTCATGTTGAAGTCTAGTTTTTGGGCTGATTGCATTTCGCCTCTATCTGAACATCTTGCATACTTTTATTGGCTTCCATATATCGGTCTTTTTGCTGAAGTCTGCAGTTTGCTGAGCCACACTTTCATGAACTCTTGCCAATTACTGCTGCAGTGCAAGCTGCATCTCACAGAACTGAGCTGTGGACACACTGCCGTTTGAATTAAACAATCGATCAAAGTGTGAGGGCACAATGTTTTCAGGCAGTTTGCTCACTGATGCCAATTCCTAAAGATCCTCATTTACAGGCCAGCTATTTGAACCTGTGGTGTGTCCGAGTAAAAACCTGCTTCACCACCTCCAGTTCATTACAGACCCAGTGACTAAGCCATATCGTTCGCTCTTGTTTATTAATAACAACTTCAAGGATGTGAACAGCTCTCCTTAATGCTGGTCACTGATGCTGTTTTATCGCTTGGCCTTGTTAAGCCTCTTTGTTGAGGATAATTAAAAGGCAAGTATTTTGCTTAACACTCAGACCTCCCTATGACACAATGCTATCATACAACACATTCCACAGTAGTAGCACACCACCTTTAGCTTCTGTGTAACAGGACCCTTGTAGATCACCCAGAGACTGCTGTCAGAGAAGGCATTTTGCAGTTCATGCCTCGCTAAAGCAAGTGATTGATGCTGTGGTTGCTAGGTGAAATGCCTTTGTTACTTTCCCAATGAAAAGGAGACAATTGAAGAGGAAACACAACCTTTAGCACTTGACAGGCTTTGCAAGAATCCAGGGCATATGAGATGGAACGCATGTGGGTACCCAGAGCACCACAAGCCAACGCAAATGCACTTACTGAGAGGAAGGTGAAAAAATAAGCAAGTTGTTTCAGAGGATAGAGGTCCCATCCTGCACTTTACATCTGTTTTATGGGGAATAGTCATGACATTTTTAATCTGCAGAAGTTTATGGTGCTTGAACTATTTGAAGGATACAAGAGAAACAATAGATTGGTTTTAGATAAAACAGCTATTGTTTGAAGCAATGGCTTGTAACTCCAATTCAGGCCTCTCCACATAGCAGGAAGTACAGATACAAAGTGACCTATGTGGCCAGCCAAAGCACTGCCAAATGTACTATGGGGATGCAGAAGCAATAATTCAACCGTTCCGACTGTTCAAATATTGTGCAGCTCTACAGTCCAGCCAAAGTCACCAGTTGCAGCTTCCTGCATGATTTTCCAGTTGAGTGTGGAGTGTACCTGCAGCGGGATGAGGAGCGATTACATTGGACTGCTGGTCCACAGAAAGAGGACGAGGAAGAGAGAGGGAGCGGATGTAGAGCAGAAACATTGGTACAGAATTCTGGAATTGACAGCTGCCTCCAGTAATTAGCACATTCTGCCAATGACTCACTAAAAGATGCCTCATCCATCTTTCAGTATACCTTTCAGGATTCCCATTCTTCTAAAAAAATAATGCATTAGTTTGGGAATAAGCCTTGCATTTCATCGGAGGAGGATAATTGAGATGCAAGTATTTTACAGTAGATTAGATCTAGTGAGCTTTACATTGATTTCACCACAGCACATACCACCCTATGGAATAATAGTTTCAAACCAGGGCTGTGGTAGATTAAGAGGCCTGGAGTAATAATCCAGAGAATAAGAATTAAGGATGGCACAGTGGCACAGCGGTTAGCACTGCTGCTTCACAGCGCCAGGGGCCCAGGTTCAATTCTAGCCTTGGATCACTGTCTGTGTTGGGTTTGCATGTTCTCCCTGTGTTTGTGTGGGTTTCCTCTGGGTGCTCCAGTTTCCTCCCACAGTCCAAAGATGTGTAGGTGGATTGGCCATGTAAATTGCCCCATAGTGTCCCAAGATGTGTATGGTGGGGGGATAAGTGAGGTAAATGGGTGGGGTTACAGGGATCGGGTGGCGGGTAGGCCTAGGTAAGATACTCTCTCAGAGAGCCAGTGCGTGCACAATGGGCCAAATGGCCTCTTTCTGCCAGGGAATTCTATGAATTCAACTCCCACTTTGGCATCTTGGGAATCTGAATTCTGACTCCTGGGGTACTAATATCCTTTTACAGAGGGAAACCTGATGACCTTACCCGGTCTGGGGTATATCATCGTGGTTGGCTTTCAGTTGTGCTGTGAGATGGTCGAACAAACCACTCAGTTGTAGCAAGTCACTACAAAGCAGGAGTTCAAGAAGACAACTTCAGCAGCAGCTAGGGTTGACCAATAAATAACCTGTTTTGCCACCAATGCTCATATACAGCAAAGGAACTAAAGAAACAGCATGCACAGTTCTATCATATAACCTGTGACATAATTCAGTCACACTGCCCCATGGCATGCTATTATCATAAGACACACTACTATCATAAATATCATGGGATAGTATGATCCTATTATGCCATGATACAATACTGTCATACAGACTATGGTGTAGTGCTATCATATCACCCCATGGTACCAAATAACTCTTCATCAGTCTATCATTCAGATCAGCACCATTGCTTGCAGAGATTGCAGCCCCGTTATCACTGAGAGATGCGGCAAATTTATTGTTCGAAGAAATGGAGGGAGGAGAGATTCTCATTTCCCAGATGTATTCTTTTCGGTTTTAGGTGATCGGGTTGTGCTACCAATAACTTCATAGTTATGAAATGAAGCAGAGTGAAGAGTTGGGTGCGAAAGCAATTAAACCTGACGATTGTGAGAATTCAAATGGTTGTTAAATGTTTTATGTATGGCAAATTAGATGGAAACGAGCTGGCAATATTTTTTGTTGGCTCAAATAGTTGATTATAGAGAGATATCAACATTGAGCATAGATTTAACTCTTTGAGGACTGAGGGATTTACTTACTTTCAATTTTACTCTCCTTTACTGAATCTCACTGGAACACAATTCCATAGTTGAGGGAAATAACATTTTTTTAGTGTTTAGACTTGGGAGGCAATGCAACTTACTCATGTCTTCACAGGATATCCACATATAAGCTCTTTGCCAGCAGCGATTAGTGATCGAGTGGTAATTTGGCCTTCCCAGTTCCCCAGTTGCTCCCTCCAGCTCAATGTTATTGAACCAATTGTAATATCCACAATGCTATCTTGATCACATCCAAAGATGTGCTGGTTAGGTGGATTGGTCATGCTAAATTGCCCCTTAATGTCAGGGTCTGACTAGAGTAAATGTATGGAGTTGTGGGAACTGGGCCTGGGTGGGATTGTGGTCAGGGCAGACTCGATGGGCTGAATGGCCTTCTTCTGCACTGTAGGACTCAATGATTCTATGACAGGCATCAACGAACATGGGGCAAAACAGGGATAAGCATTCTTGACCCATGTGGCTGTTGTACATTTGTTTACCCACTTGACCTTTTTTTTTGGCAGTCTTCACGAACATCTGTATAAAATAATTGTAATCATGAGTGAGATGTTTAAAAAATGAACCTATGTTTATATGCCAAAGAAAATTCAAATCTTAGTGTTTTGTGGGGTAGATCACAAAAGTCTTTGAGGTGAGTTTTGTTTGGCAAGAAGTATCCACTGGGTGGTGCTAGTGATCTGCTTATTGTGAGGATTAAAATGAAGCAAAGGGGAGGAACATGAACAAAGTTGTCCTGCACTGTCCTCATGCCCTGCCAGTGGGATCTGAGACACATGTACAGGCATGTACAATGTGTTGGTGTCCGGGGTACACCATGGTACGAGACTGGTTTCCTTGGATGAACTATTGAACCCAGCTTCCACCTACTCATTTGATCATGAGTGAGATGTTTAAAAAATGAACCTATGTTTATATGCCAAAGAAAATTCAAATCTTAGTGTTTTGTGGGGTAGATCACAAAAGTCTTTGAGATCACAAAAATCATCTCACTCATGATTTGATGGCCCAGGTGGATATTAAAGATCTGTTGGCACTGTTGAGAGACAAGCAGCAAGTTCTGCTGGCATCCTGAATATTTGCCTCAATTGAGCATGCAAATTGTGGAAAAGTGTTCCACGTTCCATAGCCACATGTGTGTGTGTGTGTATGTGTGCGTGTGCGTGTGTAAAAACCTCCACCTCATTCTTCTCAGAATAAGCCTGAACATATGCCCTTCGTTTTTGATCATCCACTAGAAACATTCCTTTATGTTCCCTCTCAAAATTGGAATTGTGAAAACCCACAGTAGATTCCCTGCTAATCTTCTTCTTTCCATTGAAGGAAGTCCTTTATTTTTCTAAAATCTAAAATTAATTATATAATTTTATACTTGTTCCATAGCTCTAATATTCTTGCGATGATGTACGTATTATTCCAGCTATGGCCGAGCTGATGACTTGCCTGAATTCATCCTGATGTTTATATCCTATGAGTAAACCCAGAACCAAGTGTTGTAATCCTCCGGTTGCTCCGGTTTCCTCCCACAGTCCAAAGATGTGCGGATTAGGTTGATTGGCCATGCTAAAATTGCACCTTAGTGTCCTGGGATGCGTAGATCAGAGGGATTAACGGGTAAAATATGTAGGGATATGGGGGTAGGGCCTGGGTGGGATTGTGGTCGGTGCAGACTCGATGGGCCGAATGGCCTCTTTCTGTACTGTAGGGTTTCTATGATTTCTATGAATCCTGACTGTAGGACACTCCTTTAAGCAGGACTTCCATGGCAATAGACTGTGTGTTAAGTTGTCCTTGAGAGTGACCTGTATGAAAACGTGTACGAGTACAGGGCAAAAGAATAAAGAGGAAAAGGATGGTACTGGCTCTGAACGTAGAGAAAGGCTTTATTTTTGCTCTGTCCCCCACACTGTGGCCCATAATCTCTGTGATTTGGAAAATGCACTCTTCTCCTTTGAATAGCTTTTCTCCTTTTTTGCATTTTTCATGTTTTTACATGCTGTCTTAACTTTCAAGGTAGAGTTAAAATCCCTACAGTGCAGAAGGAGGCCATTCAACCCTTCGAGCCTGCAGTGACAATAATCCCACCCAGGCCCTATCCCTATAACCCCACATATTTACCCTGCTAGTCCCCCTGACATTAAGGGGCAATTTATCATCACCAATCCACCTGCACATCTTTGATCTGTGGGAGGAAACCAGAGCACCCAGAGGAAACCTATCAGACATGGGGAGAACATGCAAACTCCACACTCTGAGGCCGGAATTGAACCCGGGTCTCTGGCGCTGTGAGGCAGCAGTGCTAACCACTGTGCCACCCACATTGGAGGGTTGGAAAGTTGAATAATAAATCCAATGAGATCTGATTGCCTATCCAGCAAACATGCAATGCATTGTGCACCTAGGCTTTTCTTTTGTCAAAATGCTTTCTTCACCTACTTTTAAAGATGCAAGAGTGGCAGTAGTTCTGCTATGAAAGTTCTATATTCTAGTATGTAGTGCATGCTGCTGGAACATGGGCTTTGGAACACTAGTAAGGCTGCCAAGATGCTTAGCATGTGGCTGCATAAAGCATGCCCACCTGGCAGCATCTGTGGAGAGAGAAACAGAGTTAATGTTTTGAGTCCATAAGACTCTTCTACAGAACTGAAGAGGGGTAGAAATGTTATGAATTCTATATTTTGGGTGGGGGGAGGTTCTGGTGGGCAGAATGGAAGCTCAGAGATAGGTCGGAGTTAAGGAGAGATTGACAAATATGTCACGGACATAAGGCAAAAGAGGTGTTATTGGTGCCATTAAGGACTGAAGAATGCTAATAGTGGTAAAGGAAAATGATGGGTGGTTTTATCCAACAGACTTTTAGCTGATGAACTCCCATCTGATGACCACTTTAGCTGTTGGACCCAGGTTACAACACTGCCCTCCACACTATCTGCACTTCTGTCTTTTGGGAAGGAGATCATCGAGTTTGAAACATGTTTCGTATCAAGACTTCCTGAAGCTACACAGTTGCTTCTGGTATAATGTGGGGTTGTCCCTGCTCATGATTCATTGCTTGAGGAGATTTGCAAGCTCTGGAGAAAGTTTGCCCATTACAAATAAACCTCCCCATTTAATGGCTGCTGCAGGCTCTTTGCTGGAACAGCATCAGAAATTCTTCACTGCCTCTGTGCTGTCCTCGCTCTGCCGTCCCTTACCGAGGAAGCTCCCAGCAGAGGAGCCAATCCTGGATAGGAACTCACCATGAATACTATTTTAAGGCTGACCCTGAACTATCCAGTGAGCTCTGAACGTGCACATGTAAAGGTTATTGCCAGTTTTATTTTTAAATGGCAACAATGGAATGGTTAACGCACTGATACTTAAGTGAAATTTCAAAATGTTGGTAATCGAATTGCTACATCAGTACAGAAAAGGAGAAATATGCCCAACAGTAACACAGCACTGAATTGATAAAATCCTGAATCACACCGTCAGATGTCACTGTCGATTCTGGAATATCATGTAAGAATGACAAGCCAACCTGCAATTTGATTTCAAGGTGTTATCAACAAATAATGTTGCTAGCTGTGTTACAAAAGCAGCTCACATGAATAATGCTACATGAATGCTCAGTTCAGTTACATGGCAACGATCTCTCCTCAAAAAGAAGATTGTCTTACGCTTTCAATGGATTCCACAGCACAACTCAGTTCTGGTGAAATCCAATGTACACAGCCAGATTTGAACGAGTATGTTTTGAAGTTGCCTTGTGGATCAAACTCTGTAAAATAATTTGGATGTGTGAACAAACAAAATGGGGAAAATAAGCCTATTTGATCATATTGCAATATTCCCAAGGCAAAGTGCTGGAGATCCAGTTCAGAGACAGCTCCATCCGGGTTCGATTCCCGGCTCGGGTCACTGTCTGTGTGGAGTTTGCACATTCTCCTCGTGTCTGCGTGGGTTTCCTCCGGGTGCTCCGGTTTCCTCCCACAGTCCAAAGATGTGCGGGTTAGGTTGATTGGCCAGGTTAGAAATTGCCCCTTAGTGTCCTGGAATGTGTAGGTTAGAGGGATTAGCGGGTAAATATGTGGGGGTATGGCCTGGGTGGGATTGTGGTCAGTGCAGACTCGATGGGCCGAATGGCCTCCTTCTGCACTGTAGGGTTTCTATGATTTCTATGATCAGTTGAACTCCAAGGTCAGATGAAGGGCAGTGCACCCAGAGTGATTGGGATAAACACAAACTCTGGAGCACTGCCTCCTGCTGGATGCTCAGAAAAAGGCAGGTTGCTATGTTCTATGTGATCAGTAGCACAAAGTTTAAGTTTAGTTATTAGTGTCACAAGTAGGCTCACATTAACACGGCAATGAAGTGACTGTGAAAATCCCCTAAGGCTATGAATTCTAAGGATTATAGGACTGTGAAAGGCGTCTATTTAGATTAAGGCAATGACTTGGGTGGCACTGAATTGCCCGCTGAAACCAGCAGAGATTGGCAGCATCTGCTTTTATCTGTCAGAGCATTTGGCAAAATGTCAGAGGTCATTGGAAGCTGATTTCCTACCCTGGATGGCATTGAAAGATGTGATGACTTCAGCCAGGCTAATGAGGTTGGCTTGCTAGAGTATGAACTACCTGATGAGTCTTTTGCTCCTGATCTACGGGCACCTGGTGCGGAGAGGGGCGGGTCGGGAGGACGACCTCCTTGCGAACCTGCTCCTGGGCCTGGCGAGGCGAGCCATCAATAGGTCCAGGCAGCAGGCGATCGACGGGGCCGTCCATCCTGACTGTCTGCCCCTCTATCGCGGCTATATTCGTGGCCAGGTGTCTCTGGAGAGGGAGCATGCGGTGTCCACGGGCGCGATTGACGCCTTCCGCGACCACTGGGTGCCGCAGGGGCTGGGGTGTATTGTCGACCCCGATAATCACCTTTTGGTTTGACGTTTTAAGTTTCCTTTCGACTTTGTTTTCGGTTCGGGCCGTTCCCCCCTTCCTTTTGGGGAGCTGCCCTTCTTACTTTGTCCCTAAGTTAATTTGAGTTAGTTTATTATGTTGGTACCCGAAAGAGCTACCTGATGAGTCTTTTGCTCCTGATCTACGGGCACCTGGTTCAGAGGGGGGGTGGGTCGGGAGGACGACCTCCTTGTGAACCTGCTCCTGGGCCTGGCGAGGCGAGCCATCAACAGGTCCAGGCAGCGGGCGATTGACAGGGTTGTCCATCCTGACTGTCTGCCCCTCTATCGCGGCTATATTCGTGGCCAGGTGTCCCTGGAGAGGGAGCATGCGGTGTCCACGGGTGCAGTTGACGCCTTCTGTGCCCCTTGTGCACCGCAAGGGCTGGGGTGTATTATCGACCCCAAGAATTACATTTTGATTCAATGTTTTAAGTTTCCTTTGTGAGTTGATTTTTTTGTTCGGGCTGTTCCCTCCTCCTTTCGGGGAGCTGCCCCTTTTAATTTGTCCCTTAGTTAATTTGATTTAGTTTAACTTGTTGGTACCTGAAAGAGATACCTGATGAGTCTTTTGCTCCTGATCTACGGGCACCTGATGCAGAGAGGGGCGGGTCGGGATGCCGACCTCCTCGTGAACCTGCTCCTGGGCCTGGCGAGACGCGCCATCAATAGGTCCAGGCAGCGGGCGATCGACGGGGCCGTCCATCCCGACTGTCTGCCCCTCTACCGCGGCTATATTCACGGCCAGGTGTCTCTGGAGAGGGAGCATGCGGTGTCCACGGGCGCGGTTGACGCCTTCCGCGACCGCTGGGCGCCGCAGGGGCTGGGGTGTATTATCGACCCCGATAATCACCTTTTGGTTTGACGTTTTAAGTTTCCTTTCGACTTTGATTTTGGTTCGGGCTGTTCTCCCCTTCCTTTTGGGGAGCCGCCCCTTTTACTTTGTCCCTAAGTTAATTTGAGTTCGTTTATTACGTTGGTACCCGAAAAAGCTACCTGATGAGTCTTTTGCTCCTGATCTACGGGCACCTGATGCAGAGAGGGGCGGGTCGGGATGCCGACCTCCTCGTGAACCTGCTCCTGGGCCTGGCGAAACGCGCCATCAATAGGTCCAGGCAGCGGGCGATCGACGGGGCCGTCCATCCCGACTGTCTGCCCCTCTACCGCGGCTACATTCGCGGCCAGGTGTCTCTGGAGAGGGAGCATGCGGTGTCCACGGGCGCGATCGACACCTTCCGCGACCGCTGGGCGCCGCAGGGGCTGGGGTGTATTATCGACCCCGATAATCACCTTTTGGTTTGACGTTTTAAGTTTCCTTTCGACTTTGTTTTTGGATCAGGCTGTTCCCCCCTTCCTTTTGGGGAGCCGCCCCTTTTACTTTGTCCCTAAGTTAATTTGAGTTCGTTTACTTGATTGGTATCGAAAGAAATACCTGATGAGTCTTAATTGGTGGTTAAATCAGGGAGCCTCATGCTCCCTATTTAAAGCAGGTGTGTCAAACTCCCAGCCTGCATTCAGCCAGAAGCAACTGGAGAGCTGGCTGTGGATAGATGTAGGGTGTAAATAAAGTAACTTAAGAGTCATATCGGTTTACAGCATGGAGACAGGCCCTTCGGCCCAATTTGTCCATGCCTCCCTTTTTTTAAAAAACCCTTAAGCTAATCCCAATTGCCGACATTTGGCCCATATCCCTCTATACCCATCTTTCCCATGTAACTATCTAAATTCTTTTGAAAGACAAAATTGTACCCGCCTCTACTACTACCTCTGGCAGCTTGTTCCAGACACTCACCACCCACTGTGTGAAACAATTGCCCCTCTGGACACTTTTCTATCTCTCCCCTCTCACCTTAAACCTATGCCCTCTAGTTTTAGACTCCCCTACCTTTGGGAAAAGATATTGACTATCTAGCTGACCTGTGCCCTTATTGTTTTACAGACCTCTATAAGATCACCCCTCAGCCTCCTACGCTCCAGAGAAAAAAGTCCCAGTCTATCCAGCCTGTCCTTATAACTCAATCCATCAAGTCCCGGTAGCGTCCTAGTCAATCTTTTCTGCACTCTTTCTAGTTTAATAATATCCTTTCTATAATTGGGTGACCAGAATTGCACACAGTATTCCAAGCGTGGCCTTACCAATGTTTTGTACAACTTCAACAAGACATTCCAACTCCTGTATTCAATGTTCTGACCGATGAAACCAAGCATGCCGAATGCCTTCTTCACCACTCTGTCCACCTGTGACTCCACTTTCAAGGAGCTATGAACATGTACCCCTAGATCTCTTTGTTCTGTAACTCTTCCCAACACCCTACCATTAACTGAGTAAGTCCTGCCCTGGTTCAATCTACCAAAATGCATCACCTTGCATTTATCTCAATTAAACTCCATCTGCCATTCCTCAGCCCACTGGCCCAATTGATCAAGATCCCGTTGTAATTGGAGATAACCTTCTTCACTGTCCATTATGCCACCAATCTTGGTGTCATCTGCAAACTTACTAACCATGCCTCCTATATTCTCATCCAAATCATTAATATAAATGACAAATAACAGTGGATCCAGCACTGATCCCTGAGGCACACCGCTGGTCACAGGCCTCCAGTTTGAAAAACAATTCTCTACAACCACCCTCTGGCTTCTGTCAAGAAGCCAATTTTGTATCCATTTAGATACCTCACCCTGGATCCCGTGAGATTTAACCTTATGCAACAACCTACCATGCGGTACCTTGTCAAAGGCCTTGCTAAAGTCCATGTAGACAACATCAACAGCACTGCCCTCATCTACCTTCTTGGTTACCCCTTCAAAAAACTCAATCAAATTTGTGAGACATGATTTTCCACTCACAAAGCCATGCTGACTGTCCCTAATCAGTCCTTGGGAGTCTAAATGCCTGTAGATCCTGTCTCTCAAAATACCTTCCAACAATTTACCCACCACAGATGTGAGGCTCACTGGCCTGTAGTTCCCAGGCTTTTCCCTGCAGCCCTTTTTAAACAAAGGCACAACATTTGCCACTCTCCAATCTTCAGGCACCTCACCCGTGACAATCGATGATTCAAATATCTCGGCTAGGGGACCCGCAATTTCCTCCTTAGCCTCCACAATGTCCTGGGATACACTTCATCAGCTTGGTGACGGGACTTTTGCCTCCATGGAGTTATTACAAAAGGTATCAATGAAAGTTGATTGTTGACTGAGTATTGCAGATTCCATGGAACAGCAATGTTCCCTTTCAGTAGTAACGCTCCCTTTTAAGGGGAAAAGGTACCTTTGTGAAGAGTTGTTTGACAAACCATTTTCTCTGTGTTTGCCAATTGCTGGAATAGTGCCTACACATTCTCTTCAAAATAATTAATTGAATGTGAAGGTCTCTTGAAGAGTTCTTGTGAGACATGATGAAATGTTGCATAAATTTACAGTTTCCTTTCTTTGGAACATACCAAAGTAAGTCACATGTGATATTATTGTGAGCAAAACAGTTTGTAGCGGCTTAGCTGCTTTCCGTACCTGGACAATAAAGATGGGTGTCGGGAACCTTTGCTTATTTTTTTTGTGAGCCTCAGGATTGGAAACAGGGCTAGGAACCATCGGTGCAGGGGCTGCTTCCTTGGATGAAATTTAATTCCCCCTTTGAGAGTGGGCTGGGTGGTGGGGTGGGGGAGGCGGAGGTTGTGGGGTGGGGAGTGCAGGGAGCGGTGGTGAGGCTGTAGAAGCAGTGGAGGATGGGGCGGGTCTGGAGTGCCTCTGCTTTCCCAGCTCCCTGCAATTCAGCCAGAGGTGGGGAAGATCGAAGGCTGTCTTCTGATCCAGATGCCTAATTCAGGCCCTGAAGATGTCAAATAACGGTCACTTAAGGGCCTTATCTCACTGCTGCTGGTATTCCACCAGTGGTGGCTCAGGGCTATACACCACAAGGCAAGGTCACGCAGTAAAAACTGTAGACCGTTACTTTGGGTTCTGTGGTGGAGCCCTCCTCTTTGGCCCATGAAGGGCCTGATGGGCTCTACAAACACATGATTCTAGAGCATTCCCCATGCTGGCTGGCCCAGGCAGTATCAGCAGTAGTCATTGCTCCCTGTGGCATTGCAAGCATTGAAGAGCTCTCAGGCCTCTGATTGTCCAGCAGTTCTTGGAGACTGAAGCCTGGATCGCAGGCCGCAAAATGTTTGATTGTCATTGAATTCCCTCAGGGTGGACGAAAATGGCCTTGACCAGCATTGGCACTGATTTTCCACCCATGAAGAAGGCCACTGCTGCGGCCTTTAAATTAGACCCCTTGAGTGTGAAAGGACTGTAGCCTGTTGGCATCTCATTGATCATTATTCCTGAATTTTATTCATATTTCTACCTTCCCCTTGAAAGCTGCCATGTATCTTATGTATCTTTAATTTCTTTGCTTTTTTTCACTTTATCTCGATCTGCCTTCTGCTATTGATGCGGTGGTTTAATCATCCCTTGCACCAAAGCACTTCTCAGGTTATTCTCTGCATTTCCTTTCTTTCTCTCACCACCACCCCCCCCCCCCCCACAAACCCCCGCTCCCCCCACCCCTCCCTCCTCTCCCTTGTGATGTCCCACTTTTGAATTTGCCTTCAATGGTAACACATCTGGATCCTGAGGAAAGGTTGAGGGTCTGAAATGTTGACTAACTCCTCTTTTTCCATGGGTGCGGCCTGTCTGAGCCTCTCCTCATTCCGATATTCCCCTCACTTGCAGTGCGCTTTACTCTGGATGTATGATTAGCCTTTAGAGACGACAGAAAATCAATGCGTGAACTAACAAGAGCTTGCATATTTTTTTTCTTCCCCATCAGCATTTTTACCAATGGAGACCTGCTGATTCCCCCTGTGAGATTACTTCTGCCAAAATATACTGTTCAAGACTGGAATCGTGTTCTTGCCTTGATCACAGAGAAAGTTCACTTGCGCACTGGAGCTGTTCAGAGGTAGACATTTACTCTCATTAATTAGTCAAGTTCTGAGAATGTTACTCGACACTGGTATTCCTCGGGTTTTATGCCACCTTTGGAGATTCCAAAAGGTTACAGTGGCTAAGAATTGCAGACGTGGTTGGCATATCATTTCACACAGTTCACCAGTTATGTCGTGTCATTTGGATACACTGTTGCTCCAATTAAAATAACGGAAACTGCGTGAGGAAAATAGTATTGTTTGTATTGGCTAGAATGAGAAGGATTAATTTGTAATCCAAAATTATTTTTATTATTTTCAGCAAAACTGAAGTTAGGACTAAATTTTCCAAAATAATATTCAAATAGGATAACCTGAAGTTAAAATTTTTTGTCAGATTAAAATTAAGGGCGGCATGGTGGCACAGTCGTTAGCACTGCTACCTCACAGCACCAGAGACCTGGGTTAAATTCCGGCCTCGGGTGACTGTGTGAAGTTTGCACGTCCTCCGCATGTCTGCGTGGGCTTCCTCCGGGTGCTCCGGTTTCCTCCCACTATCCAAAGATGTGCGGGTTAGGTTAATTGGCAATGCTAGCTTGACTCTAGTGTCGGGGGATTAGCAGGGTAAATATGTGGGGTTATGGGAATAGGGCCTGAGTGGGATTGTGGTTGGTGCAGACTCAATGGGCCTAATGCCTCCTTCTGCACTGGAGGGATTCTATGATTCTAAGATTATACTGGGGATCTGCAATTTTCAGGTTCTGAATGGAATGTGAAAGGGTTGAATATAATCATTCTTGATTATTTCTCAACGTTATTTCTGGCCTTGTGAGCTGTCTGAAGTGAAACAATTCTGATCTTTGGAAAACACATTAGGGGGTAAAGACCGGAATGAAAGTATGGAAAGCAAGCACTGAAATTTTGACTAAGATTAAAACTTATTAAAACTAATTTGAAATTTTGACTAAGATTAAAACTAATTTGATAGTTTGGGAAGAATGACAGCAAACTAAAATTCAGAGAGTTTCTTCATAAGAAAGACTGCACGCAGAGAGGAGATTAAAATTAACTTCTCACCTTGAAGGAAAACAGCATTGGGCGCGATTCTCCGGTCTCGTCTGTGGTGGGATCCTCACAAGCGAGAATGGAAAATTTGGCATTCCAGCCAAAACTCCATTTACTTTCAGCGGCACCGGGAATTCCCAGTCGTGAACGAGGACGGAAAATTTTGGCCATTGTGTGAGGCTAAAAAACAAAATAAAATGCTGGAAAATAATTAGCAGGTTTGGCAGAAACCTGCAGAGTTAATGGCGGGGTGAGGGGGGGGGGCGGGTATGGGGAATTTTGGGTCCTCGTTCATTGCAAGCGCAAATGGCAACATAGGCGCAAAATTTCGTGAGAGCTGGAAAACGAGAATTTTGGCAGCGAGATCTTGTTTTCTGACTCCCCTCTCACCAGGAAGGTCCGGAACCTAAATTCAATGCATTCAAATTTATCAGGCTTCCCCACTGTATTACCTCCCCACATTATGTTTACAGCTTGTTTTTAAAAATGTGAACCAAGTAATGGGAATCTGCTGGGGGCACACAGGTAAGTATAGCCCCCTGGGGGGAGTACCCTGACCTTGGCCCCTGAAACTGCCCCTTGGTGCCCTGGCAGTACCAGGGTGGTGCCAGAGGGCAGTGCCAGGGGCCAGTGCTGGGGAGCCCCCTCTGGGAGCTCCATTGTGGGGTGGCGGAGGGTTTCTCCTTACCTGTGGGGGGGGGGGGGGGGGTTAAGGCTCCCCATGTCCTGGGAGGTGGGGGGAGTTGCCCGTGTTCATGAGGAGTGGTCTCTGTCTGTGGGGTGAGGGGGTGTGGTGTTTATGATTTTTTCATTGATCAGAGATCGGGGCATTCTTTAAAAAGGACTCCCTGATCTTGGGATTCCATACTTTGCCGGCTTATTCCAGCCCCGCTCCGCCAGCATGATGGCACGGGCTAGGCCTCCATTTGTTTTACACAGAATGTGGTGAGAAAGGGTGGCTGTGTGGCCTGAGAGCTGCTCGCCTGTTTTCTCACCTCAGCCAGTGCTCTGTGCAGAGGGTGGAGAAATTCCACCCAACATTTCAGCTTTGTGATCTTTGATCAGAACTGGGAAACATTAAAAATACAGTAAGATTTGGAGAAGTGAAAGCGAGGAAGTTGGGAAGAAGAACAACAGGGAAAGCCTGTGGTGGGGAGGACAGGAGGGAATGAGTGACAAAAGACTTTATGGTGTCAGCTCAAAGGGAGAGGTAATGGGACAAGTAAGGAACCAAAAGGAGGTGTGAATAGCATGGTCCTGAATAGTTGCTGTCCAAATTGAAGGATCGGAGAGAAACAAGAAGAAACAAACTAAACCAATTTGTCCCCATTTTGTTTCATCTTTCTTTGCTTTTGTTTTCTCTTGTTTGTCTCTTATTTTCTGGTCACTGCTTTCGGACAGCAGCTATTCAAGCTCCTGGCATTCTCACCTCCTCTAGCGATATCCTTTGTTTCCTTACTTGTTCCATTACCATTGTCTTTGACCTTGCACTGGGAAACGTATTTAATTTAATTCTCTCCTGCCTTCCACCCTATCACAGACCTTTTCCTTTGTTGTGCTTCCCATTTCATCTCCTTTCACTTGCTCAAAACTGATTACATTTCGAATGTTTCACAGTTCTGGTGAAAGATCATGGGCAGAATTTTCCCGTCCCGCCCGCCATGGGAATTGTAGTGGGCAGGACGTGAACCATGCAAAGGTCCATTGACTTTGGATGGGAATTTTTGGCCCTGGGGGTGAGCATGGCCGGAAAATCCCACCCCATAGACCTGAAACATCGGGCAGGATTCTTTGGTCTCATTCGTGATGGGATCCGTTGTGAGCGAGAGTGGAAAATTTGGCATTCCAGCCAAAACTCCATTCTCTCTCAGCAGCACTGGAAAATCTTAGCTGCGAACGGGGATGGAAGATTTTGGCCATTAACTCTGTTCCTTTCTCCACAAATGCTGCCAGACCTGCTGAATATTTCCAGCATTTTCAGTCTTGGTTTTGGATTTCCAACCTCTGCAGTATTTTGCTGTTGTATTGTGCAAAACTAACTCAAGGACCAATTGGAAACTTCACGAATGCTCAGATTTATCTAGTAATGAGATGCTGATCTTTTGGCCCTTTGTAGTGGTGCACCTTGTTTACTTGGTCACAGGACAATGTAGAGCTGGCAGTTGTTACCTTGAGTTTACAATCAGAACCTTCTTCACAATAAACCCACCCACTTCAAACATTCATATCTGAAATGAGGTCGTCACTTATCATAGAATAGAATAGAATCATAGAATCCATACACTGCTGAAAGAGGCCATTTAGCCCATCGAGCCTGCACTGACAATAATCCCACCCAGGGCCTATTCTCGTAATGCCATGTATTTACCCTGCTAATCCCCCTGACACAAAGGGACAATTTAGCATGGCTAATCCACCTAACCCACACATCTTTGGAGTGTGGGAGGAAACTGGAACACCTGGAGGCAACCCACACAGACACGGGGAGAATGTACAAACTCCACACAGTCACCCGAGACTGGAATTGAACCCGGGTCCCTGGTGCTGTGAGGCAGCAGTGCTAGCCACTGTGCCGCTGCTAATATTGATCAAAAGAAAATAATCATTAGTCATTTACATTAATGTTAATTTCAAATTTGTTGGTCTTAATGTCTGAGTGTTCTGTTTATTTCAGGCAGAAACAGTAGGGCATATAACTGCATTAAAATATATAGTAACTTACTATATATAGTATGTACTATAACAAACCAATCCAAATTTGGTTGCCAAGCACATTGAAGATTTGGTGTTATAGCCATATTTTAAGATCCAATATATTCTCAAGAAACTTAGAAAACTTTGCATGGAATATTTTTAAAACTGTATCAAAAGGGACAATCTTTGCTTCCTTAACCTGAGAAAAATATTGTCTTGGGAAGGTTTGTCCAACGTGTGGCCCAAAGGCCAAATGCCAGCCTCAAAGCCCCTCTATCCAGCCCCAGAATCAGATTTTAAAATGTGGGTCAACAGGCAGGTTTGAATGTAAGAATCTGCATGGAGCTACTCCTCCAATCACAGGCTGTTCACTATTAGCAGCAAATCTGGGAGAAAAACTATTTGTGCTTGGAGCAGCAGTGAACACAAGCAGCAGTGAGGTTGGGGCCATGGAGCCAAGGAGCAGTGATGGGGAGCCAAGGTTTGGGGAGCTGAGGAGGGGGGCCCAGGGAGCTGAGGGCTGAGGAAACAAGGAGCAGGGGTGGGGTGCCGAGGGCCTGGAACAAGGCCTTGGGAGCAGAGGTCCTGGAGAGCAGGGCTCAGGGAGCACAAGTGTCGTGGAGGAGAGGTACTGGGAAGTGGCGTCCACTGGCATCCAGTGCAGGATCCATTGACATCTGGGGTGACCAGGTGAGGTGGTGGGGTGTAGGAGAGTGTCTATTGTGTAAAGGGTGGGGGGGGCAGAATGTGCCTGTAAGTCTAGCTCACTCTTCCCAGTATGAGGGTTCTCCCTCACCCTCATCCACACACACCAATATTCACTCTCATCCATTTTCACAGTGGATGAGGTTGAGTGAGTGAACATCCTGAGACTAGGAGGGAGCCAGGAACACACACTCACCCTATTGCACTCGTTTCTATTTGTTACTCATTGTGTTCTTTTTCTTAGCAAATTGTTTCTTTTCATACCTCAGTTTTCTTTTGAAATTCATGCTTAATGGTCTGTTACATGCATATTGCACCATCCACACAGATAGAAGACAAAGGACTGCAGTATAACTGAAGGAATTGGCTTTGAGGATTTACCAAGTTCTGCGAAGAAGCCAAATTAACATTAGTATAAATGAAATCATACAGCCACACTTTAGCAAATTTGCTCCTTCAGCTGAGCATGTTAAAGAACTATGATGTTTTTGTACTTTGCCTCCGCAGGCATTTAAAAAAAAGATTTTATTGTTTTGCAGACAAGCTATATCCTCCAGCTCTGATTGGGATCACAGGGTCATCAATGACATTAGTAACTTTTCCAAGTTTAATTTTATTGACGTTGCCTCATTAAACTGAAAATCACATAAAGAGGGAAAATTGTGTTCATTTGGATGCTCTGCTATCAGTGGGGGGGGGGGGGGGACTGTATCTCAGTTGTATTCCCTTTTAGGTAGTAGCCTTATACCTATGATTATGATAAGGGAAAGGCATCACAGGGGGCAACAAGGGTTGGATGTGGGCCGAAAGAAAAGTGGCAGGACACAAAGAAAAGGGGACAAGCCCTCTCTCTGTCTGGCCCCAAAAACCTATGATTATGAATAACATTAAAGTTTGTTAATTGGAATGTCATTGTGGACATTATTCAATCCCCATAGAGACCAATAACATTTAGAAAGATATTTGAATATCCAGTGGCTGACTGGAAGAATGATATGAAAACATTTCAAGTTTTAAGACATTTACTTTCACAGTAGCTGCATTGCAGTGTTAATGTAAGCCTACTTGTGACACTAATAAATAAACTTGAAAAACTTTTAAACTTCTTTAAACTTTAAACTTTAAAACTGTAACTTTTAACAAGCTAAAAGCAACATTGGCTGAACACTATTTGGTAGGCATCTTATATTTTAAACTTCAGAGAAGAAACTCCCCATTTAAACCTTAAAAAAGATAATACCCCCTCCATGGTTAAATACATTCCTCTCTGTTGGAGTGGCATAGTGATTAGCACTGCTGCCTTGCAGAGCCAGGGAACCGGGTTCGATTTCTGGCTTCAGTCATTGCCTGTGCAGAGTCTGCATGTTCTCCCCGTGTCTGCGTGGGTTTCCTCCGGGTGCTCCGGTTTCCTCCCACAGTCCGAAAGATGTGCTGGTTAGGTGCATTGACCATGCTAAATTCTCCCTCAGTGTACCCGGACAAGTGCCAGAGTGTGGCGACTAGGGGATTTTCACAGTAACTCCATTGCAGTGTAAATGTAAGCCTACTTGTGACACTAATAAATAAACTTTACATTTTAATAGGGCACTTTATTCTCCAGGAACCAGTCCAAAGCTACTCCCTGATGAATTCCTTCCTTTTCCCTTTTCCTTTCAAATAACATCTAATCCCTGGAATGACACTCAAGGTGAGGGTTACCCTGGAGATTCTGAAGTCAGGTGAATCTTTGAGCCATGTTTAAATCCTCATGAACTTGGTCTCATCATTTTGAGCATGAGTTCCCACCCACATTCTGCGTGCTGCACAATGGAGACTGGCTGCCTCCAACTCTCTGCTCTCTATCTCAGATTCTTTCAGAGTGAACCCTTTGTGAGGTTCAGGGATATCTCAAAATAAATCTTATCACCTGATGCTACAGTGGATTGCTATGGACTCTTCCCTCTGCAAAGGCCATCTCCATGTCACTGTGAATCATATGGGCCTTGTATCCAGATAGAAATGCAAACTTGCTCTTCTCTAGACCTTCAACTTTAATTCTATTTTGGAATTTAACAGGCAGATTAAAGTATAACTGTTTACAAAACTTGGCATTACAAAAACCATCCTATGCTTTTGACACAGAGGGACCTGGGGGTCCTTGTGCATGAATCGCAAAAACTCAGTTTGCAGGTGCAGCAGGTGATCAAGGCAGCAAATGGAATGTTGGCCTTTATCGCGAAGGGGATGGAGTATAAAAGCAGGGAGGTCTTGCTGCAATTGTACAAGGTACTGGTGAGGCCGCAACTAGAGTACTGTGTGCAATTTTGGTCCCCTTATTTGCGGAAGGGTATATTGGCCTCGGAGGGAGTACAGAGAAGGTTCACCAGGTTGATACTGGAGATGAGGTGGTTAGCTTATGAGGAGAGATTGAGTAGATTGGGCCTGTACTCGTTGGAGTTTAGAAGGCTGAGAGGACATCTTATAGAGACATATAAGATAATGAAGGGGCTAGACAGGGTAGAGGCAGAGAGATTCTTTCCACTTAGAAAGGAAACAAGAACTAGAGGACACAGCCTCAAAATAAGGGGGGGTCAGTTTAGAACAGAGTTGAGGAGGAACTTCTGCTCTCAGAGGGTAGTGAATCTCTGGAATTCTCTGCCCATTGAAGCAGTGGAGGCTACCTTGTTAAGTATGTTTAAGTCGCAGGTAGATAGATTAAGGGAATTAAGGGTTATGGTGAGCAGGCGGGTAAGTGGAACTAAAGCACTATCAGATCAGCCATGATCTTATTGAATTGCGGGGCAGGCTCGAGGGGCTAGATGACCTACTCCTGCTCCTATTTCTTATGTTCTTATGACACTAAGGCCGCGATTCTCCCATTGCGGTCCGCCACTTTTTTGGCGGGTCCGGCCAGGAGACGCGCGTCTGCGACCTTGAACGGGGATTTGCGCATGCGCCGGGAACGCATGCGCATCTCCCAGAACCGGCGAACAGTCACTGGCCAGACCACGCTGGAAACTAACGGGAAGGCAGGTAAGTAAGTTGAATCTGTTTATAATCTATTTTAAATATGTATATTGTTAATTATCGGGAACTGAAAGGTCCCGATTGAATCTCTCACCCGCCAGGAGTACTTCATTCCGGGGGGGTTCAGACTAGCTCCCCACATTCGGGGAACTAGCGGGAAACCCTGCTGGAATGAAAGGGGGGAAATCGGGCCCCCCCAGGGGGTCAGGTGGCGGGGGGGTGCCCCCTGGACATGGGTACCCTGGCAGTGCCAGCCCATCTCCCCAAGGGGCAAAGTGCAAATGACCAGGGGCACCTTGGCGCTGCCCACCTGGCATGGGGCAGTGCCAAAGGGGTGGGGCCTATTATGGGCGGGGCCTAGGTGTGCTTGGTGAGGGTGGGGGGTCCCGCTGCCACTTTGCATTGGGATCGGTCTGGGATGGAGGAAGGGCAGCGATTGGTGGGGGTGGTCTGCTGGGGGTGGGGAGGGGCCCTGTGGGGACCACGATTGGGCAGTGGGGGGGGGGGGGGGGGGGGGCGGCTGGAGGGGCAGCACTGTGGGGGTCCTGGGCTGGTGAACGATCGAGCTGGCCAGCAAATGGGAGTTTGACAGTTTGGGGCCACTGCGCATGCGCAGAGTTCCAGAACTGGCAAACTCTGGTGCGAATCGGCCCCGCTCCCCTGGGTTTTTAATGAGGTTCCTGACTGGGATGCCTTAGTGCACAGAGTGCTGAGATTCAGGTGAGAAGCTGAAATGTCAGAACAGATGGGATTTAGAACAGTTTTCCCGCCAATTCAGCACTTTTGGAAGAATCGCCCCCTAACAGTCTATCCAGTCTATCAAGATTCTATTGTCAGCACTGCTGTCCTGGTCATTATTTACAGGTGTGAATATCTTGCACCTTCTTCCCAGTAAGACAACCTGGGCCTTTCTTTAACCTTTAACAACAAAGCCATCCAAACTAGTTGTCGGGCAGAACAGGAGACATGACCTCCTTCATTCTTCCATTTTACTCTAAATTAAAGAGAGAGTCCCAAAATTTAACAAGATTCTATTGTCTGTTATCCTGTTGCTGCCATTCAGTAAAATTCCTCCACTGAGCTAAGTGCACTGTTGTTAGGGCATTGAGAAAAACCCCATGTCTCTTTTCTAACACAATCTCAGTACCCATCATTGACAATCCATTTTGACAAACTAAGTTAAAAGTCAAGATGCTTATTTTAATGGACCTCTTTGGCTGACTTCTATCGAAATCTGTTACAAACCCAGACTGCACATTTAATCAATATATTTCTTTTAAGATTGCCCTAATTTTCCCATCCTAGTCCAGACACCCAATTTTACCCTGGGATGTCCCGATTTCCTAAAAGCCACAGGATCAGCACAGTTGAGGCCTTGCAATACATAATGCCTATGCCACGTGTCTCATTTCATTGCTCATTCTCCATCACTTTTTAAATTTTTCTCTTCTTTAAAGAAAAGATCAAATGCCTCTTGATTCAGATTATGGGAGTAAATGAGGGTCCAGCCTCTGATGGTGTTTCCAAATAAATGAAGCTTCACTCTTGTAATGTGTAGCATTGTTAGCATGTGACCACATGCCTTATAATTCATGAGCAGTCATCCATTACCATTTGTGTATTCGACTCCCATCACCTAACTATTATATGTATGCATTCTGCAATATCCGCACATAACATGTCATCCCGAAACAATACAGTACCCTTAGCCATTATCTGAGAGAAAGACTGGCTTGAATTTCAGCGGGATCCTTTATCAGAACTGATACTTCAAGACGGCCTTTTTATGGATACTAAACAAAGGGAGAAGGGGAAATCCACAGCCAATGGTCAAGGATACTAAACTCTTAATTAACAATTTATGCTTTCCCTTGATTGCAGTACTGAATTACATTGCTACAGATATCTTCTTTAAGCTGAGACGTTAAACAGGGTGCAAGAGTTATTTGAGGGATCAAGAAAAGCTATTAAGCTGGACTAGTCTAATACTTTACCATAGATCACTGCCTTCTCACCCATAACGCCCTCTATTTCCCAAAAAGCTTTCAACATCAGCCCAATATATTTTCGTAGAACTAGGAAGAACATGCCTGTTCATCTTTTGGTTCCACCAAAATAAAACTTGGGGATAATTTTGGGCAGTTTCTGGAGTTACAGTGCCAGGACACATGGTAGACTGTGTACTCAGAATTGTGATCCACCAATGTGTCCCTAAAATTGCAGCCAGGGTCCAAATTACATCATGGAACTCCGATTTGCATAATAAAGAAGCCTATCACCTGAACCAGGTGGAAACTCAGGTTACCTCTGAGGTGGCAACTTAAAATGTGATGGCCAGATTATTGGTAAATCCATCAATTCCATTTTGAGGCCGTTACTGCCCCATTAACACCACTTTTTAATGAGTTAAAATCAGCTCCCACTGTTCAGTGCTCTCATTTTTTAGTGAAGCCACTTTAAATTTTTTGGATCATTCACTTGCTGTTCGAGTAAAGTACTACACTATTAGGAACGGAAGCACAATGTATCAGGATGTTTTGTCCATAATCCCACTCACAGAGTTCATGAAAAGTTTCTTTTAAAGTTGTATTTAAGAGGATAATGTATTACTGCAAGTGAAAATCAGACTCTGCCTGGTGGTGTTTAAGTTGCTAGGTTCTATTTTCTCATGGATCATCATTAATAAATAATAACTTTGTGGCTTGTCCCATGCAACCATTCTAACTTAGTTTTTATTCATTCTTGTGAAGTGAGTGCCAAGGGCAAGACCAGCATTTGTTGCCCATCTGTAATTATCCCTGAAAAGGCCGTGTGTATAGGTACATACATAATGCCTTTTTATTTTTTTTAGCAGTTTGATACAACTGAGCAGCTTGTAAGCCTGCGTCAGAGGGTACTTTTTTTCTGTTGCAGTTGCAGTTGCAACTGAGTGGCTTGCTGGGCCATATCAGAGGATAGTTAAGAGTTGGCCACATCACTGTGTGTCTGGAGTCAAATGTGGATAGATTTCCTTCCTTGAAGGGCATTTGTGAACCGAGTAGGTTTTTAAACAATATTCCAGTAGTTTCATGATCATTTGTTAATGAGACTATCGCTTTATTCCAGATTTGTTTTATAATTCAATTTAAATTCTGCCAGCTGCTATTTTGGGATTTGAGCTCAAGTCTCTGGCTCATTAGTGCAGGCCTCTAAGTTCCGAGTAATGCCACCATTCCTTATTAAAAGTCAAATTGAGAGTCAAGAAATAAAGAATATTGGATACCTAAGACTAGCTGTGGCTGAGACAAAAAGGCCTCAGCAAGAGGCTGGCTCAGAAAGCTGGCTCAGAATACAAGCAGCACACCAATTATGTTGCAAGAGATAATCGAACATACAAGCACCAACTCAGCCTTGTTGATCGCAGGTCCGCACTCAGGGAGATAACTGGCCTAGTCACCTTTTTCCAGCTGCAGAAACAAGATCCCTTTAACAACCACTTTTTATACCATTTTTCAACAACAAGGCAGGATGCTATACTGATGGAACCTCACTGACCAGTGCAAGTCTTTTGGGAATGTAAATTATCCATTGGATCATCAAATTCTTTGTTTAAACCATGGAGTTAAAGCGTGCCCTGACACTGTCCATCCTCCATAGGCTTCTAACATGCCTTCTGTCTTTGATCAACTAATTTCTAAATTGCCTATTCCTTATCTTATCCCAGGCTGTTTTTCCACGACTCTCACGAAACACTTCAGGCTGATCTTACTGGCTCATGGCGCAGGTCAACTGGTGTGGCAAGCCAGGAAGATAGCATGCGAGGCTAAATATCTTCCTGGCCCTGTTTTCCCGGCGAGAATGGCTTCATGTCCAGAAAGGGTGCGAAGCCTATTAGCGTAGAATTGACTACATTTAAATGTAGTTACAGAATCGGGCACGGCTGCTTCTCCACTCGCCGGTGAGATGTCATGCTGGCGAGAATCACTACTGGAGGGAGCTCTGCAAGCGGGTGGGGGGGGGTTGTCATTTGGGGGGAGACCTGCAAGGGGTGGGCGTGCAGAAGAGAGGTTTTGCAGGGGGGGTTTGTGGGGGTGGGCCATGGAGGGGGTCGTGATGGGGGGACTGTGTCAGGGATTTGCCAATGGACACATCGGCAAATGGGGAGTAGCAATGCTGCCGATGAAGGGGGTGGGCGAGGTCCGATGTCCTTTGGAAGGGGGGGGTGGTGGTGGGAGGAAGTCTCCCGGTTCATTGTCAGATCGGGAAGGCCTGCGCAATAGCGCCCGAGCGCTCTGCAGCCGGCTTCGCTGGCGTACTTAGGTTTAGAACAAGGGTGTACTATTTGTAATTCTCCAGTCCTCTGCATCTAATGAGGATTGATGGATTGTAATCAGTATCTCTTACATTTCCACCCTTCCCTCAGCATCTTTGGATGCATCCCATTTTGTTCGAGGAGCTTATCACCTTTGAATACAATCAACCTATCTAATACTTCCCCTTTATCAACCATCTAGGGCAGGATTTTCTGACTGTTTCAGTCAGTGGGATCATCCAGTCTCTTTGATAGTGACCACCCTCTGCTCTGTGCCAAGGGTTTCCTGATGGTGGAGGGTGCAAATAAAGGGAGACCCGATAGAAACCCGCCACCGACCAATGGCGGGCCATGTTGGCCGCCACACAACAAGCTGTGGGAGTGGGTGTGGGGGGGAGTGCTGAAAATCCCTCCTCCGGTTTCTCAATTACACCATCTTATACTATGACTTTAGCAGCATCTTCTTCTTTGGTATAGACATATGCAAAGTACTCATTTAGTACCTCAGCATACACCTCCTCTCCCACCTTACCGCCTTTTACTATTTATAAAGCTATAGAAAACTTTTGGGTTCCTCTTTATGTCACCTCCCAGTCTCTGCTTAGCCCCTCCTTGTTTTTTCACATCCCCTCTGATTATTTTGTATATAGCCTGTTCCTCATGTGTATCATCAAGCTGTTATCTGTTGTATGCGCCCTTTGTCTGTCTTATCCTGCTCTCAATCACTTTCATCAAGCAGGGATCCCTGGCTTGCATGTCCTACCTTACCCTTCGAAGGAATGTACTGTGACTGTAACTGAACCAACTCCTCTTAAAGCCCCCCATAGTATCATTCTCACTCCATTAAAATGGGTGGTGCTCTAATTAAGTATTTTTACCCTATATATTTCTTTGCAATAGCTAACCTCAAGCTTAAGTGTTAAGATAATTTTTCAAATTTCAATGCATTTAAATCCATGGTAATCAGGCTCACACACTCACAGGGCATGTACATATGCTGGGAGGGCCCAGGAAGATCTCAAGCTGGTTTGTGCTCGGTGCAAATTTCATTTTAGGCCTCTTGCCAAATTTTCCTGATACAGCAGGATTTACGTCAGATATTATGATGTCAGAAAATCACCCCCTTTATGTATGTACACTTTCAACTCAATTTGGACCTTATTGCATACCCCCTTACTCTAATCTCATCTAATGCTATAATGCTTCTTACTATAATGCTAACTGTCTCTCCCAATCCTTTATGCACCTTGTTTCTCCGTTCTAATGCTGTTTCCTGGTTCCCATTCTCTTGCAACATTAGTTTAAATCCTCCTGAACAGCACTAGAAAACTACCTTGTGAGGACATTGGTTCTGGCTCTGTTCAATGGAGAAGAAATGCTTTTTATATACTAGATTGGACAACGCAGTTGACCCGCGGGTATTTATTTCTGAATAAATTGTTCCAATTTACAAGTGCTTCTCCTGAATGATGGGATGGTTTATTGATGCGGACTGTAGTCTCTGTGTGTTGTGAAATAGGAACAGAAAATGCTGCAAAGGTTCAGCAAGTCGGGCAGTACCTGTGGAGAAAGCAGACATGCTGCCTGACCTGCTGTGTACAATGTGCTGTTCCTATTACAGGGGCAAGATCTTCCCAAAAAAATTCTAAGTGCTGAATGAGGAAGAAAACGAAAGAGTTTCAGACCTGTGTTTTGGGCGAGTTTGAAAATGCATTCTTATGACACTCTGTCACCTTTTTGGACAGAGGTGTGATTCCCACTAGTTTGGGGGGCGGGAGGAGGGGCGGGTGGTGTGTTGGCAGAGCCTAAGCTCACCAGTGAAGCAGACTGCTTGGGCACCATTGCTCAGGTTCCCTGATCTCCTGAGATCTCCTACCATCCCTCACCCCCTCTCCACTGACATCATCCCTTCTCCACTGATCGCCCCCAATGTGCCAATCATCACCCCTGCAGAATTCCCCCCTTCCCCACCAATCAACACGCCTGCAGAGTTCCTTCCCCCACCGACCGTAGGCACTGCCCGCCCATGCCCCTGACTACCGGGGGGCTTCAATGGCCTGCGATCCACCCAGTGTGGCCATCATGTCTGGTCCCTGTTGATGGGGACCATGAGTGATTCTCGTCGGTAAAACATGACATTAATATTTAAATTGGCTAAATTCACGATGGCAGAAGACAGCCAGAAAGATGGCTTTTGGCGTGAGATTGGATCGCGCCCGGCACGAAAGCCTCGTGCAGTACATTCCTGGAAAGGTCGTGCCCCAGATGTCCGGCACCCACAATTCTTTGCTTTACTTCTGCATGAGGTAAGGTCTTTTAGTTAGACACATGAATTAATGAGTCAGTTTAATGATGCCAAGACAAAAACATTATGCCCCCTGTGCTGTAGCACACTTCCCTGCTCTGATCTTCCTGTTATTTGTCGGATGCTACTCTATTTTTGGGGAATTTGAGCTGGCACAATAAATTAGCTTGAATGAATAACATTACAATCCAGTAGCAGAGGAGGGACCCAAGTCAGGCCTAGTATCAAGAAATTTTCCATGATTGGACAATAGACCATAAGAAGAAGTAGGAGCACAAGTAGGTCATTCAGCCCATCATGTCTGCTCTGCTTGAGAGTATTTGCTAATTATCTTGTTTTATTGGGAAATAATTTTAATGTTTCTGTGCACTATGGATCATGGATGTTAGCAGCAAAAGTCAGCCAATTCACAAAGGCATGAGAAATTCCTTTAATACGTTTTGCTCCTTTTGTTGCTCTGTTAGTTTTTGGAGAATGTAATACAGAAATGAGAAATATGTAGCACCCTATTTAGCACTTGAAACAGTAAGCTTCATTGCAAACTGCTAAAGGACGGGTCCCATCACAGACGCATTAAGCTATTTCTCTTTCAGATGCTTATGAGCTGCCCTGCCATTTTCCTTCACATTATTTACTTTGGTTTCTCATGTTTTCATTTATTGCACTGGATTTTGCACTGTAACTGCCCAAGTATCTTTCACAATGGGGCCTTTGCAATCTGTCAGCATCTCCAAAGAACTAAAGTAAAAATGTCTCCTCAGGTCAGCGTGGGTTTCCTCTGAGTGCACTGGTTTCTTCTCACAGTCCAAAAATGTGTGGGTTAGGTTGATTGGCCATGCTAAATTACATCTTAGTGTCAGGGAGATTAGCAGAGTAAATATATGGGGTTGCAGGGATAGGGCCTGGATGGGATTGTTGTCGGTGCAGGCTCGATGGACCAAATGGCCTCCTTCTCACTGTAGGGATTCTATGATTCTGGTTATATAGGAAATGGAAGTACCACAAAGGTACAGAAGGAAGCGGTGTTCAAAAACTAATATTGGGATGCATTTGAGATCAATAGAACCAAAGACCCTGTTGAGTACACTTGGAGAATCTACAATTCCAGGTGCATCTAGGCCTTTTGGCTAAGATGCAAATGAGATCAAGCACTTGAGGGGGTGCAATGCCTGCTCCTATCAGCTTGGATCATGACGATTCAAGCCCAAGACAGGAAAAGGGTGGCCTGTCATGTCAGCTTGGATCTGTAATGTCTCACTGGTAGAGACTTTGATTGGACTTTGATTGGATATAACTAAAAAAAATTTCCAGGAGAAAGGAGAGGAAATTAGGTTGGAGACTCACAACATTGAGTCTCCACCTTCTTTATGTTGCTGTCAGACTTCTAGGTTTGTCTTGAGGATGGGGAGAGGGGAATGGAAAATGATGATCACTTTGCCTCAGTGGTGTCCAGAGTTAACAGGAAAATTGACAAGATAACTTGCAACCATTTTATTTCCATGTTTGATGTCAAAGTACTTGATCTTAATAGTAGGTACTAATATCTGGGGTTTATGTAAGAGCCCTCTGTAGAAGCTCAAAAACAGCATAAACATCTGAAGAGATTACAGTGACCAATTGGGAGAACCATGGAAATTCTCCAATAATTATTTTTAAATTCTCCTTTTACTGATGTTCAAAAAGTTAATCACCCAAAAGGAACTTTAATAATTGGTAAAAAATAAAGGCAGTAAAACTGTTTTTTAAAATATATTCAGACTCTGCACGTTGGATGGAAGATCATTGCTTGGTGCAGCTGAGTTAGACAACAACCAGTACTATGTGGCTGTGGGATCAGAGAAATTCAAGAAGCTGCCCTATTATCAAGCCTTGTCCAAGAAAATTACAGCCCGAGAGACTCAAGGGTAAGTTCTAAACATTACCGCTTTAGGTCTTTGATGTATGAGCAAATAAATGTGTGGTTAATGCTTTGATGTGTGGGTAAAGTGTTACTTTTTTTATTTGGCCTTGAGATGTAGACATCGCTGAGAAGTCCAGCATTTATTGCCGATCAGTAATTGCTCCTGAGCAAATGGTGCTGAGCCACCTTCTTGAACTGCTGCAGTCCATGTGGTTGTAAGCACATCCAGGGTACAGTTAGGGAGGGTGTGCCAGGATTTTGACACAGCCACAGTGAAAGAACGACAATATAGTTCCATGTAAAGACACTGTGTGACTTGGAGGGGAACTTGCAATTGGGGCGTTCCCATTTATCTGCTGCTCTTGTCTTTCCAGATGGTAATGGATAAATTATATTGTGCAATGCAAAATTAAGTGCTGCTCATAGATTGGGTGGGTGTAAGGAGTTTTAAAATTCTTCAGGAGTGAGATGTTGGCTTTTAATATTTTTAAAGCAAATGCCAGATCTCCTAGATCAAATACGTTGACGGGAACTGCTAAACTTTCCCATGCAACAATATGTTATCATTTACTTTTTACTGCAGGCAGTATATCAATGTGTTGAAGTAAGTGATATTATTATAACTGCAGTATGTTGGACTGTAATCCCCTGGTATAAAGACAATTGTAAAATTTGTAGGAGTTAGTGGACCCTCACACCATGGAACAAAAACAGAAAAATGCTGGAAAATCTCAACAGGTGGAGAGAAAATAGAGCCAACATTTTGAGTCTGGATGACCCTTCATCAGAGCTGTGACAAGCCAATGATGCCTCGTGACACAAATATGATCATGGCTAGTAAGTTCCAGCTCGGTTGGGAATTCCTCTCTCAGCCAGGGTCCCACCTGTTCAATTGATTAGATCTAATGGTTTGACTCCACCCAGTTGTGACCCAAGTGATTGTCTGGATACTTTGTCAATGGGATAGGGAATAGATCCCCATTCATCTCTTTCAAGACAATTTAACTTGGTGTGGCTTTGCAGACAAATTGTCTACATTTTAGAATATACTGACATTTGTGTTCCTGGCAGGTTCCCTTGATCGCTTCATGTTTTGCAGAAACTATTATAAACCTTGCTCATGTGATGTTAAACTGTAAATGGAAGAACCCTTCGGAACATTAACATACAGAGGGATCTGGGTGTGCAGGTCCACAGTTTCCTAAAAGTGGCAACATAGGGACCAAGTTGATTAAGAAGGCATATGGTATGCTTGCTTTCATCACCCGGGGCATTGAGTACAAGAGTTGGATAATTATGTTGCAGCTATATAAAACATTGGTGAGGCCGCATTTGGAGTATTGCATGCAGTTCTGGTCACCACACTACCTGAAGACTTGGAAGCTTGGGAGAGAGTGCAAAGAAGATTCACCAGGATGTTGCTTAGTCTCAAGGATGTTGACTATGAGGAGAAGTTGAATAAACTAGGGTTGTTTTCACTGGAAAGACGGAGGCTGAGGGGAGACCTGATGGAGGTCTACAAAATTATGAGAAGAACAGACAGGGTGGATAATCAGAGGCATTTTCCCAGGGTAGAAGCATCAATTACAAGGGGGCACAGATTCAAGGTGAGAGGGGGGAAGTTTAAGGGAGATGTGCGGGGGAAGTTTTTCACGCAGAGAGTGGTGGGTGCCTTGAATGCACTGCCAGAGGAGGTGGTGAAAACAGGCACATTAGCAACATTTATAAGCATCTGGATGGATTCATGAAGAGGGAGGGAATAGAGGGATATAGTCCGAGTAAGGGCAGAAGGTTTTATTTTAGTTTAGTTACGGCATCATGATCGACAAGGGCTTGGAGGGCCGAAGGGCCTGTTCCTGTTCTGTATTTTTCTTTGTTCTTTGTTCCTCTTTGTCATGTCAGTGAGGGGAGAATTCTTTATTTGGGGGGAACCAATGGTGGGGAAGCCCTGTAAGTGCATTTAAATTTATTAAAATGGATTTGGGCAGGAACTCCATTACGTCACCAGCTTGGGGAGGAGAAAATCAGAAAACGAGACCTCGCTGCTGAGATTCTCATTCTCGCAATCTGGTGAGATTTTCCACCAGTCTCACCATTTTCCCCATGGCCAACGCCAGCCGAATATCCCCCCCCGACATGGACACACACACACACACTGGGTGTGCCTGAACCTTTAGATTAAGAACTTGATGCTGGTTGGGTTCCAGTCAGTTTCATTCTCCTTCCCTGGAATGAGTTTTTTGTCAATCAGTATTTACATGTTGTTGCATTGATGGCAAATGGTGCTGGTCATTCATCCTATAAATCACATATGGACCATATTCAAGGTAAACTAGACAGTTGGCACCTCAGTCTCTCCATGAAGTCAAAAGCCTGAACTGCCATTTATTTCCATATGCTCACAAGTAAACTTGAAAGAGTGATAGGAGAATAGTTCAGGTGACCGGCTTCTCCAACAAGGTTGCCTATTGTCTGATCCCAGGCGCAAGTGGGGCTACTTTGTTGATATATTATTAACATGGGGGAACAAGTTGGTCTGCATTATTACTGATGTAGAATCAGCGACAAGTAGACATGTCATTTGGCCTATCAAGTCTGCACCAACTCTGACAGAGCATCTTACCCAGGTCCACCTCACCTGCCCTCTCCCCTTAACCCCATGCATTTACCCCACTAATCCCCCTAACCTACACATCTTGGGACACTAAGGGACAATTTAGCATGGCCAATCCACTTAACCTGCACATCTTTGGACTGTGGAAGGAAACCGGAGCACCCAGAGGAAACCCACGCAGGCACAGGGAGAACGTGCAAACTCCACACAGACACTCACCCAAGACCGGAATTGAACTTGGGTGCCTGGAATGGGAAGGCAGCAGTGCTAACCACTGTACCACCGTGCTCCCTTGATAGTGTAAGAGTCAGCTGACTTGGAGTCTAGTTGGAGAAAGCTCATGGCTTAGCCTGAGGAATACCAGAGGTATTTTATAACTGCAAATAGTTACGTTCTTACAATAAACCAAGTTATTGTTCTGACATCTGCATCTCTGAACACCTTAGGCAATCACAGCCAACATGCAACTTGTTTTTCTGTCAGAACCTCCTTATAGAATGGCAGAGATTGAGGACCCAGAGGAACAGAATGAGTGTAATGGGCACAGGGAAATTGGAGAGAGAAACAGTTTCGGATTGCGTACTCCCACTTCACCATTCCTTGTAGATTTGTTATTTTTTCAAATAGACACAAATGCCTCCCTTGCAAAAATGATATTTACTGTTAGGTTTACAGGTTTTGTCATGTTATCTCTTGCCATTTTTAAAATGATTCAATTTCTCAGCCTAGGGCTTGCTTAATCTAGTATCTCCCCAAGGATAGGAAAAACTAACATTACCCATTCCTTTCCATATCACAGTTATAATTCCGATCTGTCGGTGGTGTGATATTGGGGCCAGTTGTGGCAAGGCAGTGGCCTGAATGCCTCATTCAGATGGCTATAGGTAGAAGAATATGAAGCCGCATGCTACTGTGCTACAAATAAACTAGGCCGAACATGCCGCGGCAGAGGTCCAATCTATCTTTATTTTATCCTAACGAGTTTCTGTGAGTCTACCTTTGATCACGTACCTTTGGTGTAAGCCTGGTGGGAAACGCCAGGGAGACATTGTAAAGAGTTGTAAATGACCATTTATGCTGCCTTTCTGGGATTTCCAATGTCTCAAAGTTGCAACAGGTTTGTAGTATTGTGTAATTTCGAGGCTGGTATGTCTCGCGTATGTTTCATAGTTACATGGAACTGCACAGAGTTCAAAGCACAGAAACAGGCAGTTTGAACCAACTGATTATGCTAACATTTATGCTCCACATGAGCTTCCTCTCTCTGATTCTTAACCTAACTCTAGTATTTCAAAATTTGAGCTCCAGTAATGTGTTTCTTGGACCCAGCATTCATAGAGTCATAGTGGTTTACAGCATGGAAACAGGCCCTTTGGCCCAACTTGTCCATGCCACCCAGTTTTTACCATTAAGCTACTCCCAGTTGCCTGCATTTGGCCCATATCCCTCTATACCAATTTTACCCATGTAACTGTCTAAATGCTTTTTAAAAGACAAAATTGTACCCATCTCTACTACTGCCTCTGGCAGCTTGTTCCAGACACTCACTACCCTCTGAGTGAAACAATTGCCCCTCTGGACCCTTTTGTATCTCCCCCCTCTCACCCTAAACCTATGCCCTCAAGTTTTAGACTGCCCTACCTTTGGGAAAAGATATTGAATACCTACCTGATCTCTGCCCCTCATTATTTTATAGACCTTATAAGATCACCCCTAAGCCTCCTACACTCCAGGGAAAAAAGTCCCAGTCTATCCAGCCTCTATCCAGCCTCTCCTTATAACTCAAATCATCAGGTCCCAGGCGTCTATTATATGTTAACTTTGGTATGTGGCTGCATATTTTATTGAAAACCTCAATGTTAAGTGTTGCTGTTACAGTAAAACCCCAACATCGTACCTGCATTCCTCATTATGTCAGTAGATGGCACTGTGGTAGGAATTTTCATGTTACATCCAGCTGGTCACAGATTCGCCCAGCCTGATGATCCACACTGCAGCTGTTGTTAAGATATATATGTAGGGTTGCAAACTGTGGTCAGATTTATTGCAGGAGGTTTCACCACATGAACTCCCCCCTCCAACTCGGTCATGCTATCATTTGTTTTCCTTCTTCAGTATCTATGATATGAAAAAATGGAAGTGTTCAGGAAAATGAAATGTCCTTCTAATTTTTCTCCCACATTGCTCACAGTAGTGTCCAGATGATTAAAAAATTCCTGCTTTAATTCCTGAAGGCGCCATGCAGGCCAATCCTGGATAGTTAGCAACTGTGTATCTATCTAGATACGGATATCGAGATATCTTTTGAATGGACCTACCTCGCATTAAGTTGATTTTTCTCTACACCTTAGCTATGACTGTAACACTACATTCTGCACTCTCTCCTTTCCTGCTCTATGTACGGTATGCTTTGTCTATATAGCGCGCAAGAAACAATACTTTTCATTGTATGTTAATACATGTGACAATGATAAATCAAATCAAAATATGCAAATATGCATGGCAAATTTGTAATTAGTTTCTGGTCTCCAATTAGTTTTGTGGAAAGGTTTTTTAAAACTAATTTTGTGATCTTCAATTTTAAATTGGTAAGAACTGGTAAGATTTTGATCCTCAGTTTAAGAAATCATTTTGTAGGAGTATGACCTATCCTTGTTACGTAGACCGCAGATCAAAAACTGAAATTCAGTGCTCTAGTGTGTAATAGCCTCTACATGGATCTTCACAAGTGCCTTCATGACAAGAAGGAAAACAGCATTTAGTCTTATTTGGTTCTGCATATTGATGTGAGCCACATAGAATCATAGTTTTTCACATACCTTTTTGTTGCCATGCACACCAGGCTTGATGGGGGTCATAGCTAGCCTTCCAGCCAGCAGGATAATATCCCCCATTTGCGAGTGAATAGGTGAGCATGCATGAACCTTACAATGTCACCTACAGAACGACCAACTAGTACACCATTGATTACAATCTGATGCACGATACCTTTACAACGAGCACTTCATTCTTTCTCTCTAATTTTGTTTTATCGTTAAATTAAATTTGCCTTTAAATTTTGTGGCTTCAGTTTTTTAAAAGCTTTCCTGGCTCTTCATCCTACATGTATTTATAGAAACCTGATATTTTTTATTGATTTATTTGCAGCTAACAATATGCAAATTCATGAAAAAGAAACTTTTAAAATGTTATTTTTTTATGGCACGTTATTAGCTAGTACTGGTATGCAGTTCTGGTGGGTGGACTACATGAGTGAAACTAAAGTTAGTCCAAGTATACAAATACCTCCACTATTGCCCTGTTTGTGATTTTTGGGGAAATAATTTTGCTTTTATTTTATACCTATTCTTTGGAACTTTTTGCTCCTTAAAGTTTGGTCTCATGGTCAATGTTTTTCAACAATTTTGTTTGATGCACAGAACTCCATGGGCGAGATTTCCCAGAAATTGGAAAAAGCCAATGGCGGCCTGGAAAGTGGCATTGACGTTGCTGAAGGCAATGCAGCTTTCTCTACTGTAGAGTGTAGCACTTTGGAAAGAAATCCTCAAGGATTATATCCCACGTTATATCACTGGTGGCCTTGATTTGCCTGCCCTGCCAGTAACTTAAAGCGTGAGGATTGGGGCACCATATTTAAATACCGCGTTAGTGCACAGTGACCAACCAAGCTGGTTAACCCTGAAACTCCTCCTAACCCTACCCGGAACAGGGTCAGCAAGGTGGCACAGTGGTGAGCACTGTTACCTCACAGCGCCAGGGACCCAGGTTCAATTCTGGTCTCGAGTCATTGTCTGTGTGGAGTTTGCACTTTCTCCCCGTGTCTGCATGGGTTTTCTCCGGGTGCTCCAGTTTCCTCCCACAGTGCAAAGATGTGCAGGTTAGTTTGATTGGCCATGCTAAATTGACCCTAGTGTCAGGGGGATTAGCAGGGTAAATGTGTGGGGCCTGGGTGGGATGTGATCGGTACAGACCTGATGGGCCAAATGGCCTCCTTCTGTACTGTAGGGATTCTATGATTCTATGACTTGACACTACCTGGGCAGTGCCATGGGTGGTGTCCAGGAAGTGCCAGGGCAATACCTGGGCAGGGCCGTCTTCTCTCCTGAGTGCTGCACTCACCTGAAATCCCTGAGGTGTTCTTGCCAGGTGCATGTCTTTGAAGACCAGCTGAGCTTCATGCCGTTCTGCCATCACATTACACCGCCGTGGATGGATTTTCTGATGTGGGGGGGGTGCAGGAGATGATTTTGGCATAGGGGTTCGATAATGAAATGTTAATTTATTACAATGATGTTCCCGACATTGAAGGTTGCAAAATGTGTTCATCGCTGATGGGGGGAAGGGAACAATCACATCACACATTTACGCCAATGTAAAATGCAACTTTGCACTTCTGGCGATATTTTCTGCTTCCGTCACTGAATCTGCCCGATGGGAATGGAAAATCCCGGCCCATGTAATGAGCTTCTAAGATGAAGAATTGATTATGGTAGATTCCTCCCAATCTTTGACATGCAGGGTTGAATGTTATGGCCCCCGTGGGCAGGTTGCTGTGGGTGAGATGGAAGCTGGATGCGGGTAGGGGGGTGGTTTGTAAAATTACGTGCTGTACCAGGGGTGCTATTCCTGGTTCTTATCTGCCCTCCCGAGTCCCTGTTACAATTTTACTAGCTATGGGGAAAGAGCTGATCACCCGTGGACCAATTAAGGCCCTTACTCGGCATCCTCGCACTGCTTCTGGGATTTTCCCTGTGCTGAGTGTCCAGCTCGCCAGGTTTCACTGGGTGAGCTGGTGGCTGGTTAAGGGGATGTTTCTATCAGCATATGCCCTCTGTGCACACTGGATGCCCCCAATGTCTTCCCACTCACATGCCTCTCCCCCCACCCACTTCCCTATCCACCTTGTCCCCCACCCCTGTTTCCCTGGCCTATCGCCTAGCCCAGGCGAGATCCCAGACTTAAGTCTGGGCTCCTTTGCTGAATTCCTCCATCAGGACTCCCTGATGAGGGCAGAAAGCCCGCATTAACCAATTAATGGCTCAATAGCCATTTTAAGGCTGTGGTGTGTGCTGGAAAAAAGAGGTTTGGGCTGGTGCTCACACTTACACTGGCACAGTCCAGCTCCTAGTGTTGTGAAAATGAGGCTGGGATTTGCTGGATAGATTCCAGTGTGTTTGGAGAGGCCAGGCAGAGCCCAGTGTGTTTGCACCCTGGGGGTGCGATCTTACCGGGCGTTCATGCCAGGCTCCTGCTGCAGTGAGTTTGGAGAATTTGGCAGCCAGTAAAATCTCTGTTCACTGCAGTGGGATGGGAAAATCCCACCGGCGTGAACGGTGGTAACATTCCAGCCTGGGAGTTTTCACTGATTGAATGAGACGATTTATCTAGGTTGATCCTGGGCAGGTCAGTTGGGTTCAAAACCTAAACATTAAGTTTCAGTTGCCTTCACAGACATCACAGAACATTCCTCTTTCTCTATTAAAATCATGTTTCATTCCTCCAAACCTTATCTCAATGGAGCAAATGAAAGGCTTATTCTCCACTAAAGTGAAAGAACTTGCATTATTTACTGCCTTATCATATATTCCAAGATGTTCACACAAGGAATCATTTTTGAATTAGAGTTATTGTTGCTATATAGCTGAACATAATAGTCACTTTGTGCACAGCAAGATACCACAAACATAATTAGGTTAACTAACCGGTTAATCAATTTTTAACAAACCAGTTAATCAATTTTTGTTGGTATTGTTTGAGGGAAGAATGAGTGGGACAGTGAATGAAAGCACTGCTCATCTTCAAATAGAGTCTTTAATAATCCCCCTGCAGGTAAACACAATCTCAACTTCATATCTTATCTACTGTACAGATTTGCAATGGAACATAGAACATTGAACAGTACAGCACAGGAACAGGTCCTTTGGCCACAATGTTGTGCCGAATATGATGCCAAATTAAACTAATCCCTTCTACCTGCCCTTAGTCCATATCCCTCTATTCCTTGCATTTTCATGTGCTTATCTAGAAGTCCCTTAAATCCCCCTATTGTATCTACCTCCACCATCAGCCCTGGCAGCGCGTTCCAGACACCTACCACTCTCTGTGTAAAAAAACTTGCCCCTCACATCGCCTGTGAACTTTCCCCTTCTCACCTTAAGTGCATGCCCCCTAGTATTAGAAATTTCAACTCTGGAAAAAAGATTCTGCCTGTCAACCCTATCTATGTCTCTCATAATTTTATCCGCTTCTATCAGGTCTCCCCTCAACCTCCGCCACTCCCAGTTTGCCTAGCCTCTACCTTATGACTTGTACTTTCTAATCCAGACAGCATCCTGGTAAACCTCTTCTGCACCCTCTCCAAAGCCTCCATATCCTTCCTGTAATGTGGCGACCAGAATTGAATGCAATACTCTAAGTGCGGCCTAACCAAAGTTTTATAAAGCTGCAACATGACATCCTGATTCAGCCCAACCAATAAACACAAGCATGCCATGTCTTCTTTACCACCTTATCTACTTGTATGGCACTTTCAGGGAGCTATGGACTTGAACCCCAAGATCCATCTGTACATCAGTGATGTTCAGAGTCCTGCCATTAACTGTATACTTACCCTTAACGTTTGATCTCCCAAAGTGCAGCACCTCACATTTGCCCATATCTGCAGCTGACCTATATCCCGCTGTATCCTTTCACAACCTTCTACACTATCCACAACTCCACCTATCTTTGCGTCATCTGCAAACTTACTAACCCACCCATCTACGTTTTCACCCAAGTCATTTTTATATATTATAAACAGCAGAAGTCCCAGTACGGATCCCTGCAGAACACCACTAGTCACAGACCACCAGCTAGAAAAACAACCTTCCACCATTACTCTCTGACTTTTAAGGGCAAACCAATTCTGAATCCAAGCGGCCATGTCACCATGGATGCCATGCATCTTAATCTTCTGGATGAGCCTACCATGAGGGACCTTGTCTAAAGTCTTACTAAAATCTATGTACAATAGTGCAGCATTTCTTCAGAACTGCACCGACATGTCAGCTGTGTATAAACTGAGCTTGAACAACCATTAGACTCAGGAATGAAAAGTGCTACTAACGGAGTCAGGATGACAAAGCAGTACCAAAAGACATATATTGTGTCTGTGTTTTCCATCTTAAGTGCACAAAGCTAAATCTTAAAGATTTTTTTTGAAGGGATTGTTGACACTTTTGATTTGAGGCAAAGCTAAACTTTCTTTACTCTGCACCAATAATGTGCCTCAATCCAACCTACTTTCCTGCATCAATGTGATGTGGATAGTCAGTAATGCATTGGCAAAGAACGATCCAAATGACTTACAGGAAGGCTGGAATAAGTTTTGGTAACTCACTCATTTTTGTCGCTAAATTATAGTTTTAGCTATTAAATGATTATGCTATTTAAATCAATAAAACATTTTCAAGCAATTGTGCAATAATGCAACCATCCGTTAAGGTGGGCTCATTCTCAAACTTGTAATACATTGCACTATTGACTGCATTGTCATGTATTATAAAGATACTTGGGTGCGAATTGCAATTATCAAAGAGACGGTGACTAATGATATAATTAATTCAGCATTAACAGATGTTCCTAAATAAAATATTCAATGTTCCATTGCAAAATTTGTGGACATGTTTATATATTCTGGATAAATGTAAATTCACTTGGCTTCATGGTGTTTGTTCTGCTGTAAGCGTCTTTTGTTCAAACTGAAATTGGAAAGAACAGGGCTAAAGTACTTCTCTGCTTTGCTTGTTGAAAATCCACCGAGCACAATTCCTGATGTAAGTTCATGAGAAACAAAATTTACACAAATGCTTTGCTTGCAATAATGATCTGATATACCTTCAGTGGAAGAGCTGAAGAAGTCAGTAGTATTATCGCCATCTCTAACAGTTGTAACAATGGTGCAGTTTAATTGTTGAAAGCAGTTCCTCTGAGAGATTTGACCAGCATCACCTTTTGCCAGCAGCTCATCATTTACATGTACCTCACCTTTCTGACCCACCAATTTGTCGGTGTCGATTTGATTTGATTGCTGGCATTCCTTGTTTCTTAGTCAGAAGCTTATGGTTTCAAGTTTCACTCCAGGATTCAAGATCATCAACTAATCCTGTGCTGTACTGCAGAGTGTTGCATTGTCAGACATGTCACCCCTTTAGATGGTGCATTAAATTCACGCAGCACCTGCCTGTTTGTTTAGTTCACGTAGGTTGCTTATGATGTAATCCTACCTTTTTAAAAATTATTCTTTCGGCATTAGCTGATCATCCTTAATTATGAACATGTGTACGAAGACACAAATTAGAAGCAGAAGGCCATTCAGCCCCTCAAACCTGCTCCACAATTCAATAAGATCATGGCTGACCTGACAGTGGCCTCAACTCCACATTCATTTACCCCCACTAACCTTTGATTCCGTTGTTGGTCAAGACTTTATTTTACCTCTGCTTTAAAAATATTCAGTAACCCTGCCCCCATCACTGTCTGGGGAAAGATTCACAACCCCCTGAGAGAAAAAAAAGTCTTCTCATCTCCGTTTTAAATGTGAGACCCCTCAGTTTAATGTGTGCCTCAGTTCTAAGTTCTCCCACATGGGGCAACATCCTTTTATCATCCACCCTGTCAGGCCCTTTTATGTTTCAATAACATTGCCACTCAATCCCCCAAAGCTCCAGTGAAGTCCCAGCCTATCCAACATTCCATAGTAAGATAACCCACCCCTTCCTCCCCCAGCCCCGTCCCAGTTATCAATCAAGTTCTCTGAGCTGCCTCTAATGCTTTTATATCCTTGAACTGAGTGGCTTGCTCTTTTCGGAGGCCAGTTAAGAGGCAACCATATTGCTGTGGATCTGGAGTCAACTAGACAAGATCAGTTAAGGACGACAGATTTCTTTCTCTAAAGGTCATTAGTGTTATCTAATTAATGCTGTAATTTTCTTTGTTCTTAATGTGTGCCTCAGTTCTAAGTTCTCCCACATGGGGCAACATCCTTTTAGCATCCACCCTGTCAGGCCCTTTTATGTTTCAATAACATCGCCACTCAATCCTCTAAAGCTCCAGTGAAGTCCCAGCCTATCCAACATTTCATAGTAAGATAACCCACCCCTTCCTCCCCCAGCCCCGTCCCAGTTATCAATCAAGTTCTCTGAGCTGCCTCTAATGCTTTTATATCCTTGAACTGAGTGGCTTGCTCTTTTCGGAGGCCAGTTAAGAGGCAACCATATTGCTGTGGACCTGGAGTCAACTAGACAAGATCAGTTAAGGACGACAGATTTCTTTCTCTAAAGGTCATTAGTGTTATCTAATTAGTGCTGTAATTTTCTTTGTTCTTTGTTCTAGTGAACCAGATGGATTTTCATGACAATGATAGTTTCATGGTCACCATTACTGAGAGTAGCTTTCAATTCCAGCTTTTAGTAATTGAATTTAAATTGCGCTCGCTACTGTGGAAGGATTTAAACCCATGTCTTCCAGACCATTAGCCTAGGACTCGGAATTACTGGCCTAGTGACTTTGACCACTCTGCTACTGCCTGGTAACTGTTCACAGAAAGGGAGGGAACCCTGTTAATATCCTGCCAACACTCATGTCTCTATCAGCATCGACACGAAAATCATAATCGTGTCATTACTATTTGTGAGATCATGCTGTGTGCAAAATGTTTAACTACAAAACAGTCAGTCCGTTTTAACATGGACACATAAAAATGCACAGGGCCTTCTGGCCTGATTCAGGCTCTTAAAACCCAAGGCTGTTTCAGAAGACAACTGCCACAACCTTGACAGGAGTCTGCCAAAACTAAGTCTTGACTTGGATTTGTCGGGTTCCCACCTTGGACCCAGATTTTCACAATGGTCTTGGGTGGGATGAGCATCTGCTTGCCTCTTACAAGGTCATCATTGTAAAGGGGGCAGGCACTCTCAACATATAGTTCTTTTTTCCTGCAAGGAATCATTATTTAGTTGATGCGTGTATGTTTGGTTAGGCCAGCAATGTTGGATGACTTGCTGACAGCTGTGGGGCCCATCCAGGCTTAGACTCCTGAAATTTGGACCTTTTGTTTATGTGGTCTGGTTACTCTAGCTACTGTGGGAATGTTTAGGGCCAACATCTTTCTCAACAAGAACAGTCATGTGTTTTTATTTCTAATGTTGTTCATCTGTCTCAATTGTGTCTTAGCCCTTCACTGCTCAAGTGAGTTACTTAACTGTGTTAAGATCTCTGAAAGGACGGTGGAAGTGCTAACATCTCCAGCTGATGGAGGATAGCAGGCAAATGTGGCTAGATGTAGATTGTTTCTACTAAACATACATATCTTGTAGCTGTCGGCTAGAGAGTATCACTGATGGCATTTGTGGCATTGTTGCTGTTTGGATTATCCCTGTACTATGATTGGGAAAGGGTGAGCAATGCCCTGAAGTACAGGCTGTTCATTAAGAGTGGATTTCAAAGATTGGAGTTCTGCTGTGCCATAATGCAGCGATCTCAGTGAGTGCAATTTCAACAAATTGCCATCACTAATCCTCAGAATTGTGTTCCTCTCCAGTGTTAGCATTCATTGCTTCCTTTTGCAGAGTTTGGGAGAGTTTATCAGCTTCAAGTGACTGAGGATGCCAGGTAGATATGGCTGGAACTCAGCTGCTTCTCAGAAACAAACCTCCTAGCTAGCTGACCACAGACAATCCCTGACCACACTTGTGGCCTAACTGAGAACAAGTAAAAACCACAGCTGGCAAATCCGGCTTAGGCAAACATTTATCAGTTTGAGAGAGGATCACTGATACATGAGAAGGTTCCCTGTCAGGGGAACAGCCAGGACGACTGATATATGATCAGACCTCTTGACACAGTTGGGAGCTAGAGTCATTAATATAGCAAGTTACTGCCAAGAGTAGATTCAGGAGTCTTAATACATTATTGTTTCTTGCCAGAAGAACTGAAGCGCAGCAAGGTTTTTTTTATTTAGAGCAGTGATACAAGCCCTCTCAACAGGAAAGCAGCTAGAGTATGATCCATGATTAGTTCATGTGCCAGGAGCACCAATATATGACCTGGTCTCGTACTAGGAGTGCAGCCAAGAGCACAGGTTCGTTGTGAGGTCTGTTGCCAGGACTGGAGTCGATGGCATTAATACCTGATGAGTTCCTGTCAGAAGTGATGCCAAGAGTACTGATACATGACACGGCCTCCTGCTCAGGCTAGGACCAGGGGCACTGATATGCAATTAGGCCTCTTGCCAGGAGTGGATTCAGAAGCACCGGCACCTCATGAGGCATTTTGCTATGAATGGATTGAGCCAGAGCATTGAGACATGATAAGGCCTCTTTGCCAGGAATTGATTGAGTCAGGAGAACAGGTATATAATTAGGCTTGCTGTCAGGATTGGAGCCAGGAGTGAAAGAGTGTGATGGTCTTTTGTCAGAAACAGATTGAATCTTATGCACTTAAACATGAGAATGCCTTTTGCTGGGGCGGGACTGTGCTGGAGGCTCTGATACATGATGATCCCAACAGATGTACAACAAGGACTACTGATGCATGAAGGCCAAGAAACTGATAACTGAAAAGGCCTCTGAACAGAAACAGATGCAGAACACTGATACACAGAAGTGAAAATAACAGCAGGAAGAATTAAAGGGGGAGTTTTGGCAGGTAATCAGAACTTGGGGTTTTCTACTGTGAAGTGCGGTTCACAGATACTTTAACAGGACAAAAGCAAAGTACTGCAGATCCTGGAAGTCTGAGAAAAAGACATAGTGCTGGAAATGCTCAGGTTTGCAGCATTTTTGGAGAGAAAAACAGAATTAAAGTGGCCTTTCTTCAAAACTGGAAAATGTTCAAGACCTAACAGACTTTAAACAAGTAAGGAGAGATAAGTGATGGGGTTTAGTCAGGAGAAATTAAATGGCAAAAGAGATAATGGTGCATGGCAAAAGGGGACGGTGATGAGACAAGTAAGGAAATAAAAGATGGTTCGAGAGGAAATATAAATGGAATAGCAGAAGCATTATTGCCAGCAGCTGAAGAAACATGAACAATGGTTAGGATCTGAAATTGTTGAACTCCGTGTTGTTGAGTCTTTCCACTCCGCCCAGTGCCATATTTTCACTATTGTCTCTGATCCTGAATGATTGGCCCTCAATATATGCCTCAGTTTCATCCTCCAATGCCCTCACATCAACGAATCTCAAGTTCGGGGTGATGCTGACTTTCTCCTGCATTTGCCCATTTCCTTTGACCGGTCGTTCCCCCCTCCACACACATTCCTTTATTCAGAATTCTTGAACTCAGACTCCTCCCTCTGGCCTTTTACCATCTCTAGATCCTTATTGGGAATTTACATCTAACTTCTTGATTTCTCCACTCTGCTCAGTTACTTGAACCTACCTCCCACTGAATTTGCAGCACTCAATTCTTTCAAATTCAACCCTAACATTCTTACTATACCAACTGATAAAGGTGTCCTATTGTTTTTTGGTGAACTGACTTCTACCTTGCAGAACAGCGACTCTGTCAACGCCTCCTCCCTGGACCAACACTCTGCCACTAAACTTCAGGCCATCATTAATTCCCAGATTGTCACTGCCCTTATTTCCTCTGGGGATCTCCCCCCATATCCTCCATCCTCATAGCCCCCCTGCCTTTTATGGCCTAATTCGAATTCCTCCCCAAGATCCACACACAGAACTGTGCTGGTGGGCCCATCATTTCAGGCTATTCTTGTTCCACGGAACTGATTTCTTCCCATCTGTAATTTTTCTTGCCCTGTTGCGCCTTCCTCCACCTACATCCACAACACTTCCAATGCCCGCTGCTCCTTCACCAGTTTCGTGGCCCTAACCTTATCCTTTTCACCATGGATGTCCAATCCCTCTAAAACCTCATCCCCAACCAGGATGAACGGAGGATCTTCTACTTCTTCCTTGACCAAAGGTCCAACCAATATATAAACCAACACCCTCCTCCATCTGGCTGAACTTCTTCTCACATTGATCAACTTCTCCTTTTACATTGCTTACTTCCTCAAAGAACGAGCTGTAAAACGGAGAAAATTCACCTGGCGGTGTGATCAACAGTCAATAGTATTTAATCGGTAGATTCCTGATGATATAAAAAATTAGCCCAGCAACTATAATCTGATCAGTTTAACTTTGGTAGTGGGAAAGCTTAGAAGCAATAACCCATGAGAAAATTTGGATGGAATGTGGATACATTTGTAAAAGCCAGGATGGGTTTGTTAAAGGTAAATCATGTTTAGCAAACTTGCTTGAATTTTTTGATGAGGTAGCAGCGAGGATTGATGAGGATAATGCAGTTGATGTGGCTTCCAAACGGCCTTTGATAAAGTGACACACAACAGGCTTCTTAGCAAAGTTAAAACTCATGGATTAAAATGGACAGTAGCAACGATGGATACAAAGTTGGCTGAACAACAGGAAACAGAGAGTGGTGTTGACCAGTTGTTATTTGGACTGGAGGAAAGAACACGGTGCGGTGCCCCATGCATCAGTACTACGGCTCCTGTTTATCTTGATATAGATTAATGACCTAAACTTGGGTATGTAGGGCACAATTTCAAAATTATTAGATGACACCAAACTTGGAAATATTGTGAGCTGTGAGGAGGATCATAATTCAAAAGGACATGGCCCAGTGGAATGCTTGGACATGTGGCTGATTAAATTTAATTCAGAGAAGTGTGAAGTGATACATTTTGGTAGGAAGAACCAGGAGCAGCAATATAAAATAAAGGATAAAATTCTAAAGGGAGTACAAGAGCAGAGTGATCTGAGGTTTTCTATGGAAAAATCATTGAAGGTGGCAGAGCAGCTTGAGAAAGTGATGATAAAGCATGTGGGATCCTGGGCTTTATAAATAGGGGCAGAGAATACAAAAGCAAGGGATTTATGGTGAATATTTATAAAACATTGATTCGGTTTCAGTTGGAGTATTGTGTCCAGTTCTGGGCACCACACTTTAACAAGCACGTGAAGGCATTAGAGAGGTGCAGAAATACTTTGAGAATGGTTCTCTGGATGAGAGGCTTCAGTTATAAGGATGGATTGGAGGAGCTGTGTTTGTTCTCCTCAGAGAAAATTAATTAATTAATTATCAGTGTCACAAGCAGGCTTACATTAACACTGCAATGAAGTTACTGTTAAAATCTCCTAGTCCCCACACTCCAGCACCTATTCGGGTACACTGAAGGAGAATTTAGCATGGCCAGTGCACCTAACCAGCATGTCTTTCAGACTGTGGGAGGAAACTGGAGCACCTGGAGGAAACCCACGCAGACTCGGGGAGAATGTGCAGACTCCACACAGTGACCCGAGGCCAGAATTGAACCCGCGTCCCTGACACTGTGAGGCAGCAGTGCTAACCACTGTGCCACTGTGCTGCCAACTTCATTGCAGTGTTACTGTTAGCTTACTTGTGATACTGATAATTAATTCATATTCTCTGAGGAGAACAAACACAGCTCCTCCAATCCATCCTTACGGGTACACTGAAGGAGAATTTAACCTGGCCAATACGCCTAATCGGCATGTCTTTCGGACTGTGGGAGGAAACCGGAGCACCTGGAGGAAACTCACGCAGACCCGGGGAGAATGTGCAGACACCGCACAGTGACCCGAGGCCAGAATTGAATCCACATCCCTGACGCTGTGAGGCAGCAGTGCTAACCACTGTGCTGCCTAAGACAAGATTGAGAAGATTGGATAGAGATATTCAAAATCATACAGTGTCTGGATAGAGTAGATAAGAGTACTATCCCTGTTGGTGTAAGGGTCAGGAGCCAAAGAACACTGATTTAAGGCAAATGGCAAAAGAGCCAAAGTCAATGTGAGGATAAACTGTTTTACACACTGAATGGTTAAGATCTGGAATGCACCACCTAAAAGTATGGTGGATGCAGATTCAATCATGGCTTTCAGTCTATCATAAGATAAAATATTTGTAGGACTTTGGGGAAAGGGCGGGGAAGTGGGAAGAGCAGAGTTGCTCTTTCAGAGAACTGACATAGACACAGTGACCTCCTATTGTACTGTAACTAATTAATGATTCTATATAGGAAAACTCCTCTGAGATAAAGTGCAGGAAGCAATATGCAAGTCTTTTGACAAAGTTGATACAAGTTCAAAGTAGAGAATTGAAACTGAAATTACAACATTTTGAGAAAATGTTTCTGTTCTTTTTAATAAATTGCTGAAACATGTAATTGGGCCTGGGATCTTACTGATTAATATGGTTCAGAACTATAGCACTTGTGTTTGCTCATCATACTAGGTGAGCTGAAATTTTACAATCTCATCAATACATACATTTCCATTAGAGCTGCTCAGTCTGATTAGTGAACATATTATTTTTAGTAGTAAACTGTAGCTCAGGTATGATTGTTCCCTGAATTGCGCTTAGTTGATTCCAGTGAGGTCATATTAGATATACTATAGTTTATTAAATTTCCCCTGACTTTGCGTTCTCTCAATTGGGTCTACATTTTTTCAGAGGTGATCACATTGAAACATTCAGGATTATGAAGGGGCCTGACAAAATAGATATGGAGACATTCTCTGCGTCTTGTTTATTATTCTTTATTCCTGTTTGGTGCAAGAGTTGTAAGGCAATTGTGGCCAAGCCATGGCTTACAAGGGAAATTAGAGATAATATCAGATTCAAGGAAGAAGCATACAAATTGGCACTAAAAAGCAATAGGCCTGAGGATTGGGAGCAGTTTAAAATTCAGCAAAGGAGGATCAAGTGATTCATTAAGAAAGGAAACATAAAGTATGAAAGTAAGCTAGCGGGGAAGATATGTAAAGAGAAAAAGTTTGAGAAAAGCAAACATAGGCCCCTTACAGTCAGAAACGGGAGAATTCATAATGGGGAATAAAGAAATGGCTGAGGAATTAAATTTGTATTTTGCTTCAGTCTTCACAAAGGAAGACATGAATAATGTACCAGAAGTGTTGAGAGAAACATGATTTAGTGAGGAGTTGAAGGAAATCAGCATTAGTAGAGAAATGGTTTGGGGGAAATTGATGAAATTGAAGGTGGATAAATTCTCAAGTCCTGATAATCTTCATCCCAGATTACTTAAGGAAATGGCCCTGGAAATAATGGATCCATTGGTGGTTATTTTCCAAAATTCTTTGGATTCTAGAATAGTTCCTACAGATTGGAGGTTAGCTAATTTAAGACCACTATTCAAAAAGGGAGGTAGAGAGAAAACAGGGAACTATAGACCAATGAGCCTAATGTCAGTACTGGGGAAGTTGCTAGAATCTATTATCAAGTATTTCATAACTCTGCATTTGGAAGGCAGTGTATAATCAATGTCAGCATGGATTTACAAAAGGAAAATCATGCTCGACGAATCTATTGGAATTCTTTCAGGATGTAACTAGTAGAGTTGGCTGAGGAGAACCAGTGGATGTGATTTATTTAGATTTTCAGAAGGCTTTCAACAAGGTCTCGCATAACAGAGTACTTTGTAAAGTTAGCACATAGGATTGTAGGTAATCTCTTGAGATGGATAGAAAGCTGGTTAGCAGATAGGAAGCAAAGAGTTGGCATAAATGGATCTTTTTCTGATTGGCAGTCAGTGACTAGTGGGGTTCCGCAGGGATCTGTGCTAGGACCCCAATTGTTCACATTATATTTTAATGGTTTGGAAGAGGGAACTGAATGTATTATCTCCATATTTTCAGATGATACAATGTTGGGTGGGAGGGTGAGCTGTGAGGAGGATGCAGAGATGCTTCAGCATGATTTGGACAGGCTGAGTGTGTGGGCATCTGCATGGCAGATGCAGTATATGTGGATAAATCTGATGTTATCCACTTCGGTAGCAATAATGGGAAGACAGATTATTACTTGAATGATTGTAAATTGAAAGAGGTGGATACTCAATGCGACCTTGGAGTCCTTGTGCATCAGTCACTGAAAGTAAGCACGCAGGTACCGCAGGCAGTAAAGAAGGCAAATGGTATGTTGACCTTAATAGCGAGAGGATTTGAGTATACGAATAGGGATGTTTTGCTGCAATTGTTTAGGGCATTGGTGAGGCCACATCTGGAGTATTGTGTGCAGTTTTGGTGTCCTTATCTGAGGAAGGATGTTCTTGCTATAGAGGGAGTACAGCGAACGTTTACCAGGCTGATTCCTGGGATGGCAGGTCTGTCATATGAGGAGAGACTAAGTCAGTTAGGATTATATTCACTGGAGTTTAGAAGAGTGAGAGGGGATCTCATAGAAACTTAAAAAATTCTAACAAGGTTAGACAGGGTAGATTCAGAAAGAATGTTCCGAATGGTGTGGGAGTTCAGAACTAGGGGTCATAGTTTGAGGATAAAGGGTAAACCTTTTAGAACTGAGGTGAGGAGAAATTTCTTCACCCAGTGGGTGGTGAATGTGGGGATTTCACTACCACAGAATGTAGTTGAGGCCAAAATGTTGTCTGATTTCAAGAAGAAATTAGGTATAGCTCTTGGAGCTAAAGGGATAAAGGGGGGAAGGGGGATTAAGATATTGAATTCGATGATCAGCCATGATCAAAATGAATGGCAGAGCAGGCTTGATGGGCCGAATGGCCTACTCCTGCTTCTAGTTTCTATGTTTCTGTCTTCTTCAGTTTGGAGGTTGGTCACTAATGCACTCTGTCCCTTCATAAGCTGATTGAATCTACACTTTGGCAATACATCCAAGTAATCACTTTTTCCCAATTGCCATGTGTCCATGTTGATCATTGTTTATTTGGAATCACGAGCTTTCGGTGTGCTGCTCCTCCATCAGAGATCCACTCATCTTGTGAAGGAGCAGAGCTCCAAAAGCTCGTGATTCCAAATAAACCCGTTGACTTTAACCTGGTATTGTGAGACTTCTTACTGTGCCCGCCCCAGCCCAACTCCGGCAACTTCACATCATGTTGATCATTGTAAGATCAACTTTTGGGAGCGCTTTTAGTGAATACTGACGACTTCCAACCCCCTTTTATTATGTGAGCACTGTTGCAGATGGGGAGAGGTGGTGGGATAAATTTTTTCCTTTTCCATAACCTGTCAGTTGTTTGCAACAAGATGTATGATTTAGAAGGAGTGTTTTAAACCTTTTTGAGTTGTGACTTTAATGAATGGACACAAAACAGAACCTCTGGTAAGTCTAAATAATAAAAAAAAACATTTATTCACCCAACACCTGAAATATAAATGTAATGAAAACTCATGCCCTCAAACACAGATATAAGAAAATAGGAGTTTGAAACGCACTTAGGTCATTGACAGAATAATAAGAAACACATCACATGTTTTAAATTAGCCTTTTAAGACGGGAAGGATTGCAAGCCTGTTGAATTCCTTCCTCTTAGTTCTCTGAAGATAAATGGAGGTTGACACGCTCTGGGCTTTCACACAAAAGTTGTGGCCAAGCTTCTGAAGAAATGAGATATATTCTTATAGATGGAGACACATTAGCCCCTCTTTTGCTGCCTGAGTTGATTGGTTGACAGGAAAAGTTCTATACTTCTTGCTCGATGGCGGTTCTCCTTTGTGCTGCTTGTTCTAGACTGACTTGTCCCTGCCTGGTCCTGGAATGTGGACTTGATTTTGCAGTTAGATCAGTTGGTATCTTATTTAATGGCGGAGCAGACTTGATGGGCTGAGTAGCCTATTCCTCCTAATTTGTACGTTCGTATTGGATGCGACAATTGTAAACACATTTGCAGGAATTTTACTGCCTCGCCCGCCCGAGGCTCGTGAGATCCCGCCCAAGGCCAACGGAGAATTCCGTTCTGTGAGCCTCGCCCCTCCTGATTCCAGGGCGGGCATGCTGGTAAAATTCCAGCCATTATTTTCAAATGTTAACATGTTTTGAGCACCTGGCACGGGATGAAAAATTTCACAGTATTTTGCTGACTTTTAGAGTGAAATGGTTGTTAATAATTAGAGTGTATCCGTCTCTTTGGAGTCTGAGCAGTTGGCCTGCCTAATGATGCTGATATATTAAAGTCAGCCATGCCACATCTTCCAGCTTATGCTGGTTAGGTGCATTGGCCATGCTAAATTCTCCCTCAGAGTACCCGGACAGGTGCCGGAGTGTGGCGACTAGGAGATTTTCACTGTAACTTCATTGCAGCGTTAATGTAAGCCTACTTGTGACACTAATAAATATACTTTAAACTTTAAAACTTTAAAAATTATGGATGGCACAGTAGCACAGTGGTTAGCACACAGCTCCAGGGACCTGGGTTCGATTCCCGGCTTGGGTCACTGTCTGTGTGGAGTTTGCACATTCTCCTCGTGTCTGCGTGGGTTTCCTCCGGGTGCTCCGGTTTCCTCCCACAGTCCAAAGATGTGCGGGTTAGGTTGATTGGCCATGTTAAAATTGCCCCTTAGTGTCCTGGGATGCATAGATTAGAGGGATTAGTGGGTAAAATATGTAGGGATATGGGGGTAGAGCCTGGGTGGGATTGTGGTCGGTGCAGACTCAATGGGCCGAATGGCCTCTTTCTGTATTGTAGGGTTTCTATGATTCTCCCCATGTCTGTGTGGGTTTCCTCCAGGTGCTCCGATTTCCTCCCACAGCCCAAAGATGTGCGGGTTAGGTGCATTGGCTATGCTAAATTGCCCCTTAGTGTCCCGGGATGCGTAGGTTAGAGGGATTAGCAGGGTAAATATGTGGGGTTACGGGGATAGGGCCTAAGTGGGACTGTTGTCGATGCAGACGCAATGAGCCAAATGGCCTCCTTCTGCACTGAAGGGTTTCTATGATTCTACTGGTTCTATTTGGACATCAAAATCCATGAATTGCTTCCCAACAACATTAAGCTACCTCATACAAAAGGTTAGATTTAACTTTAGGTTAGATATTTACAATCCTTACAATGTTGTGTGGTGTGTTTGCTTCCTCTTAGTGAGAGTGCATGTTGTGTGTTTTCTTTCTAACTGCATTGTTCTTTTTTAGCATTCCTCTATTGGGAGGAGAATGTGGAATGGATGGCTGATGATTAGAATTGTCTTTCTTGATGGGTGGGAGACAGTCTGTCACCTCCTTGTGCTGGGTATCGATGTGATGGTTGTGTGGACCTGTATGTGGTCTGCCAGATCTATAGTAACTTGAGCAGGGTGAATGGTGGAAGTGAATATGAGTTTTCTTGGAAAGGCAACACTGTCCTCTGTGCAAATTCTGCAATACTTTGGCTGATAGACCCTCTCTCAGCATGCTCAGAGATGTGCATAGGTATAGACCTCTGAATACCTAGGAGGATCTCTATTATAGTGATTGCAGAGGAGAACTCAGGTCTCTGAGGCCTTAGTCATTTGTTAAGAAAGCTACTGCTGCGTTTAGGACCTGAACCAGTAAAATGCAGGGTTCATTGCACTTCAGATAAACTATGGTGGTCTGCAGCTTGAACACACTCCTTTATGACAGATGATGCTGTCAAATTGTGTTTGTGAGCAAGTCCTGTGATTCCTGATTTCTGCAGCAGCTGGGGTCCTTGGGCTAAGTCTCCAGTCATAAGAACTGCAGCAACTGCAATTCAACTTCTTTTCCTCCCATGTTTTATGTATCAAGAAATGCCCCCTTCAATTACTCTCTGAATGCCTCTGCCCCAGCTGGTAGTTTAAGTTTTTTTTAAGTTTATTTATTATTGTCATAGGTAGGCTTACATTAACACTGCAGTGAAGTTACTGTGAAGATCGCCTTGTTGTCACACTCCGACGCCTGTTCAGGTACAGTGAGGGAGAATTTATAATGGCCAATTCACCTAACCAGCATGTTTTTCGGTCTGTGGGAGGAAACCGGAGCAACCAGAGGAAACCCACGCAGACATGGGGAGAACATGCAAATTCCACACAGACAGTGACCCAAGCTGGCAATTGAACCCGTATCCCTGGCGCTTTGAGGCAGCAGTGCTAACCGCTGTGCCACTGCGCCACACACTGCAGCATTTGATAATGCCTGCTTTTGTGAAATGTTTGGTTCAGAACGCATTTGATCAAAGGCATCTCCAACTCTAGGCAACTTAAAGGTGAAGAGAGGGCTGAGGTTGGGATTAGAGGCAGACCGGGCCTGAAAATACCAGTGATAGTCAGTATGTCTTTTTGCTGACACTGTTTTTGGTGTCAGCTATTTTTAACCAGGGTTTGATGAGGCTGAAACCATGATCCTGCCACATTCCCCATTAAGACCAATTAAAGTGATTGCTGAGTTAAATAAGAGCTAATAAAAGGTGGGGGGAGGAGGGGTGGTATTGGGAGTTTCCTGGGGAAAGGGGAACACACTTTTTCTGTGACCATCTGTCTGAAGAGTTGCAGCCTCCTCAGGTCTCGGTTTTCTCCAGGTAACTCCTTCTCCAGCAGTACATCCTCTTGTTCCTCTCCCTTATCCTTCTGGTGACTGAGGCTGGGAGGTTAATTAACCCTTTAGGGCCAAAGAACAAAGAACAGTACAGCACAGGAGCAGGCCCTTTAGCATGCCAAGTCTGTGGTGTCTTCATACATGTATTTCTTTTAGCAGGGGATAGTCAGTTGTTAACTTTTCTCCTCCCTAACCCAATCTCTTAAACATCCATTATGAATTCACTTTTAGAAATATCCTTGATGATCTAGAACTTGGAGGTCAAGGTGCACAGAAACTGAGAACCAACCTAAGATACACCAATGACCCTGTACTAATTGTCAATATTTCCAAGAAAGGTTCTATTCAAAAGCTACTTGATTTTATAATGTTGCGTATAAAAAGCACCTGAACAGCACTTCAGTTTAAATCAGAAACACGACCACAAGAGCAGCATCTACAAGGGTTGCCTACTGTGGTTAAATATATTCCTGGAGGTTTCAGCACATGGCTTGCCCCTTGCTCTTGCCATTAATCGCTTGACACTTCCATCCTTGTGACAGATTGCCTTCCTACACCAATTGGAAAGTAAAAAGACTCATTACTCAGTTAAATGATGTTTGACTGTCTGAGCTGCTCACCCAGTTTGCTGTTTCACTATCTGACTAGCAAACCAAAAAGAAACCGATTCTGTCCAGCTGCAAGATTTTGTATCATCGCCGAGAGAACAGACTCAACCTCTACCTGCCTATTAGATCTTGTGACATCAACACCACCTGAAAAGTGAATCTTACAACTCTGGTCTCTAGCCCGCAGAACTTGAAATGCCTGTGCGAAAGAAGTCCTCACTGGATTCTGACTTTGGGACTTTGGAACTCACATGAATCAATATTCAGTTTTTGTACAGTCTTTGTACTGTAAACCTCCTTTTCCCTGGACTTCCTTGACTGTGTGAATGTCAAGTGGGACGTTGTAGAAACTCCTTTTGTGGATTTTGAACGTGTGAAATCAACTAACCTGCTGAGTTAATCCTAACTCAAGTTTGCCATGGATTGTTTACAAAATTGGATCTGACAAAAATGGGGATGGGGGTTGGGAAAAAATATGTCCCCATTTATTCCTTAAAACAAACCAATGCAGAGCACCTTCTGTTTACAGACCGATGGTAAGAGGAAAATCTGTGCTGTTTGAACTGACCTCACCTCCTCATAGCATTTGAAAAAGAAGTTAATGATTGGAACCTTTATATTGGTATAGAGGCATTATATTTTTTTAAAAGAAAGAGGGATGTAATGTCGCTATATTATTTGTAAGGAAATAGGAACTAATTGTTATGATGCATATATAGGGTGGCAAATTTTATTGTTGCACTCTAGTCATGTGCTGAGTAACAACATATGAGTCTATCGGTCCGCCACAGATGCAAGAAATACACTAGTTGAAACATTTTAAGTCTAAAGTGTGATTATTCTTAACTTAAGGGAGCCAGAAGTCATGGCAATGGCTGAAGAAAATCCTGTATTAATGATTAATTTTGTCCCTAGGGTATAATGATAATTTCACTGCTCAATTATGAGATAATTCAATAAAATTGATTGTCACTTGAGAATTCAGTTCTGCAATCCACATTTATACACAGTTTTGTTTCATTTTATATGCTATATAAAAATTGTACTTGTATGCATTTCTAAACAATTACTGGCTGGCTTGTTCGTTATGGTTAGTGTTGGCAAACTGAGTGAAAATCATGAATTTAACATTTTTATACAAAGTCATAATTGATTATAACCACAGTTAGATTAATTTTAGTGTGAAGCGTTCTTAATATAAATTATTAACATTAAATTGAATAAAAACAAACTGTGTTTAAACACTATGCTCGTTTATCTTGTATGTAGGAAGAAAACTTGTTCATGTGTGGGGAACAAAAAATAGTTCACCCTTTCTCGTGCAAAATTAACTATTGATTTTGTCCTCTGAGTGTGAATGACAATTTCACCGACCAGTGATGTAGTAATTTACCAAAGTTAATGATCAGTTAAGAGTCCAATTACACCATGCATTTAAAATCTAAAAGTGAATCATCTGTGAAATAAATATGTGACCGAAAGATATGAAGGCATCATTGCTGATGCATTGCCTTTATATGTCTGTGACCTCTGTCGACTTGAGAGCTCAGAGCAAAAGTAACTGACTTGACATTCTGTTTGAGTTAACAGTATCCCAGTTGGGTGAAGGCTAAGGTTTTGATTTGATTTATTATTGTCACATGTATTAGTATATAGTGAAAAGTATTGTTTCTTGTGCGCTATACAGACAAAGCATACCGTACATAGAGAAGGAAAGCAGAGTGCAGATTGTGCTGTTACAGTCAAAGCTAGGATGTAGAGAAAGATCAACTTAATGCGAGGTAGGTCCATTCAAAAGCCTGATGGCAGCAGGGAAGAAACTGTTTTTGAGTCGGTCGGTATGTGATCTCAGACTTTTGTATCTTTTTCCAGATGGAAGAGAGTATGTCCGGGGTGCATGGGTCCTTCATTGTGCTGGCTGCTTTTCCGAGGCAGCGGGAAGTGTAGATAGTGTCAACAGATGGGAAGTTGGTTTGAGTGATGGACTGGGCTTCGTTCATGACCCTTTGTAGTTTCTTGCGATCTTGGGCAGAGCAGGAGCCATACCAAGCTGTGATACAACCAGAAAGAATTAGAATAGTAGTCATCTTAAAAGACACCATACATGGGCTCTTTCTTAATGTTCCAGAACAATTAGGCAAGCTTGTTCAGTGGACATCCTGAATCAGCTGTGGCTTTTACTACCTGGACTCATCAGCTCCTTGCCACCGTTAGTCCAATTAACTCAATTTAATTTGTTGATGTTCTTTTTAAACTTGAGAATCCCTAAAAGTAGCAAGCTGATTTTTGGAGTTATTAACGATTTCATGACAAATTCCTCAGAATATGGGGTTTGCTGGTAAGGCAAGATTGTACTGTCCATCCTTGTCCATCCTTGTCCTAAGAATGTAGTGATGGGCCTTCTTGTTAAGCTGCTGCGTCCACGTGGGATGGTGATTGGAACTTTCGGCTCTCAGGTACACATCACAGCAGCTATTTTGGCATAGCATCTTTAACTTAGAGAAATGTGCCCATGTGCTTTGTAGATGGAGAAAGAAAAATAGAAGACGAACCTTTTTGGCAGAGCTTGGAGAGGTGATTGAGGGCTGGGTTAAAGAGAAGTGTTCTCAAGTTGAAACTCGGTCATCTGCTGCAAAGAGATTGAGAGAAAACTTTGATCCAAACCACAGAGATTCCTCTTCTCTTGAAGTAAATGATTAAATCTCCCTGGAAAGCTGGCACCATTTGTTTGCTTTTGGTTAAACCCAGGCTTCACTAAAGTACCCTCCTGGGCAAGTCCTTGTTAATTTATTTTCTATTTTTCCAACTGAATAAGGGACGTGTGTTCTGGCACAGCATTCATAATGTTCGTTACATTAAGCTATCATTTTGCACGTTCTCTTCAATTTATTTTGACCAGTATGGCATTTATGTGTTGCTTGTTTGATATTTATCAAATTTAATGACTTTCAAAATGTTATAGAGCAAAGGGGAAAAACTTGAAATGGCTCCCAGATTAATAAATGAGCTGGTTTACAGAACACAGGAATGAAATAAGTGCCTAGACAATGGATGCTGACCTCAGGTTTATGATGCTGGTTACAGAGATGTGTGCATTTTGTTACAGATTTCACTCCGATCTGCTTCCGCCAATCAGAAGAGGTCAAAAGGGCAGGGGAAGGGTATGGTTTTCCTTTCACTTCTTCTGTTTTTCTATAATTGAATTCATTTATACTGTTAGGTTGGAATCTGCTGCCTCAATCACATAAATCTCCATCTTTATAATGATTTAAACTGTGATAGGTCAGAAGAGTTAACATAGTCATACATCCTTCATATATTTCACAATTGAAGAACAGATTCTCTGCTTTTTTTTTAACTCTTAGATATTAGCAAGCTGTCGGTAATGTTTAAAATATAGAACCAGTATTTTTGAAATTTAGTAACATTTTAAATGTGGAATGTTCCATAATATTATTGAATGTGCTTCTCTTAGCCAACTCGTTACTACTTGAGTAATGAAGTTGGGGTTGGATTCCTGTACGCTTAACAAGATCCAACTGAGAGTTGGGAAAGTGAAACAAATTAAATGCATTCCGTATTGAACTCAATTTCCTCTAAGTATGTATTAACAAAGTAGTCTAGCTGAGGAGTGTAAAAGAAAATAAATGAAGTGTGTTCTAAACGGAGCCTTCATTACACTATTTGCTATGAAAAAGTTGGGAGATATTAATCAATCTGACTGAGAAGCATGAAGAATAAGCATTTCCTACTGCCTTTGCAGTTCTTTTGAATGTGGATTTTGCATGGCTCCTGACCGGCATGAATTGTCAGGAGCGTATTGTATGGCCAGAGAATGCTCGTAGAAAGTAATCACTGAACTATAATCAGAGTTAATTACAAATTCAATGCACTGTGTATGTGTGCATTCGAGATATACCTTCAGATCTGTCTTTAGGATCTTTGAGAGTTGCAGCTTGCCAGGTCACCTGGCCTAGTTTGCTCCTTTCTGGCGTCTCCCATTGTAAAAGTCAACTTATTGACAGCAGCAGCTTATCCGGAATCAAGACTGATTTAAGTATCAAAACGATATACATTCTAGCTGAAAACGCACTGGAGGCAATTTTGACTTTGGCCAAAAGTGCAAAATGTGCAATGTCACATAAGCCTTGCATTATACAGGTGGGATTTCCCAGTCAACGGACTTTTTATTGGTCCATTAAATTGTCAGTCCCGCCCGGGACGATTTTCACAGTGGGCAGGACTGGAAAATTTAATTGATGCGCGACAATCAAGCACGTGGAACAAGGCTTCGGTATTGAAGGCTTTTATTGTCTAACAAAGGAACTACTAACACGAATACACCAGTTCAGACTGAAGGGGTCCTGCCGGAGCAGAGGGTCTTATACCTCGCCACCGGAGGCGGGGCCCCACCGGGATGTGCCATGATAACACTTATAACAGGTAAACACCCTAACCCAACAACATTGTACAACCCCCACAGTAACAACACCCTAGCCCAACAGTAACATAATAACAACCCCCAGTGGTAACCAACGATGGTTCACCACATTCACCCCTCCTTTAAAAACAAAAGGCGGCGGGGTGCAAGAAAAAAACAGGTCATATGTACAGAATTCACAAGTCCAGACGGTCTGGAGGACCGCACCGACGCTGTGATCTCCTCAACACCGGTTGCGAAACCGGAGCAGGTGCTTGCGGTGGCGTTCTCTCCAAAACAACGTCCGGCTGTCCCCTCAAGGACTCCCGGGCCGGTTGGCCCTGGTGAGGCGATGGTGCAGGGGATCCTGGAACCTTCGGTGGTGGCGCCGATCTCCGAGTCTCAGGCAAGCTGTACATGGGAGTAGAACTGTTATGCACTGGTCCCGGTGCTGACCGCGCCACGTCTGGGGAAGCAATGAGGAGTAGTGGATTCGTGACAGGGGGAATAGGAGCGACAGGAGTTGCTACGTCCCCTGCGGGCGCCAGGTCTCTAATGGAGACAGTGTCCTCTCGCCCGTCAGGATATGCCACATAGGCATACTGAGGGTTGGCGTGGAGGAGTTGGACCGGTTCGACCAAGGGGTCGGACCTGCGAGCCCTCACATGTCGCCGCAGAAGGACGGGTCCTGGGTACGTCAACCAGGCTGGCAATGAGATCCCCGAGGACGACTTCCGAGGGAATGAGAACATCCTCTCGTGGGGAGTAGCATTGGTTGCCGTACACAGGAGGGAGCGGATAGAATGGAGTGCATTTGGAAGGACCTCCTGCCAACGGGAGACTGGAAGGCCCCTGGATTTCAGTGCCAGTAGGACAGCCTTCCAGACTGTAGCATTCTCCCTTTCCACGTGTCCGTTACCCCTAGGGTTGTAGCTCGTGGTTCTACTAGAGGCAATCCCGAATGAGAGCAGGAATTGCCTCAAGTCGTTGCTCATGAACGACGAGCCCCTGTCGCTATGAATGTAGCAGGGGTACCCGAACAGGGTAAAAAGCTCACTGAATGCCTTGATGACGGTGGCAGTCGACGTGTCCGCACAGGGGACAACAAACGGGAACCGGGAGTACTCGTCTATTATGTTGAGGAAATAGACGTTCCGGTCCGTTGAGGGAAGGGGGCCCTTAAAATCCACACTCAGCCTCTCAAAAGGGCGAGTGGCCTTGACCAATTGTGCCCGGTCTGGTCGATAAAAGTGTGGTTTGCATTCTGCGCAAATCCGACAGCTTCTCGTCACTGACCTGACATCCTCCACCGAGTAGGGCAGGTTGCGGGCTTTGACGAAATGGTAGAGTCTGGTGACTCCAGGATGACACAGGTCATTGTGGAGGGCCTTCTAGCGGTCCTCCTGCATGATGGCGCATGTTCCGCGCGAGAGGGCATCCGAGGGCTCATTGAGCTTCCCTGGACGATACATAATATCGTAATTATAGGTGGAGAGCTCAATTCTCCACCGCAAGATCTTATCGTTCTTGATCTTGCCCCTCTGCGTGTTGCTGAACATAAACGCCACGGATCGTTGATCCGTGATCAGAGTGAACCGCTTCCCCGCCAGGTAATGGCGCCAGTGTCTGACTGCCTCCACAATGGCCTGAGCCTCCTTCTCCACCGCTGAGTGCCGAATTTCGGGGCCTTGAAGGGTGCGGGAAAAGAACGCGACGGGCCTGCCTGCCTGGTTTAGTGTGGCGGCTAGGGCGAAATCAGATGCATCACTCTCCACCTGGAAAGGGATGGATTCATCCACCGCGTGCATCGTGGCTTTCGAGATGTCGCTTTTCAAAGCCTTGAAGGCCAATTGGGCCTCCGGCGTAAGTGGGAAGGTCGTGGACTTGATGAGCGGACGAGCTTTGTCCGCGTAGTTGGGGACCCACTGCGCATAGTACGAAAAGAACCCGAGGCATCTCCTCAGTGCTTTCGTGCTAGCGGGCAAGGGAAGTTCAGTAAGGGGGCGCATACGGTCTGGATCAGGGCCAATGACCCCGTTTTCCACCACGTATCCGAGGATGGCTAACCTGCGCGTACGGAATACGCACTTCTCCCTGTTATAGGTCAGGTTCAGGCGAGATGCGGTGCGCAGAAAGTGTTGGAGATTCGTGTCATGGTCCTGCTGGTCATGGCCGCAGATGGTGACGTTATCCAGGTACGGGAAGGTAGCCCGCAACCCGTTCTGGTCCACCATTCGGTCCATAGCACGCTGGAAGACCGAGACCCCATTGGTGACACCAAATGGAACCCTGAGGAATTGGTATAGACGACCATCCGCCTCAAAAGCCGTGTATTGTCGGTCCTCTGGGCGGATGGGGAGTTGATGGTAGGCGGACTTAAGGTCTATGGTAGAGAACACTCGGTACTGCGCAATCTGATTGACCATATCAGAAATGCGCGGGAGAGGATACGCATCCAGCTGCGTATAACGATTAATGGTCTGACTGTAGTCGATGACCATCCGAGGTTTGTTCCCGCTTTTGACTACCACGACCTGCGCTCTCCACGGACTAGCACTGGCTTGTATGATCCCTTCCTTGAGGAGCCGCTGAACCTCAGATCTAATAAAGATCCGGTCCTCAGCGCTGTAACGCCTACTTTTAGTAGCGATGGGCTTGCAGCCTGGTACCAGATTCTTAAATAGGGATGGTGTAGTGATTTTCAGAGTGGAAAGATTGCATGCGGGGCGCTTTGGGCAATTTGGAGGCTGCGGCTGATTCCCTACTGCCAGTGAAGGGAGTGGCCCACCGTACTGTAGGATCACACTCTTCATGTGGACCATAAAGTTTAGTCCGAGGAGAATTGGCGCACAAAGGTGAGGTAACACAAGGAGCCTGTATTGCTCGTAAATTGTGCCCTGTACCTCAAGAGTTACCATACATCGTCCTTGGATCGGTACAGACCGGGACCGTGATGCCATGGAAATTGTCTGCTTGGCAGGGAGAACCCGGAGTCCACACCTTTTAGCAGTTTCAGGGTGTATGAAACTTTCGGTGCTCCCACTGTCAAACAGACAATTCACAGTTCGACCATTTACCTTGATATCTATCATTGAATTCTCAAGCCTGTGGTGCTTTGTCTGGTCCAGGGAGATCGACGCCACCGTTGGCCCCTGGGCGTCACTGCATGCCGCCGATGTTGATGCTGAGGACCCCTGCTGGTCGCTCCTAGTCGTCGTGGACCATGATGGCCGCCCCCATGAATCGCACGTGGGCGAGGGCGCCAAACGCAGCGACTCCTGGTGGTCTTCCTCCTCCTCCGTCAGCCACGATGGCGCCGTCCTGGGTTCGCACGTGGTCGGACCTCATGGGTACTGCGACGCCGAAGGAGATTGTCTCCGTTCTGGAGGGTTACAAGCTGCACTGCCGTTTTTAGACTTCGACCTGCAGACTTTACCGTAGTGGCCTTTTTTACCGCACTGGCTGCAGATAGCCGTTCTTGCCGGACACTGTTGCCGTGGATGCTTGGCCCCACCGCAAAAATAGCATCGCTGGCCACCTGGAGCTGCTGCCGTCGTCGGATCGATCTGGGAGCGCGGGTTAGCGGGGCGAGGAGGGAGCTGAGCTTGCTCCTGCCACGTTGACTGCACGTGGTCCTCGGGGTACAGCGCCAAGCTTTTCGACGCCGCTTCCAGCATCTCAGCCATCTCCATCGCTTGGGTCAAGTCGAGGTTCCCCTTTTCCAGCAATTTAAGCCTGATGTACGAGGACCCTACCCCTGCTACGAACGCGTCTCGGGCGAGGTCGTACATATATTGTTCGGCCGATACGTCTTTACAATCGCAACCCCTGGCAAGCTGCAGGAGCTCATTGGCGTAGTCCTCCATGGTTTCGCCCGACTGCCGACGTCGTGTAGCGAGGAGGTAACGAGCGTGTATCTCGTTGGGTGGTTTCGTGTATCGTTTCTTCAGGAGCTCGACGGCCCTCGGGTAAGTGGGAGCCGCACGAATCGCGAGATAAATCGTGTCGCTTACCCTTGCGTGGAGGACTTGGAGTTTGTCACTGTCTGTAGTAATAGCTACAGAGGCAGCCAGGTAGTCTTCGAAACACTTCCACCAGTGGTCGAAGGTGTTAGCGGCACCGACCGCACGTGGGTCCAGCGCCAGACGATCTGGTTTTAAGATCTGTTCCATACTCTTTTTTTGTACAGCTGAGAGTTTTCTGTTAGACAATAAAATTGATGCGCGACAATCAAGCACGTGGAACAAGGCTTCGGTATTGAAGGCTTTTATTGTCTAACAAAGGAACTACTAACACGAATACACCAGTTCAGACTGAAGGGGTCCTGCCGGAGCAGAGGGTCTTATACCTCGCCACCGGAGGCGGGGCCCCACCGGGATGTGCCATGATAACACTTATAACAGGTAAACACCCTAACCCAACAACATTGTACAACCCCCACAGTAACAACACTCTAGCCCAACAGTAACATAATAACAACCCCCAGTGGTAACCAACGATGGTTCACCACACCCCTGCATCTCTCTCAAATTTTATTTTCATTGATTTAGTGTTGGAAACAAACATTAAACAATGTAAGCGTTTCACAGGGCTGGATTTAAACAAGCGTGTCATGATGAAACATAATGCAGCCAGGCCCACTTAATGGCAGGAGAGGTCTGGGTCTGTCTCCTGGTGGCGGCTAAACTTCTACCCTCAACAGAGAGTTTTCCCTCATATTTATATTGACTCCAGTTTTCTTTAGACTCCTTGATGCCAAACTTGGTCAAGTGCAGCCTTGATGGCAAGGACCAATCTCATTTATCTTTTAGTGCTTGTCTCTTTTGTCCATGTTTGAACCAAGGCTGTTATGAGGACAAGAGCTGAGTGGCCCTGGTGGAGCCCAAACTGAGTGTCAGTGAGCAGGTTATTGCTGAGTAAGTGCTGCTTGATAGCACTGTTGGCAACATCTACCATCATTTTAACAATTGAGAGTAGACTGATGGGGTGGTAATTGGCAAGGTTGGATTTGTCTTGCTTTTTGTGTACAGGATATACCTGGCCAATTTTCCACATTGCTGGGTAGATGCCGGTGTTGTAGCTGTGCTGGAACAGCGTGGTTAGGAATGTGGCTAGTTCGGGAGCATAAGTCTATTGCTGGAATGTTGTCAGGGCCCACAGCCAGTGTTCAGTGCCTTCGGCCATTTCTTGATATCACATGAAGTGAATTAAATCAGCTGAAGATTGGAATATGTATTGCTCGGGTCCTCAGGAGGAGGCTGAGGAGGAGGCTGAGATGGATCATCCGCTCGTTACTTCTGGCTGAAGATGGTTGTGTTTATCTAGCTTTCTCTGTAAATGTGTAGTCGCCTCAACCACTCCACGTAGTCACAAGTTCCACATTCTAACCACTCTCCCAGCAAATCAATTTTTCCTGAATACCTCATGGACTTATTTTCTATTTATGTCCCCTCCACTTGGATTCCCGTCCAAGAGAAAACATCGTCTTTCAGTCTACTCTACTCAGTCACCTCTCAGACTTCAATTTTCTAGAGAGATGAATCGACGCCTGTTCAGCCTTTCCTGATAGCTGTACCCTTTTAGTTCTGCTAATTTGTATATCTTCTTCACACTTTCTCTTGTGCTTTTATCACCTTTTCTGGAAAGTGGAGATTAAAGATCTCTACATGTTAACAGGGCCAAAGTAAAGCAACCTTGCCTCTTCCTAAAACCATGTACACGCATTTAAGGAAGGATTAGAAAACTGCCTATCTAGAAATCTGCTTTGCACAATAACACCAAAACACTGCCACCTAAATGAGCAGACCGCCTACAGTTCACAAATTAAATGCAATCATTGAATAGTTGGAAGGCTATGGAAACAGTGCAAAAGGAATGAAGCTCAGCAGATTAGCTGGCACATTAGTAAAACTATCCCATCTATAATGCATAGAGATAATAAGGGTGAATATCCACAGGGCTCCTCTCACTGTAAGTTAAGAGGAAGAGCCACAGAAATCGTAAGAAATGGCGTAAATGGTGTTTATGCTAATTCTGCAAGGTTGCGACTGTGTGGCAGTGGATATGATAGTGATTCAAAGTCATGCGATGCAAAAGGCTGTGCATTTTATGCGCTCTGTCCACACACACACACACACACACACACACAAGCCAATTGACCCTGATAATATGCTTCTCACATCGTAAAACGGTTGGCATGAACTGCTGGGCAGGAAAGGGCATCTTGTTTATTTTAATGCAACCTTCAAAGGGTGGGAAGGAAAGTGGGAGTTCATTCTTCGGGGGCTGCCTTTTGTGAATTGGGAGTGGCTCATTTAAGATCAAACACCCCCCCACCCCCACTTTCTCCCTAACTCTCCTCAGCCTTACAACCAAACCTGCCCCCTAGTACCTCTCCCTGACCAGCGGAAACCCTCCCTGCCCAAAACCCAGTACTTACCAGTTCTGTGGATCCATTGGACTGCATTCCTTCTCTTGCAGTCTCGTCTGTGGCTCCTAATGCACCTCCAGGACTGATGGAGCTCCAGAGTGTGGAACCTGCTTCCCAGTGAAGGACAGAAGTTCTACTCGGCCTTTGTTAAGCCTGCCGCAGTGTGTGTCAAGGCTGAGGGGCAGGTTGGCATAGAGTGGGTTAGCTGCACGCTGACTTTGCTTCTGTTTGGGGGGAGGGGGCATTGGGGGTTGTGGTAGAGCTGTCTGCCTTTCCCATCTTATTCAGCCCTAAGTATTTGTTTGGTACATGCCGGTGACGCTTCAGTGGTGCTGCCCTCGGAGGATTCCTCAGTGTCTCTCTCCGGGGTGTGATCCAGGAGTTGTGGACAGTTTGCTCCAGAGCAGCGGGGGCGGTGGCAACACCCGAAGGGCCGGGTTCCTCTGGGTCCAGAGCTGGAAAAAATAACACACATTCGGGGCAGGGAAGCAAAACATTCCATGCAGCATCGCACTTACTGAGAGGAGGACCAAGGTTGAGGGTGAGCTTCTGCTCACTTGCATGCTGGACGCCGACCTGGCTGTCGGTGACCATTCGGGATGGCCCATCACCCCCTGCCAGCTCCATGGCACGTTCCTCCATGCTACTCAGCTGCCGCAGGTCAGACACACCACCACCAGTCTGTGTTGTCTCAGGTACGTTGTGAATGTCCTTTTCCTGTGGGAACATAAGGTGGATAGCAAGCATTAACATATTGCAGTGCATGGTGCGCAATGCATGCCTGTGTCTCGGGCAATGTGCTGGCAGTTTCGGGGAAGGCAGTCACCACTGAAGGGTGCTCGTTGAGGGTGAGGGGAAGGGGTTAGATTCTGTTCCTGGGGGAAGGGTAACTTGGCGCATGCCCTTCAGGTGTCTAAGCAGGGTTGGAGATCCATGCCAAGCATGTGCGCGGTTCCAAGAGGGATGCTCACTCACCCTTGCTGCTCGAAGAAGGTTGTACATTTTTTTCCAACACTGCTGGCCAGAACACGGTGTCAGGCTCCTGGCATTCACCACTTCTGCCACCTCCTCCCACAATGCCGTGGCAGATGCACCCCTTGGGCCCTGGCCGGGGAACAGATTTTTTAAAAATAAGAACAGATGATCACGTTTCTCCTCCACAGTATTTAGCAGGCGCTCCTGGTCTGCCTCAGAAAATCTGGGAGCCGGTTTACAAGCAGCCATCTTTGTGGTGTGACTGGCTGTGTCCATTCCTGCAGCTTATATACTGCTCTGGCATATTAGGGGAGTGCAGGTGCAGTGAGTGTGGCCAGTCAGGGGCCAGTTGGTAACAATTACTTGTGAGAGATTTTGAAGACTGCATTCAGTTGAGTGTCATTCATCCCTCAGGGTGCTGATTGGCTGCCATTCAATAGGCTGCTGTATCCAGGGGGGGTGCAATACTCAAGGCTTCCATTCAAGAGAGGGAATGATCACAAGCTGGGGTTGTGCATGTCAGCACAATGCTAGTTCTCTGCAGGGCAGCAGTGAGGACAGTATGTTCAAGGGATGGAGGGATTGTGTTCCCGCTTTATCCAAATCTATGGGGGCATGGGGTGAGCTGGCAGCCATGTCTGTATGTGGGGGGAGATGGGGGGGGGCGGCAGCACTGTCTGTATGGGGGAGGGGGGCAGCGATGTTTGTATGGGGGAGAGGGGCCAGTGATGTCTGTGGGGGGTTGTGCGGGCCAGCGATGAGGCTAGTGATGTCCGTGGGGGGGTTGTGGAGGCCAGCGATGTGTGTGGAGACCACCAATGAGACCAATGATGTCTGTGGGGGGGGGGTTGTGGGGGCCAGCAATGAGGCCAGCGATATCTGTGGGGGGGGGGGGGGTTATGCGAGCCAGTGATAAGGCCAGCGATGTGTGTGGGGGGGTTGTGGGGGCCAGTGATGAGGCCAGCGATGTGTGTGGGGTTTGGATGACAGTGAGCTGGATGCTGGATGGTCTTTTCCGTGATCTCCCAGCGATGTGCGCATGCGCGGGTTCCTGTTCATCCCACCGCTTTCAGGCTCTTTGGCGCAAATAGACCCCGCCCCCCCGAGCTTTTCATGATATTCACGATTGTGACCTCTGCATTACCCAGAGTGGGGAGATTTCGGGTCTGAAGTTGCGCTGAAAAAACAGTTGTGATCTAGACCAGTTTTCCCGTCAATTCAGCACTGTTGGGAGAATCGCCCCTTATGTTTGGCCCTACTCTATTTCTTCTTTTCATCAGAATAAGTTGATATCACTAAAGTGATATTCTCATGACAGTTATCTTCTGTTTTTTGGGTGGCACGGTGGCACAGTGATTAGCACTGCTGCCTCACAGTGCCTGAGACCCGGGTTCGATTTCCGGCTTGGGTCACTGTCTGTGTGGAGTTTGCATGTTTTCCCCGTGTCTGCATGGGTTTCCTCTGGGTGCTCCGGTTTCCTCCCACAGTCTGAAAGACGTGCTGGTTAGGTGCATTGAGCCGAACAGGCGCCGGACTGTGGCGACTAGGGGAATTTCACAGTAACTTCACTGCAGCGTTAATGTAAGCCTTACTTGTGACTAAGAAATAAACTTTACTTTAACTTTAAACTTTACTTTTTTAAGCTACCCAAAATATAACAAGAGCAAAAAACCTTGAATCACAGGGCAAGTTATTTGAATTCAACAGAGAAATTGGTAAAATAAGAATTTCAAGTTTGCCAAGTCCAATTTTTAAGTCCAATTCAATGCTAAAACATACATATTCTATCATGTTTCATCGTAAGGTTCTTAGCTTTCGGTAAGTTATCATTTTATTCCTTTTATTTGGAATCTATCCGGTTTCTTGAATTTTACTAAGTTAATCTGTAAGTATAAAAAGAATCAAACATAGAAACTACTGAATGATGGATATGCCGCGACATTTCATAATTGCCGTTGCTTCCCACTAAACATAATTGATGCAGCAGATAGCCAATATTTCACAATCAATGCTTAAAAAGTTGTACCATCAATCAACGACAGCAAGGAAATGTATCACAGTTTAAACATTACCTTTCTTTCCACCTTAATAAATGATTAGATTAGACTTGGGCAGAATAATCAAGTGTGTAGTGCCTCCGAGGAGGGAATTGATCTACTCAAGAATAAAATCTCATGTCTTTGGGCGGCAGTGGTCATTTTTTTTTAAGCAAAGAGACAAATTGATTTTGGAGTAAACTTCTATACTGTTCAATTCAATAACTGCCGTTAGGTCGGTCACATATTTAGTGGAATCACTTACAGTGAAATTAACTCTCTGGCACTTTGCAATTTCACACATGGCCTAATCCCTACCTCTCACTAACTATATAAATAGAACTGAATTCTAAAGATTGGTTGATACAATGCATTGGTTCACCCTCACTTCTGAGATTTGGGTTTAAATTCAGCCTGGAATAAAATTTTTATCCAACTTTGATGATGAAGATATTACCAACAGAATTTCACAGTTTACGCTGAAGTGATGGCACTTTCCACTGATCTCAGACACAGCTGCCCATAAAGATGTAGCAATCTCTGAGGTGTGGATTTTTCCAGTCCCAACATCAGTTTCAATTTGGTGTCAAGTCAAGAGGATCTTCAGGTATTGTTAGCACTGCTGTCTCACAGTGCCAGGGACCCAGGTTCGATTCCCTGCTTGTGTTAGTGCCTGTGTGGAGTCTGCTCGTCCTCCCTGTGTCTGTGTGGGTTTCCTCCGGGCACTCCGGTTTCCCCCCACAGTCCAAAAGACTTGCTGGTTAGGTGCAATGGCCATACTAAATTCTCCCTCGGTGTACCCGAACAGGCGCCAGAGTGTGGTGACTAGGGGATTTTCACAGTAACTTCATTGCAGTGTTAATGTAAGCCTACTTGTGACACTAATAAAAAAAAACAGTGATGTCATCAACCAGGGTAAGCAGGCCATCTTATTGAAGTATTCTCACAGACAGCAAGCCAGACAGTAAAATGCATTGATTATCCTTCAGTTTTAGTTAAATTTACAGAGGACCAAATAAATGATTGGAGTGTACACGAGAATCAGCTGTGATGACCAAGCCTGAAGTACAGAGGTATGTATAGCCCCCAGGTGGCGAGGGACAGACTAGGCAGTGCTGCCCTAGCGGTGCCATGTGGGCAATGACCCGGCTTCAATTCTGGCCTCAGGTTACTGTCTGTGTGGAGTTTGCACTGGGCGACACAGTGGCACAGTGGGGGTTAGCACTGCTGCCTAACAGCACCAGGTGCTCGGATTCAATTCCAGCCTCGGGTGACTGTCAGTATGGAGTTTGTATATTCTCCCTGTGCCTGCATGGGTTTCGTCTGTGTGCTCCAGTTTCCTCCCACAGTCCAAAGATGTGCGGGTTATGATAAATGGCCATGATAAATTGCAGCTTAGTGTCAGGAGGACAAGCTAGGGTAAATACGTAGAGTTATGGGGATGATGCCTGGGTGGGATTGTGGTCGGTGCAGACTCGATGGACCAAATGGCCTCCTTCTGCACTGTAGGATTCTGTGAAAATGCCTGTGGGACCTGCTTGCATAACAGCATTTCAAGATCATTTGTTGTGTGTGGAGATATAATAATGTGCTATACAGATATCCACATTTCCTGTCTTCTTTCTTAATAACTTTTCCATGATAATAGTAACATTTCGCCTCGATGGGCTCTCCCTGATTGTCCATAGCATGACCCTAAGTATCTTGAAATCTATTTTCAAATAGATCCTTCCAAATAAGGTACTTCTTCAGGCATTGTAGTGGGTCTCAGTCTTGTCAACCGTTGGCTGAGGTGCTGAAGAGAGGAACACAATTAAAAACAGACAAAAAAAGATAACCAAAGTGAAAGATAAACTTCTGGACCAGAAGGATAGACAGACAGAAAGAAATGAAAATTGAGAGTGGGGGAAGATAGCAAGAGATCAGGAAGAAAACTCCTGTTGGTTGTTGGGTTCAAAACAGCATTTGTCAAAAGTATGAAGTTGTCTCGCACACACAGCACCAGCTGGAATAGGTGTGAAAGTTGGAGGCAGGAGTAGGAAATAATTAATTAACAGTATTTTTTTATAAATGTTTTCACCAGAGATCAAGATATGTTAAGATTTTTAACATTTCAATGGTACTTTAATTCATATCAGTGTATGTTTATATGTATAAAGTTACAAGTAAGACAAAACAGAAGAATGTGGGGGAAAAGCAGCAATGCACAAAATGTCTGCTCTTGACTGGGGAGAATTGGCAGTTTCAGAACAGCCGTATGATATTAAACCAGGTTATAAAACAAAGGATCAAATCTACATAAGTTTACAAGTACAACAAAAAATTCCAACTTTTTCAAATCTGAAACAATGATTGAGCTTCTCAGGGTCTTCTGTCATCTCAATAATATCCGTTTTGCAAAAAATCATCTTTCTGATCTGACTCATCTTTTGTTTTTCCTTATGATCTCTTTGTAACTTCTGATACATCTGCATTTTAAACAATTGCAATGGATGCCTTCTTATTAAACATGATTATTTTGTGTTCAATTGTCCTGCTTTTCAAAAATTATCATAAATTATGTAATAATAACATTAAATCATGCATCTGTATTATAGCATCATTGTTAATGGGGATGAGCTAGTTTTGGCACTTGAAGTGGAAGAAATCAGCTGAGGGAAGTAGAGTGAGACTTCACTCCAGAGATGTATCGAGGGCCAACAAAACTATGAGGGATCTCTGGGAAACTTGGGAATAAGAGGCAACAGCCGGCCCTCCCTCGCAGGCATTGCGGCTCTCCTACCTCCCACCTTATAAAAGGGGAAACTCCACCAATGGGGCTCCTCAGAGAGTGTACCTGGCATTGCCCAAATGGCACTGCCAGGGTGGCACTGCCCAGTCATATCCCTCGCCACCCAGCGGCTATACGTACCTCTGTGCCTCAGGCTTGGTCATCATAGCTGATTCTTGTTTTTGAAAAGCAGTAGTGATTTGCGCCAACATGACATGATGCTGACTTGGTGGGAGGATAAGGCATGGGAGGACATTATGGCATCAAGGCTGGTAAGCACATGTTAATTTATTAAAATGTATGGAAATCAGGTTCATGCCCTTTCTGGATGTGTACTTGATTACGACATTAGCAGGGGAGCGGGGAAGATGTCAAACCGAGATCCCGCTGTCACAAATCCCGTTCTGGTTCTCTTGTGAGCTTTGGTGACCGTTATGGAATTTGCGCCTAGCCGTTAGAACGTGGCCGTTGTCTTTTATTGTTTGTAGTTTTATAGGTGAGAAGGTCCAAAACTTAGAACATCTTAAAGTCAACTTTAAAGGAGTTAAATATCCCAGGGTGGTTACATTTTGGCGGAGAAGAGCAAAACAAGGCGACTATTTTCACACATTGAACATTTTGAATGGCCCTTAGGAAACACCATACTCTCTTTGAAGACAAAATTAATAATAATTTCAAAAGCAACACAACACCTGGAAAGTAGAGATTAGGAAACTGTGCTGTTGGAGATGTAGACATCTACTGGTGGACTGGAAAACTTGTTCAGATTGACTCCTTTAGATGCAGTCGCACAGTTTTTTGGATGAAGGAAAATTGTAGTAAGTTTTTCCATGTTGAAGATGAAACGAATGCATAAAAAGTGACGGTTTCTGTGTAACATGATTAAACTAACTTGATTGACATAGAGAGTTTTCAGCATTGAAGGATCATATCCAATTTTAACAAAACTAATTTTTTTCCCCCTTACCTCCATAAGATATATGATGGTATATGATCCTCTGAGAGTAGAAGCCACACTATCAAACTGTTTTGACCCAACAATAAGAAGAACAGATCTGGTTTCAATGACTATATTGCGTAAAAATATGTATTGATATTGAAATGTACAGCACATGAAAAACTCATTATGATTCATCTGCCAATTCTGAAGTGTACATATATTTATATCTGCTACCCTTAATCTCCCCTCATGAAACATCTGACTCTTCCTGCCTTCAATGTCTTCCTTGATGATTAGTTCCGCCAATTGATTCCCTTATTTACAAAGTAGATGAATCAAAACTATCTGTTTACCTTCTGCTTTGTGCTCTAAATTTGCACCCTTTTGTAAAATGTGTGCTTTATCAGTGCCCCTTGGAGCCTTGAATACCTCAAGGACATCTCCCTTGAGCCTTTTTCATACCAGTCTAAACATTCTGGCTGAGATTTCACAGACGGTGGTAAGTCCTGAAGTCAGAGCAGTGGTCACTGCTAAAGCTGCCAGGACGATGAGACTATGCCTCAATTTTGAGTCAGAATTTTTTTTCTCTGCCAGGACCAGGCAGGCTGGTCCCCGTCAATCGGGGGGGGGGGGGGGGGGGGGGGGGGGTAACCCTTCTAGTGGCATTGTAGGGATTTGCTTCTGGGATGCCCTCCTCATGCCATGGAGCCTCTGTCTCAGATGGACATCACCACCACCCAACTATGAAAGGCCACATGGAGAACACCTCCTTGCAGCTGGTGGGGTAAGGGGGGGAGGGGTGTGCTGTTCCATCATCAGCAAAATGCCAGTAACCAAACAAAATGGCTCCTTAAGTGGCCCTTAATCACTTAATTTAGCTACTCGCCTCCAGTTGGTGGGCAGTCAATGTTGCTAAAGTGGCTCTATGGTGGGACTGCGATGGGGAGTCATCCTGTTGGCGGCTGCCTGGTATTTTAGTGGCTCCCCTGCCTACTTCCCAGAAGCTGGTAAAATTACACCCTCTATTTCAATAGCCTCTCCTCATGTGGGGCAATTGGAATCAGGATCGACAGAACCTTTGGAAGCCTCGAAGGATGGCTTCAGTTTTGAGAAGGTGGAAAAAATTCTGCCTCACCCATAACTTAATGGCAGAAAGTTTAACAGCACCATAGGAGTTGTGGAGTTGAGGGTGGGTACCAGGGATGTTACCCGCATACATATGAAAACTGATCCCCCACTTATTCGGTAATGTTGTTGAGAGACAATATTTAGGCAAGGAATAGAAGAGTTCAAGAGGCCACAGCAGAGGTAATCATGTGAAGATAGAAAGAGAAAACATTCCAGGAAATGCCAGTCAACATTTGTTTTCTTGCTGCTCATACTGTCATGATTTCAGTGACTTACCCAGGAGCAATCTTCCAAAACCTGCTATATTGTTCCCTATTGGAAGATACTGTCCAGCTGATGTTACCATTTTATTTCCATTTTGCAGACTTAATACTAATCCACAGTAAACCATATAAACCAAAATTATTTCAGCTCCAGTTTCAATTTATCCAAATCCCTCTGTATTTGGTCTATTGTGTTTCCTAGGCCTTATATTTCTCATTTGATATATTTTTCCAGTCCTTTGTTTATGCATTTTAAAGCCTTTCAAATTAAACATTGCATTCAAAATTTTCTGTCCCCATTTGTTTCTGTTTATTTGGCAGAATTTGATATTTTTTTCATGCTTTTATTTTCAGATGACTGCTGTTCATGAATCTGCCAATCATACTTTACCTCAGCACATCTTTTGTTTCTTTATGTGTTCCATTACCAGTCCATTTGTCTTTGTATCATCAACTCTGTTGTCATTGTGATAACCCCCAGGACTTGCATGGGGAATTACTGATTGACCTCCCTGTAGGACTTGTTGAATACGAGGTCCCTGGGGATTGGTAATTAACCAACCAGGAGCTCAGATACCGAGCCCTATATAAAGCAGGTCCTGAGTGGGTCCATTATTCCTTAGTCCTGGTTGGGACCCGTTTGTGTTCACCACAGGCTTGTGGTTTTTGCTTTATTTTATGCAATAAAGCACTGTTCCTTTACAGCCAACTCCTGGAGTTGTTATAGTCATTTCATCTCTCCTGTCTTCCACCCTATCAAAGGCCTTTCGTTTTGTTCTTTGTTTCCCTCCCAGCCTTTCACTTGTTTAAAATGTATTTCATTTCTTGCTTTTTCCTGCACTGATGAAATAACATTGATCTGAAATGTTAATTCGGTTTCTCTCTCCACAGATACTGCCTGACCTGCTGAGTGTTTTCAGTATTTTCTGTTTTTATCTCTTATATCTTTAAATATATTAAGGCCGGTTTTTTAAAATGGTTTTGCTTATAGGTAGACTGAGACCAGGTCACGGTTTCTTAATGCTTGCTTCAGTCTTTCTCTGGAGATAAACTTGTCTCTTAAGGTTGTTGCTTATCAAATTCTCAGAAGATTGAATTGACATGGTGATTACTAGATGGGTTTATACTGTATGTTCAGAAACTAAAACAGCTAGTTGATTCAACGTGGTTAATAATAGAAATGATCTTTATTCAGGTTAGAAAACAGCAGAATTCTGAGAAATGGAAGTGATATTTGGGAGGTTTGCCACAGTTGAGCATCTAGAAGTGTGTAAAAGGCAGGAAGAGGTGAGAGTGAGGCTGGAATCATTGTTAAATGTGTGAGGGTGAGGTGGAGTATCTGGATGTTTGGCGTGAGTCCTGAGTGCTAGGAAGTGCTGCTGGGCGATTGATGGAATCTGGTGCATTGAGCAGTGTCAGAGGTTGCTGTTGTGGTGTGTAAGATGCATTCACTCACTGTTTGTGATTATTAGGCTTCTCGTAGCATTGTTGCCAGGTCCTAGGTCACTTGCTCCCTTGCAGCCATTCCATCCTGAGGTTTTCCTTGACAACCACTTGAAACTATGCTGTCCCAGTCCCCCATTATGGCCTTCAGTTCCACATCCCTGACCCTTGAGCTCCCTTTCTGCCCTGATTTTCTGATTTTTTTTCCTGTCCCTTTTTCCTGATTTTGAATTGCATCAATAACACTCAGCATCAGCCTCCTGTATCTCAGTGGTGCTTCCCTTTAAGATTGCCTTTAGGAACAGAAGACTGGCTGCACCACGAGCTATCAGCACGATGACGTTTACTAGGTCCCTATTGAATGTAGAAGTAGCCAGCATCATGGATGCTGCTGTGCCATATGCTGCAGTCAGTTAAATGAGGCAGCAGCACAGAATTTATCGTGTTTGCTGTCAACCTCCACTGGAACCAGTGTGGGCAGGTCGTGAATCATGGCCTCCCGCACTTGAATTACAGAACAAACCAATTTTTAGTCGCCCTGAACGCACAGTCTCAAATATAAATGTGGCCATGTGCAAATAAAGTGACCATTACATGTGTGCATGCCATTGAAAGTGCAAAACACAACTTGCAAAATAGATTTGCATAAAGATATCATTGGTTTTGATAGATAGAAATCGGGTGGAATGTGTTGATTTCTGCACCCATATTCCTAAACCTTCCACTCAGCAGATGCAGCTCTGCACCAGGAGAGCTAATTCAGAACAATTACTCCAAAACTCCTTCTTTACGATGGTATATTTATTTGTATGTGGGAATGTTAACTTGGGCCCATGAACTTATACTTAGATGTGCCAAAGAATTAAATAGCCTTTTATTTTAGGATCAAACACCAGGTATAACATGGACTTGATGCATATCAAAGCTCCTGCCATTCTGCATGAACTTTGGCTGGAATTTTCTGATTTTCTTCAGTTAAAGTGTTGTTTCTGGCAGGAAAAGCGGTAGGCGGCCAACCATTGCCGAGCCGGGCTTTTCCACCGATTTTTCAAATACTTTACCAAAAAATACCGAAGGATTGGGTTCCAGGACCACATACTGGTGGGACAGGCTCTGATTGAGCGAGCCCCACTAGTAAGTTATTTTTCTGAAAGATCAGGACTACTTTTGAAAATATTAGAAAAACAAACGGCCCATGGAACTCCCCGCCCATGTAAAAAAAACCCTCAAGGGCCATGCCAGAGCCCTGTCTGGGCATGATTTTCTCTCCCTTGGGGGCTGTACACATCTATGTGCCTCCGGTTGGTTCTGTCCTTCAGGTACACATTGTGGGGGACCCGCTGTCATGCTTCATGTCAGTGAATGGACAGTGCAATGAGGGGGGACAATCAGATCTAAAGGCTTGATCTTGAGATTGAAATTGATGTAAATGGGAATCCGATTTTTAAAGTTGGGAAACGTCATTGGCAGGGGGCAGAAACAATTAAGCGGGAAAATCTCGCCAGCGTAAAAACCGTTTGTGACTCTCGTTTGATTCTCCGCACTCCCCCACTATCACCCCTCCACCCCCCCCTTGCCATGAAAATGGGGGTGGAAAATCCCAGCCTTTGTGTCTCAACCCTTAACCTCAGAAGAGAACTGAGGTAACATTTTCATTTCTCCTGCAATGAAACTGTTTCTCTGAACTAACATGACATTTAACTCTAACTAGTGTTGACGTTTAGTCAGTCTTGTGTTATGAAGTTACACCCACTTGTTCACTTAGCACTCGTATTGCTGGTGGGCAGTGAGGCCTTTCACCCAATTGAGAATCGGAGATTCCAAACTTTGTGTCATTGTTTCCTTGACAAGTGAAAAAGCAGAAATATTATAATAAAGAAGACTTTTACAAGGTCAGTTTAACAATAAGCTGTGGTGCTATTTAAGATTTTAACTTTTGAACAGCACCAAATCAGTTAAATATTTCCATTCTTGGGACAAGGGAAGATCATCCTCAAAGAAGAAAGGTAATTAAGGAGCTTTTACTCTTAACTGTCTGGAAAGGTTTATTTAGAGTCTGGTTAATTTGTTCTGAGGGAAGAGCACTGAGTAATTTATCTTGCTGCAGATGAAGTCTAAGTCGTATAAGAGAAAACTGTGTACATACTGCCAATTGGCACAATTACAAATGACTTCATTCAGCAACACTGGCAGTCATGTTGTGAACAGCAACACTCAGCATGTGAACTACAGCGTGACGCTAAGTAGCTGCAGACAGATAGTGAAACAGGAAACAGATGTAGGAGATCCTCCTCTTTGTGGTATGTGTGACAGCAGGATGGGAATTATGCCCATCTCTCTGACTGTGCCCTGACCCTGCCAACTTTCCCTGAGCTGGAAGAGAATGGTGGCAGGCAAAGGTAATAGTGCATGCGCACAGAGCCGTTGGCAAGATTCCCACCTGGCAAGATGGAGCCTGCCAATGCTTGGGCACAATTTCCCCGGTGGGTGCCACAGCATTATCACCAGTGTGGCCCCAGGAAAGGTAGCCGGGTATTTAAAGGGTTGGTGGATCCCCAGATGACAAGCTGGGGTGGCAAGTTGCTTCAATGCATCTTGTAGATGGTATGCACTGACGCGTCAGTGGTGGAGAGAATAAATGTTCAAGGTGGTGGATGGGGTGCCAAACAAGCAGGCTGCTTTATCCTGGATGGTGTCAAGCTTCTTGAGTGTTGTTGGAGTTGCACCCATCCAGGCAAGTGGAGAGTATTCCATCACACTCCTGACTTGTTTCTTACAGATTGTGGATAGGATAGGAAAGTCAGAAGGTGAGTTACTCGCAGCAGCTGATCTGATCCTGAAACATCATATTGTGTGTTCACCCACCTCTGATCCAGATCCTGACTGATTTAAAAATCCAGTATCGTATTATTGCGCAGGAGGTAGCTGCCAATCGCACTGCTATAACAGAGCACAAGCAGAGGGCTTTGCTGCTAACATTTTGGAAGGAAACCTGAAAAGACAAGGGAGGAGGGGAGGAAAGGAAAGGAAACATGAAGATGAACAGGAGATAAGAAAAAGGGAACAGAGGAAGATGAGGCAATGGGAATGGTAATAGTTGCCTTCTGGGAGAGTAGGAAAAGACAAGAGGGAGGGCACAGAGATGATGGAAGAAGAACAATGAAATGGTGGCTCCATCACTGCCTCTCCGGAGCTGGGCAGCAAGGTAGCACAATGGTTGGTACTGCTGCCTCACAGCGCCAGGGACCCAGGTTCAAATCTCGGCTTTGGTCACTGTCTGTGTGGGGTTTGCACGTTCTCTCCAAGTCTGTGTGGGTTTACTCCGGGTGCTCCGGTTTCCTCCTACAGTCTGAAAGACGTGCTGGTTAGGAGCATTGGCCATGCTAAATTCTCCCTCAGTGAACCCGAACAGGTGCCGGAGTGTGGCGACCAGGGGATTTTCACAGTAACTGCATTGCAGTGTTAAGGTAAGCCTACTTGTGACACTAATAAAAGACTAAAATAAATTCATGCAACCTTCCTGGGACTGTTTCAAAGAGAGACAGTTACTGGGGCAAGTGAACAAAGAACAAAGAACAATACAGCACAGGAACAGGCCCTTCGGCCCTCCAAGCCCGCGCCGCTCCCCGGTCCAGGATTGAATCCTGAATCCAGGATCCCCGCCCAATTTTCCAGCCTATCTACATACCAATATCCTATCCACCGAGCTGTCCCTCACAGCTACGATGCTTTGTTCATTACAACCTATTAACTCACCCCCACCCCCCCATTCCAGACCATGTGATCTCCAGGGAGAGGCGAAAACCCAGAGTGAAAAACCCCAGGGCCAATATGGGGGGAAAAAAAATCTGGGAAATTCCTCTCCGACCCCCTGAGGCGATCGAAACGAGTCCAGGAGATCACAATGGCCCTGATCGGAAAATGCTTCCCAACCCTAGTCATTTCCACTTCCACGAACACCATATGAATTCCCTGCCCCCGAGACAGGTTCCCAACTATCCGCAGTCTCGCTCTGTACTGGCACCAGCAAGATGATCATAGAATGAAGCCATGAAACGAGAAACAAGGAACAATTAGCCCGCGCCGCTCCCTGGTCCAAACTAGACCACTCTTTTGTATCCCTCCATTCCCACTCCGTTCATATAGCTGTCTAGATAAGTCTTAAATGTTCCCAGTGTGTCCGCCTCCACCACCTTGCCCGGCAACACATTCCAGGCCCCCACGACCCTCTGTGTGAAATATGTCCTTCTGATATCTGTGTTAAACCTCCCCCCCTTCACCTTGAACCTATGACCCCTCGTGAACGTCACCACCGACCCGGGGAAAAGCTTCCCACCGTTCACCCTATCTATGCCTTTCATAATTTTATACACCTCTATTAAGTCTCCCCTCATCCTCCGTCTTTCCAAGGAGAACAACCCCAGTTTCCCCAATCTCTCCTCATAACCAAACCCCTCCATACCAGGCAACATCCTGGTAAACCTCCTCTGTACTCTCTCCAAAGCCTCCACGTCCTTCTGGTAGTGTGGCGACCAGAACTGGACGCAGTATTCCAAATGCGGCCGAACCAACGTTCTATACATCTGCAACATCAGACCCCAACTTTTATACTCTATGCCCCGTCCTATAAAGGCAAGCATGCCATATGCCTTCTTCACCACCTTCTCCACCTGTGACGTCACCTTCAAAGATCTGTGGACTTGCACACCCAGGTCCCTCTGCGTCTCTACACCCTTTATGGTTCTTCCATTTATCGTGTAGCTCCTCCCTACATTATTCCCACCAAAATGCATCACTTCGCATTTATCAGGATTGAACTCCATCTGCCATTTCCTTGCCCAAATTTCCAGCCTATCTATATCCTTCTGTAGCCTCTGACAATGTTCCTCACTATCTGCAAGTCCTGCCAGTTTTGTGTCGTCCGCAAACTTACTGATCACCCCAGTTACTCCTTCTTCCAGATCATTTATATAAATCACAAACAGCAGAGGTCCCAATACAGAGCCTTGCGGTACACCACTAGTCACAGGCCTCCAGCCGGAAAAAGACCCTTCCACTACCACCCTCTGTCTTCTATGACCAAGCCAGTTCTCCACCCATCTAGCCACCTCCCCCTTTATCCCATGGGATCCAACCTTTTTCACTAGCCTACCATGAGGGACTTTGTCAAACGCTTTACTAAAGTCCATATAGACAACATCCACGGCCCTTCCTTCGTCAACCATTTTGGTCACTTCTTCAAAAAACACCACCAGGTTAGTGAGGCATGACCTCCCTCTCACAAAACCATGTTGACTATCGTTAATGAGTTTATTCCTTTCTAAATGCGCATACATCCTATCTTTAAGAATCTTCTCCAACAACTTCCCCACCACGGACGTCAAGCTCACCGGCCTATAATTACCCGGGTTATCCTTCCTACCCTTCTTAAATAACGGGACCACAGTGGATGAGAAATGGACAGGGATCCTGGGCTCACTGTATTTTGCATTTATGTGTGCACAGTGGAGGAGAATTGCTGCCTCTTTGAGATTGATGGAGGGAGGAAAATTGGGGTTGGGTGGTTAGGTGATGACGTGATGGTATAATCATTGCCAGTCATTGACTCATTCCCCACCATTTCCAACGGGACTGCAGAAGAAAATCCAACTTGATCCCCCCTGCATTCTTTGCAAATGGGCCCTTTATTAACGATGAAGAAACCTGCAAGGTTAAGCTGAATAACATAAATAAAGCTCTCCTGCTTGAGCACTAAATACTCTTGGCGGAATTTTCCCTCGCCCTCGCTGGCAGGTTCAATGCTGGGCATAGCTTTCATGCTGGAGTGAATTTACAGCGAGACCTTTCGCTGGTACCTACTATAGTGAGCTGGAAAATCCGCCAGAGGCCAGCACGATCCTCAGTTGCATCCTGCTGATGGGACTCTGCTGGGCCCTGGGCTGATCACGTGACTCTGGATCCGGTCATTCCAGAGTTACTGGAGGATTCCCATCACCTTTTATCCGAGGAGATTGTGCTGTCACTGCAGCACAACGAGGTCAACACTGCGAGGGTGGAGTCCATGGTGGAGATCTTGGCACAGGATGTGCAGTCCATGGCAAGGGATGTCTACACCATGGTTCAGCTCATGACCTCCATGTCTGAGAGTATGAGCTCCATGGTGCAGGGCGTCAACTGCATAGAATCATAGAACCCCTACAGTGCAGAAGGAGGCCATTCGGCCCATAATTTCTGCACTGATCACAATCCCACCCAGGCCCTATCCCCTTGACCTCACATATTTACCCTGCTAATCCCCCTGACACTAGAGTCAATTTAGCATGGCCAATCCACCCAACCCACATATCTTTGGAGTGTGGGAGGAAACTATGGTACAGGCACTAGTGGGACCCTGTGCGTGTCCGTGAAAGAGGATGGTGGGGCTTCTGGACCTCTTTCCAGCTGCCCTCCATCGCATGGAGAAGCACTGGGGCCATCAAGTACCCAAAGTGATGAGGATCACCTGGTAGACAGCTCGGGACCTTCCACCCAGGACATCCCATGGGTGTCTAGCCCATCCCAATTCCCCCTCCCTATGAGCCACACACCTCCAGCCCCACTCACTGAGGAGGGCAGTGTTGCAACACCTGTGCTGCTTTATACCAGGAGCTATAAGTTCCAGGTCCACTAGGGGAAGCCCACCAAGGTTATCTCAGGCAACAGAGTGTGGAAGTCAGCAGGCCTCCTCAACCTCAGCCCTGGGGGAATCACTTCGACATAGTGCCAGGGTAAAGAAGGATAGGAGGTTATGGGCACCTAGTTAGCACGGGTGAAGGTAGTTACAAATGTAGAAGAGTCACCACTGCAAATAGTTCTAGAATAAATATTCACTTTGTTCACCCACAGAGCTTCCACCGTGTCATTTGGTGCTGAAAGCTGTGAACCCCTGCACACACACAGTGCTTCATCCCTGGTGAGTGTGAGAATGGCTGTGCTATGTCTCTCCCACACTGAAGAAACTATAGACACTCAGCTACAAGCAACCCCTCCCCAAACCCTGGAAACTCTTTCCACATCCCCATTCATTGGAAAGGACATCACTCCCACCGTCCCCACTCGCACCATCAAGTTTGGAGCATTTCAAAAGTGCAGCATTGCACCTGTGAGCCAGAGGCTGAGAGCCCGTCCACCTCAGCTAAAAGCTGAAACTTGACAGTTGAGCACTTACCCCAAAGGGGCCTGTGGTACCTGATGCTCATCTTAAACCAATTACGAAGCCACCATGGCAGAGAACATTCAGCTCTCTGTTAGGCAGGAGTCAGACATATCGCAGAGGATGAGAGGAGCATCGCTCTGTCCTCACAGCAAGTCATCATCATTCTCCCGCAGAGTCCGGCCAATGGCTTCAGTCCCGCCTCCCCGCCCATGACGACTTGCAACGTTATGGTTTGATGAGGCTGGCATCACATTCTTTCTTTTACCCATGGGGCAAGGACTTAACATGGGTTACTCCCACTCATCCCCAAAACGAGATCTTGTAAGAGCCTCCCTTGTTCGATGGCCCATTGTGGATCTGTACATTGACCTGCCTTCCTCCTCCTTGGCTTGTCATGCCCACCTCCCTCCTCAACATCCTCCTCATCCATGTGCATTGAAGTGTGAGACTTATTCTATCAAGTCTCTGCTGGTGTTGTGGCCTCCGCACAGGTTGTATCAGTCACTTTTTAAAATTTGTTCATGGGATGTAGGCATCGCTGGCTGGGCCAGCATTTATTGTCCATTGCTGAGGTCATTTAAGAGTCAACCACATTGCTGTGTCTGGAGTCATATATAGGTCAAAGCAGGTAAGGATGGCAGATTTCCTTCCCTAAAGGACATTAGTAAGCCGGATGGGTTTTTACAGCAATTGACAATGGTTTCATGGTCATCGTTAGACTTTTAATTCCAGATTTTTACTGAATTCAAGTTTCACCATCTGCCATGGTGGGATTCGTACTCAGGTTCCCAGAGCATTATGCTGGGGCTCTGCATTACTAGTCCAGTGACAATACCACTACGCCACCACTTCCTGAATGAGTACAGCTTGTCCCCAAGGAGCCATCCCTCCAGCCACTGCTCTCCCTCAAAGATGACTAGTTTTTGTGAGTGACCCAAGATACAATTGTCATTTGGCGCTCCCCGGGAAACGGGCACATGCCTGCATGATACTCCCTGGACAGCCGCAGGCCTCTGGTCCTGGGCACGTGCGGCAACAGGTCTGTGTTTCTGCTGCTGGTCAATCACGATTAGCAGAAAGGCCAACTCCACAGGCTCCATGATTCTCCTGCATCATGCACTGAAAGATTGAGAACACCACAAAGAGCTATGAGGAGTCCTACCAGAGCCCTGACCCTCATCCCTCCATGTCTCTGTAACTTCCACCCACATGCTTCCCATTCATTGAGTGAATACCTGCTCTCCCTCCCGACATCCCCTCTGACACAACAGCCACATCACCATATTCTTTCCCCTGTAAACCACCATGGCGAATAGCACTGAGCCTCCATTTCCTCATGGCATCTGTCCCACCCATTTCCCTCTCCACTTATATGGTGAAAGTGAACTCCACCCCTGGCCCCGAGCTGCACCTCTGTGTCCCCAGCTTTCTCCCTGGTGTTCTTTAAGTATTGGATGGGCTGAGCACCCAACTCCAATATCCCCCTCGGAGGTGAAGTTGCCAGGTTCCCGCTTATGTAGAGCTGTTGTAGATTGCGCTGGTGTGATGTCACACCGGTTCCTGCTGAATATTCAGTGCAGGCTCCATATCCGGAATGAGTGCTTAATAATGAGATGCTGGTGTATTGAAAAGAGGTTCCTGATGTTCCGTGGCATGTTCCTCATCACTCTGCCAGCGGGCCTGGTCCAAAATTACAAAATGTGATCTCGCCGGCGAGAATCCCATTTTTCTAAACACTCTGGATTTTGAGCCATTCCCGGAGATTCTGGGCTCAAGATTCCAATATGTTCAGTAGAGGAAGAGAACATTGCTGATGACTTTAACGGGGTAATAGTGGACATTTGGGCTGGAATTCTCCCATCCCGCCCACCACTGGAATTTTAGCGGGGAGGTTGCGGAGAATGTGAAATGTCACTGACGGTCAGGCGGGAATTTTCGGCTTTTAGACCAGTGCGGCCGGAGAATTCCGCCCTTAGTTCTTCCTTTTAAGTAAAAACCAAAGTATATCAATGAGGTTCACTGTTAAGCAGCAGAGTACTTGTGCTTAGTTTTGAACTAACGCAGCCATTTGTATTTTCAGTTTTGGTTTTTAGGACTTGTTCTGTTCCATGTCCAAAATCTTTGCCTTGTAATTTTGCTGAATGGCTATTGATCTGAGTTTTTGTTTCTTCAGTTTGAGCTACAGCACGTTTCTCATGGTGGATCAAGTGATTCTGGAGTGTTGGCCTCTCCCCAACAGGTAAACTGGTTATTGACCACCAGTGGCTCAGTTTGCAAAATGGCAATCGCACGATGATCTCTTGTTATATCATACCAAAATTGTAATTTGTGGAATAGAAAGTGCTGTGTGTTGGAATCCTGAGGGCTGAAAGCAACAGCATTGTGTGAAATAGGCTAGAATTACCAGCCCCTTTTACATTGCAACTGATTTCAACAGTATAGAATGGACCAATCTCCCAAACTTAATGTGTTCATTAATTACTCTCTCTATTCTGGCGCACGTTCGTTTTGATTATTAATTATTGCTTGGCATTGACTCATTACCTTCATGGAGTGGATTGTTATAATTAAAATATCAGCAATCCCTCAGAAAAATTCCTTTATTTCTCGTGTCCCTTGCAAACCCCCCCTTCTGTTTTCTGCCAACCTTTGGAGACCAACGGGGTGAAATTCTCTGAATGTTTAAGGAAAATCTAAATATTGAGGATGCTGCAAATCTGAAATAAAAACAGAAAATGCTGGATAAACTCTTCAGGTCTGGCAGCATCTGTGGAGTTAACACTTTGAGTCCATGTGACTCTTCCTCAGAGTTGATTTCTCTGAATGCTTTACGTGCCTGTGTGAAATTTCTTCCTTTGCTACATGAGTGGAGGTTTAAATGGGCTCACCGCTTCAGAATAATAGACAATAGAATTTCATATGAAAAGTTAAGCATTTGCATGCTAATGCTGCACAGCATGATTTGGTTCACTTTGATGCAGAACCAACAGTCCAGAATCAGTTGAGTAAAGATTCAGATTTGAGGGTGAAATTGGTCTGCACCAATGGGACAACATGGGCTCATAGTAAGTTGGCAGTCCATTTTCCACAGTAGCCTTTTCAATGTAAATGTGTATGGAAGAATACCAATTCACCATCAGCTACTTTTGAGATTCTGGCACCGATTTCATTCTTAAAGTGATAAAATGAAGAGTCTTGTGCAATCACCTTCATGCAAAATATTACCTTTGCAGTGATGATGCTTTCCTCCAGTCAGCGATCGATCTGCTTCAACTTCTAATCAAACTGATTGTTGTTTATGGTAAATTTGCCTGATAGTCAGATTGGTATGCGATTCTTTCTCCTGGGCCAGAGTTTGAACCCAGCTCAGACTGACGCAGCTAATATTTCCCCTGCTCCTGTTCAAAGTGAATTATGAAATTGTTAACCCAACCCAACATGAATGTGAACACAATAGGCACGATTCATCAATTTCTCTCAGAGTAGCCATACATTCGTTGGTGTCACGTGGAAAATCTTACATTAGTGCAGAAGGGAGCAATCTTTTGACACTGGTGTTCGGATACATTTTGTGAGACTATATAGAGACAGTTTTACTGTACATCTCCTCCTTGTTATATCAAAGCTATTACGTTTTGAGATGACACTGAATATATTTCCATCCTCCAATATGCTATCGTTGTCTTTTTTTAAATTTCTAGAACCTGACTTTAATTTCAGTCAAGGCAGGTGAACTGAAAATATGCTTTTTGTTAAATTTAAGGAGAATAGTTTCACATTTTTTTCCCCAGTTCCTAAGAATCATGAGAATGGCTGGTTAGAAAGATATAGAACTCGCACTGATACAGCGGGAGTCCTCTTTGGAGATGAGTTGAAGACTTGGGGCAGAAAGAAGTAACCTTTCCTCTTCTCTGATTATGCATCTATGAAGCACCTTGGGACATGTTTCTACTTTTAAGGTGCTATATAAATGCAAATCATTGATTTTTTTTTTGGTCTGCACTTGACTGACATAACAGATTTGGCCACATAACAATGCCTAAAATGGAAAAGCATTCCATTCCAGGGGGCTGACAGAACCTCATGCTGCTGAGCACAAGAAAAAGCTGAGAATAGCAATATTTTCTCAGGAAAATGATGAGAGACGTTTATATTTTGAGAAGAGGCATGTAACCTTTGTGAACTCCCTGATGTTGAGGGAAATAACTTTTTAAAAAGTCACAGGAGGGAAAATTTCCAGGCAACGCAAAACCCAACTCAAGGAATGTTATTTTTCTGAACTGGACTGTACACCAAGTCTGTACATCCAGTTCCCCCTCCCCATCTCAGAATCAGTTACAGTGACTATTTGTATAAATGGGGAAAATGAAGAAATTAAATGGATCATTTTCTGCAGACGGTATTTTACAACTTTGGTCGTGCGGTGCAGATTCCCTGGTGCTCACAAATTTACTGAAGAGCTTTTATTTTTGCAAATGCTACGCTCCCACGATCAGTCAGTAAATCATGAGGTTGTCCAGCTCAGTGATTGATAAACTATTCGGTGAAACAGTACAGGAATTAAGGGGAAATCAATGACTGACTGTTCCCATGAGTTTATGCATCATTAAAAGCGGATTAATGAAAGATGAATTTGCTGTGCATATTCATTATGCAGCCCATTTTATCTATCTTATGTACAGAAATAAAAACCATTTTAAGAACATGGGAAATGTTTCTCTTCTGTCATTCCTAGTCTGAAGGTGATAGCTCCCATTCTACAACAGATGGACAAGTGCTTGTGGGACTTCCACAAACGCTCCAAGGGCAATCAAAAGATCTGGAAGTAAAGCCATCTAGGGAGAAAAACTCTATTTTCCGTGCAAAGCCCATGAAGGTCAAACACCACAAACATGCAACTGGTCCTTTGGCAGAATATGGTAAGTTGCAATGTGTTTCTTGAAAACAAATGTAAGCACATTTTATTTCTTCAAGTGTTTTGTTTCCTGTAACATTGCCTGCTTGTAACTCTGCATAAGTGAATGGATTTTGAATGGGTCAAGGTCGACTCCACTATTTCAGAAACATTCGCACCTCACTACCCTGTCACAGATATGAAAAGGGGGAAAAAATTGCACACAATTTATCTAAAACACCCTTTGTGTTTTAAATCATGGCAGATAGGCTGCAATTTTATATGATTTTTATGATGCTGAGCCCTGAAATTTTCTTGCTAATTTTATGGATGGGACAGCAGTGGGGAGGACATAGCCACATTGAAAATTAAGAAGCCAGCTCTTCTCATTAATTATCAGATGGACACTGGCAGCTAATCACTGCAATCAACAATACTGTAGGATAGGCTGCGATGATGCAAAAAGGGCAACCTGCACGTGAAAATAACCTAAAGCAACAAGCATTTACAACAAAATTCCAAGATAAACACATGTTTTTAATGTTCTTCAGAAAAGAATCACACTGCAAACAGGCCAGGCTGCTGGCTTACTAATTTGCCCATTTCCTATGGGGACAGGAAGTGATGAGGTTGAAACGTGACCAAAGAATATGTATTTTGTGTTTAGACATCGTTAATGCAAGTCTTTTTCAGCAGGGCAACTATTCCTGATTGACAGGGTGGCTTTACTGTGCCCCTGTTTGTATTAATCAGGGGAAGTACATTTCCACATATGGATGTAGGTAGCATGAATTTTGCCTCCATTCTGGCTTCCAACTTCTGGTGACTTTGTTTTATGAACTTTGAGCAGAATTGGTTATGCTGTCACCTGTTCCAAAACTCTCAACTTTTATATTAAAGGCAGCCCATAGACTTACCCTTAAGAGGCTTTTAGGTTCGATTTCAGCTCATGGGGCAGAAAGTGGCAAAGTAGGCAGTGTGCTGGCAGGTAAGCTTGGCCGGTTTCAATGGCCGGGCCTCATTAGTATGCTGCTTGTGGACCTCATGAGCACAATTGCTGGGAGGTTGTCGAGTAAGTGCCTACACAGCCATAAAAATCAGGAAGTGGGTTATTGAACCAGGGAGAAAAAGAGGAAGCCTGGGGCAGGCATCCTTGTAGAGATTAAAGGAGCACTTGTACATTTCTTGGGCCGTGAGCAATAAAATGAGATTGTGATATTTTAAAGTGGAAAGGCAATCTCTGTGTAATAACTCAGGAAGCCCGACTGGAAAGGAACAGTACTTATTGTTAAACATAAAGTAAAGCCACTACACCATGGCCTACGTACATAAGTTCCAACATCAGCACAGTGATTAGCACTGCTGCATCGCAGCGCCAGGGACCCAGGTTCAATTCCCAGCTTGGGTCACTGTCTGTGTGAAGTTTGCACATTCTCCTCGTGTCTGTGTGGGTTTCCTCCAGTTGCTCCGGTTTCTTCCCACAGTCCAAAAGATATGCGGGTTAGGTTGATTGGCCATGATAAATTGCCCCTTAGTGTCAGGAGACTAGCAGGGTAAATAAGTGGGTGACAGGGATCGAGGCTGGGTGATATTGTGGTTGGTGCAGACTCGATGGGCAAATTGCCTCCTTCTGCACTGTAGGGATTCTATGATTCAATAATAGTTTTGCAGACCCTTCCCTGCCATATAAAGGGCTCAGGCAATGAGTTCCACTTGTGAAGGCCCTTGCTGTTTCCAAGGGAACTTGTATTCAACCCTTAATTGTTTAATGGCCAGCTGCGCAATAACACACAATCCGAGCCCATTGATTTATAAGCCAGGCATATCAACATTGTCAGAGGAGGAGGGGAAAGTGGAAAAAATAGACAAAGATGGAGGCATGTTCCTGACACCAGCCTTCTCCATGTCCACAGTCAATGCCGTATTCAATACAGGTGTTGTTCAAATAAAGAGAAAGAAAGAGACAACAAGTGTTAAGTTATTATTTGTCCCTGGAGGTGAAATGATACAGTAGTGGGTGGCTCTCTAATTTGAAGCACAGGATAGATTTGATTAAACTCATTCATTTGATGTAAGGAAGAGACCAGAAATTGTGACATGATTGGAATTAAATTTTGATGTCTCGAACCGTTGGGCTTAATACTTGAATCCTTTTCTCCTTAAACTAATAAGTAGTTCAGTCGCTAATTTCAGAAATACAGGCTTTATATCGATCCCTCACCTGTTTTAGGTGATTTTAAAATTCCTATGTTGAAAACTAGATATCAATATGAGGCTTTGGTGAGCTGTATTTATCTCCTTTTTATTATTCATGGTCTCTGAAAGTTAACAAAAATTTCCTTCTTCAATCAATAGAAACAGTGAAGCAGTAGCGCTGGTATGCTTTTCGTAATAGCTACCAAATCCGGAAATTCACAATACACTGGCAGAGAAAAAAACACACAAGATTTCACAAGACTTAATACAGAGGTTACAAACTTTTCATTCTGTGAGATAAAGGGGCTGATGTTCCTCAGTTTAATGCCCCCCATGTGGCCTAACTTCTGGAGAATTGGCAGAAAAAGGACTGTGACCTGTAATTCCACCTGACATGGCAACATGGTAGGCTCTTAAATGCCCTCTAGAATGGCCTAGCAAGCCACTCAGCTGTATCAAAACCTCTAAAAAGTCTCAAAGGAATGAAACCAGGTGGACCACCCAGCATCAATCTCAGCAAAACCAGCCCTGTCAACCCTGTGGAGTCCTCCATGCTAACATCTGGGGGTTTGTGCCAAAATTAGGAGAGGTGACTCACAGACTAGTCAAGTAACAGCCTGACATACTCATACTCACAGAATCATTCCTCACGGACAATAGCCAGAATTTTATGTCATGCCTGCCACGGGAATTGGAGCGGGCGAGGGGCGGAGCATGGGAAGGTCCGTTGACCTCGGGCAGGATTTTACAGTTTTGGGGTGAGCGAGGCCATAAAATCCTGCCCTATGTCCCAGACACTGCCATCCCTGGGTATGTCCTGTCCCAGGGACAGACAGACCCAGCAGTGGTGGCAGGTGGCGCAGTGCTATATAGTCAGGAGGGAATTGCCCTGGGAATCGTCAACATTGACTCTGGACACTATGAAATCTCATGGCATCAGGTCAAACATGCACGGAAACCTCCTGTTGATTACCATGTAGCACCCTCCATCCCCCCCCCTCCCCTTCCCCCACCCCAGCTAATGAATCAGTACCTGCCATGCTGAACACCACTTGGAAGAAGCACTGAGGATGCCAAGGGCACAGAATTTACTCTGGGTGGGGAACTGCTATGTCCATCATCAAGAGTGGCTCGGTAGCACCACCACAGAGCAGGAAAGTTGATTATTAAAGGACAAAGCTGCGAGACTGGGTCTGTAGCAGGTGATGCGGGAACGATCAAAAGGGAAAAACATATTTGACTTCACCCTCACCAACCTGCCTGCCGCAGATGCATCTGTCCATGGCAGTATCAGTAGAAGTGACCACCACACAGTCCCTGTGCAGACAAAGACCTGTCTTTACATTGAGGATACCCTCCAGCATGCTGTGTGGCACTATCATGCTATATAGGATAGATTTCAAACAGATCTAGCAATTCAAGACTTGGCATCCATGAGGCACTGTGGGTCATCATCAGCAGTGGAATTGTGCTCAGCCACAAACTGTAATCTCTTGGTCCGCCATATCCTCCACTCTGCCATTATCACTGAGCCAGGGGATCAACGCTGGTTTAATAAAGGATGAAGGAGGGCATATCAGGAGCAGCACCAGGCATACCTAAAAATGAGATGCCAATCTGGTGAAGCCACAACACTGGACTACTTGTTTGCTAAACAGCATAAGCAGCAAATTATACACGGAGTTAAGTGATTTCACAACTACTGGATTAGATCTAAGCTCTGCAGTCCTGCCACATCCAGCCGTGAATGGTGGTGGACAATTAAACAACTCACTGGAGGAGGAGGCTCCACAAATACCCCCATTCCCGATGATGGAGGAGCCCAGCAAATCTGTGCAAAAGAGAAGGCTGAAGCATTGACTATAATCTTCAGCCAGAGGATGCCAAGTGGATGATCCATCTCAGTCTCCTCAGGAGATCCCCAGCGTTACAAATGTCAGTCTCCAGCAAATTTGATTCTTTCCACATGATATCAAGAAATGGCTGTTAGGGATGAGCAATAAATGCTGACCTAACCAGTGAAGCCATATCCCATGCACAGTGGTTAACTCTGCTGCTTCACAGTGCCAGGGACCTGGGTTCCATTCTGGCCCTGGGTGACTGTGTGAAGGTTGCACGTTCTCGCTGTGTTTGTGTGGGTTTCCTCTGGGTGCTCCAGTTTCCTCCCACACTCCAAAGATGTGCGGTTGGGTTGATTGGCCATGCTAAATTGTCCCTTAGTGTCAGGGAGATTAGCAGGATAAATACGTGGGGTTATGGGGGTAGGGCCTTGGGTGGGATTGTTGTTGATGCAGATTATTTGGGCCGAATGGCCTCCTGCTGCACTGTAGGGATTCTATGATTCTATGAATGAGTAAAAAAAATTCCTGTTCATCTCCTCAATTCCACTGCCTCTTAATTGTTCTACAGATGGTTAAGGCTCCACAGCACTGTGCACACAACATTTTGGATTGGAACACTGATTCTTATCTGGTGGATCTGGTCTCAACAACACATTTCAAACTGCTGAATCTAAAGAAACTGCCGGGTTAAGCAAAGGTCAAATTAGGGAAGGTACCTTGCCAAATTATGCTGGGAAGAAGTGTGAGGAGGAAATACAGGATCAACATATTTTGCATTTTTGTAGAGTTTTGGTCAGAATTACATCAGCAACTAAAATATCTGTATTTCCATGGATTCAAAAGACAGAGCGAAGTTTTCTATTTCCTGCACCTGGGAATGTTGGGTTGCCTGTGCACGGTGAATACGAGAAAAGGCTGGGAGGAATGCAAGCATGGTATGAAGTCCACCCAATTTTCCATCCATTCGATTTAATAAGGGAATGGTATCCGCCCTGCCTAATTTTCCTGTATTCACTGAGTAGAAATGATCCAACCGTCACGGGTACAGCAGCTGGAAATTTTTTCCCAAAATTTGTGGGTATTTACTGAAACAAACAAGCGGTGATCCTTCTGGAAACAACAGTTGTCCGATAAATCAGACTGTTACCCAAACACACAGTGTAAATTTTGGAACATGGACTGCAAGTCTGCATTGCTTACAGTCGAGTAATAATGTACTCAAGGGACAGGTTACTTGAATAGTATTCTTCTCAATCTCTGTTAAGACCCAGGGCAGAAACTCCAAGGTGGTTTGTGAAGTTAGCCTAGACCCTAAGTTTTACATTTGATTTTGGCATGGGTGAGCAGAAGGTGTTTCACTCCAAGTATCATTCAAGTGACCCGTTAGGAAGCTTTTATCAAACAAAGTTTATTTAAAAAGGACACAGTTAAAATATAATAAAAAGAATGAGCATAACTTTTACCAATTACAAGACTTAAACTTGACACAAAATAGTCCTTAACATGTAGCTATCTCTGTTGTTCCAATGTAAAGCAACCCCATAAACGTACACCCTTCTTCAGATTAAGTTAGCACTAAAGCAATTTGCAGTTCTTAACACCAATGTGAATTGGTCCTTTGAATGTTGGATCAAATCTCCGAGGCTCCCCAGCCTTGGAACTTTCAGAAAGCCACCGGAGAGAGAGAGAGAGACACTGCTTTCTCCCACCAGCTTCCATTAGCAATTGAGAAGTAAAACTAAAACATGGACTTTTCTGTGAAGCATAGATGTCCCTAGCTACATGACATGACCTGTCAATCAACCTCAGTCAAGCTCCACTCAGCAATTCCAAGGGACACATTAAAACCACAGAACACTGTATTTGTCCAGATTAAAAATAAACGTGTTGTCAATTACACTGCTTCAGTAACAATAAAATACACTGGCTGCAGACATCATGGTGCCGACAAATTCCAGGGCCTGCTGGAAACATCCTGCAGAGAAACATGCTTAAAATCCATTTCTTAAAGGCACAGTACCGTCACACTTCCTTATGACACAGAGGCTGGTGCTTTCTTCAGTAGAATTCATCCCATTATTATGTAATCTAATTTTGTTGGAATATTTTACCAAAGAAGTCAACATGAACTCAGAACTATGGGGGCTGAGATTCATTCTGGTGATGAGTTGGTGCAGGTATTGAAAGGGTGACTTTGCTTTGGAAAATTTACCTGATAAACATCAACATTTCGATGGTCTACATTTAAAGGGGCATTAATTTTTCTGACACTTTTGTCTTTCATGTAACAAATGGTATACTTTCGTTATGCAAAGGTTTATGTAAGTGCATATGCAACAAGGTGACCATTATGTTTATTTGATGTAGAAGACAATGGTGTGTTTAAAGCTCAAGACACTCGGAAAGAAACTCAAGGTGCTGCTGAGGTGAGAGAAGATGCAGATATGAGGGTGGATCTACCTATTGATCAGGTTAGAATGTAAGCAATACTGTAGCTTTTGCCATTCTTTGATATGTACAGAGGTCTTTTTTCATACTTTGTAGATGCAGCCTATGAAGGTTAGAAGATGCATAGAAAGATAACAATTTCCCGTGTCTCACAAGATGGTGTTGGGTCTGTCAATAAATTATTTCAAAGCATTTTTAAATTAAGTTTTTTTAATCTTCTTTCTCCAATAGCTCATTCATACATTTGATTACCCATTTAACCAAATTTATTTTTCAAAACAGTCTGTTTGAAGAATCTATATCCTTGTTCCCTTCTGCAATACCTGACAGTTAGATAGGGTTCTGTATCAGAATAACCTAATGTTTGAATGGGGTCTGAGCTCTCCCTAACAAAACTCACTTACCTACCTCTGCTCTGTTTAGTCCTGAGAATTCACCATCTTTCTGTGGTGAGTGGCAGATGTAGGGGTCAATATCCTGTTAAATTGGAAGCTCATTGTCCCTTCTGCAAAATTAAAAAATGAATAAATCCATTGGTCAGCAAATAAATTGTATTTTTGTTTGGCTAGTGCACACAAATTGTGTTAATATATGTAAATAAATCCAAAAAACTGGAGACTGCTGTTTCCAAACAAGGATTACCATCTCCATTGACATTTAATAGCAATGTTATTGTTTGACTCCCCCTACCCCTCCAAAAACAACGGGAGGTCACCGTTACTCAGAAACTCAACTGGATCATACACATAAATGTCATGACTACTGAAAAATCTTTTAGTACTCTGAAGTAGTACTCTGTAGGACAGTCTTGACTGTCCAATTAATTTCCACCACCTTCAAAGCACAAGTCAGAAGTATGATGGAATACTCCCCATAGATGGGTACTAATGCAACAACCCTCAAGATGCTCAACTGGAACCATGGATGTACCACGGTATTTTCTTTTTATGCATTGGATGTGGGTGTTATTGCTCATTCCTAATTGCCTTTGAACTGAGTGATTTGCGAAGCCATTTAAGAGTCAGCCTCATTGTTGTGGATCTGGAAGTAAGGATGGCAGATTTCCTCCCCTAAAAGGGAATAGTGAACCAGCTATGTTTTAATGATTATCATTAAATTCTTAATTTCATTTTTTTTTACTTCACCATCTGCTGTGGTGGAATTTGAATGCAGGTCCCCAGAGTTGCTGGATTACGAGTGCAGCAATACTATTACATGACTGCCACCTTGACATATATTGCCTTTCCTTCATCACCACTTAACGGAATTATGGAACTGATGCCTAATAACACTTAGGAAGTCTTTTACCACATAGACTACAATGGTTTTAGCAGAAGGCCCAACACCACCCTCTTAACGGCAGTAAGGGATGAACCACATAAATACTATGGCTACAACAGCAGGACAGAGACCATATATGCTGTGGCAAGTAACTCACTTCCCGACTTCTAAGTCTGTCTACATCTACAAAGCACAAGTAAGGAGTGTGATGGAACACTTTCCATTTGCCTGGATGAATGCAGCTCCAACAACACTTGAGAAGCCCAACACCACCCTGGACAAAGCAGCCCACTTGATTGGCACCATTTCCACTACCCTAAAGATGCACCCCTCCACCACCGATGCAGTGGCAGCAGTATACATCATCTTTAAGATGCACTGCAGAAACTCTCCAAGGCTTCAGTGCATCTTTGAAACCTATGACCTCTACTGCCTACAAGGACAAGGGCAGCAATTGCATGGGAGCACCATCGCCTGCAAAATGCCCCCCATGTCATCATCGTCCCAACTTTGAAATATATTGCTGTTCTTTCACTGTTGCTGGGCCAATATCTTGGAACTCCCTCCCTAACAGCACTGCAAGCATGTGCACACCACTTGGACTTCAAATGGCTCACCACCACCTTCTCAAGGGCAATTAGGGATGGGCAATAAATACTGGACTTGCCAGTAGTGCCCACATCCTTTGAACAACCGAGAAATAAATGCTGGCCTGCAGCAAATCCCAGATTGTGAGGATGAGTAAAAAATAAATATCAAGTCATGATTATGAAAGGATTCTTTGAATTGAAATTCTAGTGCCCACCCTTTGTTCATCCCTCCCTACAACTCCAAACATAGTTACTAAAATATAATCCTGACATTTCTCCAGGGTTCACACATTATCAGTTAACCAATTAATCAAATCTTCTCTTGTATTCTGAATGAATTTCTGTTCTGTGAGCGTGTGAGTTTTCATTTTTCCAAAAATGCACACAAATGCATACAGTTGTGGTAATGTGGATGAAGAATATGTTACAGTGAATTCTGATTTCACTTCCATAAGTAGATTATGATCTGTGTCTTTAGTGGGCACTGACATTCATAGTTTATTGTATTTTACAGCACATACTGGTGATAATTTTGTGTTTATTTCCAGTTGATTAATTTTTGTATAATATTTGACTGACTAATACCACAGCAGATGATTCACTATGACATCTGAGCTTCCTCTCACTTCTCTCCAAGTGTGATCTAGCTGCTATTTCAAGTTTCCCCATTTTTCTGGAAGTGATTCAAGGTGCTAATTTGGCTCAACTTAATCAATGACGCTTGAAGTCAATGTAAATTTGGGATCTATTAGTGTGTGTAGCAAAGTGTATATTTCCCAAATCATCAGCCAATGTATAGCAAGACAGACACCTCTGTTACTTCAGCAGTATATGTAAGTCACATCCTGTTGTTGTAAGCTGATGGCTTACAAGCTGATAGAACAATGTTCAAGAACATCCTCAGTTTCAGAGCAGTTGCCCGGTGGGCAAATATTCATCTCCTCCATGAAATGTGGAAACAGATCTGACATATTTCCATAGTTTCCAGGCAACATAAGTGTCTGAAATACATCTGAAAGGCTCTCCAAATCATTAATTTTCCATTTGATTCATGACTTTTTAAGGAAGGATGTGGTACAACATAGGTTCACTAGATTGGTCGCTGATAGGGCTGAGAGGATTGCCTGTGATGAGACGCTGACTAAATGAAGCCGATTGTAACTGGAGTTTAGAAGAATGAGAGGTGATCTCACTGAAACATACAAGATTCTGAAGGGACTTGACAGGATACAGAGATTGCTTCTCCTGGCTGGGGCATCTAGAATACAGGAGAACAGTCTCAGGATAAGGGGCCAATCATTTAAGACTGAGATGAGGAGAAATTTCTTTATACAAAGGATTGTGAAACTTAGAAATTCTCTACCCCAGAGGGTAAGATGCTCCACCATTGAATACACTCAAGGCTGAGTTGAACAGGCCACTCAGGGAATCAAGAGATATTGGAGTAGGCAGAGAAATGGAATTGAGAGAGAAGATCAGGCATGATTGTATTGAATGGCAGAGCAGGCTCAAAGGGGTATATGGCTTACTTTTGCTCCTATTTCTTACATTCTTATATCCTTATTTATTTATTTTAGGCCAGGACAAAGTGCCCTTCAGTTCGCTGCACATGCAAAATAATTTATCTGCCCTGTTCCAAAGATGAAGTAGTCTGGTAACGGTGAATGTAAATGGCTTTCTGCACTCTGTCATATTACTCAGCATTGACTGTGATGGATGTGAAATATATACCATGGTCTAATAATTAATTCACATTGGAGTCATGAGCAAATTTAATTGAATTTTTATGTGCAGCAAATTGATAGGGCAACTGTTGGAAGCTATGTGTCTCTCAAAAATTACACTATATCTTATGAAGCAATGTTTAAATTCTAAGCACCTCTCTAAATTAATTTGAGAAACACCATGCGAAAACACATTTTTCAGCACAATTACTTCATTATGCCATATTTTGTTGATCTAAAAGATTATTTTGCAATATGGCTTTGCGAGAGAGATATTTTAAACAATGTATAAATTATCAAACAAAACTGTATATGTTGTGGGTTGAAAGAAAATGCACATTGGGTGGCATTGACTAAAGAGGTTTTTTGACTCCTATTGCTTGCACATGGTGAACCGATTAGCTGGTTGGATGAATAAAAGGTCGATTCACAAGCAAAACATTTAGTTGAACAGCTTAGGGCTGTACTCCTGGACATTAACAGGGCTGATTGTTCTGGGCTCTTTGTGCTTAGGCACTAAACAGGAACATTGCACCCAAAGCGCGTTATGTGTATCTCGTGCCAGGTCCGACTGGGTTCCTTCATCATTTAATCCCTATGTCTGGAGTCATTGCCATCTTTTCAGGCACATAGCTGCTCCTAAATGGCCTTGGAATTTGGGATTTATGGAGATTTGGCTGCTGTCAAGTCTCGATTGACCATTATAATTCTCGGGAGAGCAGTTTTTAAAAAAATGAAATGCTACGCATACCCTCAGACGTTCAGCCTGTTCCTGGAAGGTCTGAGGAGGGTAGGCCATGTCAGCATGCTAACCTTTTCAGGGAACTCCTGTGTTAGGACACCCCTGTGTATGGGCACTCAGCAAACATCATATTCAGCACTATAACCAGAAGGTTGGGAACATATTTCTCCACCCCTTTAGTTTCTTTCTGTCTGGTCTGTATCTCCTATAGATACAGGTCAGGTTCTGTTCCCATAGAACGGTCCTGACAACAGACCTGAAATCATAGGGCTGAATTTTATGTGCCCCGTTTCCCACAGGTGGGCATATTCCTGCCCATCCCCAAGCTTATAATATAGGGGATGGGCGTATGCTGAAATTGGCAGGCTGCCCATCATATTTAAATGAAGAATCAATGGTCAATGAGGTTTGTTATCAAGCTAGTTCACCCTCATAATACACAGCCTGCACCATGAAATGTTTGATGTGGGTGGTAATAGGCAGCCTGGATTTTTCACTTTTCACTTACCTGTTTAAAGGGCAGGAAGAAAGGGGATGGGGGAGGATTAGTCTTCGGGACCGGCCGTTTGCTGATCATGGGGCAGCCTCGCCCCCCCACAAGGTCGAACTCCCTTCCTACCCGCTCCCTCTCTTAAACTCAATCCCTCCCATTACCTCTCCTGCCCCTCTTCCTAACCTCCCCATCCCAAGACCCTGGACTTAGCAGCTCCAGGGGTCTGTGGGTCTTCTGTAGGTGCTGATGCTCCCCCCCGGCACTGCTGGGTCTGAGGGAGCTGCAGCCAATCGATTAGCCAAAAGCTCCAGAGGGATGGAAGTACCACTTGGCCCTCATTAATCTGCCTTGCAGCACCATATGGCTGTGGGGATATGTAGCATGGAGCAGGTCAGCTGTACACCGACTTTGAATCTGCGAGGAGGATGAACGGTAGGTTAATTAACGATTTTGAGTCGAAGACGATGTGAGGTGCACTGATTTCAATACAGCAGGAGCAGTTCCGCAATCTCTCTGCAGAGAGTTGTATTGATCAGTGTCAGGAGTTAGTTGTCCTTCTAATGCTGCAGCCCTAACTCTGGCTGCTGCTTCCGGTGAGCACAGTTCCTATTTGGCAGTGAGGGATTGTGATATTACAAGCAGTGAGAACACAGGAAGAGGCAAATGACACAGTTAAGCCTTATGAGGAGCAAGGGAGTAAAGTTTAGTGGAGCAGTGACCATAGGACTAATAATGGAAAAAGATTGTACTGTACAGTATGGTACAGAATAGGAGTGAAAGAGAGAGAGATTGCCCATTAGATCCTAAACTAGTTCTTTCCTGCACAGTTGCAGCCTGTTAGCCTCACGTGTCCAAGCGGAAGGTTATTGAACACTTAATTAACGAGAACGCTGTAAGGGTCTCCACTTGGAGACTAGGATGATGGAAATGCAATTTGTAGCTCAGCAAAAACCAATGTGTTGTCTTTTACAGGTCCCTGCTGAAATTGTTTATGAGGAAGAAATACCACCTTATGATGATATTACACCTACAACTAACCACAAGGAAGATCTCCATTATGAAGTGGACGATTATGAGAATAGAAGAGAGCAGTGGAACGACCCAAATGGATGGACAGGAGATGAGGATGGACTAGTTGAGAATGTACAAGAATATAGTAAATCTAAAGAGGATAGCCTGCCCAATAATGTTGATCGAAATACTCTAATACTTGGAAATTCCAATGCACTGCCCTCAGCAACAGATGGGGGACTTCACAGCGAACAGGAGGATCCAGGGAAAGAAGATCCAAGCCCAGCCCATGATGGCAACATTGCAGATGTGACTTCAGAACAAAAAAGCTTACGATCTGCTCAGAAAGATTCAATGTCACGTGAATCAGCAACATGGCAGGAGCTGGCAGAGAAACAAGAGCACGTTGATGAAGTCTCAGAGTTAGAAAAGGTTAGCAATAAAAAGAAACTGTCATGAACTGTAATATGCAATGGCTAATTGTTGTGGTGGAGTGTGCATTAAGAATGTACCATTAGGTGTTTTTTTTTATTGTTTGAACAGTTGAGGAAGGCAGATTCTGCTAAACCCCAAGGAGCAAAACCCCAGGTATTGCAGCAATATTGTGTAACCTGTCATAACTTTATGAGAATAAAAGTATACAATTTGGCAGGGTTTGTTAATTGTTACTCAGTAGGGCCGGAATTCTCCGGTCTCGTACCCCCCACCACTGCTGACAGCGAGAACGGAGAATTTGGCGCTCAGCCAAAACTTCATTCACTGCAGCGGGACCGAAGAATCCCAGCCACAGGTCAGGACGAAGAGTTCCAGCCTTTATATTAGGCATTGACTAAGAGAAGAATAGTTTAGTAATGTAAAATTAATGACCAAACGGGGATTTGGGTGTGGTGCTTCATGAGGTGCTCAAACTTTGAATGAGACAAGGACTGAAATATTCCCGTCTCGCCTGTCGAGCTACTTGTAGCAGGTGAGACCAAACATCCAGCAGACCATTCAAAACTCCATTGAGCTTGGGCGGGAATTTCTGATCCTGGGGCTCACCTGGTCGGAGAATCCCGCCCATCGAATTGGAATGTCAAAAGAGGCTGGAATCTTTTGTCCCTATGTTATAGGATGGAATATTTAGTATGGTTATAAAATGATGACTGTAACATTATAAACAGTACACAACCAGTTCTTACCACTCCAACTGGGAGTTTTTATTCTGCACATATCAAAATGACTGATTCATTTTATAATGCATATTTCTAGTGGAGAGATTAGTTTGTCTATGTGGTGCAGATCGTGTTGATTCCCAGAGGGCAGGCAGACCATGCCACTTGCCTCTACCTGTACACAAAATGTATCATTCTTCAATTAGAATCGTAGAATCCCTACTGTGGAGAGGAGGCCATTCGACCCATTGAGCCTACACTGACAACAATCCCACCCAGGCTCTATCCCTGTATCCCACCCTGCTAATCCCCCTGACACTGAGGGGCAATTTACCATGGCCAATCCACATAACCCACATATCTTTGCACTGTGAGAGGAAACCAGAGCACCTGAAGGAAACCAACGCAGACACGGGGAGAACATGCAAACTCCACACAGACAGCCACCCGAGGCCAGAATTGAACCCAGGTCCCTGGCACTGTGAGACAGCAGTGCTCACCACTGTGCCACAGTGTTGACCATGGTTATATCAATGAAGACAGCCACATTGGCCACACAAGTAGCAGCCCGTGGCATGGTCTTGCCTTGGGGATTCTAGGTTAAATGTGAGTAGCACCACTAGAAGCAGCTCTCTGTGAACACACCTCTCCCCCACAATCTTAGATTTAAACTCTTCACTTTTTCCTGTCACTTCTCACCATCTTACAATATACTCTGTGAATATGCCGTTTGTACAGTACGAATCATGGTTTGGATTAGCAAAAGGCTTTTGATTGAAAATCAATTGATTTTAGTTATCATGGAAAGCTAAACCCTTGGGAAGGATGGGCTGATTTTAACTCTTACTTGCCTGATAGTAATAGGGCAGGTTGACCAGTAAACTGCCTGACCCGCAAATTGTTCACAAGAATCTTCTGCTCCTCCCAGCTTCACATTCAGATCAATATTTTAATTTTTTCCCCTGTCATTAAAACTGGGCTCTTTGATGTTGGCCTCTGAATGCTGATTGCTTAGGTCAAACATACACTTGATTATTCCAAATGCAGCTGTTCCAGATGTTTTCAGGCATACGCTCTGGATGCCCATTTAGCCTTTGCTAATATGGCTGCTTAGGCCCCTATTTTAGGCTTGCAAAACAACAACAACTTGCATTTATGTAACATGTTACATCTTCGACTTTGTAAAACATCTGAGGAGTATTATCAAACAAAAGTTTGATATAATGGACAGGATTCTCTGATTCCGTCCATGGCTGCCCAGCTGCAAGCGAGAATGGAGAATTTGGCACTCAGCCAGAACACCATTCACTGCAGCAGCACCAGAGAATCCCAGCCACGGATGAAGGCGAGGTTTTTGGTGAATATCTCCCGATCTGATTTTGAGCCAAATGTTATTTGGTAGCACTCCTGTTAAGCCTCTTGGGATATTTTACTAAGGTAAGTTTCAAGGAGTGTCTTAAAGGAGGAAAGAGTGATAAAGAGAGGGGGAGGTTTAAAGAGGGAATTTCGGAACCTACGCAGATGAAAGCACGGCTGCCAGTGGTGGAGCGATTAACATTGGGCATATGCAAATGATCACAATTGTAGGAACGCAGATATGTTGTGGCTGGTTGTGCAACTGGAGGAGGTTACAGAGATACAAGAGGTATGGAAGGATTTTAAAACATTGAGGATAATTTTATGGACTGGGCACCGATGAATTTCTAGGTCAGGTCTTTAAGAAAGAAGCTGAAATGTAACAGAAGATGAGGGGATCGATTTTCTTTTGGAGAAGGAAGCAGAGGGTGGGACGTTTGCTGACTGCTCTGACCCACTCCCTTGATTTGGGTCTTATAAATGTGAGGTTACCCACTTTGGGAGCAATAATAGGAAGACAGATTATTACTTGAATGTATGTAAATTGAGAGATGGATACTCAGCGAGACCTTGGTGTCTTCGTGCATCAGTTGCTGAAAGTAAGCGTTCAGGTACGGCAGGCAGTAAAGAAGGCAAATAGTATGTTGGCCTTCATAGTGAGAGGATTTGAGTACAGGGATAGGGATGTTTTGCTGCAATTGTATAGGGTGCTGGTGAGGCCACACCTGGACTATTGTGTGCAGTTTTGGTGGTCTTTTCTGAGGAAGGATGTCTTTGCTCCTTGGAGCACAGCGAAGGTTTACCAGGCTGATTCCTGGGATGGCGGGTCTGTCATATGAGGAGAGACTAAGTCAGTTAGGATTATGTTCACTGGAGTTTAGAAGAGTGAGAGGGGATCTCATAGAAACTTATAAAATTAAAACAGGGTTAGCCAGAGTAGATTCAGAAAGAATGGTGGTGGGTCCAGAACTAGGGGTCATAGTTTGAGAATAAGGGCTAAACCTTTTAGGACTGAGATGAGGAGAAATTTCTTCACCCAGAGAGAATGGTGAATGTGTGGAATTCACTACCCAGAATGTACTTGAGGCCAAAACATTGTCTGATTTCAAGAATAAATTAGATTTCGCTCTTGGGGCTAAAGGCATATGGGGAGAAGGGGAGATCAGGATATTAAATTTGATGATCAGCCATGATCAAAATGAATGGCGGAGCAGGCTTGAAGGGCCGAATGGCCTACACCTGCTTCTAGTTTCTATGTTTCTATGCTTCCATTGCATTCGCTTTGGGGGGAATCAGAGCCCCTAAGTCTGTGCTGAAATCTTTCCCAAGAGACCCACCTCAAGGATCCTGGCATTGGGGGTAGAGGGTACAGACCAACTAGCGGTGTGGGCAGTATCTGATTTTTTAACCCCCTCTGTAAGATATCCTCTCATAACTGCTGCGGCATTTACCACCACTTCTGAACTTCCTAAGGGTTCATAGCAAAGTGACAAGAAAGTTGAGGAAATGGTTGGTTTCCTTATTCCATGCCACCATCTAAATGTGTCAAAGCTGTGAAGGGTTGAATGATTAAAATCCTGTTGCAGAGAAGGGAGAAGGAAATCCCAATTTGTTACATTCAGGGGTGAGGAGCAGATAGAAGCCTCTCAAATCCATTTTCCTTGCTCCATGATTCTTATAGCACCTGATTTTAGACAGTTTGACAGGAAATTCTACCCTTTCATGTCTGTATGTTATATAAAATATTGGCGTGATTGTGCCTGCCATGGTGATGTCTGGAAGGGCAAAACTGTATAGAAATCAGTGGACAGGTTTTAACAAGGAGCTCACTGAATAAAATGATGTGGAAACACCCACAGGGTACTGGCCTTTTCTAGATTGAAGTTTTAAAATCGTAAGTTGGGTCTCACTAAACAATCCTGAGGAGTTAGTTAGAGTTCTTTCTCGGGGAAAAAAATGAGTTTAATTTGGGGATGGCTGAGATGAGGATGAGTTTGGAAAATGATTGTGAAGATTTTTGAATGATTGTTAGCCTCCATTTTGTTTTTAATTTTCAATAAATCTTTTTTAGCTTCTCTATTTGTTTTTGCAAACTTCTAAATGCAGTTCATATTTCCAGGACAAAGTATCTTTGGCCACAAGTACTGTCAGCTTGCTATTTGCATGATGCAACAGATATTTCATTCTTTAATATTTAGTACTGTCCTCTGTCATGCTAACAGTCATAAAAATATTCAATTAAAATTATGTTTGCAGATGACACAAAAGTTTCAAATGTAATAAATACTGAGGAGGATAGTAACAGACTTCAGGAGCACATAGACTGGTGAAATGGGCAGATGCACGGCAAACTAAATATAAAATTGGCAAGTGTGAAGGAATACATTTTGGAAGTAAGGATGAGGGAGGGCAATATACACATATTGTACAATTCTGAGTAAAGCATAGGAACAGAGGGACCTGGAATTATACACACACACACACACATCTTTGAAGGTGGCAGGAAAAGTTGAAATGTTTTTTGAGAAAAAGCATACGGGATTCTTGGCTTAAAGCTATACTGTCAAATCGAACACCAAAGCTGGCTGCTGCATATCATGTGTCTTTTGGCATTTGAACTGCAGGCAGTAAAATCTGTGGCCAATATCTGATTAAAAATGGACCTGAGTGAAAGAACCTCACAGCCACTTATGAAATTTACACATCTCATTGTTCAAGGATGGAGCAAAACCTACAGACAATGGTGTTTGCAGAAACCACGTTTCCACGTTTCACCAGAGACATCAAAATTCAATGGGTGCTAAACAAATGTAAGATGGATCCCATTGACCTCCTGTCGTATTTTGATGGCCTCTCATCCAAACACAAAGGCCTTGGCTATCTCAAACTCTCAAAGTGTGAAAAGCCACAACACAGGATATTTATCAGCCTAATACACTACTTGGATTTTGGACTTGTAAGTAGGTCACATGGGTAAAACAACCATGTTTGTTGCTCGCTTTCAAAGTAACAGCCCAAGTTGTTTTCAGACAAAAGCACAAGCAGAAAGCCATTGAATCAGTAGTAGTCAACTAAGCTGCCAAAGTAATAAACAATAACATCTCGAAAGTGAGAGAGCAACTCTCCAAACTGTTTTGACTTGGAGTTCACCTGAGAACCAACCTCCTGGAAATTGAACTACAAGGACCCTTGGCTTACAAGATCTTTATTTCAACCAAAGCATGAACACATCTAAGAAACAACAGGCCTTCCACAAAAGAGAGACTGAGACAATTATATGTTGTGATTATATTGTCTTTTCTTCATTTGTGCTTGATCTTTGAGTGAGTGGTGGCATGTGTGAGATGTTGCGTTTTTAAATCTCCAGGGAAAGTGTGTGTGATAATAAATAAACTTTATTTTAGAATTCATGAAATGACTTACTTCTGGGATTATTTAAATTGGGACAACCACTCCAAGGGTGAAAATAGTCATGCCTCACACACAAGAATCACTTTGATCACAGGTAGTAAGAAACCATGTAAAATTTCTCTGTGGTACATAGATTACGCTTCAGCAGGAGAATTGTATTCACCATACTTCAAGAATGTCAACCCTTACCAAGGGTGTATAGGGTCTTTGCTAGAATGGTGCCAGGGAGGAGAGACTTCAGTTATGTGCAGAGATGAGAGAAGCTAGGATCGTTTTCCTTAATGTAAAGAGGGTTAAGAGGATATTTGGTAGTGTTGTTCAAAATTATGAGGTGTTTTGACAAAGTAAAGGGAAGAAATGGCAGGAAGGTTGGCAACCAAAAGTACAGATTTAAGATAATGGAAAAAAAACCAAGAAGGAAAAAGGATAGAATTTATTTTTAACTTTGCAAGTTTTTATGATCCGGAATGCATTACCTGTAAAGATAATAAAACAAGATTCAACTGTAACTTTCAAATGGAAATTGGATGAACATTTGAAAAGGAAAAAAAGTGTAGAACTGTGCGCAAAGAGTAGGAGAATGGGTCTAATTGGATCATTCTTTTAAAGAGCTGGCACAGACAAGATGGGTTGAAAAGCCTGCTTCCAGGGCTGAGTGGTTCAATATCATATGTTGGCCATCTATATGCTAGTTTGAACATAGTTGATCATCTTATGGAAAATAACTGTTACACGTTGTTCTAATTATTATACATTCTTGGGATCTGGCTGTATCTGGTAAGACCAGTTGGCATTTATTGCCTATGCTCAACTATCATTAAGAAGGTGGTAATAAGCTAGCTTCTTCAATGTAGTAAGTAGTTTTTTAGGTCACTTCAGAGGACAGTTAAGAGCCAACTATATTAATGTGGGTCTGGGATCACGTATAGCTTGGACTGGGTAAGGATGGCAAATTTCTTGCCTAAGAGTACATTAGTGAACCAGGTGGATATATACAATAAACCTGTAGTTTCATGGTCAGTATTACTGATACTATCTTTTAATTCCAGATTAATTTAAATAACTGAATTTAAATTGTCCATTTGTCAAAGTGGGTTATGAACTTATGTCTCTGAAGTCATTAGTCCAGGTATCTGTGTTGTTAGTCCTGTAGCAGAAGCATTGTGCCACCATTGCTGCACTTATATACATTAAGACATAGCCAGATGGCTATTATAATAGTGGAACACCTAGTCCCCAGAGGAAACATTGTCTGATTGACAACTCATGCTCTCTGATCTCTGCTGTCAATTTTACAATGTTAAGTGTTTTTAAAAGTTTGTGATTTGTGCTTTTTGAAATTTAAAGGGCCTGGTTGATTGTCACTTTTATTAGCTTGTACTTAGACTTTTTTTTAATTCAGAGAGGTTTCACAATGAATGACATTTTCACGGTTTTTTTTTAGACATCCAACTTTACACTATATGGTTCATTGGTTCTGAAAGTGTACAGTGTGTCAATGGGAATGGAAGTACTTCACAGAGATGCTTAGGGCATGGGTGAAGGGCAGTGCTTGGCATGGGGGCATGAGGGGTGAAGGGAGGGCCTAACCCATGAAAGGGGGTAGGAAAAGGATCTTTCAAACTTGCCTTCTGCAGAGTCAGTGACTGTGAACTACAACTTCAAAATCTGGCTTGGCTCCATAAATATTGTGGAGGAATAGGAGATTCCCATCTCTGCCAAGGAGCTGACCAGGTGCAGAGTGCTGGGTGCAGGCTTTTGACAGGAACAAACCAATGCCCTTTAAAGCCAATCCCAAACATCGCACAGCCTTTAATTGTGGTGGAGAATACTGTCTTTTTAGGGGGTTCCCAAGTCAACCTGTCTCAAGTGAAAATCCAGCCCATATGTTTGATAGTGATTCAGACCAAATGATATCGATAGGAGCTTATTTTTAGAGCAGTAGCCATTATTTTCTACACCCACATACTATGCAAAGAGCTTTTCTAGTCAGGTTTTCCAAGATATGCTATGGGCCTTTACTAGAAAAGGGTATAAGCATGTAAAACATGTGCATTGTGAATGAAGTCTTATGTTGACTGTCAATAAGATAATTGAACTAGTCAGCTTAAAGAGTCAATAAAGTGGAGCCACTTAGGTTCAAGTGCAGCACACTGGTTGGAACTGAGGAGGAGATGATCATGAGGAAGATGTCTGCACTCGGCACTAAAGCCTTGGAAGTGGTGATGCAGGAGATACAGGAACACAAGATTTCAACCTAGAGGACAGGAAGCCCAACTCCCCACAAAGAAGCAAAGGCTGAAGTTTGGAGGAAAATACCTCAACAAACAATCGCTGTGTCTCAGGTCAAAAGGATCTACTAACAAAGGCAGAAGTTCAATGCGTCAGAAGAAATGCCAAGGTAGGTGTGCTGACTGAAATGTGCATGCATTCTCATTCACCAGACAAAGTACCATCCCAATGTAATCCTGTGGGCTCACATAAGGGTTCCCCAATGTATTGTGCCCTTGGTGCTACACACAGTCATTCTATGGAAACTACCACCCCAAAAAGATAACTAGCAGGAAAAGCAGCAAGCAGATTACTGGGAGGTTTTGGGCTAGGGAGGGAAGTGCTCAAGATAAAAGGATCCCACTTCTGTTAGTCATTCAGAAACTGAAGTACTGATCATGATGCTCTCTTTCCAGGTCTTGGTTCCCATAGTCTTAAGGAGTGGGTGACAACAAAAGACGAACTCGTTGAAAAGAGCAGCTGACAACTTTAGAGTTAATGTGACACCACTCAGCAAGTACCCTCCATTTGATATTGCCATCCATATTGTCACTCACAACAGGAATTACACCTGCATGAAGCACTCAATTTTTATCACCTCACCTGTCTTGGAAGCTGTTGTCTAAGGGATGCATTGAAAATTGTGCCTCTGGTTCTCCTTCTCATGAAGAAAAGGGAATGGTGCGCCCAATGCCAGCACTAGAATATTATCACAAGCACCTCACCTGCCATTCACACCAGCACAGATACAAGAATCCTGGAAAATATAGTTAGTGAGTTGGATAGAGGGGCACTTGGTGAAATACAATGTACAGATAAGAGCAACAAGTGGTAGTGGGAAAAGGGAAAATTAACCAACCAACCCAGTTCATCAGCATCTACTAGTTGTTGCCAACATGGACAAGGGATAGATCTCCTTCAGATCCTGCTGTCAGGAATTAGCACAGGAGCAGAGGCTTTCAGAGCATCCTTTGAACACACTCTCAGCAGCCTGCAGCACCTGGCAAAAAGTGTGCGGGGGGTGCACCTTGGACATTACTACAGTTTTACAGGAGAGTTTATTGAAATAGAGTTCTTTGAAGCAAGTAACATTTCTCTGACCATCTGTGAAGAAGCCCCATCGTGAGGGACGATGCATGGCACAGATTTCCCTGTGCTGTGACTGAGACTTTGGGCACCCAGTTCCAGGAGTCTGGACAGTATCAGATCAAATTTCTGGGAGAGATGTATTGATATCATCTGTTTTACACTATAAATCAAAGCCAAAGTTATCTCCAATGTGACTCAGTCTACTAGCCTGCCTGAATATTAGCTTCCTCAAAGTAAGTAACCTCCACCTCTTCCTTCTCCTCTTTGTCCTGGAGAGAGTGAAGTACAGTCACCGGTCAGCCTCTGCTGTTTGGATCCCCACAGCTCTTTAGATGTAGGTGATGCTGAACCTGTTCACATTGGCTGGGTAATATAGCAGTATCACTAATGCTAGAATGGTTGTTTTAACATGCTGAAGTCGCTAACCGTTGATGATTTGAGTCTCTGAGTTTAAAACTGTAAGCCCTTAAAAACGAGTGTGGTGACTCTGAGGTTCTATGAACTTGTGCCTCTTTGGTGGAATGCAGGCAATGTGCCAACTTCATGCTGCCCGCTCATTTTCATGATCTCTAGGTACAACCGGTGGTAATTGCATGCAAGCAGAGTGCCCGTTACAGTTACTTCATCACCTCTTAAAGGGAAACTGTATATTATGGCTGCTGGAGGTGTTGAGCTCCTTGGGAATATTATATTGTGTAATAATCAATGATGGGCTGATCATAGCAGAGATCGAGCACTGAGGTTTACTGCCATGCAGATTTTCATGGAAGAGATTCAATGCAGGAGAGATGAATAGTGCCTTTGTGGAGGCCCTCCAGACAGATTGTCAGAAGATAGTGAAGGATGTCAATGTTACGAGCATAGCTCCAGGGTTATAGATGCAATGCAGTCGGAAGTTTCAACCATAACGGGCACATCACCCAAACCGATTACACAACACTTGTTGACACTTCCTCCTTTCGTGCAGGAGGAATTGACACATAACTGGTGCCAGCAGGAATGAACCACAGAGGAACCTACATGTTCTGATCCTCGCGGAAGACATGCTGCTGGCTATTGGCCTATTACTGAAGTGGCCACTGGTGAAAATGAAGCTATTTGAGATGAGGGCATCCTCATCTCAATCTTCCTCTCATTCACCTTCTTCCTCATCCCACAATCTCTCCTGACTAAAAGGTTGCAGAGAGTGTAATCAAACATTCCTTCTACTTACTTTTCCTGACCCTTACTTCAACTCTCCACGTGTCTGTTTATCTGTTCAAATACTCAAGAATTACAACTTCACCAGACAATGGAGGAAGAAAACAGTGGAAGATGAAGAGACAAACCTCTTGATTTCACAGTTGCAGCCACAAGCTCAGAGGCAGACATTGAGGATGATTTAGAAGAGAGGCTAAGGGGATATTTCCACATGGTGAGAAACCAGACACAAGTATGCAGGAGCCAGAGAGGCAGGGAGATGAGCCAGCTTTCTCACGGGTGAAGTTCTGCTTCAGAGACCTCCAATGAGCGCTCTCATAGTCCGGGTTACTGAGAAAGCCTGGTGGATGCACATATCCAAATACTTGCTGCACTGGGAAACCTGCAGGGAAGCCTGCTCTGTGTCAAAGAGCACGGAGATGTCCAGCACCAATTTGCCGTACTTTTTCTTTTCCAGAGTTTGAAGCTCATCCCTTTCCAGCATTGAAGGGTGGTTACCTCCAGCAGCACATTTGTGGAAACAGCTGTTCTATACAATCTGATGGCCAATGTCTGAGCTTCCATTGCAGCAGGAGGAACATCCAGTCATTGCCGGAGCGCTGGAGTTGAACCTCAGACTGATGCCATGCAACCTCATCTTATTGTCATGAAAGCTCAGACTGCTGCCATCATGGCTCTGGATAGAAGCGTGTAAAGGGCCTTCTATGATAGCACTCCAGCAATCCATTCTCCATCAGATTCACTCCCTAAATACTCTCTTGTGGATATAGCCTCCCGCTGACAGTTCTTCTCCCCCTCTTCCTCTTCAGTCTTTTATCAGTTTGCCCTGTGCTGCATGGTTCCTGCTCGTTCTTCCAGTCACGCTCAATGCCAAGAGAAAACTCAATGCCCACGCCCGGGAGTTACTGATTTTTTAAATAACCAAGTTGTTCAGAATCTGCCTGACCACTTCCTGTACATTTCTGAAACTTTAACCAATTATAGAAAACAACCAGGACTAATAATCCAGCAACTAACCTGTAAATAGTAGATGATCTCTTTAAATAGGGGGCTTCATGCTGTTTAATGATGTGTCCAGCTGTGGGAGGGGTGATGAAGGAGTTTGCAGAGTGCGGTTAGGAAGAAGCTGGCAAGCAAGTGGGACAGCAGAGATTTTGGGAATTAAGGAAATCCATGAAGTCATCACACTTTGCATCAAAGATAAAGATGGAACTTGCATGGATGGGAGGTTGAAGGAGGTAACTTTCCACACTTACTCTGTTTAATTGTACAGAATTTTCAAAAACAATTACATTTTGGTGATCTTATGACTGGCACAATCGGTGCAATTTGATTCTGAGCCAACTTTTGCTCACTGTTATCTTCTACTATTCAAACAGGTGCATGTTCCCCAAAATTAATTGCAGAATTTTGTTGTGAGGCAAAGCACATGTGAATTCCTCTAACTCCAACCACTTCTAAATATGTGAGATTAATCCTTTTGAAAGTTAATGTTATTTGTATGAGAATAACTTTCAAAAAGGGGTGCATGTAAGAAAACCACAAAATATTCCCAGTGGTTTTCTGCAGCAAATTCCCATCATAAAGTCAGGCCCAGCGACCAGATAATTTTTAAAACTTTAAGCTGTCAGGCCTGCGTGTATAATATTTATTTGCAGTTCAAGATAGAGACATTGGTGGAGACAGAGTGCTTAGGGTGGGGCAAAGCAAGAGAAATTGTCAGTGGTCCAATTCTATACTGTTAAACTTAGTCTTACCTATTTCACCTTAACTGAAAGGTAGATCTCACCTTCACACCAAAGGTAGAATATGAGGAATTCACAGTTGGGATATAAAAAGATAGAATAGACATAATTTTCAGTTAATAATCATGACAAATGTTAATGTAATTTTTGAATACTCGCCTTTCTTTCAATGCATTCTATTAAACAGCCACATTATGTTCTTAAGGCTAAGGTAATCCTATATCCTAAGTACTATGCATGTAAATTATTTATTGCTATATGTGACCACATAATACTTTTTGTTACTTAGAAATGTCTTTTTATTCAATTTACTCATCGCTCTTCTGCAAGTCGTGATTTATGTTGGGCTACGAATCCAATACCATTAACCAGTACCTCATCTAAGTGGCCAATTTACATGTGTGATTCCTTACCCTGAGAACTGGGGCACGACAGCTAAACCCTGTTGTCATCCTGATGTCCACACCAAGTAGCCCTGCAGCTCATTCCCACTTTCCTTTGAAGCCATGTATCTTATTGCTGTCCCTCGGCCTGAGGTACACAATTTACCAAACGTAAAAATCTTCAGGCAGTTTCTCTTCTCCCCAGACTTGCTGTCTGAACAAAGAACAGTGTGAAAAACGCTCTATGTAAGTAAAAATGTTGTCTCTTAGTGAAAAACGCTATTGCTGGAGCTGGCTGTTAATAAACTGGTTCAGAATGTCCCAGAGGTCACTATGATGAGGCATAACACCTCCGCGTAGTTTGATTGTCAGAGCATTCCCATTCAGTGGCTGGGTGAGTTAGCAGTCGCTCTAGTTGTGCTGTAGGTTAAGCAAATGAGAAGAACTGGCTGAAGGACCATGGTTTACATTCCAGGCACCAAGGGGACAAGAGAAATTCAGAAAACTGTTTGGATTTCATTTCAGGAGGTCAGCAAAGGCCAAGGGTAGGTCTTTCAGGTGCACAGACCTGGTAAGATTTAGTAATTTATAAGAATAAAAACAAGATGGCAGTTTATTCAGATTTCATTGGAGATTCAGCAAAATAAAATGCAGACATGTAAAATGAACTCCTTATCCTGTAAAAACCTGCCATTAATTTGCATCAGTTTATTGACCTCAATGATACACATTCATCAGTTTAAAACGCGCTCTCAATTTCCCATGAAATTAGTTCTAAATGAAAATGTTGTATTTGAGTATTCGTCTGCAAAGGCTGATTCAGCACATGGACCGGATCAAGAAGCTTGAAATTAAATGTGATGATTCATAAGTGTGTCAGCTATTTACTGCTGTGCTTCTGCTGTGCACTATTCTTCCTGAGCTTTTATGTGACTATAAATGAGCAACTCATGCAATGTTCGCAAAGTTATCCAGATTGAATACGATTCTTCTGAAATGTAAACATCTGGCCACCACAGCTTCTTCAATAACACCACCAGATTTTGGTCACCATAAGTTTACATAGAATTAGTGGACACTAGTGTTAGTGATTTTTTTTAGCAGAATTTGAGTGGATTGGGCACTCACTGAAAAGAGATGAATTCATTAATTGTAAAACTCATGTATTAATTTGTGTCATGCTTCTTTGTGTATGTTTATTGAAATGACTTTGTGCTCTTATATCTTTTTTAGATGGTTATAAAGATAACAAATGAAGAGAGCATCCCCTAGATGAAGGATGTGGTAAGTGTAGATGGTTTGGGATGATCTTTCATAACTTGAAATTAAAAGCTGGAAGTAACATGGGGTTGCACTAATTATTGGAAGTTTAGAGCACGGCAGCAATACAGTCCGAAAGAAGTGCTAGTTAGGTGCATTGACCTTGCTAAATTCTCCTCAGTGCACCCGAACAGGCGCCGGAGTGTGGCAACTAGGGGATTTTCACAGTAACTTCATGGCAGTGTTAATGTAAGCCTACTTGTGACACTAATAATAAACTTAAATAACATTCAGCTCTCCATGTTTGACACAGAGGTGCTGATTACTGGCAGGAATTAAGCCAGCATTATGTAGAGAATGGGGAAATAGATTGCTGCTTTCAGGGCATGGATAATTTTGAATGTGACAAATAGGATTGGCCTAACAACCTATGTATCCACCAGCCGTATGCAGATAAATGAGCAACTCACGCAATGTTCACAAAGCTAAATTATCCAGATTGAGTATGATTCTTCTGAAATATAGAATCAGGATCGATCGTGTCGTGAACAAATATAATTGGATAATGCACACACACAATTCATTGTGCTGTTTGTAAATATCATAGCTAATGGGGCAACACCAATTCTTCAAAATCCCAGAACACACAGATGAAGGGGTTGGCAAAGCTCAGGCTTAAGAACTTTCAAGAGTTACTGCTGGAGTTTAACAGCAGTGTATTTCATTCATTGTTCTTGAACAAGTCTTTGACACACGCAATGCCTCTAGTAGACATGCAGAGAAACAAATAAAATTCCCCTGTTTTCCCTCTGGGTGGTGATGTAACCTTCATTGATCCTTTCGATCCATACTCTCTATGAATTATTAAGGAAAGCTCAATTTTTTGCACGCCTTTAGTCACACAGCTTGAGATGATTCATTTCATCCTGATGATATTTATTGTGAACAGTGGTTTGGTTCCCACTTTAAATACGATTTGGATCTCTCCTTGGGTAACTTGCAGCCTATCCTGGATTGAGAAGGTTTTCCACTAATGAGTGACTTAAGTCTCCTTTTATTTACACTATAGTACCTTGTAGGCTTCTAGATAAGTGTATCTAGAATACAGATCAGCACTGTCTTCTCAAGGGCAAGTAGGGATGATCAATAAATGCTGGCCTAGCCGGTATCATTCACATCCCATATGGGAAATTGAAAATCAAAAGCATGGTATCTTTGACTGGTCCTGGGGAGTAATCATTCCTCATCCTGCGACCAATTTGCATTTTTCAACATAGTCAACAAAATAATCAATGTCAATGACTAACACAATGAGACTGATATTCTTTAATTTCACCCATCCCAATTTAATTCTAGGTAGCTAATTTTCAGGAATGCTGAGTCTTTTCTCCTGCTCCAACTGTTATCCCTGAATTAACCCACTGAACTATGCCTGAACGTGCTTTTTCCTCATCTACATGCTAACATTCAATGACAACTTTAATTTGATTTATTATTGTCACATGTATTAGTATATAGTGAAAATAATTATTTATCGCGCGCTGTACAGACAAAACATACCGTACATAGAGAAGGAAAGGAGAGGATGCAGAATGTAGTGTTGCAGTCATAGCTAGGGTGTAGGGAAAGGTGAATTTAATATGAGGTAGGTCCATTAAAAGTCTGAAGGCAGTGGGAAGAAACTCTCCCTTGTACAAATTATTTCATCTTCTTTTCTCAGTCTCTTGCACATCACTGTTGATATCACTGTCCCACCATGATACTCATTACTATCTTATTACCATAACTATTAACCCATTAACCTACACCCCCCCCCCTGTATAATCTCAACTTTTTAAAATAACAATCTTAATTACATTGTTAAGGTCCAATAGCAATCATTTTGTGAAATGGCAATTACATTGTAGAGGTTTAATGGTAATTACATTGTTAAGGGAATTGTATTGTTAAAAAGGTGATGGGTATTGATCCAACTATAAAAAACAAGCTCAAAAGATCATAAGTAATGATAGGTGGAACATGAGGTGTAGGGAACTGGGAGAGTCTGTGAAGTCTTTGTGCTGTCTTGGGAATAAACCTCTTTTAAAAAAAGATGACAAAACAGGTTGTCATCTCTGGTATGTTGCCGGTGCCACGGGATAGCGAGTTGAGGAACAGGGAGAGAGTGCAGTTAAACACATGGATGCAGGGATGGTGTAGGAGGGAGGGTTTCAGCTATGTGGATAATTGGAACACTTTCTGGGGAAGGTGGGACCTGTACCGACAGGACGGGGTGCACCTGAACCAGAGGGGCACCAATATCCTGGGAGGGAAATTTGCTACAGCTCTTCGGGGGGGGGTTTAAACTAATTTGTCAGGGGGATGGGAAAAGGAGTTGTAGTCCGGAGGTCAGTGAGTGTAGTGAGGTACTGGGAAGGGTATCATGGTCAAAGGTGGGTACCAGCAGACAAGAAGGTGGGTTGAAGTGTGTCTACTTCAATGCAAGGAGCATCCGAAATAAGGTAGGTGAACTTGGGGCGTGGATTGGCACTTGGGACTACGATGTTGTGGCCATTACGGAGACATGGGTAGAACAAGGACAGGAATGGTTGTTGGAGGTTCCGGGGTATAGATATTTCAGTAAGTGTAGGGTAGCTGGTAAAAGAGGTGGAGGAGTGGCATTGTTAATCAAGGAGAGTGTCGGCTGCAGAAAGGCATTTCGAAGGGGATCTGCCTACAGAGGTAACATGGGCTGAGGTTAGAAATAGGAAAGGAGCGGTCACGTTGTTAAGAGTTTACTATAGGCCCCCAAATAGTAATAGAGATGTGGAGCAAGAAATTGCTAAGCAGATTATGGATAGGTGTGGAGGTCACAGGGTAGTTGTCATGGGGGACTTTAACTTTCCAAATATTGATTGGAGCCTTTATAGGTCGAATAGTTCGGATGGGGCAGTTTTTGTGCAGTGTGTGCAGGAGGGGTTCCTGACACAATATGTGGATAAGCCGACAAGAGGTGGGGCCACATTGGATTTGGTACTGGGAAATGAACCGGGCCAAGTGTTAGATTTGGTTGTGGGAGAGCACTTTGGAGATGGTGACCACAATTCGGTGTCTTTTGTTATTGCAATGGAGAGGGCCATACGGCAGGGCATAGTTTACAATTGGGGGAGAGGTAATTATGATGCAATCAGGCGGGAATTAGGAAGCATAGGATGGGAACAAAAATTGTCAGGGAAAGGCACTAATGAAAAGTGGAACTTTTTCAAGGAACAAATACTGCGTGTCCTTGATAGGTATGTCCCTGTCAGGCAGAGAGGAAATGGCCGAGTGAAGGAACCATGGTTCACAAAAGAGGTGGAATGTCTTGTCAAGAGGAAGAAGGAAGCATATGTAAGGTTGAGAAAACAAGGTTCAGTTGGCTCGATGGAGGGTTACAAGTTAGCAAGAAATGAGCTGAAAAAGGGGCTTGAGAGAGCTAGGAGGGGGCACGAGAAGTCCTTGGCGGGTCGGATCAAGGAAAACCCCAAGGCTTTTTACTCTCATGTGAGGAATAAAAGAATGACCAGGGTGAGGTTGGGGCCGGTCAAGGACGGCAGTGGGAATTTGTGCATGGAGTCAGAAGAGATAGGAGAGGTGATGAATGAATACTTCTCTTCAGTGCTCACCAAGGAGAGGGGCCATGTTTTTCAGGAAGAGAGGGTGTCACAAGCTGATAGGCTGGAGGAAGTAGATGTTCGGAGGGAAGATGTACTAGCAATTTTGAAGAAACTGAAAGTTGATAAGTCCCCTGGGCCTGATGAAATATATCCTAGGAGTCTTTGGGAGGCAAGGGATGAGATAGCAGAGCCTTTGGCATTGATCTTTGGGTCCTCACTGTCCACGGGGGTGGTGCCAGAGGACTGGAGAGTGGCGAATGTTGTTCCTCTGTTTAAGAAAGGGAATAGAAATGACCCTGGTAATAGGCCGGTTAGTCTTACTTCGGTGGTCGGTAAGTTGATGGAAAAGGTTCTCAGGGATAGGATTTACGACCATTTAGAAAGATGCAGCTGAATCCGGGATAGTCAGCACGGATTTGTGAAGGGCAAGACTTGCCTCACAAATTTGATAGAACTTTTTGAAGAGGTAACTAAGTATGTAGATGAAGGTAGTGCAGTTGATATCATATACATGGATTTTAGTAAGGCGTTTGATAAAGTCCCCCATGGTCGGCTTATGAAGAAAGTATGGATGTGTGGGATAGAGGGAAGTTTGGCCGAATGGATAGGTAACTGGCTATCTAACAGAAGACAGAGGGTGGTGGTGGATGGAAAATTTTCGGACTGGAAACCGGTTACCAGCGGAGTGCCACAGGGATCAGTGCTTGGTCCTCTGCTATTTGTCATTTTTATAAATGACTTGGAGGAGAGGGCTGAAGGGTGGATCAGTAAATTTGCTGATGACACCAAGATTGGTGGAGTAGTAGATGAGGTGGAGGGCTGTTGTCGGCTGCAAAGAGATATAGATAGGATGCAGAGCTGGGCTGAAAAATGGCAAATGGAGTTTAACCCTGACAAATGCGAGATGATTCATTTTGGTAGGACAAATTTAAATGTGGATTACAGGGTCAAAGGTAGGGTTCTGAAGAATGTGGAGGAACAGAGAGATCTTGGGGTTCATGTCCATAAATCTCTGAAGGTTGCCACTCAAGTGGATAGAGCCGTGAAGAAGGCCTATAGTGTGTTAGCATTCATTAACAGGGGGTTTGAGTTTAAGAGCCGTGGGGTTATGCTGCAACTGTACAGGACCTTGGTGAGACCACATTTGGAATATTGTGTGCAGTTCTGGTCACCTCACTATAAGAAGGATGTGGAAGTGCTGGAAAGAGTGCAGAGGAGATTTACCAGGATGCTGCCTGGTTTGGAGGGTATGTCTTATGAGGAAAGGTTGAGGGAACTTGGGCTTTTCTCTTTGGAGCGGAGGAGGTTGAGAGGAGACTTGATAGAGGTTTATAAGATGATGAGGGGGATAGATAGAGTGAACGTTCAAAGACTATTTCCTCGGGTGAATGGAGTGGTAACTAGGGGGCATAACTATAGGGTTCATGGTGGGAGATACAGGAAGGATGTCCGAGGTAGGTTTTTTACTCAGAGTGGTTGGGGTGTGGAATAGACTGCCTGCAGGGATAGTGGAGTCAGAAACTTTAGGAACATTTAAGAAGCTATTGGATAGGCACATGGAGTACTTCGGGATGATAGGGAGGAAATAGCTTGATCTGGGTTTCAGACAAAGCTCGGCACAACATTGTGGGCTGAAGGGCCTGTTCTGTGCTGTACTGTTCTATGTTCTAAAGTACAGGATAGCTTCAGATTTATTCTTCCTCAACATAGAATTATTGGAATTAACATTTATGTTACATTTTCAATAAATCTCCTGTACTGTTAGAGATTCTATCCAACTCTTTCCCTTACTCCCTTTCAAGTCAATCTCATAAAGGGTGTTAATATCCCACAGTGTTCTCCGTATTCTGGGAGAACATTGTGGACATACATTGTTAATATGTGGTTGCTCGCCCTTTCCATGGAAGACAAACACATTTGCAGAGTGTGAAAGCAACTTTCTATGACTGCTGGTAACTGGGCTGTGATCTCCATGACAACAAACTCTAATGGGCTCATGAAACTTTTTCAATGAAACACTGGGGGCGATTCTCCCAAAAGTGCAGAATTGATGGGAAAACTGTTCCAGATCACGACTGTTTTTTCAGTTCAATCTCAGACCCGAATCTCCCCACGCTGTGCAATGCAGAGGTCACAATCGGGAATCTCATTTAAAAACCAGGGGGGCCCTATTCACGCTGGAGTCTGACAGTTCCGGAACTCTGCACATGCGCAGTGGTCCCAATCTGACAGTCTCCCCATTTGCTGGCCAGCTCAATCGCTGGCCGGCCCGGGACCCCTGCAGTGCTGCACCTCCAGCCACCCCACCATGGCCCGATCGTGGCCCCCACAACAATTCCTGGGCCAGCCCTTACCCCCCCCCCCCCCACCCTGCCCTGGAGCACACCGATGTGCAAACCTCCCCGGCAGACCAGCCCCCCCATTACCTCCCGCACCGCCCCCCCCCCCCCCAGCCCAACCCAATCGTTGGCCTCCCTCCAGCCCAGACCAATCCCAATGCAGAGTAGCAGTGGGATCCACCACCCGCCACGATTGTCCCTAGACCCTGCCCACAATAGGCACTGCCCAATGCCCAGTGGGCAGTGCCAAGGTGCCCCCTGGGCATGGGCACATTGCCCCTTGGGCAGTGCTGGGGCACAGGCTGGCACTTCCAGGGTGCCCATGCCCAGGGGGCACTAGCCCCCTCCGCCGTCCGACCACCTGGGGGGTCCCGATTGCTCCCCCCCCCTTAATTCCAGCAGGGTCTTCTGCTAGTTCCCCGAAAGTGGGGAGCTACTCTAAACCCTGCCAGAATGGGGTGGGAGATTCAATCAGGACCGGCAAGTTCCCGATAATGAAATGCTAAACATATTTAAACTACATTAAAAAAAGATCCAAATGACTTGCCTGTCGTCCTGCTGGTTTCCAGCGTGGTCTGGACTCTGACTATTCTCCGGCTCTGGGAGATGCGGATGTGTTCCCGGCGCATGTGCAAATCCTGGAAAAAGGCTGACGATGCAATTCTCCCGACTGGACCTGCCAGAAAATTTGCAGGTCGCGATGGGAGAATTGGGCCCACTGATTCAAAAGAAAAGACTCCAGGACATGGGCGACCACACTCTCTTGAACAGGAAGAGGATCTGGCATCTTCTCTGGAATATTCTGCTCTCTCTTAGCACACTGGAGAAAGGCAAGAGCAGATGAAGCATCTTCAACTCAAGAAAGAATTGCTCAGCTCAATTATTCATTGCTGCACAGACAATGAAGGTATTGAGTGTCTGATTTGAATAAATCAGCAAGACAAGAAAAAGGATGAAACTCCTGTAGACATTTACAGGATATGAAGAAAATACAACTTCCCCGCTATGCTTAGGTTACTACTCATGCTTTCTGTAGATAGTGGTATCATTGCCATGCCTGCTTCAGCATGAGACTGTTCCGCTGCAGGCAATGGGTTGACAGTGTTAACATAAGACGGTAAGATTACATCATTGTCAACATGGATCAAACCTCCAGAACTGAACGTAGATGAAATTCCTGTATAGAATTGTTCATCTGTAGGGGCTTTGTAGTTTTGGCCTCTCTATCTGCACTGGAAGACATCTTTAGTGGAAGGATGGCTTGCTGATGAGAATGAAGTGCGGGTATCAACGTATTTTCACAAAAAGGAATAAGCACTACCTTTGCTCTAACAGTTAGATCCAACTTGGAATCAAGCATTTTGTTATCCCTGGACACACTGTTGTCAATAATGCATCTCATTGGTGGGTTCAGTGGGACAAATATACAAAATCTTTAACAGCAAACACAGCTGCCTCCTCAAAAAAAGACATGAGAATTCATACGCTTTTGTAGTGGGTTCAAAGAACATACCAGCCTTTAGGACCTCATCTTCCAGCCCATTGCTGCAATAACCTTTGTCAGGAATCAGCCAGCCTAGGTCTAGAAGCTCCTCTGGCAGACTGTCACCAACTTCTTCAGCACCTGTTATTTCTGTGCCTTCGAGCTGTCCACGAAAAGAATGGAGAGATCTACAATCTCCTCCTGGAGCCCAGTGGGTGGTGGGTCTGCGATAAAGAATGACTCACTGCTCAATGAATAAACCTCACCGGCTGTTGCTGGATCCAAATCTGTCAGTTCATTACCCAACTCTGGAAATTCCTCCTTGAATGGTATCTGGCAGTCCTGTTGTAGGTCTTTGCCTCCTTTTCCCAGTAGACCAAGTCGTATACATGCATTTTTGTTCAGCAGAGTTGTGCTTTGATTGTACAAGACTTAAAGGGTCTCAGTATTCTCTTTCTTGTGGCTAAGAGTGGCGGCTATCTGACCTATTATTTGATTTGATTTATTATCGTCACATGTATTAGCATACAGTGAAAAGTATTGTCTCTTGCGCACTATACAGACAAAGCATACCGTTCATAGAGAAGGAAATGAGAGAGTGCAGAATGTAGAAACATAGAATGAGAGTAGAAGACAGAATTAGAATGTATGCTGGGCACAGCTTGCAAGAAGTCGCCTTTTCTGGCGCCATCTTGAAAAAAAATAATAAATTTTAAGATTCGTAGCAGCTGGCCTTGCAATTTGATTCTAGATGGCTGGATTTGAACCATTCCAAATGATCAGCCAGTACTATAACACTGGCCCCAGTATCACATTTGAACTCGATCATGAAGGCTTCAACTTTCAAAGCAACTGAACAAGCTTTTTGTTCTTTGACCCTTTACTTTTCCTAGGAAATTTGAATTATCATTTCTTTCCTTATTCCCACTTTCCTGGATTGTCTGCTTTTCATAGATGTTCTCTTGCGTTCTTCCTTTAATTGTATATTTAGATTCACAGAACTGTTGAAGTGTTCTGTCTTTCCACATTTTAAAATGGCTGCTGCAGGGATTTTCATTCTTTCCCCTGTTTTGGCAGATCTTTGGGTGGATGGGGCTGTCACCTTGGGCCTACCCAACGAACAGAATAACCTGAAGCCTTAGTATTTCCATGGATTATGACCTGATTTTGCTCTCTATATTCAGCCTGGCGAACATGTTGACCATTTGTTCAAGTGTTGGTTCAACATTTGTCCACAAAAATCCGATAGCTTTTCATTGCAACTCCAACAGTAATGCAGTTGGGAATAAATTTGTCTTTCGATGCACCCCATCCACAACAACGTGCCTTCTGATACAGGTCTCTAAGGAACAATTGAATGGATTCTCCTGGCCTTTGGGATCACTGATTGAATCATGCTTACTTGATTTCGAGGTTCTGTTTTGGGTTGAAGTATGCATTGGAAGCTTTCAAGATGGTTATTACTACTGGTCTCAGGAGGTTATCGTCAGCTGCATACAGAAATGTACTGATCTGGTGCTTCTTCTCTTTGACATACAAACCTGAAGCTGCTCAATATCGTAGGAATTGCTTTCTCCACAACTTCCAACGCTGGTCTGTTTGTAGACCTCTGTTGTTTTTTTAATGGCTGTGGATGGGGTAGTGATTGTGCGACTGCACCGATTCTTAGCGTACTTCACACCAAGGTAAGTCTTCTGATTCATTCTTTGAAAAAACCTTCCGATTTCTGCCACTGGGTGTTCTGTTGATCGCTTCAGATCATTGTTAGATTGGTGTCACTGCTGCTGCTACCATGGTTTATGGTTTGGTTTCCACTTTAAATACTATTTGAATCTCTCTTCAGATAACTTGAGAGCTGTTCTGGATTGGAAAGGTTTCCCACTAGTTATGAATCATAATCTTGGGTCTAACTCCAGTAGATTTATTTTTAGAGGAGGCGATGGCCTACTGGTATTATCACTAAACTAATAATCCAGAAACGCAGCTAATGGTCTGGGTCCTGGGTTCGAATCCTGCCACAGCAGAAATTTTGCATTCAATAATTTGAATTAAATAAAACCAATATCTGGAATTAAGAATCTATTGATGACCATGAAGCCATTGCCTATTGCCAGGAAAACCCATCTGGTTCACGAATGTCCTTTAGGGAAGAAAATCTGCCATCCTTACGTAGTCTGGCCTACATGTGACTCCAGAGCCATAGCAATGTGGTTGACTCTCAACTACACTCTGAAATGGCCTAGCAAGTCACTCAATTTCAAGGGCAACGAGGGATGGGCAATAAATGCTGATGTGGAGATGCCGGCGTTGGACTGGGGTGAACACAGTAAGAAGTCTCACAACACCAGGTTAAAGTCCAACAGGTTTATTTGGTAGCAAATACCATAAGCTTTCAGAGCGCTGCTCCTTCGTCAGATGGAGTGGAAATGTCCACTCCATTTCCACTTTTCCACTCCATCTGACGAAGGAGCAGCGCTCCGAAAGCTTATGGTATTTGCTACCAAATAAACCTGTTGGACTTTAACCTGGTGTTGTGAGACTTCTTAGAATAAATGCTGGCCAGCTAGTGACGCCCATGTCCACAAATGAATAAAAAATTCTTCAAAAACTCCTTTATTTACACGACAGTACATTCTAGGCATCTCTCTTGCTCAGACAATTTCATTTTCCCTTCTCTTGCACATGACTGCCACTGTTCCATCACGATACACTTCATTATCTCACCTACTATAACTATTAACCCTTTATTTTACAAAAGGACCCCTGGAATTTTGAGGAAAGCCATGTTGGATCTGGAGCAGGTCAAACAGAAGAATGGAGCAATGCAAGTGAGGAGTGATCATGACCATGCCATTCAAGGAGATTTTTCTTTCATTTGCTCTATGGTGGGATGTGGGCATCATTGGCCAGGCCAGCATTTATTGTCCATCCCTAATTGCCTTGAGAAAATGGTAGTGAGCTGTCTTCTTGAACGACTACTGTTCATGTGGTGTAAGTACACCCACAATGCAGTTAGGAAGGGAGTCTCAGGACTTTGACCCAATGACAGTGAAGGAATGGCAAGATAGTTCCAAGATAGGATATTGTGTAGCTTGGAGATGACTTGGTGGGGTTCCCATGTGTCTGCTACCCTTGTCCTTACAGGTGTCAAAGATCACAGTTTTGGTTGGTGCTGTCAGAGGACTATTGATGAGTTGTTGCCGTGCATCCTGTAGATGGTACACACTGATACCACTGTGCGTCACTGGCGGAGGGAGTGAATGTGTAAGGTGATAGATGGGATGCCAATCAAGTGGGCTGCTTTGGCCTGAATGTTGTCGAGCCTCTTGAGTGTCATTGGAGCTTCAGATAAGTGGAGGGTATTCCATCACACTCCTGACTAGTGCCTTATAGATGAACAGGCTTTGGGGATTCAGGAGATAAGGTACTCACTGCAGAATTCCCAGTCTCCGACCTGTTCTTGTCACCATAGTATTTATGTGGCTAGTCTAGTTCAGTTTCTGGTCAATGGTAATCTCCAGGATGTTTCTAGTGGGGAATTCAGCGATGTTAATGCCATTGAGTATCAAGGGGAGATGGTCAGATTCTCTCTTGTTGGAGATGGTCATTGCCTGGCACTCTGCTGCTGGGAGCCAATCCACTAACTTCCTGGTCCCATGGTGTGGAGATGCCGGCGTTGGACTGGGGCGGGCACAGTAAGAAGTCTCTCAACATCAGGTTAAAGTCCAACAGGTTTATTTGGTAGCATGAACTTTCAGAGCACTGCCCCTTCGTCAGGTGAGTGGAGAGTTGGGTTCACAAACAGGGCATATATAGACACAAACTCAACTACAAGATAATGGTTGGAATGCGAGTCTTAATAGGTAATCATCTTTGTAGAAACTTGATGTCTGTGTCGATACGCGCAATCTTCTTGGAGATCCTCTCCACTTTGAGCCGGCAGTTTGCGGTGTTGGTAGTAGCCATAATGTGGAGATGCTGGTGTTGGACTGGGATAGGCACAGTAAGAAGCCTCACAACACCAGGTTAAAGTCCCAACAGATTTATTTGGTAGCATGAGCTACCCAACTCTCCACTCACCTGATGAAGGATCAGCGTTCCAAAAGCTCATGCTACCAAATAAACCTGTTGGACTTTAACCAGATGATGTGAGACCTCTTACTGTGCTTACCCCATTTCAATGCCAGCATCTCCACATCATGGCTACCACTGACACAGCAAACTGCCGGCTCAAAGTGGTGAGGATCTCCAAGAAGATCACGCGTATCGACACAGCCATCAAGTTTCTACAAAAATGATTACCTATTAAGACTCGCATTCCAGCCATTATCTTGTAATTGAGTCTGTCTATATATGCCCTGTTCATGAACCCAACTCTCCACTCACCTGACGAAGGGGCAGCGCTCCAAAAGCTCGTGCTACCAAATAAACCTGTTAGACTTTAACCTGGTGTTGTGAGACTTCTTACTGTTCCTGGTCCCAGTGAGATGGGGAAGCTCTCTCTAATGCAGTCCTATGCCATCAGCCATATGGCAGGCCCAGTAGGGAGAGGTAAGAGAGTGAGTTGCCACATTGGAGGGAAGAGGGAGCTCAGGCAAAAACAAGTGAATGGGACCATCCCCTCTCCTTCCCCGCACTCCTTCTCTATTTTCCTTCTACAACTCTCCAACAAAACACTGAGCTGCAGCATGGAGGTGATCCTTTGTTTCGATACAGCACAGATAAACAAAATCTGATGGTTTTTGTTAAATCTGAGTTGCAAGTATTGAATCTTACTCCAAAGTATACATTTTACTGTTCTGATGAAGGTCATCAACAAGAAACGTTAACTCTGTTCCTCACCAAAGACGCTGCCTGATATGCTGAGTATTTCCAGCAATTTTTGTTTTTATTTCAGATTTCCAGCATCTGCGGTATTTTGTGAATTTACTGTCACTATACAATAGCAGCATTTGGATAAGTGTTTGGAAGGGAAAGGATTAGAGGGATATGGGGCAAATGCGGGCAATTGGGACTAGCTGGGAGGGCACTATGGACTGATTGGGCCTGTCTCCATGCTGTATTGCTTTCTGTATGTTGCAATGTATAGAACATGTTAATGAGACAGTCACTGATTTCAATGTAATCATCTGCACAACATTATAAATAGTCAATGGGATAGTTTCCTGTCAAATTAACAATATTCCACAAGGGCAAAGGGGTCTGGAAACAGGAGAAGCGCTAGGGCCCATGGTTTCTCTTCCAGGCCCTGTGTGTAGGCACAATCATGGCTTCTAATGGTATAGAACTACATTCCCATAATAGTCCTTGCTTTGTTTATTTGTAGGATTAAACATTCTATAAAGAAGTCTGTGAACGAAAAGCAAAGTAACATCTTGAAGAGACATTTTCAGCATTGATGGGCAATCATCCTGTAAAGCCATCGATGTGCATTTAGATGAAGTTGCAGCTTTCAGATGCTGATCAATATGATTATTTTAAATATATTAACATTTTTTTTAAAAATCAAGCAGTTTGTGTACTTCTGATGCACCTTGGCTAATATATTTGTTAGTAGTATTTTCATTATTGTATAACAGACGAGGATATAATTTTCACTATGTATGGTGGTGATTAATTCTTTCTTTTTTGTAATTTTCTGATTAATTATTTCTGTTTTTGCCTAATCAGCAGACTAACTGTTAAATATAATTACGTTTGCAAAAAAAAAATTACACTCTCGGGAGATGAATTAAATTGATTACATTGAAAAGAATAAAGTAATATGTTTCAAATATTTAATCAGTGTAACCTTCTTCTTTGTCACAGTTTAATGAACTTTGTGAATAACGAGAAGGCTTTTGTTGTATACTCCAGTGTCTTAGCGATTGCAGAAATACAGACAAAACAAAGCATCAGTGAACACTTCCTTGCCAAGCAATGTTTCTGTCAGGGCTGATTTGAATTAGAGCCTTTAGATTTGATTAATTTTTGAATAGCGTAATGTTAGTTATAAGTCATGAATTTACAGATCAATTAAGCCTCACAAATCTTTCTGTGGTGGATTCTCTGTTGAATTAAATATGCAAAACTGTGTCCTTCGCAACAAAGCAATAAATGAGGTTTGGAAATTGTTTGAGAATCTTTGTTACAGTTGCATGATGGTTGTTATTCCTGATCAGTTGATTTCCTGTGGGAAAACCAAACACCTCCTTATACTGAGGCATGACAACATTGATGTATTACAGTTATTGTCTACTGTAACATGGCCTCCGATCTAAGCATTTCTGTGCAACTTCCCCTCTTCCTCTATATGTAACTAGGAATAGGTGGTCAATTTCCATTTTTGGGATGGTACGAGGTATTACAGTTCAGGTTTTCAACGAACCTTTTTAATTTGTGCAGTGAAGGAAAAGGTGGTGGGGTGCAAACATCTATATTGTCTGTATCGTATTCATTGAGGCATGCCCACCCAGGACCTGTGTTTCTGACCTTGTTATTCCCAGAATCAGAGGGTAATCCCTGCACTTACATGACAATGGCATGTCCTTACATCTCCAGGGGAGCGTCTTGTGCTTGTCCAGCAGGCTGAGAATCTTGTTAGATATCTGTCTGTTTTTGGATTGTGGGGTTAGAAAGTGTTGTGTCCCCATGAAGAATACTGCTACCTGCCCATCAGTCTCCTTTATAAAGAGGCTAAAAGAATCATTACTTTCTGAAAAGACTTTTCGCAATCCAAGCCACGTCCCAGAACCACCAGTTGGACGGCTGCAGGCCTGATTTGACCCTGTATGCTGACCACTTAATTTGCACCCAGCAGATCTCAGTCCTAGAAATTCGCATCCCACCATCTTCTATGTCACTGCATCTTATTGAGTAGCTAGAAGTTGTAAAGATCCACAATCCCTGAGGGAAGGCAACCCATCCAGCATATTGCGATCTTAGGCAAAGGGGTGTGAATTTTAAGCCCTAGATTTCCGTTAGCGGACCTAGTTCCCCATAAACTGAAACATATTCACTGAACTAATAATTATTCTTTAAATATATTATGAACCCCAATCGGGCAGGAGGCCAATTAAACTCCTCTGCACACTCCAAAAGGTGGTAAATACCACAACATCCGCTAAAGTCACTAGGCCGGCTCGGTTCCAATGAGGCCTGAGGTCCAAACTCTGGAGATCTTGGGTCTCTTCAAACTCAGTAAAATTTGGGGAAGGGCCTACGGTTTTAAGGGCTGGAGGCAGCCAAATTGACCATGAGGGATCTGAGAAAGCAATCTTTCTCCTCCTGGTCATTAAGAAGTAACAGGGCACATGCACTTTAGAGACGGAGAATCTCTGATTCCAGGTGCAATTAGCTGTGGACAAGTCATACAACAACATGTTTTCATTGGTGAGGATAATGGGGAGGGGGAGGGGCGGTGGTGGAGAGTCTGCTGAAGATGATGGTGACAAGGGGAGGATGTGGATTGGGGGCCAATGGGAGGAGTATGCAAGTATGACTGCAGGCTTTGGCCTTGCAGCGAGCATCACATCATTAAATGCTGAGCACCGGTATGGATGGTGATACGTTGGTGATGGTGGATGGTAGCCAATCGGATGACCCAGCTTAAATCTCTTTACCATCTCTTGTGTCTCACACAGGTCTCAGAGGCCTGTGACCACACCCACGAGCTGGGTCCTTCCTCGGGCATCAGGAGGCGCAAGAGATGTCCGAGGGTGCAGCACCACATCCGATGAGTGCTCCATCCCTCACCACAGATACTTGCACATCGGTGGGTTCTCATGTACAATTAGAGTCGGGGTCACTGGGTGAGGCACACAGCACTAGAGTGGAGGAGGAGATGTCAAAGTAAGAGGTATTCATGGACAGCTCCTCTTGGGGGAAGGAGAGAAGTCACATTGATGCTCCAGCTGCCCAAGGAGTCAATGTTTGGGGCTCAGCTTTTGGAACAGTACTGGAGATGGGTGGACATCTGGCAGAGATCATGGAGGCAATGCAAGCTCATGCTGTGTGTGGAGTATCTCTGGCAGGGATGAGCTCATTCATGTCTCAGGTGCTTGAATGCATGAATCCTTTTCAGGAGAGAATGGCCAGCTTCATGGGGAACCACTTGTGTCAATACATGAGTCCATGCATGCGCAGCATAAGATTCTCTACAAGGCACACTCAATAGCCCAGACCAACACATTCATAACATGTGCATTGATTCCATAGAGCCAGACAGCACAGAAAGAGGCCCTTCAGCCCACCGTGTCCGTGCCGACCATCAAGCACCTATTTATTCTAATCGCATTTTCCAGCACTTGGTCCGTAGCCTTGAATACTATGCTGTTTCAAGTGCTCATCTAAAAGCTTCTTAAATGCTGTGAGCGTTCCCACCTCTACCACCCTTTCAGGCAACGAGTCGCAGATTCCCACCACCCTCTGGGTGAAAAGGTTTTTCCTCAAATCCCCTCTAAGTCTCCTGCCCCGACCTTAAATTTATGCTCCCTGGTTATTGACCTCTCTACTAAAGGGAAAGTTTTCTTCTTATCCATGTCCTTCATAATTTTGTACACGTCAATCATCCCTTCCCCTCCCCCCACCAAACTTCAGTCTTCTCAGCTCTGAGGAGAACAACCCCAGCCTAACTAGCCTCTCTTCATAGCTGAAACACTCCAGCCTGAGCAACATCCTGGGGAATCTCCTTTGCACCCTTTCTAGTGCAACCACATCCTTAAAGTACATGAGGAGCTGCGTAATCACAACAGGAGCAACAGTAGCTGGTTGGGTTGCCAACTATGCCCCAACAGCGGACTCCTCCTAGGCTGCCTGAAAGCCTACCCAGGGCTGATGAGTTTGACTAGAAGGATGAGGGCCCTGAGCAGCTTTCCCAACCCTCACCCTCCATGACTTCCCCAGCACCTCTGAACAGATCAAACAAATTTGCACGGGCTGGCTATTGCCTAAATTTTCATTTCTTTATTAAACGATATTAATTGTTACATTCAAGAGAAAAGCATCTTTAAGAATTAATTAACTCAGAACAAACACTGTGAATTCTTATTTTCAGTTCCATTAGCTGTCTTCTGTAAGAGCAATACTTCTTGCATGTCATCTCTGTCACCATATGAATAGTTTTACAACCCTCTATGCTTATCAGCTCTTGTAAGCATGGGAGATGATAATGTTTGGCATTATATGCAATAATTAAACATCTAACCTATTTTAATGCTAAAAGGTTCCACATACAGGTTTGACCTGGCAGGGCACCTTTACAAAACCTTTAAGATCAGTGAACCATTATTGCAAATAGTGTTTTGGACAGATTTTCTGCTTTGAGTTTTCTGCTTTTCCCCTGTAAGCATCTCAATAGATTCCAGGCTTCAGCTTGATTTTGTCAGTGGACACTGTGAAAAATAATCAGTGCTAATTCAATCTCCCTCTCTCAGTGATTTCTACCATTCTTGACTGTGATCCTCTGCTCTTGCCCACTGGCCAGTGTGAACCTGTGAACGTGTGTGGTTTTTAAGCTGGATTCTGATGAGTTTTATGGGAATTAGGGTCAAGATCAGCATTATCTCGGGATTTCCGGAGTTTGTTGCATGTTTCAGGATTCGAATGACCAATACCATTTCCTTCCTAGGATATTTAAAATTGGGACCAGTAAATGAGAAGGCTCTTCCTTCTTACTACTGATTTGTACTACTCTATCTCTTGGTGGCTTGCAATTCCTTAGACAGCATCTTCCAAACCCATGACCTCTTCCATCTAGAAGGACATGGGCAACAGAGACATGGGAACACCACCGCCTGCAAGTTCCCCTCCAAACCACTCGCCATCCTGACTTGGAAATGTATCGCTGTTCCTTCGTAGTCGCTGGGTCAAAATCCTGGAATTCCCTTCCTTGTGGCATTGTGAGTCAATGCCATTAGTGAGAGGACTGCAACGTTTCAAGTAGGCAACTCACTATCACCTTCTCAAGGGTAACTAGGGATGGGCAATAAATGCTGGCCAGCCAGCGATGCCCATGTACCACAAATGATTTTTTAAAAAATTACATCTCATCTCCTGACTTGGGACTGCTGGGAAAATGAGTGACTATTTTCCTGGGCTCTGGTGTGGCCTTTATACCCTAGTAGCTTTATTTACTTCCAATCATTTTTGTTCATTTTTGATATACTCTGTGGTGTACTTTGATTTATCCGTATTGTTGAGCTTGTTTCCAATGTAGTCTATTGGATTTATCTACTGTAAGCAATATGGGTTAGAAAGTTTTATTTCATTGCGGTGAAATCAATTAATGAGCACTTCATTGTAACAGGAGATTTTAAACACATTTACATATAGTTATGTTTCATGGATGGGTAGCAGCTACGAGACAGGTCATTTGAATAAGAAGAGTTTTGTTTGCAATATCTATTTAGATTCTCAATAAATCACAATTTACAGAAGATTTAGAAGTGTGAACCTCGGTTAAATAGGTCTTAATCAGCTAGTGGTGATCTATGTTAATCTCTGCAATGTGGAAACAGTGGCTGTGATTCTCCCACCCTGTTGCACAAAAAAATTAGTGCAGTGGGCTCGAAGATTCTCGTGTCGGCCGATTCATGGGGTTTGCAAGAGTATTTGGCGGCATGGTGGCACAGTGGTTAGCACTGCTGCCTCAAAGCGCCAGGGACCCGGGTTCAATTCCGACTTCCGACCACTGTCTGTGTGGAGTTTGCACATTCTCCCCGTGTCTGCGTGGGTTTCCTCCAGGTGCACCTGTTTCCTCCCACAGTCCAAAGATGTGTGGGTTAGATTGGTTGGCCATGCTAAATTGACCCTCATGGCAGGGTGAATATGCGGAGTTGCAGGAGTAGGGCCTGAGTGGAATTGTGGTCGGTGCAGACTTGATGGGCCAAATGGCCTCCTTCTGCACTGTAGGGATTCTATAAAAATCTATAAAAATTCTAAAATTCTATTTGCGTCTTCTCCACGTGAGAAATTGGCAGGGAGGTGCAAAGACCATTTACATGGTCATTTTAATATAATTTGTATATGATTAGCAGGTCCGGGACTTAGGTCTCTGGACCCGCTAGCATCTCCCACCTTGCCAGAGTATTTCACTCCAGTGGAGATTACAATAGCTCCCTACTTTTGGGGGAACCAATTCCGCTGGAATTGAAAGGGGGGCAATTGGAGCCCTGTCCCCAGAAGGCCGGGCGGCAGGGGATAACACCCTGGCAGTGCCAGCCTGTGCCCCCTGGAACTGCCCAAGGGCAAGATGCCAATGCCCAGGAGGCACATTGGCACTGCCCATTGGGCATGAGGCAGTGCCAAGTGGACGGGGCCGAGGGGTGGGGCATGATGTGGGGTGGGTTTAGGGATGGGGGGACATGATGTGGGGCGGGGCCTAGGGCCAATCAGTGGGGTGGGGGGTCCCGCTGCCACTTTGTATAGGGATCAGTGGGGGAACCAGGGTGGCCAGCGATCGGGATGGGCTGAGGGTGAGGGAGGGGGGATGCCAAGGGGACAGTCAGCCTGATGGGGGGGTCAGCACTGCAGCGGGGGGTTTACTGTCTGGGGGGAGGGGTAATCTGAGTGGGGGGTGCTGGAGATCGCGGCAGGGTGGGGGGGGGGGGGGGGTGGGGGGAGTAGGGCTGGAGTCAGGGTTGGGCCGGGGAATGGTTGGGGGCCAGTGATCGGGCCGTAGCAGGAATTTTATAGAAGCAGAAGGAAGCCATTTGGCCCATCAAGTCTGCACTGACCACAATTCCACCCAGGCCCCTCTCCCGCAACACCGCATATCCACCCTGCTAATCCCCTGACATTAGGGTCAATTTAGCATGGCCAACTAACCTAACTCCAGCGTTGCGGGAGGCCATCAGTACAGGGCCATTGCGCATGTGTCGATCTCAGCACTGACAGATGCGCAGTAGCTCGCTCAGCGCGCTGATTTCTAGCCTCTCCAGTGGGAATAAGCCCCGTCCCCTGAAACTTAATGATATTCACGCTGGTGGCCTCTGCAGTGCACAGAGTGTGGGAGATTCTTTTCTGAACTCCCACTGAAAAAACAGCGTGAATTAATCCAGTTTGTACATGAATTCAACACTTAGAATTTTTTGGGGAGAATTTGTGAACACACATATCGTCCAATAAGCCCACTTTGCTATCAGCTAAAAGATTAAAAGCATTAATCATGTCCTGATGGTTCCATCCATGTGCTACCTGACTATAAATGCATTCTTTTGAAGTGCATGTATGGAATTATTAAAATTAAAACATGGATTATATTGGACAGAGTACTTTGGGATTAAGTCATAATATAAGGTTAACCACCAGTATGTTAATTGGAGAAAATATTTAATTTGATTAATTGGGACCATCCTGATTTAAGGCTTTAGACGGTGTTGGGCAAAGAGGTACTGAAGATGGTTAAAATGTTGACCATTCCTTAAGGCCTGTATACAACAGCTCACAAAATGAATTATTTGGATACATTTAATTGTAATTAGTTTAATAGTAAATCTAGTAAAATACTTTAGGGGTTGGCAATTGTGTAGGAATATTGTCACTGGACTAATTATCCAGAAATCGAAGGCTATGCTGTGGAGACCCGGGTTTGAATCCCACCACAACAGTTGGTAGAATTTGAATTTGATAAAAGAAATCTGGAATTAAAAGCCCAATGATGATCATGAAAGCATTGCTGATTGTTATAAAAACCTGGTTCACTAATTTATTTTAGGGAAGGAAATCTGCTGTTCTTACTTGGTCTGGGCTACATGTGACTCCAAATTCACAGCAATGTGGTTGACTGTTAAAATGCCCTCCAAAATGCAAGCCAACTCAGCTCAAGGGCAATTAGAGATGGACAATAAATGCTGGCCCAGCCAGCAATGCCCACATCCCATGAAAGAATAAAAAAAAACTTGAGGATCAGTTCTTCCTCTACTCTATCTTTTCTGATAATTGGGTAGGCAGCCACCAAGTCAAGGAACATCGAGAGTAGGCACAAAGCTCCCACAGTGGTATGACATCTCGAATTTGTGAAGTTTCAAATATATTAAGACGGATAGAGGAACGTTCTAAGATATGCTGCTCACTGGACTAAAGCATTGGAAAATCATAGGGCCCCACTGCAGCTGTATCCCACAGCTCCAGGAAGAAGCAATTTGGATTACAGCAGTGTACCATTTTAATTTATTTTTATTTGCTCTCTGCCACCCCACCTTTGCACATCAGGTTACTAATTATGGGCTATATGTTCGAGCTGGCAACTTAACGTACAGATTAAATGTGAAATCATGTGAACACTGGTAACGGATTACTGGACAGGTCGCAGTTTGCCTCTGGCCATCTCTGCCAATGGCTCAGGAACAGAGATGTCTGGATATTGATCCTCACCAGGATTGCAATGCTTGAAGTAGCAGCTCCCGTTGTACAACCTGATAAGTCTACAATTATAACTCCATATAACAATTACTAGGAGACAGAACAAAACATTCTGTTCTGAAGGAATGGATTGTGTTTATTGAAACATTTTCAGGTGCCTTTGAGATGGAAATTTGAATTATGGCAAGCTATTATTTCCTGGAATATTGATTTTACAATTGAAGAAAACTTCAGTGTTTATTGAACAGAACCTCAAAGCAACATCACATCAAAACTAGACTGATGAGATGGCTCATCTACACTAATAGTAATCCTAATCAGTCACAATTATGCCCACCATTTTCTCGACATCCTATTTTGTGACAAATTAATGTTAAATAATGGGTGGGATCCTCCAGCCATTCACGCCAGTGGGATTCTCTTGTCCCGCTGCAGTGAACAAAGATTTGGCTGAGCGCCAAATTCTCCATCCTCGCTGGCAGTGGCAGTGGGGTGTGAACAGTCGGAGAATTCCGGCCATTATGATCAGCAATGATTGCACAATGTTCAGCACCATTCGTGACTCCTCAGATACTAAAGCAGTCTGTGTCCATATGCAGCAAGCCCTGGACAACATTCAGGCTTGGATTGATAAGTGGCAAGTAACAGTTGCACCACACAACTGCCAAACAATGACCACCCCAACAGAAGAGAATCCAACTATGTCCCCTTGATGCTCAATGGCATTACCATTGCTGATTTACATCACTATTAACATCCTGGGGGTTAACATTGACCAGCAACTGAACTGGATTAGTCATGCATATATACTGTGGTTACAAGAGCAGGTCAAAGTCTGGCAATTCTGTGGAAAGTAACTCATTTCCTGACTCCCCAAAACCTGCCCCCCCCCCCCCCCCCTCCCCACCAACCCCAATCTTCAAGGCACAAGTCAGGAGTGTGACAGAATACTCCCCACTTGCCTGGATGATTGCAGCTCCATAAGACATAGGAGCAGAAATAGGCCACTCGGCCCATCAAGTCCGCTCCGCCATTCAATCATGGCTGATATTTTTCTCATCCCCATTCTCCTGCCTTTTCCCTGTAACCCCTGATCCCCTTATTAATCAAGGACCTATCTATCTCTGCCTTAAAGACACTCAATGACCTGGCCTCCACAGCCTTCTGCGGCAAAGGGTTCCACAGATTCACCACTCTCTGGCTGGAGAAATTCCTCCTCATCTCTGTTTTAAAGGACCGTCCCTTTAGCCTGAAGTTGTGCCCTCTGGTTCTAGTTTTTCCTACTAGCAGAAACATCCTCTTCACGTCCACTCTATCCAGGCCTTGCTGTATCCTCTAAGTTTCAATAAGATCCCCCTTCATCCTTCTAAACTCCAACGAGTACAGACCCAGAGTCCTCAACCGTTCCTCATACGACAAGCTCTACATTCCAGGGATCATTCTTGTGAACCTCCTCTGGACTCTTTCCAAGGCCAGCACATCCTTCCTTAGATACGGGACCCAAAACTGCTCACAGTACTCCAAATGGGGTCTGACCAGAGCCTTATACAGCCTCAGAAGTACATCCCTGCTCTTGTATTCTAGCCCTCTCGACATGAATGCTAACACTGCATTTGCCATTTGCCTTCCTAACTGCTGATTGAACCTGCATGTTAACGTTAAGAGAATCTTAAAGCGTTTGGACAGTTACATGGGTAAGATGGGCATAGAGGGATATGGGCCAAACGCGGGCAATTGGGATTGGCTTAGAGGTTTTAAAAAAAGGGTGGCATGGACAAGTTGGGCTGAAGGGCCTGTTTCCATGCTGTAAACCTCTATGACTCCATGACTCCCAAGTCCCTTCATGCTTCTGATTTCCTAAGCATTTTCCCATTTAGAAAATAGTCTGCCTCCATTCAAAGAACAAAGAACAAAGAACAATACAGCACAGGAACAGGCCCTTCGGCCCTCCAAGCCCGCGCCGCTCCCCGGTCCAGGATTGAATCCTGAATCCAGGATCCCCGCCCAATTTTCCAGCCTATCTACATACCAATATCCTATCCACCGAGCTGTCCCCCACAGCTACGATGCTTTGTTCATTACAACCTATTAACTCACCCCCACCCCCCCATTCCAGACCATGTGATCTCCAGGGAGAGGCGAAAACCCAGAGTGAAAAACCCCAGGGCCAATATGGGGAAAAAAAAATCTGGGAAATTCCTCTCCGACGCCCTGAGGCGATCGAAACGAGTCCAGGAGATCACAATGGCCCTGATCGGAAAATGCTTCCCAACACTAGTCATTTCCACTTCCACGAGAAACCAGGAACAATTAGCCCACGCCGCTCCCTGGTCCAAACTAGACCACTCTTTTGTATCCCTCCATTCCCACTCCGTTCATATAGCTGTCTAGATAAGTCTTAAATGTTCCCAGTGTGTCCGCCTCCACCACCTTGCCCGGCAACACATTCCAGGCCCCCACGACCCTCTGTGTGAAATATGTCCTTCTGATATCTGTGTTAAACCTCCCCCCCTTCACCTTGAACCTATGACCCCTCGTGAACGTCACCACCGACCCGGGGAAAAGCTTCCCACCGTTCACCCTATCTATGCCTTTCATAATTTTATACACCTCTATTAAGTCTCCCCTCATCCTCCGTCTTTCCAAGGAGAACAACCCCAGTTTCCCCAATCTCTCCTCATAACCAAGCCCCTCCATACCAGGCAACATCCTGGTAAACCTCCTCTGTACTCTCTCCAAAGCCTCCACGTCCTTCTGGTAGTGTGGCGACCAGAACTGGACGCAGTATTCCAAATGCGGCCGAACCAACGTTCTATACATCTGCAACATCAGACCCCAACTTTTATACTCTATGCCCCGTCCTATAAAGGCAAGCATGCCATATGCCTTCTTCACCACCTTCGCCACCTGTGACGTCACCTTCAAAGATCTGTGGACTTGCACACCCAGGTCCCTCTGCGTCTCTACACCCTTTATGGTTCTTCCATTTATCGTGTAGCTCCTCCTTACATTATTCCCACCAAAATGCATCACTTCGCATTTATCAGGATTGAACTCCATCTGCCATTTCCTTGCCCAAATTTCCAGCCTATCTATATCCTTCTGTAGCCTCTGACAATGTTCCTCACTATCTGCAAGTCCTGCCAGTTTTGTGTCGTCCGCAAACTTACTGATCACCCCAGTTACTCCTTCTTCCAGATCATTTATATAAATCACAAACAGCAGAGGTCCCAATACAGAGCCCTGCGGTACACCACTAGTCACAGGCCTCCAGCCGGAAAAAGACCCTTCCACTACCACCCTCTGTCTTCTGTGACCAAGCCAGTTCTCCACCCATCTAGCCACCTCCCCCTTTATCCCATGGGATCCAACCTTTTTCACTAGCCTACCATGAGGGACTTTGTCAAACGCTTTACTAAAGTCCATATAGACAACATCCACGGCCCTTTCTTCGTCAACCATTTTGGTCACTTCTTCAAAAAACACCACCAGGTTAGTGAGGCATGACCTCCCTCTCACAAAACCATGTTGACTATCGTTAATGAGTTTATTCCTTTCTAAATGCGCATACATCCTATCTTTAAGAATCTTCTCCAACAACTTCCCCACCACGGACGTCAAGCTCACCGGCCTATAATTACCCGGGTTATCCTTCCTACCCTTCTTAAATAACGGGACCACATTAGCTATCCTCCAATCCTCTGGGACCTCACCTGTGTCCAGTGACGAGACAAAGATTTGCGTCAGAGGCCCAACGATTTCACCTCTCGTCTCCCTGAGCAGCCTTGGATAGATTCCATCAGGCCCTGGGGATTTGTCAGTCTTTATATTCTCTAACAAACCTAACACTTCCTCCTTTGTAATGGAGATTTTCTCCAACGGTTCAACACTCCCCTCAGAGACACTCCCAGTCAACACATCCCTCTCCTTTGTGAATACCGACGCAAAGTATTCATTTAGGATCTCCCCTACCTCTTTGGGCTCCAAGCATAAGTCCCCACTTTTGTCCCTGAGAGGTCCGATTTTTTCCCTAACAACCCTTTTGTTCCTAACGTATGAATAAAATGCCTTGGGATTCTCCTTAATCCTGTCTGCCAAGAACATTTCGTGACCCCTTTTTGCTCTTCTAATTCCCCGTTTGAGTACTTTCCTACTTTCATTGTACTCCTCCAGAGCTCCCTCCGTTTTTAGCTGATTGGACCTAACATACGCCTCTCTTTTCCTTTTGACCAGTCCCTAATCCTACCCTTCCTATCCTTCTTTTTTACAGGCACATGCTTGTCCTGTAGCCCTAACAACCGTTCCTTAAAAGACTGCCACATACCAGATGTGGATTTACCCTCAAACAGCCTCTCCCAATCAAGAGCTGCCAATTTCTGCCTGATCCCAATAAAGTTAGCCTTCCCCCAATCCAACACCTTACCCTTGGGACACCACTCATCCTTTTCCATCACTATCCTAAAGCTAACAGAATTGTGGTCACTATTTGCCACATGTTCCCCAACCAAAACTTTGAAGACCTGACCGGGCTCATTCCCCAGTACCAGGTCCAGTATAGCCCCCTCTCTAGTTGGGCTGTCCACATATTGTTCCAACGAACCCTCCTGTACACATTTTACAAATTCCTCCCCATCCAGAGTCCCTGCCCTCAGCGATTTCCAGTCTATACCAGGGAAATTGAAGTCTCCCACTACAACAACCCTATATTTCCTGCACCTATCCAGTATCTCCTGACATATCCATTCTTCCACTTCCCTTGGGCTGTTGGGGGGCCTGTAGTACACCCCCAACATAGTGACTGCGCCTTTCCTGTTTCTAAGCTCCACCCAGAGTGACTCGCTACACGACTCCTCCGAATTGTCCTCCCTCTGCACCGCTGTAATATGCTCTCCAACCAATACCGCTACTCCCCCACCTCTTTTGGCCCCTCCTCTGTCTCGCCTAAAACACTTGTACCCTGGAATATTCAGCTGCCAGTCCTGTCCCTCTTTCAACCAAGTCTCTGTCACCGCAACCACATCCAAATTCCTCGTGCGCATTAAGGCCCCAAGTTCGTCTGTTTTACCTGCTACGCTCCTTGCATTGAAGTATAAGCACTCCAGACCCCCAGGCTCAGTGAGGTCGTCCTCCCCCAGAGTGCTCTTCTTCTTTGCCAGCCTTGTCCCAGCCCCAAGCTCGTCCCCAGCCACCATACTTATAGACCTAATAGTTTGATCCCCACCCCCCTGCCATACTAGTTTAAACCCCCCCGAACTGCATTAGCAAAGCTCCCAGCCAGGATATTTGTGCCCTTCCAACTTAGTTGTGACCCCTCCCTCTTGTACAGGTGCCATCCTCTCCTGAAAACCTCCCATTGGTCTATGAAAATGAAGCCCTCCCTCCTGGACCAGTCCTTTAGCCAGGCATTCATTTGAACCAACTCCCTATTATTAGCCTCACTGGCACGAGGCATTGGGAGCAGCCCAGAGATGGCCACCCTAGTGACCCTACTTTTTAACCTATTTCCCAACTCCCTGAATTGCTCTCTTAGGACCCCCCTACTCTTCCTATCTACGTCATTTCCACCAATGTGTATAATGATATCCGTTTCTTTATCTTCCCCTTTTAATATGCCTCCTATCCGCTCGGAAACATCCGTGACCCCAGCACCAGGTAGGCAGACTACCATCCTGGAGTCCCGTTCGCCCCCACAGAATCGCCTGTCTGTGCCTCTAACTGACGCATCCCCCACCACTATCGCTCTCCTAACCCCTCTCTTCCCTTTCCGGGCCACAGAGCCTGACTGTGTGCCAGTGACCTGGTCACTGTGTCTTACCCCTGGAGAGGCACACTCCTCCACACTATCTAAAACAATGTACCTGTTTTGGAGCGGGACAACCACAGGTGACCCCTCTTCTAACTGTTCACTCCCCTCCCCTCTCACACCTGTCACCAAGCCCTTCCTATTTTGAGACACCTCTGGAGTCCTCCCTTGTACTTTACCCTTCTGCCCTTTACTCCTCCTAACTGTGACCCACATGTCATTCTCCCGATGCCCCGGTGTAACTAGTTGCCTATAACTGCTGTCAATTTTTCTCCCATTTTCCCTGACTAGGCTAAGGTCAGCGATCTGCAGCTCCAGTTCCCTAACACGGTCCCTTAAGAGCTGCAGTTCCACGCACCTGGCACATATGTGAACCTCTGGGAAGCTAGGTGTTTGCAGGAACTCCCACATCCCACATCGGAAGCACTGAACTGGCCGATCACTCATACCTGCCATTATCCTTTACAGGGTTGGATAAAAAATAACTAACCTTGCCTCGCCCTTTCAGCCCAAGCCCTGTGAGCCAAAGCCCTTATAGTGCACACTCTGCTACCCACTCACTCAAGCCCTGTGAGCCAAAGCCCTTATAGTGCACACTCTGCTACCCACTCACTCAAGCCCTGTGAGCCAAAGCCCTTATAGTGCACACTCTGCTACCCACTCACTCAAGCCCTGTGAGCCAAAGCCCTTATAGTGCACACTCTGCTACCCACTCACTCAAGCCCTGTGAGCCAAAGCCCTTATAGTGCACACTCTGCTACCCACTCACTCAAGCCCTGTGAGCCAAAGCCCTTATAATGCACACTCTGCTACCCACTCACTCCACTGCCCGCTCCCGACGCTGCCCGCTGTATAGTGCAGACGGCTTTTTATGCTCCCGGCGAACTCCCCAGGTAACTGCCTTTTATACTAAGACTCAACCTCCCAGAATCCCCTTCAGCTGACCTCACTTCCTCAATTCAAAACCCTGAAAAAAGCCCGCGAAATATACTAGGAATACCCTTAAATGAATAAATGAATAATTAAATCACTTCTTAGCTTACTCTCAGCACTCCTGCTAAGACTCTCTCCCCCAGTCTCACTCCAGTTAAACAAAGAGAATAAACAAAATTCCTCCTTCCAAAGTGCATAACCTTACACTTTTCCACATTGTATTCCATCTGTCACGTCTTTGCCCACTCCCCTAACCTGTCCAAGTCCTTCTGCAGCCCCCCTGCTTCCTCAATACTACCTGTCCTCTACATATCTACATAGCTCCAACAACACTGAAGAAGCTCAACATCACCCAGAACAAAACAGCCCACTTGATTGGCACCCAATCCACAAACATTCACTCCCTCCACCACCAATGCACAGTGGCATCTGTGTATATCATCTACAAGATTCACTGCAGCAAAACTCACCAAGCCGCCTTCAACAGCACCTTTCACAACCCCCTACCAGCTAGAAGGAATGGGGCAACAGATACATGGAAATACCACCACCTGGAAGTTCCCCTCCAAGCCACACACCAACCTGACTTGGAAATATATCACTGTTCCTTCAGTGTGACTGGGTCAAATTTCCCTCCCCAACAGCACAGTAGGTGTTCCTATACCTCTTGTACTGCAGTGGTTCAAGAAGGCAGCTCACAACAACTTTTTCAAGGGCATTTAAGGCTGGGTAATAGAAAATGCTGGTCGAGCCAGCGACACCCACATCTCATTAAATATTTTTTTAAAGGTACCATTCTTGCAAGAAAGAGTTGACCATATCTAGATGACACTATCCGAATATTTATTCTCCAGGTGCATGATTGCTATAATTTAGTGTTCTTTTTTTAAAATACTCTTCAAATTTTGTATTGTAAATACACTTCTTCACACTCTAAGAAAAGTACTTCTGGATAACTACCATTCAGAGAAGACATTAGAGTTGTGAAGAAGAAGAAGTGATGAATTGACACGGTGTTCTTGTAGGAATACCATTAGACTTTTGTCATAAGTTGTAGGTATGGTGTACAGCCATGCCATGACTAACTGATATTGAGCTGTTTAAGCTGTGAGTCGTCCGCTCTGTGTACAGTGTCACCAGAAATGATAAAATGGCTGTCATTTCATATATGTGGACGTTAAGTGTATTTACTGAAATAGTTGGTAACAGTCTTCATCCTGGGCACATCATGGTGTGCCTCATGTGGAGCACAGAAGTGAAAAGATTTGGTTGTTAATATCCATGACAGCTGCAGGACTCTGTAAGGCTCCAGCCGTTGCGGCACAGGGAGTTCTGGTGTCCAATCAAAAAATGGTTCTTTCAGGACTTGTTAAAAATGCAACATTCATTTTCAGTTCTGGCTTTCAGCTTATCTGTAAAATTAGAACCAAGATCCTGGGACAATGGGTGAATTCAAGGAAAAATATTTGGATAGTGAAGCACTGTTGAGTGAAATGATCATCAAAATTTGGGAATAAAGGGCCAGAGTTTCCTATCTTTGGATAGTTGAAGAGTACATGTACCCTGGAAGATGCATTATGGGACATCTCAGGATTCCCAACACAAGGACTCCATGAGAATTGCCCAGGAAGTTAGAACTTCCGATTTCCCTGCTCCCGGGACCCTCCAAATAAGTCTCCAAATCTGCATTCAAGTTGAAGTCTTTTGAGATGGTTCTGACTTACTGCCCTGGGTAGTTACCCAGGAAATGTTCGGCAGAAAAACAACCTGGGGTCTAACACATGGGTAACTATGTAACCAATACTCCAATCACTCACACGGACCTCCTCCCCCCCACCCCCTTGATTACCCCCGGTCCCCATGACCCAACCTGACTATTCCCTGAACCACCATGGTACTTCCCTGACTACCCACTTACCAACCTCCACACTTGCTGCACTACCCACCACACCCACCTTCCATCTTACCCATCACAACCACCTACTACCCTACCCACCTGCCACCTTACCCCCTGACACACATACCTCACCCATGCTATCCCTTATCCACTCTACCCCCTTACCATTCACTTTCGCTTGCCTTCACTCCATAGCAGTTTTCAAAGTATCATTGGGACATTTAAGCTCATTACTTACTGGAATACAGCAGATATTGCCTTAAAAAGGGGTGTGGATTTTCTGCGCTGCTTACTATGAGGTTTGCTGCACTGGGTCAAATGTGAAGGATCCTCCATCAGAGACTGTGCTGAAATATCTTTGGGAGGTAAATACATTTTTCCATCTGATCAGCGTCAGAAAAGGGTTTCCGATCCTGATCGGAAGATATGGGTCACAGAGTATTATTTAAAATACTCAAGGAGCACAGACCAGCAAATGTCTCAGCATTACAGATACTTTCCCCATATCCATCTGTTGGCAGGGTTTGCGAGGTGGTTGGGTATCGCCAAAACTTCAGCCAAAACAAAGACGTACGAAAGCCAGTGTCCCAGTTTAAAGATGTATTTTGTATTTGACGAGCGAGTCACAGGGAGAGATTATCGAAGAGTCCCAGGCCCCTCCAGACATAGGGCAGCCTGACTTATCTAGACAGCTATATGAACGGAGTGGGAATGGAGGGATACAAAAGAGTGGTCTAGTTTGGACCAGGGAGCGGCGCGGGCTAATTGTTCTTTGTTTCTCGTTTCAAGGCTTCATTCTATGATCATCTTCCTGGTGCCAGTACAGAGCGAGACTGCGGATAGTTGGGAACCTGTCTCGGGGGCAGGGAATTCAGATGGTGTTCGTAAAGCAGAAGTGGAAATGAATAGGGTTGGGAAGCATTTTCTGATCAGGGCCAGTGTGATCTCCTGGACTCGTTTCGATCGCCTCAGGGGGTCGGAGAGGAATTTCCCAGATTTTTTTTTCCCCATATTGGCCCTGGGGTTTTCACTCTGGGTTTTCGCCTCTCCCTGGAGATCACATGGTCCGGAATGGGGGGGTGGGGGTGAGTTAATAGGTTGTGATGAACAAAGCATCGTAGCTGTGAGGGACAGCTCGGTGGATAGGATATTAGGATGTAGATAGACTGGAAAATTGGGCGGGGATCCTGGATTCAGGATTCAATCCTGGACCGGGGAGCGGCGCGGGCTTGGAGGGCCGAAGGGCCTGTTCCTGTGCTGTATTGTTCTTTGTTCTTTGTTGTTTATATCTCCAATAAACTCTGACGTATACACCTTAGGATAGATCAATTATACATTTTTCTTATCAAACTCTCTTGCCTTTCATGAGCTTTGAATCAATCATCTTCAATACACTTAAATCATTAATAACATGTCACATACTTTAGCCAATTACATTTTACCTTCTGACATGATGGGATTTCATTGGTCCGTGGAATCTGGATTCTCGTCTTCCTATTGCTGACTCAACTTCCTCTATCGCTTAGCAACCCCAGATGCTGAGGTCAAAGTTAATGGGGGCAATTCTCCCATTCCAACCCACTAATCTTGTGGCGGGTCGGGCCGGGAAATTCACGTGTGCGCCAATTCGCGTATACGTTCCCGACAAGCGCATCTCCCGCCGCCGAATATCCGGCGTGGTCGGGACCATGCAGGAAACTGGGGGAACACCAGGTGAGTCATTTTAATCTATTTTTAATTTGATTTAAATGTGATTATCATGCACGGGACTGAAGTCTCCGGGCCCGATAGCATCTCCCACCCAGCCACTGCTACTTCACTCCAGTGGGGTTGAGAGTAGCTCCCCATTTTGGGGGAACTAGCGGGAGACCGCACTGGAGTGAAGGGGGGAAACTGGGGCCCCCCAAGAGGGTCAGATGGCAAGGGGGTGATGCCCCCTGGGCATGGGCACCATGGCAGTGCCAGCTCAAGGGACAAAGTGCCCATGCCCAGGGGCACCTTGGCACTGCCCACCGGGCATCGGGGGTCTTACTGCCGCTCTGCAGAGAGGATCAGTCTGAGCTGGAGGGAGGCCAGCAATCGGGGCAGGCTGGGGGAGGTGGTCTGCCAAGGGGGTCTGCCTCCCATGGTGGGGGTGGTCTGCCGGGGTGGGGGGGATTGTTACTGCTGGGGGATGGGGTTGGAAATCGGGGCACTCCGGGATGAGGGGAGGTCGGGACTGGCCCAGGAATGGTTGTGGGGGCAGCGATCGGACTGTGGGGGGAGGGTTTGGGGGGGCAGCACTGCGAGGGTCTCGGGCTGGCCAGCAAACTGCAGTCTGACAGTTTGGGGCCACTGCGCATGCGCAGAGTTCTGGAACTGTCAGACTCTGGCGTGAATAGGCCCCATCCCCTGAGATTTTAATGATATTCATGATTGTGACCTCTGCATTGCACAGAGTGTGGGAGATTCAGGTCTGAACTCCCACTGAAAAAACAATTGTGATTTACACCAGTTTTCCTACGAATTCAGCACCTAGAACTTTTTTGAGAGAATCACCCCCAATATTCCCACCAGTTTTCTCCATGTCACTGGCCACATCAGAATAATGCACATTCTCAAGTCTGAGAAGGCACAGTCTTATCTGGATAGTGAATTAACTCTATTCAGAAGCAGCCCTGAGAACCTTACTGCCAGCAATTCTCATTGATAAGAATTTGCATTTCTGGGGTTGAACACATACAACTGAATATGTTCAGGTTCTCCAGTCCCACTGCTGTGGATGGAGATTTGGATGAACACCAAATTCTCCATTCTCACTGGTGGCGGTGCCAGGGCGTACGACATCAGACAATTCCAGTCTATGTGTCCTGGAGCAGGAATGCCCCCCGCTCCCCCCCTCCCCCCCACACCCCCCACCCCTCCACCCTCTCTCACACACATACGCACCCCTATTTAAAGGGATGATTAACCACTCTCAGGTTAGTTGCAAACTAATTTCTAAATGTTATGTTTGAGCTTTAAAAATATTTGTTGATTTGCAAAATTATTTGGAATTGATGAAATCGACAGGCATGCCTTGTGTTTGATAAAGATTGTTGATAGGTGACTACATCCATGTCCTTGGGGCAAGAACCTGCCAATGTTGACCAGCTCCATTGCCTTCTCAGTGTTTTTGCAGAGTGTCTTCTGGCATCTGTGGAAAGAGGTTTCTCTCTTCCCATTCACTTCCTCCCCCATGGTCTCCAGTGCCGCATTGCAGAATCTTTGAGGAGGCTCTCTGGCCTGTTGCGCCACTCGCTCTTCTGTGTCTTCTGTAACCAGTTTCAGTCTCAGCTGCAGCCAGAATACTCCTTATCTGTGCGGGCTGACTTTAAGTATGGCTAGGCAGCTTATTGTGGTGCTAGCCTCACATGATGTTGGGTCCCCCGTTAAGGAATATTTAACACTAGGCCGCATGGCCATCATTTAAATGAATAGGAAGTATGAAGTTTGCATGCTGCTTTGATTGCTATCAATGGATGTAGGGAAATTATACAAAGCAATTCCCATGCAAGTTTTCTCGCCTAGTCCAATTTTTATCCAAGGGATCTTTCGGGCTGGGAGGAGGGGGGAGGGGGGTGGGGGTGGGAAGTGGTGCACGATGCATAGAGATGGAAGAGAATATAAAATTGGTGATAGATGACACAATGGAAAGATGTAAAAATGAGGATAACAATGTAGGCTATGGAGGTTGGGGAGATGGGGTGGGGGGGAGCGGAGTTGGGAGCATGAATATGTGGATTAAGCACATATAACCCTTCTTGGGGGACCAAACAAGTCACTTCAGCTCTGCAGTAGGAAGGACAGATTGATTCCAAACAGGAAATGAAAGAATGCCACAATCCTCTCCGAGGTCCACAAGAAGAATGAAGCAAACCATTTATGCCCTGAGGAAAGGCAAGATAGCCTTTGTTCAATCGTCCCTGACTATCCACTACAGCCTCTGAAGCATGTATAAATATCCACAACGAGACTACAAAAGTGTTTAGAATGTGTATCACAACTACATCAACATGCAAGTCAGCACATGACCTTTCTCTAAAGAATTTACAAAAAAACAGGCTGACAGATTGAATATTCATTATTTAATGATTGACTATTGTCATGTGTGTAAAAATTCACTTCATGAAATTAGATTTTAAAATGAAATAAAATTGTAGATTGTCAATAAATTATATTGTTTCATGCCCAAGGACAAACATATCCTGGGCCAAATGGGCTTTTTCATGTTCTGCAGATTTTTAAAAGTGCAAATTCCATATAGGCTCGAAAAATGAATGTTGGTGATTATAACACACATTATTTTAATGGATGTATTAACCCATTAACAGCACTGTTAAAATAGGAGAGGAATAACATGTGCACAAGTTAGACGTTTACTGGCAATTATTACCAACAGTAGGTTTTGCTGAACATCTGAAAATAGAAACATCAAAAGTAACAATGACAGTGGACACATTTTGATGAATGTAACGTTGGGTTCCTACGACATGAACAAAAATCCATCACTGCATGTTCAAAACTTTATTCTTTTTAATGGATTTTCTGCTGAACCAAAAAGGATGGCTGCTACAAGTCACATGGCCACATGGGGTTGGCCCTTTGTTCTGGCAGCTACCACCAGGAGTTACAAGTAAGAAATATTCTTCACTCAGTCTGTTCAGACCCAATGTAATCAACAAAAGCAGAGGAAGTGCAACCAACTGGCTCCACCCAACCACAACTATCAAAAAAGAGATTGAATTTCTTTGGGGCGAATTTTACTCACCCGGTGGTGGGCAGAAAGGTCCATTGACCTCGGGTGGGATTTTCTGGTTTCGGGGCAAGCGAGGTTGGAAAATCCCACCCTTTATACTAGAAGAGATGCTAATAGCTACTTGTCTCTTTCCTAAGGAGCAATTTTGGCACAAGCATAGAAACTGATTGTTAAGCCGCAACTAATCATTAATGCAACATGTCACATGACCCAAACCTCCGACATTTTTGGACAGTTTCAACATTTTGGCTGGGATTTTCTGACCTCATCCGCACTGTGATTCTCTGGTTCTGCTGCTGTGAATGGAGATTTGGCTGAGCACCAAATTCTCCATTCTCGCACGTGCGTTGGAGTGGGAAGTTGCAAACACGACTTCCCCGGGTTTCTGAATGTGAAATACATTAGTTGTCAGAGTTAATCATGATGTGAGTTTGCTGCAGGTTATTTGCAAATTGGATCACACAAACTGAGGGTTTGGGAAAACACGCCACTGCAGACACATCTTCAGCTTATGGACAGGTGGTGAGAGGAATTAAATAAAATTTTCCTGTCTCTCTTCTGCCTGTAACAGAAAGATATATATATATATATATATATATCTACAAGAGTGTAATACAAAATGTAAATGTAAATTAAAAGGTGTGCATTATCACGAGATTACTTTCACCCCCCGCCCCCCGCCCTCCCTCCTCATGCTGTGACTCTGTGAATCTGCTTCATCAACAGTGCAGTGTGAAAATAAGCACGGGGTCAATGGATCTGATTCTTGGCACTCCCAATTTTCCAGCCATTAATTTTAATCACTCGGTCAATTATGGTAAAATGATTCTAATCGACGTGTGCATTTTTCCAGATCTTGGGCATGAAGCAATATAATTTCTTGGCAATCTCCAGTTTTGTCTTAATCTAAAACTTTATTTCATGAAGAGAATCTTATGTGAAGTAGAAAATGGCCAATGACCCCAGATTTCTTGAACCATAATCATCCATGTGGAGTTGGCAGAGAGCCCCAACCAGAAGAGAACAATTACTGGGCCACTTGTAAGACATTTATAGTGGGTTGGACAATTTACTTTGTTATTCCTTTCCTGATCTGAAAGAGATTAGAAGTTTCTACCGTATTTTTTTAGGTATGGACTTTATTGGACAGACTGACTGAATCAGCACTTAATACATTGGACTGTGCTAATTTTGTTAGATATGTAAATTATATTGCCACTCAAGCACTAACCAAATGAATTTGATTTATTATTGTCACATGTATTGGGATACAGTGGAAAGTATTGTTTCTTGAGCACTATACAGACAAAACATACCGTTCATAGAGTACATCAATGGGAAGGAAAGGAGAGGGTGCAGAATATAATGTTACATATTAACGATCAGCTTAATATATGGTAGGTCCATTCAAAAGTTTGATGGCAGCAGGAAAAAGCTGTTCTTGAGTCGGCTAGTACGTGATCTCAGACTTTTGTATCTTTTTCCCAACGGAAGAATCTATTTTAATGTAAGATTGAATTATATTGAGTCAGTTATAGAGCGAATACTTCATTGAGGTTGATACAAAAACCTTTTTAGTTGCATTCATGAAGTAGTGTATTCATGGATCTCAATCAACAACCCTCTGTATATCATTGCTTTATGAGTTACATCCGAGAAACCATCTCTTATATGCTCCATCAGACGTGGTTTGTGTTTCGTTGCAAAGCAGTGAACAACTCCTTGTCCCGAGGTGAGTATCAGTTTCAGTCTGTTTCCTGTTCCATTTTGTGTGCAATGATTTCGAACAGACAATATTAACATCAGAACTATAAGCTGTATTTGAACTTAGATGTTTTGACAAGAAAAAGAGTCATTGCAAGTGATCACAATTAAATTCCATGATAAAGGTTGGAGTTATGAAAATTAGAAGCGAACAACAAATTTAAACGGAATTGTCTGAAATCATAGACTAGAATCATGGAATTGGAGAGTGACACAATGCAGGACCCCATTCAGCCCATCATGTTTGTGCCGGACCTTTGAAAAAGCTACCCAATTAATTCCACTGCTTTGCTCTTTCCCTGCAGACTTGAAAAATATTCCCTTCAGTATTTGTGGTGATCGTCCCTTTAAGGATCAATCGAAGGATTAAGGGTCACATGACCTAGGGAACCAATCAGGGCAAGGGGAGAGCACTTTGGTGAGCTTGGGTTTCTCAGGAACTGGCTGCAGTCATGAGGCTGCAAACTTCTGTGTAGCCTTTACCTGTAAATAAATGTGTTGTTTTTCACTCAATTGGCAAACAAGCATTATTACAATATTTATCCAATTACCTTCTGAAAGTCATCACTGAATCTGCTTCCACCATCCTGGGTGAAATTCTGCTGAGGTGTTGGGGGGTTTTACCTGCCTGCTGTGAGACTCATGCTACCCCTTTTTGGGAAGACCTATTGAACCACATGTTAATCAAGCAATGGAAAGGCCAAGGGTGGGCCTTCCAGTGGAAGTAAGGCCTGACCAATGACAGGCAGGCAGCTCTAGTGCTCAGCAGCACCACTGAGGAGGCTGTGACTGCTGCCGGAAGGACAGGCACGGGAGTGTCAAGTTCTCGGAATGACCCAGACCACAGTTAAGTAATGTGGAAGGGGGTTTCATTGAGAGAGTGGTACAGGATAGGGTAGGCAGCAAGCACAGGAGGATGGGTCTCTGCAGGCTCCCCCTTCCTGAAGTCCAGTCCCTTAATCGGGCATTGAGTTACTTTTATTGAACGATAGCCACACTACCTTCCCTCCCCACTCCCCACCTCCAGGAGGTGACACAATGGCCACATGGTTTTAGCTACAATACACTACATGGCAACAGGCTTGCCTGGGACTGGGTTAATACCAATGGTGCCAGATGAGGCCCTTAAGCATCAATAGTTTGACAAGAGTGTGGATTCAGGGTGCATTTCTGCTCTTTCTGTTTCACAGACTGGTTTAAAAAGCAGCTTTAAAAAAAAATTACCATTAGTTGGTGGCCACGGAGATCACTGATTCATTAATGCCCAGCACATTGGAAACAAATTTTGGAGGGATGTTAGGTCCCCATTTAATATTTGAGAAACTAATACCGCTTTTAAGTAAGCTATAAGACTGGCATCCACCTAAAAATGTGGAAAATTATAGAATTCCGCAAAAATTAGGACAAAATTGCACCCCCATCAGGGTAGTTTAATCATTAGCAAAATGATGGAAGGTGCTCTTAACAGTACAATTAAAGAACATTTACTGAGCCTCACTGATGCTCAATTTTCATTCTGCCAGGGTCATTTGACTATCGACCTTATTGCAGTTCTGCTTCAAACATGGACAAAAGAGCTGAATTCGAGAGGTAGGTGAAAGTGACTGTCATCAACATCAAGGCAGTATTTCATTTAGTCGAGCATCAAGGAACCGTGGCAAAATTGAAGTCAATGGGGGAAAACTCTCCACTGATTGAAGTTGTAATTAGCACGAAGGAAATTGGTTATGGTTGTTTGAGGCCAATTGTCTCACCCCCAAGACACCACTGAAGGAGTTCCTTAGGGTAGTGTCCTAGACCAGCTATCTTCAGCTGCTTTGTCAATGGCCTTTCTTCCATCATAAGGTCAGGACTATGGATGTTCACTGTGTTGAGTACCAGTTTTGGCTTCTCAGAAACTGAAGTAGTCTGTGTCCACATGCAGAAAGACCTGGACAATATTCAGGCTTCGGCTAATAAGTGGCAAATTTGGATCACAAAAGTTCCAGGCAATGACCATCTCCAACAAGACAGAATCTGAACATCTCCCTGTGATATTCAATGGTCTTACCATTGCTGAATCTCCCACTATCCACATTCGTGGGGGTTACTAATGACCAGAAACTCAACTGGACTAGCTATATAAATACCATGGCTACAAGAGTAGGTCAGAAGTTGGGAATTCTGTGGTGAGTAGCTTGCATCCTGATTCCCCAAGCAGTTTACCATCTACAAGAAAGAAAGTCAAGAGTATGATGGAATAATTTTCGGTTGCATGGTTCCAATAACACTTGAGAAGCTCAATGCCAGAAGCTCATCCACTCCCTTAAACATTCACTCCCCTACCATCATTGAACAATGGCAACAGAATGTACCATCTGCAAGATGCACTGCAAAAACTTGCCAAGCCTCTTTTTCCAGCATTTTCCAAACCCACGACCTCTGCCAACCAAAAGGACAAGGCCTGATGCATGGGAACACCGCCACTTGCAATCTTTCCTCCAAGCCACACACCATTTTTAAGTTGAATCATCACTGATGTTGGATTGAAACCTGGAATTCCTTTCCTAATACCACTGTCTCTACATCACACAAACTGCAACTGAAGTTCAGCTCAAGAATGTGGCTCACCTATACTTTCTCAAGGCCAATTAGGGATGGGCAACAATTACTGACCTTGACAGTGACTTTCACAACCCATAAACAAATCTGAAAAATGTGAAATATCAAAAGGAGACAGTGATAAGTCTATAAACTAACAGTAATAGTTATAGCATTTTGTTTTCACTATTGGCCCTCAGTCATTACCAATTAGTGTTTAATTAGTGTCGCACATACTGTTATATTGTATCCGATCAGCTGTATTTCTATTCTGCAACGTTGCTTTTTCTTCTAAATAATAAACTTTGTGTCAGTGCCATTTAACCACATTTTACTAACGGGCACAGCAGTGTGGCTTAGCTGCAACCCTGTCCCTCTTTAACCTAGATCCCTTGACATATTGAACAAAAATGTCTTGTCAGTTTTGAAAATGTAAATGAACCCAACATAGTATTTTGTAGAAGAGAAGACCAGAATTCTACAATATGGGACGAGTAATAGAATCAAAGAATCATAGAATACCTACAGCACAGAAGAAAGCTATTTGCCTCTCAAGACTGCACCAACAACAGTCCCAGCCAAGCTCTATCCCCATAACCCCACCTATTTACCCCGCTAATATCCCTGACACTAAGGGGCAGTTTAGCATGTCCTAACCTGCACATCTTTGATTTGATTCTGGTACTGGTGAGGTCGCAACTAGAGTACTGTGTGCAATTTTGGTACCCTTGTTTGCGAAAGGATATATTGGCCTTGGAGGGAGTACAGAGAAGGTTCACCAGGTTGATACCGGAGAGGAGGAGGTTAGCTTATGAGGAGAGATTGAGTAGATTGGGCCTGTACTCGTTGGAGTTTAGAAGGCTGAGGGGAGATCGTATAGAGACATATAAGATAATGAAGGGGCTAGACAGGGTAGAGGCAGAGAGATTCTTTCCACTTAAAAAGGAAACAAGAACTAGAGGGCACAGCCTCAAAATAAGGGGGAGTCAGTTTAGAACAGAGTTGAGGAGGAACTTCTTCTCTCAGAGGGTAGTGAATCTCTGGAATTCTCTGTCCATTGAAGCAGTGGAGGCTACCTCGTCTCGTTAAATATGTTTAAGACACAGATAGATAGATTTCTGATCAATAAGGGAATTAAGGGTTATGGGGAGCGGGCGGGTAAGTGGAACTAAACCACGATCAGATCAGCCATGATCTTATTGAATGGCGGGGCAGGCTCGAATGGCTAGATGGCTGCTCCTATTTCTTATGTACTTATTCTTATGATTTATGTCACATGTATTAACATACAGTGAAAAGTATTGTTTCTTGCACGCTATATAGACAAAGCATACCGTTCATAGAGAAGGAAATGAGACAGTGCAGAATGTAGTGCTATAGTCATAGCTAGGGTGTAGAGAAAAATCAACTTAGTGCAAGGTAGATCCATTCAAAGTCTGACAGCAGCAGAGAAGAAGCTGTTCTTGAGTCGATTGGTACGTGACCTCAGACTTTTGTATCTTTTTCCCGACGGAAGAAGGTGGAAGAGAGAATGTCCGAGGTTCATGGGGCCCTTAATTATGCTGGCTGCTTTGCTGAGGCAGTGGGAAGTGCAGATAGAGTCAACGAATGGGAGGCTGGTTGTTGGACTGAAATCTGGATTTTCACTTACTGGTAGTGTTGCTAGTTCCTGCTGCTTCATTGAACATAGCATTGTAATAAGAACAAAGAACAAAGAACAGTACAGCACAGGAAACAGGCCCTTCGGCCCTCCAAGCCTGTGCCGCTCCTTGGTCCAACTAGACCAATTGTTTGTATCCCTCCATTCCCAGGCTGCTCATGTGACTATCCAGGTAAGTCTTAAACAATGTCAGCGTGCCTGCCTCCACCACCCTACTTGGCAGCGCATTCCAGGCCCCCACCACCCTCTGTGTAAAAAACGTCCCTCTGATGTCTGAGTTATACTTCGCCCCTCTCAGCTTGAGCCCGTGACCCCTCGTGATCGTCACCTCCGACCTGGGAAAAAGCTTCCCACTGTTCACCCTATCTATACCCCTCATAATCTTGTATACCTCTATTAGATCTCCCCTCATTCTCCGTCTTTCCAAGGAGAACAACCCCAGTCTACCCAATCTCTCCTCATAGCTAAGACCCTCCATACCAGGCAACATCCTGGTAAACCTTCTCTGCACTCTCTCCAATGCCTCCACGTCCTTCTGGTAGTGCGGCGATCAGAACTGGACGCAGTACTCCAAATGTGGCCTAACCAGTGTTCTATACAGCTGCATCATCAGACTCCAGCTTTTATACTCTATACCCCGTCCTATAAAGGCAAGCATACCATATGCCTTCTTCACCACCTTCTCCACCTGTGTTGCCACCTTCAAGGATTTGTGGACTTGCACACCTAGGTCCCTCTGTGTTTCTATACTCCTGATGACTCTGCCATTTATTGTATAACCCCTCCCTACATTATTTCTTCCAAAATGCATCACTTCGCATTTATCCGGATTAAACTCCATCTGCCACCTCTCCGCCCAATTTTCCAGCCTATCTATATCCTGCTGTGTTGCCCGACAATGCTCTTCGCTATCCGCAATTCCAGCCATCTTCGTGTCATCCGCAAACTTGCTGATTACACCAGTTACACCTTCTTCCAAATCATTTATATATATCACAAATAATGTTGCCTACTGCCATAATTTTCAATGTTTTAAGATGCTGCTCAGCAAAAGAATCCATATTTCTATGTTAAATATCTAGTTTAGACTTTGCACAAGTTATTCAAGAGTATTTATAAATAGGTGTTCATTTTCAACAAGTACAAAAATAATTTATGTTAATTTATTTCAAACTTTTAGCACATTATTTGCATTTTTTTTTGGGAATGAATATTCCTTTGTAATCCAATACAATACCAAACGGTCCTTCTAAAATCTCACATTGAATGTTTAAATTCAGTATAAATCCTGGGCAGGTTAGTACTCAGTCATTTTAAAGGTCTGTCACAAAACACCTCCCAATTCAAAAGTTACAATTTGTTTGTGATTCCTCTGAAAATCTTACAGCAACCTTTGAAATTCAATACAAATCCTCCAAGATTTATGTTTTGATTTATCAGAAACACTTCAAGACTCCTAAGGGGTTTGCATGACGTTTGCATGAACATTTTTTATCCTCCCACATCAGGCAACGTTGTTCTCACACTGCTTTTCTTTACGTTAATGAAGCAAAATGTAAGCAAGCACGCATCAGCCACAACATTAAGTAGTCCTTATTACTTTAATTACAAAATAACCTGTGAGCAAAAGATTCAAGGATTAGAGATCTTTCATTGTTTTATTACTTGGAAAGAGTCCTGTCAGGCTGATAGATGTAAGTTGCAGCCTGAGGTCACAGATAAAGGTCACTCCAGCAATAAAATGCAGTCACATGATTGTGTACTGTCCCATTTGTGAACATTCAGTCACATCCCATCTATAACGCAAGTAGATTGCTCTCAGATGTTGCATTATTGTCATTATTTCATCAGTCTTGCAGGGGTGTATATCGTATCACCAACGTAAAATAAAACACGTGAGGGTAGACTTTCCATTACACGCACTCTTGGGGCTGAATGTTTTACAGTGCGGCGTTTTCCTGGTGTGCTGTGCATAGTCATTTCCATTCCTCCTCACCCATTCCTGATTAACTCCTTATTGCAAATCCCAGCACCTCTGTCCAAGTCACGGGCGTGAATTCAGCATTTTGAAACATACTGCACCATGCGGTATGGTGGTACTGCTGCCTCACAGCGCCAGGGACCCAGATTCAATTCCGACCTTGGGTCACTGTATGGAGTTTGCACTTTCCCCCATGTGTGTAGGTTTCCTCTGGGTGCTTTGGTTTCTTCCCACAGCCCAAAAATGTACGGGTTAGGTTGATTGGCCATGCTAAATTGACCCTAGAGTCAGGGGGATTAGCAGAGTAAATTTGTGGGGTTGTGGGAATAGGGCCTGGGTGGGATTGTGGTTGGTACTGACTTGATGGGCCAAATGGCCTCCTTCTGTATTGTAGGGATTCTATGATTTAAAAGGAAGCATGAGCACTTGGGGCATCTGTGGCACCCAGGATCTGGCAAAGCTTTGGAGTAAGTGAGATCCAGAAATAGATCTGCAGTGACATTAACTTCGACCTATTTTACATTTACACCTTTCGTGAAAAACACTCAGGCAACCTTACAACCCTTAGCTTGTTTCCAATGCATGCATGTGCTACAACATACACGTATTTGAACTTGCAACTTACCACTGGAACTCACCACATTAATATCTTAAAAGGGATTTGTACCAAATGTTATTCTAAACAAAGCAAGCTACATGATGCATGTTCACCTTCTCACGTACATGCTGAGGCAGTCAGCATGTGTTGCTTTGTAACCTCAATACCAAAATGGGCAGGAAGTAAAAATGTTAACAATTTTAACTCAGAACCTAATTCACCTCAAACCCTCCGCTTCCAGTTTTAATAGAGGAGTTTTGGGTGAACAATCTTCTTTCAGGGTGCAGGTCATTCAATGATGCAAAGGTTATGGGGAGAAAGCAGGATTAGGCTATTGAGTTGGATTATCAGCCACGATCGTAATGAATGGCGGAGCAGGCTTGAAGGCCAAATGGCCTCCTCCTGCTCCTATCATCTTCCATGAAGACTGTTCAGGAGGCTGTGTGCTTTAATTTTAACAAGGCTTGTATTTTTTTACTGTTGTCCTCTGGGTTTCCTTGGCCTTAAGAAACACGTCAGGTAAAAGGAGGTGTGAAGGGCTGGATCCATAAGGTAAGTGTCTTTATAGCTTGTGTGCAAGGAGGAGCAGGTGTGCTTTCTCTAGCCTCCTGTCCCACTCCCACCTCCATGATCTCTCCTGAATCCCTGTGATCGCTCACCTTTGATCGCCCCCAACCCACTCAACTAAGCTATATTCACCATCCCAAGCCATCGTTCTCTCTGTCCAATTATCATAAAACTAACTTGGAGTGTGGCCTTTTCCAGAAACTTCCTCCCTGATAGGAAGCCAAATCTGGCTTTTGGGTGGGGAGAAAAAAAGACCTCTCACACTGTGGAGTTAGAACTTCACAGCTTCTGGCTATCCCGACCACATCCCCTCCACACTGCTCAAAAGCCAGCCAGTGAATACTGGGACCCAAGTCTTTGCTTGCAAGACAAGTTGGCATATAACAGGGAGGACCCCAAACAAGGACCCCACGCCCTTCAGACATTCTCTTTTCCACCTTCTTCCATCAGAAAAAAGATACAAAAGTTTGAAAACACGTACTAACTGACTCAAGAACAGCTTCTTCCCTGCTGCCATCAGAGTTTGAATGGTCCTACCATATATTAAGCTGATCTTTCTCAACACCCTATCTGTAACTGCAACTCTATATTCTGCACCCCATCCTTTCCTTCTCTCCTATGTACTCTATGAACGGTATGCTTTGTCTGTATAGCGTGCAAGAAACAATACTTTTAACTGTATCCCAATATACGTGCCAATAATAAATCAAAGGAACAAATGTGGAAAGTAGAAGAGCATCAATGTTTATTTATTACTACTCGTGGTAAATTTGTGATTTGTGATCCTGGTCCCTCCAACAAGATGAGCACAGGTAATGCAACAATAATCCCATGGGTACTTGCCCACCTGATATAAATTATGTGGCCAAATTTGGCAGAGTCATTGTTGAGAGTCACTGGTGGATGCATTTGGCATTGATGCTTTAGGTATCATAATGAAATGCTGTGTGATAAGTTTTATATAAGTTTTTAATATGGTGATTGATGATAGGGCTTTGTTCTTAAAAGGTAAGTGATTCTTAAATTGACCAGCATTGTGAAAGTGGAAAGGCATTCAGATATAGTTATAATATATTATTCACTGGATAAAGTGCTGTTGTGCATTGAACAATACTGAAATTCATATTGGTCTGCTAATTGTCCCATGTGTTGATATTTTCATTCAATTTCTGCTCAACCATTTGCTTCATCGCTTCAAAGCTTGAACAGATGGCTGAGCTCTTTGAATGATAGTTTGGCCATATGGTTTCACTGCTTCAAACTTTTGACAGATAGCTGAGCTTCTGTCTGTCTTTAAAAGCTTTAATATATTCAGCTCTGGAAGCTTTGTTGACACTGTTATGCAATGTTTGGTTGAGCACTAAAACAACTCATGGTTTCAGCCCAACAGGAGTTGTTCATACAACTTCCAAGGATACTGCAAGCATGGTTATTTTGACAGTTTTATGACCTCCTAACATGATAATTTTTTGAAATCATACTTGAATGACTGGTTTTTAAGATTGTGGAGATGCCGGCATTGGACTGGAGTGGGCACAGTAAGAAGTCTCACAACACTGATGAAGAAACAGTGCTCTGAAAGCTCGTGATTCCAAATATACCTGTTGGACTTTAACCTGGTATTGTGAGACTTCTTACTGTTTATTAAGGTTGACAGTTTATTTGATTCTAATAGGGTTATTGTTTCTTAAACCGGTTTCTTTATTTTATCTGTTATATGAGTATCTCAGGTACTTCCCAATGTTACTATAGGGTTAATAAATTCTGTACAGAGTGCATACTAGCTGAGTGGTTGTGAGGGGATGAGGATGCAAGGGTAGGGTTGCTGAGGGGGTAGGGAGTGGTGGGGGTTAGCTGGCTTCACATTCAGTCTATTTAAAGCTTCCTGCCTCTGTCAGCCATTCTCCATTTCTGCCTTGGGGCTGTTTTGGGAAGTGCTGACCCCAACTTCAACCTGGCCCCACCACCACTACACCATGAAGATAACATGGATGGGCACTGCCGGACAGAGGGAGGGATTGCAACACCAGGAAATGGCCTTACTCCCGATTCCCGCCTCCCATTTTAAAATCCAGCCCTGTGAGACTAATGAATCAAACAGTCACTAAATGGATTTATCAAAATCTGAAGCAGTCACTGATGAAATTAACCTTTCTGATTGTTCAGGTGTGTGTGCTAGTTCCAATCAAAACCAAAGAGGATGGAGCTTTCTGACATCAGGATCTCCTTAAGATGTTATTTCTATTTTCACTGGAGCATCTTATAAGACTGCTGTAAAAATAGTGGCTATTTAGATTTAATTATGCATATTTCTAAATGAGAACTTTTAAAAACATTATAATATGGCGACCTGGTACAATTCTGACATCAGTCGATCAGACTTTCACCAGATTGGTGAAGTTCAAATTCATTAATCTCAATAAGTTAATATTTCTACGCGGTAACATTGTAAATAGATTAATGCCTTAAAATGTGTTAAATATTCTTTCAGTACTCTCAACAACTGTAATTTATAGTTTGTTTAACTCCGATCTAAAACTATTGGTCCATTGCAAAATCAGTTTTGAAAGTTATTCTGGAAGCGTCATTACAGTTGACTTAAAGGAAGGTAACTTTTGATGGTGTAATTTGACACTTGGTGTAATAGGCTACAATAAGTTCTCCTCATGAATGCATGATGATACTGTATATCAAGTTTTAATCACGTTCTAAGAGGCTTATTTGTCATGTAAAATGCCAGTATTTGGATGATGTGAAAGCAAAATCTCCACATCACTGAACAAACCCGTTAATGTGTTCCACTTTGGTGATTTTTATCATAGTTGAGCTTTATAATTGCTTGGTTAGCATTTACATCAGAGAATGTTCCGTTCACCAGTTCCCTTATGCCTCCAGAGTGTGGCTATTTCAAATCTTCTAAACTAATGACTGTCCCCAAGCTCTGCCTCAATGTTTTAATTAACAGGATGAGCATTTCCTAATGGATGTAAAGAATGTTTTAAGTTATTATGTGTTGCCCAGGGAAAATTTGGAGGTCTGCATGATGGAATGAAGCTTTAAATATCCACATTGCCACTCCAAATGTTCCGGACTGCTGCAGCATGTCATAGGATCCTCGGGGCTATGTTTCTACAGCACCTCGAGGCTGCTGTCTTCATGGGTGCAGGGTGTATGCTGCAGAATCACATGGGAGCTGGGTCGTTAGGTTGGTATTTCTGACCTATGGGGAATGCGATGATCCATCTTCCTTTTTTCAGACTGTCCAACAAGTGAGTGTTGAATGTAATGAAGTAGCTTAGTTCTGATCTGAAGTGGGTTGCGGGGAAATTGAGAGCTGAGTAATATTTGGAGCACTTTCTAGCAGTGACAACCATGGAAACAGATGGTGCCCCCATCCGCTTGGATGCAGAGGTGTCAGGCAAGAAGAGCTTTAAAAAAGAAGAGGACAATGTATTCAGAGGGATCCCTCTTGGAGAAAAGAAAGCGAATTTTAGTACAGGTTCATTTCATTTGGGAATTTAAAATTTCTCATTGCATAGAAATTTCATAGTCTAATATCTGATTTGATTTATTATCGTCACGTATTGGGATACAGCGAAAAGTATTGTTTCTTGCGTGCTCGACAGACAAAACATACCGTTTATAGAGCACATAGGAGAGAAGGAAAGGGGACGATGCAGAATATAGTGTTGCAGTCAAAGCTAGGGTATAGAGAAAGATCAGATTAATATATAGTAGTTCCATTCAAAGGTCTGAGGAAGAAATATTCAATTTAATTAAAAATTAATTTATATGATGGCTGGAATATATAATTATGAATAAAAGTTTTTTTCATTGTGCCTGACAAATTGATACTCCCTGGGCAGAATAAAGAGAAAAAGAAAGGACATTCTTATGTGAGGAATTTCCCGAGGTGTCCTCAAAGGCTAACTGCTGTCCAATGTTGTCTAATACTGCTAACTAGCTACAGGTGATTCTATTTTTGCTACTGTTACGAACAGAAGGGGGGGGGGGGTTAATGTAAAGAGCATATTTTTTTCTCTCAGCTCCTATCCATAAACAAAAAGTGTGATTTTGATTTGTTTCCCTCTTTGTAAGTGGTGGTTTATTACCCAACCCCTCAGTTTTAGTGCGATTTTCATTTTCCATTAACAACCCCATGGTAAATTTGAGATAGAATGAACTCAAGGGGTTAGTTTATTTTCACACATTCAAAGCATGAAAGGAGGATTGCAAAATTGCCTCCACACTCAGACAGTAGAGAGAATAGCAAATAGGAAGATTTACAGTGCAGAGACCACAGAGAAAAGCAATGTTTCAAGTGGGTTCCAGAGTCCAGAATCGAAGCCCAACGAGGTATTCTTTTATGAAGGTCAGTGGGTTGAAAACTGATGTTAATATTTCATTTTTCCAGTGGTGTTTACTTCACACAATGAGGTAGGCATGCAGAAATGCAGTCTTGTAGGTGAAGGTACAGAATTTTCAGCAGAAGTAGTGTCAATGGGAGTCAGCTGTTCAGCCTGGTCAGTGAGGCTGTTGGTTAGATAGTAAACAGCAGACTGAGCATTTCGATTCTGCAAGGCAAAAGTACTGGTTCCACAAGCCAGAGGCCCATTTTACATTTCTCCTGCCTCTTTGACAAAGGATGTATACCCCTCATCTAGATCCTTGAGATTGGTTAAGATATTTAACATTCAGAATTGGAAGGAATGTTGCGGGGCCCTTTATCTTGGCAGGCAAGCAAACTCCTCAGGCTAGCTTGGGTTATGAAATGCTGATGGCTTTTGTTTAGCTCTCTTTGCATTTGGCTTGTGCAGCTCACAGAGGTTCATTAGTGGCTCCCCAGGGATAACAATGTGCAAGTTTCCCTGATACTACCAGGAAGTTTCTTTTGTTCAGGTGTCACAGAAAAGACATGGATTAAACCATTATGAAAGGTCTTTGTCCAGTTTTCAAAATTTTAGAAATTGCCATGAAAACATCTATATATATTTTATAAAAATATACAGATGTGAAGTTTTAGTCCCCTCACACTACATTCATTAATTTTTATAGAAAATTAAATATACTGTCATAAGGCACGTAAATGCATTTAATGTGTATTTATTTATTTGATGAATATTTAGCATCATTCGGTAGCCAAGCACTCGCATGATGAAACAACATTTGCGCACTCTGCTTTTTGTGTTCACATTTTAACAACAAATTCATAGAAAAGTTAAAATAACCATGAGCATGTCTGTGAATATGGGTATAACCTAATTCTATTGCTTCTTATTTATTTTCAAATCATACAATGCAGTTGGACATATCTGGATTCCCAGTTGGCCAAATATAGCTAGTGTTTTTGAATATTTTCCACTGGATGTGGGTGTGCTGGCTAGGGCAGCATTTATTGCCCATGCCTAATTGCCCTGAGAAGGCAGTGGTGAGCTGCTTTCTTGAATTCCTGCAGTCCATGTAGTGTAGGTACGCCCACTGTGCTATTAGGAAGCGAGTTCCAGGATATTGACCCAATGACAGTGAAGAAATGGCAATGTAGTCCCAAGTCAGAATGATGTGTGGCTTGGAGGGGAACTTGCAAGTAGTGTTCTTCCCATGCATCTTCCGTCTTTGTCCTTCAAGGTGATAGAGGTCTTGGCTTTGGAAGATAATGACATTTGACGAGATTAAGCCTGCCATTAGTACTTTAATGAGGTGCATACGGATGTCCATCTTATTTTCTTGCCATATTGACCTATTGGAGAGGCACTAGAAGAAACAAGGGCCTGTGCTGAGATTCATTTAGATTGAAAGGTTTGTGGGAATCCATGGAGAAGCCTAATATGATAAAATAACCATGAGAAGTAACTTCACTGGTATTCTCCTTCTGAGCCAAGATGAGAGTGTGTCAGTGTGCACTGACAACTGCTCTCTAGCAGTAATCTGTAGAAGCTGATCCTGGCTGCTGGGAGTTTAAAAGAGGCCAGAGTTGGAACGAGGAGGTCACAGAGATAAAGGAGGAGGCAAGACCATGGAAGCATTTGTACATGAACATGCGATTTTTTAAATTGGGCAAACAATTAAATACAATTGATTTCTGATTTGACCTTCACTCTTCCTGATGCTACATTAAACTACTCAGCATGGTGGCACAGTGGTTAGCATTGCTGCCTCACAGCGCCAAGGACTTAGCTTCAATTCCAGCCTTGGATGTGAAGTCTGCACTTTCTCCCTGTGTCTGCGTGGGTTTCCTCCATGATTGAGGGGATTTATGACATGGACAGCAAATGAGTTGATGTTTACTGAAGGGAGCCTAGGGGAAATGTTGGCTTATCTCAGACTCCATGTTGGTCAAGCAATCTGGAAATTAAGAGATAGTGGAGATATTGAGAGAGGTTGTAGAAATGGGTATTGTCAGCATGCACATTCCTTCAGATGATGTCTGCGTGAGGAGGCAGATGCAGAGGTGCACCAATGCAGAGAACAATGTAGGTAATGCTGGAGAGGGGTGGGGGCTGGTGGTGTTGTTAGAGTAATGCTGCGATAGGGGGGTTTGGGAACCAAATTATTATTAGAGTCATAGAGGTTTACAACATGGAAACAGGCCTTTTGGCCCAACTTGTCCATGCCGCCCCTTTTTTAACCCCTAAGCTAGTCCCAATTGCCCACGTTTGGTCCATATCCGTCTATACCCACTTTACCTATGTAACTTTCTAAATGCTTTTTAAAAGACAAAATTGTACCCGCCTCTACTACTACCTCTGGCAGTTTGTTCCAGACACTCACCATCCTCTGTGTGAAAAAGATGCCCCTCTGGGCCCTCTTGTAATTCTCCCCTCTCATCTTAAATCTATGCCCTCTAGTTTTAGACTCCCCGACCTTTGGGAAAAGGTATTGATTATCTAGCTGATCTATGCCCCTCATTATTTTATAGACCTCTATAAGATCACCCCTAAGCCTCCTATACTCCAGAAAAAAAGTCCCAGTTTATCCAGCCTCTCCTTATAACTCAAACCACCAAGTCCCGGTAGCATCCTAGTAAATCTTTTCTGCACTTTTTCTAGTTTAATAATATCCTTTCTATAACAGGGTGACCAGAACTGTACACAGTATTCTAAGTGTGGCCTTACCAATGTCTTGTACAATTTCAACAAGATGTCCCAATTCCTGTATTCAATGTTCTGACCGATGAAACCAAACATGCTGAATGCCTTCTTCACCACTCTGTCCATCGGTGACTCCACTTTCAAGGAGCTATGAACCTGTACCCCTAGATCTCTTTGTTCTGTAACTCTTCCCAATGCCCTACCATTAACTGAGTAAGTCCTGCCCTGGTTCGATCTACCAAATTGCATCACCTTGCATTTATCTAAATTAAACTCCATCTGCCATTCGTCAGCCCACTGGCTCAATTGATCAAGATCCCGTTGCAATTCTAATAATCTTCTTCACTGTCCACTATGCCACCAATTTTGGTGTCATTTACAAACTTGCCTACTAAATTCTCATTCAAATCATTAATATAAATGACAATTAACAGTGGACCCAGCACTGATCCCTGAGACACCTCTGGCTTTGATTGTATAGATAAGAATGAAACCAGATGAAGGCATTTTCTTGAAGCTAAACAATGGAGGCTGGGTGCTATTTTGTTGACAAATTATTCCATGTCACGCTTGCCTGTGTGTTACAAGATTTCTTTCCAATCTCAGGGAAGCGGGGGCTCTAGCTTTAGTGATCTTAAAGAAGGAATTCTTTATTTTATCGCTGCAATAATCCTCCAACTGAATAGGCATAACACTCTATCTTCTTTATCTGTATAAACCTGATCTTCCAATAGGAATATACCTTGTTTTACTGAGCCGATTATATACCACAATAGGGATATTCTGCAGTTTTATTGTTCAGCATTTCAGTAATATATTTGTATTACTTTATGTACACAATGTATCACAATCCTTCCTTATTAAGAAGCTTTCAGCATACTTGTGTCTCAATCAAATTTTGCTAACTCTCTTTCAAATAGTCTGACTGGCCTCCTGATGATCAGATGTCTTCTGCAGCAGTTTACAAATGTTGCACCTACTTTAAAGCAAACCCTTTATTCTGTTGTCAAAGTTACAGCCAAGTGCTGCTAATTTAAATACAATTGATTTCTGATTTGGCCTTCACTCTTCCTGATGCTACATTGAACTACTTGGCACGGTGGCACAGTGGTTAGCATTGCTGCCTCACGGCGCCAGGGACCTAGCTTCAATTCCAGCCTTGGATGTGGCACCTGCACTTTCTCCCCGTGTCTGCATGGGTTTCCTCCAGGTGCTCCGGTTTCCTCTCTCAGTCCAAAGATGTGCAGGTTAGATGGATTGTCCATGGTAAATGCATGGGGTTACAGGGATTGGGCAGAGGGGAGGGCTTGAGAGGGATGCTCTTTTGGAGAATCAGTACAGGCTTGATGGACTAAATGGCCTCCTTCTGCACCATAGGGATTCTTTTATTCCCAGTTCTGCCCCATAGGAAACTCCAGCAGAGGAGCCCAATTCTGGATCCACAAGTTCTCCCAGGGTGGGGGCATGCTGTGGCGTGGGGGAGTGGAATTCTCACCCTCAGGCTGGATTCCTTCTTCCTCTGCTGCTGCCATTCTGCCTTGCTCTCATGTTGCTGAGCCTCGAAGCGCTTGCACCTGATGAACCAGGTGGAGCCATGCCGAGCGGTCCGCCGCCTTCTCCTCCCAGTCAAAGGTATTAATGTCTCTGTGCTTTAGGGCAGCCTTTAGCACATCCTTATACATTTTCTTTTGGCTGCTCTTAGACCATTACCAGCAGAGAGCTGGGAGAAGAGAAACTACCGAGGGAGGCAGTTTCCAGGCATCCAGCTGCAGTGGCCCATCTAGCAGAGTAACCCAGGGATAGGCCCTTTCAAAAAGCGATGGCCAGAATGTTTAAAGTTTAAAGTTTATTTATTAGTGTCATGAGTAGCCTTACAATGAAGTTACTGTCAAAATCCCCTAGTCGCCACACTCCGGTGCCGGCTCGGATATACTGAGGGAGAATTTAGCATGGCCAATGCACCTAACCAGCACGTCTTCCGGACTGTGGAAGGAAATCGGAGCATGCGGAGGAAACCCATGCAAACACGGGGAGAAGATGCAGACTCCGCACAGACAGTGATCCATGGCTGGAAGTGAACCCGGGTCCCTAGTGGAACGAAAGACCAATGGTCTCATTTCTATGCCCTTGCTTCACTGTTAATCCTGCTTTCAGTGAGTTTAATACAACCCCAAGAATCCCTGAACCCAATTCAATTTGAACATAATTCATGATATTTTCAATGATTGTAATTGAAAAAATATGGAACCAAACACTGGAATAAGTCATAGACAAGCTTTTCTTTTGTTAACGATCATTTGGAGCATGAATATTTCAACTTTATTCTTAGCTGCAGAGAACAATAATTTTGTTTGTCTTTGCAAGCAAGTACTAGAATGTATTTGAAAGTTGATTATGCAGTTTGAAATTCTGAATCATTTGAAATTGAGCCAAGGCAAGCTGGCAGAAAAGATAGACCACCTCTTGTTTAGGAATCAAGTGGCACAGCTGAAGTGTATTTTAGTTTTGTGACTATTTTGTTCCTTTAGAAAACACTTATACTATATTCTGCTTTCAAGATGTTGTCACCATTTGATGGAATAGATTGCATAAAATCTCCATTTCAATGTGCTTTCTTCAAACTTGCCCATCAAGAAAGCGCATGTCATTGCAAGACAGGAATCAATGGTAGATTATTACCAAGGAATGAACACAAGCAGTCAAACTACCAAAACTCAAAACTGACAGATCCAAAGTTTCAGGTTGTCACCTCTGCAAGAAGTTCTGTCAGATTTAGCTACCAAATTCCTAAATGATTTATGGTTTTAAAGAAAACTATCAGGGAGAAACCTTGCCGATTATTAATTGAACCATACGTGCACAGTGGCAATATACATCAGGCTATAGAGTAAACCAATGTTAGCCTTGTCAGTTAACTTCCACTCGATTATAAATCCTGAAGTGACTTGCTTTGTTCAAAACTTGTGCAAGTTATAACAAGACAATCTACCACTGATTGGAACTGTAGCAAAAGTTTTCATTTTGTATTCAATGTATTTTCAGCCTTGATGGTACCTATGATAATGGGTGGAGCAGGGCACTGTTCGATTTGTATGTGCATTTCTGGCCTTACAGGTGCCCTCCCCAGCGGTGCATTTGGTTGCAGGGTCACTTAATCAGGTGGGAGGGTGGCAGGGGGGGCCCCGCCACTATCGCTCTTCTACCCTGATTAAGTCCATGGAGGGTAGGCACATTAATGGCCTTTTAACCTGACCATCAATTGAGGCCCTTAAGGGCGGGTGAGGGGCTGGTCATGTGGTGAACCCGTTCCAGGTTCCAGTGGCTGGGGTCCCTAATTCAAAGGCATTCCGTGCCTGAACGAGGGATGCAGCATCAAGGAGTAAGGGCGGGAGGGGAGGGAGGTGGGGGAGGTCGCTAATTCCTTGTTTATTACTCGTTCTGTTCGGCTTATAATTAAGGATCTCAGGATATGAGACCTGTTATCAATCTTGACTCCTGAAAAATATTTTCTTCTACTTTCAGTGCAGTGATTCCCTCAAAACAATTGTTAGATCCTCAATCTTTACTTGTCTCTCTAAGAATGCTGGCATATCATTCATCAGTCCCAGAAGATTTACTATCTGAAAGCAGCACAAACCTATCAAAAATCTGTTTTACCAATGTCACAAACTCCGAGCATGGATGACTTGTGTTTGATGTTCAGTTCTGTATTTTGACAGTAACTGTTCCTTTGTTAGTGAACATGAATTGCAATATGAAGATGGGTGAACACATAAAGGCCAAGTTTAAGACACACTGTCTGCCTTGAATAGAGTCATGGTGGCCCCTGTTCTCACCATGACTTTGCTCAAGGGTCTTCATTAGAGCAGCTGATGTACCCACCTAAAGCTTTATTAACATATTTAAGTGGGATTCTATGATCTTAGTAGGACCCCAATGCCAATTGGCATGGGGAAATCAGAACCATCCGGCAATGATGAACCCACCTAGTATTTGAATTCACTGTTGTTGTGATCAGGGATGGAGGATAACAATGGCTCCCCTCTTTCCTACTCCTTGTTTGACCTCAGCAGGTTTTCTTTCAAAAAGGATATGGAGGGCGATTCTCCCATCTTGCTGCACTGCATTTGTAGCGCAGCGGGCCAGGAGACTCTAACGGAGGCCGTTTCACGGGTTCCCCGTTGGGCACCACGGTCTCCCCGCGTCTCTGGCAGCTGGATTTCCAGCACCGTAACCTTCGCGCCGGGTATCGGTGCGGAGCTGCATGCATTATATAAATGTGCATTAAAATCTATTTTAACTCTCATTAGCGGGTCTGGGACTGAAGTGTCCAGGCCCGCTAGCCTTTCCCACCCCCATCAGAAGTGTTGCACTCCAGCGGAGTTTAGTATAGCTTCCCAATTGTGGAGAGCTGGCGGCCCGACCCTGTTGGAGTGAAGGGGGGCAATCGAGGCTCCCCAGGAAGTCCGGTGCCAGGGGTGTACCTCCTGAACATTGCACCATTGGCAGTGCCAGCCTGGGCTCCCAGCACTGCCCAAGGGGGCATCTTGGCACTACCCATTGGGCATTGGGCAGTGCCAAGGTGGCGGGGCCTAATGAGGGGGTGGGGCCTTTGGGGGAGCGGGGTCTCTGTGGGTGTGGGGGGCCCGCTGCCACTCTGCATTTGGGCTGAGTGACAGAGGGAGGGAGGTCAATGATCATGGTTGGCTATCGGCGTGTCAGCCTGCTGGGGGGTTGGGACTGCTATCGGGCGGGGGGGGGGTGGGTGTTGAGCCTGCCAGGAATGGGGTTGGCTGCTGGTGGGGGATCTGGGGGGTGGGGCATCGAGGCAGGCTGGGAGGGGTGACAGGGCTCGAGGCTGGCCCGGGCATGTTTAGGGGGGTCAGCGATTGAGCCAGGGGGGATTCTCATCAAGCAGGCCAGCGATCGGAGGGCTGGCAGATAGGGGCCACTCTGTATGCACCAATCTCAGCGCTGACAGATTGGCGTATACGCAATGGCCCACTCAGCACTATGCTGCTGGCCTCTCCAGCTGGTATAGGCCCCGTCCACTGAATTTCAACTGAATTTATGCTGGTGCACTCTGCAGTGCACAGAGTGTGGGAGATTCATTTTGAAAATCCTGCTGAAAAAACCGGTGGGATTTATTCCAGATTTTATGCGAATTCAACACTGAGAATGGTTTGAGAGAATCACTCCCATGCTTGCTAATTCGGCGAATGTTTAACTGTTTACGTGCAGTGACTGTAAAAGACACACAAACAGACAAGTTTCCTTGTATGTTTTAAAAAAGGAACGAGACTAGTATTTATTGTACTTAACCCAGGGCCAGATTCTCCGACCTCGCTTGCAGCCAGGATTTTCCCATCCCGCTGCAGTGAACGGTGATAAGGCTGAGCGCCAAATTCTCCAGCCACAAAGAACAAAGAACAATACAGCACAGGAACAGGCCCTTCGGCCCTCCAAGCGCGCGCCGCTCCCTGGTCCAAACTAGACCATTCTTTTGTATCCCTCCATTCCCACTCCGTTTATATGGCTGTCTAGATAAGTCTTAAACGTTCCCAGTGTGTCTGCCTCCACCACCTTGCCTGGCAGCGCATTACAGGCCCCCACCACCCTCTGTGTAAAATATGTCTTTCTGATATCTGCGTTAAACCTCCCCCGCTTCACCTTGAACCTATGACCCCTCGTGAACGTCACCACCGACCTGGGGAAAAGCTTCCCACCGTTCACCCTATCTATGCCTTTCATAATTTTATACACCTCTATTAAGTCTCCCCTCATCCTCCGTCTTTCCAGGGAGAACAACCCCAGTTTACGCAATCTCTCCTCATAATTAAGCCCCTCTATACCAGGCAACATCCTGGTAAACCTCCTCTGTACTCTCTCCAAAGCCTCCACGTCCTTCTGGTAGTGTCGCGACCAGAACTGGACGCAGTATTCCAGATGCGGCCGAACCAACGTTCTATACATCTGCAACATCAGACCCCAACTTTTATACTCTATGCCCCATCCTATAAAGGCAAGCATGCCATATGCCTTCTTCACCACCTTCTCCACCTGTGACGTCACCTTCAAGGATCTGTGGACTTGCACACCCAGGTCCCTCTGCGTATCTACACCCTTTATGGTTCTGCCATTTATCGTATAGCTCCTCCCTACATTATTTCTACCAAAATGCACCACTTCGCCTTTATCAGGATTGAATTCCATCTGCCATTTCTTTGCCCATATTTCCAGTCTATCTATATCCTTCTGTAGCTTCTGACAATGTTCCTCACTATCTGCAAGTCCTGCCAATTTTGTGTCATCCGCAAACTTACTGTTACACCTTCTTCCAGATCGTTTATATAAATCACAAACAGCAGAGGTCCCAGTACAGAGCCCTGCGGAACACCACTAGTCACAGGCCTCCAGCCGGAAAAAGACCCTTCCACTACCACCCTCTGTCTTCTGTGACCAAGCCAGTTCTCCACCCATCTAGCCACCTCCCCCTTTATCCCATGAGATCCAACCTTTTTCACCAGCCTACCATGAGGGACTTTGTCAAACGCTTTACTAAAGTCCATATAGACGACATCCACGGCCCTTCCCTCGTCAACCATTCTGGTCACTTCTTCAAAAAACTCCACCAGGTTAGTGAGGCATGACCTCCCTCTCACAAAACCATGCTGACTATCGTTAATGAGTTTATTCCTTTCTAAATGCGCATACATCCTATCTCTAAGAATCTTCTCCAACAACTTCCCCACCACGGACGTCAAGCTCACCGGCCTATAATTACCCGGGTTATCCTTCCTACCCTTCTTAAATAACGGGACCACATTAGCTACCCTCCAATCCTCTGGGACCTCACCTGCGTCCAGTGACGAGACAAAGATTTGCGTCAGAGGCCCAACGATTTCACCTCTCGTCTCCCTGAGCAGCCTTGGATAGATTCCATCAGGCCCTGGGGATTTGTCAGTCTTTATATTCTCTAACAAACCTAACACTTCCTCCTTTGTAATGGAGATTTTCTCCAACGGTTCAACACTCCCCTCAGAGACACTCCCAGTCAACACATCCCTCTCCTTTGTGAATACCGACGCAAAGTATTCATTTAGGATCTCCCCTACTTCTTTGGGCTCCAAGCATAATTCCCCACTTTTGTCCCTGAGAGGTCTGATTTTTTTCCCTGACAACCCTTTTGTTCCTAACGTATGAATAAAATGCCTTGGGATTCTCCTTAATCCTGTCTGCCAAGAACATTTCGTGACCCCTTTTTGCCCTTCTAATTCCCCGTTTGAGTTCTTTCCTACTTTCTTTGTACTCCTCCAGAGCTCCCTCCGTTTTTAGCTGCCTGGACCTAACATACGCCTCTCTTTTCTTTTTGACCAGTCCCTCAATTTCCCTGGTTATCCACGGTTCTCAAATCCTACCCTTCCTATCCTTCTTTTTTACAGGCACATGCCTGTCCTGTAGCCCTAACAACTGTTCCTTAAAAGATTCCCACATGCCAGATGTGGATTTACCTTCAAACAGCCTCTCCCAATCAAGAGCTGCCAATTTCTGCCTAATCCCACTAAAGTTAGCCTTCCCCCAATCCAACACCTTACCCTTGGGACACCACTCATCCTTTTCCATCACTATCCTAAAGCTAACAGAATTGTGGTCACTATTTGCCACATGTTCCCCAACCAAAACTTTGAAGACCTGACCGGGCTCATTCCCCAGTACTAGGTCCAGTATAGCCCCCTCTCTAGTCGGGCTATCTACATATTGTTCCAAAGAACCCTCCTGTACGCATTTTACAAATTCCTCCCCATTCAGAGTCCCTGCTCTCAGCGATTTCCAGTCTATACCAGGGAAATTGAAGTCTCCCACTACAACAACCCTATTTTTCCTGCACCTATCCAGTATCTCCTGACATATCCGTTCTTCCACTTCCCTTGGGCTGTTGGGGGGCCTGTAGTATACCCCCAACATAGTGACTGCGCCCTTCCTGTTTCTAAGCTCCACCCAGAGTGACTCGTTACACGACATCCACATCGGCAGCGATGGCTGGGTGTGAACAGTCGGCGAATTCGGACCCCAGTCTCATAAAATTAATAAAATGCTCTCACTTTCAGGCACAGATGGGGACTTCCTTGATTGCATCTGCCATTTAATGTGCAGCATAATGTGTTTAACTGCAGTTTTCCTGTTGATTTATATTCACCTCATGTTAATTCTGAATGTCAGAGTATAAGATATCCAGGGAGGTTCAAACTGACCTCTGCTGCCTCTTAACAGCAAGGCCTGTTCTTGCAGCTGGTCAACGTCTCATTTGAAAAGCTCTCAGAAATGTACTGGACTGTCAGTACAGATGATGTGCTCAAGGAAAAGTGAATCGTGTGGAGGGCGTAGAGGAAAAGTGAATCGTGTAAGGTCTGCAGAGAGATTTGGACAGGCTGAGTGGGTGGGCGAGGATCTGGCAGATGAAGTATAACGTTGACAAATGCGAGGTTATTCACTTTGGAGGAAATAATAGCAAATTGGATTATTATCTAAATGGAAAAGAATTACAACATGCTACTGTGCAAAGAGACCTGGGGGTCCTTGTGCATGAGACGCAAAAATCCAGTCTGCAGGTGCAACAGGTGATCAAGAAGGCAAATAGGATGTTGGCCTATATCGCAAGGGGGATAGAATATAAAAGCAGAGATGTCTTGCTGCATCTGTACAGGGCATTGGTGAGGCCGCAGCTGGAATACTGTGTGCAGTATTGGTCCCCTTATTTGCGGAAGGATATATTGGCCTTGGAGGGAGTGCAGAGAAGGTTCACCAGGTTGATACCGGAGATGAGGGGTGTTGATTATGAGGAGAGATTGAGCAGATTGGGTTTGTACTCGTTGGAATTTAGAAGGCTGAGGGGGGATCTTATAGAGACCTATAAGATAATGAAGGGGCTGGATAAGGTAGAGGTGGAGAGATTCTTTCCACTTAGAAAGGAAGCTAGAACTAGAGGGCACAGCCTCAAAATAAAGGGGGGTCAGTTTAGGACAGAGTTGAGGAGGAACTTCTTCTCTCAGAGGGTGGTGAATCTCTGGAATTCTCTGCCCACTGAAGTGGTGGAGGCTACCTCGTTGAATATGTTTAAATCACGGATAGATGGATTCCTGATCGGTAAGGGAATTAGGGGTTATAGGGATCAGGCGGGTAAGTGGAACTGATCCACTTCAGATCAGCCATGATCTTATTGAATGGCGGGGCAGGCTCGAGGGGTTAGATGGCCTACTCCTGCTCCTATTTCTTATGTTCTTATGTTCTTAAGTCCTTGGTTTGAATCCAAAACCTTTGAATTTGGAGGTGAGAGTACAACCATTGATCTTTCACTTAAGACTTGCTAAGTACAAGTAGTTGTACTGGATATGCATTCCTCAGAAAACTAGAGTTGGGGAACTATGGACAGGGTAAGGATATTAGTGAGCAGCCCTGCTAATTTGTGGTCTCTTCAGAATCTGGCCAATATCTCCCTGGGGTACTCAGCTAAACAGGCATTTCTGCCTCAGGTACATGAGAAAGCAATGCATCACATTTCACAAATCACAAGAGCACTTTAAAATGATTTAGGGAAACACATTGAATATGGGTACCACATACATTGGAAAATCACAGCTACTTAGCCAATGAATAGAATTGCATCACTTAAAATATATTTTGGAGTTGTCAGGTGCTTAAGAAATAAAGGGAAAAAATCAGTTTTTTGGATTTCATGCCATCCCAAAGGACTTTACAACCAATAAAACACTTTGCAGTGTAATCATTGCTGTAATGGAGGAAACATGGCAGTCACATCAGAGTTCCACAACCTGTAATTAAATAATTACCAGAACGTTTCTTTTTTGGCTGTTAACTGAGGGAGGAATATTGGTCAAGGCATCATGTGGGATTTTCTGGCCATCTCGCCTCAAGGCCAGAAGATCCCGCCCCAGGTCAACAAACCTTTGCATGGTCTGTGTCCCGCCCTCTACAATTCCCGTGGTGGGTGGGATGGGAAAATTTCGTCCAGAGTATGCAATATGCAACAGTAAATAATTGCATTTTTGAAAAGATCATTGACAACCCTAACCACCCATTACTGAGTGACTAAAGGCTTTTTGATTGTAGGTGAAAAAGAAAGTTACAAATTTTGAAATTAACCTTAAATAAAATGAATCCAATTTTACACCAATAACAATATAAATGAAATCAAATTCTTTTCCAGGCCAAAGAGGCAAATGTTCCGAAACTCTGTTGCTACTTATACACTAACATAATGAATTCAAATTTATTTCATCTATTTTCTGAAGTTCAATGAAGAGAGCGAATTAGGGAAAAAGTGATTAAAGGAGATATTGTTAGCCAAGATCTACTTTTTTCACTAATATTTTAGGGTAACTGTGGACTCAAATATTCTCAATTGCAATGATTTTATCCTCGCAAAACTGGAACATATATATAACCAGTGCTTATAGTAGGTACAATTTGTAAATGCTATTGTTTCTGTCATTCTCATTCTAATCTGCAATCAAAACCCTTGGCATTCTCGGTTTCAGTGATATTGTTCCAATACCTTTATACCTTTTTTAAATGAGATAATAATTTGTCTCATGTGTTTTGCATTGTCATTTTCCCTAGATAAGCAAAGGAAAAGATAGATGACCGTGGAAAACAGAAGCCGATAATAAATGGTTGAATTTTTATCTTGGCGGTTCACAGACCCGGAAAAGGAATAGCAGGTCTGGGAAGAAATCATGGTAAACTTACTTGCTTTTCTTTGAAGTAGTGCCCTGGGAACGTTTAGGTCTACCCGAGTGAGCAGATGGGCACTATTTTCAGCGACTCATTTGAAAAGCCCTCAGGAATGTTCTGGACTGCCAGTCCACATGATGCGCTCAATTCCTTTGATTGGCATTTGAATTCAAAACTTTTGAATTTAGAGGTGAGAGTACACCCATTGAGCTTTCATTTAAGACATTTTAAGTACAGGTAAAAGCAACAAACTATTCCTTAACTGTACATTCATCCAATAGGCCTATGGTGCATTTTTTCATATAGCATAGTGAAAGCCTCATGTGATGTCGCCCTGCTCCATGTGCATTCCTGGTTACAGTAGTTACTCTGATGCTGATTTGATAGAGCTGTGATGAAAGCTGTTGTGGGGAACCTTTGACATCTTGCCTTTCCTCATAGATCTGTTCACAAAGAACTGAGCAATTCTGGATAGATTCCATGCAGATCGATTGTTAACAAGGCCTTAACAATCTTCAGAAAGAAACTTAAATCACCACATAAAGGCAGAAATGATTCATCCTCCATCAGTTTACCATGATTTCTTCCCAGACCTGCTATTCCTTTTTCGGGTCTGTGAACCGCCAAGATAAAAATTCAACCATTTATTATCAGCTTCTGTTTTCCACAGTCATCTATCTTTTCCTTTGCTTATCTAGGGAAAATGACAATGCAAAACACATGAGACAAATTATTATCTCATTTAAAAAAGGTATAAAGGTATTGGAACAATATCACTGAAACCGAGAATGCCAAGGGTTTTGATTGCAGATTAGAATGAGAATGACAGAAACAATAGCATTTACAAATTGTACCTACTATAAGCACTGGTTATATATATGTTCCAGTTTTGCGAGGATAAAATCATTGCAATTGAGAATATTTGAGTCCACAGTTACCCTAAAATATTAGTGAAAAAAGTAGATCTTGGCTAACAATATCTCCTTTAATCACTTTTTCCCTAATTCGCTCTCTTCATTGAACTTCAGAAAATAGATGAAATAAATTTGAATTCATTATGTTAGTGTATAAGTAGCATCAGAGGTTTGGAACATTTGCCTCTTTGGCCTGGAAAATAATTTGATTTCATTTATATTGTTATTGGTGTAAAATTGGATTCATTTTATTTAAGGTTAATTTCAAAATTTGTAACTTTCTTTTTCACCTACAATCAAAAAGCCTTTAGTCACTCAGTAATGGGTGGTTACGGTTGTCAATGATCTTTTCAAAAATGCAATTATTTACTATTGCATATTGCATACTCTGGACGGAATTTTCCCATCCCACCCACCACGGGAATTGTAGAGGGCGGGACACAGACCATGCAAAGGTTTGTTGACCTGGGGCGGGATCTTCTGGCCTTGAGGCGAGATGGCCAGAAAATCCCACCCCAGGTCATTGTTGACAATATGAAGTCTTCAAGCATTGTACTGTGTGTGTGCGTGTGCACGTGCATGCATACCAATGGCAATTTAAAGAGATTTATATTTGAGATCTATTTTTGTAATGGTAAACATTAGAAATAAGTTACAGTTTTAGTTGGGTTTAATTTAATGTATCTGTGCCTGGAATGGTCCTACAGTTAGATAGTTACATTCATGCTGGACAAAGGTGTTTCTATGTGTTGGGGTTGGTTAAGTTCATAGAATCATAGAAACCCTACAGTGCAGAAGGAGGCCATTCGGCCCATCGAGTCTGCACCGACCACTATCCCACCCAGGCCCTATCCCCACATATTTTACCTGCTAATCCCTCTAACCTACACATCCCAGGACTCTAAGGGGCAATTTTTTAACCTGGCCAATCAACCTAACCCGCACATCTTTGGACTGTGGGAGGAAACCGGAGCACCCGGAGGAAACCCACGCAGACACGAGGAGAATGTGCAAACTCCACACAGACAGTGACCCGAGCCGGGAATTGAACCCAGGACCCTGGAGCTGTGAAGCAGCAGTGCTAACCACTGTGCTACTGTGCCGCCCAACTGTAATTCTATTGTGCTTAGAGAGAGTTACGATGTGAAGAATAAATGTTGCTTAGGGCCAGGAGGCCCACTTCCCAAAGGGGAAGCTTTTAACTGGAAGCCAGTGCAGTTGAAGACAAATCACTGAAGAGTGAGCAGCTCTCAACTCTGCCAGGAGAAGCTAGATAGGACAAAAGAGTTACAAAGATGCAAGAAACAAAAAAAAACAGTCCAGGGGATAAAAAGGAAGTTTCAGATGACTGAAGGTAAGTGAACAGAGAAAAGGAATTCAAGGAAGAGTGAACAAAGTGCTCTGAGTTAAAGAGATGATTGCATTAGCTAGATTTAAATTGGGGACCAGATCTCAGAGATAGCTAACACATTTGATGTAGTCGTAATAAGAATCTGGGCATTGAGAGTTAAAGCAATTGTGACTGTTTGGATAGCAGTCAAGACAAATAAATCCTAAAGGAGTTGGTGTAAAGTGCTGGACTGGATTCACTGGTAAAGGTGCAGTGGAAACTCTGTTCAAAACAGTGAACTGGATTGGATTTTGGAATGCAACCTACTAATGGAAAGCATTATTATGAGAGAAGGTTTTAAAGCGTGTTTTTTGGAAACTCTCACATGACAATCACCTGGGGAGATTCTGAGGAGAAAATCATAGACACTAACTTGGGTTCAGAGAGGAGTGTGTACTTGACCACAGTCATCTTGTGTGTGTCAAAGGGTCTTTGTGTGCGAATGAGACCATTGTAGCTTCAAAGGTGCTGTGTCATCCATGTTAGTCTAAAAACCTGTGTATACTTGTTAAGCTGAGGGGGGAGTAAAGGAGTATTGCATTATAATCCAATTATTCATGTTTATTTTTTCCCTTGTTTTTAAAACTAATTAGCAGTCATGTGACTTTGTTCCTCTCAGTTAGATTTTAAAAAAGTAAAAGTTACAGTTTTTTAAGGCAGGGTTCCATTCTAGGATCTTCCCATTCAGTTATAACATCAAGAGGGACTGTAAGAGTGTGTATGTGTTTGTGTCTGCATGTATGTGTATGTGTGTGTGGAGGAAGGGAGTGGAGAGTGGTTGGGAGAATGCTTAGATGAACTGGCAGTAGCTATCATGAAGTTCCACATGAAAGGGACAAGTATTCATACAAACTGACAGCTTTGAATGGTATCTAAATGGATCAATCATGTTTAATCAGAGTTGTAGAAGTGACTGGACATTCTTTATCCATCCATCTCTCTCCCTCTGGGTAGAGATATCTGGAATATTTCCAAGTATGTGAATGCACAGATTATAGTAAATAAAATTGTTAGTTACAGGTGAAAATTGCAATGTGGAATTATAATGTTGTGGTGATAATGGAGACTTGGCTCAAGGAAGAGCAGGGCTGGGTGTTAAATATTCCTGGTTACAATGTGTTCAGAAAAGATAGGAAAGGAAGAAATGGGGCAGGGGTTTCAGTATTGGTTAAGGAGAACATTGGAGTGCTGGAGAAAGAGGATGGCCCAAAGTGTTTAATGACAGAATTAATTTGACTCAATCTAAGTAGCAAAAAGGACGCATTCATATTGCTTGCTGCAGTCTGTACCCAAAAGTGGGAAGACTGTAGAGGAACAAATCTGCAGGGAAATTACCGAAAGGTTCAAACATGATAGAGTTGTTATAATAGGGGACTTTAATTACTCAAATATAGGCTGGGATAGAGGCAGTATAAAGGGCAGAGAAGGGCAAGCAATCCTAGATTCTGTTCGGGAGAATTTTCTAGTATGTATTCAGTCCAACAAGGACTGCAATGCTAGACATGGTTCTTGGAATTGAGATGGACAAAGTAGTTCAAGTATCAGTGGAGGAACATTTAAGAAACAGTGATCATTGTATCATAAAGTTTACGATGATCGCAGAAAAGGATGATAGCCATTCCACAGTAAGAAAAACTAACTGCGGGACAGCCAACGGCAATGGGGTAAGAACAGAACTGGGCTGGATAGCCTGGATCCAGAGGTTGGTGGGAAGACTATAGCTGAACAATGGAATACCTTCAAAGAGAAAATGGTTCAGGCACAGTCAAGATATAGTCCCTCAAAAGGGAAAGTGAGAACCAAGCTGAATACAGAAGATTTAGAGGAGAGGTGAAAAAGAAAATAAGAGAAGCAAAGTGGGCTTATGAGAAAAGACTGGCAGTCAATGTAAAGGGGAATCCCAATGTCTCTACAGGCACATTAATAGTAAAGGTATGGTTAGTATGGCCGATTTAAGGACCTAAAAGGGGATTTAAACATGAAGGCACGGGGCAAGGATGAGGTGTCAAATGAATATTTTGCACCTTTCTTTAGCAAGGAAGCAGATGCTATCCAGTCCATGGTGACAGAGGAGGAAACTCGATCACTGGAAGTTTTGCAAGTTGATGAGGAGGTATCGGATGAACCATCAGTACTTAAAGTTGACAAGGCACTGGGATCAGATAAGATGTATCCAAGGATATTGAAGGAAGCAAGAGTGGAAATTGCAGGGGCGCTGGCCATAATCTTTCAGTCTTCCCTAGATTCAGGAGGTGTTAGAAGACTGGAGAATTGCAAACATTGCACTCTTATTTTTAAAAAGTTTGTAAGGATAAACGCAGCAATTACAGACCTGTCAGTTTGGTTGTGGAGAAGCTTCTAGAAACAATTATTTGGGGTAGAATTAATAGTCACATGGAAAAAATGTGGGATGATTAGGAATAGCCAGCATAGATTTCCTAAGGGAAAATTGTTTTTAATTAACTTGCTGGAGTTTTTTTAAAGAGATAACAGAGAGGGTTGATGAGGACAATGTTGTTGATGTGGTGTACATGGACTTCCAAAAGACATTCAATACAGAACCACACAATAGACCTGTGAGAAAAGTTATAGCCCATGGAATAAAGGGACAGTAGGATTGTGGATGCAAAATTGGCTGAGAAATAGGAAACAGAAAATAATGGTAACTGGATATTTTTCAGGCTGGAGGAAAGTTGGCAGTGGAGTTTCCCAGGGGTTGGTATTGGGAACCTTGCTTTTCCTGATGTTTATTAGATCTAGATCTTGGTATGCAGGGGCAATTTCAAAGTTTGCAGATGACACAAAACTTGGAAGTATTGTGAGGAAGAGAGTGTAGACATTCAAAAGGACGTCGACAAGTTGGTGGAGTGGGCAGATGAAGTTCAAAATGGAAAAGTGTGATGTGATTCATTTTGATAGGGAAAAAGCACTACAAAATATGGGGTAAAGGATGTGCAGGAGCAGAGGGACCTGGGTGTATATGTGCACAAGTCATTAAAGTTGGCAGGACACCTGGAGAGAGCAGTTAATAAAGCATATCGTATCCAAGACAGAATGGCAGACTACAAGAATGAGGAGGTCATGCTGAACTTGTATCAGACACTAGTTAGACCTCAGGTAGAATGTTGCGTACAGTTCTGGGCGCTACACTTTAGGAAGAATGTGAATGCATTGGAAAGAGTGCAGAAGAGGTTTACAAGAATGGTTCCAAGAATGAGGAACTTCAGTTAGGAGGATAGATTGGAGAAGTTGGGACTGTTCTCCTTGGAGAGGAGAAGGCTGAGATGATATTTGATATATGTGTTCAAAATCATGAGCGGCTCGACAGAGTAAATGGGGTGAAATTGTTCGTGCTCATAAAATAATCGAGAATGGGAGGGCGCAGATTTAAATTGATTTGCAAAAGAAGTAAATGTGATGTGAGAAAAAACTTTTTCACATGGCACATAGTTCGGGTTTGGAACACACGGGCTGAAAATGTCGCGTAGGCAGGTCCAATCGAAGCATTCAAGAGGGCATTGGATGATTATTTGAATAGAAACAATGTGCAGGGGTATGGGGAAAAGGCAGAAGAACAGCACTCAGTCGTTATGCTCATTTGGAGAGCTGGTGCTGAATGGCCTTCTTCTGCACTGTACCAATTCTGTGATTCTGCGATGTGTGCAGAGACCACTGCCTAATAGCTAGTTTTAACATTAAGAGAGCACGTGACATCAAAAAGGCTCTGTGCTAAATCCATAAATAATCCAGGAAATCCATTGTCCTGATGGGGGGCTTTTTAAATCCAACTTCACTGGGCTGGGGGTTACAGGGGAACACAAATTCTATACCCTTAAAACAAGCATTAAGCCTGCACATTTCTGGACCAGATTAATAAGTTGCCTTCATGTCCATTAGTTTCAGTTTTAGTTAACAGACACTTAGGAGGGATTTTATCAAATGTATTCTGGAATTCTATATGAATACCATTCATCGACATCCCCTTGTCCACCATTTTAGTAACCTCTTCAAAAGGTTTCATTAGATTCATCAGACATGACCTTACGTTTACAAATCCATGCTGTTTTTTTCTGTCAGCTGAAAATTTTCAAGATGTCCCATCAGCCTATCCGTAAATATAGCCTCGAGGAGATTCCGGGCAGTGAGGCTAATTGGTTTATAATGCCCTGGTTTCTCTCTCACCTTTCTTGTGAAGCAGAGTGACATGCACAAGCAGAGTGACATGCACAATTTTCCAATCTAAAGGAAGGGTTCCAGAAGTGAGGGACTTTGCAGGTGCCCTAAGCTATAATCTTCCAAAGTTCTCACCTCCTTTCTTTAAAACCTTTGGATGGAAATCAACTGGTGTTTGGGACTTGTCACTCTTTAGTGCCATTATTTTGCTTATGTTAATTTTGATTTCCTGTCCTTGGCTGGAATTCTCTGACCTTTCCTGCAGTTGGGATTTTATGATCCCGCTGCAGTGAACGGAGATTTGGCTGAGCGCCAAATTTTCCGTTTTTGTAAGCAATGGCAAGGGGCGTACAAGACCGAAGAATTCCAGCCCTTGATTCAATATCAGTTTCCTTGGCCATATCCAGCATGCTGACTTATTCCTCTACCATGAGTAATTATTTAGCATATCCATCATTTCATTATCTTCATTGATCAGGATCACCGCTAGATTAAGGTGCTCACATTGCTCCGGACCACATTTTTTTCTAATAAAATTGTACAATTTTCTGTGTTGATTTTGATGTTCTTTGCAAGGTTATTTCCACGCTCCTTTTTTTGTAGCTCTTAGTATCTATTTTGTCATTATTTGCACTTTGTTTTATCTTTCTCAATTGCCGGGATCTGTGCTAATCTTTGTTGTTTCTTTTACTTTTATGTTATCTCTTACCTCTAGTTATCCATGGCTTCTTTTGGCAAGTAGCGCTCTTGCTCCTTAAGAGTAGAAAACAGCCCTGCACCACGTTAAATTCTCCTTTGAACATCTATCTTGAACACCTTCTGTCACATTTTCAGAAGTTGGGTGTACGTTTTACACAGTGGAAGTAGCCACAATTTGTAGAGTGCTTTTCAAAGTTTGTTCTTGAGTTAATGCCTGGCACATGAAATTCAGTGGGAAAAACATACAAAGCAGGTGGTATCATCTTTTGTACACAAAAATGATGATCATTGTTGCAAAGGGAATGAATCTTATCGATTACACTGGTAACTATTAACTCCAGTATGGGAGCAGAAAGCACTCTTGCATATTTCACAGGCTCAAACCATCCAGGCTTGACAGATTGCTGAGCATACTTCTACAATAGATTAGTTCTCCTGCTAGAAGAGACTATGCCATATATTGTCACCAAGTGGGATTATCTGCAAGATTTTTACAGCTGCAAACATTTATATTATACTTGGGTATCTACTTAAATCACTTTGATTGTCCAACTTACCTTCAGGATACGATTGCACTGTACAGAATTCTTTTTGACATCCTGAAATCTTCTATTTTTTTAAAGAACAGAATAGTATATATTTGCTTTGTACTTAATAGACTCAGTAATATAGCACTCTATTGATTTTGCAATAGTGTACATGGTTCTTCAATGACACTTGTGTGAGAACATGCAGGCCCTTTTCTACTCAGAGCCTACAGGGTGTATACGTGCTCAGAGTAGCCCGTTTCCAAATGCATCATGCTAAATCTATCTATATTATCAGATGCACTTGATTACCTCGATCTGCTTGCAACCTCTGGCATGGACTTGATTAGCTGAGTGGCCTTCTCTGTATAGTAATGTCTCTTAGTTTCTCATTTAAGGTCCCCGTGCTGAAACATATCTTTGAATCCTCCACAAACTTGTAAACAGCTCTCCTCACACCTTGATCCAGATCAGTGAGGAAGATGGTAAAGAGTAACGGTCCGAATACTAATCCCTGCAAGACTCCACTTGTAACTGCTATCCGCAAGAACCTCTAAAGTTAGTAATCACCTTACACTGTAAACCACTCCCTTATCCAACCTACAATTAACCTATTAATTGATCCCAGAGGGCTCAATCATATTTCGTAGCCTTTTTGTGCATCACTTTGTCAAAGTGTTTTTGAAAGTCAAAATGCAAAATGTTGTCCACACTACTGACCTCCAGCAATTTATAACTTGCATGAAAAATTCAATCAATTTGGTGAGACAGGAATTTCTTTTCTGTCGTGTAGACTGACACAATTCACTATTAATTATTGAGATAGTCAAAAAGCACTCATATGCTTTTGAATATTCGTTGAAAACAGGTCCTCACAATTTACATGGAGGGATTGTAATTGAGCAACTTTTTAAAAACATCATTAAATTGTCACTGTACATGAAGTGATTTTGCTTTTGAGTTCTTCAAATTACTTCTGTCCTTGCTGTGACGTAATTGGATCTGTTTCCCAGTAAACTTTGAGGTAATGTCAGCAATGGAGGTTTGGGATATGCAGCAGCTCAACTTATGGTGTTCATCACTAACATTGGGCAGAGTCCTCGCGAATATTTGGTAAAGGCTTTGTGGCTTTTTCTGCTACATCATCCTGGACTTACTAAACAAACGGCAAGGGGCAGGTCCCACTACATCAGAGTTCGCCCTGCCAATAACTTACTTTTTTGAAGATCAGGGAACCATTTTTAAAGGCTGACCTACTGCACAGATGTTAACCTGGAATCTCCATCCCCCAAGCAACTGTCACCCCATGCAACCACAAAACTACCTGCCCAACAGTGCTTGGGCACTGCCCAGATAGTGCCAGGAGACAGTGCCTCGGAAGTGCCCAGGTGTTGCCCGAGCATAACCCTCTCCCCGCTGAGCGATGCACTCACCTGAGCTCCTCTGGGAGGTCTGCTCGCCAGGTGCACACCTTGGAAGACCAGGAGTGATTCATGTCATGTTGCCCGAAGTGAATGGATTTCTTCCTGAGATGGGGATGATTCAGGCACAGCGGGCTGATAATAAAATGTTAATGTGTGGAAATTATGTTCCTGATGTTAATGTCAGGAACCCTGTAATGTCACTTGAGGGGGTTGGGGACAATCGAGTCACACTCTTACATTGGTGTTAAACGTGATTTGGGCATCTCGTGGGATATTCCACTGCTGTTGCCAAACCTGCCCAAAAAAAAATAAGAGTGGAAAATTTCAGCCATTTCCTTGGCATAAATATGGTCGGCATGGTGGCACAGTAGTTAGCATTGCTGCCTCACAACACCAGGGACCTGGGTTCGATTCTCGGCTTGGGTCACTGTTTGCGTGGAGTTTGCACGTTCTTCCCATGTCTGCATGGGTTTCCTCCGGGTGCTCCAGTTTCCTCCCACAGTCCAAAGATGTGTGAGTTATGTTGATTGGCTATGCTAAATTGCCCCTTACTGTCGGGGGATTAGCAGGGTAAATATGTGGGGTTACGGGGATAGGGCCTGGGTGGGATTGTTGTTGGTGCAGACTCGATGGGCCGAATGGCCTCCTTCTGCACTGTAGGGTTTCAATGGTTTCTATAAATATCTGAGCCTGTGCTTTCAATTGCTACTCTATAAAGTCAGGTGCTTATGTGTTTTTCTGTGGTAACCTCTCTTCAGCTCAATAGCTTTGAAATGAATTGAAACATTTTGTTAACTTCTTAAAAAATGAAACCACTGCATTGCGACTTCCTTAGATGTAATTTATGTTTCTTTAATGCAAAGAATTTTGGAAAATGATAATTCAAATTCCATAAGAAAAACTGTAAACGATTAGATAAAAAGACGGTAGGTTCATTAGCACCTCGAGTTAAAGGTAGGTTGATATGTTGCCCGGAGACCTTTCAACAGAACCGGTGTCGACAGACCAAAACAGAGGAGAGAATAATGAACAGGTGGAGGGCAAACATCCTGATTGCCAATACAAAAAAGTTATCCATTTAATAACTCATTAGCAGGTTTTTAAAAACTGGAAATCGGTTAAAAAAAAAATTGTGTTAGATATTTTACAAAGGTCATCTCAGTCAGATTGTGAAAAGACATTAGAATTTCAGATTTGATTTCTGGTTTCACACTGTTTTAGTCGAGACAGAGCGGATTTGGGCTCCTTTTAGAGCCTCATTTACAGGAAAGCTGCAAATTAAGGCTTACTTCGAATGGCAGACCCTTCCTGACCCAAACTCCACATGGTGCAGATTAAGCAGACTTCCTCTAGTCGAGTTAAAAAGCTACCACCTCGGCTTCAATTAATCTTTGTTCAGATCGGACTGCATTTGATCGTTCTTCACATCACTGCTTGTTCACTGTGGCAGACTCTGGGGTTGTAGAGGCCATTTCTTTTTCATTTTTTTTTCCCAATGGGATGTGCACCGGATTTCATCTTGGTGAGGATGTTAGCGCGTGCGCATTTTACATCTAGCAGCAACATGCAGAATAGACGGAGCAGGTCATCAATTGAACATATAATGCTTGATTTGACACTATAGCAGTGCCTTGTTTGAGCTCTATACTCCAACTGAAGTCTTCGCTTAACCTCTTACAGCTGAACAACTGTTCACTGGCATGGAGGAGTATCCCATCAACTATCTTTAAAGGGGTGCTGAGCTGTTTACAGGTGATTGCTGAATTATTTCTTCTGGCTGGTGCTGTAAAACTAGACATTTTGGATATGCTGTCTTGTTTCAAGTTCAGTAGTAGACAGGGAATGATCTGCCTTGTGCTGACCTGCCTTTTTAGTGACTTAAAAGCCTGTGTAGAAACCCATTACTTCCAGACCTTGGTGACTTAGTTGGCAATGCCAACCTGTGTCAGGGGACATTGCCAGTGCGGGCCGCAGTGAAAGCTCCATAGAAACATAGAAAACATAGAAAAACTACAGCACAATACAGGCCCTTCAGCCCACAAAGTTGTGCCGAACATGTCCCTACCTTAGCGACTACTAGGCTTACCTATAACCCTCTATCTTACTAAGTTCCATGTGCTTATCTAAAAGTCTCTTAAAAGACCCTATCGAATCCGCCTCCACCACCGTTGCTGGCAGCCCATTCCACGCACCCACCACCCTCTGAGTGAAAAACTTACCCCTGACACCTCCTCTGTACCTACTCCCCAGCACCTTAAACCCGTGTCCTCTTGTGGCAACCATTTCAGCCCTGGGAAAAAGCCTCTGACTGTCCACTCGATCAATACCTCTCAACATCTTATACACCTCTATCAGGTCACCCCTCATCCTTCGTCTCTCCAAGGAGAAAAGGCCGAGCTCACTCAACCTATCCTCATAAGGCATGCTCCTCAACCCAGGCAACATCTTTGTAAATCTCCTCTGCACCCTTTCTATGGCTTCCACATCCTTCCTGTAATGAGGCGACCAGAACTGAGCACAGTACTCCAAGTGGGGTCTGACCAGGGTCCTACATAGCTGCAACATTATCTCACGACTCCTAAATTCAATTCCTCGATTGATGAAGGCCAGTACACATACGCCTTCTTAACCACAGCCTCAACCTGCACAGCTGCTTTGAGCGTCCTATGAACTCGGACCCCAAGATCCTTCTGATCTTCCACACTACCAAGAGTCCTACCATTAATATTATATTCCGCTATCCTGTTTGACCTGCCAAAATGAACCACCTCACACTTATTTGGGTTGAACTCCATCTGCCACTTCTCCGCCCAGTCTTGCATCCTATCAATGTCTCGCTGCAACTTCTGACATCCCTCCACACTATCCACAACACCTCCAACCTTTGTGTCATCTGCAAACTTACCAACCCATCCCTCCACTTCCTCATCCAGGTCATTTATAAAAATCACAAAGAGTAAGGGTCCCTCCATGGGGGGGATCCATTTGTATGTGGTGGTGGAGCAGGGGATGATGGTGATGGCTGTTTGGAGGGATGGGGGGGCAGGGAGATGGGATGGGAGGGTATCAGAGTGAATGCTGGCTTCGATCGCAGGGAGGAGTTGTCGGATTGAATGCCGGCTCTGATCAGGCGTGGAGGGGTGCCCCTGAGACCTCCATAGTGGGCTGGGGGAGAGGTTTATTGCTGTTCTGATCTTTGTTATGGCGCTCCAGTCTCTGTGCTGGTGTGTTGAGGTCTATGTGATGGCATGAAACACACCCCCTTGATTTTTTTTGGCAAAATGTTGCAAGATCTGAAGAGAAAACTGACCTGTTTTGTCGGTTTTTGTGCTGGAAACAACATTTTTTTTGGTAAGATTTCAGCCAGTATTCCAGGTGGAGTATCATCAAAGCCCCACACAACTGTCGCAAGATTCTCTGATTCTTGCACTTGTATCTAATTGTCTTCCTAATTATGTGTTCTACCAGCGTGCTGACATTCTGTTCCTTGTACGAATACATGCAAGTCTCTCCGAAGTTTCTGCTTTTTTATTATTCTTATCAAAGTGAATAATTTCATACTTCCACCATTTATACTCATTTGGAGCTTGGTGCCAACTCACTTAACCAGTCTATATCTTTTTGCAGCCTCCCTTTGTCCTCCTCACAGATTACATTCCCACTTAACTTCGTATCATCAGCAAACATCAGTTCGTTACTCTGTTTTTTTCATCTAATTCATGAATATAGATTATAAATAACTGAGGCCCCAGGACTGATTCTTGTGGAGCTCCACTAGTTACAGGGTGGGAAGTTGCAAATTCCCAGCTTATCCCCACTCTTTTTGCATCTTGGTCATTAACCAATTCTCTGTCAATGCTAATACATTACCTCAATCTCCATGAACCCTTATCTTGTGTGCTAATCGTTTGTGTGGAACCTTATTGAATGCCTTTTGGAAATTTAACTAAACTAAGGGGCGGCACGGTAGCACAGTGGTTAGCACTGCTGCTTCACAGCTCCAGGGACCTGGGTTCGATTCCTGGCTTGGGTCACTGTCTGTGTGGAGTTTGCACGTTCTTCCTGTGTCTGCGTGGGTTTCCTCTGGGTGCCTCCCACAGTCCAAAGATGTGCGGGTTAGGTTAATTGGCCATGCTAAATTGCCCCTTAGTATCCTGGGATGCGTAGGTTAGAGGGATTAGCGGGTAATTATGTGGGGATATGGGGATAGGGCCTGGGTGTGATTGTGGTTGGTGCAGGCACAATGTGCCGAATGGCCTCTTTCTGCACTGTAGGGTTTCTATGATTCTATGAACTTATTCTTCATAGAATCCCTACAGCGCAGAAAGAGGCCATTTGGCCCATCGAGTCTGCACTAACCACAATCCCACCCAAGCCCTACTCCTCTTACTCCACATGTTTACCCTGCTAATCCCCTGACACTAGGGTCAATTTAGCATGGCCAATCAACCTAATGATTCTCTTTTATATCTTATATTAGGTACATCCTCCAAATACTCCAATAAATTTTTCAAACAAGATTTTCTTTCCATAAAACCATGTTGACTTTGATCAGACTATGATTTATAAAGTGCATCGTTGAGACTTCCTAAATAATAGATTCCAGCATTTTCTGTGACAACTCGTGTCAGGCTAATTGGCCTTACTTCCCTGCCTTCTCTGCCCCTCTTTCTTGAATGATGGTATTAAATTTGTTAAGTTACAATTTGCTGGGGCCACTCTAGAATTGCGGGAATTTTGGAAAATCATAGCCAGCTCATCCGCTATCCCTGCAGCTATTCTTTTAGAACCCTCGGATATAGACCATCAGGTGCCAAGGATCTTTCAGCTTTTCTTTTATCAAACAGATATTTCAAAGTTTTTATCCTTTGTTTTTACATTCTATACAAAGTCCAGGTGCCACTCTGGACAGCACGGTGACACCGTGTACTGGAACACCACAGCAATCTTTGTAACCTGTCAGCGAACGGATTTCTGGACTGCTATGACATCCTCGAAGCCTCTTTGCAAACTGATATCCAGAACTATGATGGCAGCAGTTAGTGTTCATGGTAGAAAGCTGAGGTTGCAGATAGCAGCCTGGAATTCCCCTGCAAGACATTGAGTGGATGCTGCTTGTTCTACAATGTAAGCTGAATCAACAGCCATCAGACATTACATCATGGTTTACTGCACAGGTGTGTTAGGTGTGGTCACCTGTTCCATTTCAGAAAGGATGAACTCCAGGTTTTGTACACAGTCCTGTGCCAGTTTGGTGCTGGACTCCTTCATGCTCCTTGACATTGAATGCAGGCATTCCAGTGTACCAAACATTTGGTTGTGCCACCCATCCGCTTTCTTCTCTAACCTGACCCATTGAAATTCTTATCTGAGGCCTCTGCATTAGAACTACAGTGTGACCTTATTCCGATCGACTGGTATCTGCCCTTCCTTAGCCCTGGTTCCAATGTAATTGTTCCTGTTGTCTCATCCCGCCTCCATAGATCCCACATACCTCTGTCCAATTCTCTAAATTGCATGAAGTGTCAGTATCTGAGCTGATGTCTGCAAGTGTGAGTTTGAGCAATGGTGAGTCTTCTGCATCATTGCCTTCCTTGCCCTTCTGTCACTGCCAGGTGAACTTCCAGTTCTAAAATGGAAATGGACAAGAGTTGGGTTTGGTGAGGAGCAAGGAGAAAATAAAAAGTGCATGCTGCTGTTGTAGGCTGCAAAGAGACATTGATAGGATGCAAAGCTGGGCTGAAAAATGGTAAATGGAGTTTAATCCTGATAAATGTGAGGTGATTCATTTTGGTAAGACTAATTTAAATGTGGATTACATGGTCAAAGGTAGGGTTCTGAAGACTGTGGAGGAACAGAGAGATCTTGGGGTCCATATCCACAGATCTCTAAAGGTTGCCACTCAAGTGGATAGAGCTGTGAAGAAGGCCTATAGTGTGTTAGCTTTTATTAACAGGGGGTTGGAGTTTAAGAGCCGTGGGGTTATGCTGCAACTGTACAGGACCTTGGTGAGACCACATTTGGAATATTGTGTGCAGTTCTGGTCACCTCACTATAAGGAGGATGTGGAAGCGCTGGAAAGAGTGCAGAGGAGATTTACCAGGATGCTGCCTGGTTTGGAGGGTAGGTCTTATGAGGAAAGGTTGAGGGAGCTAGGGCTGTTCTCTCTGGAGCGGAGGAGGCTGAGGGGAGACTTAATAGAGGTTTATAAAATGATGAAGGGGATAGATAGAGTGAACGTTCAAAGACTATTTCCTCGGGTGGATGGAGCTATTACAAGGGGGCATAAGTATTGGGTTCGTGGTGAGAGATATGGGAAGGATATCAGAGGTAGGTTCTTTACGCAGAGAGTGGTTGGGGTGTGGAATGGACTGCCTGCAGTGATAGTGGAGTCAGACACTTTAGGAACATTTAAGCGGTTATTGGATAGGCACATGGAGCACACCAGGATGATAGGGAGTGGGATAGCTTGATCTTGGTTTCAGGTAAAGCTCGGCACAACATCGTGGGCCAAAGGGCCTGTTCTGTGCTGTACTGTTCTATGTTCTATGTAACACTATCTGAAACTTGTAAGTCAGAAGGGAGTGTTGAATAAAGGAATAATGGCCCTTTCCATAATGGCCAGCACCATCTCTGCCACAAGGGTTAAAACATGCAGGTTCTGTTAATTCCTCCTGCTTCCTATTGTGCGCCATCTTTTCCTACAAGAGCCAAGTGTGGCATTGAGTGTGGTGCAGTATGTTTGGGTGATGTGGCTGAATAACTGACAGTGCATGCACGCTTTGATATGTGGGTATGAGACCCATGGCAGTGCTTATTGTTTGATGGTGAGGGGAAACAAATCAATGTTAGGTATGCATCCTGATTGGGAGATATTATTGGGAGTGAGTGATGGGGTGAATTGTACAGTAGATGAAACCAGTTTGTAGGATATGGCATTTGACTTTGACAGCTTGTATGAAATCATTAAACGTCTTCCTGCACTGCATCCAGGTCCCTGAAGCTACAATCCACCAATATTTCTTGCTGCTGCATTCCAAGAATGTGTCTGAAAGGCCTTGTACACCACCACCACCACCCCCCCCCCTCCCCCACCCCCAGGACATCTCACTTCATTCTATCTCCTTCACTAAGACCTTCAGTGCAGCATTTAAAAATATTGGTACACAGTTTTTCCAATAGTCAGCCTTGTTGATTCTTCCACAGCACAATATTCAGAGACTGATCTCAACATCACCAAAAGCCACAATGCACTATCCTTTTAAGAGGTGCAGGAAAGCTTTAAGTGGTGCTTGTTACTCATGATACTGGTTCCTCTGCTGATGTGTACATTGTGCATTGCGCTGCCTGTGATCATAGTAATGAACAGATAACATGAGTATGGCATTCTGGCTGCACTGCAAACAGTGGACATGATATAATCCTGCATTTTGCACCCTTTTCCAGGCGTTAGCCAATATCCCCCCCAACCCTCACTATATCTTAATTTAGGAAGGCATTTGGGTGACTTTAATTTCAGTCATCAATGGAAAAGGAAATTTGGGTGAGGTACAAAACAGATAGCTGAACCACTCTGCAGTAATATATTACCCCGCTCTGTTCAGGCAGCATCTGATGTAAACAGGTAAGGTGGGCCAATACCTGACAAACTAGGCTTTATACTGGTAAGATCATAAAGTTGGAACAGATATCTTCTTATACATACAAATCACATTTCTTATGATATATTCCCTGGTTGGAGATAAGGAAACATTAAAGATAGGAACATCCAATAGAGCTCAGATCAATTCCATCGCTAATCGTGGTCTTGGAGGTTAAGATTGACTGTCTGTATGGATTATCCATCAATAGAGTTATCACCAGTCCCAGGTGCAGGCAGAGCTTTGCTTACTTGCAGTATTTATCTCTTCAAACAGCATCATACAGAAACTCAACATTACAAGATTTAGCTTTCAATCCATCTTGACTTGATAGAAATCACTTTTGGCTTTTGTACACCAGCCCGATGGTGACATACAGTCACTGGCCTGGAAACTTCTGTTCAAATTAATGTCAGGTCATCAATGGATTTGGATATTAATATCCATTACCAAATCCCCATCATCGATGGTAACTAGTGAAATCTGTTTGCTGCATTGCTTGAATATTTTGACATAGCAACTTAAACAGCACAAATGATTTCTTCAAATTGATTAAATGGATTGCTAATATTGAGAAATTTCTGAGTTTGTTGTTGATGACGATATCTTTTAGCCTGTGATTCATTTTCATTTGGAGTGTATGTGCAATAATTCACCATCTGAAGATAACATTAATTTCAAATGCTTGGAAATGCTTTAATGGAATTGATACGATATTAGATTTATTTGTGCATGCCATGATCACAGCTGCTTACAAATTAATAGTTACTTGCCCACATTACATATTACTAAGAAACATTTTTATATTTATCAGAAGTGAATGTTAAGTAAATGCCCTCTATTTTTATTTGCAAATTTCTGCACCTTCCTTTCATTGCACAACCTTCAACACCCATAGCAGCAGAACTAAAGAAGAAAGTAAATAAGATGGTTTATAAATTAAAACACTCACTCACTCTGCCTGCAATAACAATGCTACAGCTGAGTTATGTACTGGTGTCTCTTGTGTCCAACAGCACAATGACGGCAATGTAAAAAATCTCCAGAATGTCTGAAAGAAACCTGATATTGAAATAGTCATGAGTCTTGGAGCATCATCAAGAATTTTGAAATGTTTTGTGCGTATTTCTGCTTTCACAATTTTAGAAATCAGGTTTTTGACCCATTTTTCCCTGTGTACTTGGTAGTTACAGAGAACTGCATTGAATGTACAGCACAGAGCAGACAATTCAGCCCAACAGGTCTATTCCCATGTTCATGCTCCACATGAGCCTCCTGCCACTCACCTTCATCTTAGTCTCCTTTTTACTCTCCTTGCTCCCATTTGTTTATCCAGCTTCCCTGAAATACATCTGTGCTATTTGCCTCAACTATTCTTTATGGTTTGTCTGGGTTGACTTAACTGTTGCCATTTTGTAATAAGTTTTCGGAGGCAGAAATCCCTTTATTTACAATTCCAACAGCAGCACACCAGGTGCTATCAGTCAGCAGTCTACCTTTGGGAATGCCAGAGGAAGTAACACTGCTGGTTAAATACAAGGAAAAGACTCCCTGATTGGCCCATCAATTGATTCCTTAATCAGGGAGTTCATATTCCAATAGGCCAACCTGAATGGCCTGACTGAAGTCATTACACATTTTTTCTCGCCTGACAACAGGCACAGGAGGGCAACCCACTCAAAGCAGGCAGGAGTTTGCTTTACATTCCAGATGTTAACAATCCTGACTCCAAAAATCAGACAGGCTATGCTGGACCAATTGGAGCAGCTCGATCTTGGGGGAGGTCAGCAGTGTGGCCAGAAGAAAAAACAGATCTGTTTAATTGACTTTTTTGAGGATTCATTGCAGGTTAGGACAGTTAGGGACGCTCCACTGTATCCCACAAGGAATCCTGCCCTTGCGCCTCTCACACAGCTCAAGCAACTTCTTTCCAGCTCTCCTCGCCTCCTGAGCAGAAGCCCTGGGGGCGATTTTACATTTCTTTTCGAAGTCCTGGGCGGACTTGAAACTGGGATAGTTTCAGATCAGTCTTTTTTTTAATATACCTTTCCAATTCAATCAAATCAAGTCCAATTCAGAGTCTCAACAAGTTGAGACATTTCCGATCCAGGCTGACAAGACAAGGCATGCAATCCTCTACCCTGTCTTGGGCCTGATCTACATGAGCCAAGCTGATTGGAGTAGGCAGATGTCTCCGCCCCCCCCAGGCTTGATCTCATTTGCATCTTAGCCAAAAGGCCGAGATACCGCTTTTAAAAATTCCTTCACATGAAGCTTATAATGTGACCCAATGACCACTACCAGTCTTTTGAGCAAGTCTATTGCTCACTGCAGAAGCCTATGGGCATTGCTTAATGCACCTGAAACCCTGTAGAGGGAGGTAGTGCACATGTGCTGGCCTCTGATGTTGCACATGTGCATTAGCAGAAGCAGAGGCCTGACAGAAAAGAGAGAGCTGTCAGGCCCCCGCTAGTGCAGGCAGCCTGAAACAGCTCCCCGCCCACCCTGCAATCATGAGGGCCCGCGGCCCGAGATGTAGCCCCCCCCCGGCGCCCAGCCCGATCACGGACTCCCCCTCCCCCACCGATTGCGGACCGGCTGCCTGCCCCCCACCGATCACAGACCCGCCGCACTCTCTCAACCCCTCCCCTCACACACACTCTGTCTCAACCGGAGACTCCCGCCTATGGAGTCAATATCTAAAGCATTTGTACTTACCGTTGTATAATCTTCAACAGTAAAAATGAATACAAAATATACATATTTACATTTCAGACACATCCTACTCCTCAATCTTAACCATGATGCTGAATCTTTCGAATGACCAGTGTGGTTCCAGGCCACTAACAAAACTTATCAAGCTTTACCATGGAAAGCCACCTGATCAGTTTTTTTTTTCAAATGCATTTCTTGCATTCAATTGTGGCTTTAGTTAACTTCACTGTATCTGATACCTCAGCATGCAATCGTGCCAATGTTTTACACTTTGTGAAATATTTATTTCTGAGGCTACTTTTTGACTGCTTATGTAAATAATTTATTTTTTTCTTCTTGATCACTTCTTCAACCTGCACACCCCAATCTCCATTTTTGAAACTTTACTTTAAACCTGATTGAAAATTGAGCCAATTCTTACAGGAGGCATGGCAGCAATAAACTTTCCCGACTAAATGAAATATGATGATACAGTGACTAGTGATGTGAATTGCGGGATTGTTAGGGCACAGGAACAGCAGCAGGAATAGAATCCATCATACGTCTCATATCTGAAATTTTTCAAAAATAGTGAAGTTTCTGATACAGGATGACATGGATAGTTCTTTGTGCAGTGATGATGGGCAAAATAACTTTCATCTGAACTCTGAATTTGTACGGTTCTTACATGGAATTCAGATACCATCTCAGGAGTTCTGCTACTGATTAAATCCATTACTTCCCAACATGTTGAGTAAGGAAGAAATCCTTGCCTGTACCGTCAACTATCTTTTCCCTGCCATACCATCCATTGAATAAGGTAAAACACCCTGGAGACGATTCTCCCAAAATAATTCTAAGTGTTGAATTCGCGAAACACAGGAGTAAATCACACTGATTTTTTCAGCGGGAGTTTCAAAATGAATCTTGCACACTCTGTGCACTTCAGAGTGTACGAGTGTAAATCCCGTTGAAAATCAGTGGATGGGGCCTATTCCCACTGGAGAGGGCGGCAGCATAGTGCTGAGCGGGCCACTGCGCATGCACCAATGTGCATGCCCCGAGATCAGGGCATGCACAGTGGCCCCTATCTGCTGGCCTTCCAATTTTGGCCACTCCTGCGACCCTCACATCGCTGCCAGTATGATCCACGACCACCCGCCCCTCCAGCCCCTGCAGCCCTGGCTCCCCAGCAGGCTGCCCTCTTCCCCCACCCTGATGGCCAGTCCCGATCGCTTGCCTCCCCCCTCTCTCTGTCACTGCCGACTGCAGAGGGGTAGTGGGACCCCCCCCCCCCCACCAATTGCTCCAGAGTTCCCGCCCCCTTGGCACTTCCTTATGCCCAATGGGCAGTGCCAAAATGGCCCCTGGACATTGGCACTTTGCTCCTTGGACAGTGCCTGAGCCTGTCAGCTCCCTGCAAGTGGGGAGCTATTATAAACCACGCTGGAGTGCAAAACTCCTGGCTGTGGGGGAGAGGCTAGCGGGCCCGGAGACTTCAGTCCCGGGCCCACTAATGCTATTTAACTTGAATGCAAATGAGGATTTGCATATATTGTGTAGCTCTGCACTGATTTCTGGTGGAGCTGACGGCGCCAGAAATTTAGATGCTGGAGACATGCGGAGGTCGTGGTGCCCACTGGGGAGTCTGTGGAACGGCCTCTGCTAGAGTCTCCCGGCCCACTGCATTAACCGAATCCTGGTCAGGCTACTTTTCATCCACCCCCGACAGTATTTTGGGCATGCATGACCCAAACTCATGACACCTCTCAGGTGGACTCACCCCCCTCCCTCCCCTCATTGTGCTACTCATTTCTTTGGATATTGCAATGTTGAAATGAAATCAAGAGCAGGGAACGAGCATCTTTGTCCCGGTGAAACAAAATATACACATGCATGCACACACCCACACCAAACTCCCGAATTCTGGACGCACACAGTCACTTTGCTGCCAGGGCTGGGTCTCTCCCTGATTCCACACTGATGCTCCTCACTGTGCAGATGCTTAGCATGGGTAATATAGTTTTGAACGGGTGAATGTCTGCACAGAACTGAGGTTGAAGTGGATCAGTTAAGTCCCACCCCCTCATCTGTGCTTGGCTGAGAATAGTGATTGACTTTTCAGTTGTGGACTGGCTTGCAATGTATGTCTGTGATGCGCGAGATATAATTCACGAGGCGAGAGATGCTCGAGGAAATAAAGGCTTTTATTTACTATTACAATGGAACTACCATATATAATACACGATCCCAGACTGAGGGGTCCCAGACAGAGCAGTGACCTTTATACCTCTCCCAGGAGGCGGAGCCCGACTGGGATGTACCATAATAACTATAATACAGTTAGAACAGCATAACCCGAACCCCAACAGTAACAAGTAGAACAACCCAACCCTAACCCCAACAGCAACATATATACAGACTCATAGTTCTGGCCAGACCATGGCTCAGTACTACCTGGTGGGAACCAACGATGGTTCACCACATTCACCCCTCCTTTGAAGACAAAGGCCGGCGGGGTACAAAAAACACAGAATAATTGGTCATCAGTCTATAAGTTCAGACGGTCAGGGGGACCGCACCGTCGTTGTGACCTCCTCAACACCGGCGATGACACCGGTGTAGGCACTCGCGGTGGTGTTCTCCCCAAGGCGGTGTCCAACGGCTCCTCCAATTTCTCATGGGCCGGTAGACCCCGAGGTGGTGACAATCCGCTGAACTCGGGCACGCCTTGAAGTGGCGACCATCTCCTGGACTGTAAGCTGTACACGGGAGTAAAAGGGTTAAGTGATGGTCCCGATGCTGCCCGCGCCGTGTCAGGAGGGAAAACAATAGTTGGGGGGTCTCTAACAAGGGGTATGGGAGCGACAGGGGTTTCCAAGGCCCCTGCTGGCGGCAGGTCTCGAATCGAGACCGTGTCCTCTCGCCCGTCAGGGTATGCCACATAGGCATACTGAGGGTTGGCGTGGAGGAGATGGACCTGTTCAACCAAAGGGTCGGACTTGCGGGCCCTAACATGTCGCCGCAGGTGGACAGGCCCTGAGTACGTCAACCAAGATGGTAATGAGGTCCCAGAGGAAGACTTCCGAGGGAATGAAAACAGCCTCTCATGGGGAGTAGCGTTGGTTGCCGTACACAGGAGTGAGCGTATGGAGTGGAGCGCATCAGGGAGCACCTCTTGCCAACGGGAGACTGGAAGGCTTTTTGACTTCAACGCCAGTAAGACAGCCTTCCAGACTGTAGCATTCTCACGTTCCACCTGTCCGTTACCCCTAGGGTTGTAGCTCATGGTTCTACTAGAGGCAATCCCGTATGAGAGCAGGTATTGCCTCAAGTCATCGCTCATGAACGACGAGCCCCTATCGCTGTGGATGTAGCAGGGGTACCCGAACAGAGTGAAAAGATCACGAAATGCCTTGATAACCGTGGCAGCGGTTGTATCAGAGCAGGGAATGACAAAAGGGAATCTCGAGTACTCATCAATGATGTTGAGGAAGTACACATTCCGATCTGTCGAGGGAAGGAGGCCCTTAAAGTCTACACTCAGTCTTTCGAAGGGACGAGTGGCCTTAACGAGTTGTGCCCTGTCAGGTCGGTAAAAGTGCGGTTTGCATTCCGCGCATACCCGGCAGCTTCTAGTTATGGACCTGACATCCTCCACCGAGTAGGGTAGATTCCGGGTTTTTACGAAGTGGTAGAGCGAGTGACCCCTGGATGGCAGAGGTCACGAAATGCCTTGATAACCGTGGCAGCGGTTGTATCAGAGCAGGGAATGACAAAAGGGAATCTCGAGTACTCATCAATGATGTTGAGGAAGTACACATTCCGATCTGTCGAGGGAAGGAGGCCCTTAAAGTCTACACTCAGTCTTTCGAAGGGACGAGTGGCCTTAACGAGTTGTGCCCTGTCAGGTCGGTAAAAGTGCGGTTTGCATTCCGCGCATACCCGGCAGCTTCTAGTTATGGACCTGACATCCTCCACCGAGTAGGGTAGATTCCGGGTTTTTACGAAGTGGTAGAGCGAGTGACCCCTGGATGGCAGAGGTCATTGTGGAGAGCCTGCAAATGGTCCTCCTGCATACTGGCGCATTTTCCACGCGACAGGGCATCCGAGGGCTCGTTGAGTTTCCCTGGACGATACATGATGTCGTAATTATAGGTGGAGAGTTCGATTCTCCACCTCAAGATCTTATCGTTCTTGATCTTGCCCCGTAACGTGTTATTGAACATGAACGCCATGGACCATTCGTCCGTGATCAGGGTGAACCGTTTTCCTGCCAAGTAATGGCGCCAATGCCGGATGGCCTCCACAATGGCCTGGGCCTCCCTTTCCACCGCTGAATGTCGAATTTCGGGGCCTTGGAGGGTGCGAGAAAAAAAGGCGACGGGCCTGCCCGCCTGGTTAAGTGTGGCGGCCAGGGCGAAATCAGATGCATCGCTCTCCACCTGAAAGGGGATGGACTCATCAACAGCATGCATCGTGACTTTCACGATGTCGGCTTTTAGTTTTTCAAAGGCCAAACGAGCCTCTGGTGCTAGGGGAAAAGAGGTAGACTTGATGAGCGGACGGGCTTTGTCCGCGTAATTGGGAACCCACTGTGCGTAGTAAGAGAAGAAGCCTAAGCATCTTCTCAGTGCTTTTGCGCTAGTGGGCAGGGGAAGTTCGAGGAGGGGACGCATACAGTCTGGATCAGGGCCGATGACCCCGTTTTCCACCACGTATCCGAAGATAGCTAGGCGGTGCGTGCGAAATACGCACTTCTCCCTGTTGTAGGTCAGGTTCAGGCGAGATGCAGTGCGTAGGAATTTAAGGAAATTGGTATCGTGGTCCTGCTGGTCATGGCCGCAGATGGTGACGTTATCCAGGTACGGGAAGGTAGCCCGCAGTCCGTTATGGTCCACCGTTCGGTCCATAGCACGCTGGAAGACCAAGACCCCATTGGTGACACCAAAACGAACCTTTAGAAAATGGTACAAGCGACCATCCGCCTCAAAAGCCGTGTATTGTCGGTCCTCTCGGCGAATGGGGAGCTGGTGGTAGGCAGACTTTAGGTCGATGGTGGAGAACACCCGGTACTGCGCAATCTGATTGACCATGTCAGATATGCGCGGGAGGGGATACGCATCCAGCTGCGTATATCTATTAATGGTCTGACTATAGTCAATGACCATCCGGGGTTTGTTCCCACTCTTGACCACCACGACCTGCGCTCTCCAAGGACTAGCGCTAGATTGTATGATCCCTTCCTTGAGGAGCCGCTGAACCTCAGATCGAATGAAGATCCAATCCTCAGCGCTGTAATGCCTACTCTTAGTCGTGATGGGCTTGCAGCCTGGCACAAGATTCTGGAATAGGGAGGGTGTGGTAATCTTAAGCGTCGAGAGGCTACAGGTGGAGCGCGTTGGGCAATTTGGAGGCTGCTGTTCTCCCACTGAAAGCGGAGGGAGTGGCCCACCGTACTGTAGGGTTACACTCTTCAAGTGGACCATGAAATTTAGTCCGAGGAGTATTGGCGCGCAAAAGTGCGGTAACACCAGGAGCTTGAAACTCTCGTAAACCGTGCCCTGCACCGTTAAATTTACCACGCAACTCCCTAGCACGGTGACAGACCGGGACCTTGATGCCATCGAAATCATCTGCTTGACAGGTTGGATCTGGAGGCCACACCGCTTCACAGCGTCTGGGTGAATAAAGCTCTCCGTGCTCCCGCTGTCAAACAGCCAATAAATCAAACGTTTGTTTACCTGTATGTCCATCATGGACTTGTCGAGTCTGTGAGGCTTTGCCTGGTCCAGGATGATCGACGCCACCGTTGGTTCGTGAGCGCCACTGCAGGCAGCTGAGATGGATGATGATGACCCCTGCTGGTCATTCGCGGTCGATGCCGACCAAAATGGCTGCTCCCATAGGTCGCACGTGGGCGATGGCGCCAAAATTAGCGACCCCTTGTGACTCCGTCGTCTGTAATGGCGACGTCCTGGCCTCGCACATGGAAGAAACCCTTGACGATGCCGACGACGAGGAACCCGGCTCCGGGGAGTCGCAGGTCGCACTGCTGTTCCTGGAAGTAAGTTTGGATCGACATACCTTCGAATAATGCCCCTTCTTGCCGCAGGCGGAGCACAACACCGCTTTAGCGGGACATCGCTGCCGAGTGTGCTTCACTCCCCCACAGAAGTAACACAGCGGGCCGCCTGGAGCTGCTGCCGTCGTCAGGCCCGAGTGTGGGCACACCATCATGCAGCTTTTCGGACCCGAGGGATGAGGTGGGATCTGCGACTGCTCCTGCCACGCTGTCTCCACGTGGTCTTCGGGATGCATCGCTAGGCTTTTGGAGGCCGTTTCTAGCGTATCCGCTAGTTCTATGGACTTAGTGAGATCGAGATTACCTTGCTCCAACAGTTGGAGTCGGATATAAGACGATCCGATTCCTGCAACAAACGCATCTCGAGCGAGGTCATTCATGTTCTGCTCTGCCGACACTGCTTTGCAGTTACAGCCCCTGGCTAGTTGTAGGAGCTCGCACGCGTACTGTTCCGTCGTTTCGCCGGGCTGCCGTTGTCGAGTGGCTAAAAGATATCGAGCATGCATCTTGTTTGGCGGTTTAATGTAGCGCTTCTTAAGAAGCTCGAGGGCCCCTTTGTAGTCGGTGGCCGCACGGATTGCTAAATATACAGCGTCGCTTACCCTCGCGTGGAGGACCCGGAGTCTGTCGTCGTCTGTGGTGACCGCTGCGGAGGCTGCAAGGTAGTCCTGAAAACATTTCAACCAGTGGTCGAAGGTGATAGAGGCGCCCGCCGCACATGGGTCCAGCGTAAGACTTTCGGGTTTTAACATTTGCTCCATACTCTCTGTATCGCTTTCCTTTTTTTTTCAACGACGAGAGTTCTATTAATAGTAAATAAAATTGATGCGCGATATAACTCACGAGGCTAGAGATGCTCGCGGAAATAAAGGCTTTTATTTTCTATTACAATGGAGCTACCATATATAGTACACGATCCCAGACTGAGGGGTCCCAGACAGAGCAGTGACCTTTATACCTCTCCCAGGAGGCGGAGCCCGACTGGGATGTACCATAATAACTATAATACAGGTAGAACAGCCCAACCCTAACCCCAACAGTAACAAGTAGAACAACCCAACCCTAACCCCAACAGCAACATATATACAGACTCATAGTACTGGCCAGACCCTGGCTCAGTACTACCTGGTGGGAACCAACGATGGTTCACCACAGTCTGCACCTGATTGTCTGCGGGCAAGCAACATGAATCAGAGAGCCTGCATTTTGGGATACCCCCCTAACCCTCCCTTTGGAGGTCTCATACCAAGACATGGAGTATTTCATTGTAAAACCTACCCTGTCCTTGACTGTTAATTTCAGAAGTAATTTCTGAAATCCTTGTCTTTGGTTTCAGTTACAAAGCAAGCTGAAACTGGGCAATATCCTCAACATTGGCTGAAGAGGACAACAGGAAAGCAGTAATGATCATGTGAGAAAGATAACCATAAATAAAGGCCGAGCATAATTCCGAGGCTGGAATTATAAGGTCCAGATCAAGTCAAGATCAAGATCAAGCATTGGATGATTAAACAATAACTGTAGGAAGAGATCCCAAAAATATGCTCATCCTTAATGACAGGAGTTCAGGATGTCAGTGTAAAAGACAAGACTGAAGCATTTGCAACAAGTTTCAGCCAGAAGTTTCAAATAGATTACCCAAAACGCTGCCTCCTCCTGAGGTCCCCAGAATTATAGGGGATACCAGTCTTTAGCCAATTTGATTTGCTCCACAGGATATCAAGAAATGGTTGAAGGCACTGGGTACAGCAATGGCAACAGCCTGGCTGTAGAACTGATAACATGCTCCAGAACCCCTAGCCAAGCTGTTCCAGTACAGCTGCAATGCTAGCATCTACCAAACAATGTAACAAATTGCCCTGATATGCCCTGTCCACAGAAAGTAGAACTAATCTAACCTGAACAATGATTACCCTATTAGTCTACTCTCAATCATCAGCAAAGTGATGGAAGGTATCATTAAAGGGGCTATCAAGCAGCACTTACTCAAGAATAACCTGCTTACCATTGTTCAGTTTGACCAAAAGTGACTTGACTCCAGCCCTCATTACAGCCTTTAGTCCAAACATGAATAAAAGAGCTGAACCCAGAGGTGAGGTGACAGTGGCTGTCCATGATGGCAAGATAGCATTTGGTGGAGTGAAACATTAAGGAGCCCGAGCAAAATTGAAGTCAATGGGAAACGGAGAGAACTCTCCACTGGCTGGAGTCATAGCATAACAAAAGTGTGTACCATCTACAAGATGCACTGCAACAATTCACAAGTACCTTTGATGATACCTTCCAAACTTGTGGGGTGGGATTTTATGACCTCACTTGGGTGAGATCGGAAAATCCCGCCCAAGGCCAACGGAGATTTCCGTTCTGCGAGCCTCACCTGCTCTGATTCTGGGGCGGGCGAGGCGATAAAATTCCGTCTGTGATCTCTACCACCTAGAAGAATAAGGACAGCGGATGCACAGGAATGTCACCAGCTGTGAGTTCCCCTTCAAGCCACACACCAGCCGGGCTTGGAAATATATCACCGTTCCTTCATTACCAGTGGGTCAAATTCCTGGTATTCCCCATCTAACAACACTTTGGATGAAGCTACACCACAAGGACTGCAGTAGTCCAAAAAGGAGTTTAACTACCGTTTTCTCAAGGTAATTTGAAGTGGGTAATAAATATTGGCCTTACCTGAGCCTACATCCAATGAACTATTATTAAAAAAAGCATCAGCCAATTGAATGACAGAAAGTATTTGAGGGGCTGAGTGGCTTACTGCTGTTCTTCTATTTCTATATACCGTTGTCCCTTACCAATTAAATAACTTGACAACAGATATTTTTTACGATAATGTAAGGGCTCATTTAATGAGTCATTAATCTTGGGTTGGAGTGCCCCCATCGGAAGCACAGATTTAGATGCATACTCCTTATGATTTTCTGTTCATCGCGAAGTGCCTGAATTCCCCAAGTAATTCCCTGTGCCAGGAGCTCAAATTCCTAAAGTTACCCCTATAATTCTGCTCCTCTATGCTGTTCATTTGCTAATCAATCATGAATTTAGAGACGTTTCTAGTTTGCTTGCATTCATAATCTTTCCTTTCAAATGTTAACATTTGATTTGGCGTGGCCGCCACAATCTGTCGAAGTTTATGCTTAACATTTTAAGCATTAATTTCTTATGCAATCAATCAATCAAAATATTAGTATCATTTAAAATTCCGAAGTCGTTATTTTCCCACAGGAAACAACGTTACTGTCCTGCTTTTTAGAGTAAATATTCCCTGTGTGAGCAGCCACCAGGAATAGCAAAATGATGTCGGGTGGAATTTTCCCATCCCGCCTACCACAGGAATCGTAGCGGGCGGGACGGGACTGTGCAAAGGTCCATTGACCTCGGGCGGGAATTTCCGGTCTTGGGGTGAGCGCGGCCGGAAAATCCCGCCCGTCATCTCCAATAGCGACCCTCTATTTTGAAGGAAAGAGAAAACTCTTGATTATTCTCAGAATAATTTTGGCTATTTAAACGTGCCCCTGCGCCAAAGACAGCGGTTATATTCGTGAAGAAACAGGAAAAAAAACTGCAAACGTAATGCAAATATTTGATGTTTTGTTATCTTGTTCAACGAATGAATCAGACTTGATACTTGAGCTGAAGAAAGGGAATTAGCTCATTTATTTTATGGATGTTAGATGTCGCTTCTTTTCTCTGCTCCTTCATTTATTTTTCAAATCTGTGACCTTGAGAAAGTGAATGAGTCTTAAAAGGCAAATAAATCTAATATTTCAAACAAGACTAAGGCCATTCATTGTTATTAGCCAATGTTGCTGTTATTTCTGTCTGACTCACTGATTCTTGCTGTCAAGGGAAGCTTTGTATTGTCCCCGTGAGCTGTTTTGAACAGGTCCACAATCCTCTTTGTCTTTTTGGTAGGAAAGGCTGCAGTTCCATCTGTAAAGATGTTCCTTTCTTCACTGTTTTGAAATAATGGATTTTTAACACACTTCAAATTATATTTCACAAGTGAGAATTATGATTTTTAAAAAAAGGAGAAAGCTCACAATATTTGGAACACAGAAATGCCGTAGATAGAAGATAGAATCCTTACAGCGCAGAATTTGGCCCATCGAGTCTGCACTGACCACAATCTCACCCGGACCCCATCCCTTAGCCTCAAGTATTTACCCTGCTAGTATTTACCCTGACACTAAGGGTCAATTTAACATGGCCAATCAACCTAACCTGCACATCTTGGGACTGTGGGAGGAAACCGGAGCACCCGGAAGAAACCCATGCAGACATGGGGAGAACATGCAAACTTCACACAGACAATCACCCAAGGTTGGAATTGAACCCAGGTTCCTGGCATTGTGAGGCAGCAGTGTGCTGCCCTAGTTAACTAGTTGAACCAGAACTTTCCATTCATTTTATACCATGCATGGTTCAATTTAAGCTTTAAATTCTTTTACTTCAATGACAATTAAAATGAGATAGGTTTCTTGGCGGATCTTTTGAACTCTGCAGGGTTCCATAGCCAGGTATAGACAGTATTTCTGAAAATTACTGTGTTTATTTGTGCTGTGTAAGACTAATTCCCCGTATCATGCTGTATTTTCAATCCTATAGTCTATTTTCTTTTAATTGTGATACTAACCCCATTTTACAGCAATGCAAACTTAGATCAATGTTGTGGAATACAAAACATCTATTAAGTTTTTGCCACACAATGTTTCTGAGGTTTAATGTTGAGCCAGTTGAAAAGGGGTGGAGAAAATTAATTCTACACCATGTAATTCACAAATTGGTATTGTAGAGTGTTTGGCACACTGCCACACATAATAGTTTTCTGATGCCGGTAGCACAATGCTGTCATTTCTTAAGCTCAGGAAAAATATAAACTACTGGAGGGGTCAGTGAGAGAGGAGAAAGGTCCAAATATTTAAACTTGGTGGTTCTTGTGTCTAACATATAGGGCGGTGATAGAATTTGATTGGGTTGTGAGTTCAGACAAGTGGATGAATTTCAAAAAGCAAAATACAGTGGATGCTGGAAATCAGAAATTAAAACAGCAGGTCTGGCAGCATTTGTGGAGGGAGAAACAGAGCTAATGATTGGGCCCGATTCTTTCATCCCGATGAGCACGTTTTTTGGTGCGTCGGTATGGGAGATGCCCATGTCGGCCATTTTGCGCATCTCCCACATCCGGAGAGCAGGCGCAGATGGGACCATGCTGGAAACCGGCGGGAAGACAGGTAAGTCATTTAAATCTGTTTTCAGTGTACTTTAAATGTGATTATCGGACCCAGCACGGAATTCTCCAAGCCCGATAACATCTCCCACCCTGCCAGGAGTATTTCCTAAGGGCAGGGACAAGGGGTGTGGCTTAGGGGCAGGGCCCTGGAGCAAAGGGCGGGGAATGGGAGGGCTAATTGTGGGCAGGGCCAAGGGGGTGATCGGTGGGGGTGGGGGGGTCCCGTTGCCACGGTGCAGATAGGATCAGTCAGGGCTGGAGGGAGGCCAGCGATCGGGGTGGGCTGGGAGGGGTCTGCCTCCATGGTGGTGGGTGTGCCTCCCGGAGGGGGGGAGGGGTCAGCAGGGTGGATCTGCTGGGGGGGGGGGGAATTGGGGGGGTTCGTCACTGCTGAGGAGGGGGCGTGGCTGGAGATTGCGGTGCTCTGTGATGCGGGGGGGAGATGATGCAAATGAGATTGCATCCTCACAGTTTAAAGAAATGCATAAGCGGCAATTTTGTGCAATGCACACTTTTATTAAGTTGTACTTTGCAGAACAAATGTGGAGAAATTTGGATTCATTTTTGGCACCACTGCTCTCTTCAGCTTAAATTATGTTGAATGGTGAGATTGCTTTATAAATATAAAATAACCATTATCTTGTTAAATTTTCATTGCTGTAATTTACTAGTTTAGTAAATCTGGTTGGAAACAATTTTTCTTTTATTCATTCGTGGGACATGGATGTTGCTGGCTGGCCAGCATTTATTGCCCATCCCTAGTTGCCCTTGGATGGCAGTTGAGAGTCAACCACATTGCTGTGGCTCTGGAGTCACAGATAAGGACGGCAGATTTCCTTCCCTAAAGGACATTAGTGAACCAGATGGATTTTTCCGACAATGGACAATGGCCATCAGTAGATTCTTAATTCCAGATTTTTTTATTGAATTCAAATTCCACCAGCTGCCATGGCGGGATTCGAACCCAGGTCCCCAGAATATTAGCTGGGTTTCTGGATTAATAGTCTAGAAATAATACCACTAGGCCACCCCTAATATTCTGCTGGTCCCTGATCTTTTGAAAGTCGTGGTGAATATATTAAAATTACTTACGAACAATGGGCATAAACCACCTGATATATTTTCCGTCATTAGTTCCATTGCAGAAGTAGGCATTGCTGAATTAAGGGGTTAAAATTTAAAGGACCAGGTTGCCTAATGAAATCCCTAGCTCTCAGCCAAAGACTGGTCAATTGCACTAAGGAAAATGGGGAAATTTAATTGGCATTTTGAACTGACTTGGTACATCTTTGACCATACCAATCTGCAGCAAGTGCTGCTGTACCCTATTGAGGTGAGAAGCTCAGAAGATACAGAAAGGCTGCTGGAAGCCCATTACAAAAATTCTAATTAACCTGACCACTTCAGCAACAGATTGCATTTAAGGTAGTAAAAAAAGTCCAAGGGAATTCACAATATTTATGAGGTTATAAAGACAAACTTAAGACTGAGCAACATGAGAAAATATTAGGAGTGGTGACCAAAGACTTGGGCCTGGATTTCCCAGTCCCTCGATGGTGAGATCCACCATGCAGGATGTGGCTGGCCAACCAAAGGTCCACTGACTTGCAACAGGAGCGGTCAATCCTGGCGACTGGTGGGGCTGGAAAATCCCAGCCTTGGTCAAAGATGTAGGTTTTAAAATGTGATTTACAGAAGCAGAAAGAGATGTGGAGTGGTTTAGGGGGGAGGAATTTCAAAGCTTTGGGTCTAGAAAGCTGGAGGCAGCGGTTGCAAAGGTGAAGTGATTAAAACTGGGATTCTCTAGAGGCCAGAAGTGGAGAAGTGTAGAATCTCAAAGGGTTACGGGGTTGTGGAGAAGGTAAGGAGGAGTGAGGCTATGGAAGGATTTGAAAACAAGGATTAGAATTTTAAAATCAATATTTTGTCAGTCCTTGAGCCATTGTAAATCTTTGAGCACAGAAGTAATGGGTGAACGAGACTTGGTGCAAGTTAGGATGCAAGTAGCAGAGCTTTGGGTGAGTTAAAATTTACGGACCGTGCAAAGTAGGAAGCCGGAAAGAAGAGAATTAGACTAGTCAAATGTAGTGATAACATAGCATTTGTGAAGGGTTTAGTAGCAGATAAGCTGAGAGGGTGATGTTAGAGAAGTAGAGTCTAGATAATAGAGAGAAAATTGCGTCATTAGCTCAGTTCAGGGAATGTGCAAATGATCTGCTATTGTCTCAGACAGAGAGCAGAGAATGAGGTAAGGTCAGTGGTTACAGTAGGTGGCAGGGAATGAAGACAATAGGGCTTATTGCAGCTGTCCTGGATGGGGCAGGGGTGCTGGAAAGCCAAGTGATGGGGATTTAAAAGGGGCACCTTGACTCCATTTCATTTATAATCTCTCTAATCTGTTCACCTTTGGTTTAACAGAGGCACAGTGGCTGCAGATGATCAATTTGCTCCCAGAAGGCAGGACGATCAAAAAAACATTTTAGTCAGGCCTTGCCAGTGACACCCACATCCCGTGAAAAAATGAAAAAAGACTACATGCCTCCAAGTTAGTTTAATTTTTGATACTAACATCTGCAGACTGGGTATTCTGGACCCGTGGAAACCCAGCAGCTGAAGGGAGGCATGAAGGACTGGATCATCAGGGTCAGGTGGTGCAAGAGTATTTCATTCTGACTTTCCTCCAAGGGATTGGATCAGCACAAATAGCCAACATCGTCCCCATCATCCCTGCAATCATACTCCTCCCTCACAGGGTCCAACTCCCCCCTCCCCTCCCCCACCCACCACCACCACCACCACCCCCACCTGGCAATATGCAGTGCCCCATCACTCCTGACATTGATATCTGACTATTGCCTTAAAAGCGATGCCTTTTATCTATAAGACCCTGGAGCCCCAATTTTAACTTCCTGCAGCTAATAATAATGGGGCAGGATGGGGTTAAAACATTTGGCTCTCTTCTTTCATGCACCTGCTGCCATTGTGGGAACCACCAGATACACTCACTGCTTGCAGACAGCATTCTCATTAATATGTAAAAGTCAGATTTCATGATGCAATTATGACCCTGACACAATATTAACAATGGATCATTCAAGTAATATTGAATACTGGAGCCAACGGTGAAACCTATTGCTAAACAGCAGCAGGGCCAGTTTGAGCAAAAGCAAGAAGGTAATATATATTTTTTCAATGAGATCATCTGTCTGAAACAACTTTACAGGTCCAGAAAGCCTGCAACCACGTAAACTCAGTGTGGCAGCAATATTTTTTATTTGAGTAAAGTAAATGTGATATCTGGACAAGTGCAGACCACCGGAAAAGGTTTTGTTTTTTAAAAAAAATCTTTAGTTGTATTCTTATGATGTTTAATCATGGAATGTGATAAAGGGGCAGGGAACTCAGGTTGCAAAGTCATGGGTTTAGAACCTACCAAAATAATTTTTAAAATTGGGTGAAGACTATGAAATACATACTGATTAGCACTAAGCAGCTGTGTGCAACTGTCACAAACCGCTGAAACTTAAATGGTTTGTTTTGACGGTTTAATGATGATCCATATGCAGATTGGAATTCTGTTGCAGTTTATGGGATAAAATAACATTCCAGAAGAAGCAAGAAATCTGTAAAGTGAATGACAACATCCTCCATAAAGCCGGGGTGTGCATTCTGTCGGACAAAAGGTCTTTTACTTATTTGATTCTGTATACTGTTATATATTACATTCAGATCTTCAGAGGACATTTATCCCGAAAGATCCTACCATTTCTCCCATAATCTGGGAACATGGCACAATGGTCACTGATGACAAGGAATACTCACTAGACTCATGGCTCATGATATCCCTCTGAAATTCCACCACATCTGACCAACACAGGTATAATCAACCAGGGACAATTGGAATCATTATTGAGCACTCTATTAGGATACTGGACTGACAGGTTTTGAGGCTCCCTTCAATATTCCCCTTAAGTTTGTCCTCAGTAAAACTTCAGCCTGCTTCTAAGGGTGTAGACGTGAATGTATAGAACACACAAACAGTTCAGTTATTTATTGCCAGATCTGGCTGGACCACATCCAGCACTATTGGGTCCAGCTTCCCTCCGCCTTAACTGCTCACCACTGCTTGATCATCCTGGAACACAAAGAACTCGGAGGCGATTCCCTCAAGAAAACTGTAAGTGTCGAATTTGCATAAAAAGGGAGTAAATCCCGCTGTCCTTTCAGCAGGAGTTTCTAAATGAATTTCCCCGCATCGCTGGCCCACCAACCCCCCCATGGGGAGACAGCCTATGGTCATCTGGGAATATGGCGCCTTTACATTACCTTACTTTTCATGGCACAATTCCTAAAATTCTTACCTCTGTTCTCCATATGGAGCTGGAAGAGGACCTTGCTATTTAGTGAGCTCTCTTCCAGTCTTTCTCTGCCCTAACTACCTCTATATAGGTTCAATGATTCACTATGTGCTGACCACTTTATCTTAAACTCTAACCCAGCCAAGTACCTATCTCTGAGCTAGTGTTTGAGAGGAATGAAGCATGAGATTAAGGAAGACTGTCCTTGCCCTTTTTGGAGGTGTGTTCTTCCAGAGCTTACTTCTGTGACGGATGATCCGAAGCAAAAAAGGACAGCGCAGAGAGGCTTGACATGAGGGGAGGGTAATCTTAAGAGTAAAGCCTGAAGTTGTGAAGCGTGCTGCAACTTGCTGAGGTGAATGAAGTGTTACAGGCCTGAAAGCAGGCATCCTGCTCAGATCCATTCCCCACTGGACTCTGTTTCCCTGATACTCATGGTTCAGTCTCACCAACTGACCTCAAAGGTCTCCTGCTTTGTCTGGATCATGGTGATGATGCTGCTCATTTACCTTCCCCTCATCCTCATGTTATGCGCTGCCTCATTCTGTACAGGGTGCAAGTCAGTGAGTAACAGTAAGAAGGGACATGTGGGGTTTTTGCATATTGTGCCTGTGTTGAGTGGTGGGCAAAAAGCAAGATCGAATCAGAATGGGGAGATGATGAATGTAAAGCCATGTGTGGGGAAAGTGGTGAAGAAAAGTTGTTGGGAACAGTTGATGGTTGTGTAACTGGTGATATGTGAGAAGAGAATGGCGTCAATGCCTGGTATAAAGAGAAGAAAAGAGGTGAGTGTGTTTGGAATGAGGAAAAGTGGTGTTTAAGTGGCGCCTTTGAGATTGCATGTTGAAAAACGTGATGAACAGGAGAGAACTATTCAACATGGTGGGAGAGGAGGTTGCAGAAATGTTGTCAGGTGCCATTGAGACAGATGAACAGATATATTCCGCTTTGCTGTTTTTTTAAGGTCACTGAACCCTCTTTTACGTTGAAGCTGTGCCCTAAGGGGTGATGCAAGTGGTGCTGACCCTGTCAGCCACCTTTGTCTAGGCCTGTACAACTTTCAAGAAGCCAGGGGCAGATCCTCTACTCATTTCAGCAACCAAGTTATCTTCTAGCATTGAACAGGGCTAACTCTGTGAAGTGGATATTAAACAGGCCTTTGGAGTTATGCCTGAAATTGTGCGTAGCAGGTGGGCCCGCTGTCCGATTCCTGACATGATGGTCATTAAGCACCCCATGGCTCAGGTGGAAATTAAGTTCAGGATGTAAAATATCCTTTCCTCACATGGGTGAGGTTAATCCAACTCGCTCCTCCCCTCACCCTTTGCATGTTGCACTGCTTCCCTGAGTTCCCAATGTTCTCTGTGACATCCTTTGACTAAATTAACTGAATTTAACCATAATTGAAAAGCATTCCTGCTTCCTGTGCAGGGATTCAATGTATATTCCAAACCATTGGTCTCCAGGCGAGCTGGTGCTCTGGTATTCTTTTCACTAGATGGCAGCATAGGCAAACTGTGAAGATACATTTTTTCGAAACACCAAGGTAAAAGGCTAAGAGCCATTAAGGTAGATCCTGAGTGGTAGTTTAAAATGGATAATAATGTTTTGGCAGCATGTTTTATGATTCGCCTGATTTTTTTTTCCCATTGAAATCAATGTTTTACACTCGCGGGGTTTCGTTAAGCAGTCCGTCACTTGTGAAATTTTCTGCCAGATCTTCCCCTCCTTTTTTTGGGTTCCTGGTGCCATTCAAATGTCTCCACTCAAACTGGTGAGGATGCAGCTTCCCTTAGTACCTCATGATGGAGACAACCAAGAGGGATTCAAAAACCGCATTGACATCTGAGGCATTTTGTTCCCACAATTATCACTATGAGGACTGGTGCTTATGGTATTCAGATATATGGACATGCTAGTGAAGACTCCATAAGAGAAGCTATCAGAGTGCTGTATTATCTACTTCGTGATAAGTTCCATCAACATCAGGAACAGAAAAGATTCTTTCTGTAGAAGTGAGAGTTTCCACATTTGTCCAAATTGCAGGTCAGCCTCAAATATTCTCTTCAGTTCAGTTCAATCCCAATTCTCTCCTGCACCCTGTGGCACACTAAGGCAGACTCTTGTCAGCTTCTAAAGCTAGTAATTCCTGGTACATGTTGCTAGTCTGCCGCCAGGGGCTTATAGCTTGAGGGGCATCACTCCACATAGAATCATAGAATCCTACAGTGCAGAAGGAGATCATTCGGCCCATTGAGTCTGCACCGACCACAATCCCACCCAGGCCCTATCCCCATAACCCCATGCATTTACCCTAGCTAGTCCCCCTAACACTAAGAGGCAATTTAGCATGGCCAATCCACCTAACCTGCACATCTTTGGACTGTGGCATCAAGGGTGGCAGACCAGGAGTCTCTCCACCCTTACTGCCTGCCATTGGTATGTTTGGAAAGCTTTACAAGTTGACATCGTCAACTCATTTGTCTGCATTATGAATGTACCTTCCTTGGCCATCAGGTTGAACCCAGAGCTCCTGACTTAGAGTCAAGGACGCCAACCACTGCGCCACAAGAGCTCCGCCTTCAGTTGCATGGCTGTAGTCAACACTGTGGTGGTCCATTTATCTTATATTCAGGGCAGCACCAACCTGGGCAAATCTGATTATATGTTTGCATAACTTGGGGTGCAACAATAATAGCCAATGCTTCATTAAGCTGCATGTATGCATGCTCATGCTACAGGAAGATACCAAGCAGGCCTTGTTTTATGGTTAATATCACATGCACCCAACTGCACAGAAAATGTAAAGGTCCTTTGTGTGGCACAAATTGGCTGTGCGCAACAATGTCATTTTAAAGGGGATATTGATAGTTACCCTTTGTGCTGTGAACTGGATAGAGCCTTTGGCATGTGCCCTTGCGTATGGTTCTCGGATGTTTCAGTAGGTTCACAGATATGTGCTGTTCAGCTTCCTTATTTTGTAACCAGGAAATTGAAAAATAAGTAACAGTTGTAATCAAGCCGCACCTTCAGTTCCTAATTTTAGATCCATTTTCAAGGCTTGAAAACTAATAAAATATACACCACATTGTCCCTTTTAGCAGTTTCATTGCTGTCACCTTTCCTGAGGAGCATTTTCCTCTGGAATCTGGCTAGCTGTCATGATCAAACCCCGTCAGCCAGGATTTTATATTTACTGGGATCCCTACCCCTCCAGCATGAAAGCCATAGGTGAGCCTGACGCATTCCGGTATCAATTGGCCACCTAAGGGCCTCAATTGATCCTTGGCAGGCAGACTGTCTGATGCCTCTCCTGCGGCATGTAAAATGGGTAGGTGCCAGGAATGACACTATGGCATTGTGACCCCAATATTATTGCCATCTGCCAACCTGCCCTTGGAAGAGTGCCAAATTCAGCCCCTCTTTTCTCTTAAGGGAGACCAATCTTATTGCTCATCTCTAAAGACCCCAAAGACAGACTCAATTTGTAATATGTGGGACTTATTTTAGGAGGGATGGTGGTGTAGTGGTAAGGCTACTGGACTAGTAATCCAGAGGCCCAGGTTAATTCAACCATGGCAACTGGTGGAATTCAAATCAAATTAATCAATAAAGTCTGCAATATAAAGTTAATCTCAGTAATGGTGATCATGAAATCATCAGTGATTGCCATAAAAACCCATCCGCTTCACAACTGTTCTTTTGGGAGGGAAATCTGCCACCCTTACCAATTCTGACCTACATATAATTCCAGACCCAAGGCAATGTAGTTAACTGTTTTCTGAAATGTTCAGTTCAAGGACAATTAGGGATAGGCAAAAAATGCTGACTTTGCCAGCAATGCCCATATCCCATTAAAGAATAAAGAGTTATCTTCTTATCAGTCCTTCAGGCAGCTGAAATTTGGTTCTTGATATCTCTCCTCGGTTAGGCGATTAGTTAATCAAGACTGCTAATACGTTCTGACCACCTCCATCTCACCAAACAAATGGAACTATTCTGATATTAAGCCGAGGTTTTGCTCACAGCAGAGCAGCAGCTCTGAATCATATTCCTAAGCCACTGACCTTGCAGCACATGCCCCTGATAGGATTCTAACTTCCAAGGCGGAAGATGAGATTGACGGGGCACTGGAGTAAGGACGTTGCAGCAGATTTCCTGGTGCTAAGGTGCTTAATCCATTTTGCAAATCTGGCTCTCTGATCCGGAGCTGAGGTGGTGATCCCACTGCAGCACCATCATTAATTTGATAGCAAGCAATGGCAGGCTTGCCCTTGGTCATTGGTATTCCATTGGGCACGTTTTTGATGGTCACTGACCTTGGAAAATGAGCCAGTTGTAGGGTCTAGTTAGAGGGCTTGGCAAAAGTCCAACTCCTCCTGATCTCTACCAGAAGAGGAGTACAGTAAGAAGTCTCACAACACCAGGTTAAAGTCCGACAGATTTATTTGGAATCAAAGTTTTCAGAGCGCTGCTCCTTCATCAGGTGAGTGAAGATTAGTTCACAAACACGGCATATATAGGCAAAGGCACAATTGCAAGATAATTACAGATTGGAATGTGAAGAATTGTTGGAATGCAAGTCTTTACAGGTGCCCACCCCAGTCCAATGCCGGCATCTCCACATCAGAAGAGGAGTAACCAGCCATTATGCCGATGTGTACAGAGTGGCCAAAAATAGTGGAGAATCGGAAGATTGGGAAAACTTTAAGAAACAACAAAGAACGACTAAGAAAGTGATAAAGAAAGGAAAGATAGGTTATGAAGCTAGGCTAGCTCTAAATATAAAAAATGATAGTAAAAGCTTTTACAAATATATAAAAAGGAATAGAGTGGCAAGAGTGAATGTTGGACCCTTGGAGGATGAGAGGGGGGTTTTAATAGTGGGAAATGAGGAAATGGCTGAAACTTTAAATAAGTTTTTTGTGTCGGTCTTCACAGTGGAAGACACAAATAGTTTACCGAATATTAATGATAGAGGGTTGGTAGGAGGAGAGGTACTCAATACAATTAATGTTACCAGGGAGGTAGTGCTTGGTAGACTAATGGGACTGAAGGTGGACAAGTCCCCGGGCCCGGATGGAATGCATCCCAAGGTACTGAAAGAAATGTCAGAGGTAATAGCGGATGCGTTAGTAGTTATTTATCAAAATTCGTTGGATTCTGGGGTAGTGTCGGTGGATTGGAAAACGGCTAATGTTACGCTGCTATTTAAAAAAGGAAATAGACAAAAGGCGGTTAACTACAGGCCGGTTAGCTTAACATCTGTAGTTGGGAAAATGCTGGAATCCATCATTAAAGAAGAAATAGCGGGCCATCTGGGTAAGAATGGTTCGATTAAGCAGACGCAGCATGGATTCATGAGGGGAAAGTCGTGCTTGACGAACTTGTTGGATTTTTATGAAGATGTGACTAGTGCAGTTGATGGAGGGGCACTGGTGGATGCGGTGTTTATGGATTTCCAAAAGGCGTTTGATAAGGTGCCTCACAAAAGGTTGCTGAAGAAGATTGGGTCACATGGAGTTGGGGGTAGGGTGTTAGCGTGGATTGGGGATTGGCTATCCGACAGGAAGCAGAGAGTCGGAATAAATGGGTGCTTTTCTGGTTGGCAGATGGTAACTAGTGGCGTGCGCAGGGATCGGTACTGGGGCCTCAGCAATTTACCATTTATATAGACGATCTGGAGGAGGGGACTGAGTGTAGGGTAACAAAGTTTGCAGACGACACAAAGATAAGTGGAAAAGTGAATCGTGTGGAGGGCGTAGAAGGTCTGCAGAGAGATTTGGACAGGCTGAGTGAGTGGGCAAGGATCTGGCAGATGGAGTATAACGTTGACAAATGCGAGGTTATTCACTTTGGAGGAAATAATAGCAAATTGGATTATTATCTAAATGGAAAAAAATTACAACATGCTACTGTGCAAAGGGACCTGGGGGTCCTTGTGCATGAGACGCAAAAACCCAGTCTGCAGGTCCAACAGATGATCAAGAAGGCAAATGGGATGTTGGCCTATATCGCAAGAGGGATAGAATATAAAAGCAGAGATGTCTTGCTGCATCTGTACAGGCCGCAGCTGGAATACTGTGTGCAGTATTGGTCCCCTTATTTGCGGAAGGATATATTGGCCTTGGAGGGAGTGCAGAGAAGGTTCACCAGGTTAATACCAGAGATGAGGGGTGTTGATTATGAGGAGAGACTGAGCAGATTGGGTTTGTACTCGTTGGAATTTAGAAGGCTGAGGGGGGATCTTATAGAGACCTATAAGATAATGAAGGAGCTGGATAGGGTAGAGGTGGAGAGGTTCTTTCCACTTAGAAAGGAAGCTAGAACTAGAGGGCACAGCCTCAAAATAAAGAGGAGTCAGTTTAGGACAGAGTTGAGGAGGAACTTCTTCTCTCAGAGGGTGGTGAATCTCTGGAATTCTCTGCCCACTGAAATGGTGGAGGCTACCTCGTTGAATATGTTTAAATCACGGATAGATGGATTTCTGATCGGTAAGGGAATTAGGGGTTATAGTGATCAGGCGGGTAAGTGGAACTGATTCACTTCAGATCAGCCATGATCTTATTGAATGGCGGGGCAGGCTCGAGGAGCTAGATGGCCCACTCCTGCTCCTGTTCCTTATGTTCTTATGTTCTTATTATCTTCCCAGTTCAAAGCTGTGTGCAAGTAGCAATATGTCGCAAGCTGTTTTATATAATTTTACTAGCCGAATCTATCCAATGTTGTTGCTCTGGTCATTTTAATCCCCTGGGGGTTGGTATTTCTTTAAAAACATTGGGGGTGATTTTGATTGACTGTGTAAACAAGTCACAGCGAGTCAAACACTTTTAATACATCTTTCCTGATATACCCTTCATCTTTCCACATTGCCCAAACTCAACACCCCTCATATTTTCAGTATAACATCAAAGTCCTTCTTGTGGAAAATGAAGCAGAATTCTGAAATAATATGTATTAAATCAGTGGAACGGCACCATATTCTGACAAACTATGTTCCTTCTAAGCTCCATGGCTGCACAGCAACCAGAGGTTTCCATGCAGTTTGAACATTGTGCATGGCCACACACAAAAATAATTCAAAATTAAATGAATAAGCTGCACACAACAACAAAAATTTAGAATGAATGTTGCTTAGGAGCCATTCGAAAAGCACCTACTTTGGCAAGAGCTCCACACTACACACATCTCAAGCAAGTGACAAACCTTATGGACTGGAACATCCTAAGATCCCATAACCTTATTAGAAGTGCAGCAAGAATGCCTGAGAATGTGATTACAATAGCGGAGTAGGAGCAGCTCAAAGGATGTTCCAGGATGATATTTGCAAGGTAAATGAAAGGAAACAGCAACTGGATAGAGCACAGAGCTGTTGGTGGGTTGAGCCACTTCCTCAACTGTAAGGCATGGCAGATTGCAAAAGGTATTCTCACATCAGACCCGTCACCCCGCTGAACACCAAGACGTTCCACCCAATCAATGTTTAGGTAGCATTTGACTATCAAGACATTAATAATAATGTTGACAGCCATCACTAAGGTGCCTCAAAATGCGAACGGTGCATCCATTTTCAAAAAGAGAAGGAACAGCGGGGAGATGATTGTTAGGAGACCAGAAAAAAACCACAGTTTGTGTATTTGCTGACCCCAGTGGCAAATCCTTTCCCAACTGGCAGTGCCTTTTAGAAAAATGTGCTTACCTCTTGTACTTTTACTGAAGGTGGCCTTCAGCCCCATGTTGGAGTATTTCTTTGTGGTGCACCTTCAAGAGCATGGTCTTCAACTGTTCAACCACCCTGCTACCACTTTGCTACTGTGAACAATTGGTCTACATTTCTGCTGCCAATATGACTTCCTGTTTATTGCTGAGCTACTGCCCTTTAAGATCCTTTGCTTTGTCTGATTTTACACTTGCTAGTCTTGTGTGAGTAGTAGAAGGATCTGGTATACACAGGGTTAATGTAGGACTGGGAACAGTATTGCATACACAGCGATGTTAGGTGGCACATGATCTAGACCTTGGTTCAGTGTGGTGTTGGTCAGAGACCTAGGATGGAACTAGCTCCTTGCCTGTAACCCTGACTGTACGTTGTATATAATTACAAATAGGTAATTAAGACTTGTTTTCTTTCAGAATCAGAAGGTACAAAGAATTCAATAGCAGGCACGTTCTGTAATCAACAGCACTCAAACACTTTGCCGCAAGCCAGGATCATCGGGAAAAGTTTTGATGAAGTAATTATTGACGTCAATGTGTCAAAAGAGTTGTAAGTGGTGGGGCAGCGTTTCAGAACTTGTGACTAATACACCAGCAAATAGAAAGTCCCCCGAGTACATCACGATCATGTCTCCAGCAAAATGCCGTGAGTGGAAGATTATATAAATGATGTGATTAATGGGGGAATTACCTAATCATCTCCAATCTGGCCAGTACTTATGGCATTACTTTATATTCTATATGTGCCAATAGCTCCCACTGTAAAATGAGGTGATTCCTGAGATGTTGGCTTCTCCCAATCGCCTGAACCAAAAACAGCTCAAAGATTTGTTGAATTAGTGGAACATTGCAGATGATTCGGTTGGAATCTTACCTTGTGATTGTGTGCTAGCTCCTTGGTAGAATTTAAATTACGCTGTGAATAATCAGCCCCAGTCTGTCTCTTCTTGCCTGTTGTGCCTTGGCAGTTCTTTGAATCATACTCTGAATTGCATGTATTACACAGATTATAATCTGTATTCTTCTCTCAGCTGTTGTCCGCGAGCTACCTTTTCTTCTCGTCCAAATGCAATGCACAAACCATCAGGGTTAGGTAACAATTAAGTTTTAAATAACCTGCTTGTCATTTGCTAATGCTGAATGGCCTTGTGTGGGTTAATCTTCCACTATATTGGGCAGCACGGTGGCACAGTGGTTAGTACTGCTGCCTCACAGCGCCAGGAACCTGGGTTCAATTCCGACCTTGGGTCACTGTCTGTGTGGAGTTTGCACATTCTCCCCGTGTCTGCGTGGGTTTCCTCCAGGTGCTCCGGGAGTTTCCTCCCACAGTCCAAAGATGTGCAGGTTGGGCGGATTGGCCATGGTAAATTGACCCCAGTGTCAGGGGATTAGCAGGATAAATATGTGGGGTTACGGGAAAAGGGCCTGGGTGGGATTGTGGTTGGTGTAGACTCGATGGGCCAAATGACCTCCTTCTGCATTGTAGGGATTCTGTGATTCTGTAATGCTGCAGCCCAGTCTGGTACAATTAATGATATTGCTTCAGTCTCCAAGTTCAACTCATGTTACAGAAGAATGATATCTGAAACGAGCTGTATTTAATAATTTTCTTTAAATTTTACAATTTTCCTCTCTCCCTGAACCCTCCCCCTCTGCCCACTTTTACATACCTTCTTAACAGGCGTTTGATCGTCCAAGCTTTATGTCACTTGTTTCAGGTTTGGGTCTCCTCAGCTGAATCTGGATGAGTTGCTGCTACATTAGTGCCTTGATCAGGCACTAAGTACTTCTGAATGAGCGGCCCCACTGGGAGCCCACAAGCAAACACACCAGGGTTTGCTTGTCATTCTCCCTGCATGGAGAGCCCCCTATCTGCCGCTGCACTTCCCACAGCATTTATCCATTTAAGTACATTGCATCTATTGGGTAGAATCACTTTATGATTCCTCATTCTCTATCTAACCTGAGTTCCCTTTATTTTGTACACTACTGATCACACCAACTCCGTTCTGCAAATGTACCTCTCTGCAAGATGCAATTGAAATCTGGAGCCAGCGACCCAGAAACCCCCACACTCTCCCTCAAGTGTCGGAGTGTTTCCAATTTGCAATCCAGCTCAATGACTTTGAGCCAGAGAGATTAAAGGTGGGGACATCAGCTAAAGATGTCTTTGCTCAGCACAGTCTTGCTGCCGATAAAATCCCACATATTGCAGTCCACCAACACAACTTGTTCCACCCTATCTTAGTTCAAATTATTTATACTGTTGCAGTTATGAAGCTTATAAGATTATAATATTTTCGGTCTAAATTTTTAAATTTAAGGTAAAGTAACAAAGATCATGTGACTTGTTCTTGTCTGACAGTAACTTTGATAGTTTGGCTTCGTGAGCTACCACAGCTGGATGAGGGAGAGGGACAGACTCTAGTTGCAGTGACGCACCCTGCAGCCAACAAAGGATATGGGTGATTCAGCTTGGCACGGCCAGAGGAGGACAATCATTGGGACAAGCTGGTTATGGATTTAGGAGACTCGCGGATAGTTGGGAACCTGTCTCGGGGGCAGGGAATTCATATGGTGTTCGTGGAAGTGGAAATGACTAGGGTTGGGAAGCATTTTCCGATCAGGGCCATTGTGATCTCCTGGACTCGTTTCGATCGCCTCAGGGGGTCGGAGAGGAATTTCCCAGATTTTTTTTTCCCCATATTGGCCCTGGGGTTTTTCACTCTGGGTTTTCGCCTCTCCCTGGAGATCACATGGTCTGGAATGGGGGGGTGGGGGTGAGTTAATAGGTTGTAATGAACAAAGCATCGTAGCTGTGGGGGACAGCTCGGTGGATAGGATATTGGTATGTAGATAGGCTGGAAAATTGGGCGGGGATCCTGGATTCAGGATTCAATCCTGGACCGGGGAGCGGCGCGGGCTTGGAGGGCCGAAGGGCCTGTTCCTGTGCTGTATTGTTCTTTGTTCTTTGTTCTACCAAGTAAGTGAAGCCCTTGGAATGCCACTCAAAGTTATTACTCGGAGAGGAGGTCTTAAAAGTTATTCTGCGATTGGGGCACCCTGCATAAAAAGGCACCCCGATCTCTAAGGAGCAGGCCTTGCTGGTGTCTTTAGGCCCAGTTTGCTCCCCCCCCCCATTCATAGCCTAAATTGCCCCCTCCAAAAAATTGACTAAATGGCTGGGGGGGAGGGGAGGGGAGTGGGGGAGGGGAGGAGGTAGGGGAGGGGATGGGGGGGTGGAGGGGAGGGGAGTGGGGGAGGGGAGGAAGTAGGGGAGGGGGTGGGGGAGGGGAGGGGAGGAGGGTGGTGGATTGCAATTGGAATTGCACAGGTCAACCCAGTGGGAATCAAATCACAGCGTGTTTTTCTCTGGAGATGACACACTCATTTTTTCAGAGAATTCTGTGGAGAGTGCAATGTGTGATAAATAGAAAAGAGGAATGTTCCTTTCTGAAGTTGTCTACAAAAATAATGTTTAGTTAACAGTGCTTTAGTAATTCGTGAAAAATGAAATCTTGACAGCTATTAATAGGAAGTTCAAATTTCTTTTTAAAAGTTAATCGCTTCTACAGGGATCATAGCCATACTGTTTACATCTATATTTTTTAGTTTGTTGTCATTTCCTTTCTTTGTTTACATACCAACTCAAACTAAACAGTGAACAATAGTTTTAGATACTTGCAGACGATGATGGCAGGAATACTATCTGAAGCTTCCACTACAAGTATTGGAAGTAAAAAAAAGAGAAAGGAATAAAAGGAAAATGAAACATAACTACTGGTTTGGGCCACAGTTTTAGACAATGAGTGATTTGGCAATGAAGTGTAACCCATTTCTGAGGTCACACGTAGCTATATGTATGCTTGGGGAAAAGAAATTTGGATAGCCTTGCCCTGATAGCTCTCTCGGGGGGGTCTGCTGCTTCTTCTTGATTTGGAACCAGGTCCGCTTGGGTACTGCTGACAGCAATTCCCTGTCATTTATGACCTGCCAGGTATTTTGGATATTCAATATTTTTTGGGTGAAAGGGGTTCCCTTGAGTGGTAACGAGGACAGTCTCCTTTCCTCCAACATAATTACAAAGGCAAAACTTGTGCATTTGGTGTGTGGAGTCAAGGAACCTTCATTTTCCAGAAATAGTGTGATGGAGTCCTTTACACTTCTATTTCAGGTAAGAGTGTGGCTCTCTAAATGAAGTGGAGATGCCGGCGTTGGACTGGGGTAAACACAGTAAGAAGTCTCACAACACCAGGTTAAAGTCCAACAGGTTTATTTGGTAGCAAAAGCCACTAGCTTTCAGAGCGCTGCCCCTTCATCAGGTGAGTGGGAGTTCTGTTCACAAACAGGGCATATAAAGACACAAACTCAATTTACAAAATAATGGTTGGAATGCGAGTCTTTACAGGTAATCAAGTCTTAAATTGAGTTTGTGTCTTTATATGCCCTGTTTGTGAACAGAACTCCAACTTACCTGACGAAGGAGAAACTCTCCGAAAGCTAGAGGCTTTTGCTACCAAATAAACCTGTCGGACTTTAACCTGGTGTTGTGAGACTTCTTACTGTCTCTAAATGAAGACAACGGTGCTTTTAAATTCCACCAGTGGCTCGTGTCTTCCTTCAGCCATCTGATCTCCCAAATAGGAATTTACTCTGATTATTTCATTAATGCAAATGCTGAAACACTATATGCTAAAATCAGCAGGATCTCCCAAATCATGCCATTCCTGCCATAACCACCCAGCAGCAAGCTCAGGTAATATCTCTTTTTTGCGTGCCGAGTAATTGAAAAAAATAAGTATTATTAGACATTACATTGATGTTAATAATACATTTTAATGCTTGGTGTGTGATCATTCTGCATCTCTAAAAATATGCATTATTTACACCAGTTATATTAGTTTCCTAATTACTTACTAATTACTTACTTCACTACCTAGTTCTGGTAATACGCATTTTATCAGTAATGTGTGAAGTTAATTTTATTGTTTTAGGTAGCATCCTGGTGGTAGGAGGCCCAGCTAAGTGCCTTTGTATAAACTGATTAAAATGTTCTTTGTGGGCAAGAAGGAGCCTGGTACCATCTAAACCCTCCTGGTTAACTTGACATTCTGATTAATCATATTTTTCAGAATTGTTATATTTATTCCATTATAATATCATTCAGTTCACAATATTAATCTGACATATAATTGCTAATTTACTTGTTCTATATGACATTTAGATTGGTTTCAGATGAATTTTAGTCTAAATTAAACTGGTTTTCTGCATGTCATATGTGTTTCTTAAAAAGTACAACTTGCTTAATACAGGTGGACCAATCAAAGAGAGGGATAGACAGTTGCTGGGCCCATGGGTTTTTTGGTAGTTGTCTTGCCCAAGGTTCAGGATGTAATTACTGGCACCCACATTGTATTGAAGGGACCAATTCAACACCCAGTGGCTACCACAGCACTTAGAATCCTTACAGTGCAGAAGGAGGCCATTTGGCCCATCGAGTCTGCACCCAACAACAATCCCACCCAGGCCCTATCCCCGTAACCCCACGTATTTACCCTGCTAATCCCCCTGGCAGTAAGGGGCAATTTAGCATGGCCAATCAACCTAACCCACGCATCTTTGGACTGTGGAAGGAAACTGGAGGAAACCCATGCAGACACGTGGAGAACATGCCGACTCCGCACAGACAGTGACCCAAGCTGGGAATCGAACCTGGGTCCCTGTGAGGCAACAGGGCTAACCATTATGCCACTGTACCACCCACTTCTTCAATGTCTGTATGTGTGTGACAACAATCAGTAGATATGCTACGCCAATTCTTGACATGCAGTAAGTTGCCATTAGATGCCTCCATTTACGACCTTTGTCACCTCGTGTCTTCTTCAGGGAGGTGAATGAGATCCAAGGATGGCATCTGGCTGACAGAGCATTAATCCACTTCTCATGGCTAATTTGAGGGCCTTATGCAGCTACAGAGGAGTTCTACAATGAGCTACATCTCCCCTCTTAGTCCCCTTTACACTAATGAAAATAAACTTAATTCTGTTAGCCTATTTTCATAACACAAGAATTCTGAGTTATCCATACTGCTCTTCTCTGAATTTCCTCTCAAAGCATCAATGCCTTTTTGATGTTGTGGCTCCTAGAATCACAGACAATAATCTAAACACAGCTTGAAGAATTCTGAATGTGGAAAAATTGGTGCATGGTCAATTTATTTTTTGTTTTGAATTCTGGTTTACCGTTTTAATTTTCCGCCTGCTTTTCCTCACACCATTACCAAACACATAAGAGCAGCTGGATGATGGCTCCTTCCTTCCTGTGGAGAGGAAGCTGGCCTGTCCCTGGTATCTGTGCATTAATAAGGCTGACATTGGGAATGTAGCAGAGGCGTGGGGCATTGAATCTATATCCTGCTGCTGTCTGACCACTAGGCTGTTGAAAGTGTTAATTAGCGACAAGGTTTCATTTTAATGAGACACACTGGGGCTTGCTTTGAACAAATAGTCAGCAATTTTATGATTTTACCATTAAAGATAATGGCCAATCCCTTATCTCATACAGAATTAAGAGAAAAATATTAGAATGCACCTTTAAATATATTCTTGCCTATCTTCTTTATTTATTTATTTTTATCAGCTTTCTGCCAATTCAAACTATTTGACCAAATTGAGGGTTATTGGTACATTACTAGGAGTATGTTAACCACAAAATATAATTAACTTTGTTTTGGGCTTTTGAGTGCTGCTTAACTTAAATACTTGTTGCAACAGGTGAAAGAACATCTGGCTACCAGTGCAAACTGAAAGAGGAGGAGATTCTTCTAAACAGTGGTAGGGGTATGCAGGTGATGACAGTGCTTTGTAGGCACTCCATTCATTGAGACATTCAGCCAGGGAGCAGTTGTTATCTCTTCAAATTCCAGTGTCAATTTCATTTATGGTTCACAGGTGAAAATGCAGTTTTATCTTTATCACAGCAGTTCAAAAGTTACAGACTATCAAAATTCCATCTTTTTTTAAGTTTATGCTACACATTACCCTTGTCATGCCTGCTCCTTGATGATGGAACTCTTTTAAGCATTACGTCCTTCACATTGAAATCCTCTAGCTGATGTTTCAAGTCAGTTGTATTAATTCATCTTTGCAATAAACCCTGAAATTGCTTCACATTTAGTCAAAGCATTCTGGGAGTTTGACACAAGAGTCACCCCATTTTTTCAAGCAGTGTCCCTTCTCCCATTTCTCGGGTGGTGGTGGGTGGGGCGGGGGGGGGTGGGGGGGGGTGCGGCGGGGGGAGAACAGTGGCACAGTGGTTAGCACTGTTGCCTCAGTGCCAGGTACCCAGGCTCAATTCCTGGCTTGGGTCACTGTTTGAGCAGAGTTTGTACGTTCTCCCCATGTCTACGTACGTGGGTTTCCTCCGGGTGCTCCGGTTTCCTCCCACAGTTCATGCTGGTTAGGTGGATTGGCCATGCTAAATTCTCCCTCAGTGTACCCGAACAGGTGCCGGAGTGTGGCGACTAGGGAATTTTCACAGTAACTTCATTGCGTTGTTAATGTAAGCCTACTTGTGAATAATAAATAAACTTTAATAAATAAACTTTAGACCTGGGGCACTGTAGTACATCAGCAACAGAATTGTATTTAGCCACAATCTATAACCTTATCCTCCATTCTATTACCATCAAGTTGGCGGATCAATGCTGGCTCAATGAAGAGTGCGCGCCAGCAGCAGCAGACATACCTAAAATTGAGGTGATGAGCAGCAGATGCATGAGAGCACCATCACCTGCAGGTTCCCCTCCAAGCCCCACACCATTCTGAGTTGGAAATATATTACCATTCCTTCACTGTTGCTCGGTCAATTCCCTTCCTATCAGCACTTGTGAGTCTTCCTACAACACATGGACTGCAGAAATTCAAGAAGGCAGCACAACACCATCAACTTCTCAACAGTAAATTTGAATGGGCAATTAATGCTGGCCTAGCCAGCAATGCCCACATCCCATGAATAAACAGTTTAAAAATCGCTGCACCTTTAGCTGTCTACCATTGCCTCTTGGGTAACCATATCCTGGAGAATAAAATCCAGATAACACTCATACTCTATGGGCAGGATGTTATCAGCATTAGTGTGACAGGCCAGGAGGTGGGGCATTTTTACTAATCAAGCTGCCATTGAGAAATTTACTATAATAACTACCTAATTTCCACAAACAAGGTAAAGTAGAATGTTTGGGGCTGAGATTATTCAGGGTCCACTTACTCTCCTCTCACATCCTTGCTTGAAAACTGGTAGAGGCCTAATTGTGCCGGGATCTGCCATTTGAAGGGAGTTTCTGACTTGCTTTGCATTAAAGTGGGTTTTGTCATGGGATGGGGGTCAATGGGGGTAGACTCCTCGGGACGGACTTTCCTCTCCCAGTGAAGATGGGAATCAGGTCATGAAATGCTGAACTTTCTTTGCTGGAGAAGCAATTTTCCGTTGCCTGCCTAACATTTTTATGTGGCCTTTAAATGGGTTTGGATGGCTTTGGGTGCAAAATGCACACAGACCTTTTCTGAAGCCGGTGATCCACCTTGTTAAGGGCCACAGGAAACTTGTAATTTCCCCCATGTACTGCTGTCATGGGCTGATCTGTGTTTTGGAAACCCTAAAGAAAAATACACCTCCTTGCGGATTTTGTGATGATTAGGGGAAGCCTAGGGGTGGCACAGTGATTAGCATTGGTGCCTCACAGCGCCAGGGATCTGAGTTCGATTCCCGACTTCTGTGTGGACTCTGCACGTTCTACCAATGTCTGCATGGGTTTCCTCTGGGTGCTCCAGTTTCCTCCCACAGTCCAAAAGACATGCTGGTTAGTTGCATTGGCCATGCTAAATTCTTCCTCAGTGTACCCAAACAGGAGCTGGAATGTGGCGACGAGGGGATTTTCACAGTAACTCCATAGCAGTGTTAATGTAAGCCTACTTGTGACACTAATAAATAAACTTAAACATAATGTCAGGGAATATTCTGAAAGGAAAGTGTGAAATGTTTTAATACTTTCACTATTCGGTGTTGTATTCCAATACAGATGTAGTGATTCATCCTAGGGGTTTGTCCTGCAAAGATACGTTCATCCTTACATTGGCCACCATTGTGTAAGTGTCATCACGCATTATTTCACCTGCCCATGGAGAAAGTGCCATAATGCATTAAAAATGTAATATAAAACTCCCATCAGCCTCTGCTCTCATGTTTTGTGCTATGATTTAAATCGGCTGACAGATCTGTTTAAAAACCCTGCTTTTGAAAGATGATATAAGTCTCTGCACCTGTTCTCCATTGACTAATAGGCTTTGGAATGGAAGTGAGGGGGGGCAATTCTGCCATCGCGACCCGCAACCTTTTTGGCGAGTTGGGCTGGGAGATGCGCATTGCGGCCTTTTTCCAGGATTTGCATACGTGCCGGGAACACATGTACATCTCCCAGGGCCGGAGAACAGTTGGAGTCCAGGCCACGCTGGAAATCGGCGGGAAGAGAGGTAAGTCATTTGAATTTTTTAAAATGTAGTTTAAATATGTTTAGCATTTCATTATCAGGAACTTGCCGGTCCCGATTGAATCTCCCACTCCGCCAGAAGTACTTCATTCTGGCGGGGTTTAGAGTAGCTTCCCACATTCGGGGAACTAGTGAGAGAACCCACTGGAATGAAGTGGGGGCAATTGGGGCCCCTCAGGGAGTCATGCGGCAGGGGGGTGCCCCCTGGGCATGGGCACCCTGGCAGTGCCAGCCTGTGCCCCCTGGCACTGCCCAAGGGGCAACGTGCCCATGTCCAGGGGGCACCTTGGCACTGCCCATTGGGCATCGGGCAGTGCCAAGAGGGTGGAGCCTAGGGGCGATTGGTGGGGGTCCCACTGCCATTCTGCATGGAGATTGATCGGGGCAGGCTGGGGGGGTGGGGGGGGTGCCTGCCTCCCGGGGAGGGGGGGTCTGACCCTGGGGGAGGTTAGTGGGGTGCGGGGGGGGGGGTGGGAGAGATCGCCACTGCTGAGTGCGGGGGGCTGTGCATCACTGATAGAGGGGAAAACGACAAACAAAAAGGCAGATCAAAGGTGTGTTCTGTTATTGCAATGTTTTAAAAGATTCAATCATTCTTGGATCAATAGCTGAGCTCCGGGGGGGTGGTGGTGGGAGGTGTCAGGGCTGGCCCGGGAATTGTTGTGAGGTCTGCGATCGGGTCATGGGAAGATCCCCGGTGGCCAGCGATCGAGCTGGCCAGCAAACGGGGAGTCTGACAGATCGGAGCCACTGCGCATGTGCAGAGTTCCGGAACTTTCAGACTCCGGCGCGAATAGGCCCCGCCCCCCTGGGTTTTTAATGAGACTCACGACTGGGACCTCTGCAGTGCACAGAGTGGGGAGATTCGAGTGTGAAGTTGAACTGACAAAACAGTCGTGATCTAGAACAATTTTCCCACCAATTCAGCACTTTTGGGAGAATTGCCCCCGAGATTCCAACTGTTCTGCCACTTTCAACAATATTGTTAGAAGACTTTGTTATGGCAGTTGAATGCTTGACTGGGTTTCAAACACTAATAGTGGCTTCAGCTTAGCAGGTGCTCTATTGATCCAAGAATGATTGAATCTTTTAAAACATTGCAATAACAGAATACGCCTTTGATCTGCCTTTTGTTGGTAAGTTTTCCCCTCTATCAGTGATAATTTTATTTTGAAATCAGGGCTTTATTAGGTTGTTTAAAGGTTTAATTCCTACATACCCCCCAGTGATCTAGAAATCACATTCATTGCTATTATATGGCTCCTAAGGATAGTATATAATGCACACTGGGTGACTGGCTATGGAGAATACATGAGAGACATGGAGGTGGCATGGGGATCTGAGGGGGCATGGTGTGAAATGGGGGTGGGGGTTGAGGGCCGTGAAAGATAAGAATTGGGGGAGGGCTTTAAATAATTTTGGGAGTTAGGCTGCTGTGTTGGAGAAACAAGGCAGGCATTCACATTCTCCTGAACTCCATTGCAGCTCACAAAATACACTGTGAACCTGACCCCTGTGTGAAAAGACAAAAGTCCTGGGCAACGTTATACAGAGGTTAGGTGTGCTTTTTGGCTGGTACAAAATGTTGAGTTTTCCTAGCCCATAGGAAAATCTGGCCCCTCACGTCAGGAGTTCCCATTTTACTGTATCAGTTGTGACCTGGCAGCTGGTATGCCAATTAGGTACATGCCAACCCATCACCTGATGAGTGAAAGTGAGCCCACTGGTGGAGCCCAAACTTAGGAAATGGTTTTCACCCATGTGGAAAAGGCCCTTTTTAAAAAAAAATCAGGTTGGCTGACTTACACAAAAGGCTGAGAAAGACACAGCAGTGTTGAGGAAACAACTGCAAAGCAGTCTCTTTGTGTAGCATGATGGCACAGTGGTTAGCACTGTTGCCTTAGGGTGCCAAAGACCTGGGTTCAATTCTGGCCAGCAAACGGGGAGTCTGACAGATCAGAGCCACTGCGCATGTGCAGAGTTCCGGAACTGTCAGACTCCGGCGCGAATAGGCCCCGGCCCCCTGGGTTTTTAATGAGATTCACGACTGGGACCTCTGCAGTACATTATAAAATAAGTATGACACTGAGCCACATAAGGAGACATTAGGTTAGTTTACCAAATATTGGTCAAAGAAATAGGCTTTAAGAATTTTCGAAGGAAAGCGAGCTAAAGAGGTGGAGCATTCCAGGACAGAACTCAAGAGCTTGGATTCTCAGCAACTGAAAACCAATTGTGGAACAATTATATTTAGGAACAAGAGCCCCAGAAATAGAGAAGCACGATGTGAGGTCATCCATTTTGGTAGGAATAACAGCAAACTGGACTATTATTTAAATGGTAACAAATTGCAACATGCTGCTGTCCAAAGGGACCTGGGTGTCCTTGTGCAAGAATCACAAGGAATTGGTTTCCAGGTGCAGCAGATAATTAAGAAGGCAAATGGAATTTTGTCCTTCATTGCTAGAGGGACGGAGTTTAAAAACAGCAAGGTTGTGCTGCAGCTGCATAAGGTGCTGGTGAGGCCACACCTGGAGTACTGTGTACAGTTTTGGTCTCCTTACTTGAGAAAGATATACTGGCACCGGAGGGGGTGCAGAGGAGATTCACTAGGTTGATTCCGGAGTTGAGAGGTTGGCTTATGTGGAGTTTACACATTCTCCCCATGTCTGCATGAGTTTTCTTTGGAGCGGTTTCCTCTCACACCTCAAAGATGTGCAGGTTAGGTTGACTGGCCATGCTAACTTACCCCTTAGTGTCAAGTGGATAAGCAGGCTAAATATGTAGGATTATTGGGATAGGGCCTCGGTGGGAATGTTGTCAGTGCAAGTTCGATGGGATGAGTGGCCTCCTTCTGCACTGTAGGGATTCTGTGATTTCTCCACAATCCCCTAATGCTATCCCAGCCATAGTAGGCAAACCCTGGAGATTCTGGCTACCAAGGGTAGGCTGGTACAGGAAATGTAATGCTCATGGTGCCTGCCTGCCCTTTGCCAATTGGGTTTCTTCCTCAGGCCCCACAATCTGTATTGAGCGAGAGCACTGGTGACTGCCAATAATATTTAGTCTTTATGTAACTCTTGTTGAAATGCTGTGCTGTTGAGTGCCCTAAATTGGCATTCAAATCAGAGGTCAGTTATACACAGTGCTAGGCACACAGAAACACAGCCCTTGTGAAAAATGTTCATTCCTTCCTCTGCATTTTCATGCCTCTCGAGTAGCAGAGTTAATGTCCCGCATGGCGACATCTGTAACTGCTTGGGAGTGGACAGAATATTTATATTCTGCAAATTGAAGAGCTATCAATGTAACAGTCCGACATGTTTTAAAGCGTCATATTTCAGCCTTTTGTCATGTGGGTGAATAGATCCTGGTAAGCTGTGCCTTTTCGACCGATTCTCTGCTTTCTTCTTCCTCCTCATGAAGCAAATATTGATGAGGAATTCTTATGCCTAATTATTCCCGAAGATATATTCATCCTCAATCAATTATCCATGTTGGAACAGGACACTCCTGTGGTGCAATCTGCCAAGTGATTTATATTGGCCTGATCACTGAGGATTATGGGTAGCAGACAGTATGACTGGAGGCAGTCCACAACCGAATATGAATACGTTCATAGCTGAATTTTCCCCCTAAATTTTTCATAACATTCTGCAAGTAGGATGTGTGCCTTATCTTGAGCTAATAATCATAACTACCCCATTGCAGCCATTAAAAACACATTTATTTCACTAAAGTATCTTTCTCTTTACGCTGGATAATAAAGTTGAATAGATTTAATGGATTATCAATTATGAAATTATCATTTTTCATGACCAGAACGTTATATTAAATACTTAATTATTCATTGTTAATGCTTGTCATGGTGAAATATAAGTTGCTGTATGCAGACGACATCAGATGTGGCTTTTCTTCTTTGAGGTTAATGAACAAGCCCTTAGTACCATTAATGTTTCTAAACATGGCACCTCATCTGTCAGAATTGCCTTTGTGAACTAAAATATAGAAAGCAGTGCAATCTTTGCAGGCATATTCAGAGGCCAAATGCAGCTTGTTTGACATGTATCTGGTCTGTAAGGCTTCCAAAAGTGACCTGAAATGTTATGAATGCAAATGCCAAACACCATGTTGAAGCACATGTGTTTGGTGCATTCAGGATTGTTCAGAAAGTACTGGCCCATCGAAGAACCAAATCCAACGGCAGATGTTTTGTTTTGGGCTTTACAAGTGCAGACTCATTGAGTAGTGTCTGAACTCTGCCTATTCTAAACAACTGAAGGAACATGCTCCTTGGTTCAATCAGCCAATTTGACAAATTTGACCAACAGTCGAGCTGTAGCATGACTCATTTATACTGGCGAGAGGTGATATACATCGATAGATAAGGACCCGTTCTCTACAAACAAAAGGAATATGTTCAACTTTGCACCTTTTTTGAAATACCTGAGAGCCTGGGGAGTCCACAGCTCCCTGCTATTTTCTCATGATAACATATCAGCCAATCACAGTTGGCTTGCCAAGCAATCGGTAAACTTATCTGCTGTAGCACAAATTGCCATGATAGTTTTAAATTTGGCATTCTTGCATTAATCTTGTTGCGTTCAAGACAAAAAGCATTGGCCACATGTTTCTCTTTTCAGCAATTCCCATCATATTCCTCTGCAATGCTGGCAAATTCTTCATAGAATCATAAAATCCCTGCCGTGCAGATGAAGCCATTCAGCCCATTAAATCTGCACCAACTCTCCGACAGAGCATCTTATCCAGGCCCTAATGCTCCCCCCCCCCCCCCCCCCCCCCCCCCACCACCTATCCCCATAACTTACATATCTTTGGACACTAAGGGGCAACTTAGCATGGCCAATCAAAGAACAAAGAACAATACAGCACAGGAACAGGCCCTTCGGCCCTCCAAGCCCGTGCCGCTCCCTGGTCCAAACTAGACCATTCTTTTGTATCCCTCCATTCCCACTCCGTTCATATGGCTGTCTAACCTGCACACCTTTGGACTGTGGGAGGAAACCGGGGCACCCGAAGGAAACCCACGCAGACACAGGGAGAATGTGCAAACTCCACACAGTCACCCCAGCTGTACTTGAACCCGGGTCTCTAGAGTTATGAAGTAGCAATGCTAACCACTGTTCCCCCGTGTCGCCCATATGTGATTTGCTTCTTGAATGAAATCTGATCTCCTTGACATAAAGAACCGACTGCTGCATTGCCAACATCAGAATTGAGTCTTTTCACTTAGAATATTCAAAATGATGGCTGGAATTCTCCAATCTCATATGTCTGATTACCGGTGCAAGTGAGAACGGAGAATTTGGCGCTCAGCCAAATTTCTATTCACAGCAGCAGAACCGGAGAATCCCGGCTGCAGGGGAGGTTGGAGAATCCGACACGATATGTTTGTGAGTTTCAGATGAATTTCAAATTGAGTTCAAATTCAAATGAATTTTGAAAGAAATATGAGTTGTTTATAGCCAAGTAGAAATTGAGAATGTCACTGTGGAAACTGGTTGTTTGCTTGAATCCCTTACATTTGTAATTTCCTTCATCTGTCCAAAGATTGGCACCTCGCCAGAGCTGCCTCCTACTGACTAGTGTCTTTAATTAATGGAACATAATCTGTAGGGACCCATATTGTATAATTTTTCCTTTGATGCATGAACTGACTATATGACTCATGAGTACCAAAGATGGGATATAAATTATTAAATTGAATGAGCATGAGTGAGTAATGGTCAGTTCAGGAATTGGATAGAGAACCCATACAGCACAGATACACAAAGGCTTATCTTGTTACAACACTGGAGTGGATGTTTAAATATTATTGCTGAATTTTTGTTGTAAAAGTTAAATTACATTTTAATAAATTGTGTTGAGTGAAGAGGGTATCCAAACACAGTCTGTAACTGTGAGCCCCCTCTCCACTCAATTTGGTAACCAGCATGAAAATTCAACCTCAATTAATATTTACCGGTGAGTTCAGAAGTGAGCCAAGGAAAGTAAAAATACAATTTTAATTCCATACTTCAATACAGATCTGATAAAAATCCAGGTTGCTATTTCAACCTGCATGAAATTAAAATATTTGCATGCCATTTCAACTGTACAGTGATATCATTGCTAAGATCATTTTGCAGCATTGACTATATACATCAAGTTTTACACATCTCACCAGACAATCAGGTATCACATTTTGAATGACAATGGGGTAGAGTTTCATCTGGGCGCAGGTTTAGCATTACATAGGCAGCATGTGCCCCCGGTAAGAGATCCGAGGCTGACCTGAAATTGGGCCTCGTTTACATACTGACATATGGACATGTTGGGTTGGAAAAGACATGTGAGCTCTCCATACCCTGCAACCACATGTGAGCTGCCTGAATCGAATTAACACACTTTCCCCAAGGAGGTCAAGACACAATCGAGAGAAAAGAACCAGGGGCTCAGAAAATCCACCGTGCTTCCATTGGCAACTTTACATTTAAGAGGTATAAATATCGGGCTGATTGGATTACTGCTGGTAAGACAAAGTTATGTCCTGGGTGAGGGGTTGGCGTGGGCAGTGCTGTGGGAGGACATTGTGATGGTTGTGGAATTCAGGGGACCAATCTTGTAAGTCGTGGCTACAAAGGACAATTTTTAAAAAATAAATTCTCAAAACACTGAGGTAGAGTTTCAGCAATTGTGTCAACTAGCGTACCATTCAAATAATAATCCAGGCAGGTTCTGAACCCGGGACAGGTTGCGGGAGTGATAATGAATGCGAAACCCAAAAGAAGCTTTGTTTTGCCAGAAAGTGCAATTTCAACATGTATATGTAATAATTATTTGACTTTCAGCTTTGTGACTTCAATATGCGACAGTGTGCATGATCCACACCCGCATGGGAAATCCCATTCTTTAAGTGTAAAAGGCCAGTTCAAAGCTGGAACTTTATGTTGAAAGGGTTGCCAGCGATTGAGACAGCAATTGCAGAACATAAACCCCGGACTCTCAAAGGTTGCACCTTGTTTAAAGATGATTTGATGTACTGCAGGGAGCATTAAGGGGGAGCAAGGAGATAAGCTTCCCTGGTAACAGGAAGAAAAAAACCTGCTGTAACCTAAAAAGGGATGGTTAGAGGTGCCTTAGGAGAGGTTAACAGCAGCAGCATTGTGGTTTGTCTCTGGACACATTGCAGCAAGTACTTTAATGACTTAAACAGGTTGTGAAAGCTGAGTATAATTGTACATTCATCTACATCCCGTACTGCTTACCATCTCACACTTTCTTGTCAAGTGTACTCCATCATATAACACACGCACACAAACTTGATGAGCATCTATCGTTTGCTTCCTATGCATTTTCTCATCTCCAACTACCACTGCACAAATCATTATACAACGTGACACGTTCGCCTCCACCCTCACCAAATGCAGTGTGTCCATTGGGTGAGCACATGATTTGCAGACACTCATAGGTCTGTTGTTCCTCTATTACAGGAGAAGTGAACACAGAACATTAGGCAGAGGGAGAGAAATGGAAGTGGGCTGCCACACATTGTACAAATTGTCTTTGTGAGATGAATTAGGCAGTAGGAAATAGGTCTCTCACTTACATATTTAAGGCACTAATGCCTGTTTTTGGCCAGGGATATCTGAAAATGGCCCAACACAATTTTGAGTTGGATTTTTTTTTCAAGCAGGTTTGGATGCAACCACATCCAATTTCTACCCCACAACATAAATAAAAACTTTAGATGTGTAGATAGCCCGGGGCTCTCCCAGTTCTCAACTATTTAAAGCACATGATATTGAGTACATTCAGAATTTTTTTTAAATGAGGGCAAGGATATAAAATTTAAATTTAGAGCAATTTTCGGTTGAAATTAAATTCAGTTTCAGTATATAACCGGAACAGCGCTTCAGTTTAAAATGATGCAACTCACATTACGAATAAATTATTTCACTAGAGGTTCTTGTGTACCCAAAGCGTAATAATGACAAAGTGACTTCCCCCCACATATCCTAATCTAGTCTCGCACACACAATCCAATTCTGAATTAAAATAAATGAACAGATTCCACTAACAATCGTCTTTTCTGTTGCAGTAAAGGCTATGATTTTTGACCATTTACTTATGATAAATGACGATCACAGCCCCAAGGGTTTGGCACACAACAGTGATAAATCAGGGACAGCCACCTTTACTGTCTTATTGAGATGGTCTCCTGAACAAAATGATATAGGGGTGCAATGTTACCTTGAAGATGTTTTGGCCTGAAGCTATTGAATAGGTGAGCTTACTTTGTTATTACAGCTGATTGTATACTTTACTAGGTCACAGTCAATTGTTGGCAAGTATGGCTCGGAGGCACAGTTAGAAACTTTAATCACTATTGTCCAGCTGTGTTTTGAGTGGCAAATTCAGGTAAAGCACTCTACTGGAAGGATGCTTGTTCACTTGCAGAGTGAAAAATTGGAAGGAGCAATGTTCTTTTGCATTCACAGGCTTTGACAGGATTATCTAAATTTAACAGGATTTTAAATACCACATAAACTCAGAAATACACAGTGGACATAATTTATTGCAAATAGTTTAAGAAGTTAGTAGTTGACTGTTGTCAAGGCATTCTGGTGGAACCATTTGGCAAATAACCACAACCCTCTGATGGGTTCCCCGGTCTTTTGGCCAGCCATTAACCTGAAAACACCATCATCGAAGCAGATTATATGGTCATTTATCTCAATGCAATGCCAAACTTGGCCATTGTGTTCACACATGTAATAACAGCGACCACACTGCAAAAGCAATTCACTGCTTGCCAAGCACTTTGAGACATCTTACAGATTAGCAGGCACCATACAAATACAAGTGTTAGGATGCTGGACCCGAACCCCAAGGAATATTATGAAGCCAGACTTGACCCCAACAATTTTTCTATTTTGGCATAAATCTGAGGAAAGATTGCTTTACTCCAGGAATAATTCTACTGACAAATTTGGGATTTTTAAAAATCAAAACAAGCTTTATTCATAACATAGTTTAAGTATAACGCTAACAAAATGAAGCAGCTTAACTCTTAACCTTTGAACAATCCTTAAGCATGAAAAGAAACAAGTCTAATTTCTAACTTATCACTATTTCTGTTCCAAGTAAGCATCATAGATTTAAGCCCCACTTTAAATATAGTTAGCAAACCCAGGCATACTTGCTTTAAATTGTGGATACAGCCATGAAGGTTCCAGAGAGACTTTTCAGAGAGAGAGAGAGAGACTTCTTTTAACAGCTCCAGTCGGCAACTCCCTTTTAAAATGAAAATGTAAGAGTTTCTCTGCTCCAAGCCTGGCTCCTCCCATTAATCTAGTATCACATGACTCTGTCAATCACACTAATCTGAAATCCCAGGAGAATTTAAGTAAACAAAAGTGCATTAACTCTACAAAGTAACACATTCCTGGCTAAAATGAGTTTTTATCTTGCTTTCTCGTCATGAGCTGCATGTTTTCTAGACATATTGACTCCCCTGTAAAAAAAAACACAATCTTAAAGCAGTCCTCCTTAAACATAAAATACATCAATATCACAGTATCATCATACAAACTCTTTCTTGAGTTGCCTGCAAATATCATAATCTATTTGAAAAGTTGAGATCAATAGTAGTACAGTTTTAAATCTAGAAAAACTGGAGATAGCGAAGGTCCAATGAGACAGGTAGACCCAAGTAGAGAGTCTTGGCTGAAAGGTAGGAGTCGAGCCCATCTTTGCATGCCTGGAAAGCCTTGGGATGATTTTACAGCTATTGGGCCATTAATTGATTCAAGGTGAGACCTTCCAGCCAATCAGGCCCAGCAGTGACCACTGCTGGGACTGCAATCTGTCCCCAGTGATGACCATTGCTGAATTAAAGGGTGAATGAGGGGATTCGCCTGGGTAAAATACTAGGTAGGTGCCCCTTCCATTCCAGTCCACTTATGGTGGATGGCGCAGAGGTGGAAGTGGGCATAAAATTCCACCCTTGATGAGGTGAAACACAAATCTTTGATCGTGGCAAGGCAAGCTGACAATGTCATTTTTAAAAAAAACATTCAGGATCCTTACTAAAGACTGATCCATTTACACAAAGTTAAAATCAGGTCGGACATAGAATTTAAAATTGCCCTTGAGAAGATGGTGGTTAGCTGGTTTTCATCTGGTGTGGAAACATAAAATGTTGTTATAAAAGGAACTCACGCCCCTCTGTCCTGAACTCCAAGTGTGAATCCTTTGAATCAGGTTTTCATCTCCGCCAATATGGCTCTTATCAAATACAAATGATACCATATGTGACTGCTTCAAAGCTGAAAAAAAAATTCAGGATCCTTACTAAAGACTGATCCATTTACACAAAGTTAAAATCAGGTTGGACATAGAAATTAAAATTGCCCTTGAGAAGATGGATGATGGCTTCATCCTTCTTGAGTTGTCTGCTCCTTTGATATGGCTGATCACACCACCTTCTTCAACACCTCTCTACAGTTGTGCAGTTGGGACTGCATTGGCCGGATTATATTCTTAGCTATTAATCTTGGCCAGAGAATGACCTGCAATAGCTTCTCTTCCTACTCCAGCATTGTTACCCCTGGGTGTGCCCCAAGGATCTGTCACCTCCTATTTGTCATCTATATGTTTCCTTCTGTGACAACAACCAAAGACACGGAAGTTCCCTCAGGTATGCTGACAACCCAGCTCTACCTCACCATCATTCTCTTGTGACTCCACCATTGTCTCTAAATTGTCAGATTGCTTATCTGACAGCCAGTGCAGGATGAGCAGCAATTTCCTCCAATTAATTATTGGGAAGACTGAAGCCAGTCTGGATTTTCACCGAGTCGGATTGATTTGGGAAGCCTCTAAAAATTGCGGGTGTGTCACAATTCTGGGATTCCCAACATCATTCCTGTGCTGTTTAATTTTTAGGACTGCCTTTAAGGGTTACCGGCTACTTCCTGTCAGAAGCCTGCATCTGCCACTCTGGACCTGACTGGCTCCATTGTGTGATAGATATCTCCAATTCCTCTACAATTTTTATGCAGCCAGGTCAGGTTTTTAAAGAGTCATGGTTCATGTCCCTTTATCATAGAATTCCTACAGTACAGAATTAGACTATTCAGCCCATCAAGTCTGCACCAATCCTCCAATAGAGCATCGCACCCAGGCCCCATCCCCACAACCCACACATCCACCTTACCAATCCCCTCAACCTACACATCTTGGGACACTAACGGGCAATCCAGCATGGACAATCAACCCAACCCACACATCTTTGTATTATGGGAGGAAATCAGAGTACCCATCGGAAACCCACACAGACAAGGGGAGAATTTGCAAACTCCACACCGTCGCCCAAGGCTGAAATCGAACCTGGGTCCCTGGCACAGTGAGGCAGCAGTGCTAACCACTGTGCCACCATGCTGCCCAACAGGGCAGTGCACCTTTTAAACATCCCACCTCCTCACCCAGCAGCCCCTATGGCTACCTTCACACTTCTTCCCAGGTTGGCCGGCCCAGCTCCAGCTTGCTCCCAGCCACCAGCAATTAAGTTCCTGCCTGGCGGGCACGGTCTCCCGAGATGGGTGGGCCAAGTCGGGAATTTTCCCAACTCATCCTACGCACCTTGAGGATATGATTCCAGTCCTTTTTTTAATCTCTGGTCAAATCTCTGTTCCCAAAGCACCTACTTCATCCCTCATCCTGGAAACTGCCTGAATCAGAACCTGACTGTTTGCAACCTTGATGTCTTTATTGGACTCTGACATGAGCTTTCAACTCCATATCCTCAGCATCACTAAGACCATCGATTTCCACCTCCAGAACATAGCTCAGCCTCAGCTCATCTGCTGCTAAAATTTTCATGTCCTTGTTTTCTCTAGACTTAATTATTCCAATGCACTCCTGTCTGGCCTCCTACTACTCTCTGTAAACTTGAGGTGCTTCAATACTCTGTTGTGAGCCTCTTAATTTGCATCACATCCTGTTCACTAAATTGGAGTCGGGGTTAAGGGATTTTATGTGGGGATTTTGATGAAGCTCTGTGTTGTTCTCCTTCGATCAGACAGTCAAGTAGATTCTTGATGGAGGTGTGCAGAATCAAAAACAGTTTTGACTGAATAAATAAGGTTAAACCATTTCAAGCAGCAGGATCATTGGTAACCAGGAGACACAGATTTAAGGTAATTAGCAAAACAATTAAAAGTGACATGAAGAGAATTCTTTATTCTGCAGCCAAGTTTTTATAATCTTGGAATGCACTACCTGAAAGTGTGGAGGAAGCAGATTGAATAGTAACTTTCAAAAGGGAATTAGATATGCACCGGAAAAGGTAAGGACAGCTAGCACAGGCATAATAGACTTTCTGTGCTGTATCATTTGATTCCATCGTGCCATGGTATAAATGGATAAGTAAAAATTAACTGTGGTCAATGCAAGTCTTTATGGTTTACAGTAATTAAGTATAATATTTTCAGGGTCGGGAAATGATTGCTAAATGACCTTCGTTATTAAATATAGGATGTTGCATAAGCTTTGATGTCATTTAAAAAAATAATTTAATGAATGGCAAAGATCCAGTACCCATGAGGGCTATCGATAAGTTTAAATTATTATATGCTTTCACACAACTGAAAGAATATCAATAATTTACCATTCAATGCTGCATTGTTCTATCTTATCCTCAGGTTATTTTGATTTCTTGTTTCATATTGCATTGTTAGATTGGGCTGTCAAAAAAAATTATTCACTTCTTGTTAGGTTCAGGTAAGATTTTCAGCTTGGTTCTGTCTATTTAAAGAAGGTGATTCATCTGAAGATTCAAGTTTTCAGGTCAGTAGCTCATGTGTGTGAGGTTTCAGAAGTGCACTCGAATTTACCACCATTAGACTATTTGCTACATTGTCAATGCTCTGTGGTTTGAGGAATATAACGCCAAGGATTGCCAGCAGCATTCAGTTTCACTCAGTGACATGAGATACAAAGTTTCTCAACCAGTGTTTATGATTCACTTATCAAAAATGATTTATGGCAAGTCCTAAGAATAGGAAATGTATGGGGCAATATTAACGAGGTGTGTAGCAGATTTGCTTTCCTTCATAATCTTTCATTTCATTATTTCCACTGGCTGCAGTGTCAGCAACATGACGACATTGATTTAAGATCAGATTAAGGCAAAAGATGCAAAGGGAAGATTCGGACATCTTTTTTCAGTCAGTGAGTTGTCATGATCTGGAATACATTGCCCAGAAGGATGGTGGAAGCAAATTTAGTCTTAACTTTCAGAAGGGAATTGGACATACGTTTGAAAATTGAAACAAAATGTAGAGCTATGAGGAAAGAATGGGGGAACTATAATTGGAATGAATCATAGAATCATAGAATCCCTCTGTACAGAAGGAAGCCATTTGGCCCATCGGATCTGCACCGACAACAATCCCACCTGGGCCCTATCCCCACATATTTACCCTACGTGTCCCCTTGACACTAAGGGGCAAGTTAGCATGGCCAATCTCCCTAGCCTGCACATCTTTGGAGCATGGGAGGAAAGCAGAGTACCCGGAGGAAACCCATGCAGACACGAGGAGAAGGTGCAAACTCCACACAGGGAGTGACCCAGGTCCCTGGCGCTGTGAGACAGCAGTGCTAACCATTGTGCCAACTTGTCTCTCAAATCTTTCAAAGAGTCAGCACAATGGGTTGAATGGGTTCCATCTGTGCTATAAAGTTATGAAATTCTATGTCACTGACCTATATCCTGTAAGTCAGAAGGCAGATTGGTAACTGATGACTGCAGAACCAAATATAACATTCAATCCAACATGTTCAACCTACTTATAGTATAAAGTAATTTTACTAATGGGGGGCAATCATTAAACCTGACTCCCACACTTGTATCGGTGGTGGCTACTGAATGTTTGTCAAAAGTAAATATTAGTTTCATAAAGAGAAAAAAAATGTGCAGACTGCCAGACATGCAGGAGGCGTACTGGCAAATGCAATTTAAAACAAAATGTTTTAAGCACCTTCCCATCCTGAAATGTTTATGGGTAGCCATGAGTCATATTGATATATGTGAGTAAAGCTGCCATACTTCTGCTGTCATGAACAGGAGGACTTCAGCCAGTTGCTGCAGCAACACTGTGTCACCAGCTTTGATCTGTTCCTCCGGCACTGTTTAGGGTGGCAGGGAAGCTAAGTCAGGGCTCACATCTGGCCTCACCCATTTTCAGAAACTCCTGCATGTGTTTTATAATATTGCGCCACGTTCTTCTGGGGTAACCAGATTTGAGTGAACGGCAATGGTTGAAGGGGTAAACCACAGTTTATCTAATCTCTTCACTGAGTCCCCTGTGAAAGTCTTGACAATAAAGAAGTTAAACTTTGACCTGTGATGAAATCGCTTCTTATAATATGCACAGAGCACTTGCCTGATTAGGTGATGATGCTGAATGGAGCAGTAAAGGAAGAGAGCGTGCTCAGTTCCAATACTTGCTGCAATATGAGGCAGAACGCAGTGACCACCAGCCTGCTGATGTGAATCTGCCTTACAGACTGCTCCTCTGCACAGAGCTAAACCATGGATCACAATGTGAATGGAGTCCAGTGTAAACCGAGTGCAGCTGTGAATTTAGTGAGTGGGCAAAGACTAATGGGGCAAGTTTCCCAAAAAAATTCTAAGTGCCGAATGAGCATAACAATGGGGGAGAATCACACCCATTTATTGGTTGAGCTCTCAGGCCATATGCAAAAAAAGAGGCAAAATGTAATTCACGTCAATGGGGGGAGTGGACAGAGTCTATTCTACTCAGAAAGCTGACTGCTAGAAGGTGCCATTGCGCACAGAACAAGAGATCTGTCAGTCCCCCTACCTTCCCCCCTGCTGCTCCCTGGTTTCAGAGTGTGCAGACCCTACCCCTTGGCACCACCGGGTGCCCAGTTGGCAGTGCCAGGCTGGCATTGCCCAAGGGGCACTGCCCACCCAACCCCGAACACCTGGGGGACCTCAGTGGTCTCTGGTCCCACCGGCAAGGCCATCACGACAGGTCCCAATTGACGGGGATCATATGTGATCCTCGCCAGTGAGGGCCTCCACAGCGAGACCATTAAGACAAGTGAACCCAGGCGCGAGGCTCACCATGCCAGCAATCCAGGGCCCGGTAAGATCGTGAGAGGCGAGAAACTGGGGGCAAACCCAGCATTTTGCCTCTCTCACGATCTTACCAGTTTTCTACACCGATCAGTCGGTGTGATGAGCCAGCAAGATCACCCCCTAAATGAAAAGGCATTCCTCTGGCACTTGTCTTACTTTTAATTGAGTACTTTTGAAGTGTAGTCACTGTTGCTATGTTGAAAAAGCAGCAACTAATTTGTACACAGCAAGATCCCACAACAGCAGTGTGACAATGATCAGCTAATCTACTTTTTCTTATGTTGATTGAGGGATAAATATTAGCCTGGACACCAGCGCCAACTTCCCTGTCCTTCTTCGAAATAGTACTGTGCAATATTTTATTTTCTTCCAAGGAGGCAGGTGGGACCTTGGCTTAACATCTCATTCAATAGAGCAGCACTCTCTCAATGAGCACTGGAGTATCAGCCTTGATTATTTTTGTACTCGAAGCCTGCAGTGGGACTTGAACCCACACTGTGTTAGTCAGAGGCAGGAGTTCTACAAGAGAGAGAGGTGAATATTGTGCTCCCCTTTGCTTTAAATATGTGTAATGAATTATAAGCTTGAGGCAGTAATTATTAAACAACTTGTTCAATGTTTCAGTACTTGCTGTAAGATTGAGCATTAAAAATGAAACTTAAAATGGACTATAACATCAATATCTACAAATCAAGGTACTCGGATAATTCAATCAAGTTTATAGAGCATGAAACTTTCCTGTAGTGTCTATTCCGTTGGGATAAGCAAGTCCCAGCATAGCAGGTTGGTTCTCGGTTGGTGAGTAAGAGATCAGTTGCTCCCCAAGTAAGAGGAGTGGTGTAAACTAGGAGCCTATAATAAATGCTCTGCTAAGTTAATCGTTTAACCAGTTAAATGAATAATTTTCTTAAAAGACTAAAAATAAACCAAGTAAGTTCATTAGATAAAATGTTAATTTAGGAAAAAATATAAAAATAATGGGTGGGAGCTTCCTCCCCCTGCAGTGGCGGGAGGAGGCACCCTGTTCGCTGGTGCTAGGATCTTATGGTGCTCCCTTTGTCAACGGAGTTTCCCACTGAACTCACCTGTAGCTGTCGGGAAATCTGTCATGGGGGTGTGTCGTCAGCGGGACCGTAAGATCCCGGCGGCATAAAGGTCAGCAAGATTTCGGCGAATGTTAGATAACGGTGCAGAGGTGTGCTGTATCTGTGGGAGCTTGTGGAGAGCAAAGTGATCCCAGTGTCTACAACTTGGGAACTTTTGGCTCAGAACTGGTGTCTGCAGTTTGAGGTTTAGACATTGTGATGCATCAGGGAGAGGGAAAGTTAAGCAAACATTTTGACCCAGGTGCCAGTCACACTCCTTATGTCAAGCAGCGTTTTAGTAAATTTAATGGTAAGGAACAGAAAGACCTGACCATGTTTTAGGCAGGTAATTGGCTCACAGATTCAGTGGTGGAGAAGATTTAGCCTTTGCTGTTGTTGAACAGGCATAAGTACTTGTTACCAATGTGGATGAGAGGGTATGTGGGCAAATTGACCATGGCATTGGCCATTCAAGTAGGCACAGCTAAAAGGATTGTGGTCATTCATAGAATCATAGAAACCCTACAGTGCAGAAAGAGGCCATTTGGCCCATCGAGTCTGCACCGACCACAACCCCACCCAGGCCCTACCCCCATATCCCCACATGATGGGGTATAGTCTGATCAGGGGAATAGATAATGTTCTCTGCAGCTGCAACCTGGATCCTGAAGGCCTGTCTGATATCAGGAATAGGAGCATCTCCCATAGCCAGGGAAGAACATGGAGCAGGTGGGAGAGATCCAGTTGTTGTTGGTGCAGGAGCCAACAACATGAGAATAACCAGGAATGCGATTAAACTGAGGGACGTTGAGGAACTATGGCACAAATTAAAAAGCAGAATCTCCAAGGTAATAATCTTGGCTGGAATTCTCTGGCTGATCATGCCCTGCCACCGCAGCAAATGAGAAAGGAGAATTTGGCACTCAGCCAAATCTCCATTCACTGCAGCAGGACCAGCGAATCCCGCTGGCAATAATGGCTGGAGAATTTCAACCCTTTTGATTACTACCTGAACCACATATATATTTGCATGGGGATGAATAGATTAGGGGTTTAATTGTATGGTTGAAGCATGGTGCGGGAGGCAAGAATGGGGAAAGGGGGAAGATGTTCTACTGAGACAAGCACCTCTTTAACAAGGCTGTTACCGATCCTTTTTTATTCATTTGTGTCACATGGCTTTTGCTGGCTGGCCAGCCTTTATTGCCCATCCCGAGTTGACGAAGGGCAGTTGAGAGTCAGTTACGTTGCTGAGGCTCTGGAGTCACATGTAGGCCAGACCAGGTAAGGACGGCAGACTTCCTTCCCTGAAGGACATTAGTGAACCAAATGGGTTCTGGCCAATTGAATAACTACGTCAGCAGATAAGGCTTTAAGCTTATAAGGAGCTAAGAAGGTTTACATCAGAAGAGAAAAGTAAGGAGTAGCGTGACCTGTGTAAAATCAAGCAGATTGTATGAGGGAGGGACAGAGAGTTTAGCGATGATAATACAGCATTGTTGACTAAGGCCACTTCAGGCAAAAATAATAAAAAGCTAAAGCCTCTATATGTGAATGCACAATGTATTTGTAATTAGATAAATTAATCGCAGAAATAGAGATAAATTTGTTTGAGATAATAGTCATTACTGAGACATGGGCAGAATTGAGGGGGGGGGGGGGGAGGTGGGTTCCATCCAACAATTGCAAAACAGTTGCAACCCCTCCATCTTCCAGAAGCCTGATAGAATTAAGTCTCTGTTGGACACTTAGCTTCCTGCTGTCAGGCTCCTGGCAAGTGTGAATGGAAATTCCCCCATGAATCTGAGGCAGATACCCTGCAACTTTCCACCCAATCACATGCCCCTCACCTCACTCTGCACCCCATCCTCACCTGACTCTTTCCATCTCTGGGGGAGAAGTGGGGTGCATTAACATCTGCTGATGGCTGCAAGTTAATCGAGGATGTTCCAAGGTAATTGAATTTCAAGGAAGATCTGCAAAATGGGAAAGGAGCCCTGATAATGAAATGAGGAATGAGATGAAGATGAGAAAAGGGCCAGAATTCTCCAATGTCATACTCCTCTCCACCGCTGCCAGTGAGAATGGAAAATTTGACGATCAACCAAATCTCCATTCCGAGCAGTGGGACTGGAAAATCCCAGTTGCGGTCGAGGTCAGAGAACCCTGGCCAAGATCTTAGCCCAAAAAGCCAGGATGTAGAATCAGCATGGATGGAGCTAAGAAATAAAGGACATCAAACGCTGGCTGCAGTTGCTTACAGACCTCCATAGTGTTGCAAAGAATATAAATAAGGATCTTAGAAAAGTAGATAACAAGGGTGATGTAATAATTATGGGCGAATTTAGTTTTCATAGACTGGGAAAACCAAATTGACAATGGAATGCATTTGGGACATTTTTCTAGAAAGAAATGTTGAGGAACCAACTAGGGAACAGGTTATTTTAGATTGACTTTTGTGTAATGAGACAGGATTTATTACTAATCTAACAGGGTTAAATAGTAATGGATTCCTTGGGGAAATATTGTCAGAATATGATCAAATTTTATATTAAGTTTGAGAATGATTTGTTTAAATCCAAAAATAGTTTTTAAATTTAAACAAAGTCGGTTATGGAGATATGAGGGATGAGCAGGCTAAAGTAGATTGGACAATTAGATTACATGACATAATAGAAATGACAAACATTTAAAGAAATAATTCTCAATGATTATCCCTTCTCTTGAGGAATAAAAGCTCCACTGATAAAGTTTATCAGCAACTGTGGATATTTAATTCTATTCACTGCAATGGAACTTGGAACTAGATTTACTAGATGCTGCACTTAGAGTGAGTGAACCAACGTTTCCTATTTTACACCACAGTCTGAGAGGAATTTCTCCTTCCTTGTGTCTGTTTTGGAAGTGTAAAGCATGAAATATATTTGGAAATTATGGGGAACCAAGGTTCTATTGAGAGTGAGGAGCTTCAAATAATTGATATTAGTCTAGCAACAGTACTAGAGAAATTAATGAAACCAAAGTCAACAGACCCCTAGACCTGACGACCCATTTCATAGGGTTTTAAAAGAGGTGACTGCAGGGATAGTGATGGCTTATGGATTATAATAGTACACTGGTTTTGACCATTTCGATTTCCCTAATATCTAGAATGGTCCCCATGGATTGGAAGGTAGCGAATATAATTCCACCATTCGAAAGTGAGACCAGACTGGAAATGGCCTTTAAATGTTCAATACCTGACCACTAAAGGGCCTCGATTGGCCAAGGGTGGGCTTACCGTATGGGGACTTGCCTGCCCCATCGTAAAATTGTTGCAAGGTTGGGGCAGGTGGACTGGTGGAGAGCAGGAAATTCAGGCCCTGGACTCCAAGGATTTAAATTATGAGAACAGATGATACAAACTGGGCTTGCAAAGTCAGCCTATCAGCATCCAGTGCTCCAGGAGGCCTTGCTCTGATTGGCTAATTTCATTGCTGTAATTATTTTGGAAATTGGTTGGTTGCTCCTTTCAAACCGGTGTTTGCCGGTGATGTGGTGACCAGCAGCTCCGCGGACCCTTTGCAAGCCCTTTGCAAATGCCCGGGGATCTGCGAACCCAGTTTGGGAATCCCTGCTCTAGTGTGCTTTTGGACAATGTACACCTGACTACCGAATGGCACCATGGGCCTGAATTTTGTGCTCCCCTCTGGCGGGCTTTGAGGAAGGGTGCAATGTGAAATTGTACTGAAATGGTTTCCCAATGGGATCCTGCCCACCCCAACCCGGATACAAATTTACGATGGGACGGGTAAGGTCTTGGACAGGAAGCTACCCCATCCCCAATAAAATACCTTTTTATGTTCAGCTTTGGACTGTTGGGTGCTGGACAGCTCAGGGTGCAAGACAGAGACATTTTCAATCTTTGAACTCGGTGGGAAGGTGGCGGAGAGTTGGGGGGTGTGGTGCGGCGGGCTAGGACACCTCCATCTCTTCTCAATGGGGGCTACCCTCCCTTCAAAGAGCAGACACCTCTGACCTCCCTCCCACACTGACCTCTCCCCAACAAGCCAATTCAGCCCATGCTATTGTTGCTTGCCTGCTACTCACAAGATGGATAAAGTGGTGTTTGATTCTGTTAACTGGATTTCCTACAAGTGGCTGGCAAACAGTTGGGTGCCCTTTAATGCTCTGGTTTGGATCTCCAGCTGATGGGATCTTCTGGTCCCATTGAATTCAACCCCCACTGCAGGTATCTCAGCAGCGGCAGATGGGCAAGCTATCCAAATTACCACTAACTTTGGCAGGACTGGAAGATCCTGCCGACAGCCAATGGCGAGCCGCCTTTGCTACAGGAAAGCCCTCTGTTTACAGATCTCCAATTCAACTCAAGCTAACTTGTTGTATATCTAAGGAGTGAATCTCCTCACCTTGGCCATTATGTGGCCAATCAATTTGATATGGCTATCCATGTCCAACTAATATTATTCCCGTTGCAAACTGGCAATATTCTTCTGAATCAAAGCCCCAAGGTAAGATGTTCCAGGGTAAATAATTTCTCCTGTCGCCCAGAAATAAAGGGACCTTTACCTAATGTTGATTGAAGATTTGTGCATTTTAAATTGTCTTCAATTATCCAAGGATAATTAATTATTATTTATTTAAACAGCAGGGGGCACAAGTAAACAATCGTTGCATTGGCTATAGTTGCATGGTCATTGCTACTTTGACTGACTTGGCTTTCTGCTATTTCAGTAAATTTAGAAAAGTTGGTGCATCCATTGCTAATGAGTTCAAATGAATAAGGGGCAATTTTGACATTTGGCAATAATATAAAACAAGTGATACAAGATCATCTACCCATTATCCATCTCTCAATTTTCATTGTCTATTTTGCACTGTTGCCCAACATCAATATTACCCATATTTATGATTATATGAATATTATTTATTCTAAATTTAAAGTGCACTATGAAGTAATATAAGAAAAGTAAACTACAGAGTACAATAACATTTATCAAAAGCAAAGCTAACTTTCCAGTAAGCTATGGATAGGTAAATTTCAATAATCCATGGTAATTTGACTACATCTGATGAAATGAACATGAGAGTGAGACAGATTCGATCGTGATAACTGCATAATCTTTCAGAACTTTCATAGTCCCTAATGAACTGCTCATGTCAAATTCCTGGTTTTGGTAAGATATAGCTTCATAGAAAGTAAAAGTGTAATATTTCTTGAAAAATATGATTGAAAGCAACAAATTGAAGAGTATTTCAAGAAAACTTGCAATTGTGAAATTAGCCAAATACTCAAAGGCAAAGAAATGATGACTATACAGTAAAGGTATAATAATTTGCTGAGATTGTGACTGCAGCAATATCCATTGCATTGATATTCTAAACCTATCACTGGGAATAAGAAGCTACAAGTACAACATAAAATAAGCTAATAACAGGACAGGGGCTCCTATAATTGGTTGAAAATGATGCTGAATTGCATTTTAACAACATTAGCAATAATGCATAGGAGAGTTGAATAGGAAATGTTCACAATGAAAATTACAGTTCGGAGAAAGACCAGCATTGGAGCTCAAATCTTCAATTTCTCAAAAGAAGCATTTAATTTCACTAATATTTACATTTTGGCAAGCTGTTCTGCTTACTGGGTTCTATTTCACATGGGCCAATAACCTCTTCATTTAAGACACTGTCATGGAGAATATTGGGAACTATAGAGAATAACAGGGAACTATTGTTTCCCATGCTTTTGTTTAATTCAAAAAAGGCACAATGCTTGGACATGTTTCTTGTGCCTGCAGAGGACTGGACCCTGTGTATGAATATGAATGATTTCTATCAAGTGCCTCGAACAATCAGGGTTAACTTGCCAACCAATCAACACTTTTTTCCCATGCGGTATAAATTGTTGCTCCCTTTGACTCGTGCCTTGTAGATGGTGGAGAAGCGATTGTGTAAGGTTCCAAAACTTGGGCTTATGGTTTGCCAACTTGCAAAGTGAAGGGAATGCATTGTAGGGCCAAAAGAGAAAATGCTGGAAAATCTCAGCATGTCTGGCAGCAGCTGTAAGGAGAGAAAAGAGGTGACATTATGAGTCCAGATGATCCTTTGTCAAAGCTTTGACAAAGGGTCATTTGGACTCGTAACGTCAGCTCCTTTTTCTCCTTACAGATGCTGCCAGACCTGCTGAGATTTTCCAGCATTTTCTCTTTTGGTTTCAGATTCCAGCATCTGCAGTAATTTGCTTTTATCCAATGTATTGTAGGGACCTTGCATGTATCAGACACCTGCCTAATTTGAGGTGAGCCCTTCTATGTCCTACATTGAATTCTGAAATGATCCAAATGCAAAGTAAAAAGTTCACAGCTACAGAAAGTGTTGTGCATGTCCTGCGACTGAGTTTTGTAACAGCCCCCATGCTGAAAGGAATCTTGCCTTACTCAGTGCTCCTCTATCAGATGCAAGTATGGGAGTCTGGTTCCATTGACCTGGGTGCTATAGTGTCTCTTGTGCCTTCTCTTGCTTCCTGCTGTCCTAACAGCCTCACTGTATTTCATGCTGTTGCTCTTCCTCCTCATTTGGCTGCTTTGATGCTAACCTGAGTAGTTTACCCATGCCCCAACCCTGCAGGAGCTTCTATGTCACATATATACAACTCCTTTTTGTCACATTTGAGAATTGTCAGAAATTCCATAAATTTTGAATTACATTGACTATTTTTTCTTATGAATAGGATTAGTGAGCAGTATTAATTGGAATACATTTTGTAATAACTGACAAAGCTGTTCTGAATGCCATTAACTTTAAACGGTTGCAAGATTACAATTGTCACACTTTTCACAGGAGCAAGGGAGAGATTTATTTTACAATAATCTACAAACTAAATCTTTGCTGATGTTTTGCTATGTTCTTCCTATAATTTTTCTCTGTTTCCCCTATTGATGAAAATCTTATTTTCCTGAAGTTGGCATTGGCTATTACCTCTGACTCAGATAAGTCCTTATGACCTGATGTCAGAGGCTCAAACAGAAGCAGGAGATATCAGACGCAATCCTATCTGCTTCAGCTGTAGGACCTGAGGGCAAATATGAACTGTCTTCCACAAGATAGGTATTGACCAATACAAGGTCACTGACCTTGGGGGCGGCATGGTGGCACAGTGCTTAGCACTGCTGCCTCACAGCGCCAGGGACCCAGGTTCAATTCCAGCCGCGGGTCACTGTCTGTGTGGAGTTTACACATTCTCCCCATGTCTGCGTGGGTTTCCTCCAGGTGCTCCGGTTTCCTCCCACACTCCAAAGATGTGCAGGTTAGGTTGATTAGCCATGCTAAATTAACCCTTAGTATCAGGGGGACTAGCTAGTGTAAATGGGAATAGTGCCTGGATGGGATTGTGGTTGGTGCAGACTTGATGGCCGAATGGCCTCCTTCTGCACTGTAGGATTCTATGATTCTAAAGTGGTTTTCTCTCACAGTGTATTGTCCTAACTTATATTCAGTAGAGCTCCATGTATTTGGTATTGCCACCTTTTTCATTGCTAATGTAGCTCTAATCTTACTACTTAATGTATTTTCCTGAGTTTATTTTCATTTTTTTAATGGCTATTAGATAAATTGCACATCAAGCATCCCGAATAGATAATACTGTTGTAATTTTTCTTCATATTCAACGGCAGTTGTTTTAAGGATTATTATGGCTGCATAATTATTTTTTAAAGTTCTGAGATTGGCTAAGGCCAAAACTGTAATCAATATATTTGCTAAACCTGATGCCAAGTGATGAAAACTGTTCTCATGAAGTTAACAACACTGGAGAGCTATTGAGTGAGAGTAATTTGGAAACAGCTCACCACATTAAACACGAGGCAGTGGCTACATAGGAACACAGGAATTGCCTTGTGAAAAAAGACCAAGGTCCATCAAGTGCACTTTAATCACAAGATACAATGATAATAGAGTTGTTCGCTAGCAATAGTAATCTGCCTTTATCAATTAGTCTCAAACAGATCCGGAAAACGCACACAGAAAACCCCAATGCTGGAGAGTTTGGGAAACTATGAGAAAAATTAATGTTTTCCCTCCAAGCGGCCTATACTTACATTGCAACTTTGGGATGATTTGCTACATCCATTGAATTTGCTGTTTTTGAGAAGGTGCTAAATTTTCTGCTGTTAGTTTCCAGTTAAGTGAAGAATACTTGGAAATACCTGTGTGATGTTGATCCTATAAATCATGAAATTTTCAAAGGACAAGAATATCATTTATCAAGTGAAGTGAAACTCAGAATTACACTGCAAAGAGAAGAATAAAGCATAATTTTCCTATTTAAAATGTTTTGGCAAATCTTTTATTTTCCTTTTTCATGAAGGCAACGGAGTAAATCATAGTAGATGTATTATTGAGTCGCTTGGGCGTTACAAAATAAGACAAAAATCTTGTCCAAATGGAAAGCAAGAGTTTTTTGTGAAGAGTAAATCTTTACTTTTACAAATTTAAATTGCTTAACTTCTCTTAATCAGTACCGCACTGACACAATCTCATTACAACTTGGGTGGCACAGTGATTAGCATTGCTGCCGCACAGTGCCAGGGACCTGGGTTCAATTTCAGCTTTGGGTCACTGTCTGTGTGGAGCTTGAACTTTCTCCCTGTGTCTGCATGGGTTTCCTCTGGGTTCTCCGGTTTCTTCCCACAGTCCAAAGATGTGGGGGCTAGGTGGATTGGCCATGCTAAATTGCCCCTTCGTGTCAGAGGGACTATCAGGGTAAATACGTGGGGTTATGGGGATAGGACCTGAGTGGGATTATTGATGCAGTCTCAATGGGCAGAATGGCCTCCTTCTGCACTGTAGGGATTGTATGATTCCATAACTTGATTAAACAGTTGAAATTGTCATTTTTCTGGGATTGTGTTCAATTTTCCCTGTGCTATGTCCTGACTCGTATAACACAGATAAAAACCATATGATATTTTGATGGCTATGTTAACGGTTTCTGAATAGCTTGTGACAAAATGGTGCTAATCTTGTGTTGTGTCACTTCACAAAGAAGCAGATATTCATGCTCAATGTGTTTTCAGTTTATTTTACAGCAAATCTTGTTTGTGCCTTGATAGCCAATTTTAGCCTTCTTTGGGGCAGATTTAGAAACTTTGACACCAATAGAAAGGAAAATTGGATAGATTGCATAACAAGCAACCAATCAACTCCCAACAGATTCCCTTTCAGTGGCGCAAGTTATTATCTATCCCTGTGACCTTTGCCTCTGATGGTTATACTTCGCCTGAGCTGTTGCTCAGTAGCTTGTTACAGTGACGTATTATATTCTCCCCCTTCCCTACCCCAACCCCTCACTACTCTTCCTGTTCTTCTGGCTTGAAATTCCCCGGAACAAGTTCACAAATATCCCTTGTGCCTCTCTCAGCATTGTGCAGATGGCCCTGTGGTACATTCATCACTACCTCCTTAAAAATAATCTCACCTTATCTCCTGCTATTTGCTTCACCAACATGCTCAATAAATAGAATGATATATTTTCATTCAGTAGTGTTTCGTATTTACAACCATGACTGCCAAGTTAATGTGTGACAGTGTGTAACTGAGAGTGTTGATTAAACTTTATCTGCTTTCCTCATGCCATTGACTAGTGCTGAGGGACATTCTTACTGCGCCTCATTGGGAACTAATGACTGGCTTTCCATTCTGCTCACTCTATGCAGCACTGTCTCTCTCAACTCTGCCATGCTTACAATAATCATATTGTTCTGACAGTTCTGATGAAGAGTCATGCAGACTTGAAATGTCGGCTCTCTTCTCTCTCCAGAGATGCTGTCACACCTGCTGAGATTTTCCAGCATTTTCTGTTTTTGTTTCCGATTCCAGCACCTGCAGTGATTTGTTTTTATCTTATTGGTACCCTGGCTTTGACTGAAAATTGGCTCACAGGTGGTAATATTTTGCATTTACTGGAAAGGGCTTACCTAGTTACATTTTCCACAACCTCTTCTGTGCAAGTTGCTGAGGTGGCAGCATAACTTTATCACCAAGACAAAATTTGGCCAGTCCATCTATTACTTTGGCATCTTTTGCTCATTCAAGTGTCTCATCCTGATCAATTCTTTCCCTTTAGCTTCAGTTTGTCCCTGAGATACTCTCACTTTTGTCTCTCAGCCCCTGAATCAAATGATTCTTCATTCTCGTGTTTTCAATCTCTACCTGCATTTTCTTTACCTTTTCTCCTCTGTATTTATTGGTCTTTTATTCTCCCTAATCTCTACATTTATAAAACTTTCCTTTCCATTTGCACATCATAGGAACATAGGAATTAGGAGCAGAAGTAGGCAAATTCAGCCATTCAAAACCTGCTCTGTCATTCAATCAGATCATGGCTGACCTCTCCCTGGTCTCAAATGCACCTCTCCACCTGTACTCTATATCCCTCTTTCCTTTTTTGTATTAGAAATATGTCTATCTCCCTATGGAAAGCATTTAATGATTCAGACTCCACTGCGCTATGGGGCAGCGAGTTCCACAAGTTCACCACTCTCTGTGAGAGGTAGTTTCTCCTCATCTCAGTTTTAAATCTATCGCCTCTCAACCTATACCTGTGACCTCTTGTTCTAGATTGCCCCATAAGAGGAAACATTTGGTCTACATTTACTTTGTCAATCCCTTTTAAAATTTTATATACCTCTATCAGATCCCCTCTCATCCTTCTAAACTCCACAAGTACAAGCCCAAACTGTTTAATATCTCCTCATATGTTAAATTCTTCATCCCCAGGATCAATCTGGTGAACCTCCCCTGAACTGCCTCGAATGCCACCACATCCTTCCTCAAATAAGGAGACCAAAACTGGACACAATATTCCAGATGTGGCCTCACCAACACTTCATACAATTGCAACAACACTTCGCTACTTTTATACTCCAGTCCTTTTGCAATAAATGCCAACATCCCATTTGCCTTTTTTATTACGTGCTGCACCTGCATACCAACTTTCTGTGATTCATGAACATAGACAGCCAGATCCCTCTGCCCGGACACATTTTGAATCTGCTTTCTATTTAGATAATAATTTGCCTTTCTATTTTTTCTGCCAAAATGGATAACCTCACATTTATCCACATTAAACTCCAAATTTTGGCTCATTCTCCTAGCCTATTTATAATCAGTCTGTAGAATCCTTATATCCTCTTCCCTGCCTCCTTTCCTACCTATTTTAGTATCATCCACAAATTTTGCTATGTTACACTCTGTCCCTGCTTGCAGATCATTTATATGGATTGTAAACAGTTGAGGTCCGAGGCACCCCGCTAGTTACATTTTGCTAGCCTGATAAGGACCCATTTATCCCGACCCTCTGCTTTCTGTCAGTCCATCCACCACCTCAACCTTGCCATCTTCAGTGGTCTTGGTTTAATTAGTGATTGAGCCATCTCCAAACACTGGCCTCTTTCTCTCAACATTCCCTACTTATAAACCCACTTTTGTTTGTATATGTTCCTGGGAAAATCTTTATGCCAAATCACTTACAACTTTAAGTCTCACAGTCCTGTTTTTGGACTTCCATGCCTCTGCTCTCTGTGATATTCTCAACATCACCCTAACTTCTATTCAATAATTTCCATAAAAGACTACATCATCTCTTATTTCCTTTGTCTTTCCATTGCTGCTCTAAAGTATTTACTCCCTCAAGTCTAAGGGATCACAGCCTTGACCATAACTGGTAGACAAATTGATTAATCATCCATTGCCAGATTGATCGGTCCTACTAGACTTCACTTTCAATTTCCGAAACCATCCAGTATCATTATAAAAGGTAACAATACCCTCGGGCTCAATTTCTCTATCATCTACAAGCTCCTTAATTACCTCTCTCCTCCCCCATTGTATCATAAGCTTGAATAACAAGTGTGAGAGCGCACTTGTTGGGGCCGGTGGGGCTGAGTGGATTTTTCTTTGTTTTCTTGGATGCTACCTCCTTTGCTCTTTTTTACTAGAATAAACCTTTCCCTTGTGCCCGATCTACCTTAACTATAGACAAATGTTTCTCTTGGTTCTCCCCCTGCTCCCCTCTCCAAGTTCTTGTCATCCAAGAGACTGATCTCCTGCTTCTTCAACCCCATTTTGTGTTCCTCATGGTGACCCAACTCTCTGCCTGATTCTGACATATTCGATGGTTCTTTCCCCATGGCCACTCTCTTGCTAACATTCAAAACAGTGTTCATTACTCCTTTAACCAAAAATTTAATTCTTTATCCCTTTGAATGAGCCCCATGCCCATCTTTCCCTCAATTCCCTGTTTGCATTATCCAAATCAAGCTTTCTATTTTCCCACAACACTGAACTGGCCCTAACCAAATTCACAAACCTTTGTTCTGTTAATAACCTATTCTGATTTCTTAATGTGCCACTGTCAGCACCCTTCTTAGCCGTAATATAAAAGCAAAATACTGTGGATGCTGGAATCTGAAACAAAAACAGAAAGTGCTGGAAAATCAAACAGGTCTGACAGCATCTGTGGAGAGAGAATAGAGTCAGGGAAACGTTGGCTGAGATTTTCCAGCATTTTCTGTTTTGTCCCTTCTTAGCCATGATTGCCACAATTTACATTTACATGTTCTTTGTCTTTTCGTCCATTACATCTTTGTCAATTTCTCCCTTGTATCCACCCGATGCTGGCCCTCTATCCAGCCCCCCACCTCCCCCACCACAACAGTATAAATCTGAAACCATTCTCAATTGCCTTCAGCTCTGACAAAGAGTTATCCACATTTGAAACGATGGGCGGAATTCTCCCATAAAAATGACTTAAGAGTCAGAACGGCGCAAATAATGGAGTAATCAGGGCCGGTCTCACAGGCACATCTGCACCACAATTCTCCCACGCACAGTCAGTTTTTTGGAGAACAGTTGTGTGCCGATACTGGCAGTGGTAGGGCCTAAACATGCCATTGAGGTTTCTGAGCACTCGGATGCCATTGCAAAAGGGCGCCTACTGGGGGACCCCTCCACCCGGGGACCCCCCTACCCCATCATTGGCAAGTTCCCCAACACGGATCACCAGTATCTGGGCATTTCCCGATGGATACCCTGGATAGCCCCCACTCAGGCCCCACCCATGGCACTGCCCCAGGCACATTAGCAGTTTTCAACTTGCAACGGGGTGCCAGTTGGTCACTGCCTGGCCATGGCCCCAACCCCCAGGGACTTCAATAGCCCCTGAGCCTCCCCGCACTGCCCTCCCTCTCCCCAGTGTGGCCATTGTGCCAGGTCTCCGCTGGTGGAGACCAGCGATGATTTGCGCCAATGTAACCTCCTGCTGGAGAAGTGGGAACATTCCGGGAGGGGGATGATCGAATGCTGAGTTTGCTAATGAGATTGAAGTCCAGTCAATCCCATACAAATTGGCCCACGCCCTTTGTGACAATTGCAAACTGTTTGGCGCCAGGTGTGAAACCAATCCCGCATGCTATTTTCTGGGAGTGAGTGATCTTCACCAGGTGCGGTGTGGTTGGAGAATCGCCTCCGTTAGCTTTGTTCTCTCCAAAGATGCTGCCAGACCTGCTGAGATTTTCCAGCATTTTCTACTTTTGTTTCAGATTCCTGCATCCACAGTAATTGGCTTTTATCACCAACCTCTCTGTTGCTTTTGTTACCTCACCCACCTGAAATGCCTCTCTCTATTGGATAATTCCTCTATCAGTGATCTGTTTGTGGACAGTACTTCTCCAACAATGGCTTCTCAAATTGATGTCCTCCCCCAGAGTGTCCCTAAGGATCCATCCTTCACTCCAACATCTTCCTTATTTACATGCAACATCTTATCAATCAGCTTTCACCTGTACTCAAATGAAGTTCAATTCTACCTTTCCAGTGCCTCTTCCAATCTCTCGGCCAGCTTTGTGAAGTCGCTGTGCTTGTTTGACATTGGATGAGTGGCAACTTTGCCTCAGGTAAACATTGGGAAAAATAAAACCACCTTGTTTGGCTGCTGCACTCTTGCCATCTACTTCACCCCCTGCCCTGTCAGTTGCATTAATCAGACTGTGTTTTCAACGGCCTGCTTCATCTTCAGCTGTGTTCCCAACCCCATGTCACATTCATCAGAAACAGCTCCCATAACAATGATAACTTTCACCTTTGCTGAAAACCTGGCTTTTATATTTTACTTTTCCAGGCTTGTCTATTCCGATGCTTTTCTGGCCAGCCCCCAACATCTGTAAATTTCAACTCCTCCAAATTTCTATTGCTTGTATGTTGTCTTGCTCAAAATTCAGCTCAGATCATCTCTTCTGTAACCCGCATTGACTCACGCTCCACCAACACATCAAAATTTGTCCTGTGTTTAAATCCATTCATGATCCTCACTATCTTTGTCGTCACCTCCGACACACCATCCAGCCCTGGTGTCTCCAGGGCTCTAGTACTGGCCTGGTGTGCATCCCCTAACCCTTTGCTCCACCATTGGTGGTTATGCTTTTAGCTAACCATGTCCACTCTTGAATTTCCTAATTAACACCACCAACGCCCCCTCCTCTCAGCTTTCTACTTTCCTCTTCTCCTTTAAGACTTTCCCTAAAACCCACAGCCTTGTCCTAAGTTTTGATCTCATGTACTAATCTCTCTTTCTGGTTCAATGTTTCAGTACATTCAGTTAACAGACCTCTAAAGCACCTTGGGATGTTTATTTTCCTATGTTCGAAGCAGTTTATCATTACAAGATGTTGTAATATTACGTAATTGTACCATAAGCTCTGCTGAATCAGGTAGAAAAGAATTGCACTGTATCTGATTTTGGTTTAGTAAGTGACAAAAAAGAACCAAATGGATAATAACAGGCTCTATAACATTGTATAAGCTTCAATGGAATCTGTCTGTAATGGACACCGCTGGGATTGGTTTCAGATAAGACAGGTGATCTAATGCAGTTTGAAGTCCTGAATCATTCACTGTATTGTTGAGACTGACAGTCAATGGGTTTTAAGACAGATTTCACTTCATAACACTTGGTACAGTAGATGAGAAAACCATATGTATCCTGTTCACAACTTGCTCATGGCAATGTGCCAGTAAATTAAATAACAGAACAAGGAAAAGTGGTAGAAAAACCTAAGTAGTCTGGAACGACTATGAACCTTTTCAGTGATTTTACTTGATGGAGGGAATGTGAGAAATAATCAGTTGAAGTGGGACTTTTAACAAAAAATAATTACATTGGTTAACAAAATAGAAATCGTTCAGTTGTCTCCCCATTATATAAACCCAGATAATTCCTAGAAAGAGCTCTTATCTTAAGATTGTATTTCAAAGCATGTAAGAGAATTTAATTCAATTTTTTAAAGTTTAATTTTCAAATGCACAGAGATACACGCACAAGCACACACACATACATATACACACATTCAATCACATGAACACACAAAAACACACATGCCCACACATAATGGCCAGAATTTTACTGGCACCTCTGCCCGAGACTCGTTACATCACCCCCGAGGCCAGCGGAGAATGCTGTTCTGCGAGCCTCGACTGCCCCGGAAAGGGGCGGACATGTCGGTAACATCAGAGCCAATGTGCACGCATGCAGAGATACACGCACACACGCATACATGCGCACCCACACAGATATATACAACACACACTGAGTGAGATTCTCTGGCCTCCCCATAGTGCCTTTCTCACGACAGGACATGATGCGCTGGTGGTGGGATCTTCTGGTCCCCACGGCTGTCGATGGTATTTCTCATTGACTCCACCCCATGCCGCCAGGAAACCCAGAAGATCCCGCCGGCGTGATCAGCTGGAAAATTCTGGTCATTAAATTAAATGTTGTCGTAAAAAAGATAGCCAATTGATCTGGCCAAGAGCCATCACAGTGTTGATGGACTGAATTATCTCATCTGTGCCAGGCACATCTATAGTTATGGAACGCATACCATCCTGAAGGTTGATATAAAATATGGTTTGCACTTGTTGAGCTAAATTAATGGATGTAAAATTAATCAGACTCAACTTGTTTCTCTCAATTTTTCAACCAGGAGATTTATAACTAAGTGCAAGAGATTGAAAGCTACCCCTATTTTCTCTGGTTGGTGGGTCAGTGATGAGGCTTCACCAATTTGAGTCAGGACTGGGATCAAGGTCATTTCTTTACATTGACAGTTGTTAGAGCAGCAGTACTTTGATACAGGCAGCAGTTAAGGAGAGACCATTCCATTTATTGAGGGAAGGTATTTGAAAAAGAAGAAGATACAAGGCTTAAGGAAAAGAGTAGTGTATTTGGATTCGTTTTGGATTGCTTTGGAAAAGTGCCAGCATGGAGTGTTGAGATGAAAGGTCTTCTGCGTTCTGTAGATCCATCTCAAACATTGATGTTAAGAAACCTGTAGTTTCCTCCACAACTGCTGCCAGGAGCAGAGTGGTTAGAAGATACAAGGTAGGAACAAGTAATTAATATTTTCACTTAAGAAAGAACAGTTAATCAATTCATTAAGAGACGATATATTTTAAAAGAATAAATCATTTCATCTCTTTTGATAAAACCCAAACGAAGCACTGTGGACAGAATTTTATATGATTGGGGCAGGCATGCAACTGATGTGGATGTGCTTAAAAGCGTGCGGGAAGACGTCAAATGAATACCCATCTGCCTTTGCAGTTGGCGGCGGATGGGCCGAATGGCAAGGTGGCCTTTACATTGAAGCTACAATCGGGGCAGAATGAAAGATCAGAGCTGAAATAAAATTAATAAATGTGTCCGGGACTGAGGTCTGTGTATTATTGTGCTGTGATCATGTGATAATTTTTCCATTGATATTTATTTCCTATGGGCCAGCAACTCCCCGAGACTGCTCCATCGTGGCTGTCCCCCCTCAGGGAGCATATTGGAAATGTCAGCCTGCACCCTCCCTTTTCTCAATGTCTGCCCTCTCCCCATCCTCCCAGGCAGTAAGTGTGATGCTGGATGACTGTCAATTGGCCAGCAAGTGTGAAATTGCACTTTGGGGCCAACTGCGGCCCAGAATGTGTTCCGCAACAGCTTCCAGCTGCATGTGCTCAGTGCGCCCAGTGGGTGAAAAATTCAGGCCAAAGGATCTTTGACTCATCATACTGAAATCTACAGACAATATAGCTAATTGAAAGTTGCAAACGCTGCTAAAAAATAATAAATGGCTTGCTCTGAGATCTAATTGGACACATTGCAGTATTCTTGCCAGTGCTTATCAAGTCAATGGCAGATTAAAAATGCTGAATGGTGAGAATAAATGAACTATAATAATGCTGAGAAAGACCAAGGACAAACATCAATGATCTTTTCTCACGTAAATACTTAGCAATCTCAATGAAGGATTGATCCAGAATAAGCATTTATTTTGTTAGCTGTACCTACAAAGCAATGCTAAAGCCCAATTCTATATACTAAAAAAAATCCAGATTCAAAAGATAAAGAAAATGTAACTATATTCCAATATATCTGATAAGCCCATTTCTTCCATGGATCATACAAGCCCCCATCCAATTAATCTTTGGACAAAAGATTCTGATAAAATTACTCCCTTCTACCCACCCATCCACCCCACTGAAAATATATCAAATAAAATTGTCACAAAACATCCCCCTTGGGTGTGTCCTGAAACAAAGTTTCCCAGATACTCTGATTACTTATGGGGACTCGCACACAAAGGACATCTATTGGCAAATTGAGAGCACCCTGCACCATGGCACAGTGGTTAGCACTGCTGCCTCACAGCACCAGGGACACCGTTTCGATTCCTGTCAATTCCATGTCACTGTCTGTGCGGAGTCTGCACGTCCTCCCCGTGTCTGCATGGGTTTCCTCCGGGTGCTCCGGTTTCCTCCCACAGTCCGAAAGACGTGCTGGTGAGGTGCATTGGCCATGCTAAATTCTCCCTCAGTGTACCCAAAAAGGCACCAGAGTTTGGCGAATAGGGGATTTTCACAGTAATTGCATTGTAGTGTTAATGTAAACCTACTTATGACACCAATAAATAAACTTTAATAAAAACTTTAAAACTTTAACTGAGTCCTCAGTTGTCTAGCTAAGGTCGAAATGAACAGTCACACCATTCAACAGTGCAATATATGGCTCACGTCTGTAGCTACCTTGGCCTCATTACATCTGCAACTTAGCTTGAGTTTCCACAATAACATTCTCATCCATTCCTTCATCTACAAGTATTCATTTACACACAGCCTAACATGAAAGAGTGCAGCTATTTATTCCTCACGCTTGTTTTTATTCCCATTGAAGAATTCTTCCTGACATCGAGGATTACATTTCATGCAATGATTTATGGAGAGCTTTTGCATTATCTACCTTCTTCTGAAAGGAGGAAAATGACCTCTAGTCAATGACAGAGAGAAACAAAAGATGATGATACTTCTATGTTTCTGTGGCTTCATCTCAAAGTCAGAGAAAACACTGGAACTCTTGGTAAGTGTGGCATGCTTGGGAGGAAGAGGTGACTTTGGTCCTGTGGCTCTCAAAGCTCTCCATCGCTGGGATTTTCTTTGCCTCGGATGTGAATTTGTTGTTGGCTAACTAATCGAGATTAATTGCTATGATTAGTCAACAGTTCCATGATTGTTGTAAAAACACAAAATGCTGGAAAAACTCAGCAGATCTGGCAGCATCTCTGGAGAGAGAAACAGTTAATGTTTCAAGTCCAATATGATTCTTCTTTGGAACTTTGGCTCAGAAGAAAAGTCATGTTGAACTTGAAGTGTTAACTCTGTTTCTCTCTCCAGAAATGCTGCCAGATCTGCTGAGTTTTTCCAGCAATTTCTGTTTTTATTTCAGATTTCCATCATCCACAGTATTTTGTTTTAATTTTGGTGATGAATTCACTGCCACTTCTCTTCCAGGAATGCCTACCTTCCTACAGGATGGGATTTCCATTTGTCCCTTTCACTGTGTCCACCTTCATTGTTTTTCATTACCCTCCTAGAGTGTGATGAAGTATTTTTCAAAACTCTCTATCACAGTCACAGCATCTTCCCCGGAAACTGTCTCCGGCTCTGACCAACCCCAGGCGAATTCCAGTTGAAGTTCCACCTTTCATGTTTTGAATCCACACAGGATTACAGGGATCTCCAAGATGTACTACGTTCCTTAGTCTAGTATTCTCGCTACGTCCTTGAGATCCACACTCAGCGTGATATAACATGATATATACACACTTTCCCACTCTCTCCAGCAGCACCAACTCACCTTCTCTCAAAGCTGTCTTTGTCCCCAGTCCCATTTCATTCCTAATCTCATCCAATGCCTTAATAAACATTTTCTCTTCTTTTCAGGTGTTGAGGAATGCAAGTTCCAACAATTTATTGGTACCAGCATTCCGTTCTTTAAGGTCTTCTGCTGACTTTATTAGCCTTGCTGACAAAGATAGTGTTGTTGTCTGGCTTTCCGAACTCCACCTTGTGGAGGCTGAGCGCCAAGTCTCAGACACATCTTCCTTCTTCCACCTGACCCCACCACCTAACAGCAAGCCATTGACTTGATGTCATTGACTTCAATCTCCTCTGGAGATCCTCCAACCACATAGCCCCCCAATTCCACAATGCCCGCTTCTACCTCCTCCCCAAATCCACAAAAAGGACTGTCCTGGTGCACCCATTGTTTAAGTCTGTTCCTACCCACTGATCTTATTTCTTCCTATCTTGACTCTCTTTTTCTCCGCTTGTCCAGTGTCTTCCCACCTACACCATGGTTCTGCAGATGTCCTGGGTAATTTGAACAGCTTCCAGTTTGCTGGCTCTGACTGCCTCCTCTTTACTATGGGCATCTAATTCCTCAGTTCTGAAGAAGAATCATAATGGATTCAAAACATTGGCTCTGTCTCTTTCACCACAGATGTTGTCAGACCTGCTGAGTTTTTCCAGCTTTTTCTGCTTTTTATTTCAGATTTCCAGCATCCACAGTCTATTGCTTTTATTTCCATTCTTGTTGTGTTGTATTTTATGGCTTTCAGGAAGGTGGAAGGTGAATTTGATAACTTAGATTAGCATTTCCTATATTCCTCAATCTTTTAAAGTCCTTGAACTGATTTGCATCAATCTTCTGCCTGTATCTGGTGGGAAGGGAAATGTGACAGATGAGTGGGACCATAAGTTCATAAGACATGGGAGCAGAAGTAGGCCATTCAGTCCATCAGCTCTGCTCCGCGGAGTTGAGGATTATCACATCTGATGTGATAATCCTCAATTCCACTTTCCTGCCTTATTCCCATAACCCTTGATTCCCTTGCTGATTAAAAATCTGTCTATCTCAGCCTTGAACATACTTAACAACCCAACCTCTACAGTTCACTGCTGATTAAAATGACTGGATTAACATATTTATTAATTAATTTATTTGTCAATTAATTTCAATTTCTCACTTCTCCGTTATCCTTCTGTGACAGGGGAGTACAAAGTGGTTAGTTGGACACTTTGGTGATCAAGGTGGCCCACAGTAGCAACACCAGCACCACAAGGACTGAAGTGGTGTTTCTCAGGGGAAAAAAGCAATACAATCCAGCTTTGCCAGAACTGCCCACATCCTGAGAACAAATAAAGTCTCTTCTTGAAGAGGTTACTTAGCTTATTTGGAATTATTAACTACTTTATTTGGAGTTGCTAATGCCTTTTCATACTCAAAGAAATACATTTTTCTCGTGCTCTAATGAAAAACCATGCACAACGTAATCAAATGTATTCTTCCTGCTCTTTGTTGACTGTTCATCAGAACAATCTAATTTTCATCCCTTTTTAAATGCTCAACATAAACTATTAAAGAGCAAAATTGCCACCTCTGGCAGTTTGATTGATCAGTGAAAGATTCCACTCAATGGTGGGATTTTCCGGCTGTGCTCACCCCAAAACTGGAAAATCTCACCCGAGGTCAATGGACCTTTGCATGGTTTCCCCCCCCCGCCGCCCCGCCCACTTGCTATGATTGCCAAGGCGGGCGAGGCAGTAAAATTCCCCCTAATGAGTGCAGATCATCCAGGTAAACACTGCAGAAACACAGGGGGCGATTCTCCCATCGCCAGTTTTTTAGTGCGACGGACCAGGAGAATCGCGTGTCGGCCAATTCGCAGGATTCGCGCATGTGTTCCCGCTGCGCGTGCAACTCTCAGCGCTGGATATCCAACGCCATCGGAACCATGTTGGAAACTGGTGGGAACACCAGGTAAGTCCTTTGCATCTGTTTTTAATCTTATGTTAATGTGATTACGGGCCCAGGACTGAATTCTCCAGGCCTGCTAGCATCTCCCGCCCTGTCAGAAGTATTTCACTCCAGTGGGGTTCAGATTAGCTCCCCACTTTTGGGGAAGTTGCGGGATGACCCCGCTGGAGTGAAAGGGGGGTGATCGGGGGGCCCCCAGCGGGTCAGGCGGTGGGAGGGTTTGTGCCCTCTGGGCATGGGCACACTGGCAGTGCAAGGCTGTGCCCTTGGCACTGCCCAAGGGGCAAAGTGCCCATGCCCAGGGGACACCTTGGCACTCCCCTTTGGGCATCAGATACTGCCAAGGGGACAGAGCCTGCTGGGGGTGGGGCCTGCTGGGGATGGGGCCTGCGGGGGACAGGGCCTAGGGGGCTATTGGTGGGAGTGGGGTGGGGGGGTGCAGCTGCCACTTTGCCATTGTGAATGATGGGGGCTGGAGGGAAGCCAGTGATCAGGGCGGCCTGGGGGGGGTGGTCTGCCACGAGGGGTGGGGGGGGGTGTCTGTCGGGGGTAGGTCTGCAGGGGGGATAATCACTGCTGGTGGGGGGGTGGGTGCGGGGCTGGAGATTGGGCATGGGGGAGGGGGGGGGGGTCGAGGCTGGCCTGGGACTGGATGGGGGGGCCACGACCGGGCCATGGTGGGCATTGGAGGCAGCACTGCAGGGATCCCGGGTTGGCTAGCGATCCAGCTGGCCAGCAAACTGCAGGCTGACAGTTGAGGGCCACTGTGCATGCGCAGAGGCCCTGAACTGTCAGCCTCCCGGGCGGGAACAGACCCTCCCCCCTGAAATCTAATGATAATCACAATTGTGGCCTCTGCATTGCACGGAATGTGGGAGATTCTGGTGTGAACTCCCACTGAAAAAAACAAGCGTGATTTATTTCAGTTTTCCTGCCAATTCGACACTTCGAACTATTTTGAGAGAATCGCGGCCACTATTCTGACTGCAAAATCGGGGATTTTCATAGTAACTTTATTGCAGTGTAAATGTAGGCCTGGTTGTGACATTAATAAATATACTGAATAATTTACAAATTTACAGACCTCTCTCACTGTATCACAATTTGGCTCTGCTGTTCTCTCTTTTTCTCTCTCTTTCTTTTTACCTCCTCATATTAAACACTCTGACCTGATCCAAGAGCCTGGGTAAACAACCTATTCTTAATATTCCACATCATTCTGTTGACCCACATCGTAATTACTTTAAACTGAAGTCATTTCACCTATGCAAAAAAAAAGAACTTAAAAAAATGTAGATTTCAAATATTATATGTTCCTTTGTAAATTTGTAAGTGAATTTTAGTGTGCAGCGCAAGCAGTGTACAGGGTGACAAAAGGTATATTACAGTTAATGAATCACTGATATCATGCTTTACAACTCCACCAGCAAGTTAAAACAATTGTTTCCTTGGAAACTAATGTGACAAACTTCATTTAATCTGCCAACATCGTTATAGCTTCCCTGGACAATGTTGTCAAATTGCTAATAAGTTACAAGTGGTTGAATCATATACACTGCCAGCAGAAATTAAACTGAAACATCAAACTTCAGAATGAAGGACTCTTGAGAGAAAAGACACCATCCATCGCATAAATCCAGACTGGATTCATACCTTAGTGTCCAAAGTGTAAGGATTATGCATCCTCCAAAAGAATATCCAATCTATAAATAAAGCAATTTTGTGCTTTACGAGCATTACAAAATAATTGTGATTGCAAGCATTTCCCAACAAGATTAATTATGATAAATTTTTAAAATTCCATCAACTTTCTGGCTGTGTGTTATCTGAAGATGGTGGCAGAGTGGTATTGTCACTGGACGAGTAATTCAGGAACCCAGGGTAATGCTCTGGAGAAGCAGGTTCAATCCCCACCATGGTAGATGATGTAATTTGAATTGGATAAAAATCTGGAATTAAGAACAACTTGCCTCCCGGAAGTCCATATCTGTGCCAGATGTGTGGAACTGCAACTCCTGAAGGGTCGTGTAAGGGAGCTGGAGCTGAGGCTCGATGAACTCAGTTTAGTTAGGGAAAATGAGAGATTAATAGATAAAAGTTATAGTCAGGTAGTGACACCAGGGTCTCGGAAGGAAGACACGTGGGTCACAGTTAGGAGGGGTAATAGTCAGAAGGGTGATGTGCCAGAAAGTACCCCAGTGGCAGTCTCCCATAAAAGAAAGGGATGGGCAACAGATGGGAGAAGGGAAGGGAGTGAGCAGTCTGTGGAGGGATCCCCTGTGGTTGTCCCCCTCCAAAATAGGTATATTGTTTTGGATTCTGTGGAGGGGGATGACCCGAGGACCAGATCGCCTCCACGGAGACAGGCTCAGGGGTCCGGAAGGGAAAGAAGGGGTTTAGGAGAGCGATAGTTGTGGGGGACGCAATGGTTAGAGGCACGGACAGACGGTTCTGTGGGAGTGAACGAGAATCCAGGATGGTAGTCTGCCTCCCTGGTGCCGGGGTACTGGATGTCTCCGAGAGGGTAGGAAGCATATTTAAAAAGGAAGGTAGTCAAACGGATGTGATTGTACACATTGGTGAAAATGATGTAGGTAGGAAGAGCAGGGGGGTCATACGAGAGAAATTCAGGGAATTGGGTGCTAGGCTAAAAAGTAAGACCTCCAGGGTAGCAATCTCTGGACTGCTCCCGGTGTCTAGTGCAAGTGAGGCTCGGAACAGGGAGATTCTACAGTTGAACGCGTGGCTAAAGGACTGGTGCAAGAGGGAGGGTTTTAAATTCATAGATAACTGGGAAATCTTCAAGTCAGGATGGCAACTGTACAGAAAGGATGGGTTACACCTCAACTGGAAGGGAGCAAATATCCTGGCTGGGAGTTTTGCTAGAGTGTTTCGGCAGGATTTAAACTAGTGTGGCAGGGGGGTGGGGAACAAAACAGGAGGTCAGTAAATACTGAGGCTGGGGTTGAGCTGGGGGCCAGGGCAAGGCTAGCTAAGAAGAGGAGCACTCTGGAGGAGGATGACCTGACTGGGCCTGGAGGTCTGGAGTGCATCTGCTTCAATGCGAGGAGCGTAACAGGTAAAACAGATGAACTTAGGGCCTTAATGCTTATGCGGAATTTGGATGTGGTTGCGGTGACGGAAACTTGGTTAAAAGGACAGGACTGGCACCTGAATATTCTGGGGTATAAGTGTTTTAGGCGAGACAGAGGAGGGGCTAAAAAAGGTGGGGGAGTAGCGATATTAGTTAAGGAGCATATTACCGCGGTGCAGAGGGTAGACAACTTAGAGGGGTCATGTACTGAGTCGCTGTGGGTGGAACTCAGAAACAGGAAGGGTGCAGTCACTATGCTGGGGGTGTACTACAGACCACCCAACAGCCCACGGGAAGTGGAGGAAAGGATATGTCAGGAGATTCTGGATAGGTGCAGAAAAAATAGGGTTGTTGTAGTGGGGGACTTTAATTTCCCTGGCACAGACTGGAAAGTGCTGAAAGCTGGGGGTCCGGACGGGGAGGAATTTGTAAAACGCGTACTGGAAGGTTCTTTGGAACAGTATGTAGATAGCCCGACTAGAGAGGGGGCTATACTGGACCTAGTTCTGGGAAATGAGCCCGGTCAGGTCATCAAAGTTTCGATAGGGGAACATGTGGCAAATAGTGACCACAACTCTGTTAACTTTAGGATAGTAATAGACAAGGATGAGTGCTGTCCTACGGGCAGGGTGCTAAATTGGGGGAAGGCTAACTATAGCCGGATTAGGCAGGAATTGGTGGATGTTGATTGGGAGAGGATGTTCGAGGGTAAGTCCGCGTCTGGCATGTGGGAGTCTTTTAAGGAACTATTGATAAGGCTGCAGGATAGGCATGTGCCTGTAAAAAGGAAAGATAGGAAAGGTAGGATTCGAGAGCCGTGGATAACCAGGGAAATTGAGGATCTGATTAAAATGAAAAGGGAGGCGTACGTTAAGTCCAGGCAACTGAAAACAGATGGAGCTCTGGAGGAATACAGAGAGAGTAGGAAAGAACTCAAACGGGGAGTTAGAAGGGCAAAAAGAGGTCACGAGATGTTCTTGGCAGGCAGGATTAAGGAGAATCCTAAGGCATTCTATTCATACGTTAGGAACAAAAGAGTTGTCAGGGAGAAAATTGGACCTCTCAGGGACAAAGGAGGGGAATTATGCTTAGAACCCAAGGGAATAGGGGAGATCCTAAATGAATACTTTGCATCGGTATTCACGAAGGAGAGAGGCGTGTTAACCGGGAGTGTCTCGGAGGGAGGTGTTGACCCGTTAGAGAAAATCTCCAATACAAGGGAGGAAGTGTTAGGTTTTTTAGAGAACATTAAAACTGACAAAGCCCCAGGGCCTGATGGCATCTATCCTCGACTGCTCAGGGAGACGAGAGATGAAATTGCTGGGCCTCTGACGGAAATCTTTGTCGCTTCTTTGGACACGGGTGAGGTCCCTGAGGATTGGAGGATAGCGAATGTGGTCCCGTTGTTTAAGAAGGGTAGCAGGGATAACCCAGGAAATTATAGGCCTGTGAGCATGACGTCCGTGGTAGGGAAGTTGTTGGAGAGGATTCTTAGAGACAGGATGTATGTGCATTTAGAACGGAACAATCTCATTAGTGACAGACAGCATGGTTTTGTAAGAGGGAGGTCGTGCCTTACAAATTTGGTGGAGTTTTTTGAGGAAGTGACAAAAACGGTTGATGAAGGAAGGGCCGTGGATGTCGTCTATATGGATTTCAGTAAGGCATTTGACAAAGTCCCACATGGCAGGTTGGTTAAGAAGGTTAAGGCTCATGGGATACAAGGGGAAGTGGCTAGATGGGTGGAGAACTGGCTTGGCCATAGGAGACAGAGGGTAGTGGTCGAAGGGTCTTTTTCCGGCTGGAGGTCTGTGACCAGTGGTGTTCCGCAGGGCTCTGTACTGGGACCTCTGCTATTTGTGATATATATAAATGATTTGGAAGAAGGTGTAACTGGTGTAATCAGCAAGTTTGCGGATGACACGAAGATGGCTGGACTTGCGGATAGCGAAGAGCATTGTCGGGCAATACAGCAGGATATAAATAGGCTGGAAAATTGGGCGGAGAGGTGGCAGATGGAGTTTAATCCGGATAAATGCGAAGTGATGCATTTTGGAAGAAATAATGTAGGGAGGAGTTATACAATAAATGGCAGAGTCATCAAGAGTATAGAAACACAGAGGGACCTAGGTGTGCAAATCCACAAATCCTTGAAGGTGGCAACACAGGTGGAGAAGGTGGTGAAGAAGGCATATGGTATGCTTGCCTTTATAGGACGGGGTATAGAGTATAAAAGCTGGAGTCTGATGATGCAGCTGTATAGAACGCTGGTTAGGCCACATTTGGAGTACTGCGTCCAGTTCTGGTCGTCGCACTACCAGAAGGACGTGGAGGCGTTAGAGAGAGTGCAGAGAAGGTTTACCAGGATGTTGCCTGGTATGGAGGGTCTTAGCTATGAGGAGAGATTGGGTAGACTGGGGTTGTTCTCCTTGGAAAGACGGAGAATGAGGGGAGATCTAATAGAGGTGTACAAGATTATGAAGGGTATAGATAGGGTGAACAGTGGGAAGCTTTTTCCCAGGTGGGAGGTGACGATCACGAGGGGTCACGGGCTCAAGGTGAGAGGGGCGAAGTATAACTCAGATATCAGAGGGACGTTTTTTACACAGAGGGTGGTGGGGGCCTGGAATGCGCTGCCAAGTAGGGTGGTGGAGGCAGGCACGCTGACATTGTTTAAGACTTACCTGGATAGTCACATGAGCAGCCTGGGAATGGAGGGATACAAACGATTGGTCTAGTTGGACCAAGGAGCGGCACAGGCCTGGAGGGCCGAAGGGCCTGTTTCCTGTGCTGTTCTTTGTTCTTTGTTCTTTGATATCATCATTTTCAATTAACATTAAAAACTCATCTGGTTCACTAACGCCCTTTAGCGAAGGAAATCTATCATCCTAATCTGGTCTGACTCCAGGCCCACAGCAATGGGGTTGACTCTTAAATGCTCGCTCAAGGTCAATTAGGGATAGGCAATAAATGCCAGCTCAGTCAGTGATGCCCACATCCCATGAAATAATAGGAAAAAATGCTACCTTAGGTATTTCAACGTAGAGCACATTGTGTGCCAAAGTATGAGTCGATATTTTTGTTGGAGAAAGGTTGCAAATGTTTTTTTGTCTGTTTTCTCCACTTTCTTTCCTCTCTTCCCTTTATATCATGTTGAAGTGAAGTTCAAGAGGCATGATCAACCTTCCAGTATCTTATCCAAGCAAGTGTTGTCTATGTGTGACTCTGAGTACCACAGGCAATTCAATTATGAGAAACCACCCAAGCTCAGCCAGGCTCTGTCCTTGAACTAGCATCAATACATAAGCATTGGCAGTGGTGTACCTGGATAGTCACCAGGCGTATGAACCCTGCCTGAATATTCCAATCTGCAGCCCAGCAAATCCAAAATAATTGTCATTATCTCACTTGCTGCTCCAACTAGATTATCTGATTTATCACCAAACCTTAACATTGAAAAGTAATCTTTATCAACTTTACCTCCCACCAAGTGGCGTGTTTATTCACCAAGGCACAGCATGGTCATAGAATCTTATAGAATCCCTACAGTACAGAAGGAGGCCATTCGGCATACTGAGTCAGCAACGACTCTTCAATGGGCAGCACAGTGGTTAGCACTGCTGCCCGGCTTGGGTCATTGTCTGTGCGGAGTCTGCACATTCTCCCCCATGTCTGCGTGGGTTTCCTCCGGGTGCTCCGGTTTCCTCCTCAGTCCGAAAGACATGCTGGTTAGGTGCGTTGGCCATGTTAAATTCTCCCTCAGTGTACCCAAACAGGCGCTGGAGTGTGGCGACTAGTGGATCTTCACAGTGACTTTATTGCAGTGCGTACGTAAGCCTACTTGCGACAATAATTATAAATTATTAATAATAATTTTATTATTAAATTATTACTATTCAGACGCACCTCCATTAGTCCCCCAACCTACACATCTTTGGGACACTAAGGGGCAATTTAGCATGATCAATCCACATAACCTGTTATAATTAATGGTTCTAATTAATATTTATAGTAATTATTCATAAATAAAAGCAAATGAAGCAAATTCTTACAATGCTTACCACTGAGTATTTATTCCTATATTTCACATAAAGCACACAGCTTAGATATGGAGATATCAATCATTTTACCATAAGTAATAGTTCACCTGATTTATATGGCAAACATAAGATGACATTTAACAGACTGAGAGCTCAGGAGACGCATGATTAACCAGTCTGGTTCAAATTGCATCACAGAAATAACAGCTTTACAAATAAATGGCAAAGTATGTGGACTCGGATTGTCTGATGTATTGATGTAAGGAACAAAGAAAACATAAAAAATGGAGAGAGAACATTTTGGTGTTTCCAGTGTGTCAGAGGAAGGCCAACAACCATCAATGCTATTCGCTAAGTAATTGACTCCAACATTCTTACACACTTATTGAAGCAATCCACCAAGAATGTACATAAAATGTTTGCAGTTTAATGCAAAAATGAGAACTTTTCAGGATATCTTTCCCACAGATTTTTAATAGTGAGTTGGAGAAAGCTTGGCGATTGAGTCAAACCTTCAGGTCTTGGATTGTCAGAGACTGATGTACTTCCGATGATGTATTTCAGGACCCCATTTAAGTCCTGACACATGGCCCAATGTAGGAATTGCTTGAGAAGTTTAAATGTCCAATGGATAGTTCCTCTGTCGACTCTGCGTTGTAAGAAGTCTCACAACACCAGGTTAAAGTCCAACAGGTTTATTTGGCAGCACCAGCTTTTGGAGCCTCAAGCTCCTTCTTCGGGTGAGTCACCTGAAGAAGAAGCTTGAGGCCCCGAAAGCTAGTGCTGCCAAATAAACCTGTTAGACTTTAACCTGGTGTTGTGAGACTTATTACTGTGCTTACCCCAGTCCAACGCTGGCATCTCAACTTCATGACTCTGCATTAGACAGTTAGAACAATAGAACATCTACAGTGCAGTAGGAGGCCATTTGACCCATCAAGTCTGCACAGACTCTGAAAGAGCATCCCACCCAGGCCCTCCCCTCCACTTTATCCTCGTAATCCCGCACGTTTACCATGGCCAATCCACCTAACCTACACATTTTTGGACAGTTCTGCAGTACTAACCTGAATAGTTACCCATTGAAATTTTAGACAGATTCAAACTTGGTCTAACACCTGGGTAACTGCAGAACTGACGTACAATCACCCCACTGACCCACCAACTACCCCATGACCTCCTTGACTAACCCCTAACCACCTGCCTGCCCTGTGACTACCCAACTACTCCTCGACACCCCAACTATCCCATGACCCCCTCCAACTATTCCCTGACCACCTTACTCTCCTCCACCCCCCCCCCCCCCCCCCCACCCCGACTAACCTGACTAATCTCTGAACCAACCCAACTACCATCTGGAAACCTCTGACCTGACATGGCTACCACCTAGCTCCCATTCCCATCCAAACCTGACGACCTGACTATATCCTTGTCCTGACCTGAATGCCCCCGACCCCATATCCATTCACCCACCTATCCACTCATCCACCTCAGTATTTCACTTCCCTACTCACTCACCTACCCATTTCAAACAGCTACTTACCCACCACATCCACTCACTCAATTACCTATCTCACCCACTCACCTAACTACCTACTCTACTCATCTACCCACTCATGTAACCACCTACCCATCTTCCCATTCTTTCTTTCGTTCACTTACTCACGTATTCACTCATCCATTCACTAAAAATCAAAGACTGAACATTTAAACTGATCATACAGCAGCTCATGCAGTGGAAAGGGGCCATGGTCTGTATTCTCCTGACTCTACTCCACTCTGACAGAATTCCCTCAGAAATGCTGCACTGTGCATTTCTTTGACAGCAGGATCAGAAGATCTCAGAAGAAATACTCAGCAGAGTTGGGTTGGGAGAATCTTTGTGTACAAAGGCAATCCGCTCAACATTGCCATTGCTTGCAAGATTCTGACCTATGTCTTCTGATTTACTTTTAGTTCTGCTCCCTTTTCCCTCCTAAAGTGTTGGCCATGGCTCAATGATAATGCTTTTGCTTTGAGGCAGAAGGTTATGGCTTCAAGGCGCACTCCCAGCTTTGAGGGCATGATCCAGGCTGACAATGCAGCACTGCTACACTTAGAATCTTCAAATAGACTTTTGCGATGAAGGTTACCCTGGAGATCCCTCCCTTGAGCCAAGGCTAGGCTACCTTTCTCTCTTTCGCTCCCTCTCTTGCTCCCTCTTTTGCTCCCTCTCTCTAGCGCTGCCTCTTTCTCTCTTGCGATTTCTCTTTTTCTCTTGCACTCTCCCTCTCAGATTGTTACAGACTGGTTGTGGAGAAGTTCAGGGATATCTTAAGAAACCTGCAACCCAGTCCTACAATCATTTGTTATGGAGTTCTTCCTTCCCAAAGCCCATCTCTAAGCAATGTGAATCACATGGACCTTCAGGTAGACACACTAATTAGCTATCATCTAGATGCTCAGTTCCATTCCAGCTTGAACTTAAATATATGGTTTAAAGTTGTAAAGCCTGACATTCCTAACACTTACGCACACACAAACACCTCACTGCGAGAAATGGAGACTAAGGGCAGAATTTTTCCATCTTGCTCATGACATGAATCATGGTGGGAAGATGAGGTGAATCTAGCAGCAGGCAAAAAGTTGGAAATCCACTGGTGTAAAAACAGTTTGCAATTCTCCCAATGGTGGGTTGGTTATCCCGCTACTTAGATTTAAATCTCATGAATGTTCATTAAGACAGCTGCTTGCTGGAATCTCCTCGTGTCCTCCAATCTGACGTCACACCAATGGGAAATTATGTTGGCTTCAAACCTGTTTGAAAATGTCTGATGTGCACAAGTCAGACCTCAGTTCACTTGTGACTTTGAACTGAGTGCATCATACCATAGCCAACCTGGCATAATGCTGCATAGCTCTTGTGGCGATGAGTGCTGCACTGCTGGGGCTGTGGGAGTCAGTCTGCTCCTGCTCTTTGCTGATATTTTCCAAAGGGACACCCCAATGCATGGGTACTAACGCAGGGCTCCACTTACAGACATTGACTCGTACTGCACCTGTGTTTGGGGAGTGCAGCGGTCTTCTGCTCCCAGTGGCTGACAACGTTGTTTACAAGGACACCACAATGTGTGCAGTACTCATGTAGAAGTCCACTTTTACAAAACAACATTTTGACAGGGATTGGGGTGTGAGGGGAGGGTGGGGATGATGAACACAAGGGAGGAAATGGGGAATGAAGGTTGTGCAAGGGCAGTTGTGGGGTGCGGGGGAGGGGGAGCAAGAAGGAACTATGGAAAGTAAAGTGAAGGCTGAGGGATAGGAAATTGAAGCCTGACGATGGTACATGAAACACTGACAAACAACGGGGTCAAAGGGATACCACATCTTTGACTAGAAGGGGTTGCATGCAGACTCGGAAAGAGGGTGGACAGTTGTTAGTGTGGGACTTTATGGATGGTTTGTATGGACACTCAGTAGGTGTCGGGGAGGAGGTGTTTTGGGAACGGACACTGTTGTCATTAGTTCTCATGCTAATGTGGAATTCTGTGAAAGTCCAAGTCCTTGGTTTGGGGCTTGCAGTCAGAATTCACAGAGTACAGACACTGCTGTGGTGATGTGAAAATAAGTTAGAGGCAGCCTAGAGCCTGGGTGGAAGGGAGTCATAGATTACAGGTAGTGCAGGGGATATGTGAACCTCACAATCAGAAGTCAGAGATAAGAGACAGTCCCGGGGTGCAGCGGGCATGCAGCAGGAGGGATCACTAGGAGCATGGTGTACTCCAGCTGCGAGGAGGGACAAGGACTGTGCTATCCAGAGAGAAAATGCACAGCTTGGTGTGCAGGGCTGTCTTATAGTGGCTATCCCTGGGCTTGGCAAGCTCTGTACTGGGCTGCAGATTGAATGGTGATGGTAACTGGAGGCATCTGCAGCCTGTAGATTGGAAACGCATAATAAATGGAGTGGGGTATGTGAAGCTCTCCTGGGAGGTTGTGGTGGAGGGAGGTGGGGTTCACCTTCGTAGGTAGGTGACTGTGCACACTGCCTCTAGCTGGGGTGGATAGAAGTCCACATGGGGCATGGGATTGGGTTGGGGGGGTAGGAATGTCCACCAAAACAAATAATGGATCTGGTATTATTGGGGGACGCTGCAGAACAACAGGATGAAGCTTTACTTTCACATTGTGAGGCTCGAGATGCATGTCTGGCACATGGACAGTGATAGAGGGAGTGTCGAATTCTGTCTGGAAATAAACGTGAAGAACAGCCACCTTGCTGTACCACAGAAGTGGCACTGGCTCAGAACAAAGGTAACAACGAATCTACTCGGGAGGGGTCTGAGGCAGTGTGAAAGGAGTGCGATGCTGGTCCACAGATCGTCTTCTGTGACCACAGTTTCACGTTTTGGTGCTGCAAGAGTGAACAGTGGTCAGCTGACACCAAGTGGTTTCAGCTGACCACTGTTCACTCTTGCAGCACCAAAATGTGGGGTTGGAGGATATGCCCTGCCAGTGACTTTAAAGGTGACTGATCAGAGGGACTGGAGCAGATGTTGGTGAGATACATGTTCCCCGTGTGTGGTCAGCCCTCCCCAGAAGGACCAGATGATGAGCAACATGATAAATGGAATGACGGTGATGTGAAAGTTTGCATGAGAGGAGTGTTGACACGTGTCCCCTGCTAATGGTTGTGTGAAATCCATGAATAGAGTAGCCATTTGAGTACATGATGCCATAATGAGAGTTTGATATTGGAGGCAGTTGAGGGATGACTTACCCTGATGGATCGAATGAGATCATTTATCCTCTTCCTGCACTGGATGGCACTTTGGGCTCAGTTGTCAGCCACCCTAAATAACCCTAAATTATGAAAATCATAAAAATAATACATAACAATTTGAGAACAGGATTTAAAAAGTGATTAATCATTTGGCTAGCAGAGCGAACATTTATTGCCCATCCCTAGTTGCCCTTAAGAAGCTGTGAGCCTCCTTCTGGAAATGCTGTAGTCCTGGCAGTGAATATGCTCAGGTGTCTTAAGATATTCCTAAACTTTATGGCCATTCTGCAAGAGTCTGAGAGAGATCAGAGAGATAGACGCAACCTGTCTCTATTGTTCACCACACAGAACGCAGGTGGGAGCTTACGGCCATATTGAACTGACCAAGCTCATGAGGATTTAAACAAAACTGGAAGATTCATTTAGCTTTGGCTTGAAAGAGAAATTATACTTCCTTTCCCATAAAAAGTGATTTTGCGTATTACTACCCTTCGCTATCTGCTGGCAACCATCAACAATGGATGGCACAGTGATTAGCATTGTTGCCTCTCAGTGCCAGGGACCTGGGTTCAATTCTGGCCTCGGGCGACTGTCTGTGTAGTGTTCGCACATTCTCCCCGTGTCTGCGTGGGTTTCCTCCTGGTGCTCCGGTTTCCACCCATGGTCCAAAGATGTGCTGGTTAGGTTGATTGGCCATGCTAAATTGACCCGAGTCTCAGGGGTTTGGCAGGATAAATATGTGGGGTTACAGGAATAGGGCCAGAGTGGGATTGTGGTCGGTGCAGACTCAATGGGCTGAATGCCTCCTTCTGCACTGTAGGGATTCTTTGATTTTATGATTCTATGAACACTGCCTTGGCATGCCCAGCTCCGCAGTGCCGGAGATATAACATGTATTCTTGGTCCTAGTTTATAGTAAGCATTTTAAAGGGACAAAGCCCTATCTAAATACTATAATTTTATTATTTATCTGATGCATTGATCAAGCCAATAAGTGAGTTTCATGTTAGAAATATGGTAAAGTCTGTTATTTTAATGGACATTCTAGAAGTTCATATCCGTTAAAAAATTGTAAAGTAATTAACTGTAACTTTAATGACACATTGAAAGAGACTGGTATGATTTATAGAAATAAATCACCTGGCTCCATTTATTTGCTCAAACATGTTTCTCACAGGAGCTGTGATGAGAAGGGAAGTGGTTTCAATCTGTTGGAGGTATGTCAGCTAATCACCTGAACTAAATGTCACATGAAGCGTCTTCTAAACATGGTTTTATGTCTGTTGCAAGTAAATAAACTTCTACAGACTAACTTGCAGCATGTCTGGCTCTGAGGCAAGTCTGCCTGACTTTCCCCAAAATAGCAATTTTCTTTTTATTTTGACAATTTTTAGGCATTTCACTCCTACACAGTTAGCACACATCCATCATCGTTTTCCTAATCCTACGCTGCTAAATGGGCTGAGGCATTTTCTTTAGCAAGCAGCCAGATGCCTTTGAGTTAATCACCCAGGAGCTGCTGAATAATCTTTACTGCCAAGGAGATAAACGAAGATTTTGACTACTTACAGACCCATTTACACAAATTGAAACAAAAATGAAAATGTGGCATCCGAGTGACAACAGCAGTCCCATGGTTTGGGTGTGACCTGTCATACACACTGCTGTTATTTGGTAGGAACATCTCTTTTAGGTGATAACAACAATTTACATTTACATAGTACATTTAACTTAATGAAACATGCCAAGTGCTTCACAGGCACATCAGAAAACAAAGTATGACACAAAACCACTTAAAACAACAATAAGTCAGCTGAGCAAAAGCTTGGTCAAAGAGGAAGATTTTAAGAAGTGTCTCAAAGGAGGAAAGTGAGGTAGAGAGGCAGAGAGATGTAGGGAGGACCTCTGTTGTTTGTAATATATATAAATGACTTGGAAGAAAAGGTAGCTGGTCTGATTAGCAAGTTTGTGGATGATACTAAGATTGTTGGAGTTGCGGATAGTGATGAAGATTGTCAGAGAATAAAGCAGGATATAGATAGGCTGGAAAATTGGGCGGAGAAATGGCAGATGGAATTTAATCTGGACAAATGCGAGATGATGCATTTTGATAGATATAAATCAGGTGGGAGCTATAAAATAAATGGCAGAACCATCAGGAGCATAGTCACATAGAAAGATCTGGGAGTACAGGTCAACAGATCCTTAAAAATGGCAGCACAGGTGGAAAAGGTGGTAAAGAAAGCATATCGCATGCTTGCCTTCAGCAGCCAGAGCATCGAGTATAAAAGTTGGCAAATTATGTTAGTTATATAAAACGTTGGTTAGGCCACACTACCAGTAGGACATGGAAGCTTTGGAGGGAATACAGAAAATATTTACCAGGATGTTGCCAGGTATGGAGGGTATTAGCTATGAGGAGAGATCGAATAAACTGGGATTGTTCTCCCTGGAAAGACAGAGGCTGAGGGGTAATCTGACAGAAGTTTATAAAATTATGAAGGGCAAAGGTAAGGTGAACAGTTAGAAGCTTTTTCCCAGGGCAGAAATGACAATTACAAGGGGGCACAAGTTCAAGGTAGGGGGGAAAGGTTCAGTAGAGATGTGCGAGGGAAGTTTTTTATGCAGAGGAGGTGTCTGGAATGCACTGCCAAGCGAGGTGGTTGAGGCAGTCACGCTAACGACATTTAAGACTTATCTGGATAGACACATGAACAGGGGGGGAATAGAGGGATACAGGTTATATAGGACAACATGATCAGCACAGGCTTGGTGGACCGAAGAGCCTGTTCGTGTGCTGTACTGTTCTTTGTTCTTATTTATTCATGGCTAAATCTCATTAATTGCTTAAAAAGACTTAAGTATGAGTGACCTTTCTCTTGTCATTTACATGCACAAAACCACACTGTATAAAATGATTGGTTTAAAACATACTCATCACCCATTTAATTAGTGGCTCGCAAGTAATAACCCTTTTTTAAAATTCACACTTTTTTCAAGTAAAAAGCAAAGTAGATGGAACAAACACTTTGCTCCACTGCTAAATTTAAATTAGATTTAGTTTCCAATGTTACATATTGAAATTGTTACTTCAGAGGATAATGATTCAGCTTCGTCTGAGTCAGGCACATGCCATAGTCTAAATGGAGCAATGAGGAAAGTGATATCACTTTCCTTGCTAGAGACTAGATGAACAAAGCCCAAACTCTTTCAATTATCAGTGAGCTTCTGAAATGAGTAAAACCTTTGAATGCATCTGTATTATTTACCAGTAAATCATGTGAAAGGATCAGGAAGAACATTCAGAGACCCTTTAACGTCAAAAAAGAATTGTTGTTCATGTTCCTGACACAATGGCTCAGATCTTCATCATAATGGAGGGGCTCTACATCATAGCAAAAATAGCAAAAATGTCAGAAAGTCCCTCCCCTCAATACAACACTCCCTGTTTTCATAGGAGCAAGATTAGGAGCAGGGCACATTTCACTCCTGCGCAGTATATAGAAGCAACTGTCCACTTAAATCAACAACTGCCTCCACTGAAATGGAACATTGGTCAGCCAGGAGTGTGAAACATGATGCGAACAGACTAGATCATAAAAGAGCAGGTCTTAACTTGGTCGATTTGGACTGAATTGCCTCCTTCTGCACTGTAAAGATTCTGCGATTCTATAAGGTGCCTTTGGTGGAGGTCAGCTACCTGTTTGAAGTATAAATTTAGACATGAATGTGCATCAACCCATTACTGTCAAGCTCATTGGAATTGTCAAAGGGTCCTGTTAAAACTGACAGAAGCACCTATCAAAAGGACCTGTCATACTGCCAAGGCTTTAAAAGTGCAGCTCTTTAAATCTTTGAAAAAATGTTTGGAGTGCTCTACCTACTATTTGTTGATGTAAACCTGAGGGCTTCATTACTGGATTAGAGCTGCATGACCAATTCATGACCATCCATTACCATAGTAGTTGCCTGCCTCTTCACAGTTTGATTGACAGCTACAAGTGATTATAGGTTGTTTGATGTGGGACTATGAATTCCAACATTTGTTGCTCGAAGGGAATGTGCACTTTGAATGAAATGTTTGTTGTTCATAGAATCATACAATCCCTACAGTACAGAAAGAGGCCATTCAGCCCATCGAGTCTGCACCGACCACAATCCCATCCAGGCCCTACCCCCATATCCCTTTATATTTTACCCACTAACCCCTCTAACCTACGCATCTCAGGACCCTAAGGGACAATTTTAACATGGCCAATCAACCTAACCCGCACATCTTTGGACTGTGGGAGGAAACCGGAACACCCGGAGGAAACCCACACAGACATGAGGAGAATGTGCAAACTCCACACAGACAGTGACCCAAGCTGGGAATCGAACCCAGGTCGCTGGAGCTGTGAAGCAGCAGTGCTAACCACTGTGCTACCGTGCCACCCACGTTTTTGTTGTTATAAGGCTTTATGTTGTTGAAGGAACATAAATATAGCAAATGGGTCTTTATGAATCAGAGTGTTTTTCCAATAGAGTGATGTCCTCAATAAAAATTTAGGATTTTATTTTATGTAATTTTATTTTATCTTATCTCAGTATGGGTCCCAAGGCTGCCCTTGTTGGATACTAGGTGAGTCGGCATGGTAGATGTAAAGGTAAAGGGTAGTGGTTGGGGGCATGGGTTGGCATGAATTTGTACAAAGTTGGCATTGGGGATAAGGACTATAGAGGGCCATTGGTGTGTGTGTGTGTGTGTATGTGTGTGTGTGTATGTATGTCTGTGTGTGTGCGGGAGAAGGTGGGTGGTGGGGTTGGTGAGGGTTGGAAGGATGTTTTATGTTTTAATTTTAATTTTACATTTTTGGATACAGTCCCAGAGTCTTGAGGCAGGCCTTCCGCCCAGGCCTGTCTCCAGACCCTTCAGTTCACTTCTTCCTCGTTCACACACCTACCTCCGTGGAACAAAAACCTGCCATCTGGTCAGCCATTTTTAAAGGCTGAGTTCACAGAGATGGGAATGCTCCTGCACCCAACCAAGGAACAAAAATTTGGGCTTATGGCTTTTTACGCTGAGGAGCAGTCCCTGTCAGGCAGTGTCATTCCTCTACTGTGATTGGAGAATAGAGTCTAATCCTCTGCCTTAGAATCTTTCTGTTAGTAAGTATTGCATATCTGTTAATCTTGCAGGAGCAAGAGTAGCCTCTCTCTCCAAGGTGCCCAATCTAAGCTGTTTGAGGAGCTCTATGTTCGCTATCACAATAAGTAGATACATTTCCTTTCAAGACTTTAGGTAGTTACATCAGATTTGCTTGTGGGTTTCTCAACTGATCTTGTATATGACTTTTGAAAGGTATTTGTTCTTGGGGTGTGAACTTCACTAGCAAGGTCAGCATTTATTGCCCATCCCTATTTATCCTTGAGAAGGTAGCGGTGAGCCTCTTTGCTTTAGGCACACTCCCAACACAGTGAGGGAGGGGTTTCCAGCCTTTTGATCCAGCGACAGTGGAGGAACAATGATATAATTCCAAGTCAGAATACTTGTGACTGGGAGGAGAACTTGCAGAAGGTGGTTTCCTTGCTCTTCTAGGTAGCAGAGATCACAGGTTTGGAAGGTGCTTGAAACCTGTGACCTCTACCACCAGGAAGGCTTGGTGAAATGCTGATAGAGCACATTGCAGCCACTGTGTGCTGGTGGTGGAGAGTGTGAATGTTTAAATTGGTGCGTGGGGTTCTGATCGAGCATGCTACTTTGTCTTGAATGATGATGAGCTTCTTGTTTACTGCAGGGGTGGGCCTTTAAATATGGCACCTGGATTATTGAAGGCCTGAGGTCACAGCAGGGCGGCTCAGAGACCATCCCGCCAGTGATCTGATGCGAAAACCGTGCCTCTGCATTTTTTCAGTGGAGGACACAGCAGAAAAAGCCACTATTTCCATCTGCAGGTCGTACACTGCTTTCCCTGTGACAAAGGGAAACTGACACTGGATCACATGACACTCTTCCCCTCCGGAGACATACTGCCAAATGGAGAGTGTGCCATCAGAATCCTGGGGGGCGATTCTCCCAAAAGTGCTGAATCGGTGGGAAAACTGTTCTAGATCCCAACTGCTTTCTCAGTTCAACTTCACATTCGAATCTCCCCATTCTGTGCACTGCAGAGGTCCCAATTGTGAATCTCATTAAAAACCCGGGGGGGCGGGGCCTATTTGCACTGGAGTTCTGGAACTCTGCGCATGCGCAATGGCCCCGATCTGTCAGTCTCCCCATTTGCTGGCCAGCTCGATCACTGGCCAGCCCGGACCCCCGCAGTGCTGCCCCTCCAGGCCCCCCCCACAACCCGATTGCGGCCCCCACAACAATTCCCGGGCCAGCCCTGACCCCCCCCTGCCACGGAGCACCCCGATGTCCAGCCCTCCGCACCCAGCCGTGGCGATCCCCCCACACCTCACCCTGGGAATCTCCCCCCCACCCAGCTGACCACCCCCCCCCGGGGTCAGACCCCCCCCCCGGGAGGCAGCCCCTCCTGCCCCTGGCAGACGCCCGCCCCGATCACTGGCCTCCCTCCAGCCCAGACCGTCTCCATGCAGAATGGCAGCAGGAGCCCCCCACCCCCTGATCGCCCCTAGACCCCACCCACAATAGGCCCCACCATGCATCGGGCAGTGCCAAGGTGCCCCCTGGGCATGGGCATTTTGCCCCTTGGGCAGTACCAGGGGGCACAGGCTGGCACTGTCAGGGTGCCCATGCCCAGGGCGAACCCCTCCGCCGCCCAACCCCCTGGGGGGCCCCAATTGCCCCCCCTTCATTCCGGCGGGGTCTCTCGCTCGTTCCCCGAACGTGGGGGGCTACTCTAAACACCGCCGGAATGAAGTACTCCTGGCAGGGTGGGAGATTCAATCGGGACCGGCAAGTTCCCAATAATGAAATGCTAAACATATTTAAACTACATTAAAAAAAGTTTCAAATTACTTACCTGCCTTCCCGCTGGTTTCCAGCGTGGCCTGGATTCCGACTGTTCTCCGGCTCTGGGAGGCGCGCATGCGTTCCCGGCGCATGCGCAAATCCTGGAAAAAGGCCGGCAATGCACATCTGCCAGCCCGACCCGTCAGAGAAATTGCAGGTCGCGATGGGAGAATCGCTCCCCTGATTTCTGCCTAGTAAATGGAGGACTGGCTTTGAGGAATCAGGAAGTGAGGTACTTGCTGCAGAATTCACAGCCCCTGGTCTGTTCTTGTAGCTGAAAGGTTTGTATCTGGGTCCAGTTCAGTTTCTCCTCAGGAGCTGATGGGGAATTCAGCAATGGTAATGTCGTTAAACCTTAAGGGGAGATGATTCAATTCCTCCTTGTTTGAGGTGGTCACTGTCTGGCAGTGGAAAACATCTTGTCACTTATCAACCCAAACTTGAATGTTGTCCATGTCTTGCTGTATGAGGGGATGGACTGCTTCAGTATCTGGGGAGTTGTGAATGGCACTGAACACTGTGCATTGACATGCAATTTTGTTCTAAGCAGCTTGAATATTACAAAGGCAAACATAGCAGTTAATTTTCACACAGCAAAATGTGGCTTCAGGACCTGTCACCCACTAAAGCAGTGCGGCCATACTCACTTCTGGCTCTGGCCACCTCTGAGGAATTCTGCCTTGTGGCTTGTTTCAGATAGTAAGTATCATGTGACCATTAACACATAAAGCAACAGCTAAGTAGGGCCTCAGTTTAACATCTTATCTGGTGCGACAGCACTCCCTCCAAGTGTCAGTCTGGATTATGTGCTGAAGTGGGACTTCACATCTGCAATTTTCTGGCTCAAAGCAAAAATGCCACCTGCCTGGTTTTAGAATGATATAAAAGCACCAATTGCTCATAAACGATTGGGTAAACACGTTTTGTGTTCATTTATTTAGACTAGACACATAAAAATGTGTGTACAAAGGTAGAAATCGTGAAGACATCAGCAGCAGAGTTGTGTTTGTCTGCTCTGCTCTTCAGGGGCGATCTTTAAATATGGTGACTGGATTACTGAAGGCCTGAGGTCACAACACGGTGAATCAGAGGCCACCCTGCCAGTGATCCAATGTGAAACTCTGCATTTTCTCAGTGAACAATATGGTGGGAAAAGCAGCTATTGCCATCGGCAGGTCATACATCGCTTTCCGCATGGCAAAGTGAAACCGACACTGGATCACGTGACACACTTCCCCTCGAGTGATGGCACGCTGCTATCTTTAAAGGCGTATTACAACACCACCATTCAGCCAACTTCAGCCATCACACAAACAAGCCTCCAATCCAATGACACTGTCTACACTTCTCGCTGCCTCGGAAAATAGCCAGCATAATCATGGAACCCACGCACCCCGGACATTCTCTCTTCCACCATCTTCCATCAGGAAAAAGATACAAAACTCTGAGGTCACGTACCAACCGACTCAAGAACAGCTTCTTCCCTGCTGTCATCAGACTTTTGAATGGACTACCTTATATTAAGTTGATCTTTCTCTACACTCTTGCTATGACTGTAACACTACGTTCTGCACTCTCTCCTTTCCTTTTCTATGAATGGTATGCTTTGTCTGTATAGTGCGCAAGAAACAATACTTTTCACTGTATGCTAATACATGTGACAATAATAAATCAAATCAAAAACTTGGCATCAAGCTTATGATAGCTCAATGGTCAACCTTCTGCAACTCAACGACATGGGGAATAGACTTTGTTCAAATGTTAAGTTAATACAATTTTGCGACAATACTGTAACTGAAAAGATTTCTCATTATGGCAGCATTAAGTTTAAAAGTAACATTATGCAAAGAATGCTAGGTACGACAACACTGGAATTCAAAAGGGCTACTTCCAAGATTGTTCTGAGGGTTTTTTAATTCAACTCTATAATGGTTTGATGGATGTATTCCACTCCATTTGATCAATTCCCAGTTGGACGTGCTGCATAACTTAAATCTGTCTGGCTGTAATATAATTATTTGCAATTAAAACCCTGTGTTAAATTCCAATGTGATTCAATTGATTTTATTCTAGGTCTGTCCATGATGATGGTATGGGCAAAATTGTCCCAGAAATCAACAAATATTGGGTAGCTTTATCTGTTTAATGTTGCGGCACTTCATGGAAAAAATGCAGAGACACAGGTTTCATGTCGGATTGCTAGCGGGCCGGCTTCTGATTCGCTCGCTCCGTAGTGATCTCAGCCCTTCTGTATTCCGGGCGCCAGATTGAAAGGACTCCCCTACACAGAGCTGGCTGTCTCCCAGGGACCAAAAGGTGCTAGAAAGTCATGACTGCCATCGGGAGGAAACATGCTGCCTCCAAATTCAGTTAGGCCTCTCTCGAGCACTTGCTAGATGCAATGGAGGCATGCCACCAAGGCCTCTTCCCCTGCCTGATCCAAGAACCTCACTCTCAACTCACAAACCCATTATACATCCACAGAAATCTCATTCACAGCAGCACTCATCCCGATACCTAAGACGACCATCATCCCGGTACCTAAGAAAAACCAAACAGCGTGCCTTAATGACTATCGGCCGCTGGCTCTGACATCCATCATTATGAAGTGCTTTGAAAGGTTAGTCATGGCATGAATCAATTCCAGCCTCCCGGACTACCTGGATCCACTACAGTTTGTCTACTGCCGCAACAGATCCTCAGCAGACGCCATTTCCCTGGCCCTGCTCTCAACCCTGGAACACCTAGATAACAAGGACGCCTATGTCAGACTCCTATTTATTGACTTCAGTTCAGCCTTCAACACCATTATTCCCACAAAACTCATCTCCAAACTCCATGGCCTGGGCCTCAGCACCTCCCTCTGCGATTGGATCCTGAACTTCTTAACTCACAGACCACAATCAGTAAGGATAGGCAACAACACCTCCTCCACGATCATCCTCAACACCGGTGCGTCACAAGGTTGTGTTCTCAGCTCCCTATTATACTCCTTATACACCTATGACTGTGCGGTCAAATTCCCCTCCAATTTAATTTTCAAGTTTGCTGACGACACCACCGTAGTGGGTCGGATCTCAAACAATGATGAGACAGAGTACAAGAATGAGATAGAGAATTTGGTGAACTGGTGCGGCAACAATAATCTCTCCCTCAATGTCAACAAAACAAAGGAGATTGTCATCGACTTCAGGAAGCATAAAGGAGAACATGCCTCTGTCTATATCAATGGGGATGAAGTAGAAAGGGTCAAGAGCTTCAAGTTTTTAGGTGTCCAGATAACCAACAACCTGTCCTGGTCCCCCCATGCCAACACTATAGTTAAGAAAGCCCACCAATGCCTCTACTTTCTCAGAAGACTAATGAAATTTGGCATGTCAGCTATGACTCTCAGCAACTTTTACAGATGCACCATAGAAAGCATTCTTTCTGGTTGTATCACAGCTTGGTATGGCTCCTGCTCTGCCCAAGACCGCAAGAAACTACAAAAGGTTGTGAATGTAGCCCAATTCATCACGCAAACCAGTCTCCCATCCATTGACTCTGTCTTCACATCCTGTTGCCTCGGCAAATTAGCCAGCATAATTAAGGACCCCATGCACCCCGGACATTCTCTCTTCCACTTTCTTCCTTCGGGAAAAAGATACAAAAGTCTGAGGTCACGTACCAACCGATTCAAGAACAACTTCTTCCCTGCTGCTGTCAGACTTTTGAATGGACCTACCTTGCATCAAGTTGATCTTTCTCTACACCCTAGCTATGACTGTAACACTACATTCTGCACTCTCTCATTTCCTTCTCTATGAACGGTATGTTTTGTCTGTATAGCGCGCAAGAAACAATGCTTTTCACTGTATGTTAATACATGTGACAATAATAAATCAAATCAAATCACTCATTCCCTCATCCACATCTTTATTTCCTCTGTGGGCCGTCTCCTCATACCATCCATAGCACCATTGACCTCCCACACATGCCAGGCATTCTTCTCAACTTGCCCGGCAGGTGTCCTGCTTACATTCTCTCCGCCCTTTGTCAGGCTGGACAAGCTGGCTTAAAACAAGGAGAGGTCCCTGAACAGCGGAGGAATGTGGGAACTGAAGGTTCTGACTGACTTTGAGAATGGTGAGGACATGGACCATTCCTGTGTTGACAGTGAGGTCGGTGGTGCTAATAAAGTGAGGATCCTGCACTTCAACATCTACCGGACAACCATATTATGAACGATATCTCCTGATAGACAGTCCCTTCCACACAGTAATGATCTTTCCTTTCTTTCACAGGCACATCTGGAAAGTGTCAGAGGACATCCACAAGCCACACCTTCCACTCAAGGCCTGAAGGCATCTCAGAAGGTGAATCTGATGACTGGACTACTTGAGGACCCGTTAGAGCACTCACCCACACCCTCCACCTGTGTAGAAACACACTTCAGTGGCACTTATTTGTAGAGTAGCTTTGGAGTCACAATCTGGTGAGCACTGCTTACTGTTTGATGCACAGCAGGTAGAGGCAGGGATATCCCAGGGTGCCAGCACTTGGAGGACAGCTGGGGGTCAGGGATCTGTGGAGTCCGAGTCAGATGATGAACCTCTGGATTCAGTGCTAAATCAGTTGCTGGAGCTGGAAAGACAAGGGATGTCTACTGCACTGTTCAAATTACAGTGCACGATGGAGAGGTCTGTCTGCTTTCAGTCTGAAGTGATCATCCTGGTGTGTCATTGCATCACGGTCAACACTGGTAAGATGGTGGCCACCGTGGAGACCTTGGTCCAGGACATTGGTCCTGCATTTCTGGAGGAGCCGCACTCCATCACTGAGGCACAAGCTGGCATCCATCAATGTCAACACAAGGGAGCTTCACAACATCTTGATCTCACTCCAGCTGCCAACTTTCCTCAAGGAGATATCCAAGACCACTGAGGCACCCATAAGAAGGAGAACCAGTAGCCCTATACTCCAGAACCATCCATCCAGGTGCCAGTATAATACTGAAGGGGACAGGTTATTATTGATACATGTGGGTGTAATACTGAAGAAGAAAAGGGATTATTGATGGATGTGGGTGTAACACTGAAGGGGGCAGGTGATTACTGATTGATGTGGGTGTAATACTGAAGGAGAAAAGGGATTATTGACAGATGTGGGTGTAACATTGAAAGAGATAGGTGAATTCCTATGGGGGATCTTCACAAGTGATGTGCTAAGTTGCTTGCACTCATCTCCAACCTCCTCTCGATTCGGGCCCTATTTTACCATTTTGATTCTAAGTGCTGGGCGGACTTGAACCTTGGGGTGTTTCAGATCCAACCTTTAGACCCATTCTCCGGCGCACCCATACACACTCTGCCTGAAAAAATAGCAGCGATTCTGAATTGCGCTGCACAAACCTGTGGGCGGGGCTTAACGCGCCAGAAACCCTGCAGCTCCGATCGGGGCCTCCAACTGCACACGTGCAGCAAAAAAAAATAGAAAAATGCTCTCCTGCCACATCGCTTCTAGGCCGGATGATGCCTCCCCCTGGCCCCCACAAACATTACCCCACCCCCACAACATTACTGTCCCCCTTATCCCCCACCCCCCTGCTACCCAGACCAATTGCGGCCCCCTGCCTCCCTTCCCCCCCAACTGATCGCATGCAAAGTGGCAGCGGACCCTCCCTGTCCCCCTGCTCCCCCCCACCAGAGAGCTATCTGACATGCCTCCCTCCCCCCCACCACCAATCTGAGTCAGAGAGTTGGCGGAAGCTCTGAACTTACCCCCTCAGAAGCTGGAGCGGCCGAACCTGACCTGTGCGGACCATGTCTGTTTTGCTCTGAATCTGGATGGGCAAACGTGGAGGTAAAGGGAGAAGTGCTGGTAAAGTTAGGCGTCTAGCCCATTAATTCAATTTAAATGCATTCAAATGCATTTAAATTGCCGTCGCACCCGTTCCTGGCACAGTCTCGATCGCCGCCATTTTCAACCATTGATAAAGGGGGAACGGCCGCGGAGGGGGTCGCAGATCGCGCTACTCGCCTCACGCCTGACTTTACCAAGTTTTTGCGCCCGAAAACGGGCGTAACTTGATGGTAAAATCGGGCCTGAAGTTTAGGTCACCAGGTGCAAATCCTTTAAAGGCATTTGTAAATAACGCTGCTCTAAATTCATGCCGATGTGTGATTTAAATTTGACATTGGGGATGATTCTGACGTGTGGCCACACTCATGAGATGCTCATTTATTAAAATTAAGTTCCTGATGTTCAACGATGGGAAATGCAGACGATCACTGACGGTGGGGGAGGGAACAATCGTGTCCTGGATTTACATAATCCGGAAGGAAATCCAAACAAGCTAAAACTACCTCGTTTGTGTTTTGCACAGCCACATATTATTCTTTGAAATAGCACTGAATTCAATATCTAATATTTAAGAAATAAGTGACACAGAATCAATCTTCTCTGGACACAATTCACCCACATATCAGAAAACAGGTGGCAGAAGTACATTTCCAGAATCTCCTCTTTGTGTGCATAGCAGAGTTTCTTGGCATCGCTTGAGAATTCTCTTGGCCTCCTCTTTAAAGAGTCCCAGTTAACCTGCTGCTCGTGACAGTTTTATTGCTCTTACTTCCAGCGTCCACGTGCCACTCTGGTTTAATTCACAAGTCCTTTTGGCAACTTGTAGGATCCTGACAGGCAGCTTTTTGAGGGTTATTTCATATTGTTCTGCGGATCTGTAACCAGATCTGTGGGGCGACACGGTGGCACAGTGGTTAGCACTGCTGCCTCACAACTCCAGGGACCTGAGTTCGATTCCCGGCTTGGGTCACTGTCTGTGTGGAGTTTGCACATTCTCCCCCTGTTTGTGTGGGTTTCCTCCTACAGTCCAAAGATGTGCAGGTTAGGTTGATTGGGCATGCTAAATTGTCCCTAAGTGTCTCGGAATGTGATAGGTTAGAGGGATCAGCAGGGTGACTAAGCGGGGATAGGGCCTGTGTGGGATTGGTGTCGGTCCAGACTTGATGGGCCAAATGGCCTCATTCTGCACTGCAGGCATTCTATGATTCAAACTGTCTGTACATGAAATCCACATCCAAGATGGAGGGCAGAATTCTGAGGTGGGGGAGGGTAAAATTGCATGGATAGGATTCCCTCCGGGATCCCGCTCACCTTGTCCCAGAATCAATTTTAGAGTGGGGTGGGCAGAGCCCCAGATGGGAAGCCCTCCCATGCCCCTATTAAGGCCTTTAAATGGCCACTTAGTGGGTACTTCAGGGCTTTTTCTCACCTAGCCTCAATTTTTAGGCTGGCAGGCACCATTTGGATCAGGGTGCCAAAGAGAAAAGGTCTTTGTCCTCGATCTTGGGTGGGAAAGGGGATGAGGGGACACCTCAAACTGAAGATCCCTTCAGGTTTAGGGCTCCCTCCCCTCAGGGACCTGGGAGCTCCAGCCCTCTGTACCGCCCCCAGCCTCCCTGGCCTTCCCCCGACACTGAGATTACCCCCCTCCTGCCTCAGGGACTCCTGGTACTTAACTGAAGTGTGCTCCCAGGACATAGGCTCAGGTATGATGCTGCAATACTGCTTCTGGCCACTGCAACATTGTGCCTGGAAGGGGGCCGGAGAACTGTCAGCCAATCTGATTGGCTAACAGCTCTCCAAGGTGAGACTTCTTTCCAAAGATGCCTCCCTTGAATGTAATTAATGTTCAATTGAGTGTAAAATGCCAGCAGACCTGTCAGAGTCAGCAGGGGTGCATTCCCTGCCGAGACTCAGGATGGCGGGTGCTGACCATCCTGAAAATTCAGGCCCTAGGGGATAGAAAGTTTTGACACAGTTGCAAGTAAAGGAAAATGCTTCACATGACCACTGGATATCTCAAAGTGTTATACAGCCAATGAAGTATTTTGGAAGTGTAGTTCATGTTGTAACATAGGGAACCTGACACAATTTGCATACAGCAAAATCCCACCAACAGCTCGATGATAATTACCTGATCATCTGTTTTCATAATGTTGTTTGACAGATAAATATTGGCCAGGGCACTGAAGATAAGTCCCCTGCTCATCTTCAAAATGGTACCATGGAATCCACCTGAGATGGCAGATGGTGGGTGGAACCTTCTGTTCCTACCAGCAGTGGGAATTGTGGGAAGTGGGGTGAGTTAATTTGGCATAAATGAAAAAGAATCAGTTTCCTGCCAGTCAAAAAATAGTTTGGAATTTTGTTTTCCTGATTTTCATGGCTGGTGAAAGGCAGATGCAGCTTCCATCTGAGCAATGGCAGGTAACCCATTTGCATTCATTAGCATCTCATGAATGCTCGTTATAGAATCCTACAGTGCAGAAAGAGGTCATTTGATCCATCGAATCTGCATTGACTACAATCCCACCCAGCCCCTATCCCCATAACCATTTACCCTCGCTAGTCCCCCTGACACTAAGGGGCAATTTAGCATAGCCAATCCACCTAACCTGCACATCTTTGGACTGTGGAAGGAAACCAGAGCACCCAGAAGAAACCCACGCAGACAAGGGAAGAATGTGCAAACTCCACATGGACAGTGAGCCAAACTGGGAATTGAACCTGGGTCCCTGGGGCTGTGAGGCAGCAGTGCAAGCCACTGTGCTGCTCTTTGCCACCATGCCGCCCTTAAAAGACCAACTCACTGGAATCACGTTCCCCTCCAAATTAAATGCCCTGTCAGCAGATTATTAGAACAGTCTGTTTTATGACCGCATATACGTGGCCAGCACCTGGTAAACTTCACTTCATCCATGACTTGGAGATCAGTAGATGCTGCTTTCGTCTTCCTTTTAAACATTCACTGAGGGGATGCTCAAGCACCTGTGGACCTCCAGGATGTTAATCACCTTCAAGGAGTGCCCTAGGGACATCATGTCTAGACTGAGTCAAGGACTTGACATTAAATTTCTGACTTCAGGATGGAGGGAGAGCATTCAAGGGGAAGTTATAATGGTGTCTCAATTACATTGGGGACCTTTGTGGAATCTCACAATCGGGGCACACAAATGCAGAATAAAGGAGGTGACAGATGCACTTATCGTTATATGTAGTTCTGCATGAATGAAGAAAGCAAGGCTGCAGAGTTGTGGGCTTCACTGCAGTGATTCTGATCTATTCTGATAGAGCCTGATAGTTCCAGGCCTCTGCGCATCCCCGACCACTCAATGGTTGAGTCACCTCTCTCCACACCATACAGACATAGGGATGACCCGACCGCACCCCCCCAACCTCCCCCCCCCCCCCCCCCCCACCCCTATCTTCACTGGCATCGGAGCACTCCCCATTCTCAATTTGCAGCCCCCTCCTCCCACCGCCATGTAAGCACAGCATCCCCTTCACCTCCCCCAGTGGGGTTCTCTGGAGGCCCCACCCCTGGTGTGCCTCCTAGCCATGTCCCTCACTATCTGGGGGCTATACTTACATTCGCGGCGCTGCATGGTCCACCACAATTGGTTTACATGTTTTGAGAACCAGCAGCAATTCCTGCTGGCATGACATCACGTCAGTGGGCGGGAACATCTGATGTTGGCCAAAGCAATGGCGTCAAGGTGTTAAATGATGTTAAAATTCATTCTAATTGATGGAAATCAGGTTCATGCCCTTCCTGGGTGTGAACCTAATCGTGACATCGGGGAGGGCTCAGGAGCATTGCGATCAAAGCTCTCACTGGCATAAATCCCGTTTTGACCCTCTGACGATATTTAGTGCTATAACAGTATTTTCATGTAAAGCGAACGAGCTTGCAGAACTGTGCCCTTAGTGTTTATTCAAAAGCTAACTAACGAGTCCTATTTCCATATAACAATTTCGCTCAGCCCTACTCTGAGTGTCTCTGAGCTATTAATTATTTAACTTTGCTTTCTCTGCATCCTATCAGGCAAATGTTAATAAAAGAGAACATTTTTTACACAGCGGGTTGTTATGATTTGGAATGCACTGCCTGGAAGGGAAAGGAAAAATGAATTGAATATCTACGTGAACAGGAATCATTTGCTGAGCTACTTGGAAAGAACAGAGCACAGGGCTTAATAGAAACATAGAAAATGAGAGCAGGAATAGGCTATTTGGCCCTTCGAGCCTGCTCTGCCATTTAATATGATCATGACTGATCCTTTATCTCAATGCCATCCTCCATCTCAATACCATACTCCCACGCTTTCCCCCTTGACACCTTTAAAGTCTAGAAATCTATTTAATTCCTTCTTAAATACATTCAGTGACTTGGTCTCCGTAGCCTTCTGTGAGAGAGAATTCCACAGGTTCACCACCCTCTGAGTGAAGAAGTTTCTCTTCATCTTAGTCCTAAATGGCCTACCCTCTAATCTCAGTCTGGGTAGAAATAAGAAATAGTAAAGAAAGGAACTCCCTGGTGGGAATAATCTATAGTCCACTAACAGTAGTTCCGCAGTGGGCCACTGGTATAAACCAGGAAATACTGGGGTTTGAAAGAAAAGTATGGCAATAATCATGGGTGATTTTAATATGCAGATAGACTGGATTAATCAAATTGGCAAGGGTAGCCTTGAGGGAGAGTTCATTAGAGATTGTTTCTTGAAGCAATATGTTGTGGGACCAATCAGAGAGTAGGCTATTCTGGATTTGATATTGTGTAATGAGCTGGGATCAATTAATGACCCCATAGTTAAGGGTACTCTTTGAAAGAGTCTTCATGGTATGATAGAATTCCAAATTCAGTTTGAGGGCAAGAAACTGGAGTCTCACACTTGCATTCTGGAATTAAACAAAGGTAATTATGTTGGCATGAGGACAAATTTGGCTGGGCTGGGCTGGGCTGGAAAGCTAAAAGTTAGGACAATTGATTGGTAGTGGCAGTTGTTTAAGGAGATATTCAATTCCTCCCAACTAAAGTACATTCCAGAGAGAAGAAAGATTGTAAGAGGGGAGGAAAAAAATCATGGCTACGCAACGAAGTTAAAAATGACATAAAGACAATAACTAAGGTATACCATGTTGCAAAGGCCAGTGGCAGGTTGGAAGATTGGGAAATAAAGGGTTGCTAACAGTAATAAAAAGAACAAAGGTAACTTTTGAAAGGAAACTAGCACAATATATAAAAAAGAATAGCAAAAGCTTCTACAAGTATATAAAAGGGAAGAGAGTAGCTAAAGTGAATGTTGGTCCCTTGGAAGATGAGACTGGAGAATTGATTGTGAGGAACACAGAATTGGCGGAGACACTAAATCAATATTTTGCCTCAATTTTCACAGTGGAGGACACTAGTACCATCCCAATGGTAACAGGTAATACAGAGGTAATAAAAAAGGAGGAACTTAGAGCAGCCATCATTAATATGGAAACAATACTCCACAAACTGTTGGGATTGAAGGCAGACAAGTCTTCAGGCCCTGATGGCCTACATCCTAAGGTTTTAAAGGAAGTGGCAGTGGAGATAGTGGATCCATTGGTTATAATATTCCAAAATTCCCTGGATGCAGGAAATGTTCCAGTGGATGGGAAAAATGCTAATGTAATGTCCTTATTCAAAAAGGAAGGGAGGCAGAAAGTAGAAACTATAGACCAGTTAGTTTAACATCTGTTGTTGGGAAATTGTTAGAATCCATTATTTAGGCAGTGATAAGAGGACATTTGGAAGTCAAAATGCAGTCCACCAGAGCCAGCATGGTTTTATGAAGGGTAAATCATGTTTGACGAATTTGCTAGAGTTCTTTAAAGATATAACAAGCAATGGACAATGGGGATCCAGTAGATGTAGTATATCTGGCCTTCAGGATGGCATTAGATAAGGTGCCACACTGAAGGTTAATTACTGAATCTTGTACAGTTGTTTTTAATAATTCATCCTAAGTTTCTCTCAGCTCCAATTTCTTCCTATTATATTCAGTGCTGCTTTGCCATATTCCAACATTGCTCCAATGTTGCAGCCTCTCAATCTTTGCAGCTTTCTCCTCATTGTCCTTTCAATTTCACACCTCACCTGCTGAATCAGAGGGAAGCACACGCTCAGTGCAGGACACAAGGTAAAATCATGTGGGGTGAGGTGTAATTTATTAGCTTGGAAAGAAGACTGGCTAACTGACATAAGGTGGAGAATCGGGAAACTGGGTCTTTTTCTGATTGGCAAGATGTAACTATTGAGGTCCCACAGTGTTTGGCCCTCGGGCCCCAACTATTTACAATCTATGTTAATGATTTGGATACAGGGATAGAAGGTACTATAGCCAAATTTGCAGATGACACTAAAATAGGTGAGATAGTAAGTTGAAAGGAAGAAATAAGAAATTTACAAAGGAATATAGATAGGTTAGGTGAGTGAGCCAAAATGTGGCAGATGGAGTTTAACATGGATAACTGTAAGGTTATCCATTTTGGTTGGAAAAATTAAAAGGCAACTTTTCTGGAGAGAACCTTCAGGGTGCTTCTGTGCAGAGGGATTTGGGTGTCCTCATGTCTGAGTCACAGAAAACTGGTATGCAGGTACACCAGGTAATAAGGAAAGCAAATAGAATTTTGGCATTTATAGCTAAAGGAATAGAGTATAAAAGTAAGAAGTGTCGCTGCAGGTATACAAGGCATTGTGAGACTGCACCTGGAGATTATGTACAATTTTGGTCCCCTTATTTGAGGAAAAATATAGTGGCCTTAGAGGAAGTTCACTAGATTGATTCCACAGGTGATGGGTTCGTCTTATGAAGCGATTATTCAGTTTAGGCTTATACTCTCTAGAGTTTACAAGAGTGAGAGAAGATCAAATTGAAGTATATAAAATGATAAAGGGGATTGACAAAGTAGATGTAGAGTGGATGCTTCCTCTTGTGGGGCAATCTAGAACAAGAGGTCATAGTTTTAGGATAAGGAGCAGCAGATTTAAAACAGAGATGAGGAGAAACTACTTCTCTCAAAGGGTCGTGAATCTGTGGAATTCACTTCCCGAGAGTGAGGTGGATGCCGGGACATTGAGTAATGTTAAGGAGGAGATAGACAGGTTTTTAATTAGCAATGGGTTGAAGGGCAATGGACAATGGGCAGGAAAGTGGAATCGCGGCTGAGATGAGATCAGTCACGATTATATTAAATGTCTGGGCAGGCCCGAGGGGCTGAATTGCTCACTCCTGCTTCTAGTCCTTATGGTCTTGTGTTCTTATGTGACCCCTTGTTCTGGACTGCCCCCCTTCCCAGCCAGAAGAGACGTTATCCCTCTATCCAGTCTGCCCAGCCCTGCCAGAATTTTATACATTTCAATGAGACCTCCTCTCATTCTCCTAAGTTCCAGTGATCCAATCTTGCCAGTAAACAACCTCCGGGCTGTGAAAATTTGCACTCCTTCCCACTAATGTCCTGGTGAGTGTTCGACTGGTGGCATTTAGATGAGGCCCAAGAGCTTTTTCTGCAGCTTTGAACTGACATCAAAACTCACCTGTCAAAAGCTCAGTTAAATCGAGACCTTTATTTCATTTTTCATGTCTCTCGTTTAGACTCATTTACTTTCAATCACTGTAGCATTTTCTCACTTCATGTAGGTTCTTGCTGCGTGTCATGTCTCCAGGATGATCCTTTGCTGGCGACACAGATTGATATGTTCCCATGAGTAGTTGCTGATAAGGTGTCTCTGAAATACCTATACTTTGTAACAACTTGTACTAGCAGTATGAATGTGAAACTTGCCTATCTTATTGATGATGTGTCTTTTCTATTAAATCTATTAGGCCCCCATCTTTTCTCTTGACCATCTTGTTTTCATTACTCACAGAAAGATCTTTCTCCAGCCTGATCATATGTCAGTTCTATCAAACTCTTCTCCCAGAAATTAACCCATTTGTTTCTTTCAGATGTTACTCCACTGTGTCTTACCAGCGATTTGTGCTTTGATTTCTGATTTCCACCTTTTATGATTCTACTTCACACCTCCATTATACAATATTCTTTCTTGGTTTACAAAAGCTTGGATGTGAGTGTTGGCCTTTGACAAAAAGTTGTTTATGGATTCTGGGCTATGTGAACATGGTCGTTTTAATAAGAAAGCTAAGCAGTGCAAAGATATCTTACAGCATTGTGACATTCGACGCGAATTATAGGGAAAATTCATAAGACGTCTTCATCGGAACCAAAGAATCAAAGATTATTGTTTTATCTTTGAAACCAATCACAGATGTTCAGTTATCAGACCCCTGCCCTATTGAGACCGGCTTGATCTATACAGAGTGACAGACAGAAGATCCACCTGAAAATCATCAAGTTGTACAGGGTGTTGGTGAGACCACATCTGGAGTATTGTGTCCAGTTTTGGTCTCCTTATTTGAGGAAGGATGTGGTGTCATTGGAGGCAGTTCAGAGGAGGTTCACCAGGTTGATTCCGGAGATGAAAGGGTTGACGTATGAGGAGAGATTAAACAGTTTGGGCTTATACTTGCTGGAGTTTAGAAGGATGAGAGGGGATCTGACTAAGGTATATAAAATTTTAAAAGGGATTAATAAAGTAAATGTAGACCAAATGTTTCCTCTTATGGGGCAATCTAGAACAAGAAGCCACAGGTTTTGGTTGAGAGGCAGCAGATTTAAAACTGAAATGAAGAGGAACTACTTCTCGCAGAGGATGATGAATTTGTAGAACTTGCTGCTCCGCGGTGCGGTGGAGGCTAAACCATTGAATGGTTTCAAGAAGAAGATAGATAGATTTCTAATAAAAAAGAGATAAGGGGATATGGGGAACAGGTGGGGAGGTGGATTTGAAACCAGGGAGAGATCAGTCATGATCTGATTGAATGGCGGAGCAGGCTCGAAGGGCTAAATTTGATAACTTGTGCTCCTAATTCCTATGTTCCTGTGTCCCTATGTTATTGCTATAGTTCCTGAGTTTGCCTCTGCATTATTGGTATGTGTTTTCATCCAGCCTGTTTGGTTTATTTTACAATACATTGTAGCTAAATTTAGGACTAATTAATATTAAATATTTGAAACATTCAATGAACGAGTTTACTGTTCCCTTCATATTTTGATTTAATTTGTTTCTTTACACCTCCTGACTGGTGGGAATTTAATTAGCCACATTACAATGGTTTCAACTTAAGCAAAATACTGTGGATGGTGGAAAATCTAAGAGAAAATACTGGAAACACTTAACGGGTCAGGCAGCATCACTGGAGCGAGTAAATACAGGGAACACAGTTAACATTTCAGGTCCTGAACCTTTCATCAGAACTAGAAGATAGCAGAGATTAATGGCTTTTAAGCAAATTCAAAAGCCAGGGAAAATGTGTAGGTGGAAAGGCGGAGAAAGAGGAGAAAGGAAAGGTCCTTGATAAGATGAAATATTAGTTTCAACCATTTTTAGATTAAAGAAGGAAAGACTTAAATTGATATAGTGCCTTTCATGACATCAGCCCAAAGTGTTTTACAACCAATGAAATACTTTTGAGGTGTGGTCACTTTTGTAGGAAATTAGCTTACAGGTTGTGGAGTAAAATAACTCAGAAAATTAAATCAGAAGTGAAGTTATTACCTTTTGACCTGGTTGGTAATTTAGTAAATTGATATTGGTCTTGGCTCAGTAATAGCACTCCAAGCTTTGAGTAAGGTCGTAGGTTCAAGACCAGCCCCAGAGATTTCAACACATGATATAGGCTGGCATGGAATGCAGGGTGCTGCCAGGGGTATTAGTTTTCGAATGAGATATCAAATGATGCTCCTACATTCTCTCAGGTGTATACAACATATTCCCTGGTACTCCATGAAAATTGTCAGGTTCTCCTGGTGGACTGGGCAACATTCATCTCTCTTCCAAAAACACAAATTTTTTATCCCAGTGCTGTTTGCAGGATGTTGCTGTGTGCAAGTTTGCTGTTGAATTCACCTACATTACGACGGTTACTACATGTCAAAAGTGCTCCACTAGCTGCAAAGTTTGGGAGCTCTTGCAGATGTGCAGGTAAATTCGGGATCATTTGTATTGCAGATTGTGTGGCCATAACGATGTTAAGCAGCTTTGCAGTGGGAAGAAATATCCCATTGACATGAACATATGCAGATGCTGGAAGTGCCCAACAGGTCAAACCAGAAGCTGAAGGAGACTGATTGGTTAACATTTCAAATGGGCCCTTTCATCCAAACTCACGTCTGAGTCCTGAAAGGGGTTTGGTCTGAACATATTTTTCACTTTCAAATGCTAATTGAACAGCTGTGCATTTTCAGGATTTTTTTTTCAGAATTGGATTTATTATCACCAATGGTGTACAAACCACACATTCACCAATCTGAAGAACCATTTTATTTTCCGGAGGTTTAAAAATGAGGAGAGGTTAGTTTGCCCTAATTCCTCCTAATTTCTCTTTCTTGCAGATTCTGGAAGGCTTTCATGATGGAGTATAATTTTCTGTACTATCTTTAAGAGCAATTTCCCATGTGCATTGTACCTTTCTTCCATTGAAGCTGAAGATTTTTTAAAAATTAAATTTTCAGTTCAGCTTGGCTTAAACCCTTGGTTCCTACCATGGGTGACTTGCACTTACTACAGGCTTCACTTGAACATCAACTTCTGCTTTTAGAAAATGATCATGTTCTGGCATGTTTTTATGCGCACTCATGAATTGTTTTTATTTTTAAGTGCATCTCATCTTTTCATCTCATTTTTCTAAAATGTTTTTTTTAAAGTGCACCTGGGCAGACGCGGCACTCAGGACGCACAGCTGAAATGTACTCCAATTAACATTTTGTGTAAAGACTATTTTTTCTCTCGTTTTTAAGTAGAGGAAACAATATGACCTTTATATAGTACTGTGAAAATGAAGGGAGTGTCATTCATCACCTTAAATAGGTTATCTGTAATGACCCTCATTAATCAATATAAAGAGTGGTGATAATCCCATTATGCCAGGATCTGTGGCAGAGGCAGTTTATATATTATTGTGGACCAGGATTAAGACAACTGGTCCGATAAAGAAAGGTGCAGAGCATTCACAACAGATGGAGATATTACAAAGCCTAAATCTGACCCTCCTTGTTTAAAAAAAATCAAATTCCAATGAGATATTGAAACATTTTGGAACATGCTTCAGGCAAATAACTTACTATTTCTCTTATTCTTTATAGATTTTCAGAGAAAATGCTATGAATTTGAGTTATGCTTTCAAGAATCAAATTAGGGTTACCTTAATGTTGTGGGGTAGTAATTCTGTTATCTTGTAAGAGATTAATGTTCAAAATTTCCATTTATACCCTGGTGAATAGTGACAGACTTTGTGCTTTTTTTGCATTACAACCACAGGGTATGGTCAGCATGGGCGCAGTATTTCGACTGAACTAGCGGAAGCAATGTTCCTGCATCCTTCAGAATGTAAAGATACCTTAATAATCTACTCCTGAAAAGCAATATCCCTAAAAGAGAAACTGAGTCTCACTACTTTTCAGAGTTGCTCCATCTTATTTGCGTTATTGAGTTTATTGACCCGTCCAGCTAAAGATTGTGTGATTAAGCAGTGAAATACAGTACACAAAGGAATTAACACAGAGGGCTGAGGCCTCCACTTAGGCTTGCATGTTTTGCTATAAAGTTAATTGTCCAATAAAACTCCACATGAACCATGTAATTTCCTGCTGGTCCGATGAATTATGGAGAGGCACCATAGATCTCCACAAAAAATACCATTTCAATTTTACTTATGAACGATGTGCCATTAATACAAAATGGAGCATATATTACTACTGCGGACAACTGTCTGCTACTGTTTGCTTTCCAGACTGGCAACAGTGTCTGCTTAACACTTGGCTCATCATTCACTCACCACACAAACTCACATTCAGTGCACTTTACTGTGATACAGCAATACGTAATGGAGTCTTTTGTTCTATTGACGTGCGCTCACCCAGACAGGCAAGTCACAGAAAATCAGGAGTTAGCTTCAATTAGCCAACTTACAGTCCCAGAATGAATGTCCTTTCTGACCTTCAGACTGAGTCGTTTTTTTTTAAGGGAAAAAAAGATTTAACAAGATTTGACAGTTAAGAGGCCTGACGGTTGTCTTTGGTTTCTGATGGATGGGAGTATCCTAGGGATAAGAAGAGAGAGAAAAAAAGTGGATGGAATTTCCACCGCATGAAAGCTCCACAGACCAGCAGCTCTGTAGGCTTCTTTTACATTGTCACTGAAGTTTGAAAGGATTCACAATGGTCCTGTCTATCTATCTGTGCATGTATGGGTGTGAATGTAATTGAAACTAACAGCCCATTATACAGTATATGTCCTATATGAATTAAATATAGTGAACCATTGGACTATCAGAGGGGAAAAAAACAGTTCCGTATTGAATTTCAGCCTGTCCTGTTCTTTGAAACAAAAACAAACTTATAAAAGATTACCATTATGTTAGATTTCGTACCTGTACCGCAAGTTTAACCGCACTATAGCCTGTGCATGCCATAAAGAAGTCCTATTTCTGAAATGATTTGGAGAAATTTGACTAAAATGCAGTTTTCAAGTAAATAATATGCAAAAATATATATGTTGAGCGCACTGTGAAAAATCAGTCAGCGTGACCATTTGAAAGATAGCTGCGGGGGGGTGGGGTGGGGGGGTGGGGGGGCGGGGGGGGGTGGACTGTGTAAATCCTGGAATTGAAAGCCAGTGCAAAACAAACCTTGAAACAGCCAACTTTAAAGAAAGGACTCCCGTGGTCTGTAAGAGTTTTAAAATCAACTTTATTTCCATGGCAAAGTATCTCAAAGAAAATGCAAGCGAAAGCGCAAGCATCATATTTACTGTGATGTATGGAACTGTCTTTCATATTTGGAAATTAATGATAATGGTTTACCAAGGTTTTTTTTATTGCAAGGACAAAACATCATTAATTATTTTTGTGAAGTATGCCAAGCAACTGAACATGGGAATCAAATCTGTTAATGATTCTCAAGACAAAATTGCTTTTATTTTTAAGTTATGTTCTATGTTCTATGTTCTAAAACTATTGCATAAATGATCTGGAGGGATCATTTGTCTTATCCTGGTATCTCTCCAGTTTAACCTGTTCACTCCACCAACCTGACACATCAATGATATCTCCATTTACAGATGGTATAAAGTGAGTTATCTGTCTTGCTTACCCCATGAATACAGCCAGGGTCTTTTGAGTGCTGGTGAGATTGCAAGACTGGGGCCCTCAAGAAAGAAGGAATCAAGAAACTTATTGTTATCATGGCAACATTAGTTTGCTTGAATATGGCTAAATAGTTTCAGACCTGGGATTGCTAACTCTTTCAGATTGCTTGGGTGTCTCCCAGAATGGGACATAAAACTCCCAAGCACTACTGCTAGCAGCCCAGGGGAACATGATCTTTTAAATTTACCATGCCACCAATGCTTTTTAGAGTGCAAGGGTGATTTATTTAACAGCACAGCCCCTTTATATTCTTTCACACAGCTACATCTTAGCAGTAACTTAAAGGGGCCAGCTCCATGTGGCCTTCATGGGTCATAGTGCAGAAAACTCTCTGGCCTGGTTATGTCATCCATCTGCCAACCAGTGAGCTGAATGTCACAGGAAACTGCCACCTCCCCACTTGGAACGTCTGGAAATTGATGTAATTGGATGTTGGGAGTTGGGGAAATGAGAGGGAGGATGAAAGAGATCACAGAGTGCTAACAAACTGATGTAAATAAGGATGAGGAGAAAGGGAATTGAGGGGGGAATTGAGGGGGGAAATGAATGCGACCAGGAACTGGGGCATTAGATGTTAAAGTTTGGAGTGGGGTTAAAGAGTAACTGTGAGTTGGGTGGTCAAAGTAGAAGGAAAGGTTTCCTCTCTTCCCTTCCTCTCTTCCTGGCCCTTGGTTCCGCTTCTTTGCCTACTGAGGGGAGGGTTTCTTTGTTGTTAGAGCTTATCGCACAACAGCTGCTGACGTGAAACCAGTAGTAAAGAAGAGGAGGGATAAAAGCCTTGCCGAGGAGGCCATATCCATGGCATATCCTCAGGGAGTACTATGCGCACCTGTTTCACTGAGGAGTAAGACACCCGCGTTTCACCAAGGATCCGGCGATAGAGCTGTGTCATAGTCACAACTGGACCTCAAACCAGGATACTGCCAATCCTGCCAGTAGCTTCCATAGACTCCATGGTCCCTAAATTTATATTATAGGGTTATTCAAGTTTGCTGCATCAGAATCCATGTTAGGAGAGACACATATTTCACATTCACAATATATAGAGTGAAGCAATACATTCAATGCTAATATTTTCCTGTATTGTGGCCTTCTTTAGCTGTCACAGACTGGACCCTCATTGCCTTTGTGTGTTAGACACCTTCTGGAGTACTGTATTCCGCTCTGTGCATTGCACCTCAGGAAGGATGGGTGGCATTCCTCAATTTCGTTCACCTCGCCCCTGCTGTCAGCAAGAATGGAGAATTTGGCGCTCAGCCAAGACTCCATTCACTGCAGCAGGACTTGAGAATCCCAGCTGTGGGAAAGGTTAGAGAATTCTGGCCGATATAGTGGTCTTCGATAGTATACAGCGTAAAATCATCAGAATTATACCAGAGCTTATAAAGATTCAGTTATGACGACAGCTTAAATAGCATAGTCTTGTATATTTGCATACTGAGGATTAATTGAAATTCATAAGATGATTAAAGGGTTTGATTGTGTCAATGGACTTACAAACTTCAGGTCAGGCAGCCTTTTCTTTCCTTACAAGTGTTTCTCTGGTGTCCATGGCCAAATTACACCTCCCCTTTAAGAGTTGCTGGCCACCTTTAAGTGGCATCAGAGATTATCTGAGTTCCCAGAAGAGGTGGACAGCCAATATTACAGGTAGCGCTGGCAGCATGCGTGGCTCACGATTAGGCGCTGTCTCGGGCAACATGAGGTGAAATCCCCATTCCCTGCACTCAGCTTCTGAGCGTGATCACATTTCTAAGCAAAGATTCTAAATCAATTCAGTTTTGAACATAAGAACACAAGAACATACAAACAAGGAGCAGGAGTAGGCCATCTGGCCCCTCCAACCTGCTCCACCATTCAATAAGATCATGACTAATCTTTTCGTGGATTCAGCTCCACTTACCCACCCGCTCACCATAACCCTTAATTCTTTTGCTGTTCGAAAATCTATCTTTCCTTGCCTTAAAACCATTCAACGAGGTAGCCTCAACTGCTTCACTGGGCTGAGAATTCCACAGATTCACAACCCCTTGGGTGAAGAAGTTCCTCCTCAACTCAGTTCTAAATCTGCTCCCCCTTATTTTGAGGCTATGCCCCCTAGTTCTAGTTTCACCCGCCAGTGGAAACAACCTCCCTGCTTTTATCTTTTCCCTTCATAATTTTACATGTTTCTGTAAGATCTCCCCTCATTCTTCTGAATTCCAATGAGTATAGTCCCAGTCTACTCAGTCTCTCCTCATAAGCCAACCTCTCAACTCCAGAATCAATCTAGTGAATCTCCTCTGCACCCCTTCCAGTACATCCTTTCTCAAGTAAGGAGGTCAAAACTGTACACAGTACTCCAGGTGTGGCCTCACCAGCACCTTATACAGCTGCAACATAATCTCACTGTTTTTAAACTCCATCCCTCTAACAATGAAGGACAAAATTCCATTTGCCTTCTTAATTACCTGCTGCACCTGCAAAACAACTTTTTGCGATTCATGCACAAAGACACCCAGGTCCCTCTGCACAGCAGCATGCTGCAATTTTTTACCATTTAAATAATAGTCCATTTTGCTGTTATTCCTACCAAAATGGATGACCTCACATTTACCAATATTATACTCCATCTGCCAGACCCTGGCCCACTCATTTAAATGATCTATATCCCTTTGTAGACTTTCAGTGTCCTCTGCACACTTTGCTCTACAACTCATCTTCATGTCATCTGTGAATGTTGACATACTACACTTGGTCCCCAACACCAAATCATCTATGTAAATTGTAAACAATTGCAGTCCTAACACTGATCCCTGAGGCACACCACTAGTCACTGATCGCCAACCAGAAAAACACCCATTTACCCCCACTCTTTGCTTTCTGTTGGTTAACCAATCCTCTATCCATGCTAATACATTACCCGTAACACCGTGCACCTTTATGTTATGCAGCAGTCTTTCGTGCGGCACCTTTTGTTGAAAGTCTTCTGGAAATCCAGATACACGACATCCACCAGTTCCCCATTGTCCACCGTGCTTGTAATGTCCTCAAAGAATTCCAGTAAATTAGCTAAACATAACCTGCCTTTCATGAACCCATGCTGCGTTTTCCCAATGGGACAATTTCTATCCAAAATATTATTTTCTGTTGTAAAACAGTTTGCCACAGTGAATAATTTTGATACAGAGTTTATAAAATAGCCACAGTTTGAAGGAAATTGATCTCAGTTTGATTTGCTTTATCAAGAACAGTATGAGGCGGTCCTGAAGGAGCAGCTTTGGAACAATTGTGGAATGATTGCAATATCTCAAAGTGAACTTTATCGAGTTTAACATGAAGGTTGGAAGTATTCCCAGCTGGGCCACTGGAATTTCTTTGTGGTTTTAATTTCAGTGAAAACCCAAAGGACATTTCACCGACATGAAAAATCCACTGGATTCCAAATACCAGCGGGCAATGTTCTGCACAGCGTGCAAACGCATAGAGCTCTGCTCTGTCTAAACATTTATGCGGAGGTAAAAGCATAAGTCAATCCTACTTTGCCTCTCTCCTCTCAGAGCAGGTAGTGGTGGAATGTTATACCAATACCAACAACAGGATTTAGTATTCACAATGACGCATGTGTGAAACACTGGTGAAAATAGTCACTAGAATCCTACAGTGCAGAAGGGGGCCATTTGGCCCGTTGAGTCTGCACCGACCACAAACCCACCCAGGTCCTAACCCCATAACCCCATACATTTACCTTAGCTAGTTCTGCTGACACTAATTTAGCATGGCCAATCCACCTCACCCGCACACCTTTGGACTGTGGGAGGAAACCAGAGCACCCAGAGGAAACACACGCACAGACACAGAGAGAATGTGCAAACTCCACAAAATGACCCAAGCCTGGAATCAAACCCGGGTCCCTGGAGTTGTGAGGCAACACTGCTAACCACTGTGCTACCGTGCTGTCACTAATACAATACTTTGTTATTTCTGACTGAAGTTCAAGCAATGCATGTGCTTGCCGGAATTGGTCAACGCAAGTGGATTGAAATATTTCCACAAGGTTAAATTGCAGTGATCTGAATTGTGACTGTTGCTCACTATTGTCTGTGCTTTCTCTGAGATGCGTCCCTCTTCTGGATGATAAATTACAATGAATGCTACTCATACCTATTCTTTTTGATGCTTTATTTTAACTCGGAGAAATCAAATGCTTACAGAATTGACACAATCTATAATTATAATGTTTTAAAAAATCTTCACTTATTTTAAAGCAAGATAAAATGTGTGTAAATGACAGTACATTGCACAGTCAGCAATAGCACATTTCTAATTAACCATCGAAGAGATTTCACTGGAAAACAATGACTATACACATGCTGCTTTACAGTATCATGCATCAGATGCAATAACAGTGTTTAAAATCACCTCTCTCCGTTCACGGCTCACTAATATAACTGGGATGTTTATTTGTCCATCATTAACAGACATTCTGTGTAAAGCACTTCTTTATATTGTGCTTTTCTTCTCTATGGCTCCCAAAGTGAGGATGTACTGTAGTCATAAAGAGACCTGCAAAGAAATGGATACATAGGAGTCTTCAGAATCCACACAATAGCATCAGATTTCAATAAAATATGAGTCGACAGTTGTGGAATCTTTCAGTGTCATGTTAAAACATTGCTGTTATGATTGAGTCATAAACCATTCATCTGGTGCAGTCCAAACATTAACTCTATGGCCAGACATTACACATTCCTCTGGCACAATCCCAAACAAGCTCACCCTGGGTTAACTACGGGAGATTCAATTTTCACTCATATTGACTGGCTGGAGGTCAAGAATTTCATACTTTCTTTAAAAGAAGAGAAATGAGGTGGATGTGATTAAAAGGGAGTCCAAAACTAAATGTAAAAACTGGTATACAAATCTGTCATTGACTTGTCTGAGGAGTAGATGTTAAATGTTACAGCCATTAAGATCTGTGATTTTGGTCGCACTGACTTTGGCAGTTGAGCAGTTGGTTTGGAGATTCTTGGTTCTAAAGGTTAGCTGAAAGGAGTTGCCCTGCTTCTTTTTCGATTGTGGCTTTGCTGACTTGACTTGCTTCCAACAATCAGAGAGGGAGCAAGACTTTGTACCTGCCAGAGCAGATGTACCCAGGATATTCTTTAGTTGTAACCTCCACAGCACACACTAGCACATTGGAACTAGAACAACAGACTAGTACACCAGGACCAGAATTGCAGTTGCTTTTTGACCCCTTTTCTTGTGTATTCCTAGAAGGGGAAAACTACAGACAGATTTGGGATTTAATGAAAGAATATGATTCCTGCTGAGGTGATAATCAGCTTCCATTATCTCCACAGGAGATTGCAATTCGGTCTGCTTCATCATTTGAAATGTTTCTGCCTGATAATGTGTGTGACATTCCATTGTCTCTCAGGACTGAATATAATCCACACAGGAACTTTTCAGACAGTCACTGAGTTATATTCTCAGAATTCCTATTCTCAGCCATCATTGGCTTGTATGGCCCTTTCAAAAATATGTCTTATTTAATAGTTCAATATGTCTATATGTAATTCAAAGCTATGATCAATTATTATTACAAGGGGCAGATGTTACATCTTCTGCTGTTGGAAGGGGGTGTGGTGTTGGGAATGATAGAGCAGCGCTGGGTTGGGTTCTTTTTAAAATCTCTGTCTGCAGCATTTAGGTAGCAAAAGTCAGCAGACTGGCTTCAAAATATGCTAGCTGGTTTGAGAGAGAGAGAGAGAAGGGTGCAGTTGGGGGGGGCGGTATTACTGGAGGGGCAAGGAAGGAACCCACTCAGGATTATGTTTCTTTAGTATCTCAGTTGTTTGTCCTGTTCTGGTGCTCAAACACAAAAAGGGTTGGCTTCTTACATGACTTTCTCACTCCAACAGCCCAGTGACCCAAATATGCTCATGGTTAGTGTATTCCAGTTATCTTGATTAGATCATGTTTGGGAATTCCCCTCTCAGATAGTGTCCCATTATCCAAGTGATTGACAGACAGTTTTGCTAATGCGATCACCCCCATTCATCTCTTTCAAGGCAATAATTCATGATGCAGCATTGCAATCAGCTTGTTCCCATTTCAATAGCGCTGGAATATAGAAGATACAATGATGAAAATGTGCAGCCACCTTTTACTAATTATCCCAAGTCATTGGAATAAGGTTTTTGTCTTTAAAAATAACTATTGGGGTTTCCAGTCAGAAAATTCAAAAATATTTGTTTAATATAAAGCATGGTTTCACAAACAACCCCATGGCCAACAAAACTATGGCAACAACTCCCAATTCATATTTTAGAGAAAGCCAAGTAGTCCCAAAGAATCAATAAGCAAAGATGTTCAGGATCTACATAGGAGATGGTCAGAAATCGCTACAATAAATTCCATAACCATCACTTCAGTCACTGATATTTTAGACCATTTGTTTACAAGATGGGGTTTGCCAGAAAGTATCACGGCAGACAGTGATAGACAGACAGACTCTGAACTGCAGTTTATTTCCAGTCAGTTCACAGAGTTTCTAGCAAATTACTGAATTCATCACTATCTGATAATCCGCTAAAGCTCACAACCGAACGGTGGTGTGAACAATTCAACAGGGTGATAAAGGACAGTCTGAGAGCAAGTATGTTGGAGGGGAAAACATCTGAACAATCCATTCATATCCTACTTTGCACATGTCGATCCACTCCATACTCGCTGACTGGAAAGACACCAGCTGAATTTTTGATTTGTCATAACTTTTGCATGCCACTGACCATTTTTAAGCTATCACTCTTAAGATATCCAATAAGAATGTCAGAGCAAAAGCAAAATAAATCACAAGGCACAAGGTAAAATGCACCTTGAAAATCAAACAGGTGCTTGATGTTGGAGTTCAGGTTTGCTTAAAATGGCCAAATCATGACCACAAACTCACAGCAATTCAATGACATTCAATGGTATTACCATTGCCGAATCCCCCACTATCAACATCCAGGGGGTTACCATTGACCAGAAACTGAATGGACTAGCCATATAAATACTGAGGCTACCAGAGCAAATCAAAGGCTCAGTATCCTGCAGCGGGTAACTCGCTGCCTGACCCCCACCCCATACACACACAGACACACACACACACACAAAGCTTGCCCACCATCTAAAAGGCACAAGTCAGGAGTAATGGAATACTCTCCATTTGCCTGGATGAGTGCAGGTCCAGCAACTCTCAAAAAGCTTGACACAATCCAGGACAAAGCACTCCACTTAATTATTACCCCTTCACCACCAATAAACAGTAGCAGCTGTGTGTACCATCTACTAAATACACTGCAGTAATTCACCAAGGTTCCTTAGTCAGCACTTGCACACTCAGGACCACTGCCACCTAGAAGGACAGGAGCAGCAGATACCTGTGAACACCAACACCTCCAAGTTCCCCTCCAAGTCACTCACCATCCTGACTTGGAAATATATCACTATTCCTTCTGTGTCTTTGGGTCAAGATCCTGGAACTCTCTCCCTAACAGTACTATAGATGTACCTACACCTCAGGGACTGCAGCGGTTCAAGAAGGCAGCTCACCACCACCTCCTGAAGGGCAACTAGGAATGGACAATAAGTGTTGATCTAGCCATTGACACCCACATCCTGTAAAAGAAAATCCATCTGGACCAAAGCAGATTAAGTGGCTGCTTGGTGCCAATGCTTATTTGCTGGAGGGCAACACACTTTGGAAGGTGAGATACTTGATACTGAGCAGACCAAGATATTTTGAGGACGGTGATAATGAAGATACATTTTCTTTTCTGATAAGTGGGGGCAACACGGTGGCACAGTGGTTAGCACTGCTGCCTTACAGTGCCAGGGACCTGGGTTCAATTCCCGGCTTGGATCACTGTGCGGAGTCTGCACGTTCTCCCCGTGTCTGCGTGGGTTTCCTCCGAGTGCTCCGGTTTCCTCCCACGGTCCGAAAGACATGCTGGTTAGGTGCATTGGCCATGCTAAATTCTCCCTCAGCGTACCTGAACAGGCGCCGGAGTGTGACGTCTAGGGGATTTTCACAGTGACTTCATTGCAGTATTAATGTAAGCTTACTTGTGACACTAAAAAATAAATAAAACTTTATGATGTTGATCATCTACCTCATCGTGCTGTTTAACCAAACCATAATTTTAAGCTCTCAGCAGTATCAGCAGTCACGTTCGGATCTCTGGATGGAATTCTTCCATCCGTGGACTAAGTCCCATGGTGGGGACAGGAACATGGAATGTTTCCTGCTGTGGAGGCCGGCGAAAGAACACACTGCGTCTTCTGACCCTCACCTCATTAATCATGCAAGTGGGTTTTTTGTGTTGTATTCTGTGGTGGGACGGGCCTGGTGGTCCATCAGCCATCCTACCAAGGTGTTATTTTGAAAAGGTACCCAACATCACTCACTCACCAAAGACTATCAAAAACAGAAGCTGGGTCTTCTGGAAATGAAGGTGGATCTCCAAGAACATTCTGAGGCTGGAAGATGGACCTCGTTCAGGATGCTGAATCTGGGCCTGTAGATGTCCCTCTTAGAGTCATAGAAGTTTACAGCATGGAAACAGGCCCTTCGGCCCAACTTGTCCATGCCGCCCTCTTTTTTAAACCTCTAAGCTAATCCCAATTGCCTGCATTTGGCCCATATCCCTCTATACCCATCATACCCATGTAACTATCTAAATGCTTTTTAAAAGACAACATTATACCCGCCTCTACTACTACCTCTGGCGGCTTGTTCCAGACACTCACCACCCTCTGTGTGAAAAAATTGCCCCTCTGGACACTTTCGTATCTCTCCCCTCTCACCTTAAACCTATGCCCTCTAGTTTTAGACTCCCCTACTTTTGGGAAAAGATATTGACTATCTAGCTGATCTGTGCCTCTCATTATTTTATAGGCCTCTATAATATCACCCCTCAGCCTCCTACGCTCCAGAGAAAAAAGTCCCAGTCTATCCAGCCTCTCCTTATAACCCAAACCATCAAGTCCCAGTAGCATCCTGGTAAATCTTTTCTGCACTCTTTCTAGTTTAATAATATCCTTTCTATAATAGGGTGACTAGAACTGCACACAGTATTCCAAGTGTGGCCTTACCAACATCTTGTACAACTTCAACAAGACATTCCAACTCCTGTATTCAATGTTCTGACCGATGAAACCAAGCATGCCGAATGCCTTCTTCACCACTCTGTCCACCTGTGACTCTACTTTCAAGAAGCTAGATCTCTTTGTTCTGTAACTCTCCCCAACGCCCTATCATTAACTGAGTAAGTCGTGCCCTGGTTCAGTCTACCAAAATGCATCACCTCGCGTTTGTCTAAATTAAACTCCTCTGCCATTCGTCAGCCCACTGGTCCAATTGATCAAGATCCCGTTGCAATCGAAGATAACTTTCTTCACTGTCCACTATGCCACCAGTCTTGGCATCTGTAAACTTACTAACCATGCCTCCTATATTCTCATCCAAATCATCAATATAAATGATAAATAACAGTGGACCCAGCACTGATCCCTGAGGCACAGGTCACAGGCCTCCAGTTTGAAAAATGGCCCTCTACAATCCCCTCTGGCTTCTGTCAAGAAGCCAATTTTGTATCCATTTAGATACCTCACCCTGGATCCCCGTGAGCTTTACCCTTATGCAACAACCTACCATGCGGTACATTGTCAAAGGCCTTGCTAAAGTCCATGTAGACAACATCAACTGCACTGCCCTCATCTACCTTCTTCACTACCCCTTCAAAAAACTCAACCAAATTTGTGAGATATGATTTTCCACTCACAAAGCCATGCTGACTGGCCCTAATCAGTCCTTGCGTCTCTAAATGCCTGTAGATCCTGTCTCTCAAAATACCTTCCAACAACTTACCCACCACAGATGTGAGGCTCACTGGCCTGTAGTTCCCAGGCTTTTCCCTGCAGCCCTTTTTAAACAAAGGCACAACATTTGCCACCCTCCAATCCTCAGGCACCTCACCTGTGACTATCGATGATTCAAATATCTCAGCTAGGGGACCCGCAATTTCCTCCTTAGCCTCCCACAATGTCCTGGGATACACTTCATCGGGTCCCGGGGATTTATCTACCTTGATGCGCTTTAAGACTTCCAGCACCTCCTTCTCTGTAATATGTACACTCCTCAAGCCATCACTATTTATTTCCCCAAGTTCCCTAACATCCATGTTTTTCTCAACAGTAAATACTGATGAGAAATATTAATTTAGGATCTCACCCATCTCTTGTGGATCCGCACATAGATGACCTTGTTGATCCTTGAGAGGCCCTACTCTCTCTCTTGTTACTCTTTTGCCCTTCATATATTTGTAGAAGCTCTTTGGATTCTCTTCCCCACTTCTGTAGTGTTTTGGGGTCCAGGATTGCCGTCGGACTTCAGCCTGAACTCTGGAGGCAGCCCCAGGTATTGTTTAGGTGAGTCCTGACATTTGCCAGCCATGTTGTTCCTAATGTGTTTTGCATTGACGTGTTTTCCCACAGATGTTGTGGAGAATTGGGTGTGGGTGTTTGGGCCTTCACCTGCATCCCATTAACAGGATGCAAGTGAGGTTCACGCCTCCTCCAGTGAGTTTCTCGATCCGCTTTGGCAGGTACCAGGATATCCCATTGTAAATTCACACTGACATAAAAACTATTTTTGATCCTCCCACTAATTTCCACCCCCCTCCAACTGCCCACAATTTAACCCGCTAGCAGGGGCTTAGGAGAATTCCGCTCCATCTCATGATCAAGTTGAACTCTATGTAATGATTCGTTGTACATATGTGTGGTTTAATTTAAAATAAGATATTTTTACAAGGGTGAAAATATGTAGTTTTCAATTGCTCTGTATTTAATTATTTGAGTATGTGTACTATTGATGCTCACTATGCTTGATTGGTTAAGCCTGGATGTGCATTCAGAGAAAAGTAAACAAAGCTGTAGAAAGAGCTGAAAGATAGTGCTATGGCATTGCATAGGCATTGGAGGGAATTTTACCATTTTGAGTCTAAGCGCCGAATCCGGGCGTCAAATAGATCCGTGCCTGGAATCCTCTTTCCAGCGCGCCCATACGCGTTTTGCCGGCTCCGGTCCGATTTGCGCTGTGGGTGGGGCTTAGCGCTGGCAGACCAATCGGAGCTCTGAACTGCGCATGCGCAGTTTGAAAAAAATCTGACAGAGTGCGCCCGGGCGCGAAAGAAAAAAAAAGCAGAAAGCAGAGAGAGCGGCTCTCTGACGATCATCCTCTGGTCGGGGGGGGGGGGGGGGGGGTGGTGCGGTGGGAGGAGTAGAAGGGGTGTGATGTATCATCCTCTGTGGCGGGGGGGCGGGGTGGGAGAAGGGGGGGTGTGACGTATCATCCTCTGGGGGGGGGGGGGGGTTCCGCTGCCAGTCTGCGGCCGATCCCTCCTCCTCACCGGAGGAACGATTCCCTCCGCCGGTGTGACCGCATACTTCAAACACCAAGACTGTCATCATTCACCTCAGCATTCCGCTGGTCAACTGAGTAAACTTGAACAAGCAGTGGGAATTATTCATGTAAAGCTGCTTCAGCAATGCAAAAAAAAACACACCATCCTCGCCGGGATACCAAGAGGCAACTCAGATCCAAATGAATAACTCAAGATTATTTATCCTTCTATTTACTCCTTCGGGACGAACATGGCTCATATCACAAATCTACTTAGTCTTTGGCATTTACCCTGGTCGTTTCATTCTGCATCAGTGCCCTGAACAGATGGTGCAAAGAAAGTGTGGCACTGATGCGTTCCGCTGAGGTGAATGATGACAGTCTTGGTGTTTGAAGTATGCGGCCACTCCGGCGGAGGGAATCGTTCCTCCGGTGGGGAGGAGGGATCGGCCACAGACTAGCAGCAGAACCCCCCCCGGAGGATGATACATCACACCCCACCCCCTTCTCCCAGCCCCCCCCCCTCGAGGATGAAACGTCACAACCCCCCTTTTCCCACCCCCCCCAGAGGATGAAACGTCACACCCCCCGCTTCTCCCACCCCCCCCAGAGAATGAAACACCACCCCCCCCCATCTGCCACCCCCCCCCGCCAACCCCAGAGGATGATACGTCACACACCCCCCTTCTCTCACACCCCCCCCCCCGACCAGAGGATGACCTGGGTCAGAGAGCCGTTGCAGGCTCTGACCCCACTCTTTGGAAGCTGCAGCGACGACTTCAGACTTTTATTTTTCAGGTCGCTTACAGCGCGGATGCGGAACGGGCCAGAAGACGGTAAAGTGGGATTTGGCGGTAGAGTTTGGCGCGCGGTTCATTAAGTCGATTTAAATGCATGCAAATGCATTTAAATCGTCGGGCCGCCCGATTCGGGCGCAGGCCAGACCCGCGCCCGAATCGGGTGTCGGTAAAGCCGTGATCTGCTCGGAATCGGGTGCAGATCGCGTTAAAGGCCCGACGCCCAACTTTACCGTGATTCCGCGCCCAAAACCGGGCGCGAAGTTTTGGTAAAATCGGGCCCATTGTAAAGCACTATGAATGAAACATGTTACACATATAGAAACAAATGTCATCTCTGCATAGATCCAATATATAAATCAAACAATTTATAGGGCCTCTGGATCTCCTGCCATCTGTGATGGAAAACTGGCCTGCAGATAGGTCTGAGGAGATGAGGGCTGTGGGTGGTGGAAGTTGAATCTGGGTCATCTGCAGACTGCAGCATATTTTTGTTGGGTCAGGAGGGTAACATCTCCAAAGAAATGAAATTATAAAAAGGTTTCTGTTGCCAAGAAGAAGAGTAAAGAGGATGGAGGCCTGTGCCAGAGGTATATTTAGGTTATTCAAATTGCTCAATCTCGGTTCAGTTCAGGTGATTAGGTATAAGGGGGGGAAGTGAAATCAAGGCCTTTGTTTTCTCTGAAACTAAAGACTTTATTTTCTTAAAGGGTCAGATGTACATAATAATGAATATCTGAATCAGCCAACAAACAAAAGCTCTACAAATTACTCCAGATCTCTTCAATTAGAATTAATTACAATTTCAAATTCATTTTGAAAATCCTCAACGATGAAAGAAAACATGATTCCTGCTTTCCTGAAATTGAGTTTAAGTGCCAACCTGTGTTTACAAGCCTGTCATCATCGTAGTCATTTATTCATCATTAAAAATTACTTTATTGCCAGTAAAGTGGTTGAATCACTGATACCCAATAACAATAGTACAATGAAAAGTAATGATTGCAGTTAAAAATAGGACGTCTCTAGTTACTTGAGTGGAGCAATTTAAAACGACCAAAAAGACAGCAGGAACCATTTATGAAAGGCTATCCAGTTGTCTTCATTTCAGAATTCCATTTGTACCCAGCCCAGCTCTATATATATGAATAAATTCACCATTTCAAAATTAGTTTAAACTTGGGTGAATCTCCTTAGCACTAATGAACAAACCATGAAAGTAATTTTCTGTTGAACGAAGTAGACTTTTTTTAAAAAGGGGGCAATGGGATATATCTTGTTTTCAGGCCCTGACGGAACACTGCAAGAGGCCTGATAATCGATGGAAATTGTCCCCAGGCCACGCCGGAGTAACTGGGGATAGTTACTAGAGATGATTGTGCTTCCAGAAGCAATGCACCTCACTGGGGTGGCACAATGGCACAGTGGTTAACATTGCTGCCTCACAGCGCCAGGGACCCAGGTTCAATTCCAGCCTTGGATGACTGTCTGTGTGGAGTTTGCACATTCTATGCATGCCTGCGTGGATTTCCTTCGGGTGTTCCGGTTTCTCCCATACTCCAAAGATGTGTGGATTAGGTGGATTGGCCATGCTAAATCACCCCTAAGCGTCAGGGGAAATAGCAGGGTAAATATGTGGGGTTATGGGGATAGGGCCTGGGTGGGATTGTTACTGGCAGGATCAATGGGCCGAATGGGTTCCTTCCGAATTTGGGTCACCTACCTCACAGATAGCAGCCCTCAGATATGATTTGCGGAGTTGGGAGAGGAGTTGCAGGAAGTACAGGAAGTTGCGTTGGGCTGAATGCTGATCATGGTGCCTGGGGGAGCAGTCCTGCTCCTCCTCGACGCACATTGTTTCTTCTTAAATCATTTGAACCACCTACATCTTGTTGGTGGCCAAGAAGAGTGCTGCCGATAAGCCCTGAGCAGGCTGCACCCAATCCCTGGTCCACTAAGTGGGAGCTAGTCTTATAGGTTAATCTTTCATTAGGGATTTGGTCAGTCCGCCTAAAAACAGCATTTGCTAATTTACTTATAGGACCTGCACAGAGTTTTCAGTGGGCACAGTGCGACCAATTGCTACTCAATCTCTTCAGGAAGAAATTGTCAGATCTTTAGTAAGGATGTTGCAATGACATTGAGGTAATTTTAGCCTAACTCACTGTAAGTTTCAGGGCAATCCTCCATATTTTAGAAGGACTCAGGAGAAAACCTGACAGTTTAAAAGTGGCCAACTCTGGCTGCTGGCTGATAGAAACCTCCCAGAAGGCTCGGCAGGACAAACATAACCTGTCTGTGGACTGTGCTAAGAAAAAGGTGTGAGCCCCCTGAATATGCAAGTGGCCAGAAAGGCAGACACACCAGTGATCTAATCATCAGAAGGACAAAGGGAGATGGAGGCCAACAGAAGAACAGTAAACAGACCAACAGGGAGACAATGGCCACGGAAATCGGCCCATCCACAGAAGACAAGAAGACCCATCCCACCAATGGGATACCGTTCAGGAAGCTCCGGACGAGCACGAAGAAGACATTAAGATAACGACCCACGGGGGGGTCAAGGCAGTTCCAGCCTTTTGTGTTTGGACTTGACTAAATTAAACTGAGACTGCCGGTGATCGAAAGCCCCTTTGTCCTTGAAAATCACCTACAGGGGCAGGGAAGTGGGTTGGTAAATTGGGCTGAAGTTAAGATCAAGACCGAGGCAGAGAAGCAGGACCGAGCTCTCTTCCAGAATCGCAAGCTGATGTGCAGAGGTGAAGGCCAACAGCAGCCCAGTTTCGACCCTGCACTGAGACATTCGAGCCCACCACAAAGGAACCCCTTTTAGAATTGTGAGTATCCCAGCCAACCTTGTGAAGCTCCCGAGGATAGGATCGAGGTTGAGGCAAGGGGAGGGGTGATGTATTGTAATTTTAAAGTTCAGTAATCTTGTTTTGAACTGTGTAAAGTAGGATTTTACGTTGTACCCGTTAGCATTTCTCCCATAGTGATGGTATAAAGTATAAGTTTTATACATGTGTGGTGGGGTATTGGAGAGGTTGATTCTATTGTTAAATAAATCACTGTAAGTTTTGAAACTCGTTTGGAGTTCGTCTTGCCTCTTGTTCTCTGATCAGCGCACTCTGACAAGGCCACAGTTTCAATATCCCTTACCATAAATCCGGAGTCTAGAACCGAGGGTGATCTGAGCGATTCGAAGCCGCTCACTCAAGGGAGACTGCTGGTCAGGAGATAAAAAGACAGAGTCTCTCTGTTCTCTCTCTTGGAGGCCTACTCGAGTGGAGTGGGTGCAGGGTGGCTGCTGTCCCACCAAGTAGGGAGAGAATCACTCAGGCCTTGGTGACGGTCCTGGGATGGCTGTGTGATATAAGTATCAGGTTACCGGTCAGGTATAAACGGTGAGCCTGGTTCAGCGTCTCTCCTGCGGAGTTGCCCCAGTGCAGCATTCCCTGGCCTTTGAAATTTCAAGGCCTGTAAGAGAGAGACACTCGCAGCTATCGGCAGACCCCCAAATACCAGCCTGTAAGTGGAGTAAAGAGAAAGATCCCGCTACACTCACCCAGCGAGGAACTGATGGCATGGAATTTGGTTACGGATTGAATTGTCTTTATGTACTGGCCGTTTGCATGGGTTTTATAAAAAAACACAGGCTGCAGCATTGAAGAGGCACATTAAAGTTAAATGGGGCATGTGTGGACTGTCAAGGTCACTCACTGTTCATGCCAAACTGATACAATGAGGATCAGTTGTTGGGCCTTAGGCCCAGTAGCTAGGAGGGCCACAATTTTAATTGAGAACAGTCAGAGTAGATTTCTGTGAAGTTGTACTTTAAGGGCAAGGTCTGCTAGCAAATTATTGGAAGAAGTCAGTGTCACTACAGCCAATGTACAAATTAACCATGATCTGATTGAACAGGCACAAAGGCTGAATAGTACCATTTTTTATTCCTATTACTTTACCATGAACTGAAAACAGAGACTATAGGAGAAGGGAGACAAGTAGTCAGTCAGTTTGTTAGCAACAGTCTGGCTTATGCAGTTTCAGGTTTGCCTAAGGAAGAAAGCTGATCTCAAACAAGTAACTCAGTGAACGAAAGGAACAGGGAGAATGGCTTATTTTTCCAGAGAGAATTGAGTTTAAGTGAAATTTGCTTTGATGGTTACATTGTAAGTGGAAGATACAATATCCCGTTCAGCCACAAGCTTCTGCTTTCATATAGCTAGATGTTGGAGAGTTAATGCACACCTCTGAATGAGAAATGCTTGGACGTCTTATTGGAAACAGGAACTAGAGTTAAAGGCAGACCAGAAACCTATAGCAAAAATCCACAAATCAGAGAAACCCTTCTTGCCTTTTGAATTATAAGGACCACACCAATGCAATTATGCTGGTGGACATGGTCTAAGAATAACTGTGGCAGCTAGAGCCTGACCATTCAGATTAAATAATGGCTTTCCACTGTGATATGCCCTTTTGGAGAATGGAAGTTATCAACAGTTAACTGTGAGTGACTTTGTCTTAGGCAGTCCCTTAGCATCATGGATCACTTGCTTCCAGCTCTGACGAAGAGTCATCCAGACTCGAAATGTTGGCTCTATTCTCTCCCCACAGGTACTGTCAGACCTGCTGAGATTTTCCAGCATTTTCTGTTTTTGCTTCTACTCTGGTTTGGTGGGTCCTGAGATGGCTAATATGTCCAACACGCGATCTACAGACTTTGCCACATGACTGGCCAGTGGCACTTGAAGAGTCAGGTAGAGTTTGCATACTGTCCCTGTGTCTGCGTGAGTTTCTTTCGGGTGCTCCAGTTTCCTCCCTAGTCCAAAGCTGTGCAGGTTAGGTGGATTAGTGGAGTAAATGCATGGGGTTATGCGGATGGGGCAGGGGATGGGCCTGGGTAACATGCTCTGTCGGAGAGTAGGTGCAGACTTGTTGGGCTGAATAGCCTCCTTCTGCACTGTAGGGATTCTATGATTCTAGGTGAGTTGTTGGAAGGTTTGTGTGCCCTCTCCTACTTTGACTTCTCCTCTGTTTGTTCCTGATTAAGTCTGTTGATGTGTTTGGTGCATTCCCAAATGAACATTCTCTATTGTGGCAGCTTAAAAGCCAGGGACTTCGATGCATTGGTGGGTATGTTTGACCTCTCCAAGGATGCTTTGAGACCATCCCTATTCATTTCCACTGGCTTTCTGGAAATCTCGAGCCACGACCAGGGATTGGTGCTGGGTCCACTGTTATTTGTCATTTATATTAATGATTTGGATGAGAATTTAGGAGACACGGTTAGTAAATTTTAAGATGACACCAAGATCGGTGGTGTATTGGACAGCGAAAAAGGTTATCTAGGATTGCAATGGGATCTTCATCAGTTGGGGAAGTAGGCTGATGAATGGCAGATGGAGTTTAATTTAGATTGATGTGAGGAGATGCATTTTGGTAGATCGAACCAGGGCAGGACCTACTCAGTTAATGGTAGGGCGTTGGGGAGAGTTATAGAATACTATGTACAGTTCTGGTCACCCTATTATAGAAAGGATATTATTAAACTAGAAAGAGTGCAGAAAAGATTTACAAGGATGCTACCAGGACTTGATGGTTTGAGTTATAAGAAGAGGTTGGATAGACTGGGACTTTTTCCCTGGAGTGTAGGAGGCTTAGGGGTGATCTTAGAGAGATCTATAAACTAATGAGGGGCATAGATCAGCATAGATAGCATAGGGGCATAGATAGTCAACATCTTTTCCCAAAGTTGGGAGATTCTAAAACTAGAAGGCATAGGTTTAAGGTGAGAGGGGAGAAATACCAAAGGGTCCAGAGAGGCAATTTTTTTTCATGCAGAGGGTGGTGGGTGTCTGGAATGAGCTGCCAATGGTAGTAGTAAAGGCGGGTACAATTTTGTCTTTTAAAAGGTATTTAGACAGTTACATAGGTAAGATGGGTATAGAGGGATATGGGCCAAATGTGGGCAATTGGGACTAGCTTAGTGATAAAAACTGGGCGGCATGGACAAGTTGGGCCGAAGAGCCTGTTTCCAAGCTGTAAACCTCTATGACTCTGTGACCAAATTCCGAGTAGAGCAGTTATTTTGGGAGTTTGGCATCAGGAATACAGACTGTTTATGTAGTCATAATCTGGAAGCACAGAGGTCACTGCAAAGTATCCCTACAGAAGGTAGCATACTTCTCCTATCTTTATTAGAGACAGGTAAATTATAAAGGACCAGTGTAGTGGTTGCGGGTGGATTTGCATAATCACAGTGAAGGCCACATGGCTTAATCCTGCCAGCAGGAGAAATGACCCCCATTTAGTCAAAGCCTGGAATGGGCTGATGCAACAAACTCACCCACTGGCTAATTGGGCTAATAATTGACTTATTGGCCATCATCCCTGAGCTCAATGGGAGTTAGTGGTGGCTCAGGGATTCTCTCAAACTGTGGGAAGGTTGTCCCAGTTTCAAAAGCACTTTGTGCCTGATTGAGGGACCCAGCATTGGAAAAGGGGGTTGCCAGTCAATAGCTGGGGCAACCCCCTGCCCTTCCATCAGACACCCTCACCTGTTTTGCTGGCAAGCCCCTCCCCCTGACCCCCAACCTGCCGACACTCACCTTTCTCCAGGGATCCCTGGTGAAGGCCTCACTGAATTACCAACAGCAGCCACAGTGGCAATGCCTGAAATTAATGCTGCTGCTGTAAGGTTGCCTGGCGGCTCTTGAGGGCAGAGTTTCCACCTTAATGGGGCTGTAGTTCTGTGGAAGGCCCCATGCTGCTCACTTAATTTCCTGATTGCACTTAAATAGTGTCTGGCATTCCCTGGTAGAGGCGACATGGGTTTCCCACTGGTTCACCCACCGGTAGGCTGAATCCACATCACCTTCACTCAATTCTGCCCTTATGAAAATAGCCACCGCTGCAACCCTAGTACAGCATTCAACTGCAGAAATGAAAACTGTAGACTGATAATCATAGCAGCAATGGGTTTCCTATGCAGAGATAAAAGTTGTTACAACTGTATGTTGAGCAAGAGTGCCATGGTAATTTTTTTTTGCCCATTCCACATTAGGGAGGGAATTCTCCTGTCCTGCCCACCATGGGAATTGTAGCAGGTGGGACCGAAAATTCGGTGGACCATGCAAAAATCCGTTGACCTTGGGTGGAAATTTCCGATCTTGGGGCAAGCACGGTCTGAAAATCCCACCCTAGGAGTCATCAACAAACCCTCTTTATCACAATATTGAGCAGGACCCAAGACGGAATTTACAGTTATGCGCCTTTCATAACCTCAGGACATCCCAAAGTGCTTCCCAGTTAATTCAGTCCTTTTCCCCCTCCAATTGTGATCATTGTTGGAACATAGGAAAATGCAGCAGCCAATCTGTACACAGTGAGGTTCCACAAAGAGCAATGAGATCCATCACCAACTAATCTCTAGTGTTGATGTTGGCTGAGGAATACATGATTGCCAGAGCAGAGGATGATCTTCAATGTTATTTTATGTTCATTCTCAGGTTGTGGGCATTACTGGAAAGGCTTGAATTCATTGCCTATCTCTCACTGCTCTGGATATAACTGAATGTATTACTAGGCAACCAGAGGGCAATTGAGAGTCAATCATATTGATGTGGGAACAATGTCATGGGTGCCAGATTTCTTTCCTTAAAGAACAAGAGTGAACTAATTGTTTATTTTTCTGAGCATGATACCAGCTTCTTATTTCCAGATTTCTTTTTTAAACTGAGTTCCAACTGGAACTCACATTCACTGGATTACTAGTTCAGTGATAACTGCTACACTACAATACCAAGGATCTTTTATGTCCATCTGTGAGGGCAAACGAGAACCCAGCTGAACATTTTGCCCCCAAAACAAGAACTCTCTCATTACTGCCCTGACCTGTCAGCCTAGATTACGTACTCAAGCTTCTGGAGTGGAACTTGCACCCACAATGCTCTCTGCACAAAAACAGCCATTCAGCCCCTCTAGTTTGTCCCACCATTTAATTGTTGATCTGTAATTAAACTTCATCTCCCTGACCTGGTTAAGTAGCCCTTAATATTCTTGCCTAAGGCATCCTGACTCAGAGACAGAGTGCTGCCACCAAGCCAAGACTGACACCTTACATTGACACTCAAAAATTGCTGATGTTACTATTATTTGTATCTTGGTTTCCTGCCCCATTTAATGCTATCTCCCTTAGCTGACTCGACCTATACTTGAGCAGCCTAATGTTAATCCCACTTCTGCACTTTTGAGTGACTGTTAATACTTTAGCTGATGAAAGCAACATCTACAAGGATGACCTTTGACATAATAAGCATGCAGAAGATTACAAATGCAGACAAAGATAACAAAGGCAACATTAAAAAGTCTCTCTGTTAACGATTCGTTGAATAAAAAAAGGGCCCTTGCTTTGTGACATTTTGCAACCGAGAGAACCAGTCAAGACTACTCAACAGATTAAGTATTGTTCAGCAATTACAATACTTAATCTGTTGAGCACTCAGACTGTTCTGATACTTTCTACTTAATGTAAAATATACCAAAGTCAGCTGATTCAGCTGCTCAACTTGATAGAATGCCAAGTACCAAATCCATTTGCTAACAAGATAACAAAGTGAAAGAGGAATGAAAGCCTTATTTGTGACTCTGAGGTCACCCTCGGACATTTGGCTACAGGCCACTGCTGTTTATCCTGTGCAGACACAACCATCACAACACCTGCCAGGGTTGGGCATGTATGCATTTGTATCAGCCCATAATATCAGCCCTGTTTCTTGCCATTTCAAGATATAAGCTCATTATGACTAATGGGCTGTCTCATTTGCAATGTAATGTGCATTTCATCAAATACTATACATTCATCAATGACAGCGGATCACACAGGGAGACAGCAGCCCTTACAAGGTCTGAAGAGGGATACCAATTTCATAATCCCTGATAATTGCAATACTTTAAAGTTTCAGTGCTTTATTACAGTTGATCTGGAATTTCGGTACACTTAAAAGCACCTGCCCTCTTCCAAAATCTTCAATTTTTATTTCACTTCAATGCCACAAAATGTTGAGCTGAATATTTCACGAATTGTCAGTGGTGAATGCAAACATGGGTACTTTCTCTCTCCCATTTAGCCAGTAACCCTGATTTTGTACTTTGAGCAGTGGTGTTAAACTTCATTTGTTCTACTTAACTCTGTCACAAACATTTGGTTATTTTACAATTGAAGGCCTGGGGATTTGCCCATTGCCAACTGGGAGCAGAGAACGATCTGGTCCCTGAACGGATAGGCCTGTGGGGCACCTGATAATGGGGTTGGTGCCTCATTGTCATCAAGCTGGAGAATGTGGATGGGCAACTAATGGGCAGCTCGCTGGAGAAGAAGCCTCAAAGAGAAGGCTGCTCTTTTCACAGGCAGTGGAACTCAGGTAAATTTGGCTGGGACAGAAAGTTGACCATTGAAGAACAGCAACTAGGTGGGGAAATGGCTTGGAAAGCTCGATCAGAAAGGTAATGATGATATGTAGGGCTGTGCCGATCAAGGGATGGGTCGAGTATGTGAGCAGGGTGGGTCCGGAGGTCATGAATGATGGCTCTCAGCAACCCACAGCTTTAATATGCAGTCAAAAAGGTAGCACTTATCTTCATGGAGGTCCTGTTCAGCTGCATGTAGACCCGATATTCTTGAATGTGTTGCTTGCCTCAGGGCAAGTCAATATTGGTATCAAATGGGTGACACCATCTGAAAACAAAAGTTCAGGTTCTACATGTATGCTGAACACATTCAGCTATAACTTGACATTACTTCTCTCAACCCTTCCATGATCTCTAAATTGTCAGAATGTTTGCCCAACATCCAGTCCTGGTTGAGCAGAAATTTCCTTTAATTAAATATTGGGAAGAATGAAGCCATTGGCTTCCATCCCTGCCACAAAGTCCATTCCCCACTGATTTCATCCCTCTCCCTAGCCAGAATCGGAGACTGAATCAAATTCTTTCCAATCATGGCATCTCATTTGACCATTGAAAGAGCTTAAGACTGCATATATCTGCTTCATCATGAAGACTGCTGACTTTTTGTCTTTTGTGATGTCCCTGTGTTAGTTCATCCACTGTTGAAATCCTCATTCATGGCTTTATTATCTCAAAACTTGACAATTCCAATGCTCCTTGGCCAACCTGCCTCTGTGCATCCTCTGTAAACTTGAACTTGCCAAAATCTGCAGCCCCTATGCTAATTTGCACTGAGTTCCATTTGCCCATCTCGCCTGTGCTCACTAACCTACATTGTTACCCTGTCCAACAATATCTCAATCTTAAAATCCTCATCCTTCTTTATAAAATCCCTCCAAGGCTTCACTCCTCGTTATATCTGTAATCTCCTGCAGCCTACAAATCTGCGAGGTATCTGCACTCCTCCAATTCTGGCCTCCTTGCATTACTGATTTTAACCACTCCATCATGACTTTAGCTGCCTGTGCCCTCAGCTCAATTGTATCCCTGAACCTATCTGCCTCGCTCTTTTCTTTAAGATGCTCCTTTAAAACTGCCTATTTGACCACCCGCCATAATATCTCCCTATGTGGCATGATGTCAGGTTTTGTTTGCTAACATTCCTGTGATTTGGCCCATTTTATTTCATTAAAGGTACTGTATAAATACAAGATGCTTTTGTTATTAGGCCCTCCATTTGCACATGCAAACCTCCAAACAACTGTTTCAGGCACAGAGCCTGAAAGCTTTTTATTTTCCTAAGACAATACAATGTGCATCACATTTAATTGCTGCTTGTAATGAATACATACTTTGGTCTGCCATATTGAAGACTTAGTCATCATTTAGTGACTGCAAAATTGACAATATACCATTGAATTTCTAGGCTGAAATTTTGTTCAATGCATCCCATTGTTATTTTACTCCAATTTGAAAAAACCCAAATAAATGGCTGGGTGAAAATTGTAGAATTTAATATGAACAGTTTGCTAAAGTAACTCTCTTAAGTTTCACATTTCTCCACCAGTTCTCTCACTTCCTGGTCTAACAGGCGTTTTGCACCTAGTATGGGCAACACATTACTCAGATCAGAGTATATGATAAATACACACCATTAAGTCTGGACACCAACAGCCATGGTTTAGTAAAATACCTCAAGCTCATATCCAAATAAATCCATCAGAAAGTTTTCTTGCAGAAAATTCAAGCAGGAAGTGTAAGCAATTGGCCAATAAAGATCTTCAAGGGGGCCTAGATTTTCTTATAGACGCTTATTCTTAACCTCGTGAATGGAGGCAACACAGTAAGTTCCAGCACAAAGATGTCCTCATGAGAATCATACTTATATCATCATAAGGATTAGTCCTGACAGGTCATTCTCCTATGTCAAAAGCATCTTCACTAGTCACGAAGACCAATAGCTCCCATAGAAAATGTACAGTCTTGTTTCATGTCGGTCCAATTCATGCAATGTTATTTGTTTAAATGTTTAATTCATAAGTTATTCACCACAGTTTCTATGAGTAAAACATTTTTATGCCATTTTTTGGACTTTTTAAAACATTGAAAAGTGGATTTGATGAACCCACCACTCCCTTAAAAATCAGCTAAACTGTTGTTAATTTGAAAAATAAACAACAAAAACGTGGGAATAAATCAAATCAAATAAGAATTGAACCTAATTTAAAGTTTGCTTTTGTCTCCACCTGGTAAAAAGCATGACAATTAGTTTCATTCATTAGTAGCTTGTAATCTGAATTTATTTAGCCTCGTAACCGTCAGTTAAATTAACATATTGCAACAATCAAACTTTACTTAGTTTTGGTTTCCCTAACTAGTAAAAATGAAATCTATTTTCAGACTATTCCTCATTGAAATTAGGATATATTTTTGTTTGTGAAATGTTATGCCCTCTGATTGATGTGTGATAGAGTTACATACCACATTCGAGAATACTAGTGTTACTAAAACTAAATTTGCTTATAGGAACATTTGCTTATAGTAACATGAGACTCAGAGTTGGACCAGCTGAAATGTTATTCATGGTGCTTGAAGTCAGTTGGAGACTTTAAATAATCAGGACTAAAGCTAATGTGATTCCCTGGTGCAGACGAGTTAAGGCATTAGTCAGTAGTATTGTCAAAGCTGTTGGGATTTGCCACTGCAGTAGATGAGTTGGGAGACTGTAGGCTGTATGCATATCTTTAGGTTTGTTTGATATTGCTTCATTACTGCTGGAATGGTTTTCTCAAGCAGTCATATCAAAGAAAGATGTGAGAACATCTCCTAAGGCATTCAAAGGATGATTTTTTAAAATTTATTGATTTGTTCTCTGAGTGCATTTTCAAAATGGAGTCTGATTTCTTGCAAGAACATAAATATTCTAAGAAATATATCTCATGCAGTTAACTGCCATTTCTGTTTGTCTTCAATATCATAGCTAACGAGTTCGAAATAATGAAGTGCTTAAAGGCATCAAAAGGATACATGCCAGAATTCCAATACTCTTCCTGCACCTAGAGGTGTACTAAGACAGACTTTTGTCTGTTTCCATAGCTGGTTGTTCCTGGAAAAGGTTGCTAATCTGTTGCTAGAGTCTTATAGTTTGAGGGGCACCACTCCACATCCATCATGGCTGACCAGGAGACTCTCCCACACTTACTGCCAGCCATTGGTGTGTTGGAAGGATTTGCAAGTTGACACTCAACCTGACTGGCTGCATTACGAATGCACCTTCCTTGACTATCAGTTCCTTAGGGTGGGACTTAAACCCGGAGCTTCTGGCTCAGAGGCGTGGACACTACCCATTGTGCCACTAGATATTAGACAGGAACTTTCAAAAGCTGATTGAGGGAGTCTGTTGGCAGGCAAAGGGAGGTTTCGTAAGTGGGAAGCTTTCAAAAGTGTGTTAACCAGTGTTCAAGGTAAGCACGTTCCTTTTAGAGAGAAGGGCAAGGCTGGTAGAAGTAGGAAACCCTGGATGACTCAGGATATTGAGACCCTGGTCAAAAAGAAGAAGGAGGCATATGACATGCATAGGCAGCTGGGATGAATTGGATCCCTTGAAGAGTTTAGAGGTTGTCAGAGTAGAGTTAAGAGAGAAATCAGGAGGGCAAAGAGGAGACATGAGATTGCTTTGGCAGTTAAGGCAAAGGAGAATCAAAGAGCTTCCACAATTACATAAAGGGCAAAGTAATACAGGAGTTGGGACATCTTTTTGAAGTTGTACAAGACATTAGTAAGGCCACACTTGGACTATTGTGTACAGTTCTGATCACCCTATTATAGAAAGGATATTATTAAACTAGAAAGAATGCAGAAACGATTTACTAGGATGATATAGAGGGATATGGGCCAAATGTGGGCAATTGATACTAGCAGTAAAAACTGGGTGGCATGGGCAAATTGGGCTGAAGGGCCTGTTTCCATGCTGTAAACCTCTATGATTCTATGACTCTATGACCTCCAGTGATAGTTTGCATTATTCCTCCATTTCTCAAACAGAACTCAGGATTCCAAAGTGTTACCTTAAGACATGCTTTCTTGGCATGTGGCAACTACACATCATTTAAAATGCAGAAATAGTCATTCTTTTTTGTCATATCTCATCCAAACTGTTGACATTGGAACAATTTAGAATACAGACATGATGCCACAAAGCAACATTTCCGTTTCTATCTTTCATAATATGACTTTAAATTTCAATCAAACAATATATTATTCAATAATTAATAATGACATTTGCTAATCCAATAAAGTTTAATGCAGTACTAGAATTGGCAACAGTAGCATTCAATTATTTTCGTCTCTGTCTCTTGGAACTGTCATGTTATAGGCTACAGCTCTATACAGAGAATTGCGATTGAGGTCAGACAGTTGCAGGGCGGAGTGCAAGTGGGTCTGTTCTGACATAATTGAGGAAATAAATTCTTTTACTCGCATTGAAATTTTCTCACATTTTCAGCTGTATTTGAATGCTTTCTCTCAGACAACCACTGAGCTGTTTGATGGCCAGATGCGCGCTATGGTAAGAAGCAGTCAGTCAAACACTGTCTGCAGAGCCGACATGCACTGAATTGAGATTAGAAGCCAGATTATGAAGCTCTGCTCCTATTCTGCTCTGTTCACACTTAGGTGTCAGCCTTGCCTTAAATGGTAGCACTCTTGCACTGAGACAGGATTTTGTAGATCCAAGTCCCACTGCAGAGACTTAAGCACAAAATCTATGTGCAGTGCAGGATTGAGTGTTGCATTGTTTTGGGGGTGCTGTTCTTCAGAGTGGACATTAAACTCAGAGAGCCCATGCCAATATTCCAAAGAGGAATGTGGGAGTTTTCTCTTGCATTTTGGTCGATATTTATTCCTCAAACAACATTATCAGAACAGTTATCTAGTCATTATCGCATTGCTATTTGTGGGGCCTCGCTGGGTGCAAATTGGTGACAGCAGTTTCTACATTATACCAGTAACTGCACATCAAAAGAGTACTTAATTGTCTATGAAGCGCCTTGGGATATCTCAATGTTGTGTAAGGTGTAACGTTAATGCAAATCCTTCTATAATGTGGTTTGGCAGAAGTGCAAATATAACTCCTAAGGGGTATTTTATGATCTATGATCACTGTCTGCAAACAATGAGGCCAGAAAATCATCTTGCATATATATAGGCTTTATACAGGCATTGTTGTGAGGACAAAGAGGAAGCAAATACTCCCCCCATTTTCAGATGAATTCTGCTGTAGGATGGGTCGTAAATGTGTCTTTTTGGAGCGGAAGAACACCCACAGGTTCAAGCATAGATGAAAGTAGTACAGTTAATTAACACTACTGAACATTGCCTAACTGTCCAGTAGTGGAAATCAGGTGGCTGAGCAATAAAAATTGAATAGGTTAGCTGCTCAATTGCCCCTTTCCCACCACCAGGGTTCTGCAAGAGGCTGGGACCCCCACCTAAAGCACGTGTAACCCTCTTGAACGTATGTAGATTAAGGTTTGATTGCATTACGAAGCTGTTTTGAACCAGGGCCTGAATGGGGGAGCTGCTTGGGTGACAGCAGCTGGTGGCAAGGAGCTCTAAAAGATGACTGTAGAGTTCTCTGGGTCACACAAAAAACTTACAGCCTCCTTTGTTTTGGACTCACCCTCCCTTACTCTCTTGACACCCTCCCAAAATGCCCACCGCACTAGTTACCTGGAATTTGGTAGCTGATGGAGAATTGCCAACATCTTGCAGTTACTTTGCACCCTCTTCCTGCTGAACTCCTAACATCGAGCCCAACACTTTGCTTTCATATCTCTATGCAAAGTCATTCTTTTATTATTTCCCTACATTACATCAGTGATGATTTGAAAATGAGTTCAATGGCTGTGGAGACAGTTCAGGGGAGGTTCACCAGATTGATTCTGGGGATGAAAGTGTTGATGTATGAGGAGAGATTAAACAGTTTGGGCTTGTACTCGCTGGAGTTTAGAAGGATGAGAGGGGACCTGATCAAGGTATATAAAATTTTAAAAGAGATTGACAAAGTAAATGTAGACAAAATGTTTCCTCTTATGGGGCAATCTAGAACAAGAGGACAAAGGTGTAGCTTGAGAGGCGGTAGATTTAAAACTGAGATGAGGAGGAACTACTTCTTGCAGAGGGTGGTGAATTTGTGGAACTCGCTGCCCCGTAGTGCGGTGAAGTCTGAATCGTTGAATGGTTTCAAGAGGGAGGTAGACATATTTCCAATTTAAAAAAGGGATAAAGGGGTATGGGTAACAGGTGGGAAGGTGGATTTGAGACCAGGGAAGATCAGCCATGTTCTGAATGAATGATGGAGCAGGCTCGAAGGGCTGAATTTGCCTACTTCTGCTCTTAGTTCCTATGTTTCAACGGAGTGTTGGAAAATCCTGAGAATGCATAAGGGATTATGTAAATGTAAGTTCTTTCTTTATACTCATTACTCTCTAGTTCTTGGAATATTTCTGAAAAAAAGAGACATGTTGAAGCTTTTGACATGTCTCTTTTTCAGCAATACCCAAGTTCTGTAGTACCAAATAACTACTCCCTAAATCACTATCTAGCTCAAATAATTGATCCAAATAGACATATTCCCTTCATCAAAGAAAAAATAATCTCACATAATGTTCCCTAGCTTTGAATTTTACTATTGAAATAAAGACATAATTCCTACAGCCTATCCTCATGGCTAACAGCTCTAGGATTGGCGATTATCTTTGTTGCCATCCTCTAAGCCTTACAAGAGTTGCAATATCACTGTGGCGCATTGAATATTGCATTGTGCATTTTGTCCACTTGAGACTACCACACACACATGTACCAGCCGAGGGAGTCTAGTGGAAAGAGAAGGATCCATGTATAATAGCATGTGCAGTGTTGTAATTCCAAATGTTTCTGGTGGATTTTTTTTTCTCAAGAACTTCACAATTACAATGTTGATGGTCAAGAATAGTAAATTTTGCTCTCAGGTATGAGACTTTTACAAGGTATTATCTACATTCTCCTGACAGCATTTTAAGAGAGGCTGTTATAGATATGTACAAGAGGCACTCCATCTCAGAATTAGCAACAGGGGCACTTACATGGTGTACAGACACAAGCTTGATCTCATAAAAATGACCATCCAACAATCAAAAAAAATGTAATCTTGGATTAAACTTGCAACAATGTATGATGGCTAATGAATGATGAAACTGGAAAGACATGATCGAAAAAAAATATACAGATTCAGACACATGACAAGGTCTTCACAATATTCAAAGTGAGCTCAGCATTACAACTACATCTGATCTTATGTTATGCAACAACTGTATTGTAATTCTACAATCATTGTGGGAACATGTTGCTGACATAACACTTGAGAAGATCACCAGCGAATTGTCAAAACCAAAACACTACTTAGGGAAAAAGTATGGTTCCCAGGAATTAACCACATGGCAGAACACAAAATGAATCAGTGTTTGCCATGTCACACAACCACAGTGTCAAAAGTGCTTGTGAAACGTGATGGTCATGTTGGACAGCAAATAACCCCAGCCATTTGTTGTGACCAATAACAAAAGGATCAATGATTTAATGATCATTGTTCAGCAAATCATCATGCAAAATGTGTCAAAGCTTTGAAAAGACCATTCATGGGCATTGGATCCAATTCCAAATTCAACAACTCAGATGAAGAATGTAACTTGAATGAGACACCTGATATCAGATGATAGCCTAATCAACAGAGGAAACATCCACAACTATTATCAATTGCTGAACAAATCTTTTACCTCATCCCGCATTGTTAAATTAAATCAAACATTAGAACATGCAGTAGTATTATTGATGAAGTTGAATTTTTAATCTATGCTTAAGCTTGTTGTTTATACTTTTGGAGATAAACCATTGATATATGCAATGCCTCTCACTTACTAAGAAGGGGAGGGATGTAATGTAAAGTATGGTTCCCAGGAATTAACCACATGGTAGAGCACAAAATGAATCAGTGCATTTTGTAGCTTGAGGCTACCATACACACAAGTACCAGCAGAGGGAGTCTAATAGGTAAAGATATGAAAGAATGATCCATGTCTAACAGCATGTAAAGTTCTAATTTTGAATATCTCTGGCTGAACATATAATTGTTTCTTCCCAAGAACTTCACAATCACCCTCCCTGTGTGTGGGCCAAAATCAACGAGTGCTCAAAATACCACTATACTAAGTCCTGTGCAACCCAAGTATTCCTAGTTTGACATTACACTATTAATGTAAAAAAAATCTGAAATCCCTTTTGTTTTCCCAATGGCCCCACCAGTATTTGTGGACCTACAATTGTTTTGTAACTAAGACCCCAAGCCCTTTTCCTGCTTCATAACTTTAAGCAGGTATCCTTTCACTTAATGCTCAGCATTATACACAATCACCAGGCAGTAAGTGAGAAGTGCCTGAGGGTTTTGAGCTCTGTTCCGTTGTGGCCACTGCATCTTCTGACAGCACATGCCTAATTTGACTGAAATACAATCTTAAAGGCTTTTGAGAAAAGTGTTTATTTTTATACTTTTAAGCTGGTCTTTACTTGCCGTTTTCTCAAGTAACAGGTCCATCCTTGACAAATATTACCAACAAAACCTATATAACACCGTATCATATCTCTGTGAAATGTCTCAAAAGTGCTCACATACGTTAAATTCATTTGAAGAACAGAACCTTTTGTTGCTGTGCCAACTATTTTGCATTTCTCCAAATTCTACAATCAGCCAAGAAATGAAGGGCAAGTTAGTCTGTTTGCATTAACTCTTTTTAAATAGTATTATGAGACTTTAAATACCCATCTGGACTGCCAGAACATGGTTGAATGCCACATCTGAAGGGCAGCAGCTCCATTAACTCAGCAACTACACAGTACCATGCTGGAGTATAATTTACAAACTTTTGCCTGACATCTTGTTTACATTGAAAATATTTTATCTGCACTTAATAATTAATCAGGAACTATGTAAGCAGAGTGAGTTAAGTAGCTTCTGAGTGTGTCTCAATTAATATTTGATTAGAGCAATGGTAGAATCCCTGAATTAATTTAAATTTATTATGTTCCGCAACACATTCTGCTCCAGCAAGCCGTCTGCACTTTTGCTACACTAATGGGGATTAGGTGAATAAGAGTGCGTCCAAACTATTCCAGATCCTTCCTAAAGAAGGGGATGTGTGCAAAGGAGTGACAGACCAAAGCAACTTAAGACTTCCCTGGACTTAGAGGGAGAGGGGGCAAGGGAGGTCAACAGTAAGGGAAACAAGGCGGTGAGTATCAGTGCCCCTCCCCTTCTTCCCGACATCGGGTCCTTTGATCAGGTACTGAGTGTCTTTGAAGAGGGACCCCCAACACAGTAGCACAGTGGTTAGCACTGCTGCTTCACAGCTCCAGGGACCTAGGTTCGATTCCCGGCTTGGGTCACTGTCTGTGTGGAGTTTGCACATTCTCCCTGTGTCTGCGTGGGTTTCCTCTGGGTGCTCCGGTTTCCTCCCACAGTCCAAAGATGTGCGGGTTAGGTTGATTGGCCATGCTAAAATTGCCCTTTGTGTCCTGAGATGCGTAGGTTAGAGGGATTAGTGGCTAAAATATGTAGGGATATGGGGGTAGGGCCTGGGTGGGATTTTGGTCGGTGCAGACTCGATGGGCCGAATGACCTCTTTCTGTACTGTAGGGTTTCTATGATTCTTTCTATGAACACCAGCCCTCATCCACTCCCATTCTGGGAGTCTACAAACAACCCTAATAGAGTTGCTTTTTGAGCTTCCCGTATGATGACTACCCCAATGGCTATTGGTTGAACACCAACAGTGGCAGAATGAGGCATTTTAGTGCGCATTAATTATCCACTCAAGGGCCTCAATCGGCAGCAGGGCAGACAGGCCATCCACAGGCGTTAGAAGCAGAAAGACAGCGAAGTTAACATTTGCTGAGGAATTTTGCTTCAGATACCATGAAATAGGCTTTGTAGTCTAGAGTATGTTAACAACCCGTAACTATGTACAGAGTACAGGTATGGAGATGTTGGCCAGGGGTGGAAAGGGGAGCTAAAGTCTGCTTGAGCTGCAGTAACCCAAAACTTGAAACTGGTTTGAATTGGTTAAGCTTACTCAGTTCTAAAAAAGTTCTTAAAAAAGACAAAGGGAATGTTGTAAGGCATAAGACCTTATTTAGCCAGAGAGGGAAAGATACTCATGGTTCCTCATGGCAGGCTGATACAGAAGGTGATGTCATGTGGGATCTGAGGTGAGCTGGTAAGATGGATACAAAACTGGCTTGGGCATAGAAAGCAGAGAGTAGCAGACAAGGGGACTTTTCTAACTGGAGGTCTGTGACAAGTGGTGTTCCACAAGGATCAGTGCTAGAGCCTCTGTTGTTTGTAATATATATAAATGATTTGGAGGAAAATGTAGGTGGTCTGATTAGTAAGATAATATAAAAATTGGGTGGGTGTGGAGTCACATATAGGCCAGACTGGGTAAGGATAACAAGTTTCCTTCCCTAAAGCACAGCAGTGGACCAGATGGGTTTTTACAAAAATTGACAATGATTTCATGATCTTCAGTTGTTCAACTGAGTTGAAATTCCACCATCTGCCATGGTGGGATTTGAACCCGAGTCTTCAGAGCATTACACTGGGTCTCTAGGTTACTAGTCCAGTGACAATACCACTGCACCATCCTCCCCTTGATACAGGTACTTCTGTTTCTGAAGCTTTTTCTTTAATTCTTTTCTCTGGTGAGTTTTCTTGGTGTCTGTCGCTTCAATTGGGTGTTTGGTTTAGTGCAGAGTCTGGTAAAGGTATCCTTTTTCTTAGGGTCTCAGCATTCTTGTGAAGATGAAAGTTTTGATCAGGATGCTGCCACTATGAGAATCCTGCTTTGGACACCATGTCTCCCACCTCCAGCTTCGCCATGAGAGAGGGCATTAAATTCTGCCCATGGACACCATTTAAAAGTAATAGAAGAAGATAATTCTTGAAGATAGCTGCTGACCATTCCCTGAAGATTCACAAGCAATGCTGGATAGCTATAGGAAAATAAATGGAGCCCTTGCAAGTTTTGCTGCATCAATACAAGTACAAAAATAACATGTATTCAGTTATGTAAGGGAGCATTTTACAATTCAGCAGGCTGGCTTTTTTTCTCTGTTTATTTTTTTTCCCCAATTTTATTCACATTTTCTAAGGTTGATCCATGAGGTGACATCATTTCAGGATATGATTAAATTGATGGGCCTGATCATCTCTTCTCACTTCTCCTTTTCTATCATCGCATTTTCATCTCAGCTGGATTTGAATCCTATTTGTAAAGGTGAAAAGAAGGTATGATAACTCATTTTGTTCCCCTTTCCCTTTTGCATAAACCACATTAAAATCGCAAGGCAAGTCTGCTGAAGAGTTTCAACAAGCCAAGGCGGCATACTGGCGCAGTAAGCTATGTTTCATTAGCCACCAGTATTGCTTCCTCCATGCATAGACTGTTGTGTGCCTTGTGATGCTACTAGTAGATCGCCAAAATCATCCAAATTTGACATCTTTGAGCTGGTCTTAAAGTCCTGTAAGTAATGTGTGATCGATGGTATGCCCAGGAATTGGTTTCCCCTTACATGGATCTCTGTGAAAATAAAATATGTCACACAATCAATACAAGGTTGATGGCTGGTATGTACATATTATGAATTGTGATGCTGTTAATCAGTGGGTTTAAGCTGCTGAATATTTCCATCTTAGCCTCAGTTACATTATGTCAGTACTATTATATAGTCACACTCTGAAACTTCCATATCAACCTGGCCATCTATGATCCCTCTTCCGAGAATGTCAAGTATTACTTTTTAAGTTGAGTCAAAACCATTTTTGCTGCAGTTTTTCTGGCAAATTGCCTTTCAAGATGTAATGTTTTTCATTTGGCAGCAAGTGGCAGTATAGAAAAGTATAGAATGAATAATCGAAAGGTAATGATGAGCCGATGAAAATGTTAATAAGATCTTGTATGTAGTATTGTGCACAGGGTTGGGTTCCACATTGGAAAAATACTGATGTCTTTGGGTCCAATGTTAATTCACGAGGATGCTCCTCAGTATTAAGACATTCAGACACAAAGAAATATCTATAAAACTGGGATATTTTTCATTTAAACAATACATGTTGCGCTCCCATCTGATTAAATGCCCCTCCAACCCCAAACTTAGATTGGACAGCATTAAATGTCACCCAGGGATTAACTTGCATTCAGGGCAACATTGACAGGTTGAGCTAAATGACAGGTACCAGCATAGTAATTTTGATATATATACTGGATATATATACTATATATATACTATATATACTGGGTCTAGTTCTGGGAAATGAGCCCGGTCAGGTCGTCAAAGTTTCGGTAGGGGAACATGTGGCAAATAGTGACCACAACTCTGTTAACTTTAGGATAGTAATGGACAAGGACGAGTGTTGTCCTAAGGGTAGGGTGCTAAATTGGGGGAAGGCTAACTATAGCCGGATTAGGCAGGAATTGGTGGCCGTTGATTGGGAGAGGCTGTTCGGAAGTAAGTCCACGTCTGGCATGTGGGAGTCTTTTAAGGAATAGTTGATAAGGCTGCAGGACAGGCATGTGCCTGTAAAAAGGAAGGATAGGAAAGGTAGGATTCGAGAGCCGTGGATAACCAGGGAAATTGAGGATCTGATCAAAAAGAAAAGAGAGGCGTACGTTAGGTCCAGGCAACTGAAAACAGATGGAGCTCTGGAGGAATACAGAGAGAGTAGGAAAGAACTCAAACGGGGAGTTAGAAGGGCAAAAAGAGGTCATGAAATGTTCTTGGCAGACAGGATTAAGGAGAATCCAAAGGCATTTTATTCATATGTTAGGAACAAAAGAGTTGTCAGGGAAAAAGTCGGACCTCTCAGGGACAAAGGAGGGGAATTATGCTTAGAACCCAAGGGAATAGGGGAGATCCTAAATGAATACTTTGCATCGGTATTCACAAAGGAGAGGGACCTGTTGACTGGGAGTGTCTCAGAGGGAGGTGTTGACCCGTTAGAGAGAATCTCCATTACAAGGGAGGAAGTGTTAGTTTTCTTTAGGTAACATTAAAACTGACAAATCCCCAGGGCCTGATGGCATCTATCCTAGACTGCTCAGGGAGACAAGAGATGTAATTGCTGGGCCTCGGATGGAAATCTTTGTCTCTTCATTGGACACAGGTGAGGTCCCTGAGGATTGGAGGATAGCGAATGTGGTATCGTTATTTAAGAAGGGTAGCAGGGATAACCCAAGTAATTATAGGTCAGTGAGCTTGACGTCCGTGGTAGGGAAGTTGTTGGAGAGGATTCTTAGAGACAGGATGTATGCGCATTTAGAATGGAACAATCTCATTAGTGACAGACAGCATGGTTTTGTAAGAGGGAGGTCGTGCCTTACAAATTTGGTGGAGTTTTTTGAGGAAGTGACAAAAACGGTTGACGAAGGAAAGGTCGTGGATGTCGTCTATATGGATTTCAGTAAGGCATTTGACAAAGTCCCTCATGGCAGGTTGGTTAAGAAGGTTAAGGCTCATGGGATACAAGGAGAGGTGGCGAGATGGGTAGAAAACTGGCTTGGCCACAGGAGACAGAGGGTAACAGTCGAAGGGTCTTTTTCCGGCTGGAGGTCTGTGACCAGTGGTGTTCCGCAGGGCTCTGTAATGGGACCTCTGCTATTTGTGATATATATAAATGATTTGGAAGAAGGTGTAACTGGTGTTATCAGCAAGTTTGCGGATGACACGAAGATGGCTGGAGTTGCGGATAGCGATGAACATTGTCGGACAATACAGCAGGATATAGATAGGCTGGAAAATTGGGCGGAGAAATGGCAAATGGAATTTAATCCAGATAAATGTGAAGTGATGCATTTTGGAAGAACTAATGTAGTGGAGAGTTATACAATAAATGGCAGAGCCATCAAGAGTATAGAAACACAGAGGGACCTAGGTGTACAAGTCCACAAATCCTTGAAGGTGGCAGCACAGCTGGAGAAGGTGGTGAAGAAGGCATATGGTATGCTTGCCTTTATAGGATGGGGTATAGAGTATAAAAGCTGAAGTCTGATGTTGCAGCTGTATGGAACGCTGGTTAGGCCACATTTGGAGTACTGTGTCCAGTTCTGGTCGCCACACTACCAGAAGGACGTGGAGGCTTTAGAGAGAGTGCAGAGAAGGTTTACCATGATGTTGCCTGGTATGGAGGGTCTTAGCTATGAGGAGTGATTGGGTAAACTGGAGTTTTCTCCCTGGAAAGATGGAGAATGAGGGGAGACCTAATAGAGGTGTACAAAATTATGAAGGGTATAGATAGGGTGAACAGTGGGAAGCTTTTTCCCAGGTCGGAGGTGACGATCACGAGGGGTCACGGGCTCAAGGTGAGAGGGGCGAAGTATAACTCAGATATCAGAGGGACGTTTTTTACACAGAGAGTGGTGGGGGCCTGGAATGCGCTGCCAAGTAGGGTGGTGGAGGCAGACATGCTGGTATCGTTTAAGACTTACCTGGATAGTCACATGAGCAGTCTGGGAATGGAGGGATACAAACACATGGTCTAGTTGGACCAATGAGCGGCACAGGCTTGGAGGGCCAAAGGGCCTGTTTCCTGTGCTGTACTGTTCTTGGTTCTTTGTTTGTTCTTTGATATATTAAATAGCTCTTTACTGTCTCTGTGCATTTGTGGATAATGAGAGGCAAATTGTTAGCTATAATCACTCACAAAAATATAAAAGATGCTCCAGATTTAAATTGAGTGATAGTGATTCCAGCAGGGAGACATCCAATTTCTGGAGTAGACTCAAATAGTAAATTATGTATCAGGTTTCCCTAGTGCCAGAAACAAATTATCTGAATTGATTGTGTATTGTGAATAAAAAGGGAGCAAGCAGCTCGTCCCTAAAAACCTTCAAGCGGAAAATTAGACCCACATTAACGTTTGGTATTATAGCAAGGGTGGCTGGAAAAATAAGTGTTTGCGTTCCTTCGTAAACAACAAGGGAAGACTTGTTCACACTTAGTGAGACTTACAACTTTGAATGTTCGTTAACAAGCACCCAGATATTAGGGTAAATTTTAATCTTCACCATGGGAAATAAACTGGTGCAGGAAGTCACCTGCTCACTCACACAAATGACAATCAGGCAGCGCTACAATGGGGACAAGTGATTTGCTCTGTCAATCTATCACTCATGCAATGAAAATTAAAATGTACTCCATCCTTTAGCAAATAAAACCATTTTGCAGTCACTGTAAGAGTGAACAGAGTGGGTTTTATCCCCCTCTGTTTGCAATATTACTAATACCTAGTGCCCAGACAAAGCCAGCCCTCGAATGTTTTAGGTCTTTTAGTGAATGCTGCATTCTGTTATAATTCCAAACATTAAAGTTAACCTATAGGAAACATCAATGTAACATTTACTTCAGTCATCATTTAGCCCTGATGCTGCAGCATTTAACAGAATGTATTTAATTTAACAGAATGGCTGTTATTAGTTTGTGTTAGAAGCCATTATATACATGTAATATTTCCTTTATTGGTCAACTCTATTCAACCTCAATCATTTTCACTACAATAACTGTTTTTCTTCACTGACTTTAATCATTCCAGTAAATTACTTCTTTCCTTTATCTTGTCTCCCATTTCCTTCAGATAGACAAATAATTCATGACAAATTAGACAAACATTTTTCGTGTTCTGATAGTCTTCTTAGTCGAGCAAATCAGTGAAAATGGAATTTTTAATCTCTTTATTCAGTCACAATTTTCTCCTTTTGGTTTGTTTCAATTCTTAACAATAATGAACAGTAGGGCAAGACAGATATCTTTAGTTACTTTACAGAGCAAGAATATGCAAGGTTAGGTCTCGAGGAGGTCACAGAGATGTATTTTGTGTAGACTTGAAGGGGTGGGGGCTGAGTGGTCCAGCCATTCCACTCCTGGCCTCCAGTTGTTGGTGGGCTGGAATCAAACATCTTTATTCCTAGATTTGCTGACTGCTCATGCTTCATTTGTTGCTTTCATACGTGTCTAGCAATTTCTCATTGGAACATTTCCTGCCTATATTTGATTAGCCTCTTGAACCATAGAATACCTGCAATGCAGAAAGAGGCCATTCAGCCCATCAAGTCTGCACCGGCTCTCCAAAAGAGCATCCCACCCAGGCTCACACCCCGACCCTATCCCTGCACATTTACTATGGCTAATCCATCTAACATAGACATCTTGGGACACTAAGGGGTAATTTAGCATGGCCAATCCATCTAACCTGCACTTCTTTGGACTGTGGGAGGAAACTGGAGCACCCAGAGGAAACCCATGCAGGCAGAGTGGAGAACGTACAAACTCCACGCAGGCAGTTACCCAAGGCTGGAATTGAACCTTGGTGCTGTGAGGCAGCAGTGCCGTTCCATGTGAAGGTATTAAGGCAAAATGAAAATGCAAGTTGAGGCAAACAACTGTTAGAAATTTGAACATACGCACGTGACACAGAGAAAATGTGTGCTAGCTGCAACATTTTTATAGATATGAGATTGATTTCACCTTCATTAATCTTTAATTTTAATGGTGATTTTCTTTAATATTGACTGATTGTAGAATGTAAGCTGTTCCTCATCTCTCTCCAAACAAGATTATCTGCAGACCAGAAAATCCTCTTCAGAAGAAATTAAAAGTAAATTTGTGAAGGTATTAAGGCAAAATTTTGTCAGTGATTAAAAACTAGAATAAACATGTAGACTCGTAGCTCAATAAGGCCAATTTAATGATAATATATTGGTTGTGCAATCAGATTCCAGGGGCATGCTTTGGTTAACTGGTAAGCAGACCTAAGCCTTTGATTCATAAGGAGCTCAATTAAGTCAGTGATAACCTTTCAACATTTTGGAGGCCTCATATAGGGTTTGCATGAATGTTGTTGCACTTTCTAATTTTAGTTAATCACATTTAAATTATCCTCATGCTAAAATCAGCAACCTTTTTGACCTGTTGGCCTTTTTAGCCTTAATGTATTCTCATGCAGCTTGTTGTGACAAATCAGTACAAAATGTCGGCATCTTTTTTTTCCTTTCAAAAACTGAAAAAGGAAAATTTTTTGTGTCAGGGACTCCAAACTTGTACCAGGATAAAATGAAATGTGCCGCCACTGAACCAAGATTTCACACTTAATATAATCTTTGACTCATTGATTCTAATGAAGCAAAGCTGGTTTTGAGACACATCATAGGCTAATGTCCATTCAGGTGGAACTGATCTATATCAAATCAGAGGGATGGTTAGTGAGGTTGGGACTTGGGGAAGGGGGAGTCAGATGCCTGAGAGGAAGGTCATGTTCTTGTGGAGAATGTCATTGGCTGAGGAATGGGACTTGGGCATGAGTGACCAATCATGGAGTCTTCATGGTCACCTATGCTGCACATCAGGAGGTTGGTATAAAAGGTACACACTTCCTGGATCACCCAAGTCCTCGCTTGCAGCCTCATTATCATATTTAAAGTTGCAATGTCTCACTTCCTTGGAGCTGAATCGTCAGCCACCCATCCTCTATCTCAGTTATAGCTGGAAATGGATGGGTTTGTGTCAGGAAACAGATTTTTAAGTCTTTAACAAACCCCCGCCCTTCCCTTACTGCCCCATCAATTCAAATCTGCTCATTTCTGTTTGGTTAAAACTCCCCACATTGTTACATTATGCACTAAACCATGGTCTCACTAAGTTATAAACTATATGGGCAAAACACATGAAAACACTACACATACAACAGGACTGTCAAACAACAGCATGCCAAGCAGCAGATATAAACGGGGAAGCCCACTGGCTGCATTAATGGAACAAATCCTCTTGACACCTTAACATAGTAACCTACTATCCATGACCCTGTGAAAGAATGGTTAATATGTGATGTTTTTGAAGAAATATATTTCATGTATTCATGTGTATTTCATGGATTTCTTCACAGGTAAGTAGGCAAGTGCAAAATATTTAACCAGAAGTACCCTGTACGCAAACGATTTACTTTCTCCAACAGTGTCAGTTTAGTGAGTTCTACCCGATTTCTTTCAAATGGGCTTATGTTTGTATTTTCATTTGGAGTGGCTGCTTTTCACAAGTTTAAAACTCTGGGGTTTAATTTCTCCGGGCTGAGCACTGCTTAAAACATTGACTCAAATCCTTTCTTTAAGCAGCTTGACAACTGCATTAAACTGAAGCACAAGGAAAATTTGCACAAATGGGTTAAACAGCATAACATTGGAGGAAATTAAGCACCCATATGAAAGAGGGGCAGATGTGAGAACAATAGCGGTTAATGGCTTTTAGAATGCCGTGGTTAATGAGCACTGTGTAATTAAGATTTATATTTGCATACTGTCATGTGCAAGGTATGCCTCTCATCACGTTATTTCCACTCATTGGAGAAGGAAATTTAAGAACCTTGTTGAAGGAAAAGCCTACTTGCTATTTCTTACTATTTGTATATTCTTTATTTGCTTGCTCACTAATCTACTGGCACAGTTTGTTGTGGATCCTAGTTTGACTGTCTCTGGCAAATTAGTTCCAGTTGCTAAAAATGATCCTCTCAGCATGTTTTCTCCACACTACATGTCCCGAGTCTGTACGGTGTAGGAGACCGGTCCAGTCTGTGCTAATACAATGACATGTATCCGCTTCTCACCGATGGTATAGTCCCTTGCCAATACTTCCTGATCTTTCTGAAGAACATGGCATTTAGCCCTGTACTCACATCGCAAAGCCTAACTTTACTGTTTCCTCGCTACAATTTTTCTTGTCTTAAGCGGCTTCCGCAAATCAAATGTTGTGCATAACTGACGTTTCATCATGCGTAATGCTGAAGGACTTTGGGTTGTTGAATGTGTTGTATTCCTGTCTGTCATCGGGAATTGGCTTAGTCATTTAGACAATGATTCTTGCTCACAAGTTACCTTCAATGAATGCTTCATTGTCTGAACAAACCTTTCACCCATTTGTGGCAGGATGATAAGGAGCGGATCGGATGTGTTGGATTCTGTTCTCCTTTAGATAATTTGTGAATTCTTGTGAAATGAACTGTGACACATTGTCACTGACAAGTTGTTCAGGGTAACCGAATCTTGCAAAATCTCAGCCGGTCTTTCTATTGTTCTCTGAGGACATAGTCTTCATTCTGGCGACTTCAGGCCATTCTGAGTGTGCGTCTACCACAATGAAAAACATCCATGCTTTGAGTGGTCCGGCATAATCAATATGAATTTTTTGCCCCGGCCCTTCTGGTCATTTCCATGTAATGGCGCTAGTGGCAGCAGGTTTTGAACCTTTTCACAAGCTGAACACATACCCACCTTCTCCTCGATTTCGTTATCGAACCCTGGCCACCAAAAATAGCTTCTGGATATCGCCTTCATTCTTACTCTCCCACAATGACCTTCATGAAGTTGGTTTAGGATGCGGTTCTTTAATAATGGTGGAATGATGACTCTCATTTTGCAGAGGAGACAATCAGCCTGTATGGCTAGCTTAAGTCTTCAGGTAACATATGGCTTCAACTTTGGATTTGTTCCTGTGGTCTTGCCATGAAGTACTATGTCCATAACTTCTGACTGCAGTGGATCATTTCTGGCATACTTCTTAATTTGACTTGTGGTTACAGGAGTGTTATCAACTTCTTCAAAATAGAAAATATTATCACTCAAACTATTCATTGATATTCATATTCGTTCGCTAAAGGTAATTGGCAAGTCCATTAGCATTCCCATGCAGATTTAATTGACGATATTTTATTGTGTATGCCTAATGGTGGCACGGTGGCACAGTGGTTAGCACTGCTGCCTCACAGCGCCAAGGACCCGGGTTCAATTCTGGCTTCGGGTCACTGTCTGTGTGGAGTTTGCATGTTCTCCCCGTGTCTGTGTGGGTTTCCTCCGGGTGCTCCAGTTTCCTCCCACACTCCAAAGATGTGCAGGTTAGGTTGATTGGCCATGCTAAATTGACCCTCAATGTCAGGGGGGTTAACAGGATAAATATGAAGGGTTATAGGAGTATGGCCTCGATGGGATTCTGATCAGTGCAGACCCAATGGGTCGAATGACCTCCTTCTGTACTGTAGGGGTCATATGATTCTATGTGCTGACATCAATAACGTCCATGTCTGCATCCGGCTTGCTGTCCAAGGTGGAACACCAGGTGAGGCCCGAGTATTGTTGTCAGTGGACAATGATCCATTAGTAAAGTAAATGTCCTTCGATATAGGTATTGATAAAAATGTTTGATTCTGAAAATGATGCCTAGCGCTTCCTTCTTGATCTGTGCATAGTTCAATTCTGCTTTCCTCAAGGATCTGGCTGCAAATACTAATGCCTTCTTTTCATTATTGGACGTTATGTGAGAAACCACTGATCCCATCCCATAAGGTGATGCGTTGCAACTTCAGATCAAATTGCGTCAGTACTTCTGATTTTACTAATGCCTCCTCAGCTTGTATGAAGACCTTCTCACATTGATCCACTCATTTCCATTTCCTGTTTTGACACAATGGACGAGATTTTCCAGCCACGCTCACCCCAAGACCTGAAAATCCTGCCTGAGGTCAACGGATCTTTGCATGGTCTTGTCCCACCTGCTACAATTCCCGTGGCGGATGGGACAGGAAAATTCTGCCCAATAAATTGTGTAAAGGCTTGAGAATAATTCCTAGATTAGGGACAAATCTATTTTAACAGCTTAATATGCCCAAAAATAATTGAAGTTGATTTATGTTTTGAGGCGCAGGTGCTTCAGTTATAGATTTTACTTTTGAAAGCAATTTGTGCGGTCCTTTTGCATCTATGACATGTCCCAAGTATTCAATAGAAAATTTGAAGAATTCATATTTATCTATCTGTACTCGTAGTCCGTAATCTTCTAGTCTCTGAAGTGTAGCATCTTTTTCATTCTTTCCAGTAACTAAGATATCATCTAAATAGCTGTGGACTCCTTCTAGCCCACTTAGAATTTGATCCACGACATGTTGGAACGACACAGGTGCAGACATAGAATAGAATAGAATCACTACAGTGCAGAAGGAGGCCATTTGGCCCATCAAGCCTGCACCGACAACAATTCCACCCAGGCCCTATCCATGTAACCCTACCTATTTACCATGACAGCACCAGGGACCCAGGTTCAATTCTGGCTTTGGGTGACTGTGCAGACTCCGCACAGACAATCTCCCCATGTCAGCGTGGGTTTCCCTCGGTGTTCTGCTTTCCCCCCATAGTATAAAGATGTACAGGTTAGGTGGATTACCCATGTTAAATTGCTCCTTAGTTGTTAGATCGATTAGCCATGGTAAATGTATGTGAGGTTATGGGGATAGGGCAGGGAAAGGGTCTGTGTAAGATACACTGTCAGAGAGTCAGTGCAGACTTGATGGGCTAAATGGCCTCCATCTGCATTGTAGGGATTCTATGAAATTCCCCAAACTGTTCCAGATCTTTCCAGGCAGAGCACACGGCAATCTTATTTTCAATGTTGTTTTCTCCGTTTATATTTCTCTTCCTTCAATGGCTGCTGTCAATATTTGGCACCCCTCCATCGCCAACTTTGGTGTAGTGATATTTTTATCTTCTTAATCCTTTATAGATGTCCTTGGAACAGATCGACAATTTTTTATATTTTTATATTTCTATGGGAGTCTGCCAGTGTGGTTCCGACCTCCTTCTCACCAGCTTTCTTTGTGGTTTTTATGGGATAGGCTTACAGACCTAGGTACAAACAAACAAGAGCTTTATTGGAAAGGTGTTTACTCTGCAGGCTGTTAAGATAGACTGCCTGTTTGCCCACACAAACGGCTGATGATGTCATCAATACGTTACATGAACAAGTGACCTTGTTCCAACTAGGGACAAACATGATTACACAAAACCTTTACTATCCCGGCCAGAACATATCCAGCAATGGCTTCTCTTCCCAACTTTGCATCATTCCTTCTTTGCTCCCTGATTTTTGTCAACTATATCCTGCTGCCTCGTCGTATCATTCCCAGACACATGGGATCGCCTTCCACATGTAAACTGACAACACCCATTTTAATCTCACTACCACTTCCCTCATCCCCTTTCTACATTATAAGTGCAAGTTGTTATTGTGGTCTATAAGAGTTAACCATGTAATGTAGAATGGAATCATATTATGCATGCGCAGAAAGGAGGTGGCAAGATCCTTCTCTGCAATACATTACTGAACTAGGTTAGGGTTTTGCAACAATCCAGCAGGTTCCTTGCTTTTTTTTTTAAGCTGTTGTCAATTCAGATATGTTTTTCAATTTGCCATGGTAGAATTTGGATTCCGGATTATTGGTTGTATGTCCAGTGCGCTCCATCAGGCTACTATACCCGCATAATTTGAAAGTAGCTATTAAGTAATCTGAATAACATGTATTCTGGTAGATAGCATAATATGCTGTTATTTTGTTTCAAAGATCCAGAAAAACACTTATACTTAGATGTCATAATTGACAATGTCAGGATGCCCGAAATTACTTCACAGCCAACGAATGTACTTTAAATGCAGTTACTGCTGTTGTGCAACTAAGCTGGATTAAGGCCCCATAAATATCAATGGGATGAATGACCAAGTAATTTGCTTTTTTCTGCTGGTGTTTGCTGCTCTTAAAGTTTTCCACACATCAAACACCCAAGATTGTATGTCTCCTTTACATCTCACTCAACTATTTACATAATTCCTTCCACATAAATTGTCATGTTGATATGTTATTATTGTAGATAGTTTAATGCAGGATAAAATCATCCTTCAGATGTTATCTTACATTATACTGAATGTCAAATACAAATTCGATTTTAAAGAACATAATGCATTTAAATCAGTTTATCGCTTTAAGCAGCAAGGAAATACAATCGACGGTCATCCAGTGACTAGAGCACATAATTTGGACTCAGTACAGTACTGAGGGATTACCATACTGATAGATGTGTCATCTTCTGGATGAACTATTAAACTAAGGCCTTCAGATGGACATTAAAAATCCTATTGCACTGTCTGGAATATGAGTAATCAAGTTCTCCCGGATGTCCTGACCAACATGTATCCTTCAACTAACATCACTATAAATAAGACCATAAATTGCCCATTGGCCATGCTAAATTGCCCCTTAGTGTCGGGGGATTAGCAGGGTAAATAGGTGGGGTTACAGGGATAGGACTGGGTGAGATTGTTGTTGGTGCAGGCTTGATGGGCCAAATGGTCTCCTTCTGCACTGTAGGGATTCTATGGTTATTGTCACATTGCTATTTGTGGGAGCTTGCTGTGTGCAAATTGGCTGACATCTCTTACATTACAACATGGATTTCACTTCAAACCTATTTTGTTGGCTATGAAGCATTTTGGGATGTGCTTAGCCTGGCATGAATGCGATTTCTTTCGCTTTGCTTTGATCATTCTAAATGGTAGAACAATAGTTTTTTAATTTAATAAAGTATTTGGAAGTATATACCAAGTGGGAATAAAATATTCAGTACAAGTATATTACTTCTGAATGAACTCTGCTTCCCACTGAAATAAATCGGAAGTGAATTCTTGGGTATTTTTGTGCATAGATGAAGTGATGCTGTCACTGATATGTGTCAATCAGATCCACTTCCAGCAAGAAAGCCACTGTCCTTCCTTTCATCATAGATTTACTTTTATCTTCTAAAAACCTTGTTGGGTAGAACAACAACAGAAAAAGCATTGTAATAAAATGTTGCCTGAAGTTGAGTACAAATATTATAAACCTGAAATAAAAAACAAAAAATGCTGGAAGAACTCAGCAGCAAGAGATGGACTGAGTTCCAATCCACACCCTCAAATGATAACTTATCTTTGTCTTTACAAATGCTGACAAACCAGTCATCTTATCAATTTCATTTCCTGATTCTACTTGTGCATCAGAATTACTCATAGAAAATAAATTTTTACACAGGCAGTAACTTTAGTTAGTGTCAGAGCGCATTGAATTTTCATCTGTCTCACACTGGTCAAGTATTTTAATTATTTAATCCAAGTATTTATATATGCAGCCCATTTTCTGTATTTCAATACCAGCCTTGAATACCATCTGTCTATATGCATCCTCAATTAATATTCCACAGCAAAGCTCCTGAAAAAAACTTATGCTGTTTTGAATTTACAAAATAAATCTTCTCTACCATAAATGTACCAAATGTTACATATATACATGTAATTCATACAGAAGTACAGATAGCAATCGGGAAATGCTGAAGGACACTGGTAAATGCACCCCTTAAATTGCATCTAAATATACTTGCTATTTGATGCAGAAGACTCACATTAATGTACTTCTCTCTTAATTTAAAAATCCTTTTTCTCAAACAGATTGATTTTTTTTTCAAATGCTAATTACAAGCAATGGCAAAGGTTTTAAATCAGCCGGCATTATTGTGCTGTGATGCCTCTTTCACTTATTCATTGCTCAGGTTTCCAAGGGAGGCTTTCCCTTTTGTGTGCAGACTAATAAGCACAGATGTTCAGCCTGGCTCATACAGAGCGAGTTTTGCCTAATAACCATTTTTAATATGGGCAGGTTGCACCTGTTCGAGATACGGGGCTGAATTGGAAGGACTTGATTGTTTCCAAAAGAGAAATTGGCGTCAAGTTTTTGAAAACACGATTGCACAACCGTAGTGAGCAGATAATCTTTACTGCCATCATCCTTTACAGCAGTGCCGCAGCCACTGTGGTCAATACTGAGCTCTCGTTTATTGCTTTTTGTTAGCCTAACCGGGAGTGTTCAAGAACAACTGTTAAAATCAATCCTCTCTGATATGTAGGATGTGTGAAACCTGAATTGGGGAAGGGTGAATGTAAACCATTTCTTGTGTATGGGGGACTGCTCTCTCAGCTTGGTTTAACAATTGCTTGACTTCTAGAAAATAATCAATATTTCCCTGCTTCTAGACTCTTATCCTATTTCATAGCTCAACTCAACTTGTGTTTTGCATATTCTTGCAAACAACAGATAGCCAATATCCAATTGCATGGGAATTTGATTCAATCTCTAAGATGGGTGATGTCTGCAAAGCTAAATTCATACATGCTGCATATTTGTGATCATATGATGCCGGGATCCCCATTCAACTCAAAAGATAACATTTCCCCTGCTGAGCTTGTGTCATTCTGAATGCGTGTTATATGGAGACCATGGCAGGTACATTGCAGTAAAATAAGTGTGCTTTACAAATGATATCACATGTAACTGCTTTGCCAGTGGTTGAACGAAGGGACGGAATGACTTCGGAGCTGTGGTCCAGTCTTTCAGCAAGGCACACCCTTTCTATGGGGGCACGGTAGCACAGTGGTTAGCACTGCTGCTTCACAGCTCCAGGGTCCCGGGTTCGATTCCCGGCTCGGGTCACTGTCTGTGTGGAGTTTGCACATTCTCCTCGTGTCTGCGTGGGTTTCCTCCGGGTGCTCCGGTTTCCTCCCACAGTCCAAAGATGTGCAGGTTAGGTTGATTGGCCAGGTTAAAAATTGCCCCTTAGAGTCCTGGGATGTGTAGGTTAGAGGGATTAGCGGGTAAATATGTGGGGGTAGGGCCTGGGTGGGATTGTAGTCGGTGCAGACTCGATGGGCCGAATGGCCTCCTTCTGCACTGTAGGGTTTCTATGATTCTATGATTCTATGGCAGTGAATGTATCCCATGGTATCACATTACAGTCTGATACGTGCACTGTGTCTTACAGCAGAGTACAGAGACAAGCAGGGATTTGAATCCACCTACTTACACAAACTGATTAAAATAATTTAAATCACTGCCGGTTTAAATTTGACAGTGGAAGTAGGCAGGGTTTTGCGACACAGTGACAGCAGAGGAAATTCTTTTACAATTTACACAATGCCTTTTAAAATTGGAATAGCTGTCTATTCAATACCAAAGAAAAAAACCCAAATTTGCAGCTGTGGTGTACAAAAGGAAATTAAGGGCAAGCGCACCTCACTGCCGTTGGCATATCATAAGACAAATGCATGAGGAAAGAAACACTTAAATCAGGCATCAAGGACACCTGAAAGTGTAACAAGCTGGCATCAAAATACTACAGATGGAGCTAACAGGCTGTCGGGATGATGTGAAGGGGATGGTGGGAAAATAAACATTCTACATTTACCATGGTAAGAAAAGAGCCTGACTAATTATTTAAACTTTGACAAAGCACGTTTACTTATTCACGTAACTTAGAACCATGAGAACCATAGATACCATACGATGCAGAAGGGGGTCATCCAGCCCATTGAGCCTGCACCAACTCTCTGAAAGGGCTTCCACACAGGGTCGCTCCTCACCCCCACCACCACTCCTTAGGTTTCATAATAACTTAATGCCAATTCATGCCTCCCAACAACCATGCTTTGTCCTTACACATTCCATGCCAACTCACCCATTATCCACCATGGGCAGACCTCAGGAACCCTGTTAAGATAGAACAAAATAAAGATCTAAATATTTATTACAACTTTCTTTATAACCCTCTTAAAATACTTGGGGCTGAGTAATATGCAGGTGGGGGGGGGAGGGGGGGGCTTCCAACCCCTTTCTCAGAAAACCACATCAGTGTGAAGCTGACATGGTTCACGCAACCTGCCCCACAGCCACAGAGCATTATGGGGTGGACTAACGAGGGACTTCTGTTCCTCATTGGGGCAGAACTCCCACTCTCTAGAGCTGCCAGCCAATAAAATTAGCTGGCAGTCACATCAATTCCAGCAGCTCAAAGATGGCATCAGTGGCCACTCTCGGGACTGCAAAAGAAGAAAAAGATGGATTCCTGGAGCATGTAAGTCTAGGGTCTTGGGTTGGCAGGTTTTGGGTAGATAAGAGAATAGTGCAATGGGGAGGAGGCAGTGGATTTAAGGGAGGGAGTGGATATGAAGAGGGGCTACACCTCATGGCAGTGTATTATCAGGGTCAACTGGCTTGATAATAAGTCTAATTGACCCTTAATTATTCATTGTAAGTATTACAAGTGGGCTGTCAATTTTGGCATCTGCCCGCCCCCCTGTATTATGGGCATAATTACATGCCCACTCCGTAGCCTGGGCTTCGGCACCTCCTTCTGCAACTGGATCCTGAACTTGTTAACTCACAGACCACAATCAGTAAGGATAGGCAACAACACCTCCTTCACAATCATCTTCAACACCGGTGCCCCACAAGGCTGTGTTCTCAGGCCCCTACTATACTCCTTATACACCTATGACTGTGTGGCCAAATTCCCCTCCAATTTGATCTTCAAGTTCGCTGACGACACCACCGTAGTGGGTCGGATCTCAAACAATGACGAGACAGAGTACAGGAATGAGATAGAGAATCTAATGAACTGGTGCGGCAACAATAATCTCTCCCTCAGTGTCAACAAAACAAAGGAAATTGTCATCAACTTCAGGAAGCGTAAAGGAGAACATGCCCCTGTCTATATCAACGTGGACGAAGTAGAAAGGGTCGAGAGCTTCAAATGTTTAGGTGTCCAGATCACCAAAAACCTGTCCTGTTCCCTCAGAGCCGACACTATAGTTAAGAAAGCCCACCAATGCCTCTACTTTCTCAGAAGACTAAGGAAATTTGGCATGTCAGCTACGACTCTCACCAACTTTTACAGATGCACCACAGAAAGCATTTTTTCTAGTTGTATCACAGCTTGGTATGGCTCCTGCTCTGCCCAAGACCACAAGGAACTACAAAAGGTCATGAATGTAGCCCAATCCATCACGCAAACCAGCCTCCCATCCATTGACTCTGTCTATACTTCCCGCTGCCTCTGCAAAGCAGCCAGCATAATTAAGGACCATACACACCCTGGACATTCTCTCTTCCACCTTCTTCCGTTGGGAAAATGATACAAAAGCCTGAGGTCATGTACCAACCGACTCAAGAGCAGCTTCTTCCCTGCTGCCATCAGACTTTTGAATGGGTTTACCTTGCATTAAATTGATCTTTCTCTACACCCTAGCTATGACTATAACACGACATTCTGCACTCTCTCCTTTCCTTCTCTATGAACGGTATGTTTTGTCTGTATAGTGCGCAAGAAACAATATTTTTCACTGTATGTTAATACATGTGACAATAACAAATCAAATCAAATGAACTCAGAGGTCAGAAAGAGGGTGCTGGGATTAGTGCCCACCCCATTTTATGTGCTCCCTTTTTTATGTGCACCCCCATGGGAAATGCACCCACCTGGGGCGTGCAAAATGTAGCCCTTGATCTATTATCAAAACAAACAGACTTGTATTCAGAACTCCACATCAAAGACAGCTAATTCTTTAATGACCTTTTTGAGCTTTCCATCAAACTATAAACTTAGGGACCCTGTTGAGATATGTATAGATAATGGAAAGCAGCAAACCATTGATAATGATATCATAATTCCATTGAGGTAATGTCATCAAACAGCTATTGTTACTGCTTGAAAAGATTTATTTTCGACTATGACTGACACAAGTAGGCTGTTTTCTTTTCAATGTTTTATAGGGTTGGAGATTTAAACAACTTCACAGCTTGAGGTTTTTCAACTATCACTGGCACATGTAGATTTTCTTTAATTTTTAAGAAGTTGGGAATCTAAGTAACTTGACAGCTTGACAGTGCTGCATGCCATATCCACCCTTCATGAGAATTTACCTCTCCTCCATAAACTTGTGAATCTCACACTGCAGAATAGGACCCTTGTTCCAGCAAAAGTTGTGTCTGTTTGAACTGAGCACCGAGTTAAAATAGCCCTGCTCAGTTCGGATTTCCTTCATGTTTTGAGCTAAGCCCTGTCCCCATTTCCTATCTGTGAAAATGGGATCAACCAGAAATGGGAGCGGTATTTTCAGATTTGGGTTTGTCCACCATTTATAAAAGTCGGCAGCCTCTTCACGACTCATGAAAAATCTGGTCATATGAGTTTCCAGAATGGAAAGCCTGGAGGCCTTGCGGAGTTTAATGGAGGAGGCACCATCATGAACTTAGTAAGCTAATGTCCAATATGTTTGTGTCTACATTTAAGCAAGTGGTGAGAAATGGCTAATAATTTTAATGCAGATATTAAATTCTACTAATGTGGAAGAAATGTCATCCAATCAGTCAATGTGTAATTCTTTGTCAATCTACCTCTTCTTTCCATGAGTTTATACAGACTGACTGGCATTACAGAGCATATAGGATGCCATGGGGTAAATTTTCAACTGGTCACCCAGCCTTTAGAATTACACTGTAGTGTGACCCTTTATAAAAACTGCTGTATTTTCCTTTCCATTAAGATCATTGTGGTCATTGCTAAGGAGTAATTTGGCAGAGGTGAGGAACGTCATTCAACGTAGTCTCAGAGAACAAATGAAAGCATTTAGCATCTGCCAAACAAAACACTCCCAAAGTTTGTACTTGGTCGGACACTGGCTGTCAAATAAAAGAGGTTTCTATGATGAGAAAGACTGCCTCTTTAAGTATCTATTGAAAACACTGAGACCTCTACTAAAAGGTTCAAGCCACTTCCAGCCATTGAAGGCACTGCTGATCCCTCCATCATGTCTGCATCCTAAATGATACGTTCCCACTTAAACATATTAGAAATGTGATTCTTCTTCAATGCTATTAAAAATAGAGGGCACCCACAGGAATCACAGTCAGCCACATAGGCCTAGCTAATGAAATGAAATACAAGGAGGACACACTCATATACAGCAAATAAAAATATATGGTGCTGATATTCCATTTCCCCAACAATTGGACTCCAATCAGACAGACCACACCTGAAGTGTAATATAGTGACATGACCCAAACTCATTGAATTTCTGAGTTCAGGATATTAGCAGTGATCCAATTTTCCCCATGGACAGACCCGTGCCTTTGCCAAAACAGCAGCCAGACTGCCTCCAGCCCTCGAGGTCCAATGGGGACATGGCTAAAAAAGAAAAGATACCAGTTAACCCTCACTAGCCTTGCCAGCGCACTTCCTCAGATCCTCCAATATAAGGCCAACCTGTTACACGGCTGCCCCTTCCTTATTCCAGGCATAGCCACATGTAGATCCCAGAAAAGCTTTTTCATGGATCCTTAGAAACCTCCGAGCAATCTAACTGGGATGGAGTCAGATACGGATCTCTGCTCCTTTTTCCTCTGCTTTATGACTATTCCAGTCCGGCATTAAAAGCACATCTTCCCAAACATAAGCTATTGCAGTGGCTTCAGACAATTGGGCCTCCATGATTTAGCTTGGTAATTTTGCCACAGTAAGCATGGGTTTTACAAAGAAAAAATGCCCAAGAAAAAACATGATGCAAACTATTGAATGTGCTTTTTTTTTGACAAATTGTACCTTTGAAACAATTTAAAAATATAAAAGATCCCATGGCATTATTTGAAGAACAGCAGGGCAGTAACCTCAGTGTCCTGTTCAATATTTATCCCTCAACCAGCATCGATAGAACATGATAGCTTTCGTTCTGCTCTGCTTTTATCAGCTCTGACGAAGGGTCATTCAGACTCAAAACATTCTCTCTCCACAGATGCTGTCAGACCCGCTGCGTTTCTCCAGCATTTTCTGTTTTTGTTTCAGATTCCAACATCCGCGGTATTTTGCCTTTATAAAGATAACTTTTGTCGTTTATCTCAATAGTCATGGTAAATGCGCGGGTTTACGGGGAAAGGGCGGAGAGGAGGGCCTGGGCAGGATGCTCTTTCAGAGAGTCGGTGTAGACTTGATGAGCCGGATGGCCTCTTTCTGCCTGTAGGGATGCTTTGGATTATTGTTGGGATCCTTATAACAGTCACTACACTTCCAAAGTACTTAATTAGTTGTGAAATGCTTTGGGACGTTCTTAGATTATGAAAATACAAATTTTTTCTTTTAATTTTCTGCCATGTAGGATTCTCTTAATACAACACACTGTAGCTTAACCACAAATATGAAGACTCTATGATTAATCAAAATAAAAATAAAACTGAGAAGTGTTGACTCTAATGGCTATTAGGTACATGGTTCATTAATAAATAAAGCAATATCAAAATGTCATAACAATACATCATGCTTGATTTTCCTTTGTGAAATCAGCGGAACAGAACATCGCATTGCTGTATCACAGATGGTAAATCCATTATTGTCCATTTTAGGCCCCAACAAAGCAGAATTTCACCCCGCGTTGGTTAGGTGCAACGAACGCTGCATGCACACACAAGCAGTTTTGAAAGGTGATTCCTTTTGCTTATATTTACGAGGAAGGATGATATGCGAATGAGCTGCAAGCAAATGTAGGCTTAAATGATATAAAAATAAAATATTTCAGATGAGCCCTGATGCGCATCAATTGAACACGAGGCACGAAGCTTCGGTAACAGAAGGCTTTTATTGTCTAACAATGGAACTAATAGAACGTAAACACACTATCCCAGACTGACGAGGACCCGCCCGAGCAGGGGGTCTTATACCTCTCCCAGGAGGCGGAGCCCGACTGGGATGTGCCACAACAGTAACAACCACAGGTGTATCAATCCCACCCTAGCCCAACAACAACATTAGAACAATCCCACAGTGGGAACACCCCAGCCCAACAACAACATTAGAACAATCCCACAGTGGGAACCAACGATGGTTCACCACATTCACCCCTCCTTTGAGAACAAAGGCCGGCGGGGTACGAAAACAGACTAAAATGTCAACAGATTATAAGTTCAGACGGTCTGGAGGACCGCACCGTCGTTGTGACCTCCTCAATACCGGCGGTGACACCGGAGTAGGTGCTTGCGGTGGCGTTCTCCCCAAAACAACGTCCAGCTGTTCTCCCACGGACTCACAGGCCGGTTGACCCTGATGAAGCGGTAGTGCAGGGGATCCCGGTACATTCTGCGATGGCGCCGATCTCCGGGGCTCAGGCAAGCTGTGCATTGGAGTAAAACTGTTAAGCACTGGTCCCGGTGCTGTCCGCGCCACGTCCGGGGGAGAAATAAGGGATAAGGGATTCGTCACTGGGGGTATGGGAGCGACAGGAGTTGCTACGTCCCCTGTGGGCGCCAGGTCTCGGATCGAGACTGTGTCCTCTCGCCCGTCAGGATATGCCACATAGGCATACTGAGGGTTGGCGTGGAGGAGATGGACCTGTTCGACCAAGGGGTCGGACTTGCGGGCCCTTACATGTCGCCGCAGAAGGACGGGTCCTGGGTACGTCAACCAGGCTGGTAAAGATATCCCCGAGGACGACTTCCGAGGGAATGAGAACATCCTCTTGTGGGGAGTAGCATTGGTTGCCGTACACAGGAGGGAGCGAATGGAGTGAAGCGCATTAGGGAGGACCTCCTGACAATGGGAGACTGGAAGGCCTTTGGACTTCAGCGCCAATAGGACAGCCTTCCAGACTGTAGCATTCTCTCTTTCCACCTGTCCATTACCCCTAGGGTTGTAACTCGTGGTCCTACTAGAGGCAATCCCGTATGAGAGCAGGAATTGCCTCAAGTCATTACTCATGAACGACGAGCCCCTGTCGCTATGGATATAGCTGGGGTACCCGAACAGGGTAAAAAGATCACGGAATGCCTTGATCACCGTGGCAGTCGACGTGTCCGCGCAGGGGACAACAAACGGGAACCGGGAGTACTCATCTATTATATTCAGAAAGTACACGTTCCGATCTGTTGAGGGAAGGGGGCCCTTAAAATCCACACTCAGCCTCTCGAAGGGGCGAGTGGCCTTGACCAAATGTGCCCGGTCAGGTCGGTAAAAGTGCGGTTTGCATTCCGCGCAAATCCGACAGCTCCTTGTCACCGACCTGACGTCCTCCACCGAGTAAGGCAGGTTGCGGGCTTTGACGAAGTGGTAGAGCCGAGTGACCCCAGGATGGCACAGGTCATTATGGAGGGCGTTCAAGCGATCCTCCTGCATAGTAGCGCATGTTCCGTGCGAGAGGGCATCCGAGGGCTCATTGAGTTTCCCTGGACGATACATGATATCGTAGTTATAGGTGGAGAGTTCAATTCTCCACCGCAAGATCTTATCATTCTTGATCTTGCCCCTCTGCGTGTTGTTGAACATGAACGCCATGGACCGCTGGTCCGTGATCAGGGTGAACCGCTTCCCCGCCAGGTAATGGCGCCAGTGTCTGACGGCCTCCACAATGGCCTGGGCCTCCTTTTCCACCGCTGAATGCCGAATTTCGGGGCCTTGGAGGGTGCGGGAAAAAAACGCGACGGGCCTGCCCGCCTGGTTAAGTGTGGCGGCCAGGGCGAAATCAGATGCATCGCTTTTCACCTGAAAAGGGATGGATTCGTCTACCGCGTGCATCGTGGCTTTCGCGATGTCGTGTTTCAATTCCTTGAAGGCCAATTGGGCCTCTGGCGTGAGTGGAAAAATCGTGGACTTAATAAGCGGACGGGCTTTGTCCGCGTAGTTGGGGACCCACTGCGCATAATCGGAGAAGAAGCCGAGGTATCTTCTCAGTGCTTTTGCGCTAGCGGGCAAGGGAAGTTCAGCAAGGGGGCGCATACGGTCGGGATCAGGGCCAATGACCCCGTTTTCCACCACGTATCCCAGGATGGCTAACCGGCGCGTACGGAATACACACTTCTCCCTGTTGTAGGTCAAATTCAGGCGAGATGCAGTGCGTAAAAAGTTCTGGAGATTTGTGTCATGGTCCTGCTGATCACGGCCGCAGATGGTGACATTATCCAGGTACGGGAAGGTAGCCCGCAGCCTGTTCTGGTCCACCATTCGGTCCATAGCACGCTGGAAGACCGAGACCCCATTGGTGACACCAAATGGAACCCTAAGAAACTGATACAGACGACCATCCGCCTCAAAGGCCGTGTAGTGTCGGTCCTCTGGGCGAATGGGGAGTTGGTGGTAGGCGGACTTAAGTTCTATGGTGGAGAACACCCGGTACTGCGCAATCTGATTGACCATATCAGATATGCGCGGGAGGGGATACGCATCCAGCTGCGTATATCGATTAATGGTCTGACTGTAATCAATGACCATCCGGGGTTTGTTCCTGCTCTTGACCACCACAACCTGTGCTCTCCACGGACTAACACTGGGCTGTATGATCCCTTCTTTGAGGAGTCGCTGAACCTCAGATCTGATGAAGATCCGATCTTCAGTGCTGTAACGCCTACTTTTAGTAGTGATGGGCTTGCAGCCTGGTACCAGATTCTTGAATAAAGAGGGTGTGGTGATCTTTAATGTAGAAAGATTGCATGCGGGGCACTTTGGACAATTTGGAGACTGCAGCTGTTCCCCTACTGTCAGCGAAGGGAGTGGCCCACCGTACTGTAGGATCACACTCTTCATGTGGACCATAAAGTTTAGTCCGAGGAGAATTGGTGCGCAAAGATGCGGCAACACAAGGAGGCTGAATCGCTCGTAAATTGTGCCTTGCACTTTCAAGGTTACCACACAACGTCCTAGCACAGGGACAGACCGGGACCTTGATGCCATAGAGATTGTCTGTTTGGCAGGTTGAATCTGGAGTCCACACCTCTTTACAGTGTCAGGGTGAATAAAGCTCTCAGTGCTCCCGCTGTCAAACAGACAATAAATTGCACGACCATTTACCTGTATATCCATCATCGAACAGTCAAGCCTGTGATGCTTAGCCTGGTTCAGGGTGATCGACGCCACCGTTGGTCCGTGAACGTCACTGCAGGCAGCTGAGGTCGATGCTGAGGACCCCTGCTGGTCGCTCATGGTCATCGTCGACCAAAATGGCCGCCCCCATGAATCGCACATGGTTGAGGGCGCCAAACGTAGCGACTCCTGGTGGTCATCCTCCTCCGACTCCGTCGACCACAATGGCGTCGTCCTGGACTCGCACGTGGACGAACCCCGTGAGTACTTCGACGATGATGGTGATGATCCCCGTTCTGAAGGGTCACAGGCTGCACTGCCGTTCTTGGGCTTCGATCTGCACACCTTCGCATAATGCCCCTTTTTACCGCATAGGTTACAGACTACCGCTTTAGCGGGACACTTTTGTCGTGGATGCTTGGCTCCTCTGCAGAAGTAGCACCGCGGGCCGCATGGGGCTGCAGCCGTCGTCGGGTCGACATGGGAGCACGCCATAACACTGCACTTCGAGCCCGTGGGGCGAGGAGGGATTTGCGACTGCTGCTGCCACGTTGTCTCCACGTGGTCCTCCGGATACAGGACCAAGCTCTTCGAAGCCGCCTCAAGCATTTCAGCTAATTCCATAGCTTGGGTCAGGTTGAGATTCCCCTTTTCTAGCAGCTTGAGACGGATGTATGAAGACCCTACCCCTGCCACAAACGCATCTCGGGTGAGGTCATACATGTACTGCTCAGCCGACACTGCTTTGCAGTCGCAGCCCCTGGCAAGCTGCAGGAGCTCATTGGCGTAATCCTCCATGGTTTCGCCCGACTGCCGATGTCGTGTAGCAAGGAGGTAACGAGCGTGGATCTCATTGGGAGGTTTCGTGTAGCGCTTTTTTAAAAGCTCGAGGGCCCTCGGGTAAGTGGTGGCCGCACGGATCGCGAGGTAGACTGTGTCGCTTACCCTCACATGGAGGACCCGGAGTCTGTCATCATCTGTGGTGACCGCTGCGGAGGCTGCCAGGTAGTCTTCAAAACACTTCAGCCAGTGGTCGAAGGTGTTAGAAGCGCCCACCGCACGTGGATCTAGCGTCAGACGTTCTGGCTTTAGGATTTGCTCCATACTCTCCTTTCTTTTTTTTTCTTCCGTCGAGAGCTTAATGTTAGACAATAAAATTGATGCGCATCAATTGAACACGAGGCACGAAGCTTCGGTAACAGAAGGCTTTTATTGTCTAACAATGGAACTAATAGAACGTAAACACACTATCCCAGACTGACGAGGTCCCGCCCGAGCAGGGGGTCTTATACCTCTCCCAGGAGGCGGAGCCCGACTGGGATGTGCCACAACAGTAACAACCACAGGTGTATCAATCCCACCCTAGCCCAACAACAACATTAGAACAATCCCACAGTGGGAACCAACGATGGTTCACTACAAGCCCACTCCAAAAAGACAATCCATCCCCAGTTCAACACGGCTTGGAAAACAATGTGCTGATTGTGAAAAGCTCAGTCGGTATATTACATGTCCAACACCAACTGATCAAAAAGGAAAACCCTCAGCATTTATTTGTAGGAAAATGAGGCTCAGATATTGAAAATCTGGGCACTTATGTTAACGTCTTTCCTATCTTCAAGTGTATGGGTGGTGGGGGAAGGGTGGAATTCTGCTTTGGTGGGGCCGTAAAATGGACAATAACGAATTTGCCGTCTGCTATACAGCAATGTGATGTCCTGTTCCGCTGACTTCAAAAAAGAAAATCAAACTGGGTGTACAACAAGCAATCAATCCCCTATGACTCATTTTGTACCCCAAAATTTGTATTTCACCCCGACAGCATTCCGTAAATACACTGAGAACTGAAAAATGCTTTTAAATGCTCTGTTATAAAGAGTTAATATCTTTAATGGAGGGTTTGAACTAAGTTGGCAGAGATGTGGGAACCAGGAAGGGTTATGAAAGAGGAATATTAAATTGCATAGAATACTGGGAGAGATAGACAGCACTTGGGTAAGGAATAATACATTATTAGGTGGGGGTCAGAGTAAGGGAGAAAGTAATAAGGTCTAAAGGAGGTTTACTATGCATGAGTATGAATGCATGGAGTATGTTTAATAAGATTGGTGAGTTACAGGCACAGATTGACAGGTGGAAATGTGATGTTGTGGCTACAACAGAGAATTGGATCAAAGAAGGGCAGGGCTGAGTGTTAATTATTCCTGATATAAGATGTTCAGGAAATATAGGAATGGAAGGAAAGTGGAAGGAGTGGCAGTGTTGATTAAGGAGTGCATTGCAAAGTTGGAGAGAAAGGATATCCTAGAGAGGTCAAGGACAAAATCTATTTGGCTACAGCTAAGGAACCAAAAGTTGTAATTACATTACTCAATGTAGTCTACAGGCCACCAACTTGGGGAAAGGGTGTAGAAAAACAACTTTGCAAGGATATTACAGGAGAGGTGAAAGAATTTGAGGAGTTATAATGGGAACTTTAATTATCCGAATATAGACTAAGATAATAGTATAAAGGGCAAAAAGAGGCAAGAGTTCTTTCAGCATATCAGGATTTTTTCTACATTATGTTTCTAATCCAATGACAATAATTCTGGACAAAATTCATCGTCATATGGACAAATGAGGGAAGGCCAGAATGAATTTTAAAAGGGAAAATAATTTTTAATTAACTTGATGAGGAAACAGAGAAGTTTGATGAGGGTGTATGGAGTACCAAAAGGCATTCGATACAGTGGCACACAAAAGACTTTTGAGCAAAATTATAGTATTTGGAATAAACGGCAAAGAAGCACATGGATACAGAATTGGCAATGTGACAGGAAACAAAGAATAGTGGTCAATGAATGTTTTTCAGGCTGGAGGAAGGTTTGTTTTGGAGTTCCCCAGGAGTCAGGATAGGGACTCTTGCTTTTCCTGATACATAATAATGACATAGGCCATGGTGTACACGGCACAATTTCGAAACTTGCAGGTGATACAAAACTTGGAAGCATTGAGAACTGTGAGGAGGATAGTGTAGAACTTCAAAAGGATGTGGACAACTTGGTGGAATGGGCAGACAAGTGGCAGATGACGTTCAGTGTGGAGGAATGTTTAAAATGGAGAGACAATGGTCAAAATTTTCCAGCCATTCATACCAGCTGGAAGTGCACCCCATCCGCAGGTTTTCTGGGGGGTAGGGTGACTTCATTGGGAAATCCCATTGACAGCAGCGGGACCAGAGAGTTCTGCTGCCAGCGAACGGTACGCTGCACTCCCGCTGCCAAGAAACACATGGCTGGGAGGCTGGAGAATCCCACCCAATATAAAATAAAGATTACAACTTTGAAGGGGATGAAGGAGCAGAGGAACCTGGCTGCATGTGTACATAGGTCATTTAAGGTGGTACAGGTTAACAAGGTGAAACAGGATCTCCTATGTCTAATTGATGTTGGGGAATTCTCTGAAGAAGCTCAGTTTAAGGGCCCCTGCCAGTCCTACATACTACCTGAGATTATCTGCAAGAATTGCAACTTTTGCCATGACCAGGACCTCTGCAAAGAGCCTTCCATCTTGCAGGAGGACAGCACTATATTGCCAAAGTGGTGCTGCTCTAATTGCTAGACTGAATATGACTCGGATTCCATAGAAAATGAAATTGGTAGAAGCACTGAAGAAGAAATGAAGAAGGTAATAGAGCGGTTAATAAAGCATATAGTTTCCTACGCTTGATTAATAGGGGCATGGAACACAATAGCAAGGTGGTTATATTGAACACGCATAAGACACTAGTTCAGCCTCAATTAGAGTATTGCATCCAGTTCTGGGCACCACAATTTAGGAAAGGTGTGAACGCATTAGAGAGAGTACAGAAGAGATTTACAAGAATGGTTCCAGGGATGAGAAACTTCAGTTATGAAGATGAATTGGGTAAATTGGGGTTGTTTTCCGTGGAGAGGGAGCGCTGAGAGGAGATTTGATGGAAGTTTTCAAAATCATGAGTGGTCAGGCATAGAAACATATAAACTTCGAAACTAGAAGCAGGAGTAGGCCATTCAGCACTTGAGCCTGCTTTGCCATTCATTTTGATCATGGCTGATCATCGAATTCAACATCCTGATCCCTCCTTCCTCCCATATCATAAGACTATAAGACATAGGAACAGAATTAGGCCACTCAGCCCATCGAGTCTGCTCCATCATTCAATCATGACTGATATTTTTCTCATCCCCATTCTCCTGCCTTTTCCCCATAACCCCTGACCCCCTTATTAACCAAGAACCTATCTATCTCTAATGGTTAATTTAGCATGTCCAATCAACCTAACCCGCACATCTTTGGACTGTGGGAGGAAACCGGAGCACCCAGAGGAAACGCACGCAAACAAGGGGAGAATGTGCAAACTCCACACAGACATTGACCCAAGTCGGGAATTGAATCCGGATCCCTGGAGCTGTGAGGCAGCAGTGCGAACCACTCTCCCACCTAGTTGGGGTCCTAGCACAGATCCCTGCGGAACCCAGCTAGTCACTGACTGCCAATCAGAAAAAGACCCATTTATGCCAACTCTGTGCTTCCTATCTGCTAACCAGCTTTCTATCCATCTGAAGACATACCTGAATCCCATGTGCTTTAACTTTATATAGTAGTCTGTTATGTGAGATCTTGTTGAAAGCCTTCTGAAAGTCTAAATAAACCACATCCACTGGGCAATGTGGATAGGAAAAACCGTTGCCTCTTGTGAAAGGATGGAGAGCGAGAGAGCACAGAATTAAAGTAATTGGCAAAAGGAGCAACATGAGGAAAAGCTTTTTCAAACATCATGTGATTGGGTCCACTCCTGAGAGTGTGGTAGAAGCAGGTTCAATCAAGGCATTCAAAAGGGAATTAGACTATTACCCGAAAAGGAAGAGTGCACAGTGTTGTGGGGAGAGTCAGGGAATGGTGCTCGGTGAAATGATCATTTGGAGATCTAGTGCAGACATGATGGGTTAAATGGCCTCCTTCTGTGCTGTAACAATTCGATAATTCTGTGTGATTCTGAGAATTCCAAATGCAATAACAGTGGCTGGAAAAGAAGGATTAATTATTGAGGTAAGTTCCAAATATGTTAAAAGCACAAGTTGTAATGTAAAACAATAAAGACTTATGTTTTTGTTAAATCAATTTGCTTATAACTGTTCCATTTACGTTAGGAATCAAAACATCAGTAGTCTAAACAGATCCTATTTTTCCTGTGCCGCTATTATATGAATCACTGTGGGCAGATCAGGTGAATTTTAGCTTAAAAATAGAGGCAGGTTTGAGACTGAAATGTGCAAAATCTGTTTTCCTGACTCAAACCCACCCATTTCAGGCTCGAACTGAGGCCGGAAGGTTGGCGTGTGACCAAGCCTTGCTAAGGATGTGGGTTGCAAAGTGCATTTGCTTTTTATTCCTTCACGGAATGTGAGTGCTGCAAAACTGGCATTTATTAGCCATCACTAATTTCTCTTGAGAAGACGATGGTGAGCTGCCTTCTTGAACTGCTGCAGTCCCAATAATGTAGGTATATCCACAGTGCATTTTTATAAGGAGCTAGTGGTTTGGTACAAAAGAATGGTTTCCTACACCTTTTCAGAGTGCAGTTAAGAATCAGCCATGCGGTTATGGTTCTCGAGTTATATATTGACTAGACCAGTTATGGATGGCAGAGTTATATTTCTCAAAGGATATTAGTGAACCAGGTACAGTGGAGCCCCGATTTAGCACGAAATCAGATATAACGCGGTGGTGTCATTGGACCCGTTTTTTCCGCTAATAATTGGCAAATTTTGCGCGACCCAGATTTAGCGCAACTCCCCTTTTCTCGCGATCCCGCTTTTATGGACCCCAACCATCGTGTTATAACGGGGCTTCACTGTAGTTTCTTGATCACCATTACTGAAATAACTCCTCCGAGGCCGCTGTCCCTTCACCAAATGTAGATTTATTTTCATAATAAGCAACACTCAAATAGGTACATAGAGTCATAGAGCAATACAACACGGAAACAGGCCCTTCGGCCCAACCGGTTCATGCCAACCATGGTGCCGTTTGCATTTGGCCCATATCCCTCTAATCCTTTCCCATCCATGTATTTATCCAAATGCTTTTTAAATGTTGCTATTGAACCTACCTTAACAACTTTCTCTGGCAGCTCATTCCATATCCGCACCACACTGTGCGTGAAGAAGTTGCCCCTCAGTCCCTCATACAGAGTATAAACTCCAAGCACCAGTAACCCTGACACGCCACATTATGTACGCAGGCTGGCCTCCCTGATTGGACAAGCCATTACTGCCTTAATCTATTCTAAGAAGTCCATATCGTGGGTCTTGTTAAAGTCATTACAATTACTGATAGTAGATTTTTATTCTGAATTAATCAAATTAATTGAATTTAAACCCCAGCTGTTGTGGTTGAATTTGAAGTCATGTCTCTAGAGTATTAATCCAGGCCTCTGGATCATTAGTCCAATAACATAACTATTACTGTGCCCAATAAATAAATGTGATAATGAATCTACAAGCCACATTGTCATTGTACTTTTTCACTTTAACTTCTGTCGGCTGGTTACCCCAACCATCAGGAACCCTGGCAGCTTCATCAAGACGAGGACTTGGTGAAATTAAGATGCGAGTTACTTTACACCTATCTCTTAGGTCCAGACAAAGAACTGCCCTGCGATTAGACCTCTCCCATGACCTTCCCACCCTGAGGTGCCCCCCAAACCTCCCCCCCACTTTGCTCATGACCACCAGGCCCACGACCCTCATCACTGCAAGCCCTCTGATTTGCCCATCATCCCCCGACACTCGCACACCACAAAACCTTCAATCCCTACTCCCTCTAGGCAGTCATATTTTTCCTGATCCTGATTGAATGCAGAGCCCTGCCTTCGAGTTTGCACCACCCCACAATAACACCCCCCATTCATCTCATCACCTGCGCCCCCCCCTCCCCCTCCCCCTCCCCCTCCCCCTCCCCCTCCAATGCCTGGCACAGATCTATCTGGTTCTGTGATTTTCACCAACTCCACAGCATGGGGGAGAATTCCAGTTTCTGATTTGCTCTCGTTTTATCGCTTCTCGGCCTTTTGGCTAAGATCAAGTGTAGTTATGCGGATGCTGCGCTTGGTTGAGGCCATTGGGTTGCATTTAAGCTTCATTTTCATATGAAGCAATTTTTTAAAAGCAGCGTCTCAGCCTTTTGGCTAAGATGCAAATGAGATCAAGCCTTGGAGGAGGAATTCTCCGCCTACTCCAATCAGCTTGGCTCATGTAGATCAGGCCCAAGACAGGGTAGAGGATTGCATGCCCTGTCTTGTCAGCCTGGATCGGAAATGTCTCAACTTGTTGAGACTCTGAATTGGACTTGATTTGATTGAATTGGAAAAGTATTAAAAAAAAATCTGGATTACCGGGTGCGACAGGTGCATATATTTAAAAAATCAGCCCTTCATATGCCTTTTCTTCAACGAGACATTTCCATGCAACTCTTCATCTGCCCACTAGGTAGCATGTGAGAGCAGTCTGGGAGAAGTAGGTGCATGACAATAATTTCTCTTCCTGTGAGATATCGAGTCCCTGCACACACATTCCCTGAGGATATAATTTGGAGAATTGCCACAGCAATGCTACATCATCCCAGTCTGTGGCAATGTCTGTTGGAACACCAATACATTGTGCCTCTTAGCTGCCTGGTTGTAGTAGCTGTTTGAAACAGACAACGTTTGATGATTTGATCTTTTTAAAAAACAGCCAACTAGTAACATTAGATGTTTAATTAAAGAGGAGTAGATGCATCTAATTATTGGCAGTATTATCTGCATAGATCAGAAACTTTAAACAATAATTAGTCAATCTGCAAGCAGGATACTAAGAATCAATGGCTGGGATCTCTTCTCCAGTCTTCATACCTCCAAGGTCTGAGTTGATGCATTTGCATGTAACAATTGGATCAAGTAGATTTAGTTATGCGGAGTATCTGATTGATGGAAAAGTACAAAATGCTGGATGCGCTTAGCAGGTCAGCCAGCGTCTGTGGAGAGAAAATCAAAGTTACCCTTTCAAGTCAATGGTTTTTCAGAAAGACTCATGAATATTCTTGATGAAAAATCAATTTAATCCAGTCCGCTGCGATGGAAACCATGTTGGCCGAGTCCACGTGATGGCAGGAGAGGTCCCGCGTCAGTCTCCCAGTGGTGGCAAAATTTACTCCCTTTCAGTCAGAGGCCAGAAGCGGCTGACACGGGAAGCCTGACCCCGGTGGTGGAATATTCATTAGTCTAAATAATGAGCCAATTGAACTCCATTATCCTTGATCCCACCACTATTCAGTAATTGCTCGGGGATTAAATGGGAGATGCATGCAGAATTCACTCAGGAAATCTGTGGGCGGGGCTTATTCCCACCCGAGAGGCCAGCAGCATAGCATTGAGCGGGCCACTGCGCATGCGCCGATCTGCCAGCATGGAGATCGGCACATGCTAAATGGCCCAACTTTGCCGGCCTCCAGTTCATTGGCCAGCTTCGATTGTTGGCCAGCCCTGCAAATCCCATCGCTGGCCTTCTGAAAGCCTCCATCCCCTGATTGTTGGCCTCCAGGACCTCCCTGTGCCAGCCATTATGTCCCCTCACAACCCAGCCAGCCCTGATCTCCCTGACGCCCCCCCCCCCCCACCCCCCTCAGCCCCGATCTCTGCCCCACACCGACAGACCTGACCCGACCCCCCGGCAGCTCTGACCACCCCCCCCCTCCCCCGATGGCCAGCCCCGATCGCCATCCTCCCTCCCTCTACCAGTGATCCTAGTGCAGAGTGGCAGCAGGATACCCCCACCCCCACTGATCCCCCCAATAGGCTCCGCCTCAATAGGCCCCACCCCCTCTGGTACCTCCACCTCGGCACTGCCCGATGCCTGGTGGGCAGTGTCAATGTGCCCCTTTGGCAGTGCTAGGGGGCTAGGTTGGCACTGCCAGGCTGGCACTGCCAGAGGGCAACCCCCATTTACTCCCAAACTCGTGGGGGGGGCCTCAATGGCCTCTCTTCCCTCCCGGGGTCAGGTGAAAACCCCACTGGAGCAAACTGCTCCTGGCAGGGGGGGGCATTAGCAGGCCCAGAGACTGCAGTCTGGGGCCTGCTAATAAGATGTAAATGTGAACTTCAATATTAAAATCAGCTGCGTGCTGATTTATGGCGTGAAATTCTTGTTCACGGAGATTCTCAAAGGCTGTGACACTCAGCGGGAAGCCCGCAAAATGGCCTCTGCTGATGTCTCCCGGCCGCTGCATGACTAGAGCAGTGCAGCGGGCTGGAAGAATCACCCCCGTTTAGTGTAAACGGAAGAAGCCACGAAAAGGCAAATATGATTCAACGCTTTAGAAGCAGTGAATATAAAAGCGAGGATGTAAAGTGCTTTGGGATATTCTGCAATGATAGCGACACCAGTGAATGTTGAGACATTCTTCACAGTTGTACATCGGAAACCTGAGGAAGTCCTGACCTGCACATAAACACGGCATTTATATGGGCAGAATTACGCTGCCCAGGCCCCTCCCCATACGTCTGTAACACTGACCTTTGCTTCCTAGACTTGCCCAGAACTTACCCAGAAATTTACCCTGGGATACTCTCGCTGCTAATCACAGCAATAGGCCCTGGTTTGACAGTGATTAACAGCAGGAACTACAAAAGGCTTCAAGAAGGTAAGTAGTGAAGGATTGTTCAGGTGGGTGACATAACAAAGACAGTTGGATCAGTAAGCAGGGAAATTAGAACGTTTTTCTTCAGACAGCATTATTCGAACATGAAATACATGAAATTGGCTGCTCAGGCAGGATTGTCATTATGAAAGGGAATTGGATAATTATATGGAAAAGAATAAAATAAAATGATACCGTGAAAGATCAGAGGAGACTGCTCCAATTAAGGACCTACCATCAGCACGCACAGGATAAATGATCAGGTCTGCTCCTTCTGTGCAATAATCCACAATAATTTGCAATGAGTGAGGTTTTTAGATTTTGGAGGACACCTTTCTGGGCCAGTTTCTCAAAAATATGTGAGCCAGCGACTCCCAAGAGTCCAATTTTCACCCCCCTCCAAACCCCAACTCACCCCCATCGTCCAAGGTAGGCATTATGTCTCTTAAACATGCTAATTGGAAGCCTAATGGTTGTTTTAGAGTCTCCATTACCAGATTCAGAGTAAAACATGTTCCACCCAGTTGTTCTAATCCTACGTCAGTCTCACCAGCAGTACCGATGGGGATTTTGCGTTTCAGCCAGTCAAACTTCCCAAAGCTCCAACCAGGGGGCTGCATCGGTGACATCTGTTTGTCACCCAAAGGTTTCATGTGGAAAGGCCTTGGGTCAACATCTCCGTGCATGTGTTCCAGTCATCTCGCCAACTAACAGGGTTGATTTCCTGCCAAAAAGTAATTTCTCCATCTTTGGCTTTTTGGGGAGTAGCCCAGTGAGCTCTTCCTGCATGAAATTACACCAGGGCACGGCTCATGGTCAAGGCTTCACATCAGTGGCATTGATTTATGGATTGTGCTCTGGGTAAGTCACCTGGGATCAGATGTGTAAGCCCCCAACTTCCCAGTTTTGTGGATGACAACTCTCACCACACTGCTCCAGATAAACGTCATGAAACAGCGAGGAGGGGCTTTGACCTGCATATTTCACCTGGGAGACAAATCCATTTACACATAATTTTAATCAGAGATTATTCACCTTTCAAAACATAAAATATTTAATATTCATCATTGATTGGATCTGTTATTCATATTAAATAACCAAGTGAAATCAAAATATTGGGATGGGTTTCAGTTATCTTTATCATTCAATGGTAGTTGACAATTTCATCCTTAGTTTAAATCTACAATTATCCAATATATTTGAAAGAATATCTGCATTTATATGTAGTTATCAGTGAGAATTAACAAAAAATAACCAATTCAAGGAATGGACCTCAGGAAGTTAACCATGGCACCACGGTGACACAATGGTTAGCATTGCTGCCTCACAGCGCAGGGACCCGGGTTCAATTGGGTGACTGTGTCTGTATGGAGTTGGCACATTCTCTCCCGTGTCTGCATGGGTTTCCTCCGGGTGCTCCGGTTTCCTCCCACCCTCCAAAGATGTGCAGGTTAGGTTGATTGGCCATGCTAAATTTCCTCTTAATGTCCCAAGATATGTAGATTAGGGGAGATTAGCGGGTTAAAGGCTTAGGGTTATGGGATAGGGTCTGGGTGGGATGCTCCGTCGGAGAGTTGGTGCAGACTTGATGGGCTGAATGGCCTGCTTCTGCACTGTAAGGTTTCTCTGATTTCGATGTTTCAGATCGATCTCTGAAACCCATGTGTGAGATGGTAAAGATCTTCAGATTATAGTAGTGGTCTTCTTCTTCCTCTGCAATCACTCGATAACGAGTATGGTTGGCCACCTAAGAAACTCCCTGTCACTGGTCATGAGCCCTGTGGGTCATTGTGTGCTGATAAGCCTGATCCTGGAGTTGCTCCTCCGACTGAAAATATGTTTTGTAAAAATCTTGTCCATCTACATAACTTCCAGACATTGCCTTAATTACATATTTAAATCGTTGCGCAGCAATCACTGGAATCTAAATATTCACTTGCTTTCAAGGTTGCGAATTACTGAGTGAGCTGCTGAGTACTAAATCTAATAGAGCATCTGCTGTGGCCATCATTTTCCTAAATAACCTTAGAGCATGTGATGGAATCAGGTAGGTCGGCACAGACTGGTACCTTCTTCATCTTGCATGGCCTCGGTTACTCAATGCGTAAACCTGCTTAGCTATCAGGGTAGCTTAAATGCTGGCAATTATAGCATTATGCTTAAGTAATTGCCTATCTAAATGTTCATCTTGAGCTGATCCTAGTCAAATTGTATCCCATTAGTGCAGAGAAATATAAAGCACTTATCTGCTTCCTCACATCACAAGGTAGAAATTGGTCACCTTGTTGCCACTTTTCTGGATGAAAATTTGGGGCAAAAGTTACAATTTTCACAGAACTATGCCCTGCATCCCAAACATGTTGGTCTCTGCTGACTGAATGTTTAACACAAACCTATTCCTTGTGAGTGGCTACCACTATGAAGGGTGAGTTTAGTCAGATGCTCTTTCCTAGGGTCGAAAAGCCAAGTACCAGGGGACATAGCTTTAAAGTACGTGGGGAAAAGTCGAGGGGAGATGTGCGAGGCAAGTTTTTTTTACACAGAGGGTGGTGAATGTCTGGAATGTGCTGCCCGGGGAGGTGGTGGGAGGAGGTACTATCGCAGCATTTAAGAGGCATCTAGACGAATACATGAATAGGATGGGAATGGAAGGATATGGACTCCGTAAGTGCATACGGTTTTAGTTTAGGCAGGCATCATGACTGGCGCAGGCTTGGAGGGCCGAAGGGCCAGTTCCTGTGCTGTACTGTTCATTGTTCTTTAAGTAATCTTTAAAATTCCATGTCGAGCCAGGAAGAGCAGGAGTGAACTTCCCAGCTCATAATGCTCCTGCCAGTCTCTGTCATCTGCACCGTCCTCCTCTTGCTATCACTGTCTTCCACCACTCCATTTGGCACTGAGCTGCGTGCCATTGTGGCTGAAGTTTGCATCCTGTGGAGGCGTGAGCAGTGCCAGTGCCAACAGCTCATCAAGCCCACTGAAATGAGGACCGAGGCTCAGTATTGAGCCAAGTTGGGACACACGCCATCTGGGCAGTGCCAATTCTGGGAGGGGAAAATGGTCCAAAGTTGAATATGTTAATGTCACACTCAAACGGAGTACAGTTTTTGAACATCTCCGGTGCCTATGCTTGAATAGGAATGGTGGCAACATTTTTATAACTAATAAAATAAAAATGTTGGAAAGAAAAGATTTTTTTAATGCCCAGCTTTCAAAGGGAATTTGGATAAATATCTGAAGGAAAAACAAATTGCAGGAATATGGGGAAACAAGTGGGGAATGCGACAGACTGGACTTCTCTTCGAAAGAGCCCTGGTAGACTTGATGGGCTGAATGGCCTCCTTCTGCGCTGTAGCATTTTGCGATTCTATGAAAGTAGTTGTCGAGCAAATATAACTGTGTCGAGCTCTGTGTTCTTTTCTGAAATGATTTGTTTCTCTCCCTTTGAGTTGCATCCTGCATTAGCTTCCATTTCTGGCAGTGCTGGGTCTGAAAATATTCAAACTGCAACACAAACAGTGTACTCCAGCAAAGATATTTTATAATTAAAAAACCATATCCATAATGATTTACATCGCAGTGAGCAGATATGAATTCGTAGACAGATCAGTGTTTTTAAAAAAAACTGATGCAGGATTTAATCTGATTCGAGCTGTTCGTGCCCAGATGCATATCTTTAAGAGGCAGTTCAGAATACTGTATCAGCACCTTAATTATTCTAGTTGAAACAGAAATGAAAATATTTCAGTTGTACGCTCAAACGAATTGAGTGCAGTAGGTTTGAAGACTCTTTACTAGCCTGTCATAATGTATCAGATTCAAACTCTGTCAAGCTGTGTTGCAGTTCCGACTCTATCAGCAGATCCTGTGAAAGAAGTATTGAAGCCTTTCTGTTCATACAACCCTTTTGTGAAGAAAGTGCCATCCATATGGGTCTCTCTTCAGCACTGTAGCTGTCTTCTTTAGACTTACCGTGTTTATTAGACCATAAGATATAAGAGTGGAATTAGGCCAATTGGCCCATTGAGACTGCTCCGCCATTCAATCATGGACGATAAGTTTCTCAACCCCATTCTCCCGCTTTTTCTCTATAATCTTTGATCCCTTTACCAAGCAAGAACCTATCTATTTCTGTCTTAAATACACTCAATGACCTGGCGCCCACAGCCTTCTGTAACAATGAATTTCATAGATTCACCACCCTCTGGCTGAAGAAATTCCTCCTCATTTCAGTTCTAAAGGGTCGTCCCTTTATTCTGAAACTGTGCCCACAGATCCTAGTCTCTCCTACTAATGGAAACATCTTCCCCATGTCCACGCTATCCAGGCCTTTCAGTATTCTTAAAGTTTCAATGAGATCTCCCCTCATCCTTCTAAACTCCATTGAGTCCAGACCCAGAGTCCTCAGACGCTACTGTATAGGGAATTATATCTTGAGTGATATTCGGCTCCATCATTTCACCCCACACAGCTAACATGAGCAAAAAACACTCATTATTAAAGCTAAAGCATGAACGGTAGTCACTTGGGTTGGAAGCCAAATTTAGAGACAACTATAGAGCCATGTGAGAGACTGCCATCAAAAAAGTTGAGAAAAGGGAGAAAATTGGAGGGGTGGGGGAGGGGTATATTTTTGACATGAACTGAGACACAAAACTGCATTGTGGGTATTGCCGATGTGTGGAATAAGCTGTGCCATATATTAAGCATAATGTCAGTTGTAGGGGAGGACTGCGGATGGGGACAGCAAGAGGGTGTTGGGCACAGAGGGATAGAAAGAGGAATGCAGTCCATGTCGATATGCACGACACAGAGCTCCAGATGAGAGTAAGAAGCTGTGTGGGAAGAATGAGAGTTACAATGCCAGAGTTAGATTATGCCAAGGATTGGCACTGAACCCCTTTCTCTTCCTGATTGCCATGAATTTTCTAACTGAGCAAGTGAGATGGAAAGCGCATGGTCGATGATGTTTGCGGAGGACATTGAGCTGTGTATTGGGGATGATGAGAACATGGTTGAGCATCTGGAGAACTGGAGAAAGCACTGGAAGAGAGGAGTATGGAGATCGCAGTAAACCACAGATCAAATTTAAGGATTGCTAGTTTGAGTCTGGGGAGGAAGATCAGAGTGAAGGTGTAAAGATTATGGGCGAAGACTTGGAGAAAGTGGGAGGTTTCAAGACCTGGGCTGATTGATGGCAAATGGTGGAAGTACAGAGATGAAAATGAAGCACGGATTAGCTCTGGCCGGAGTAATTGGAAGCCTTGCAGTGGACAGAAAAATATCATTGAAACTGAAAAGAAAAATCTACAACATAATTGTGGGATTGAACAGAAACAATCACTCCAGGAAGCGAGAGTGAAACAACATGGTCCCAAGGCCCCCCTCCCCAGCTTATTCCTGACAAATGTCCAATCTCTTGAAAACAATCTACACAAACTGAAAGCCAGACTCACTTTTCAAAGGGAATTGAGAGACTGCTGTGTGATCTGTTTCATGGGGACATGGCTCACTCCTGCTTTATTGGACTGTGCTCTACAACCAGAGGGTTTCTCAGACCACCGGATGGATCATACAGCAGCCTAAGACAAGGATAGAGGTGGTAGTGTCTGCCTTCTAATCAACACCTCTTAGCTCAGACATAGCAACACTGGCGAGGTTCTGCTCCCCGAACCTAGAATACCTGATGCTGAAATGTCGCCCCTACTACCTGACGCGGGAGTTCCCCTCTGTTATCCTGACAGCAGTTTACATCCTACCATATGTGGACATGAAGAGTGCACTGCATGAAATATATGCCAACGTGAATAACCTTGAGATGAAACATCCCAAGGCCTTGTTCATAGTGGCTGGGAACATCAAACAGGCCAAGCTCATGAGTGTCCCACAAAGATACCATCAATACTTCTCTTGTCCCACCTAAACATCCTCCACCACTTCTACACAAACATCTAACATGCCTCCCACCCTATCGCCCATCCACGCTTCGGTAAATCAGACCACAATGCTGTACTCCTGCTCCCAGCTTTCAATCAAAAACTGAAGCAGGAGAATCCAATAAAGAAAGTCATGCAATGTTGGTCTGAGGAATCGGATGCTCTCCTACGGCACTGCTTCAGTGACCAGTCAATGGGCTGGTCAAAATTTAAGAACTCAGCAACCAATCTGAATGTTCTATGCACATTAGGAAGTGCATAGAAGACTGTGTGCCAAAGAAGCAAATCCGCGCGTTTCCCAACTGGAAACCATGGATGAACAGGGATATGCACTGCTTGCTGAAGTCCAGGTCTGAGGCATTCAAGTCGGGTGACCCTGACCTATAGAATAAATCCAAATATGATCTATGGAGAACCATCAAAGATGCCAAGAGACAGTATTGGACCAAGCTAGAATCCCAGGCAAGCCACACGGACTCCCACCGCTTATGGCAAGGTCTACATGACATAACAGGCTACAGGATGAAGGCATGTAGAATCACCGGCAACAATGCACCCCTCCCTGATGAGCTTAATGCATTAGATACCCATGTTGAGCAAGAGGTCGGCAAGAGCACGTCTTCCGCCCCAGATGCCTCGGCCGGACCGATATCCAAAGTCACCTTCGCAGACATCAGATCAGCCTTCTTGAAAGTTAACCCACGGAAAGCAACTGGTCCAGGTGGGGTATTCAGACGAGCACTCAGGTCCTGCGCAGTCCAGCTGGCGGGGGTATTCGCAGACATCTTCAACCTCTCTTTACACCAATCTGAGGCCCCTACCTGCTTCAAAAAGGTGATACCAAAGCAAAGCCAAGCAGCATGCCTTACTTACTATCGCTCGGTGGCTCTGACATCCATCATTATGAAGTGCTTCGAAAGGCTAGACATGGCATGCATCAACTTCAATCTCCCAGATTGCCTGGATCCATTAAACAGTTCACCTATTGCTGCAACAGGTCCACAGCAGACGCCATCTTCCTGGCCCTGCACTCAACCCTGGAACACCTAGATAACAAGGACACTTATGTCAGACCCCTATTTATTGACTTACAACTCAGCCTTCAACACCATTACTCCTACAAAACTCATCTCCAAGCTCTGTGGCCCAGGGCTTGGCTCCTCTCTCTGTGACTGGATTCTAGACTTCCTAATCCACAGATCGCAATCAGTAAGGTTAGGCAACAATAACTCCTCCGCAATCATTCTCACACTTGTGCCCCACAAGGCTGTGACCTCAACCCCCTACTATACTTCTTATACACCTCTGACAGTCTGGCCAAATTCCCTTCCAACTCGGTTTTCAAGTTTGCTCATGACGCCACCATAGTGAGTCGGATCTCAAACAATGAAAAGACGAGGTACAGGTAAGAGACAGAGAATCTAGTAAAATGATGCAACAACAATAATCTCTCCCTAAATATCAGTAAAATGAAGGAGGTAGTCATCAACATCAGGAAGCATGATGGAGGACACGCCCCTGTCTACATCAACGATGATGAAGTGGAAATGGTCGAGACCTTCAAACGTCTTGGTGACCAGATCACCAACAACCTGTCCTGGTCCCTCCACGCTGATGCTATAGTTAAGAAAGCTTACCCTGAACAGGGATATCCACTTTCTCAGGAGGCTAAGGAAATTCAGTATGTCCGCTATGATTCTCCCCAATCTTTACAGATGTACTATGGAAAGCATCCTTTACGGATGCATCAAAGCTTGGTACAGCTCTTGCTCTGACCAAGACCGCAAGAAACTACAATTGGTTGTGAACGTAGCCCAGTCCATCATGCAAATGAATCTCCAATCCATTGACTCCGTCTACACATCCTGCTGCCTTGGAAAAGCAGCCAGTATAATCAAGGACCCCATGCACCCCGGACATACTCTCTTCCACCTTCTTCCATCAGGAAAAAGATACGGAAGTCTGAGACCCAACTGAGTCAAGAACAGCTTCTTCCCTGCTGCCATCAGACTTTTGAATGGACCTACCATATAATAGGTTGGTCTTTCTCTGCATCCTAGCTATGAGTGAACACTACATTCTGCACCCTCTCCTTTTCTTCTCCCCTATGTACTCTATGAATGGTATGTTTTGACTGTATAGTGCTCAAGAAACAATACTTTCTACCATATACCAATACGTGTGACAATAATCAATCAAATCAAATCGGCCTTATTATATACTGCAGAGAAACTTGGGTTACATTGGGGAGAGGGGAACAGTGACTGGATCCGAATGAGGTACAGATGCTGAGATGGATGTGTGGAGTTAAGAGGAAAGACAAAATCAGGAACCTGCACGTCACGGGGTCAGTGAAGATTATGTCAGCATCAAAGAAAGTAGCCATGGAGAGTCATATTTTGTATAGGAAGAGAGGAAGTGTGGCTAAATGAGTGACAGAGATGTGACTGCCAGGAAGAAGGAGAGGACCAGATGGAAAGATGTGGTGATGAAGGACACAAACAGAGTGGGATTTGAAGAGGAATGGATAATTGATGGAAGTAGATGGAGAAAAGTGATCAACAAGCACTGTAGCAACCCCAAGTAAAATAGGAGAAACTGAAAGAATAATAACAAGTTTAAGGTGGTGAATCATTTGTTCCTGTACTATATTCCTGTAAGGAGTTTTTTTTAAACACTAAATTGCATATTTTCCATGCAATTTTGACCCGTGCACAGGGTTGTAATAAGAAATCATCTTACCTCTCTCTGCTTTTGCATAGTTAATTAGAATTTATGCTCCTAGATTTACAAATATTATTTAAATCTTCACATGGTATTACCAACAGGGTTTCCTAATTTAAAGAAACCACCTGCAGCAAACTATTCTCCAATCATCTCACCTGTTAAAATCCTTAAAATTGGAGGGAACTAGATTGTTAATATAAGCTGTAGGATAGATAGAAGCTGCCTAAACTATAATAATTACTATTCATTTCTACATTCCGCCCTAAAGGAGCAGGCATGATGAATCTAAGTTCGCTAGTCCCAAAGACATGCAGATTTCTGAAGGCATTGTTAGTGGACAAATGCTTAACATGTTCACATGACATACCTTTGTCTCTTACTTTAATCTGCTTATTTCAGTGTCAGTCTTACCTCAGTTGATAATGTTTTTGCATGTGTATCAGAAGGATGGGGCGGAATTTTCCCGTCTAGCCCGCCACGGGAATCGTAGCGGGTGAGGGCGGACCATGCAAAGGTCCGTTGACCTCGGGCAGGAATTTCCAGCCTTGGGGCGAGCGCGGCTGGAAAATCCCGCCCCCAGGTTAAAAACCATGAGACTTGAATGCATAACCGAGGCTAACACTTCTGAATGGTACTGAGGAAATATTGGTCCGTCAGAGCTGCTGTCTTTTGGGTGAGACATTAAATCGAGTTCCCTCTGCAGCTATCTCAAAGGATCCCACGGCACTGTTTGAAGATGGGTATTGAGTTCTTCTCTGGCCAATAATTAGCTCTCAACCAATATTACAGATTATCTGGTCAGTATCATTGCTGTTTGTGAGAGCTTGCCACATTTCCTCATTTATAACTTCAAAAGCACGTCAGTGGTTGTGAGGTAATTTGGGATGTGATGAGAACAAGAAAGACACTAAATAAATACAACCCTTTATCTTAAATGGGAAACACCACTACTCAAATAATGTATTCATTAAGTGTTTGCTGCCACTTCTGTTTCAGTGACAATACTATCGAAAGCACATTTTGAACTACTTTTACTGGAGTAAACACATGCGCCAAATAACTATGAAATGAAATGTAGGGCATTAATTATACATGGCTAATAGTTTTACATTTCTTAAGGTAAAAAGATTTACAGTTCTGGCTGAGATTGAGTGGTCTCCATATCACGTTCAACATATGAATACTTTGATCATACATCCATGGTGGAATTGTGGTCATATTTGCATGTGAATGTAATGAGAGGATTACACTTTAATTTTAACCCTGATTACTATCTTTGTCTGTGCAATGTTGGTTATGGTTTCTGTGAGAAAACTTGGTTGTGGATAAGTCTAGTGTTTACCCAGCTCCACCAGAAAATTATTCTTCCCTTCATAGAGAGAGAGAGCAGGAGGTTCAGTTAATACCTTAAATTGCAATGATCACTGTAACATATCCTTTTTTCTACTTGCAAGACTGGTCAGGAGCACTTTACATGTGCCAATGTGCACTTCACAGAGAGTTTTAGAAGGTAGTTTCATTTTGCCCCTCCCTATCTCTGTAATCTCCCCAATCCTCAAAGATATCTGCACTCTTCTAAATCTGGCTTCGTTGAGCAACCCGATTTTAAATGTTCCATCATTAGTGGCCATACCTTCAGTTGGCCAAGCCCTTGGATTCCCTCCCTACACCTCTCCACCTCCCTACACCTCTCCGCTGACATCCATCATTATGAAGTGCTTTGAAAGGTTAGTCATGACACAAATCAATTCCAACCTCCCGGACTGCCTGGATCCACTACAGTTCGCTGACCACCGCAACAGGTTACAACCATCTCCCTGGCCCTGCACTCAACCCTGGAACACCTAGATAACAAGGACACCTATGTCAGACTCCTACTTATTGACTACAGCTCAGCATTCAACACCATTATTCCTACGAAACTCATCTTCAAACTCTGTGGCCTGGGCCTCGGCTCTTCCCTCTGCGACTGGATCCTGAACTTCCTAACCCACAGACCACAGTCAGTAAGGGCAGGTAACAACACCTCCTTCACGATCATCCTCAACACCGGTGCCCCACAAGGCTGTGTTCTCAATCCCCTACTATACTCCTTAACCACCCATGACTGTGTGGCCAAATTCTCCTCCAACTCGATTTTCAAGTTTGCTGACGACACCACCGTAGTGGTTCGGATCTCAAACAATGACGAAACAGAGTACAGGAATGAGATAGAGAATCTGGTGAACTGGTGCTGCAACAATAATCTCTCCCTCAATGTCAACAAAACAAAGGAGATTGTCATCGACTTCAAGAAGTGTAAAGGAGAACATGCCCCTGTCTACATCAACATGGACGAAGTATAAATGGTCGAGAGCTTCAAATGTTTAGGTGTCCAGATCACCAAAAACCTGTCCTGCTCCCCCAGTGCCGACACTATAATTAAGAAAGCCCACCAACGCCTCTACTTTCTCAGAAGACTAAGGAAATTTGGCCTGTCAGCTACGACTCTCACCAACCTTTACAGATGCACCATAGAAAGCATTCTTTCTGGTTGTATCACAGCTTGGTATGGCTCCTGCTCTGCCCAAGACCACAAGAAACTACAAAAGGTCGTGATTGTAGCCCAATCCATCATGCAAACCAGCCTCCCATCCATTGACTCTGTCTACACTTCCCGCTGCAAAGCAGCCAACATAATTAAGGACCATACACACCCCGGACATTCTCTCTTCCATCTTCTTCCTTCGGGAAAAAAATACAGAAGTCTGAGGTCACGTACCAACTGACTCAAGAACAGCTTCTTCCTTGCTGCCATCAGATTTTTGAATGGACCTAACATGCATTAAATTGATCTTTCTCTACACCCTAGCTATGACTGTAACACTACATTCTGCACTCTCTTGTTTCCTTCTCTATGAATGGTATGCTTTGTCTGTATAGTGCGCAAGAAAAAATACTTTTCACTGTATCCTAATACATGTGACATTAATAAATCAAATCAAATCAAAATCTCCCTATACCTCACTTTCTGCCTTTAAGACACTCCATAAAATCAATCAGTTTGACCAAGAATTTGGTCATCGACTATAGAAATATAAACTGTTCTTGTTATTGTTATACATAATTTCACGTCAGATATGCTTCCCAAAACTTTTATCCTTTATATCCTTTATACTAAAACAAATAGCGTAGAAATATTTGTCTCCATACATCTTATAGGTAAACATTTGAAAAGTTCTGTTTGCTTAGTTATGGTTACTTGTTAACATCAAGGCTTTTTTCAAAAGCTTAGCTAATGGAGATTATAATTCAATTATAAACTGACCTACACTGAAATATTTTTTCTTCAGGAATTTAGATACAACTGCTTAAACTGTTTGTATCATTTATCGATTTAGTACATCTGCGCTTGGAATTGATCAGAAGAGTGAGACGTGTTTAGTTTTCGAGCCTCGGTGGTAGCTTTGGCTGTGTTGGCAGCAATCTCAGGTTGCAGATTCAAGTCCTATTCGAGAGACTTGAGCAGAAAAATCTGGGCTGGTGGCCCAGTGTATTGCTGAGGGAGTACTGCAATGAAAGTATGCTACAGGAGGTGGATTTGAAGGAATAGGAAAATGCCGTAAGGTTTAAGGAGTGCATTCTTTCTTGTTTGACCTCAGTTTCACATAGCTGGCTCCACATTAGTGCCATCAGCTTGTTCCTCTCTGGATTAAAGTAATTAAAAAGTGTTTATTTAAATGATTCCCCCTTATTCCATAAACCTGTTATCTTTGGATCAAAAAGCTGACTTCCCTTCTTATTTCTAATTTATTCCCTCAGTTCCACTTGGTGAACAATCTAAGGCATTTCCATTTGCTTGCTGACAATTTGGTTCTTTACCCCTTCCTGCTGGGTAAGTCCAGGTGTGGAACTACTGTCTCGTGAGCAATTGGAATTAGATACATTTAACATCCTCCTCATGATCCTCGAGTATTATTAAGGCCAAGTTCAGCTTGTCCATATTTAACATAAGGCTTTATCAATGAAAACTGTAACTGAACATTAATTGGTTGGGTTTTACCACCTCATTATGAGCTCAATTGGTTCTTACTGACTCTGGCGCCAGGCATTATTGCCAGTCATTAACACACTGTGTGGCAATGTAGAATTTCGAATAATGAAACAACAGTTATATACATTGTCCCCTCCTTCCCACAGTTTTATTCTTTTACCTACTCTTTATGGATCTTACTAAAATCTAGCACCAGCAGTCATAAACTCTGAAATTCTAGATAAATCATTTTCCTGTCGTTAATGGCTTTTGAATCTAATCAAAAGAAATAAATTGGTCATTTTTGAAATCTGTTTGTTTGTTCATGCATCATAGTAATACATAATAATGTGTGTGAAACAAAAGAAAGAGAAAGTAATTTCTGATTTTTGGTCATTTCCCCAGGCATTTTAGGTGGCAAGATCAAAACTCGGCAGTTTCCTTCATCATGTAAAGCATAGAACCATAGAATCCCTACAGTGCAGAAGGAAGCCATTTGGCCCATCAAATCTGCACTGACTCTCTGAAAGAGCATCTTATCCAGGCCTACCCCCACCCTGCCCGAGCCCCATAACCCCGCACATAGGCTAACCCACCTAACCTATACCTCTTTGGACACTAAGGGGCAATTTAGCACAGCCAATCCACCTAATTGAAGCACTTTCAGACATTTTTGTTCCCCAAAGGGAGACAAAAGTTTGGGAAAGAATCTAAGCAATTTGCATTGAATGTTATGCATAATCTAATAAAGACAGGATGTGGAATCGCGAAGTCATTGCAACACGGAGGAGGGAATTCAGCCTATTGAATCCATGCTAGATTGCATTGATAACTTGCACTCATACAGCACATTTCAGGACTACAGGCCCATCCAAATGCTTGACAACAATGCTTGAAGTGTAGTCACTGTTGTATTGTCACAATCCTGGCAGCCAATTTTGAATCTTCCTGTTGGGGAGCACTTCAGCGGTCACGGGCATTCGGCCTCTGATATTCGGGTAAGCGTTCTCCAAGGCGGCCTTCGCGACACACGACGGCGCAGAGTCGCTGAGCAGAAACTGATAGCCAAGTTCCGCACACACGAGGACGGCCTCAACCAGGATATTGGGTTCATGTCACACTATTTGTAACCCCCACAGTTGCCTGGACCTGCAGAGTTTCACTGGCTGTCTTGTCTGGAGACAATACACATCTTTGTAGCCTGTCTTGATGCTCTCTCCACTCACGTTGTTTTGTTTCTTAAAGACTTGATTAGTTGTAAGTATTCGCATTTCAACCATTATTCATGTAAATTGAGTTTGTGTCTTTATATGCCCTGTTTGTGAACAGAATTCCCACTCACCTGAAGAAGGGGCTTGGAGCTCCGAAAGCTTGTGTGGCTTTTGCTACCAAATAAACCTGTTGGACTTTAACCTGGTGTTGTTAAACTTCTTACTGAGCCAATTTGAACACAGCGAGGTTTTACAAAGAGCACTGAAATATATGAACAGATCAAATCTTTAGGCACATTCCAAGGTCCAGGACTACCAGGATTCCAGACTGGCACATTCCAAGGTCCAGGACTACGTGCTCAGGGACGCGCTCAAGCTTGGGGCAGCTGCCGCAAAGGCACAATGGGGAAAGGCCACCGTGTAAAGCGTCTCAACTGAGGCAGACCGAGGGCCGGGTAACTGCAGAATACCCTCGGCCTGGGTAACTGTGTGCCAACCTGAAAAATAACGGCACACAGTAAACTCTGATGATGTACATAGTTTTAAGGAATGAAATGTAATGAATGTAATGTTTTGTAAATAAGCACTGTGTTGTAGGGTAAAAATGATTCATTTTTTGCACTGTTTGTAACTTCTGGATCTGTCGTTTGCAATGTCTTATTTGAGAGTTTTTTTATGAATAAAGTATATTTTTGAAATAAAAAAAAAACAGATCAAGTCTTGAGGTGTTGGTTGAGGGATGGTTGTCAATGCAGGCTGGATGGGCCGATTGGCCTCCACTTGCACTGTAGGGATTCTGTGTTGTATTATTGAGCAGGACCCCGGGAGAACTCTGATCCAATACTCAGGCCCTTGACGGTGCACTGTTCCCTCAGCATTGCACTGAAAAGCTCAAGTCTCTGAAGGGGGCGATCTGACATAATTGTCTGATTCAGAGGTGAGAGTAAATCCTCCAGCTCGGCAACAAGAGCTTCTGCTGTTCCTCAATTATGTCAATTCCTCCTGATTTACTAATAAAAACCCAGCCTACCAACATAAAATAAAGAAGTTTCCCTTTGCAGAATAGACTTAATAAAGTTCTATCATGGTTGCTTTGTTTTTGCTGAGTTTCCTGTTAGATTCAGCATCGATTATCATACGCACCACAACATAACCATGCACTAAAGTTGTGAATTTGCTTCAATAATTGCAAATTATTCTCTTACTATATTCATCTGCGGGGACGGTGGCACAGTGGTTAGCACTGCTGCCTCATAGCGCCAGGGATCCGGGTTCGACTGCCGGTTTTGGTCACTGTGTGGAGTTTGCACGTTCTCCCAATGTCTGCGTGGGTTTCCTCCGGGTGCTCTGGTTTCCTCCCACAGTCCAAAAGATGTGCAGGTTAGGTGCATTGACCCGAACAAGCGCCGGAGTGTGGCGACTCGGGGAATTTCACAGTCACTTCATTGTAGTGTTAATGTAAGCCTTACTTGTGACTAATAAATAAACCTTTTTTTTCCTGCTATTTTTGATTAAACCAATTACCTGACTATTACTTTGGCGTGGAGATGCCGGCGTTGGACTGGGGTAAGCACAGTAAGAAGTCTCACAACACCAGGTTAAAGTCCAACAGGTTTATTTGGTAGCAAATACCATAAGCTTTCGGAGCAATGCTCCTTCGTCAGATGGAGTGGTCTCTGTTCTCAAACAGGGCACAGACACAGAAATCAAATTACAGAATACTGATTAGAATGCAAAACTTTGGCAACAGGTATTTCACTATGGCTGAGGTACAAAATGAATATTTTGTATGCGTCTTTACTAAGGAGGAAGGTGATGGTGAAAGAGGGCGTAGTTCAGACATTTGAAGGGTTTAATTGATCTTGAGGAGGAGTGGGAAGCTGTCTGTAATTAAAGTTGGTAAGGCACCGGGGCTGGATGAGACACATCCAACGATACTGAGGGAAGTGAGAGTAGAAATTGCCCGCAAGTGCCACACATGATGGCAATGACTACTCCAGCAAGAGAAATCTAACCACTTTTCCTTGATATTCAATGGCATAACAATCACTGACCTTCCCCCTGCCCCCCCCCCCCTCCCCCCCCCCGACCCCTCACCTCACCTCACGTCACCATTATCAACATATTGGGGGTTGCCATTGACCAGAAACTAAACTGGGCTCGCCATATAAATACTGTAGTCAGCGATGGGGAATTCTGTGGTGAGTATCTCCCCTCCTGCCTCCGCAAAGCCTGCCCACCATCGAAAAGGTACAAATCAAGAGTGTGATGCAATACTTTCCATTCGCCTGGATGAGTGCAGCACCAACAACACTCAAGAAGATCGACACCATTCAGAACAAAGCAGCTGGCTTAATTGCTACACCTTCAACAACCATTCACCACTGATGCATAGTGGCAGCAGTGTGTACCTCTTATCAGATGCAGTCTTAATAGATTGTAGAGCTTGCTAATGACCTAATGGACAACCCACCAAGGCTCCTTCGACAGCAGTTTCCAACCCACGACCTCTACTCCTTAGGACAAGCCAAATACATATTTAAAAAGCCTACATCGGACATTATGGGTTGTTTTTCCAGTTGCCGTCTGTTGCCAAGCTATTGCAGCCACTGGTCACCCGTGGCAGTGCACACCAGCCCGTGGGAGGTGTTGCTATTTTTCTTCAGCTAGTGACTCTCAGATACAATAATCAATGTAACACTTGCAAGCATCCTTGAAGCGGAGCTGTGGTTGTCCAAATGATCATCTGGCTCCAGCTACATCAACATGAGGCAAGTTCCCGGATACGTGATTGTCTTCCTACATGTGGATGTACCCGAGTCAACTGAGCCACTCCTGTTCGATGAGTGCCAACAAATTTGGGTGACCTGTCTTTGAGAGAACTGCCACATTCATGACAGTGTCCTACCAGATATACTCATAATGTGTACTGTGTCACTTCATTCTCCACCTTGTAACTACCGGAAGTGAACCCAAAAACTGTACAGTTCATGTTGTCCTGCAGGAGAAATAGATTAAGAATGAGAATGAAACCTTGGTGGACTGCCAGTTTTCCCTAAAATCTTGTAGAGCCCTGCTCTGCTGATGCTGTCAAATGTCTTAATCTATCAATGTAAGGTAAAGAAGTATACCCTGTTCCCTACACTTTTCTCGTAGCTGGTGAATGGAGATGACCATGCCAGTGGAAGGTCTCCTGGCATGGAAACTACACTGTGCTTGTGGTACCACTTGGCCCACAATTAGATGGTGTATTTTAAGTATGACCCCAGCAAAGGTCTTTCCCATGATGGTAAAGGGTGGGTGAGATGCTGCTGTGATGGTTGCAGGTTCCTCTGCCGCCTTTGTTTCTGTATAGTATGATAAATTTTTCAGCTGCACGTGGATAGATTGAAGAAGCTGGGATGTTCTCCTTGGAGTGGAGAAGGCTGAGAGGAGATATGATAGAGGGATTCAATAAGAAGACTCAACATCAGGTTAAGGTCCAACAGGTTTATTTGGAATCACGAGCTTTCAGAGCGCTGTTCCTTCCTCAGGTGAGTGACTCACCTGAGGAAGGAGCAGCACTCCAAAAGCTTGTGATACCAAATAAACCTGTTGGTCTTTAAACTGATGTAATGAGACTTCTTACTGTGCCCACCCCCGTCCAACGCTGGCATCTCCACTTCAGGGGTATTCAAGATCTCAAAAAGCCAGGCCAACTGCAGTTGACTTTGAAAAACTTCACCACAATGAGACTCACAGGCTTATTATCATACTGGAAGTGTCAATTCACTCCCTTGGATGGGTTGGCTTCCCATTCACCCACCCACCTCAATTAAAGCTGGAAGTGGTTGGGTTGGCTGGGGGAGTGGGGGGGGGGGGGGGGGGGGGGGTTGTTAGGGCAGAATTCTAATTTTTAAGATTTTTAACTCCCCAATCCCCCCAGTTTTTGTGGTTAAAATTTCCCTCAATGTTTCAGATCAAGGATGTGTCATCAGAAGTTTAATTTGATTGTTTTTTTCTGTCATGTACATTGTGCTGTTTGATTAAAGTTTTTCTGTGAGCCCGTGTGCAACAATGATGAGTGCACATTGAAGATTAAGACACAAATGAAATGATTTATTTATAGAATATTGTATTTGTTCTTCCTTATCTTTGCACCCAACCTCCCAACAGCTCTTCTCCTATTGCGGGGGCACTGTTGCTAATTTTCTCACTCATATCATCAACCTGGCTGACGTCAGACAACTCAGCACAGACCATGGATCAACCCAATGATCTCAATTACCCAGAGGTCTGAGTTCTCAGAGGACATCACAGTTAACCAGCCTGGAGCCATTGCTGGAATCCTGAAGCCTCTGTTTTAAGGTAGTTTTAGCATGTCCAGTGGGAGCATTGCCATCATTTATATTAGAGCATTAGAGCCTATATCCTTGTCCCAAGTAGCTGAAAGCCTCTGTGAAGGATGCTGTCTAATCTGCCCCAAAGCCATCAGTGCAGCAGTTCGTAATTCTTTTGGAGGAGGGCACCATTGGCCCTGGGCAGCTATCAAGGTGGAATACTGCCACAAATTCCAATGAAGTCGCCATGTGCTTCATTCATGCTTAATTGGCACACCATGTACTAGTTTGAATAAACAAATTACTTAGTCACCAAATGAATTAGCAAGGCCTCATCATCGGCACTTCCTAAGCTGTCAGCCTCCACCTCCAAGAAGGACAAGGACAGCAGGCTCATGGGAACACCATCACCTTCAATGCCCCCTCCAAGTCACACACTGTCCTGACTTGGAGACATATCACTGTCCCTTCACCACTGCCAGGTGAAAATCCTAAAACTCTCGCTGTAACAGCACTGCGGAAGTACCTGCTCCCCACGAACTGCCATGGCTCACATTCACCTTCTCAGGCGACTCGGGACAGGCAATAAAGACCAGCCTTGCCAATGATGCTTACATCCCAGGAATGAATAAAAGAACATTTAAAAATAATTTCCTGTGTTTGTCTGTGTTGGTAAGTCCTGCTCTGAAGCCAATCAGATGCACCATGCACATCTGCAGCAGAACATCCATTACTCCACATTTAATATTGTCAAAATACTGCAAGCCATTTGTTGTTTTATTGCTGACAGTCTTTGGGTGATCAGTGTCAGCGAGGCCACATGAAAACATCTTAGATTTAATATATCGATTTTTCTTTTCATATCTATATATTTTTTTCCTCTGTTGGGAATGACACCTATTCATTTTTCTGGTAAATGATTAGGAGGAAGACAGTGACATTGGATGACAAAGCATGTTTGTGGTTCAGCCTTATCACTTCGGTTTAGATAAGTCTGTCGTTGTTGGAGAACATTCCTGCTGATTGGCTAAAACCTAATATCACAGATAAAGTTGCTTCAGAGTAGAAGAGCTGTTTGCGCATTGCTTTTCTGTGTGCAAGTCTCCACTCAAAATGTAGGATCAATAACCTTTCTCAGTTACCACAGTGCCACAACTCAATTATATTTTGGCTTTCTTTTGTTAATTCAAGACATTATGGCTGGAATTCTCCAGCCGTTCATGCCGGTGGGATTATCCAGTCCTGCCGGCAGTGCACCCCCGACTGCGGGTTCCTTGCTGGCGTGGGGTGACATCAATGCAAATTCCCGTTGACGGCGGTGAGACCATAGAATCTCGCCGCTAGCAAACAACGTGCCACCTCGAGCCAGCAGGAAACACGCGGTTGAGAGGCTGGAGAATTTCACCCAAAGGCCGGAGTTTTACCGGCATGCCAGTCCCGATTCTGGAGGTGGGCGAGGCTCGGAGAACGGCATTCTCTGTTAGCCTCAGGCGGGATCGTACAAACCTCGGGCAGACGTGCCAGTGAAATTCCGCCCAATATGTTCGGATTTTTCAAAATGTTCTTCTTTATTTTAGTTTAGCGTTGGTGGGCAATTATTCCAGTTTGAGTTGATTGTGTGTCAACAGCGGGCTATGGTTATGTGCTTGGTGTGGTGACCTTCGCATTGAAATATTAATGACGAGTAGATCATCACCGTAAGTTTTTTTTGTGATGGATGAACTGGAAATCAATGACTAATAGATGCAGACAAAGTAATGAGAAGTGAGAATCTCATCAAAGTCACCAGTTGGCATCATAAGAGCGAGAAGGCGGCCTAGCTGGCTTGCAGCTGTCAATGCTATCAAAACCCTTGAATTGTACCTCTGAAATGGTTCCTTGGCAACCAATAATTATTTTTCCACATATTTTTCCTGAGAAATTCTTTTCTCTGGCAGGAGGGTTGGTAACAGAGGACACCAATTATAGATAATGGACAAAGGAACTAGAGAGGAGGTAGGAACTGTTTTATGTAACAGATGGTTTTATCATTGCCTGAAAAGGTTCATGGAAAAGATCCAACAGTAACTTTTAGAAGGGATTTGGAAAGGAAAAATGGGGTGTCGGGAAGATAAGCACGCATGTTGTACAACATTGCCACACTGCGCCTATGCTGGTCGACTGGAAGAACGGGAACAAGCCACAGGAGTAAGTTTTCTGGGAGGGAGGGAGGGAGGGAGGGGGTGGGGGTGGGGTTGGGATGTATTGGATTGACTCATGATATTGGGTGGCACAGTGGTTAGCACTGCTGCCTCACAGTGCCAAAGACCTGGGTTCGATTCCCGGTTTGGGTCACTGTCTGTGCGGAGTCTGCACATTGTCCCCATTTCTGCACGGGTTTCCTCCAGGTGCATCTCCAACAGAGAGTGAGCATTCTGCTGGACCAGGTTTGCCATAGCTTCCCCATGTTCTCCTTCACATTCACCAAACATGCTGAAGTGGCTGATAAGCAAATAACTTCTCTCGCGTACTGAACAACAGCAAATTCTAGGCATAAAAGAGAACCTTATTTAGTGCTTCGGAGTTGCCAGGTTTTGGATTTTATTTATTTATTGGCGTCACAAGTAGGCTTACATTAACACTGCAATGAAGTTACTGTGAAAATCCCCGTGTGATAGACTGTGAGAGAAAATGAAGACAAATGGAAGTCTGCTGTTCAGCAGTTTTCAGGAAGACTTAAAGCTGAAGGAATTTAGGTCAGATTTTCACAGTAACTTCACTGCAATGTTAATGTAAGCCTACTTGTGACAAATAAATAAACAATAAACACAGGGAGGAGAAATAGCACGATAGAATAATGCAGTTAGAGCTTGGGTGGGAACAATAGAGGCAAATTTGGAACAACGCTAACTGGGTAAAGTATAAAAATTGGATGAGAAAAACTTGTGGCAGAATATGAAGTAGAAATAGAGTAAAATGCAGATTATCTTAGGATAATGTTTGGGATCATTTTAAAGTTGATGCTTCAGTCACGGTTCGAGGTTCTGTCATGGGAGAAACTCATTTTTTTCATAGTTTTACTTACTATATGATATTTCACTGGCTTTTTGTTGTATTAGTGTTACCTGGCATTTGCATTAATCTGTAGCTGGGAGAGAAATTTTAAAAAAGTGACTCGAACACGAGCTGGAAAACAAGCAATTTTTTTTGAAACATTTGAGGATTCGCAATCATCTCTCTCTCTCTGGCACCATTTCCTTCACAGCTCATTGAAGCCAACGCAGGAAATAGTGCATTACTGGAAACTCCATTAACATTGTAAAATACATATTTAAATTACATTTTAAAGTAATACTTATTTAATCTCCCCAGTGGTCAGAGGCCAAGTGCAGGTCAGGTATATTTGGAGGGAAAAGATCCATTCATGCCTTGGTTGATTATTTTCAAAGTCCTTGACAGTAGTGAGAATGATGTAAAAAAGAAAAATGCTCTTGTGCCATTCAAGCCATCATTCTTTTATCTGAAAATTAATAAAATGTCTACCTTTCAGAATCAATAAATACAAAGTTTATTTTACTTTTTCAAAGTTGGTGTGCAATTGTACTTGTGCAATTCTGCTTTTGGAAGTTCATTGAAAATAGCAGATTCTGCAACAAATTGCAACCATTGTTTGAGAGAGAAAGGAGATAAAATAACATTTGTTCTTGAATAGATAATAATTTGTACCTTACTTTCAATTAAAGCTGTAATTTTTATTGTATTTTTGATGCCTGCATCAGACAACAGAAATACTTAATTGTATGTTTGTTTTCTTTTTTGGTTATTCAGAAGAACTGATTGTAATGTTCAATTATTCTGTATTCGATTCCGTGTGTCTGTTTACTATGAATGCTCACTATACTTGATTGGTTAAACCTCCATGTGGACTCAACGAATAGTAAACAAACTGTGGGGCCTGAAATTTTCAGGTGGACTATCTCAACTGACTCATGAGAGCATTAATTAGCAGCAGGTGGGACTTCCATCTTGATTTGGAAGGAAGTCCCTCCTTGGACAGCTGTCATCCAATCAGATTGGTCAGGTGTGTGCAATCAAGTGTGCCATCTCTGCATAGCTCCGAGTTATAAAATATACAGCACTGATCTAAAATGATTAAACGTTGTCCTCACTCCCTTCCATAAAAGTCAATGGGGGGGAATTATCCCAACCTACCCACCACAGGAATCATAGCAGGCGTGGAGGCGAACAATGCGAAGGTACGTTTACCTTGAGCGGGATTTTCCAGTTTTGGGGCGAGCGCGGCTGGAAAACCCTGCCCGAGAGCTACAAGACTATGCTCTGTTCATCTCGTAAAAGATGGGCCAGAATTTTATGTATAAAGTTCGGGTATGTAGCCAACGCGGAAACGTAAATAATCGCGTGAGAATGTATTGCGCACGCATCCCGACGTCATTGTGCCCTCGCAGAATATTTCGGTTAGTGGGCATGCGCCCATGTTAGAACTGAGCCCGCCAACAATCAAGAAGCCAATTTAAGTTAATTAAATAGCAATTGACCAGGACTTTCCATTGCCCATCTGCCTTTACAGTTGGTGGGCATGTCAATTGACAAGGTGGTCCTTACATTTGAGCTTCAACCTTGATCCAGGGTGGGATGAAAGGTCAGGGCTCAAATAAAATTAACAGCTGTGTCTGGGGACTGAGTTGTGTGTATGATTGTGCTGCTTCGGCACTCGTGGAATAGTTTTAACATCGATATTTATTTTTCATGGGTCAGCAGTTCTTTCTGACAGCTGCGTCCCATGGAGGGAGCACATTGGAAGCACCAACCCGCATGCTCCCTTGCCTCGGTGCTCATGCTCTACCCGCCCTGCCAGGCAGAGTTCAGCATTTCACAGGACGCGTTTCATGCGGGATGGCTATTAATTGGCGTGAAATTGAGCTCCGAGGATGACTGCAGCTAGGAACGTTTTCCATGCCTGCTTCTGGACCTGCTGAATGCATGTGTCTGACTGGTGAAAAATTCAGATCATGTTTCACTAAAATCATAGGCTTTATACAAAACCTTTTATTCATAGGGAATTGTGGCCACTCTTGTTTCTATTTTTATTTTTTTCCTTGTACTTGAGGAACACTGCCTAATAGGGAGTTGGGGAAGATGGAGGTGTAACAGTATTGTCATTGGATTAGTATTCCAGAGGCCAAGGCTAATGTTACCATGGCAGTGAGTGGAATTTAATTTCAATGATCAAAATAATCTGGAATTGAAAGTTAGTCCCAGTAATGATGGCCATGACAAACTATCATCAATTGTTGTAAAAATCTATCTGGTTCACTAATGTCCTTTAGGGAAGAAAATCTGCTGTCCTTACCTGGTCAGACCTATATGTGACTCCAGACCCACAGCAATGCGGTTGACCCTTAACTGCCTTCTCAAGTGAAAAGTTTGAGGGCAATTAGGAATAGGCAACAAATACTGGTTTTGCTAGTGACACCCATATCCCATTAAATAGTGAAGAATAAAAAAAGTGAGCTGGAGAAGAAAGATGTCCCGATCCTCCATTTTTACTTATGCTACTGAATAAGGAACTCATGTTGGTTCAGTGTCCAAATGGGCTTCTCCTTATGGAGAAAGCATTACTCTCTGTTCAGTGCCTTCTTTCCACTGGCTTAAGCTAAATCGTTTACAGTTTTCTTCACTGTTACTCAGTCTGCATCAGATTTCTGAACCTTTAATTTAGCAAAGAAAATGTCATTAGGATCTCACTTCAGGCTGTTGGTGTAGCTATTCATGTTAGTTCCAAATACATCGTGTACGGTCATTGAACATCCAGGTTTACCTGTGCAGCTGAATAACTCAAATGATGATATGGAAATCATATGAATTCAATATTCAAAACAACTGTACGCATCCAAACTATCTTTGTAATTTTGTTTGCTCCACATGCTACATGACTTTGCATGGCTACCTTAATTTCTCAGTGAAGCAAAAAGTCCTTGTTCCAAGGTCAAGGTGCTGTTAGCTAATACCAAGTTTCCATTATTTGCTTTCTGTATAATACTCCACTACTGCAAGGCATTGTAGTTAGAGATCCGGCTGCCACAAAGTTGATGGGCACAAATGAGAGATCTTTAGATGAATGCAAAAATTTACCAAGCATCTTTCTGCATGCTTGTCATGTCTGGTATCAAAATACCAGGGTCAAGGTATAATGGTTGAATGAAGGTGAAACAATGGCCAGTAGATTGGCAGGCATCAGATACAGTCACATTCCGCTAGGAATAGGAATCAGATGGTTTCTGTTTTTGAGGCATCATATATATATATTATATATATATACACGCACACCATTCCGAGACTGCCATTTATATATTGGTCTATATATCCATTAAATGCTACCCCATCCAAATAAACTGCCAGTGAAAATGAACAAGGACCACCAAGCAATCAGAATGAAGCAATCATTACCACACTCGCCAACTGACAATGACTGCCATTATCTAGGATATGATGTGGAGATGCCGGCGTTGGACTGGGGTAAACACAATAAGAAGTCTCACAACACCAGGTTAAAGTCCAACAGATTTATTTGGTAGCACAAGCCACTAGCCTTCGGAGCGCTGCCCCTTCATCAGGTGAGTGGGACTTCAGTTCACAAACAGGGCATATAAAGTCACAAACTCAATTTACAAAATAATGGTTGGAATGCGAGTCTTTACAGAGAATCAAGATTCGCATTCCAACCATTATTTTGTAAATTGAGTTTGTGTCTTTATATGCCCGGTTTGTAAACAGAACTGAACTCCCACTCACCTGATGAAGGGCTTGTGCTACCAAATAAACCTGTTGGACTTTAACCTGGTGTTGTGAGACTTCTTACTGTATTATCTAGAATAGCCAGGTTATGCGCCTGCCCCCGCTCCCCACCACCCCCCTGTCCCATGATAGCCATCATGGGAAGTTACAACCCCCACTCAAAGAGGTAAACAGAAAGTTCTCAGTGAAGGCTTGGGAGGAAGGGAGGGAGGGAGGAAGTGTCCTTCTGGCTGTGTCTTAAAAGGACAGAAACCTCTCAAATTAATTCTGGTAGATATCCAGCAAGTTAGAATTCTAGCTTAATTCAACCCATTTAAATTTTGGAGCCCAGTTTCATGACCTTTAATCTCTTGCCATGATACAATTGAGAAGCTCGGACTTCTTGCCAAATAGCCACTTTACCATTTTAAGATAGCACTACTGAAATTAATATTTAATAGCACCAAATAAACAGGTAGTCCTGAACTCAGGTTTGCATTGAGGTTTCATGTTTTATCTGTGTGACCCCCTGAGCCCTTGCATGGCGAGCATTGTTTGCATTAGATACCTTCAGATTTGTCTATGGCATTTTCCCACAGAGAATCCATCAACCCAGAGCTTTGCTTATCTTGTGTGTTAGTACAATATTATAGAAGTCTGCAGAAAGCATAGATGGAGACAATACTCTGCACTGTATGTGACAAGAGAAAAACCTTAAGCCACTGTCAGCAGTCTATCACAGACTATACAGAGAACATTACTTCTGATAACTGGGTCTCTGGCAAACATCACTGCTAATCTAAACCCAGACATTGCATTAAAATGTAAAGTTGGACCTGTTAAATCAGTGGCATTTTAAGCTATTTAATTATAGTTACTCCAAATCATCCAATCTCGAGTAGATAATATTATTACGATGACAGCCTTATTTTGTAATGCAGAACTATTATTTTATTACGTGTGGTGTGGATATAATTATTTCATTGTCTGTGAAAGTAAAATAATATTTCTTTTCCATGGGGAAAATTTATAATGAGACATATTAAAATTGATCACAAGTACAAAGGGACAGATGTAGACAGTAAAACCTTCTGAAGGCCAATTCCTATGAAAAAGTTCAAACTAAAGGCTGACTACTGGCAGGATTTTTCTCCCTCTCCACGGCGTGTTTCATAGCGGGGGAAGGCAGCGCGCTGCTCACTGGTGGTGGAATCTTATCATCCCGTCATTGTCAACAGGGTTTGCTGAGTAACCTGCGGCAACGGTGCACCATCGGCAGGACCGTTGGATGCCGCCAGCAAGATTTCGGTGTACATCTTGTGATTCTACAACACTGAAGAGAAAGAAAATAATCTGGGTGTACAAACAGTATGCTTACCAATGAGGAAGCCCAAACTCTGTTTATTACAATTGTGATATGAGGCTACATAGCTCGTGGCGTTTTTGTTCGTGATAAATGATGATGAATCCAATTCTCATCAATTATCCTCTATTATCAAATCATTACCTTAACAGAATATTTGTCTTCTGTGAGGTTACATCATTTTGCATCTTGAATATATCTCATGTTGTAACTTCTGCCCTCATGAACAAAAAATATTTTAAAATCTCATTATCAAAATGCATTTTAAATGTGTCACATTTACACTTTTGACAGTTAAATAAAGTCTCATTCACAATGCTGATACGATGGCTATCATGGGACTGGATGTCCTTCACAGAATTTGTTACAACTTCTCTCAACATTGGGTGACTTTGGTGCAAAATCACAGAATCTGGAGAAAACAAATCCCAACTTATAAAATGTTGCCATTCTTGAAACTCGTGGGACTGAATTTTTACGTTGGTGCAGGCTCAGCCAAATTATACTAACACATCCCTGCTGGCTCCAGCAACCCCAATGTCAAATTACTGATGAGTGTTGATTGGCAAATAAACAGGACTCTCACCCTCTCTTGGGAATAAAGCACCCTAGGAGCGCTGACGGCCTGAATGGTGGACAGCTCTCCTGTCCTGCCAGGCTGCAGTAGATGGAAGAGACACTGCAGGGAGTTGTCTCAAACTAAGTCCCGGGACCCAGAGGACATGCAAGTGGGTGGCATGGTGGCACAGTGGTTAGCACTGATGCATCACAGCACCAGGGACCTAGGTTCGATTCCCGGCTTGGGGCACTGTCTGTGCGGAATCAACACGTTCTCCGTGTGTCCGCGTGGGTTTCCTCCAGGTGCTTCGCTTTCCTCTCACAGTCCGAAAGACGTGCTTTGGCCATGCTAAATTCACCCTCAGGCACCGGAGTGTGGCGACTAAGAGATTTTCACAGTAACTTCATTGCAGTGTTACTTGTGACACTAATAAATGAATAAAATAAAAATAAAGTGGCAGGGGCCCCAGGGAACATCTGGTGGGTTGCAAGGAAGTTGATCGGTGTCTTGGGCGAAGAGGTTGAGGGGAGGTCCAGAGGTCTTAAGCGGAGGACACCCCCACTCAGAAGTGGCCTTCTGATGGAGGCACCCAACCACCCCTTCCCACCTGAGATCAAACTTTGTTTTTTTTTAGGCCTTCCCCCACTGAACTCTCTCCCAGCCTTAAAATGTAGTCCGGATGGGATAATGCTCTTAAGCCGTCATTAAATGGCCACTTAGGGGCCTTAACTGGGGCAAGGCCGGGCGTCCTGTCTGAGTCTCTGCCTGACCCAGGTCAGGGAGGATGGAACCTCCTCACAATTTCATGTTCCCCCTGCCTCAGAACCTGCTGGGGGAGGGGAGCGTAAAATTCTAGCCATATAATCGCACAGAGTTACGTATACAGTTCAGAAACACAACTGTTCAGTATGAGTATTTATGTTTCACACTCCCGCCCCTCTCTTTCTAACCCTTTCTTCACAACATTCTGTTGCATTGTCCCTCATGTAACTATTTAGCGTATCAGTTAATCCAATTCCAAAAGTTCATAGGAGAGTCTGAGAAACTCTGTTGCCTGCTGGTGTGCGTGTTTTATTTTTTTTAAACAGTTAACAGGCAAGTGATGGTGTGGCCCAATATCCTAACACCTTACTAATGGCTTGCTAAGGGAAAGTCCTGCTGATCGAATGTGAGGACGGATGTTCACACATTGAAGCATTTCTCGAGAGGATAGTAGTCCAGAATGTCAGGCAAGAGGTGTCAGTTTGGGTCAACATTGCATGCAGTATATGACATTTCACATGTGTGCAAAATAAAGGAAAATCCTGAAGTGTTTTATAAATATATTAAGGGCAAGAGGTTAACCAGGGAAAGAGTAGGTGCCATTAGGGACCAAAGTGGCAACCTATGTGCGGACCCAAAAGATGTAGGTGAGGTTTTAAATGAATATTTCACATCCGTATTCACTATGGAGAAGGATGACGTGCAGGGAGGGGGCTGTGATATAATTGAACAAATTAGGGTTGAGAGGGAGGAGATGTTAGTGGTTTTAGTGGGTTTAAAAGTGGATAAATACCCAGGCCCAGATGAAATGTGTCCTAGGCTGCAGTGTGAGGCAAGGAATTTAATTTTCAAATCCTCTCTGGCCACAGGTGAGGTCATGATGTGGGGATGCTGGCGTACGACTGGGGTAAACACAGTAAGAAGTTTAACAACACCAGGTTAAAGTCCAACAGGTTTATTTGGTAGCAAAAGCCACACAAGCTTCCGGAGCTCCAATCACAGGTGAGGTGCCAGAGGAGAATAGCTAACATGGCACCATTACTCAAGAAGGGAAATAGGGGGGGAAAAAACAGGTCAGAGAGTCGAATATCAGTGGTAGGGAAATATTGGAAAAAATTATGAGGGACAGAATTAACCTCTGCTTGGAAAGGCAAGGATAATCACGGATAGTCAGCATGGCTTTTGTCAAGGGGAGGCCATATCTAACAAATTTTTGATCAAAGATTTTGAGGAGTTGACTAGGTGTACAAATGAGGACAGTGCAGTCTACATGGACTTCAGTAAGGCTTTTGGCAAGGTCCTGAATGGGAGACTGATCAAGAAGGTAAGAGTCCGTGGGATTTAGGGCAAATTGGTGAATTTGATCCAAACTTGGCTTAGTGGCAGGAGGCATAAGGTGTTGGTTGAAGGTTGTTTTTGTGGCTGGAAGCCTGCGTTCAGTGGTGTATCACAGGGATCGGTGCTAGGTCCCTTGCTATTCATTGTGTACGTTAATGATCTAGACAGGAATATGGGGGGGTATGATCAGCATGTTCACAGATGACACAAAAGTTGGTGGTGTGGTAAATAGCAAGGGGGAAAACTTACAGCTTATATCACAGGATAATATAGACAGGCAGAACAGTGGTAAATAGAATTTAACGCTGAAAAGTGTGAGGTGATGCATTTGGGAGGACTAACTAGGCAAGGGAATACACAATGAACAGTAGGATACTGGGAAAGAGGACCCGAGGGTGCATGTCCATAGATCTTTGAAGACAATAGGACAGATAGATAAAAAGTGGTTAAAAAGACAAATGGGATACTTACCTTTATTAGCTGGAGCATAGAATATAAGAGCAGAGATTATGTTGGAGCTCTCTAAGACAACTGTTAGGCTGCAGCTAGAGTATTGTGTGCAGTTCTGGTTGCCACAGGAATCTGGTTCCCCCAAAGGGAAGGGTGTGATTGCACTGAAAAGGATGCAGAGGAAATTCACCAGGATGTTGCCTGGGCTGGAGCGTTTCAGCTATGAAGAGAGGCTGGTTAGGCTGGGGTTGTTCTCCTTAGAGCAGAGAAGACTGAGGGGGATCCAGTTGAGGTGTACAAAATTATGAAGGACATGGATAGGGTTGATGGGAAGGAGCTTTGTCCCTTTAGTTGAAGGGTCAATAATCAGGGGGCATAGGTTTAAGGTAATGGGCAGGAGATTTAGAGGGAATTTAAGGGAAAATCTTTTCAGCTAGAGGATGTTGGGAATCTGGAGCTCACTGCCTGAAAGGGTGGTAGAGGCGAGAACCTCACAGCATTTAAGAAGCGTTTGGATGAGCATTTGAAACACTTTAGCATACAAGACTACAGACCAAATGCTGGAAAATGGGATTAGAGTAGATAGGTGCTTGATGGCTTGTGCAGGCACGATGGGCCTCTTTCAGTGCTGTAAAGCTTTTAGACACTATCACCGGAATTCTATCACCATGGAATCAGACCAGGCGAGTGGCGGGTAACGGAAATGTCCATTGAACTCAGGTGGGAATTTCTGGTCTCGCTCGAGCAAGGCCATAAAGTCCCATCCTATGAGTATCTGCTGAACTTAGAAGAACATGTACATAAAGGAAATCAGCAAGATACAGAGCATAGCAATTTGCCAGACTTATTTATTCATGCTGAAAATGTTGTCGGCCAACCCTCTACACATTTACAGTTGATTTATGCTAAGTTCTTACACAACCTTACAGCTGTTCCACTGCATTTTATACATACCTTTGCATCAGCAGCATTATCTCTGTGGAGTAGTTTGCCTACAGATGTGCAAACTGGCTACTTATATTATCCTCAGCTGTCGTGAATTAGGTGTCCTGTGATCTCGAGATTATGGTTGTTGGCATAGTGCCAGATAAAGGTAGTCCAGCACTAATGTCTGCTGATTTTCATGGAATGTCTTTTGTTTTATCTTGCACTGCCTTAATAAACTATTTTTGTTGGGGGTGCTTAGAAATCATTCAGTTATATTCAGCTTTCTAATGATCCTGCACAGTATTTGACTACTCTTGCTTGTAGATGTAGGATGGAATTTTCTGATTCCACCTGCCCAGGAACCAGAACTTCCCGCCCGAGGTCAATGGACTTTTTAATGGTCCGTTAAATTGTCTATCCCGCCCATAACGATTCCTACAGCAGATGGGATCAGAAAATTTACCCTGTTGTCTTTGTTACAATACAGGAAACATGGCAGCCACTGGATACACAGCAAAGACCAACAAATAGCAATAATAATAGTATGACCAGATAAGGGGCAATAAATTGAATAGCCTCTGAATAGGGCCACAGCAGACAATGACGCACAATGATGCCATGCCAGTTCAAAGCAGAAAAATAAAAATATTGCAGATGCTAGAAATCTGAAACAAAAGTGGAAAATGCTGGAAATTGGATAGGGGAGATTTCACTCGAGTTGGAAAGTTAAGAGGAGAGGTGATAAAAGGGCCCCAAGATTTATGAATGCTATAGTAAAACCAATAGTACTAGGTTGTTTCAACTGGTTGGTGAAGCAGTTATGGGAGATTCCAAATTTAAGACAATCACAAAAAGGCGAGATTAGAAATAAAAATCCTTTACACAAAATGTGGAATCCTTTCCGCCACAAATCATTGAAGTAAAATCCACCAATTCTTTTAAAAGAGAATAAAGAACACAGGAACAGGAGTAGACATTTCAGTCCCTTGATCCTCTCCTGCCAAACAATTAGATCATAGCCAGCCAAGATAAAAATCAATAAAGCCTATGGGCAGAGGTTAGCAAGGCCAGAGCAAAAAGCAAACTAGGTACTGGACTTTATTTCCAGAGGGAATGGATTGAGAAATAGGGAAGTTATGCTGATCCTGTATTGAACTTTGGTCTGCATGCAGTTCTGGTCGTCATATCATAAAAAAAGATTATAGAGCTGTTGGAGAGGGTGCAAAGAAGATTTACAAGGATGATGTCTGAAATACATGAGCATACATATTAGGAAAGGATTGAGAAGCTCTGCCTCATCTCCTGAAAAAAGGTGCAATCTAGCAGAGGTCTTTTTAAATTATGAAAGGCTTCTGATAAAGAACATGTGTGAGGAAGAGCATAATAAGAGGCCATCAATATAAGATAGTCACTAAGAAATCCAACAGGGAATTCAGAAGCAACTTCTTCACGCAAAATGTGGAACTCACAACCACACGGACTGGTTGAAGTGAATAATATAGACGCATATGAGCGAGAAAGGAATAGATGGTTATGATAGATTTAGATGAGGAAAGATGGAACGAGACTCAAGTGCTGCATAAACTCTGCCAAGACTTGTTAAGTCAAATGGCTTGTTACAGTGTGGTGAATCCTATGTAAACATCCAGCAGGTCAGGCAGTATCCGTGGAGAGACGTTTCAGCTCTGTGATTCCCTCAGTACTACCATGGATTCTCAACCTAGATTTTATATTCATGATCCTGGAATGGGACATGAAACCTTGACCACTTGACTCACAGGTAAGAGTGCTAACCATGAGTCACAGCACCTGACACTAAAAATGTCTCATTAAGAGCTTCATCATAAATAGGTCTGTAACCTCCTTGGAGTGGTGATGAATTGTGTGTGTTGGGGTGTATGGGGGTGAGGGCTGGGGAATACTGTGGAGGGTGGGGTTCTTAGTAAAAGGTTAGGGGGGATCTGTAGGTACCGTGGTGAGAGGCGGTTTGGGGGTGTACCATGCTGGGCTCAGTCTGAGTGTTTAAAATAATTAATCTGGAGCTGGAAGTGCTTTTTCCTCCTTCTAATTTCTTTCAGAGTAACTATTGGTGCAACACTGGCAGAACCACCAGAAGTCAGTGATTCAAATTACTCTGTTCGATGTTCCCAGTGCAGATCAATTGTCCAGGGGAGGTTAGCCCTTCTGGACAATTGCCAGATAAACCCTTAAGTGGAAAGTTCCGAGAGGGATTCTCCAGTGCATCTTTGGGGTACCCTCCAACTCCAACACTGGGGAACCAGGAAGTCTCGAATTTTACTTTTTGTCCACTCCTGATGAGAAAGCATGAGCCAGAACTAAACAACATGAAAATTATACTTACATATAATCACACAGAATATATTGCAGAGAAACAGACCACTTGGCCAAACTCATTCCATGCTCGTGTTTATGCTCCACTACTAATGGCTTACTAAGGAGCTTGGGCCTCAAAACGGGCTCGGGAGTACAGCATTTGACATGATGGATATGTAATACATCCTTCCATATTAATCATGAATGAAGCCAAAACCAGCAAATATCACCTAAAGGTACTTTTGCCACAAAAACATTGGGTATGTTGCTGAAATGGTTTACATATTTTGAAAGAACACAATTACAAAGAACAAAGAACAATACAGCACAGGAACAGGCCCTTCGGCCCTCCAAGCCCGCGCCGCTCCCCGGTCCAGGAATGAATCCTGAATCCAGGATCCCCACCCAATTTTCCAGCCTATCTACATACCAATATCCTATCCACCGAGCTGTCCCTCACAGCTACGATGCTTTGTTCATTACAACCTATTAACTCACCCCCACCCCCCCATTCCAGACCATGTGATCTCCAGGGAGAGGCGAAAACCCAGAGTGAAAAACCCCAGGGCCAATATGGGGAAAAAAAATCTGGGAAATTCCTCTCCGACCCCCTGAGGCGATCGAAACGAGTCCAGGAGATCACAATGGCCCTGATCGGAAAATGCTTCCCAACCCTAGTCATTTCCACTTCCACGAACACCATATGAAGTCCCTGCCCCCGAGACAGGTTCCCAACTATCCGCAGTCTCGCTCTGTATTGGCACCAGCAAGATGATCATAGAATGAAGCCTTAAAACGAGAAACAAGGAACAATTAGCCCGCGCCGCTCCCTGGTCCAAACTAGACCACTCTTTTGTATCCCTCCATTCCCACTCCGTTCATATAGCTGTCTAGATAAGTCTTAAATGTTCCCAGTGTGTCCGCCTCCACCACCTTGCCCGGCAACACATTCCAGGCCCCCACGACCCTCTGTGTGAAATATGTCCTTCTGATATCTGTGTTAAACCTCCCCCCCTTCACCTTGAACCTATGACCCCTCGTGAACGTCACCACCGACCCGGGGAAAAGCTTCCCACCGTTCACCCTATCCATGCCTTTCATGATTTTATACACCTCTATTAAGTCTCCCCTCATCCTCCGTCTTTCCAAGGAGAACAACCCCAGTTTCCCCAATCTCTCCTCATAACCAAGCCCCTCCATACCAGGCAACATCCTGGTAAACCTCCTCTGTACTCTCTCCAAAGCCTCCACGTCCTTCTGGTAGTGTGGCGACCAGAACTGGACGCAGTATTCCAAATGCGGCCGAACCAACGTTCTATAAATCTGCAACATCAGACCCCAACTTTTATACTCTATGCCCCGTCCTATAAAGGCAAGCATGCCATATGCCTTCTTCACCACCTTCTCCACCTGTGACGTCACCTTCAAAGATCTGTGGACTTGCACACCCAGGTCCCTCTGCGTCTCTACACCCTTTATGGTTCTTCCATTTTTAATTCTTCCATAATTAATTAATCTTATGTAACAATAGAAGACAATCAAAATAAAGCATAGAACACATTACAACCCATCTATTCTTAGTCCAGTGAGAGAAAAAATGTAAGTATTTGAACATTGTATTATTTTTGGTTGTGTTTCAGAGCTGACCTGGCAGCAGTTGGATAAGATTAGCTAGTTAGTTATTGGTGGTCATTGAGTGGTTGTTTGAGCTAATTGGTTAAGTAGCACACATATTTGTCAGTAACCAGAGTAAACTCTATTGCCATATTTTTTTCTTGATGTATTTTCTTCCTGGCTCTTTGCTAAACATCTGAAATGTGTCTGCATTTTTCATTGCTCTATTGAGATTTCCTTCAAGCAATCACAGAAGCGACATAGCAAGGGCATAAAACTGTGTTTCAAAGGCAGTGAAAAACATAATAAGTATCCGCAGCCCTGTTATGAATCAGAAAAATAATAGCTCGCTGCACCTGTTGTGAATAGACCGAGAAATCAAATCCTTACACTCTGAGCCGCAGGGGTTTATTGAAAGCAATTCCTTCTAACACAGCAAAAACTGTTACGCGTGACTCTGTGAATTTAAAAGAGGAAGCGGTGGCTGATCTGAGCAATGCACTTTGCAGGAAGATATTGGGTTCAGTGAGGCAGAACCGTCATAAAAATACATAAAGATCATCCCACTGATGAATTCAAAGAGGCCTACTTAATAGTAATAATTATACAAGCCTCATTAAGCATTGCAGCATTAAAAACTTGCATTTCTAAGCACAACATTCTGTAATATCTTTACTGCTCACTGAGAGTGGAAATTTATGCCTTCTGAGTGCCTCAGCAAAATGTTAAATAATATCTTGTTAATGTGACAAGCATGTTGAACTACTCAGAGCACGGTAACTTGTCATTGCATTGGTTCAATCGAGACTGTTTGGAGCCTTGTGACAGATGATCCCAATGGTATAACTTTGGCCCAATCACCTGGTATTACTGAGGTCTCCTTTTATGAATGTCAGAACTCGGTGGGAGACGTTCGCTGAAATAACTCAAAAGACACGCACAAAAAAATTGGACCATCATTCATTCCATTTTCTGTTGGTTTGAGTTTGTGAGGCAAAATTTAACAGCTATAATGGCTACATTTCAGGAGTGGCTCAATATATATAAAACAGTTTAGGACAGCATTTTAACGAACATGATTTAAATACAAATCTTTATATTAATCCACAGGACGCTCATTGACAATTGCTGGCCATTAAAATTAGCTGGGTAGACTGAAATTCCACTTGCATGTGGAAAGGGTGGTATCGTAGTAGTCCAATGATCCAGAAGTCTAGGAAAAAAAAGGCTAGTAATAGTGACCATGAAATTGTGGTCAATATACCTATCTGGTTCACTAATGCCCTTTGGAGAAGGAAATCTGCTGTTCTTAACTGGTCTGTGCTACATGGGACACCTGACCCATAGCAACATGATTGATTCGGAAATGGCCTAACAAACCATCCGGGCTGCTACAAAGCCATCAATAAACCACACAGACCACCTGGCATCGGCCGAGGCACTGGAAACGACAATGGCAAACCCAACGCTGTTGATCCTGCAAGGTGCTTATTATTAACATCTGGTGGCTTGTGGCAAAATTGGAGAGTGCTATCCTCAGCTAGTCAAGAAACAACCTGACAAGTCATACTCACAAAATTATACCTTACAAACAATGGCCGCAATTCTCCCATCGCGACCCACAACATTTCTGATGGGTCGCGGTGGGAGATGCGCGTAGCCGGCCTTGTACTGGGATTTGAGCATCCGCCGGGAACACATGCGCATCTCCCAGAGCCGGCGAACATTTGCTGGTCAGACTACGCTGGAAACCGGCGGGAAGGCAGGTAAGTAATTTAAATCTTTTTAAAATGTATTTTAAATATGTTTTAAATGTAATTATCGGGAACTTTTGGGTCCCAATTGAACCTTCCACCCCGCCAGGAGTACTTCATTCCAGCGGGGTTTAGACTAGCTCCCCACATTCGGGGAACTAGCGAGAGACCCTGCCGGAATGAAGGAGGGGCATCGGGGCTCCACCTCAAGGGGTCGGGCGATGGAAGGGGGTGATGCCCCCTGGGCATGGGCACCCTGGCAATGCCGGCCTGTGGGGACACTGTCCAAGGGGCAAAGTGCCCATGCCCGGGGGCACCTTGGCACTGCCCACCGGGCATCGGGCAGTGCCAAGGGGGCGGGGCCTATTGTGAGCAGGGCCTACAGGTGATTGTGGGGTGGGGGATGCTGCTGCTACTCTGCAGACAGGATCGGTCTGGGATGGGGGGAGGGCATCGATTGGGGCAGTCTCGGGGGGCGTGTGGGGGGAGGTTGGTCTGCCGGGGGGCCTGCCTCTGGTGGGCATCTGACCCCAGGTGGGTCAGCAGGGGGCGGGGGGGGGGGTGGTAGGGGAAATCGCCACTGCTGGGTTGGGGGAGGGGGGGGGCTGTGCATCAGGTCTGGCCTGGGAATTGCTGTGGGGACCATGATCGGGCCATGGGGGGGACTGGAGGGGCAGCACTGCGGGGGTCCCGGGCTGGCCAGCGATTGAGCTGGCCGGCAAACGGGAGTCTGACAGATCGGGGCCACTGCACATGTGCAGAGTTCCAGAACTGTCAGACTCTGGCGTGAATAGGCCCCGCCCCCTTGGGTTTTTAATGAGATTCACGATTGGGACCTCTGCAGTGCACAGAGTGCGGAGATTCGGGTGAAAAGCTGAACTGAGCAAACAGTCGGGATCTAGAACAGTTTTCCTGCCAATTCAGCGCTTTTGGGAGAATTGCGGCCAATGTTTCTGACACAATCACCTGGATACATTGTGACCCACTAGAAGTGGCGGCACAGCGGTATACAGTTGGGAGGGAGCCGCCTTGAGAGCCCTTAACTCTTAAGAGGAGAGAGAGGAGAGAGGATGGAGTCAAGATCGGAAGATATTTTCACTGAGAACTATCGACGTGACATCGGCCATCTCAATTTCTCTGCTCTTCTCATCCACTCTAACCGATCTCCTTCTGTTAGGAGGGAGCCAGAGTGGGAGCCCTTACCATGGACCCATGAAATGTCATGGCATCAGGGATAATATTGACAAGGATCCTCCTGCTGATTACCACCTACTACTCCCCCACCACTCTCAGCTGATGAATCAGTACTCCTCTATGTTGAATATCAATTGGATGAAGCACTCAGGGTCGCAAAACTAAGAAAATCAACCCTGGTTCAAAGGAGAATGCAACAGGGCATGCCAGGAGCAGCACCAGCCATATCTAAAAAAAGAAGTGTCAACCTGGTGAAGCTTTGATACATGACTACTTGCATACTGTGATGTTAGTGACCCTTTAAGAAAGGTTTTGTTTAAACCATGCTCACAACCTTAGGTGATGTCATTGGTGGGAGGTGAAAAAAAGTGTGCCGGTCAGGTGACAAGGCTAATTTTTAGCTTCCTTTTGGCTGCAGTGTTAGAAGCATAGCTGAAAGGAGTCTCTTTCTCTGTTTTTATTTTGAAAGTTTTACCAGTTAGCTGAAAGCACATCTTGTTTGCCATCCTGCAGTGAAGTATTTGTGTTTTTGTGGCTGCAGAAAAGAGTCTGTGCTTTGGGGTTTTGGGAAACTGTCTTGTCTTCAAACTGTTCTGAGTCTCAAGAGCATTTGACTGCAAAATTCAAATAATGGCCTCAACCCCAGTATCATGTGAGCATTAGTCTATGCTGTGTTAAGCCTGCGAAAAGGGTATTTTGTCTATGGAGGTTGGTTTTGATTGGGACAGCTTATATATATTCATTAAGAGTTGTACATTATAGTTGTTTTGTTTCTTGTTTGTAATTGATAAAAGTTGTTGCTAATTTTCTTACTATACATGTTAACTATATTCTTAAATAAACTCTGTTTGATAAAAGCTCCCTCGTGGGTTACTTGAATCATACCTGAAGTGAAACATCTCATGCATATCCTAACCAAATTCAAGATGCAAAACTTGTGGTTCAGGCGGGCTTCATAAAACACTTTTGGAGTTTCTGACCTGAACCATAACACATACCAAACCATGGAAGCAGCAGGTAAGAGACAGAGCTAAGCAATCCCACAGCCAACAAATAGATCTCAGATCTTCAGTCCTGCCACAATTCATTCATGAATGGTGATGGACAATTAAACAACTAACTTGAGGAGGAGGGTTCACAAATATCCTGTTCTCAATGATGGGAACACCCAGGGTCTTAGTGCAAAAGACAAGGCTGAAGCATTTGTAATCATTTTCAGTTAGGAGTGCTGAGAACATGATCCATCTGAGCCTATTACCCAGCTTCACAGATGCCAGCCTTAAGCCAATCTAATTCAGCCCAAGCGATATCAAGAAATGGCTGCAAGCACTGGATACTATAACGAATGTGGGCCCTGACATCATTCCTGCAATAGTCTAAATACGTGTGCTCCAGAGTTAGCTGTGCGCCTAGCCAAGCTGTTCCAGTACAATTACAACACATGCATCTAATGTGGAAAATTGCCCAGATGTCCTGTACACAAAATGCAGGAAAAATCCAACCCATAAGTTTATTCCTGATGTTCAGTAAAGTGATGGAAGGAGTTGTCGATGGTGCTAGCGAATGGCAGTTAATCATCAATAACTTGTTCATTGATACTCTGCCAGGGCCACTCAGCTCCTGACTTTGTTACAGCCTTAGTCCAAATGTGGGCAAAAGAACTGAACTCAAAAGGTGAATGTGTGGCACGGTGGTTAGCACTGCTGCTTCACAGTGCCAGGGACCCGGGTTTGATTCCTAGGTTGGGTCACTGTCTGCGTGGAGTCTGCACGTGTTCCCCGTGCTGCATGGATTTTGTCTGGGTGCTTCGGTTTCATCCCACAGCCTGAAAGATGTGCTGGTGAGGTGCACTGGCCATGCTAAATTCTCTCTCAGTGTACCTGAACAGGTGCCGGAAAGTGGTAACTAGGAATTTTCACAGTAACTGCACTGCAGTGTTAATATAAGCCTACTTATGACACTAACAAATAAAAAAAAGAGTGACTGCATTTGACATCAAGGCAGCATTTGATTGAGTGTGGCATCAAGGATTCGTACCAAAACTGAAGTCAATGGGTATCTGTTGGAGATCAACTATTTCAGTCCCAGGACATCACTGCAGAAGTTCCTCAGGGTGGTGTCCTAGGCCCAAACATCTTCAGCTGCTTCATCAAAAACCTTCCTCCATCACAAGGCCAGAAGTCGGGATGTTCGCTGATGACTGCACAATGTTCAACACCATTCGTAACTTCTCAGGTACTGACGCAGTCCATGCCCATATGCAGGAAGACCTGGACAACATTCAGACTTGGGGTTGTTAAGTGGAAAATTACATTTGTGCCACCCAAGTGCCAGGCAACAACCATCTCCAACAAGAGAAAATCCAACCATCACCCTTGTCATTCAGTATTACCATTGCTGAAGTACTTCCACTCCCCCTCACTCCACCACCACGCCGTTATCAAGAAACTGAGTATTTTTCATTGACCAGAAACTGAATTGGATGAGACATATAAATACTATGGACACAAGGGCAGGTCAGAGACTGGGAAGTTTGTGATGAGTAACTCATCTCCTGACTCTGCAAAGCCTGTCCACCATCTACAAGGCACAAGTCAGGCATGTGATGGAATACTCTCCATTTGCCTGGATGAGTGTAGCTCCAACAACATTTAAAAAGCTTGACACCATTCTGGACAAAGCAGCCCACTTGATTGACACTCCATCCACCATCTTTACTGTTCACTCTCTCAACAGCTATGCACAGTGTGTACCATCTACAAAATGCACTGTAGAAATTCACCAAGGTGTCTTCAACAGCACCTTCCAACCTTGTCTCTACCACCAGGACAAAGGCAGCTGATGTTTGGGAACACCCGCCACATGCAAGTTTTCCCTCCAAGCCACACATGATCCTGACTTGGAACTACATCACTGTTCCTTCACCGGTGCTGGGTTAACATCCTGGAATTCCCTCCCCAACAGCACTGTTTATGTACTTACACCACATCAACTGCAGCAGTTGAAGAAGGCAGCTCACCATCAGCTTCTCAAGGGCAGTTAGTGGGGGCGGGGGGGGGGATAAATGCTGGCCTAGCCAGCAATGCCTACATCCTATGAAATAATTTTTAAAAATGTAATTTCCTATCTCAAAATGGTAGACCTTCAGGTGTGAACCTGTGGGACAAAAGATGATGAACTTTGAAAGAATAGCTGGAGAAGAGATAGCAGATCGCATGAGAAATGACTCCTTGGCGATAGTGAGCCAGGATGAGCCGACGACATCTTTGCTAACTGGATGGTAAGAATAATAAGTGCACAGTCTCAAAAGTATTGCATGAAAAATTCCAATTTAAGGCTATGAAATGTGAGGGCTCTGTTTTGGTCCATACAGAGGAAAATAATGGAGCTGGAAACTGCCTGAGGATTGTAAACCCTCTACTTCCTCAGAGATGCCAATAGCACCCCTACCACCCTCTCAGTTAAATTAACACTGACTATGGATTGAACAGGGACTGACTTGCTTTCTTATAGTTGCACATTGGCTAAACAGGTTTAGCTAATGGGGGGGAACTTCCCATTTGTATGTATAACTGCCTTGAAATTCTTCCCTTTCTCTTGTTTTGTACATAGATTATACACTCAGTATTGCTATCCAGAGATTCGTTGGTCTGCATGTCTCCTGCATTAATATTCTGCACCTCTGGCAAGGTGCGGCTCCTGCAAAACTTCACTTCCTAATTGCTCGAGTGGGAGCTGCAGCACTTGGCAATAAAATAGAACTTTCCCTCTGTTCCTGGAGGCAAGAAATATCCCAGTGAAAATTGGCCACAGCTGCACATAAAATGATTCACTCAAATTCTCAGTGCAGTGTGGACATTAGTGTCCCACCAGTTATCAACAGATTCAGGATCACGGGGGAGTGACACTTAAAACAAAACACAGGCTGCATGATAAAAGCAAAATACTGCGGATGCTGGAATCTGAAACAAAAATAGAAAATGCTGGAAAATCTCAGCAGTTCTGACAGCACCTATGGGGAGATCTTCTTCCCACAGATGCTGTCAAAGCTGCTGAGATTTTCCAGCATTTTCTGTTTTTGTTACAGACTGCATGATCACCATCACCGATATGAGTTGTGGCTTTATTGCTGTTGCAAATCTTCTTTAAGAAAGAAAATTGTCAAGTTAAAAGAACATTGGGGTGAATTTTATGCTTACAAATTGGGGCTGTTGCCCTCCCTGTGTTTGCACAAAATCTGGCGTGACAACATTGGGTTGCTAACCTGATGCCATCATGCCAGTTTTTGATAATGCGGAAATCTGGCAAGTGCCAAAATTGGCAGCCCATCTGCCATTTTTAAAAATGAAACTAATGAACAAGCTATGAAACTTGTTAACAAGGCAATAAACTTGAATTTTGTGGCTCATGCCACTTTTTGGTGGGTGCAGATGAAGATCATTCAGGGACAGTCACCCCAGGTATGAGGATGTGTTGCAAAGGCAGAAAGAAAGGCTCAAAGTGGGACAATGGCTGCATTCAGCAGAGAAGGAAAAGGAGGAAGGCAGCTGGCCAGGGACAGGTGTGTCCTGTGGTCCAGCAAAGACCTGCCTCTGTGCAATGAGCTACAGAGAACACAGAGGGAGCACAGACAGGCAGAGGTGGGTGAAAACACTATCCGGCCAACTGTGTCTACAGGGGGAGGATGACATATTTCCAGAGGTATGTTGTATCTGTCCAATTCAGATACTTAATCAAAGTTTTACCCAGGTGCCTTTATTTATGAGAAGAACAAAGTACGGACACATATATCATAGAAATCATAGAAACCCTACAGTACAGAAAGAGGCCATTTGGCCCATCGAGTCTGCACTGACCACAATCCCACACAGGCCCTACCCCCATATCCCTACATATTTACCCACTAATCCCAGGACACTAAGGGCAAATAACCTATAATGCAACAAACTTTATTAAATATAGTTAACCTATAAATTACCCACTTTGTATACAAGAAAACACCCAGGATTCGGCTACACTACCCATAAAGATGGCTTGGTAGACTGTAGATCCGGTCCGCAAGTCCTTCTGGTTCGTCTTGGCAACAATGATTCTCGCTGGCCGTTTCTTCCTTGCTTGCTTCCTGCATTCTTTGGTCTGGTCCACAGTCTCAGTCGTCTCCAGTCTCGAGTCTTCGCTCCCAAGGTGTTTGGAATGCCTACTTTATCCTCCTGTGGCCTTGTGCTTTTTCCACCTGCCCTTGGTCTTCTGCCAGTAGGGCCTGAGGAGGAGAGGGGAGGGGGAGGGGGTCTCAGTGCCCAATAGTCTAGTTGATGACCTGTTGACAGGACACCTGAGCTCACCCCAGGCGCCTTGGAGTCTGGCCCCATCTAGGCTGCGGACAATAGGCCGGTGCATGTAAAATAGGAACGATGATCACTTGATGGGTTATTGACAGGGCAGATCCAGATATGCCCCGGCAGCCTGTCTGAGTTCTGTATATTTGAACTTTGGCTCTGATTTTCCTGCAGGCTGTTTTCTGGGGCTGACTGCAGTTTAATTTAGAATGCCCAATTCTTTAATTCCAAATGTCCAATTTTATATTGGGCTCAGCACCACAGCTATCAATTTCAGTGCCTTGAAAGACTGCTGGTGGGATTTTCCAGCCTTGCCTGATGCCAGGATTGTCCGGTCCCATCAGAAGTCAATGGATTTTGGGTTGGCCCGCTGCATCCCCCGCAGCGGGTCTGGAAAACCCTGGCCTGCAACTCTCAAGGTAGACAGTAACATCTCTGTGTAACATGCTGTAACATTGCCTCCAATTGTGTTGGTGGCCACACAATGCAGGTGGCATTGGAAGTAACCATGGCCTTGAATTCCTTCACCTCCGGGCCATACTAGGCATCAAATGGAGATCTTAAACAGAATTTTGTGGTCTGCAGTTTATCACTGTATCATGGGTTTTACAGGTGCCATGTTCAGACATGCCCAGGAGTTTATTTCATCTACCAGTGACAACACCAGTCAAACAGGCAGAGCCAGATGCTTTGCAGCCATGGCTGGATTTCCGAAGGTTCAAGAGGTCATCGATTGCATGTGGCAATAAGGTTTCCAACTGGGCAGCCAAGATGGAGCTAGTCAATAGAACAGGATTTCATTCCATCAATGTGCAGATTGTGTGTGACCATAACCAAAGGGTAGTGCAGGTTTTATGTACAGTATCCATGGAGCAGTTACAATTCATATATACTTTGGCACTTCCACTTGCCAGGGGTGTCATTGGCCCAGAACCTTTGGATGGATGGCTTTTGGGAGATAAAGGTTACCCTCTAATGAGATTTAGATGTTTTCAGACCAATCCAGTGACACACTGCAATATTCCCCTGTCGGAGGATAATTGATGGTTGCGGTCTGCTGTACTTTGTACAAGCTGCTGCTCCAGAGAGGAAACCCTGGCAGAGGAAGATCTGAAGCAGAGAGCTGTGTGCTCTTACAATGATTCAGATGATGAGGAGGCTGAGCCGCGTTGGCCAGCTCCATAAGGCAGTGCACAGGAGGTCTTGGATGCCAGAAAGTTTTGACGTTCTCTGATAAAGAGATTTCAATAGCAATGTGTCAGTTGATCAATGGGAATATCTTGGTCATGCTCACCGTTTCCCTGGAAACTTCCAATCATCAGTGCCATGGCCGTCTGTGCAAGGGCCAGTGTGGATGTACCAAATGGGGTTGATTAGAAGAAGCCACATGAATATAAACTCCCTTAACAGCATGTAGTTAATCCAAATCAAAACCATCACATCACACACACACACGAAACAAAAATACAGCCAGTGCACCAAGAGAAAATAACTATTATGTCATAACAAAATCAATCAACAATTTTCAGAATTCCAAAAACTGAACAATCACCCTTGTGAACCCACATATGACTTGTAATTGGGTGGCACAGTGGTTAGCACAGCTGCCTCACAGGGCCAGGGACCCGGGTTCGATTCCAGCCTTGGGTCACTGTCTGTGTGGAGTCTGCACGTTCTCCCCGTGTCTGCGTGGGTTTCCTCCCAGTGCTCCGGTTTCCTCCCACTGTCCGAAAGACATGCTGGTTAGGTGCATTGGCTATGCTAAATTCTCCCTCAGTGTACCCAAACAGGCGCCAGAGTGTGGCGACTAGGGGATTTTCACAGTAACTTCATTGCAGTGTTAATGTAAGCCTACTTGTGACAATAATAAATAAACTTTAAATATTTGAGCTGTGCCGGAGACCTATACGCCATTTTGCTGGGATGACTTTGGCAGGCATCCTCTATGAGCTCCCCAGCTTGGTGGGAGTCTCCTGTACAATGGCAAGAGGCAGAACCATCACCGGGGGCACTCTGAGGCATTTGTGTTTATGGCAGAGAGTTGGAGGACAGACTATCTCAAACACCCTGCGAGAGGCCCCCCAGGATGGCCACACCAGCTACCTGCCTATCACCGTCACTTCCAGCTGCCGCTTCCTGCTCTCCTGAGGGGAATCAGGACCTTGATGTGACTTCAGGCTTCTCACCCTCCTCTTGCCCTCACTCCGAGCACCGCAGCTCAGAGACAAGCTGATGGTGTGCAGGTCAGACCGCTTACCCAGTGTCCCATCAGTGAACTGCTGGGTTGAGCCATCCAAGACAGTCGCCAGTGTCTCAATGGAGGAAACCATCTATTCTGAAGAGCAGGCAATTGCAGCAATCATGACCTGGATAGACCCCTCCACTGTCCATGCCAGAGTGTGCAGCCCCTCTGGAATCTCTACCACATCTCCACGTACCTTGTGCTGTATTCCCAACATCTGCCACCTGACTAACGAGTCCAGAGTCCCTTACTGGAGCTCAGTACCGATATCAACTCCAGCACCCCTCCAAGTGCCAGAGGCCTGCTCCAACTCAGTCTCCGACATTTGGTCTTGCGACTGTGATGTGCTTGCAGCAGAGTGTGGATCGTTTTGAGCCGACTTACATATTCCGAGGCCCGTGTATCTGTGCTGGTGCTCAGTGCCGAGTAGGGATGTGACACCGCACTCTCTGAGACTTCCTCGTCCTCCTCAGAGATTAACATTGGTCTTTCAGGCCTAATGGCTGCAGCTGTGGATGTTTCACCTGTTGTGAGAAACAAACAAGGAGAATGAGGGGAACCATCATCGTTTCAGAAAGATAGTCAACATCTTTTCCCAAAGATAGGGGAATCTAAAACGAGAGGGCATAGGTTTAAGGTGAGGTGGGGAGAGATACAAAAGGGTCCAGAGGGGCAATGTTTTCCACACAAAGGGTGGTGAGTGTCTGGAACAAACTGCCAGAGGTAATTGTAGAGGCAGGTACAATTTTGTCTCTTAAAAAGCATTTAGACCGTTACATGGGTAAGATGGGTATAGAGGGATATGGGCCAAACATGGGCAATTGGAACTAGCTTAATGGTTAAAAAAAAGGCGGCATGGACAAGTTGGGCCGAAGGGCCTGTTTCATGCTGTAAACCTCTATGATATGCTTCCTAAAAACACACACTCACAACATTGCGAGATGGTAACCAGGGTTTGAGCATTAGGCCCATCAACATTGAGAAACACATTCCATCCCAGATCCAGCAAGTCTCCAAGTCGAAGGCCATCAATGTCATCTCCCTACCATCTTCTCCAATCATCACCTCCCCCCACCCCTCCTTCAGCACTGTTTGCTGGAGAGAGCTTTGTGCTTGTCGAATCTCACCATCCCAGGGCCTTCCTCCAGCCTCACCTCATTCAATGGTGCAACTCCACTGATTCACCGACAGCTCCACCTCTTCACCCACTACAGGGGTGACAATGGCCATGTTGCCTTGCTTACCTGGCCCTTTCTCTGCCATTATGTGCCCTGATCTCCCGCAAATAAGAAGACATTGTAATGAATATGTTGCACTAAAAACATGCTTTCAAACGTGTGAGTGAAATGTCCGATGGTCTACATTTCTCAATGCTCCTTGCTAACTAACAAGTGTTTCAGTCTATAATTCCCCAACCCCCCACCAGAATCTCGCTGGTGCTGTGCAGAGTGCTTTGGCTGCTTCATGCTCCTTGTGCAGTTGGTCAAGAATCCAGGCAATCCCTCACTTGACACAATCACAATCCTCACACCCTTCCATATGGCTCCATCTCCCAAATGGTTACACATTCACCCTGGCAAGTCGCAAGAGGTCATTCAGTCTCATATGGCACCGTAACCAAGTCCTTGGGAGGGCCCCATGGCTACTGACCTCCTCCATGACCTCCATCCAGGCTGCTTTGGTTTGGCCAGTTCCAAGGCACAAGGCCATTGCCAGTGTTATAAAATAATCTACCGGCATCTAGACACACCTCAAATTTGGCATGAAGGCAACTTTTACGGGGCCAGGGTGAGGGAAGGGGGCTCCCCCTCTTGTCAGCAGGCATGAGGACTTCCTCCTGATCACTCACAGCCTGGAGGGAGGACTTGCGGGGAGTCCTCATCAAATAACGGAGCTGTACTTGCTCTGGGACCCTTAACCACCCCTCTCACTGCCTTATTGTGGCCTTACAACCTCTGAGGAGGGGCACAGAGAGGTAAAGGATAGAATTGGAATCTTTTCCGAAACGCATTATCCAGAAGGAGAATAGGACAGGTTTGTTGCCTGGCAAGGGTCCTGAACAAGACAGTGCGGGCACAATGCTCACCAAAATTTATAAACAAGCTCTTACTTGGTGCTGCTCAAATAGCTCAAAGGATTTCACACTCTTGTGGGTCAAAACCTCCCTCTGCAAAGCACTGATTATGGTGCAGCTGTCAGGAACCCATGCCAGACCCATTAAATGGGTGGCTGGGACTGACTTCTGGGTCACGACCTGCCCCCCTTTACCCTGGACATCCTGACCTGGAAGCCTGATTGGTTGTACTGCCAAAGCTTCTTCAAGGTGTTTGGCCAGCTTCCTGCTGGGTGGCCGTTAATTGGCTCAAGATGTTTTATTTGGCTCCTTCAAAAGGCGGAGGTTGGGACTCAATAAACCGCGTGCCTTTGGACTCTGGCCCAACACTGAGAAGTGGAAAATTCACCCCACTGACTCCAGACCTCATTTTGAAAATATGCAGCTTATATTTTTTTTCCACACGAATGTGAATAAATTATTTTCTAAGTGTTACTTTCTATTAGTTGGAGTATTGTAGCTCCAGGGATCAAATATTGGGCTTCTCATAAGTTATACTGCGTTAACCATCCACATACCAAGCCAGCAAGGCTGAATATTTTGATCCAATCCAGTTTAATTTATTGCAGGTAATATGTTAGTCCAACAGTGCTCACTGAAATTATTCAAATTTACCACTCTAAATGGAAATTAGCCACTCCAGCTTGGCAATTGAATATGACTTTTAGCATTCTGACCACAGAGTGGAAAATGGTCAATTAATGGCAAGGCAATGTTTCAGTAAGGCTGAACTCTTTTAGCAAGCAATCAAACATCATTTTCTTCTAAACAAAGCAGCAGTTCTCACCACAAAGTGCTGTCGTAAAGATTGTAACTTTTAAAATCATTTCTTACATTAATATAGAGACGAGCTTCTCAGGGAACCGATGTGTTTACTGATCGCACCATGAATAGCTGAATTCAAAACTCTCTCTCGTTAACACAAACTCTTCAATGATCGGGTGCATGTATTATTTAAATGTGCTGGAGCTGATTTTTATCTCTCTTCTGTCCTACTGCGCCTGTAAATGGGGAGATAATAGACGGAAATTGAAAAATCCTGCCATCTTACTGTCTCTGCCTCTTCCAATTGGACCTTGAGTTATGCGGCCAGCATTCCTGCCGGAAACGGGGCAGCAGTGTGGAAATAGGGGTCAAATGATAGAATGAAAACTCAGAAAACCATGTCCAGTACAGTTCGGGAGGCAACCATTTGTATTAAAAAGGTCTTTAGCAACCATGAGGGAAAGCTGCAAGCTTGTCTGACATGTATTTTCTCTGTAATCTGTTGTGCGCCCAGACCTTTAAGGACGTCATTATCTCCTCCATGCTGCTAATGTTTTCCTGCTGCCGAAAATAATTGCTGCTCCATTTCACACCCATGCTTCCACCTCCCACCCCCCCCCCCCGACCCCCCACCCCCGGCCTCCACCTCCCCCCCCCACCCCCCCCCATGCTTCCACCTCCCACTCCCCCCCAAGCTTCCACCTCCCACCCACACAACCCACCCCACACCATACCATACCCCCCCACCTCCTCCCCACCCCGCCCCAGCCCCCAGCTTCGACCTCTTTCCTCATCTTCCCCCCAGGCTTCCACCTCTCCCCCTCCCCCCAGGCTTCCACCTCTCCCCCTCCCCCCACACTTCAACCTCTTCACCCCCCCCCCAAGCTTCCACCTCCCACCCACACCACCCACCCCTCCACCACACCCCCCCACACTCCGCAACTCCCCTCCAAACCACACTACATCAACCCCCCCAGGCTTCCACCTTCTGCCCCCATAAGCTTCCATCTCCCCCTCCCCCCCTCCCCCCCCCCCCCCCCCCCCGGCTTCCACATCCCCCCTTCCCCCCCCCCCCCTCCCCCAGCTTCCACCTCCACCCCCCTCCCCCAGCTTCCACCTCCCCCCCGCTCCCCTGGCTTCAACCTCTCCCCCCCCCTCCCCCGACTTCCACCTCCCCCCCCCCTCCCCCGGCTTCCACCTCCCCCCCCCCTCCCCCGGCTTCCACCTCCGCCCCGCTCCCCCGGCTTCCACCTCCCCCCTCCCCCGGCTTCCACCTCCCCCCCCTCCCCCGGCTTCCACCTCCCCCCCCTCCCCCAGCTTCCACATCCCCCCCCTCCCCCGGCTTCCACCTCCCCCCCATAAGCTTCTATCGCCCACTCTGCCCCCCCACCAAGCTTCCACCGCCCACTCCCCCCCCGCCAAGCTTCCAACTCCCACTCCCCACCCCATCAACCCCCCATCCACCCACCCCATCACCTCCCCATCCATCCACCCCCCCATCCACCCCCACATCCACCCCCCCATCCACCCTCCCATCCACCCCTCCATCGCCCCCCATCACCCGCCCCATCACCCGCCCCATCAACCCCCCCACCACCTCCCTATCACCCCCCATCACCACCCCCCCATCAACAACCCCCATCAACTCCCCAATCAACCCCCCATGAACTCCCCATCAACCCCCCCAATCAACCCCCCCCAACCAACCCGCCCATCAACCCCTCCATCATCCCCCCCATCAACCTCCCCATCAACCCCCCCATCAACCCCCCCATCAACCCCCCCAACCAACCCCCCCCAACCAACCCCCCCATCAACCCCCCCAATCAACCCCAATCAACCCCCCCATCATCCCCCCATCAACCTCCCCATCAACCCCCCATCAACCCCCCCAATCAACCCCCCCATCAACCCCCCATCAATTCCCCCCATCAACCGTCCCATCAACCCCTGCCAGCAAACCCCCCTCCCCATCACCCACCCCATCAACCCCCCCCCATCAACCCCCCTTCCATTAACGCCCCCCCCTCTCCCCCCCCCCCCCAATCCCCGGCAATTCGTCCCACCTTTAGGGTGTAGCCGCATGAGAAATGGCTACCTGGTAAAATTCCCAGCCTCCCACATGACAAATTGCCCATGAGCAGTCAGGTTATTACTGACACTGGGCTTTCTGAGGGCGAGCATTGCCCAAGCATGAAAACTGATTGGGCCTACCACCAACATCATCAGATCGACGGACTACTTGCCAGGGCCACAATGTTGCACAAATTGGCTCCCATTAACTCCCAGCTTATCTCAACCACTCTCAGGGTAATTATTAGAGTGTACCCCACTTAATCCTTTTAAATTTGTTAATGCTAGGTTTTCAGCCCGTTATCCTGGAATCTAGTAAATACATGCCAGAAAATTGGTTTAGTTGCTCTGAGCAATGGAAATTTAAATGTGTCACAAAAAAAATTCCCAAGATTAGTTACACATCAGCTCTTTATACGGTATTTAGTGGGTAAGCCAGCATCTGACACCTTGGCCTCTCCCAGTCCATAACAGCCTTAGTAATCAACTAGTTGCAGTATAAAATCAGCCTATGTCACTGGGGTAATCCATCTTGCACCCCACACCCACACCAAGCATGTTTCCCTATATTGTTATATGTCAGCCTTTTGGATCCTTCCACTGGGTTTCTTGATGGTTAAAAGCCAAATTTAAGTCAACAAAGCTTTTCAATAACAGGTGATGCAAAGGCAGGTGGCTCTCTCTGGGACAGAGAAGCACCCGGCTGCAAAGACTGGAGTTCAGATTACCTGGAAAGAGGCGGCCGAGCAAACCAACGCAGATTCAGTCGAGCAACAGACTGAAATGTGAATGCTAAGGTAAGTGGCTTCAATTTTACATGCATGCTGACTGGTTCACCGTCGGAAGTTTTCCACTCAGGAAAGGGCTTCTCCATTCCTCAGCAATACGGGATGATGACTGCATGGTTACCTTCATGATTTACTTTTTATTTTTACTTGTAGTACTTTCTGCAATTTAGTAGCTGCATCACAAGCACAAGGCCGGACCACTGACTGATGTTATGGGCATTGGAATGTGTCCTTCTAATTTTTTTGCACCATTTTCCATTAACAAGTTGAAGCTGCAGGAAATTGCCAGAACAGGATTCAGCCCTTTGCTCTATTCCCCTATAAAATGTGTGGATGGCTTTGGGGGTGCTCAGTTTGCTACCACTGAACAGGTATCCTCTTTTCTTTAACATCTTCCCCAGAATTCCTACCGTGCTTCACTGGCAAAACTACTATTCCATGTACCTGTTTTCATAGAATCATAGAATCTTACAGTGCAGAAGGAGGCCATTCGGCCCATCAAACTTGCACCAACAACATTCCACCCAGGACCTATCCCCGTAAACCCACATATTTACCCTATTAATCCCCCTGACTCTAAGGAACAATTTAGCATTGGCCATTCAACCTAACACGCACATTTTTGGACTGTGGGAGGAAACCGGAGCACCCGGAGGAAACCCACACAGACACGGAGAGAATGTGAAAACAGTCATCCAAGCCGGGAATCAAACCTGGGTCCCTGGCGCTATGAGGCAGCAGTGCTAACCATTGTGCCACCATGCCGCTCCAGCTCATTTCTGAAGATACACTACTGTCCTTTTCTCTGACTACAAGTTCTTCACTTGTTGAAATTCCAGGACAGAATGACACAGCAGTCTCCCACACAGCTGCACAACCTGCGCTATGCAGCTCTCCTACAGCCAGGACAAACCCAGCTATTGGTTACCTGAAGCAGACAGTATAATGAGATACCAGTGCAAACAGGTAAGCAAGGAAGAGCAAGGGTTCAGGGGAGGTTGAGGAGACAACAGACCAGGCTTCTATTCTACACTGTCTCAGTGCAAATGATTGCAGATAACAATTGCACTCCGAAAGAAAGATTCTCTCATGAGGTCCGCATTCAAAAGCTTTGTAGCTGAAGCTGGTCCTCCAGCCAGATAGTTCCTGCATCTCTGCTGCCACCAGTGAATGTTTGTGCTCACTCGAGCTCTGTAATTTACCTGGTGCTTTCTCCTCAAACTGGGGTTGTTCTCCCTGGAAAGACGGAGGATGAGGGGAGACCTAATAGAGGTGTATAAAACTATGAAAGGCATAGATAGGGTGAACGGTGGGAAGCTTTTCCCCAGGTCGGTGGTGACGTTCACGAGGGGTCATAGGTTCAAGGTGAAGGGGGGGGGAGGTTTAACACAGATATCAGAAGAACATATTTTACACAGAGGGTGGTGGGGGCCTGGAATGCGCTGCCAGGCAAGGTGGTGGAGGCGGACACACTGGGAACGTTTAAGACTTATCTAGATAGCCACATGAACGGAGTGGGAATGGAGGGATACAAAAGAATGGTCTAGTTTGGACCAAGGAGCAGCACGGGCTTGGAGGGCCGAAGGGCCTGTTCCTGTGCTGTATTGTTCTTTGTTGTTCTTTGGTCCTTCAAGTCTCCTGATGGATGGATGGATGGACCTGTGCTAGTTACTCCAACAGCAGGAACAAATGACACTGGGTGCTATGAATTGGATAAGTACATGGATGGAAAAGGATTAGAGGGATATGGCCAAATGTGGGCAATTGGGTCTAGCTGGGAGGTTACCATGGTTGGCATGGACCGGTTGGGCCGAAGGGCCTGTTTCTCTTGACTCTTGACTCTATGGCTGAAATTTTACTGCCCACCTGCCATGAGATTTGGAGCGGGCGAGGGCCGGACAATAGGGAGGACCGTTGACCTCAGGCGGGATTTTAGTTTCTGGAGGAGCGAGGCTATAATATCTCACCCTATAAATGGTGTCTTCATTTGCTCAACTGAGAGCACTCATTGGATTTTGAGGGACTTTTAGAGAGAGAAATGGTAAGGATGCAATCTTTGCCACATTTGTTTAAATAGTATGGTACATGGCACGATGTTGTGAAGTGAGAGAGCCCACGCAGTAACTGGAGAGGAGAGCCAAGCCAATTTTGCCTATCTGCTGCTCCAAAATTACATTTGTGAACTATGGGCTTCTTACCTGCTATCTCCATTCTATTTCCTTCTTCCAATGAACAACTCCCCTATAAATGGCAGCAGTAGCTGTTCAAGAGCTGCAGCAATACCTCAACATTCAACCATCCTGCTCCCACTGAGCAGATTCCCCGTGGGATCTCAAGTCCAGACCAGAAGCTTGCCGTGCATATTAAGTTATGATAACTCTGTTGGTTTAGCCAGGCACAATACATGAGGTTCTGCTGAAAATTATTCATGCACAAAAATTTGTTCCTTGGGATAAATTTGATGTAAACATAGAATAAAGCTTTTGGAAGCAACCCTAATAAGAGACTGGAGTAACAAAGTCCAGTTTGGAATTTTAAAACATGACTGCATTAATAGTGATATGTTTTAAATGTATTTTAACTAGGATACCCTGCAAAAAACTCATTAAGTAACATAAATATTCAGCATGCAACCTTCCTTTCACAACTCACTTGTGACTTAGCTGCTCGTGGGTTCTGAGGTTAGATTGTTTATTGAATATTTATGACATTTAATGAGTTGTCATAAAAATATATTCTAAAGCCCCAGTAATAAATATGTATTTATGAGAGTAACTTGATTAACACAATAATGCTTTAGAATTGCATGACTATTTCTGTGCTATGTTCAGAAGGAAGACAAGGTTATAATTTGCAGGGACCTGATGCATCTGCACTTTCTCTATACTGTGGTCTGCAGTAATTGAATTAAGCCATGTTTAGTCTAAACATGCCACTCTATTTTAGTAAAATGCAGTATGATCTTCAAATAAAGACCGGGATCAGCAGAAGTTGTTTAGTAGCAGAGTAAAAGTTAATTGCTTATTTAATAAAGGCAGCAACATCACATTCATGTTTCAACATTCATCATTTTTAATTCAGTCTCTGACCAATACTAATTTCTTTTGAGTTATCAATGTTCAAATTTTATCCAACTCCATGTGGTCTAAACATCTTGAAAAATCCTTCCCTGTTTGGAAGTTGGAAGTGATAACTTGTTGTTTGCACATTGATAGCCATGGTAGATTGTTTTGGGATTAAAATGCAGCTTGGCCACCCTTGCTGTGCAATGTTGCATGCATGATATACCTACTTCTGAAATGTACCCAATAAGAAGCTAAGATTGCGGCATTAGCCTACCTTTGCCCTACTCATTTGAACAGTTCAAGTTAATGGGATCAGTGGTGAAGAAGCTCTAATTTTGCCCAGAATGGTTGGTCTCCATGTGCACCTGATGACTTGAATGAGAGGCAGCAAGCAAATTCAGGATTTGTATCTCTTTTGATTGTTATGGATGGGTTCATCAGCACTGACACTGGCATCTTGTTCATTGGAAGGGTGGAAACTAAATGTCTGGGGGTGAAATTCATCCTGGACAGCAACCCAAAATGAGCGATAATGAATCAGCCATCTGTTTTATACTCCTCTTAAAGAGCATGGCTGTCACTGGCCACATTATAGCCAATTGGTTTGCAAAATAGTCACTCTTTCCTGGAGACACTGACTGTTGCCGGGCACAGTTCAATGAGTCCTGCCACCCTCTAATACCTTATCCAAGTCTTTATCATTCTTTATTTGGATATATAAATAATCTTTCTGGTCAGACTATTCAGCTGTGAAAAATACCCCTCTTATGTCTTATCCTGTCTCCAGCAGACACCCATGCATTAGTTAACTTCAAAAGAAAATCCTGCAGACTGTAAAGCAAAAGGATCCATGTGCAATTTGGACTCATTAAAAAGGCCGTGTACCCAACGTGCACATCCTTATTATCGAAGCCATGTACCCAACATGTACATACTTATTAACAAGGCCATGCACCCAACATGTACATACTTATTCACAAGGCCGTTTCCCCCTTATTATTGAATACATACTTATTAACAGGGCGTCTACCCAACATACACGTGCTTATTATCGAAGCCATGTACCCAACATGCATGTACTTATTAACAAGGCTGTGTACCCAACATGTGCCTCCTAGTGCGTGTGTTAATTACCAACTTAGGCTTGTGAAGTGCTTGATAGGCCCCAAAGGAGATGAGCGCTAAAGTGAGGAGTGCACTCTCGTTCGCTTTGATAACAGGACAATTCTTCATCTGCAGTTAGATATGACATAGTCTGATCACTGAGTTGGCTGAATTGCCAACCTTTCTCTATACAGCCGGCACCTACGCTTTTATTGATGGGTGGTTTTTAGCCCGGGCTCCAGCAGGACCCTCAATGCTTCAGTGTTTAAGGGAGCAATGTTGTCTCTGTTGTGGCATCGTGAACAATTCGTCCATTTTCCTCTCTTCACCACATGTTCTGCTCTATGTTGAGGTGCAGTCACTCATCAACTGCTGCTGGAGAGATCAAACTCTGGATAAGTTTCATGTCTGCCCATGACCCATTTAAATAAGAGGACAAGCCCACTGCCTTCATCTGATCTCACTACAACTCCTGTATTCTGAACAGTTCCAGTTATATTAACATCACAAAGATTTGGATTGTGCTTTTACTCTAGGGATGAATTTTCAGGTGCAGGGATGGGGGGATGGTAGGGAGGGGGGCGGGGGGGGCGGCGGAGAGCATGGGTGCCAGAGCACCAATATGAGTCTGGGCTTTTTGGGGGAGGGGGGAGGGGAAGGGTTGATCGGGCACCTTGGGGAGGGGTGAGAAGAGAGTGGGATGTTGAATTTTGGAGGTTCGTGGGGGGAAGCACAAAGCGGGGGGGCACTCTTATAGGAGTGGTGCACCTGATGCACATAGGGCACCCCCTGAAGGAGGTATCCTTCCGTCTTACTTTCTTTCACCCCAGATTGGTGAAAAGCAAGCTTTCCACTCTCTTCCACCTTCCACTGCCCAGTGTATTAAAGTAATGGCCCGGAACAAGGCCCTGAATTGCCACTTAATTGGACGGTTAAGGGTCTCAATAGGCTCTTCTAAATGGCGGGTGGCCTTGTGGATGTCTTATGCATCCCCATATTGTGGGGAATGGGTCAATGTGAAGCGAAGGTGGTGGGCTAACCACTTATTTTGTGTCCCCTCACCAAAAACACGGAGGAGAGGAGGAGGGGGAGGCATAAAATTATTTCCCAGGTACCTTTCGATTGCACCGACAAAGATAACATCTTCAGTAAATTCTTCAGATATTTATTTAATAAAGTAAATTCTAGAAACATGCTGAAAAAGAGAAAACCGAAGCAAATGGTCAAGGATCTCAATGGAAAGTGTCACTGAAGTCATTTTTTAACATGATCCTATCTAGCTTATTTTGTAGTCAGAAATGCTGAGGAAAGTAACTTGGTGGTTTTATAGATTTTAAAATACCATGTGTGGTTTGAGAAACTAAAGTTTATTTTTAATGGTTTATGTGTCCATTAGGACTACTTTATTTGTGCTGGCACAAGTGCAGTTTTCATCAATCCTCACCAGTGTTTCACCTGCATGGCTCCACACACTATCTTTTCCTTCCCTTCCATGCTATTACCCATTGCTTTTTATGTCTTTTCTCTCCTCTCACTCTCTCTCTCTCCCTCTCTATGAACCTCCTGTACATGTTCTACCTCCTTCTCAATGTGCCATATATCATCACTTTCTTTCTTTGGGCTTCTCTGTCGTGTTCTTACCTCATTCTTATCCACAATCTCAGAGCTGTATTGCCAGCCAGGTTGCAATGCAAATACACCCGCAGTCTAGTGTCCAGTTCGGTTCTACTGAAGCCACCACTGCCCACCACTAACTGTAAAAATAACCCACACAAATACAGATGGATGGCACATCATTCCCTCAGTTAAAAAGTGTATTTCCACCAAACTGGAGGAGTATTAAAATATAAACTGATGGCAAAATAAAACATTATCAATAAAACAACATTTGCTTTTAAGACTCTTCGTCCACAAAACGCCTTCAAAAAGACAAACACCAGAAAGCAATGTTTGCTATGAAAAATAAACCGCCTCTGTATTGAGCTAACATGACATACTTCACTCTCGTGCTTATAGTTAGGTGGTATGTTGTCACCTGCAATTTATTTTACAGGAAAGCAGCATTCCTGGCCATCTATTGTGTAAACCTATGGTAATCAGGTACTGAAGATATAATACATGTTAGCAATTGAAAGTTGAAAAAAAAAACCCTATGGTTTCCCTATTCAATCATGCTAAACATCATCATTAACTTTTATAGGCTCTTAATGTTGTCGTTCAGGTCTCTACCCATGTCTTACACAAGCTGTGCGAAGCTTGCTGAAGTACAAATTTACAACTGAACTTTAAAACTATGCACAATTTGGAAAGCTCCCCCAGAAATAGTCTCTAATGCTTTAGTAATTGCTTTGTAATCATTTTCCATCATCCATTTAGAAAGCAATTTCTCCTGGACATTGTTCTGTTTGTTGTGTAAATAACAGGGAGGCGATGTCCTATCTATCGCTAGATTATTAATCCAGAAACTCAGCTAATGTTTTGGGAACACAGGTTCAAATCCCGCCACGGCAAATGGTGGAATTTGAATTCAGTAAAAAAAATCTGGAATTAAGAATCTATTGATGACCATTAAACCATTGTCAATTGTCGGAAAAACCCATCTGGTTCATTAACTTCATTTAGGGTAGGAAATCTAGCATCCTTACCTGGTCTGGCCGACATGTGATTCCAGAGCCACAGCAATGTGGTCGACTCTCAGCTGCCCTCTGAAATGGCCTAGCAAGACGCTCAGTTCAAGGGCAACTAGGGATGGGCAATAAATGCTGGCCAGCCAGCGATGCCCATGTCCCATGAATGAATAAAAATATACAGGCACTTACCGAAATATCCCCCCTTCTCATTAAAAGAAAAACATTTGCATGGCCTATCATTTGCAAGTTATTTGACAAACATAGTCTATCAAGAAAAATACCACGCATGAACGTTTCTGGTATGTTCCAATTTCTGGTCCTACACACACATAACACACGTAGGGCTGGCCCCTTGATGGGTTGTGGAGATTCCATGGAGTTTAAGAACAGTGGGTGGGACCCAGTTTTGAAATCCCCATCCCTATTTCTGAGAGATCCCATTTTCGTTGGTAGGGATAGAACGCAACTCACGCATGAGGGAAACCTGAACGCAGCAGGGCCATCAGAACCCAATACTGTCCATTTTCAGGACTGGAGGGAAACAGTGTCAAGTAGTTTGATAATTGGAGGATGTCAGTAAATAACACGCTGCCATCATTCTTGATCTATCATGATGTTTCTGGTCCAAAAGGGGGATAAAACATCATCCCCATCTGTTGTTTACTCCAATGACCAAATTTTAACCCAATCATAGACCCATTGAATCCCTACAGTGCAGAAGGAGGCCATCCGGCCCATCAGATCTACACCAACTCTCCAATGGAGTATCTTACACACGCCCTATCCCTGTAACCCCACATACTTACGCCGCTAATCCTCTGAAACTATACATCTTAAGACATTAAAGGGCAACTTAGCATGGCCAATCCACCTAACCTGCACATCTTTGGAGTGTGGGAGGAAACTGGAACATCCGGATGAAACCCACACAGACGCGGGGAGAATGCAAGAACTCCACACTGACAGTCACCCAAGGCTGGAATCGAACCTGGGTGCCTGGCGCTGTGAAGCAGCAGTGCTAACTGCTGTGCCACCGTACTCAGGTAAAGAGGTTGAATGCCCAGTTTACACCCTACCTAATGTTAAACTTGCTGGATGCATTAGGTTAAAATACAGACTCACATTTTATTTTCCAACATGGCCCTGAATTTTGTGCTCTCCCCTGGTGGGTTTTGAGCTGGAGGTGAGGGGAGGCGTGTGAAATTTTATGTGCAGGATCCCGGAGTAAATCCCTTACGGTGCAGTGGACAGGGCCTCAGGCGGGAAGCCCATACTCCCTCCCCTCCCTGAACCCCTGCCACTTACCTCACACTGACTCCTTGCACTTAATCCCAGGCCTCTTAGAGCCACTGCAGCTCTGCGCCTGAATGGGCTTGAGAGGTTAGAGCTCTCATTTGAAAGTGAAACAGTAGCGGGCCTGTTGGAGTCAGGAGGGATGCCCCAGTCATCTGAAAAATTAAGGCCATGGTCTTAAAGGGCCAGTCATTTAAAACTGAGGTGTGTTGAAATTACTTCTCACAGAAGATTGAATTCTCTGCCCCAGAAAGTGGTGGAGGCTGGATCATTAGAAGTATTCAAAGTGGAGGTGGATAAATGTTTGATAGATTGAGGAATAGAGGGCTATGGGGAAATGTCACAGAAGTGGAATTGAGGTCGGCATAGATCGGCCATGATCGCATTGAATGGGGCCGGCATGAAGGACCTGGTGGCCTACTCTTGCTTCGATTTCTTGTGTGTTCTTAATCGCCTCCTGCTCGTAGATGAAACATACTGATGAAAGAAGTTACTAAGAGGCAGATTCAAACAAAAGGAGTTTTGTACCAATCACAATTTTTAACAACGCTGAACAATAGCTAATTAAAAACAACACTGCAATGAAGCTTCAGTCTTTTGAGAGATGGCAATGTCATCTGCACTTTTAGTTATTGTTCTTTTTGCCTCTGTAAAATTGCCCAGTGGTATGCTTTACTGTGCTGAAGGTCTTAAGCAAATATGAGATTGTCTACAAAGGCATAAGAGTCATTTTATTACTTATTAAATTTGAACTGTTATTACTCAGAAATACAGCAAATAGCAAAGGATTATTAAAATAAACTACAAGAATTTGCTACAGTGACAGTGGATGTTTTATACTTTGCAGCTGGTAATTGTTGCCAAGATGCTGCTTTCTGTGGGGCTGGAAGCAGTAATTCCCACAGTAGAGACTCCGGCACGTTGCCTACCCAAAGATTTAAAATCCTTACAAGGCTTTTCGGCTGACCATGACCTTTCTTGCTCATATCATTTAGTAATGATATAAACAATGCAAACACTGTTGTTGTTGGCATTCAAGGAGTGAGCACATCAAAATACAGTTCCTCCACATTATTCTTGTGCACGAAACAATTGCAGCAAAGCAGGGCTGTCAGAGGTATCAAGGAGCCACAAGTGAATGTTCCACCGTGTCACCCATCATATTAAAATGTCAGGTACAGCTGGCTGGCAATGACTCTGAAATGCTCCCTCTGAAGGCTCACTTACAGCAGGAGGCAATTACCCAGTTGTGCCAACGCCTCAAAAGGACCTGCAGATTATGTCAATGATAAGGACAGCACTGCTGTATTTGCAATTGACGAGGGTAACTCAATAACTTGATCTTGGCCATAAAGTGCAATGGATGATCATTGCCAATGATAATTAATTTATTAATCACAATCATTTAAGAAAGGTGTAGAAAATTGAGGGACATAGATGGGTATCATAGAATCCTTATAGTGCAGAAAGCGGCCATTTGGCTCATCGAGTCTGCACCGGCCACAATCCCACCCAAGCCCTATCCCCATAACCCCATGCATTTACCCTAACCCCATGCATTAGCTCGTCCCCTGACACTAGGGGGCAATTTAGCATGGCCAATCCACCTAACTCATTGTGCTGTACAATTGTATGAGTCTATGGGCTAAAATCTTGCCAGAAAATGGCAGAGTGTTGTTTCCAGCAAGAAAATCATTGTCTGTGTGAACCTGTCATAAACCGCACCAATGTGACGTCACATCGACATGGTTCGACACAGAAAGGGGCCATGATGCAGTGGGGGACGGTGGTGCTTAATTATATTAAAATACAATCAAATGCGCAAATGTAAATCGGGTTCATTACGGATGTGAACCTGATATTGTCACTGGCAAGGGGCGGGGAAGATCCCAAGTCGTGTTCTCACTGGTGATCTCCCACCAGCATTCACATGGGTGGCAAATGCGTGCTCAAGATCGCCCCCAGTGATTCTAAGTGCCTGTAGTTTTAAAACAATGAATGCTCTCCCTTGTTTAGATGTCCTGGAGTAGACTTGGTTCATGAACAAAAAAGGGTGGATTTTTATTTCCCCTAAACTGCATGTGTGTATAGAAATCATAGAAACCCTACAGTGCAGAAGGAGGCCATTTGGCCCATCGAGTCTGCACCGACCACAATCCCACCCAGGCCCTACCCCCACATATTTACCCGCTAATCCCTCTAACCTACGCATCCCAGGACTCTAAGGGGCAATTTTTTAAACCTGGCCAATAAGCCTAACCCGCACATCTTTGGACTGTGGGAGGAAACCGGAGCACCCGGAGGAAACCCACACAGACACGAGGAGAATGTGCAAACTCCACACAGACAGTGACCCGAGCCAGGAATCGAACCCGGGACCCCGGAGCTGTGAAGCAGCAGTGCTAACCACTGTGCTACCGTGCCGCCCTGGTATGGTCGCGCAATAATTGTGCAGGTCACTTACAAGTTGTCCCCTTTAAGATATTACACATGCAGATAACTGCACAAAATATTTACAGGTACCATGCTCTGAAATTAACAGGCTGAACACATGAAAACAAAGTAAAGGGGGATCATTGGGTGAAAGTGGTGTCTGTCATCAGATACCAGCCAATGCTGGTCTTGATCATGAGCTGACTTTCGGTGCTCTAACATTCGGTGATTCTATCCTACCTCAAGTTCTTAAATGACATTGATACACCTTCCCCAAAATGTCCCGCTAATGAGATGGTCATAATCTGGAGATTGCAGAGAATGAGATGAGGTCATGGCCCCACATATGTCACCCCTGCTGTAGAATTTCTCAGCCTATCCCCAGGTTGGATCATCCTTTGAATTTCAATCATTTGATGAACATGAAAAGCAAATTGAAGAATAATTGTGGATTGAAATAAAAAATAATTCATGGGCCCCTTCATGTGAGATTGGCAAGCACTCGTTCTTCTCTGGTATTTATTTGAATATTTGATTTTAGACCTTTATACTGTCTCCCTGGGCCTTGAGGTTATAATTTAATTAGTCTTCAAATCTCGATTGGAATCCTCTCCTGTTATATTTGCTATATTATTGGGTTAGCACTTCACATTGTGTTTGAAAGTTAGAAAACAAAGCTCTTCATTTTCTTTTGAAATCTTTTTGCCATTTACTTGCACGCTGGACAGTAAATTTTTGCTGTCAAGTGTCTGAAAGACTAATTTATACAAAAACAATTAAGACTGAAGTGTGTCACTTCTTATTTTACCCACAGCTACGATGAACTAGCTGAGGAATTGATTTCCCCTGAAATGTTTGATGTTGCTGTTGAAACCAAATAAAAAATAATTAGTGTTAGAGTAAACCCTTGGGTCTTATTAGTATTCATAAGATTAATCACACTGTTACCAATAGGATGTGTAGCTAAACAGCTACTGAATAGAAATGAGCTTGCACTTCCATATATTAATGGAGACATTGTAGGAAAACACAATAATATTTGGAAATGGTGGCACTAGAATATAGAAACATTGCATATCTGTGTCTGAAACAGAAGTTGCTATTGTGTGTTTGGATGTCTGCCATGTGAATGTACATCTGAATAAAACCAAAAGTGTGTATATATATATTTCTCTGTCACAATTCGACTTAATCACATGATTTTCCTAGTTAATATATTCACCCATCTAATTAATTTATTAGGGCTATATTTATAGCCATAATGTTTGAGTAAAGCCGTTATATTTCATCAAAATACCATGATCTCTAGTCCTTTAATTTGACAACAATTAATTCAAATTAATAGGAGTGTTTGAATTGAAATTGTGCTAATAAAACCTTGAGTGCCAGTTTAATGCAATTGCTTAATTCAGATTTTGGATAATTAAATTTCTTTTGGACTAAAAATAAGTTTGAATGATCAGGAGTAGACCATGAATGCATGTTTGAAACAATAATCAAAGATCATAATGTTCAGAATTGCCCAAGGGTGTCGATTCATATATTACAGGAAATCAAATAATTAAAAAATGAAACATTTTATTGTTACTTTTTTGGAAACACATTGGGTGGGATTTTCCCGCCGCACTCGTCCCAATGCTGGAAAATCCCGCCCGAGGTCAATGGACCTTTGCAAGGTTCGTGTCTCTCTCCCCTGATACGATTCCTGTGGTGGGCAGGAGAGGAAAATTCCCCCCATTGTATCAGATTATTCTAATTATGTGGGAACGCAAAAATGTAGGATCAGGAATAGGCCATTCAGCCCCTGGATCTTATTTTATTCTTCAATAAGATAATCTTTATCGCTAGAGGGATGGAGTTTAAAAACAGGGAGGTTATGTGCAGCTGTATAAGGTGCTGGTGAGGCCACATCTGGAGTACTGTGTACAGTTTTGGTCTCCTTACTTGAGAAAGGATATTCTGGCACTGGAGGGTGTGCAGAAGAGATTCATTAGGTGATTCTGGAGTTGAGAGGGTTGGCTCATGAGGAGAGACTGAGTAGACTGGGACTATGCTCATTGGAATTCAAAAGAATGAGGGGAGATCTTATAGAAACATATAAGATTATGAAGGGAATAGATAAGACAGAAACAGGGAGATTGTTTCCACTGGCAGGTGAAACTTGAACTAGGGGGCATGGCCTCAAAATAAGGGGGAGCAGATTTAGGACTGAGTTGTGGAGGAACTTCTTTATCCAAAGGGTTGTGAATCTGTGGAATTCTCTGCCCAGTGAAGTAGTTGAGGCTACCTCATTGAATGTCTTTAAGGCAAGGATAGATAAACATTTGAACAGTAACAGGAAGGGTTATGGTGAGCGGGGGGGTAAATGGAGCTGAGTCCGCAAAAAGATCAGCCATGATCTTACTGAATGGTGGAGCAGGCTTAAGGGGCCAGATAGCCTGCTCCTGCTCCTAGTTCTTTTATCGCAACTCCATGTAATTGCTTTAGTTTCATATCATTTACCACCCTTACCAAACAAAAATATTTTAGCTGTCTTTCTGATGAAAGGGTTATAATGAATGCTGAAAGGATGCTCTGCTATTAAGGTGCAAGCGTTTCAAAGTTTGGATTTAACACACAGTTTTAGATCTAAATGTTGATTACCAAAATTCAAACTTGCCTGAAGACACTAAAACAGAAACCAGCAGTTGTAGCACTCTAATGTTGATTGGATATAATTTGCACGAAGGAGTTTATAAGGTCTCCACTCACTCACTTCTACTGATGGTGTAGAGAGTGCTAGTTAACACACACTGGCAAGGTTTAGCAAGCCAGTAAGAGGTTCGGGTGGAGGAGGTCCAGAGGAGAAAGGGTATCCTGTACCTTTGAGATGGGGATGTCATTTTGTCTGCCTGTAGCAGCTCATGTGGCTCTGCCCAGTCTCTTCCCCTTCTTCCATCCTCCTGCAGACCAAGAGGGAACCCAATAACGATGATAGCCAAGCACCGATTTTCTTCTCGTGACTCCTCCTATAAAGTGTCCATTAAGGTAGAATAGCATAACACTTACACTCCTCAGAGAATTCCTGGAATAAATATTGTTTGAGTGTAGATGAAGTCTTGCCTCAGAAAGTCTCCCATTGTGTTTTAAAAGTCTTCTTCAAACTTCCCGCAGCAAGTGAACAATAAAGGGTTATATGCCTCTAAGTAACAGCCTAAATCTTCAGCAATGACTTGTTTACACCCAATTATTTGGTTGCTGTTAGCAGAGGCTTTTGGTCAAGTGCTAGCCAACACAATGTCACGCTGTATCCTTAATAAGCTAATGGGTACATTAGGTGGTTAAACAGCCCCTTCCTGATCCTCCGGACAGCCTAGCTTGAGTAGGTTTCAACTCACTTGCCAAGACAGCAACTTGTCCAAATCACGGGCTAAACCAACAGTTCATCTTAAGGTCCCATCTTAGCCACCTTGGATGATGTTTAATGTTTAAAGTGTCCAGGGAAAATCATCCCAAATTAAATACTACTTATTTCAGTAGATAATACTGCACTATCTAACAAATAAGGCTGTATTATCAAGTTGATAATGTGTCATTCTTTAAATAATGTTCCCATTAGTCAGTGGATGATATATTTGTTATCCTGTAAATAATGTTATGTGATGTTGAAGGTAATGTAAGATTTCCCAATAGAAAATATGCTAGCCAGTTGACGATGTTTTATCATTGAGTAGATAATGTTTTGTTATGCTGTAGAAATTGTTATGCTATCCGGGCTATATCGCTGCTATCCTAATACCCTTGCATATGTTGTTACATTAGCCTGTAAATAATGCTGTGTTATTCTGATGTCCTTGCAAATATTGTGGTGTTGTCCTGTAGATATTGCAGTGTTGTCCTGTAGATATTAACCTACGGAGATTTTTATGCTATCTACTAAATGTCGCTTTAGTGGGAGTGTTGGTGGAAAAGTTGAAAATGGTACCTTGGCCTTTTTTGCCATGGACGTAAATGGCAATGGGGGTGCAAAATCTCATGAGGCCTGAAAAACTAGATCGCGCTGGTGATGTTTGTGGTGTGATTGCCACCACCTCCCCCCCCCCGTTCCCCTGCCAATGATGTTACGAGGTTCCTACCATTCAATGCCGGGGGGCTTTTCCTCATCCTCCCACATTTAGATCTCCTCCGTTGCCAAAGTGAAGTCACGTTAATGAAGTTCACAACAGATGTGAAGCTGCGTGAACCTGACAAAGGGAACCCGCTTTCCAGAGGGAGAGGGACATGCCTGGTCAGTACCCTGGCATTACCCAGTCACTGCCAACTTATTGCCCTCCAGCACTGTCCTTGGCACTAGGAGAGGCAGTGCTGGGGAGGGGCTTCCTTTGGGGAATTCTATGCTAGGAGGGGGGTTCGGTAGTGATTCCTGTGCCCTTGAGAGGGATGTATGTATGGAAGGGGTCTCCATGTTTGTGGCAGGTGGAGGGGGGGGATCTTTGATTTTATTTTTTATTCTGTTAGTTTGGGAGCCCTTTAAAAATCTCTGGAAGGCCAGCATTTTTATTCCAAGTGTTTAAAAACACTTGGGCTACATACCGCTTTTCCCAACTGAGACAACATCTTGAAATTTAAAAATGGAAAATTCCACCCATTCTTCTTCCAACGACCCTGAAAGTATGTGTCTGTTGTATATTGAATATTAGGTAGTTTGTTGAATTGTTTAGCCTATGATACGAACACAGCTTTTAATGTTAGTTTACAATTGGGTAAAACAACATTTTGTGCAGGTCGATTTAAATGCAGCACATTATCAGACAAAGAACTATCAAACTATTTGTTATTCTTATTGAACAATCCATTCGGTGAAAACATATTGAGTTCAATTGTAAATCCGTCAGCGAGGTCAATACCACACAACAGTGGTGATTAACATTCTGAATATTATTATTATGAACTGAGTTTTGGCTTGCATTATTTGTAACTAAAATAAAATTAAAGTCGGAATAAAAATTAAATATTTGAGATATTCAAAATAAAAACAAAAAGGGTGAGAAGCATTGCAGTTCCAAACAAAGATGAACATTTCAGATATAATCCTATTTCAGATCTCATCTTTGCAGATATATATTGAACAAATAGTTGATTAGTGTGCGCACTCTGTTGGAGAGGTGTTATTAATGTAGAGACAATGCAACCATGGAGAGCAAGGAAGAACATAGAGTTGTGAGAAGGAAATAATGGCAGCAGGAGTGCACATTGTTCCTTCTGCCATGAACTCACAGGCAGAATTTTATGTGGAGCCAGGGTCCCCGCTCCAGTGTAAAAACTGACGGCGAGCTTGTCTGCATTTGCTCAAATTGCCCCACAGCCATTGGGCCATTATTTAGCTTCAGGTGGGCCTCCTGCCTCTATTGGTGAGAAAGTCTTGACTCCAACAGATGATGGTCAATTAAATGGAGGTAATCTCTCCCGTGCCAGCAGTGCCACTGGGACTGGTGACCCCAAAAAAGAGGACCCGTGGAGACTGCCAATGCTGACAGGCTCTTTTGGGGGTGGGGGTGTTGCAGGAGTCTGGATCAACACGACAGAGGAAGGGAAAATGCATTGGACAGGAATACCTTGGAAAGACCTCCACAGGTTGCCCAAACAGGAAGTACGTCATCTCACTACTATAAACACCCTCCCCTACCACAACTCCTGACCATGTCACAAGGCTCACCAGCTTTTACCACGCAGCCCGGACACCTGCCGTGGGTCTTTCCTGCCATAGGTTAAATCCCAGCAGTGGCAGGAGGAGGCCCTTAAGTTGTTACTAATTGGCTACTTAAAGGTCCCAATTGGTTCATAAGTGAAGGGGCATTCAAGAGGGCATGAGACGAATAGAAGCAGGGATGCAGGGAAAAGGCAGGAGAATGGCAATAAGCCATGATGCTCATTTGGAGAGCTGATGCAGACACGATGGGCCAAGTAGCCTCCTTCTGCGCTGTAACCACGGTTGCTTTTTTTAAAATTTGATTTATTATTGTCGCATGTATTGGTATACAGTGAAAAGTATTGCTTCTTGCATGCTATACAGACAAAGCACACCGTTTATAGAGTACATAGGGGAGAAGGAAAAGTTTAGTTTTAGTTTATTAGTGTCATAAGTAACACTGCAATCAAGTTACTGTGAAAATCCCCCAGTCGCCACACTCCAACACCTATTCGGATACACTGAGGGAGAATTTAGCACTGCCAGTGTACCTAACCAGCACGTCTCTCAGACAGTGGGAGGAAATTGGAGCACCTGGAGGAAACCCCCACAGGCACAGGGAGAACGTGCAGACTCCACACTAACAGTGACCCAATCTGGGAATCGAACCTGGATCCCTGGCATTGTGAGGCAGCAGTGCTAACCAGTGTGCCACCATGCTGCCCAAAAGGAGAGGGCGCAGAATGTAGTGTTACAGTCATAGCTAGGGTGTAGCGAAAGATCAACTTAACATAAGATAGGTCCATTTAAAAAGTCCGATGGCAGCTTAAAGCTGTTCTTGAGTCGGTTGGTATGTGACCTCAGACTTTTGTAACTTTTTCCCGATGGAAGAAGGTAAAAGAAAGAATGTCCGGGGTGCGTGGGGTCTTTGATTATGCTGACTACTTTTATGAGGCAGCAGGAAGTGTAGACGAAGTCAATGGATGGGAGGCTGGTTTGCGTGATGGACTGGGCTATGGTCACAACCCTTACACTGGCTCCTATTTAATTAATATCTTGTTTTAAATATTTTCATTCTTATTTTCAAATCCTTCCTTAGCCTAGTTCAAATGATTCTCTCTCAGGACTATCGGTGATCCTGCAGTTCATGCTTTTTGAACATCTCTGATTTTAACCATGGCTCCATTGTCGGCTGTGACTTAATTTAGACTTAGGATTGTTGACTCGATCTATGTTACAGCCACCAACCTTTGCATCGTCCAACCAGCCAAGGATGGCATAAGTTCAGAGGCTACCATTTAAAAAGATCTGCAGCAGTTCTCAGGTTAAACTGTGCAGTTCCTCCTGCATTAGCTTTTGCCTTTTTATCTTCAGTTTTAGGAGTTAGAAACACTTGAAAGGGGCTTCTGGCATTGTACTGCATTCTTCATGGAGGGTCTTCTAAGAATCCCAATCTGGGAAGAGGTAGAGCAGCAAGAGGAAGGAGACAATTGAGGTGCCAGTGCAAACAAAAAGAGGACTGCTCAGTGAAATCCTTCTGCAAGAGAGCTTGTAGGACCAAAGGAATATACGAGCAGTTCTGTAAGGAACAGCGCTTAATGCAGGCTTCACTGAGGAGAATTAAAACCTGTCACCAATTATTGCTGATAATTCAGCACTGCCGATAGTCCAGGTCACCACAGTCCAAAATTTCCCAGCCTTTAGAACTCTCCAGGCTACCACAGACGAACATGGAAAGACATGAAGGCAATACCGAGGGTGCAGAAAAGATTCATTCCAGGGATGAGGACTGCAGTTACATAGACAGATTGGAGAAGTTGGGAATGTTTTCCTTGGAGAAGAGGAGGTTGAGAGGAGATTCAATAGAGGTAGTCAAAAATGTGATGGGACTGGAGAGTGGATAGTAAAGATTGGCAATGGTGGAAGCTCGAGAGTCAAAGGACACAATTTAAGGGTTTGGGTTTAATGGCCCTCTGCTGGCATGTTTGAAGGCAGGGGACGCTTATAAAATGTAATGCTTGACCTTCCCACCACCTACCTGCCCGCCCTCAAACTGTCTCCCGTTTTACCGGGGCAGGAAAGGCATCAATCAATCCATTTTCTTGGAGCCGATTGAGGCTTTCAAGGGGCCAATTATTTTCCCCACTGCTATTTTACCCATGGATGGGGGAGGTCTGTGCCAAGAGTGAAGTCAGGCAGTTTTTACTAGATGAGCAAGGTGTTAAAGGGGGCCCACCTTTGGGGTCCCATGTGCCCATTGCAAGTACCCACCAACATCAAGATCATACCTCCCCTTTTAACCTTCCACCACAGCATCTCAAACCTGGCCCTGCACCCCCTCGCAGTGGCCCACCAGTACCCCAGGATTACCTGGAGCCCAGCCTCCATAACCTCCTCTCCTTCAGAGACTGCCTGTAGTCCCAGTAGTGGCCACCACTTGAACCTGGCACTGCTGGGACTACAGAGTTGCCAGCCAATCAAATTGGCCAGCAGCTCTTTAAGGTGGGACCTCCTCTCCAGAAAGGGACAGAAGTCTCACTCTGAGATAATGTACACTGTAAAAAAGCTCTGGGGCAACTGGCTTTTTGGTGGACAGGCACATGGCTGACTTTTTTGAGTCAGGAGGTGGGGTGGTGGCAGGGAATATGCCACCCCATAAATTCCAGCCCCAAGTGCTTCGCAAAAAAGGCAATGGTGACATGCGGGAAAATGTGATTACGCAGGGATTGGTTAGAATCTGGAATGCATTGTCTGACTGTGCGGTGGAGGCAGATTCAATTGTGCCAATCAGACGAGAATTCGATCAGTTTCTGAAGAGGAAATATTTGTACGGCGACAGGGAAAAGGCAGGGGAGTGGTACTAGGCGCGGTGCTGCTACAAAGGACAGTACAGGCTCGATGAGCTGATTCTGTGCTGTAACCATTCTATGATTCTGTATCAACAACACCAATCAATCTGTAATCAACATTTACATTCAGCAAGTCACCGGTGCCTCTTTCATCGAGCAAACATTAATTATTTTCAGTATTGACATTCAAAATCAGCAGGAGTTTAAACAAATTACAGGAAACTCCCCATGTTATTGACTACATCCTGTCACTCTGTGGGTTCCTCCACGTGACCTGATAACCTTCATGAATTACGAAGGCTTCCAGTCTATTAATACGTAACTGACGTATAATGACCAGCAGTCCATTGTACAGTCCATGTCTGTTTACCTGGCAGGAGCCAAGATAGTTATTATATTGAGTCAATCATCCAGTGCCTTCTTTTCCCCTGCACAGCTACCGAATGCTGGGTTGTTTGGCAGCAAGGGTTATCCCTTGCTGTGAAACTCGATTAGAATGGGAACCAAGGGTCAGCTAGAGCCATTCCTGAGCTTTAATGCTGTATTCTGAATAAGAATGATGCAATGATTGTAAGAGAGCGATAGAAGCGAAGAGTGGGAGCGGTGTGAGTAGTGAGGCTGCAACCAGTGCAAATGTGAGCAGAGGGTGCCGGACACAAAGGGCGGGACTGGAAATTCCCACCCAAGGTTAATGGAGATTTCCATTGTTGGACCCTCGCCTGCGCTGATTCTATGGCAGGCGAAGTGGTAAAGTTCCGGCTAAGATTTCTGCTACAGTTACTTTGTTGAGGTCATTATACTTGCTTTGGTGTTGTAGCCATGAACTGGGTGCTCAGCTCCTGGCATTACCTTCCTTTGAAACCTCTTTCCACTGAGAGTGGAAGTGTTGCTGGGAGGGTTTTTTCCCCCCTTGGGAAAGGGACTCTTCTCTCCTCCATCACAGCATCATAAAACCCAAGTGCCCAACCTGCCCTTACACTTTAATTTGCAAAAGTTTCTTGATGTCTGAATCCAGAGTGCACTTTCTCTTACGAGGTGCTAGCTGCCTTTAAGTGGCAGCAGTGAAACCCAATTTCTTGCCTCCCTCCCCTCTCCCACCCGAAGGGGTGAAGTCAATGGGTAATGCTGGCTACATTGCTTCATGAGAATGGGCAGACAGCATTGCAACCAGATGAACCATGAGTATAGCATTGCCCTCCCATTTTTGGCTGCAATTGAGCTTCTATCATTGTGGATAAATACATTAAACACATCTTGGAGGGAAAGTTTTGAAATTACTACGAGGGAACCAGCAGGTGAACACTTGGAAGGGAAAAAAAATTCTTAAAGGAATTCTAATGGCATTAGTGAGATATGATGTACAGACATTAATGTTAAATTCTTTGATCTTCAGCAATTTTTTCCATGAAGCCTATAGCAGCGGCTCATAATTAAAGTGATGAGGAGTTAAAAGGCAAGATTATTTAAAAGTATGAAGTAGAAAGTGACACAAGTGAAAAAGTTTCAACATAGAATAAGATTGTAAGTAGTCAAAACCTTCCTACCTTTAGAATTCATATGCAAATAAAATCATTTCTCTAGAGTTATGCTATACCCTCTTCCAAGCATCTCAAGATCCTGTCTATTTTTCTAACAGACTGGTGTCACAGACAGAATGTATGTGCTCTCTTACCATTCTTGCTGTCTTGGATGGAAAAATGTGCATTGATTCTTACCCTTGGTGTGCGTATTCCAATTAAGTAATTCAGCAGCAGGCTTTTGTGAATTTAAAATGGAGATGATTTAGTCTCACACACTTATCCATGACTAACACAATGTAACGCGCATACGCACACACATACGCACACACATACGCACACACATACGCACACACATATGCACGCACATACGCACGCACATGCATATGTGTACGCACGCATATGCACACACATACACATGCACATGAACACACATACGCATGCACGGATTGGATACAGATATAGACAGTGCACCTTTACAGTTAATTCAGTCACTGATTTATGGTTTCTGGTCTCCTATTTGGCAGGCTATGGTTTCTTGAATAGATTTGATGATTTAAAGTTAAAGGGTGCAATCTTACTGGCCATTCACACCATGCTCCCACTGCAGCGAAGTAGGAGAATTTGGTGGCCAGCCAAATCTCAGTTCAATGCAGCGGGATGGGAAAATCCTGCCGGCATGAACGATGGTAACGTTCCAGCCAAAGTCTTGTAAAGCAAATGGTTCAAAACAGGTTGTGAGATTTCTTGTGCCAAGTATCAAGGAAGTTGGTTCTCCCGTGAATTTTTAAACTGGAACTTTCACTGCTTGTTAACTTTTAATTGGTTTCAGAGTCTGGCTGTCAGGCTGGCTGAAGACTTATGGTTCCTCAAAGGTAAAGATGGCACAGCCCTTCTCTGCAGCCATTTTCTTGTCAGTGTTCTTCTGTAGTCTGCCCAAGTCTCTTCTGGGTCTTTGCATAACAAAGAATCTCCGTATCAGAAGCCAGCTTCAGTCACATAAGACCATAAGCAATAGGAACAAGAGTAGGCCATTTGGCCCCTCGACCCTTCTCCACCATTCAGTTGGATCATGGCTGATCCAGCATTCCTCATGTCCACTTTCCTGCCCTTTCCCCATAACCATTACTGATGAAAAACTATCTATCTCAGCCTTAAATATACAAAAGAACTCTACCCCCACAACTCTCTATGGCAAGGATTTCCAAAGACTCACAACCGTAGGGGATTTTCACAGTAACTTCATTGCAGTGTTAATGTAAGCCTATTTGCAACATTATATAAATAAACTTAAAACTTAAGCTCTGAGAGAAGAAATTCCTCCTCATCTCAGTCTTAAATTGGTGCCCCTTTATTCTGAGACTATGTCCTCTGGTTCTAGACTCTCCCATGAGGGGAAACATCCTCTCAACATTTACCCTGTCAAGCCCCATAAGAATCCTATATGTTTCAATGAGATCATCTCTCAATCTTCAAATTTCCAATGAGTCCGAACGTGTTTAACCTTTCCTCATAAGACAATCCCTCCATATCGGGGTTCATCTTAGTGAACCTCTAATGAAATATCTTTCCTTAAATAAGCGGACCAAATCTGCTCACAGTGCTTCAGATGTGGTCTCACCACTGCCTTGTTGCAGCAAGACTTCCCTACTCTTATACTCTAACCCCCTTGAAATAAGGGCTAATATTCCATTAACCTTCCTGATTACCTGCTGCACCTGTGTGTGAGCTTTCCGTGTTTTAAGGCCATAAGACATAGGAGCAGAATTAGGCGACTCGGCCCATTGAATCTACTCCGCCATTCAATCATGGCAGATATTTTTCTCATCCCCATTCCCCTGCCTTTTCCCCATAACTCCTGATCCCCTTATTAATCAAGAACCTATCTATCTCTGTCTTAAAGACAATCAATGACCTGGCTTCTACAGCCTTCTGTGGCAAAGAGTTCCACAGATTCACCACTCTCTGGCTGAAGAAATTCCTCCTCATCTCTGTTTTAAAGAATCGTCCCTTTAGGCTGAGGTTGTGCCCTCTGGTTCTAGTTTTTCCTACTTATGGAAACATCCTCTCCACGTCCACTCTATCCAGGCCTCGCAGTATCCTATAAGTTTCAATAAGATCCCCCCTCATCCTTCTAAACTCCGAGTACAGACCCAGAGTCCTCAACTGTTCCTCATACGACAAGCTCTTCATTCCATGGACCATTCTTGTAAACCTCCTTTGGTCCCTTTCCAAGGCCAGTACATCCTTCCTTAGATAAGGGGCCCAATATTCCAAATGGGGTCTTACCAGAGCCTTATGCAGCCTCAGAAGTACATCCCTGCTCTCGTATTCTAGCCCACTCAACATGAATTCTAACATTGCATTTGCCTTCCTAACTGCCAACTGAACCTGCACGTTAACCTTAAGAGAAACTTGAACAAGGACTTCCAAGTCCCTTTCTGTTTCTGATTTCCTAAGCATTTCCCCATTTAGAAAATAGTCTACACCCTCATTCCACTTCCAAAGTTCATAACTTCACACTTTTCCACATTGTATTCCATCTGCCACTTCTTTGGCAACTCTCCTAACCTTTCCAAGTCCTTCTGCAGCCCTCCCTGCTTCCTCAATACTACCTGTTCCTCTTCATCATCTGCAAACTTAGCAACAGTGCCTTCAGTTTCTTCTTCCAAATCGTGAATGTATATTGTGAAAAGTTGTGGTCCCAGCACCGATCCCTGTGGCACACCACTAGTCACCGGCTGCCATCCTGAGAAAGACCCCTTTATCCCCACTCTCTGCCTTCTGCCAGTCAGCCAATCCTCAAGCCATGCCAGGATCTTAGCATTAACACCATGGGCTCTTAATTTATTTAACAGTCTCCTATGCGGCATCTTGTCAAAGGCCTTTTGGAAATCTAAATAAATCATGTCCAGTGGTTCTCCTTTATCTAACCTCCTTCTTAGCTCCTCAGAGAACTCTAACAGATTTTCAGACGTGACCTCCCCTTGACGAAGCCATGCTGACTCAGTCCTATTTTATCATGCACTTCCAAGTATTCTGCCATCTCATCTTTAATAATGGACCCTAAAATCTTTCCAATGACTAAGGTCAGGCTAACAGGCCTATAATTTCCCATCTGCTGCCTCCCTCTCTTCTTAAACAGCGATGTTACATTAGCTACTTTCCAGCCCTCTGCGACCCTCCCTGCCTCCAGTGATTGCTGAAAGACCAACACCAATGCCTCCACAATTTCCTCAGCTATCTCTTTTAGGACCTTTCAGTTTCCCCAGAACCTTCTCCTTAGTGATGGCCACTACACTCACCTGTGCTCCCTGATTCTCCTGGAGCTCTGGCATCCCACTGGTGTCTTCCACTGTGAAGACTGTTGCAAAATAACTATTCAGTTCCTCTGCCATTTCTTTGTTTCCTATTATTACTTCTTCAGCCTCATTTCCCAGTGGTCCAATGTCTATTTTTGCCTCTCTCTTACCTTTTATGTATTGAAAAAAACCCTTCCTACCTTCTGTTATGTTACTAGCTAGCTTACACTCATATTTCATCTTCTCTCCCCTTATTGCTTTTTTAGTTGTCCTCTGCTCGCTTTTAAAGGCTTCCCAATTCTCTGGCTTCCCACTAATCCTCGCCACTTTGTATGCTTTTTCTTTTGCTTTTATGCTGTCGTTGACTTCCCTCATCAGCCATGGATGCCTTGTCCTCCCCTGAGCATGCTTTCTCCTCCTTGGGATGAATTTCTGTTGTGCCTCCCAAATAACCCCCAAAAATTCCTGCCATTGCTGTTCCACAGTCTTCCCTGCTAGGCTCCCTTTCCAATCAATTCTTGGCCAGCTCCTCCTTCATGTCTTTGTAGTTACCTTTATTTAATTGTAATACCGTTACATCTGATTCCAGCTTCTCCCTCTCACACTGCAGGGTAAATTCTATCATATTGTAGTCACTGCTCCCTGAGGGTTCCTTTACCTTAAGTTCCCTAATCAAGTCTGCCTCATTACAAATCACCAAATCCAGAGTTGCCTGTTCCCTAGCAGGCTCTGTCACAAGCCGCTCCAAAAAAACATCTCTTAGACATTCCACAAATTCCTTTTCTTGGGATCCACTACCTACCTGATTATCCCAGACCACCTGCATATTGAAGTCCCCCATGGTAAGTGTAATATTGCCTTTTTTATATGTCTTTTCTATCTCCTGATTTATTTTCTGCCTCACGTCCTGACTACTGCTAGGGGGCCTGTACACAACTCCCATCAGGGTCTTTTTACCTTTGCGATTCCTCAACTTTGTGCACAAGTGCCGCCGCGTCCCTTTGTGCTGCAGCTTTCTGCAGTTTTCCTCCATTTAAATAATACGCTGTTCTTTTGCTCTCACTTCCAAAATGAACAACTTCACATTTTCCCACATAATACTCCATTTGCCAATGTTTTCTCAATTTACTTAATCAATCAATGTGTCTTTGTAAACCTTTCCACCCATTTTTGTGTCATCTACAAATTTGGCTGCAGTACATTTGCTTCTTCCCCCAAGTCATCAATGTATGTTGTAAACAATTGCGGTTCGAGCAGCGATTCCTGTGGAACCCACTGGTTACAGGTTACAAACCTGAAAAGAATGCCTTATCTCCACTCACTGTTTCCTGCCTATTAGTCAATTCTCTATCCATGCCAATGTACTACCTCCAACACAATGGGCTGTTCTCTTATGACTTAACCTTTTGTGAGGTACCTTGCCAAACACTTCTGGAAGTTCAAATACAACACATCTACAGGGTGGACTTGGTCAACTGCCATTGTCCACCCAGAATGGGTTAAAGCTAAAAGGCCACTGACATATAATAGGAGATAGATTGTGGTGTTTCACACGTAAGTGTTGGTTTGAACTATAAACCTGGAGGCATAGAGTGTAAAGGGTGAATTTTCTCATTCCGCCCACCATGGGAGTCGTAGCGGACAAGAGGCGGACCATGGAATGGCCCATTGACCTCGGGTGGGATTTCCTGGTTAAGGGGTGAGTGCGGCTGGAGAATCCCATCCTAGGTGTCAATTAGCTCGGTATTTTGAGCAAGCTACAAACATTGACAGGTTTGAATTCCACAGATAACGGGCAATTTTCCCATCCCGCTGCGCTAATTTGTAGGGGAGGCAATCGGGGGCCTCCTGAGGGTCAGGTGCTGGGGGGGGTGCCCCAGGGCATTGGCACCTTGGCAGTGCCAGCCTGGGCTCCCTGGCACTGCCCAAGGGGCAAAGTGCTAATGCCCAGGGGGCACCTTGGCACTGCCCACCGGGCATGGGACAGTGCCAAAGGGGCAGAGCCCCACTGCCACTCCGCATTTGGGAACGGTGGGGTAGGGAGGGAGGCCAGCAATTGGGGCTGGCCATTGGGGTGAGGCTGGGGGGCGGCGGAGATTGGAGCTGCGGGGAGGGGGGGGGGGGGGGCTGAGTTGAGGCTGGGCCCAGGTATGCATGGGGGAGAGCAGCGATTGAGCTGGCCAGCAACCGGGAGGCTCGCAGTGCGGGGGCCACTGTGCATATGCCGATCTCGGTGCTGACAGATTGGCGCATGCGCAATGACCCACTCAGTGCTGTGCTGCCGGCCTCTCCAGTGGGAATAGGCTCCGCTCACTGATTTCCAGCGTGATACACGCTAGGGCACTCTGCAATGCACAGAGCGTGGGAGATTCTTTTTGAGACTGTCACTGAAAAAACCAGCGTGATTTACTCCAGTTTTCACACAAATTCAACATTTAGAAATTTTTGGGAGAATACCGGCCAACATTCATTTTGTTATGTTCATTCCAGGCGGGGTTATTCAATTTGGAATTTTCCGGAAGTTTGATCATTTGTGTTGAGATTATGCAAAGGTGACCAGGCTTCTTGGCAGCCATCTCAGTGCCCATTTTAAACAATAAAAGACAGTTCCAGAAGTTTCCACACAAGCTCAATCCATGTGTAAAATCAATGAATATGACAGGCCTTTACTGGACATGACACTGAGAACATTATGCTGATGGTTCTCATGAACTGTTCACCAAAACCACAGTGTTTCTCTCCCACTTCTGTACTTGAAGCACAAGTGGTGGAACAAGAAAACAGACTGGATTTCAAGAAGGAGTTAAGCAGACTCTAACCAACGAAGGATTATTAGGAATGCACCATGAGAATGCTATGATTATGTAACCTTGATGGACCAAAGTGTTCTCCTGCTTGAAACTGTTATTATGATACTAAATGACTTGGACAATTGTAAGTAATCATTAAATAGGAAGGAGTTACAAAAATAGGAGACAAGGCAAATGATGGACAATGCAACCATACTCGAAGGATTTAGATCCTCTCAGCACTACGACCATAAGATGGCAGGTATTTCTCAATTTGAAAAGAAGAAGTGAAATAAATAGTAAAAGAATGAAGAACCAACAGAAGACACACATGTTCACTGAAAGAAGGATGCAACCGATCAGGGAAAGGATTACAGTGCGTGAACCTGTGTAACCATCATGGGCAGAATGTGCAAACTCCACACAGACAGTGACCCAAGCTGGGAATTGAACCCACGTCCCTGGCATTGTGAGGCAGCTGTGCTAACCACTGTGCCACCATGCCGCCCCTGAAGAAGGATATTGCTGCTGTCGGACACTTACAGAAACAAGCAGCAATGATGTCATTGATATCAATGGAAATGAAAAATCGCGAGAGATGCATAAGAGACGGATGATCTGATAACACCCTGGTTATGTTACTGCACACAGTCTAACTTCATGCTCAGACCAGGTGTTGAGAATTGAAGTTATGAGGGATGTTTATGGAAACCTGATTTGTTTCTTGAGAGAAAGCACAGACTTTGAGTTGATCATGAATAAAAGTTTTCAAGATTATTAAAGAAAAAGGTAAAATTGCTGAGGGTTGTGAATGTTTAAAGTTCAAAGTTTTTAAAATTAGGCATTTGGAGTAGGAAGTTCCATCAGGTACAAGTTAATGTAATAATACTGTAGATTCTAGTCAAATGATTAGAATATGATTATTAAAAAGCAAAACGTTGAAGTACGAGGATACAGATATATATTGTGTCTCCTTACAATAATTAGCTTCATTAAAATGAAATACTCTGAGGTAGTGAGAAATGGGGTTTGGTCATACATTGCAGGCTTTCACTGTGGACTATGAATAAGCGATTTGTGAATATGGTCGTGCACAGCTCATGGGAAACAAATCACTGGCAAGCTCTCACGTGATCGGAGGTGATCTGGTAACCTGAGCAGGATGTTTTTTGGGAGGGGTAGAACCAAACCCTGCCTGATTGACTGGAACTAGATACCAGAAGAACAAGCCTGTGTTGTAGTTCCTCCTAATCTGCGGTGGGAATGTGACTTCAGGCTAATGTTCCTTTTTAGACAGGCAAGACAGTAATTTGGAGCTGAAGGTAAATGTCAGAAATTACAGAGAGCTCTGCTTGCAGCGAGCAGCTTCAAAGCTTTTTCTTGCAACAGGAGTTGTTCAAAGAGACGACCATTCAGGGATCAGGTTGTAAAAGATGCAAAGTCCCATAGCACAGAAATCACTACACAGCTGAGCGACTTGACAATGTCACAGTGTCCACTGGATGTCATGGTGCAGTCTCATATTTGTTACTGAGAGCTTGTGACAACTTTGAAAGTTAACGAAGATTATGATTCTCGTGAAAATTGCTTTTTGATGGGAGATTTCAGCTGCTTCTTCTGACAAAATAATTTGTTGGTGACAAAATTGGTTCTCAGTGACAAACTCTTGCTTGCAAACAGTTTATTCACCTGGTATTTATCTATGCATCTGGTGCATGTTGTGATTTGGGGTTCTCCCAATATTTAATTTGTGTTCAGAGTGAAATAAACAGGTAGAAGGGAGGAATTTTAAATCCCTTCACTGGGCAGAAATCACGGGGAATGGAGTTCAAATTCAAGTGGTGGTGGATTTGCTACTCTTCATCTGTTCTGAAGCCCTTTTAAGGTTATATATTTTGGGTGGGGTTGGCGGGTGGTGGAGGGGGGTGATGGGGGAAGGTCTCATGTTGCCTGCCTGACTCAGGTGGTGGCCCCATGAATAAATATAAAAAGCGGCACAATGATGTTATTGAGACTCCAATGCAATTTTATCCACTTACTGAGTGGGTGGGCACCACTGGAGCTTCCACCACAGCTGCAGGGAAGGGAAATTGCCTCAATGCTTTGTCACAGTATTGTTTCGATGCTGATATTTACCAAAGGGTTTTGTAAAAAATGTGCACATTGTGAAATGCAATCAATTGCTCGTCCCACCATTGCTTTGTTCAAACTTATCATGCAGATATTAAACATGCCACCCACCCCTGCTGCCTCTATTGAACACCGAAGATAGAACAGCATCTGGAGTTGCTAGGGCACAAATGAAGGGAAATGTACCATCTAACACCATTTCATCATTTTCCTCTAATTATATTTGCCTGTATTTGAGAAAACAGATTATTCAACCAACAGCACTTCCAGGCAAAATGTTCCAGAAAATGGTGTTGGGTGGCAATTGAATGTTCCCACATATAATCACTCATAGCCACCCGGGTTATAAATAAGTTTCAGTTACAGAATTTGAAACAGAGTTGTCGCTAAATTCTAAACTCAAGCACTTAAGCTGAGGATGAATTTTAATGACAGCACCATTTTTTAAACAATTAGAAACCTTTCATTTGAGACATTTAAGAGCCAATAACGTGACGCCAAGCAATTGATGCATGAGATCTACTAACTGCTTAAAAAGGGCCAAAATTTGGCCTTGAAATTCTTTGAGACAGGTTGTTGGTGATCTGGACACCTAAAAACTTGAAGCCCTCAACCATTTCTACTTCGTCCCCATTGATGTAGACAAGCGCATTTCCTCCACTACACTTCCTGATGTCGATAGCGATCTCCTTCATTTTGTTGACATTGAGGGAGAGATTATTGTTATTGCACCAGTTTACCAGATTCTCTATCTCTTTCTTGTACTCCGTCTCGACATTGTTTGAGATCCGACCCGCAACGATGGTGTCACCAGCAAACTTGAAAATCGAGTTGGAGGGGAATTTGGCCATATAGTCATGGGTGAATGAGGAGTATAGTAAGGGGCTGAGGACACAGCCTTGCGGAGTACCAGTATTGAGGATGATTGTGGAGGAGGTGTTGTTGCCTATCCTTACTGATTGTGGTCTGTGGGTTAGGAAGACTAGGATCCAGTCACAGAGGGAGGAGTCGAGCCCAGGGCACAATGTTTGGAGAGGAGTCTCGTAGGAATAATGGTGTTGAAGGCTGAGCTATAGTCTATAAATAGGAGTCTGACGTAGGTGTCATTGTTACCTAGGTGTTCCAGGGTTGAATGTAGGGCCAGGGAAATGGCGTCTGCTGTGAACCTGTTGTGGCGATGGGTGAACTGTAGTGGATCCAGGCAGTCTGGGAGGGAGGAATTTATTTTATTTTTATTCATTTGTGGGACATGGGTGGCGCTGGCTGGCCAGCATTTATTAACCATTCCTAGTTGCCCTTGAGAAGGTGCTGGTGAGCTGCCTTCTTGGATCGCTGCAGTTGATCCACAATGCCATTAGGGAGGGAATTCCAAGATTTTGACCCAGCGACTGCGAAGGAACGGTGATATATCTCCAAGTCAGGATGGTGAGTGGCTTGGAGGGGAACCTGCAGATGGTAGTGTTCCCATTTATCTGCTGTCCTTGTCCTTCTAGATGGAAGTGGTCATAGGTTTGAAAGATGCTGTCTAAGGATCTTTGGTGAATTGCTGCAGTGCATCTTGTAGATAGTGCACACTGCTGCTACTGAGCGTTGGTGGTGGAGGGATTGAATGTTTGTAGATGTGGTGCCAATCAAGCGGGCTGCTTTGTCTTGGTTGGTGTCAAGCTTCTCGAGTGTTGTGCCATGACTAACCTTTTGAAGCACTTTATAATGATGGATGTCATTAAGACAACAAAGAAAATGCTGCCTAACTTTTCTTTGGTACCAGGATGGTGGTTGTCTTCTTGAAGGTAGGGACCTCAGATTTGTGTAAAGAGAGGTTGAAGATGTCTGCGAATACCCCTGCCAGCTGGACTGAGGATCTGAGTGCTCGTCCGGGCCAGTTGCTTTCTGTGGGTTGATTTTCGAGAAGGCTGCTCTGATGTCGGCAATGGTGACCTCGGACACAGGTTCGGCCAAGGCTTCCTGGATGGAGGGCATGTTCTCACTGACCTCTTCAAAACGAGCATAGGATACATTGAGCTCATCAGGGAGGGGTGCATTGGAGCCAGCGATTTTACCTGTCTTCATCTTGTAGACTGTTATGTCTTGCAGATCTTGCCATAGTTGGCAAGAGTCCATGTGGCTAGCCTGGGATTCTAGCTTGGTCCGGTACTGTCTCTTGGCATCTTTGATGGTTCTCTGTAGATCATATCTGGCTTTCTTGTCTAGGTCAGGGTCACCTGACTTGAACACCTCAGACATGGACTTCAGCAGGCAGTGGCTGTCCCTGTTCATCCATGGTTTCTGATTGGGAAACACATGGATTTGTTTCTTTGGCACACTGTCTGCTACACACTTACTGATGAAGTCAGTTACTGTAGTGGCGTACTCGTTCAGGCTGGTTACAGAGTTTTTAAATGCTGACCAGTCTACTGACTCTAAGCAGTCCCATAGGAGACCTTCTGATTCCTCAGACCAAGATTGCACGACTTTTTGTGATGGACTCTCCCGTTTCAGCGTTTGCCTGTAAGCCGGGAGCAGGAGCACAATTTTGAGGTCTGATTTACCAAAGTGTGGGCGGACGATAGAGCGGTCGGCATTTTTGATATTTGTGTAGCAGTGGCCTAGGAGTTTGGGCCTCTGGTGGAACAGGAGATGTGTTCGTGGTATCTTGGTAGAATGCTCTTGAGCTTGAAGTCACCAGCCACGATGAACAAGGCCTCGGGATGTTTCATCTGAAGGCAATTTGTGGTTGTGTATATTTCGTCAAGCGCGGTCTTCATGTCCGCATGGGGTGGGATGTAAATTGCTGTCAGGATAACAGAAGTGAACTCCCGTGGAAGGTAGTAGGGGCAGCATTTTAGCTTGGAACCTACATTTCGAGTTTACCGTTGTTCTTTTCTCTGTTGTAGCATCTTTAAGAGAGGATCAGAAGGTATATTGCAAACAGGTGGGAACCTTAAACGCATCAGTCAGGCCTGCCTTTATTCTGACTCTTACATCTACTGAAAGTGCATATGATTGAAGCCTGACTTGGAGACCAGTTCCAACAGAAGAGTAGTTTTGTTAGTGGCTGTCAAACTTACAATTCCTTTCAATTTTTATACAACGGACTCTTTCTAGGCAAGTGTGAAATCTCTCTGCCTCATCGTCAAGCCTTCAGTCCTCAATTGTATGAAGCAGAAAATTGATGCATTGTTTACAGTGGCCAGAAGTTTGCTGCAGAGGGCAGTCAGCAACAAATAAAGATAATAAATTGCATTGATATAGCACCTTGGACATAATGAAATATCCTGAGGTTCCCCACCGGGAAATTTGACCACAGACGTAAGGAGCTTTGAGGGCAGATGACCAAAAACTTGGTCAAAGAGATTGATTTTATGGAGTGTTTTAAAAGAGGAAGGGAAGAGGCAGAGAGGTTTAGGGATGGAATTTCAGAGGGTAGGGTCTTGGCCGCCAGAAGCAGTAAAAATCTAGGAGGTCAGACATGGAGGAAAGCAGCTAAGAGAGTTGTGGGGCGAGAGAAGATTACCCGGTTAGGAAGGGGCAAAATTACCCGGTTAGGAGGGATTTGAAAACTTTCCCTACTACCATGTAGCAGGACTCCTACTATAGCAGGAAAGCACAGAATATCCTAATGTCGGAATTCAAGTCCCTAGATTGACCATGACATCATTCATAAATAGCAAGGCTTATCAATCCATCAATGTACAGACAGTATGTGACCAATAGAACAGACTCATGTATGTTTCTGTGGCAGTTCTTGTGACCAATTTAATCATTCTCATAGTGTCAGCTTTATTAAAAACTAAAAAGACATCCAAGGTGGCTTTTGGTGGACCTCGGGTATGTTCTGCTGCCACAGCTATTACTACTGGACAAGAGCTCAGCAGAGGTCTGATATAGCCTGCGCAGACACCAGGTTGATAGTCAAACAAACTTTCAACATTCTGAAACAGGACATTTCACTTTGTCAGTGTTTGGTAACGTCCTACTGTGGATACCAGTGATAATCTATAAGATTTCTGTTCCTTTATTGCTGTGTCCTCATATTGGAGCAACCGAAAAAGAAAAGTAACAATCATGAGGGAGAAGCATTGCTTTCTGAAATACTGATGAAATACTGATGAAATTATTCTGAAATACTACCAGACAAAATATCATTGCCCACATCTTTCACTGCTGTTTTCCCGTCAATACATAACAGCTATCTCCATCTGTGTCCAATCACCATTTCAAATAAAGCTTTTTTCCACTGTGTTCAGCATGCATGAATGTAATTTAATTTCATCCCAATAATCTGAACTGGCCTCAAACCAAAAGCACAGCCATGATACTTTCTAATAGTCAACCAAAATCTAATTAACTCTTACAAGGCACAGTGCTGTTGATTCTGTCTCTTTCTCCCTAGTGTTCCTCCTTAGGTAAAATACATGGCATGTATCTTCTGTTTCCTATCTTTCTGCTGGTGAAGTAGGTGTTTGTCAGTGCTCATCTCTGAGACTGGAGATTCCCAAGGCTCTCCTCCTGTTAAATGTGAAGATCGTTCACGATTAAATAAATTGCTTTAGAAATGAGATAACTGCCTGGTTCTGTATGAGCATGGATTCAGCTGTAGCCATTTGATTGGTGTGACAGGAATCATGAAATGTTGTATTGACCTGACAGACGTCTCCAGAATTTCCATCAACTCCTGTCACCACTCTGCTCATCCTGCACATACCCACACACTACAGCCTTGGAGCAATGAGGTAGCTAAAGCCTTGCTTTAACATCTGCCTCAATATGAAACATCTGAAGGAAGACCACTGTAGGTTGGAGTTCATGGTTTATAGAATACCTACAGTGCAGAAGGAGGCCATTCGGTCTATCAAATCTGCAATGACCATAATCCCACCCAGGCCCTATCCCTGTAGCCCCATATGTTTACCCTGCTGGTCTCCCTGACACTATGTGGCAATTTAGAATGGCCAATCAACCCAACCCGCACATCGTTGGAGTGTGGGAGAAAACCGGAGCACCCGGAGGAAACCCATGCAGAAACGAGGGGAATGTACAAACCCCACACAGACAGTGACCCGAGCCGGGAATCGAACCTGGGTCCCTGGCGCTGTGAGGCAGCAGTGCTAACCACTGTGCCACCATGCTGCCCCTTGCCACCATGCTGCCTGGTTACATAGGAGCAATTTGTGAAAGACACTAACTTGAGTTCCTCCAACCAGCACATTGTGACTCCTGTAAACTCACCTTGAGTTGGTCCTCACTTGTGTGGGGTCCCTGTTTCAGAGGAATCAAAAAGTGGGGTGGCTGCTGAAAGCCACACCCCTGTCCTTACTTCCAATTTCCCCCAACTCCTGATCACCGTCTCCATGACACACATTTATCCTCACTCACATGAGTTCCGAGATCCCACACCAATCCCTGGCGAAGCCCCCAAAGCATTAGCAGCAGCAGCAGATAGCAATGGGGAGCTTCCAACCTCTGATTGGCTGGCAGCTTTCAGTGGGTGGGGCTTCAACCTTGAATGCTGGGGGAAGGCCCAGTGTTGGCCACTTTAATGCCTGACGACACTTAATTTGGCTGGGCCACCTCCTCAGAAGCCGGTTTCCCGCCGGTCCCCAGCCAGTGGGCTGGACCCACATCATTATGTTAAATTTCGCTCAAAGAGTGGGGAGGGAATTACAATTGAAACCACTCCACCCAGGAGTGTGAATATAAGCAGTGACAATCTTGTACCTTGCCCTGAGATGAACTCCCCACTGAAGGGAGGAATCAAAGGCAGCTTGCCTAAATTATTTAAATAAAGACAACATTGGAAAACCATCCAGAGCCATCAGTGCAACGTTGGGGTGAGCTGGAACATCACAGCACTGAAGGTAATACAGAACAAAAAAATCTTACACCCGTTCATTTTCCACACCTGTCTGCAAACTCACATAGTAACACCTCAAAAAAAAGGGGTGGCACGGGTGGCACAGTGGTTAGAACTGCTGCCTCACAGCACCAGGGACCAGGGTTCAATTCCGGTCTCGGGTCACTGTCTGTGTGGAGTCTGCATGTTCTTCCATGTCTGCGTAGGTTTCCTCTGAGTGTTCCAGTTTCCTTCCACAGTCCAAAGATGTGCGAATTAGGTTGATTGGCCATGCCAAATTGCCCCCTCATGTCAGGGGGACTGACAGGTTAAATATGTGGGGTTATGGAGATAGGCCCTGGGTGGGATTGTTGTCAGTGCAGACTCGATGGGCTGAATGGCCTCCTTCTGCACTGTAGGATTCTATGATTCTATGAAACCTCAAGTAATTTTCTGTTTGTCCACAATGTCATTAAGGAGAAGTCTTCAAGACAAATGATTCTTAGTGAAATGTGTTTGAATCAGAAAGATTTTTGTGCCTTGATTACTGACTCAGCAATAACATGATTCTTCTTTTGAAAATATAGTTTATCTAAAGCAAATGTTAGGCGGTTTTCAAAATATATTATCTGGGAAGACAAGAAATTTCAGCACCATGAGATGAATGAAAAGATTTGGTGTTAATGAATGGATTTTGGCAAGAACATTGGGAGAACTTCCAGCTCATCTTTGAAAGGTCAGGGGGTCTTTTATGTAAATCGGAACTGGCAGACAGGACCTCACATTAACCTTTATTTGAAAGACAGGTTACTCTGACAATTCTCCGTCAATACCCCCTCAGTGTAGCACTGATTGACTGTCAGCCTAGTATATCATGGCAGAAGAGAGACTGGACACACAAATTAATGCAAAAAATATATAAAACTTTAGTGACTATTCAGCTTTCGAATTAAAATCAAGTTTGGAGACTAAACTTAAATGAGGGAAATGAACACGCCTCTACATTGCCATGAATTTGAACCAAACATTACCAGATCCATTGTCAGCACAAAGATCCATGAGGGGGAAAAAAGTAGGTGTTTCTGTAATCAGTTAAAACTAATTGGGATCAGGTACAATTTTACAATGTTTCTTTATCCAGCAGCTAGTCTATGAAACTAAAAGATACGCATCAACCCAGGAGATATACCTCATATTATGAGGTCTCAGAAAAAATAACCTTGAAGACAACAATGAAAATGAGGAATGGTTGATTTAAAAGCCATTACCAGACAGATGAAAACAAACAAATGAATTCAGCAGGAGTCACATTTGAACTTGGGAGATTGTTAGTGTATGTGCTTGCTTATTTCTCAGCTTTAATTAAACCTTTTCATATTCTTTGAATAGTGTGGACATAATGCTAAAGGTAACGTGAGGCTGTATATAAATATATATTGTACACATCTATGTATGCAAACCCACACTAACCAGAATCTGTTTTAAAATTCTATTTTTTAAAATTGAAATTCAAGTGTTTCTCTTATGTTGGAGTGTTCTGGAATTCAATACATCAGATATTGTACTGTAAGTATAAGAAAAAGTAACAAACAAAAACTGCATGCATTTTTTCCACAAATTATGTTAAAATGCTTACTGAATATGTATCATAGTCTCAAACTAAAATGTGTCAAATGATTATGAATAGTTCTGGCAGCATGTGTAGTGACACAGTAGAAATGTGTTTATAAAGATTTCCTCTGTTTTGTATTCCAGTAAATCGTTAAAAAAATTCATACTTTCGTAAAGATGTTACACATTCACCATGAATGAGCAAAATGATCACAAAACATATTTTCCATGTTGCTATGTGTAACAACTAAAGATATTCTCCTTCCAAGATGGTCAAATGAGCAGCTAAGTGGCAGATTGAATTCAACCCTGAAAAGTGTGAGGTGATACAGTTGGAAGGAGTAATTTGGCAAAGAAGTATTCAATGAGTGGCATGACACTAGGAAGTTCTGTGGAACAAAGAGACATTGGTATGTTTGTCCACAGATCTCTGAAGGCGGAAGGGCATGTTGGTAGGGTGGTGAAAAATGCATATGGGACATATATCATCAATCAAGGCAGAAATTACAAACAGTAAGAAGTCTCACAACACCAGGTTAAAGTCCAACAGGTTTATTTGGTAGCAAATACCATAAGCTTTCGGAGCAATGCTCCTTCGTCAGATGGAGTGGTCTCTGTTCTCAAACAGGGCACAGACACAGAAATCAAATTCCAGAATACTGATTAGAATGCAAATCTCTACAGCCAGCCAGGTCTTAAATGCACAGACAATGTGGGTGGAGGGAGCATTCAACACAGGTTAAAGAGATGTGTATTGTCTCCAGACAGTACAGCTTGTGAAATTGTGCAAGTCCAGGAGTCAAGCTGTGGGGGTTACTGATAATGTGACATAAATCCAACATCCCGGTTTAGACCGTCCTCATGTGTGCGGAACTTGTGTTGAACCTGTGTTGAATGCTCCCTCCACCCACATTGTCTGTGCATTTAAGACCTGGCTGGCTGTAGAGATTTGCATTCTAATCAGTATTCTGTAATTTGATTTCTGTGTCTGTGCCCTGTTTGAGAACAGAGACCACTCCATCTGACAAAGGAGCATTGCTCCGAAAGCTTATGGTATTTGCTACCAAATAAACCTGTTGGATTTTAACCTGGTGTTGTGAGACTTCTTACTGTGTTTACCCCAGTCCAACGCCGGCATCTCCACATCAGAAATTACAAAAGCAGGGAAGTCATGTTGGAGTTGTATAGAACTTTGGGTGAGGCCACAGCTGGAGTACTGTGTGCAGTTCTGGTCACCACATTATCAGAAGGATGTGATTGCACTGGAGGAGATGCAGAGGAGATTCACCAGGATGCTGCTGGGGATGGAACATTTAAGTAATGAAGAGAGGTTGTACAGGCTCGGGTTGTTTTCGTTGGAGCAGAGAAGACTGAGCGGTGACTTAATCGAGGTGTACAAGATTATGAAGGACATGGACAGAGTGGATAAGGAGCAGCTGTTCCCCTTAGTTGAAGGGTCAGTCATGAGGGGACATAGGTTCAAGGTGAGGGGCAGGAGGTTGAGGTGGGATGTGAGGAAAACCTCTTTTACCCAGAGGATGGTGATGGCCTGGAAAGCACTGCCTGGGAGGGGGGATAGAGGCGAGTTCCCTCTCATCCTGTAAAAAAGTATCTGGATGTGCACTTGGCATGTCGTAACATTCAAGACTATGGGCCAAGTGCTGGTAAATGGGATTAGGTGAGAGGTCAAGTATTTCTCACATGTCAGTGCAGATTCAATGGGCCGAAGGGTCTCTTCTGCATTGTATGATTCTATGAAGCTATGAACAATAATATTAATTGTTATTAATAGACTAATAAGGTATAACTTAACATGCCAAACATGGAGTTGCAATCATATGGATTGTGGGGCAGAGGTTGGAAGCAATGAACATTTCTTCCTGCTGGGGAAATATTTCTCAAGTTTGCACTTTGGAAATTTCAAATAAAGATGTGGGGAAATTAAAGTGGCACAAATGTCGATGATTGCAAAGTACCTTAGTAACTTTACAATGTTATCACAGGTAAGGGTGGTGTGTATATTAATTTGATATTGTGATGCTTAGCAGCCACCATTTACAATGCATTGTAGGGAGGGATGGGCGAAGAGTACAGCTTGTATCAAATTGAAATGTGTTATTTCAGACCTCGTTGTGCTCAGTTCTGAAATGTTTTCTTAAAGCTAGCATTGGGATATTGCTAGTGTGACCGAAACAAAAAAAAAGCAAACTAAGCTGGATAAAAATGTCAGCTTTCCCTACAATGAGGACAACATTCTGAATTCATAACAATGATTGGTTTAGAACATCTTGATTAATTTATCGGGTACAGAAAACAATGACTTTCCACACATTTCTATCCATAGACACAATAAAATTGAACTGAAGAAATGCACAAAACCGGGCATTTTTAATTAATGCACTTAATTAAATCATGAATTTTATATTTAGAAAATTGGTGCACAAATGATTTACAAACCTCAAACTGATAAGAAAGATGCAGTGTTATCTTCAGTGCTTGGGCAATGACCCGGCGAGTGGATCACAGCTTCAGATAGAAGCTGCTCATATTAATTTCCATTGAAGATCAAGATTACCCTGAGTGTATGAATTTTCCAGAACAGGGCTTTGTTTCAGAATAGATTTGTGCTTTAACATAGCCATCCTGATGAGCACAAGACAAACCAATCGAGTCTGGTTTTTTTATTATGCTTTTAGTGACCATCAGAGTTTTAAAAAAATTACTATAAATCTCTTTTCAGCCCTACTTTCTGCTAAGGACCCAGGCTTTGGGTTTTGCACTGGTCCTGAATATGGACTACTTATATAAGAGTTTCAGCTCCAGTCTTTCTTGGAGTTTTGGACATGAGGTCATCTCAGTCATCCAGATATGATTGGTGTCAATGTTTCGGTGTTGGTGTACCTCATTCTACTCTGTCCCTTTGGAATATTGAGTGACTAGGGTTCTGGCACAGCCTTGTATACCATATATGGCCTTCCTGTGCCCATTTTGCTATATCTGGTTCTGGTGTTATTCTGATAATCTGAGGTCCCTATCTGTTTTTACAACAATCTGACGTCCCTATCTGCTTTAAGAAGACGACCATCATCCTGATACTTAAGAAAAACTAAGCAGCGTGCCTTAATGACTAGTGGCCATTGGCTCTGACATCCATCACTAAGAAGTACTTCAAAAGGTTAGTCATGGCACAAACCAATTCCAGCCTCCCAGACTACCTGAATCCACTACAGTTTTCCTACTGCCACAATAGGTCCACAGCAGACTCCATCTCCCTGGCCCTGCACTCAACCCTGGAACACCTAGATAACAAAGACACCTATGTCAGACTCCTATTTATTGACTACAGCTCAGCCTTCAACACCATTATTCCCATGAAACTCATTTCCAAACTCAGTGGCCCTCTGCGACTGGATCCTGAACTTCCTAACTCACAGACCACAATCAGTAAGGATAGGCATGAACACCACTTCCATGATCATCCTCAACACTGGGTGCCCCGCAAGGCTGTGTTCTCAGCCCCCTACTGTACTCCTTATACACCTATGACTGGTTGGGCAATTCCCCTCCAATTTGATTTTCAAGTTTGCTGAGGACACCACCGTAGTGGGTCGGATCTCAAACAATGACGAGAGAGAGTACAGGAATGAGATAGAGAATCTGGTGAACTGGTGCGGCAACAATAATCTCTCCCTCAATGTCAACAAAACAAAGGAGATTGTCATCGACTTCAGGAAGCATAAAGGAGAACATGCCCCTGCCTACATCAATGGGGACGAAGTAGAAAGGGTCGAGGGCTTCAAGTTTTTAGGTGTCCAGATCACCAACAACCTGTCCTGGTCCCCCCATGCCGACACTATAGTTAAGAAAGCCCACTAACACCTCTACTTTCTCAGAAGACTCAGGAAATTTGGCATGTCAGCTATGACTCTCACCAACCTTTACAGATGCATCATAGAAAGCATTGTTTCTTGTTCTATCACTGCTTGGTATAGCTCCTACTCTACCCAAGACCGCAAGAAACTACAAAAGGTCGTGAATGTAGCCCAATCCATCACGCAAACCAGCCTCCCATCCATTGACTCTGTCTACACTTCCCGCTGCCTCGGCAAAGCACCAGCATAATTAAGGACCCCACGCATCCTGGACATTCTCTCTTCCACCTTTATCCGTCGGGAAAAGATACAAAAGTCTGAGGTCACGTACCAACCGACTAAAGAACAGTTTCTCCCCTGCTGCCATCAGACCTTTGAATGGACTTACCTTGCATTAATTTGATTTTTGTCTGCACCATAGCTATGACTGTAACACTACATTCTGCACTCTCTTGTTTCCTTCTCTATGAACGGTATGCTTTGTCTGAATAGTGCACAGGAAACAATACTTTTTACTGTATGCTAATAAATGTGACAGTAATGAATCAAATCAAATGCTGGGGGCAGCCATCAGCCATGCTGTGTTAGTAGTGGCACAGTGGTTAGCACTGCTGCCTTAGAGCGCCAGGGACCTGGGTCACTGTCTGTGTGAAGTCTGCATGTTCTTCCCCGTGTCTGCGTGGGTTTCCTCCGGGTGCTTCGGTTTCCTCGCACAGTCTAAAAGACGTGCTCTTTAAGTGCTAAATTCTCCCTTAGCGTACCCGAACAGGTGCCAGAGTGTGGCAGGGGATTTTCACAGTAACTTCATTCGAAACACAGAAACTAGAGGCTGGAGTAGGCCCTTCGAGCCTGCTCTGTCTTCATTTTGATCATGGTTGATCACTGAATTCACTATACTGATCCCCCCTTTCCCCCATATCCCTTGATCCCTTTAGCTTGCAGTGTTATTGTAAATGACACTAATAATTAAACTTTACACACAAGTTTGCCCTGCCACCCATAACTCCTCTCTTGCCTCAGTCTTCCACCCTCCCCTGTGATTGTAAACACCAGAGTGCCGAGTGCTCCAGGCTTCGCGACATCCCAGCGCTGCTAGCATACAACACGCTTGGCTGTGACATGTCTTGGATGAATACATCTGCTGACATTGACTGTCCTAGATATGAATGGACAATAGATGCTGTGAAGGATACTCATCATGCTTAGAAGAGTATCCCAGCAAGAATCAGTGCCTTCAGCAGAAGCTAAAAAAGAATTTATTTATTTGAAAGGGATATGATTTTGTTTCTAGCCTGATTTGCTTGGTACAGACATAAAGGAGCATGAAGTTAACTCAGTTTGACATATTTAGATACATCTCAGCAGGTCTGGCAGCATCTGTGGGTTATCAGGACTCGAAACGACAGCTCTTTTCTCTCCTTACAGATGCTGCCAGGCTGCTGAGATTTTCCAGCATTTTCTCTTTTGGTTCCAGATTCCAGCATCCGCAGTAATTTGCTTTTATATTTAGATACATCATTTTTGAATATGGAAATGCTTTGAAACCAAACACAGGAAGAGTGCAATGGCTGTGAAACATTATTTCGAGATAAAAAAGATGCTTGTGGAAAATTAATTTTCTCTAACGAAGTATATTCTCACAAAACACTGGCCGGGTTTAAAAACAGGAGAAATCTTTGGGCTTTAGGACAAAACCATTCCCAGGATACATCTGACTATGCGTTTGCACCTTCTAATGTGGGTAATGTCAGTGAGTAATCTAACAAGCTGTTAACAACATGATTAAAGTGAAGCTGCTGACACACATAATCAGATCTCAAATTTCAAGGACTGCAATTATAAGGTGTAAAGAGTGGAAAATTGCACAGTCCTCTGACAAGGTGTGAAAGTCATTGGAAATAATCAAATAATCTGGATCGTTAGATAATTTACTAGTGAAAGACTCTTGGAGTGTATAATTTAAATGAATTTAAGAATTAACTAGATATATTTTTGGCTTGAGAAGGTATTGAATAATACAGCAAGAATGTGAGAAGATGGGATGAAATCTTTCCGAAAGGAGCAGCCGCACAATGAACAAAAAGCATTTATTTGGAAAATATATCTCATTTTCCCTACCATCTTCACATAGGAAAGCTGCAGTGGCTTGCCAGCTCAAGCTAAAAGAGCGGGAAGAGGAGAGGATGGAATGATGATAGACAGGCTAATGGAAGGAAAGGGGGAGAGGAAAGCTGCCTATTTGTGACTGGGTGGTGTGCCAATTGCTATTTGGTGTCACCATTGGTGTCAAATGCTAACTGTGCTCTTGGGGTGGGAAGAAAAATCTCCGTGCAATTTTCTCTTGGGGTGGAGAGGTATGTTTCCAGAGCAGGTTTTTTTGTCTGGGTGAAATGAGGGTCATGATGTGGAGATGCCGGTGTTGGACAGGGGTAAACACAGTAAGAGTTTTAACAACACCAGGTTAAAGTCCAACAGGTTTATTTGGTAGCAAATGCCATTAGCTTTCGGAGCCCTGCTCCACTTCTTGCCTTCAAACAACTGCACAACCTCAAACAGACCATTGTCTGCAGCAAACTACCCAGATTTCAGGAGAACAATGACCATGACACCACACAACCCTGCCACAGCAACCTCTGCAAGACGTGCCGGATCATCGACACGGATGCCATCATCTCACGTGAGAACACCATCCACCAGGTACACATGGTACCTACTCTTGCAACTTGGCCAACGTTGTCTACCTGATATGCTGCAGGAAAGGATGTCCCGAGGCATGGTACATTGGGGAAACCATGCAGACGCTACGACAACAGATGAATGAACACAGCTCGACAATCACCAGGCAAGAGTGTTCTCTTCCTGTTGGGGAGCACTTCAGCGGTCACGGGCATTCGGTCTCTGATCTTCGGGTAAGCGTTCTCCAAGGCGGCCTTCACGACACATGACAGCGCAAAGTCACTGAGCAGAAACTGATAGCCAAGTTCCGCACACATGAGGACGGCCTAAACCGGGATCTTGGGTTCATGTCACACTATTGGTAACCCCCACAGCTTGCCTCCTGGACTTGCAGACTCTCATTGTCTGTCCTGTCTGGAGACAATACACATTTCTTTAACTTGCGCCTAGGCTCCCTCCACTCACATTGTCTGTATCTTTAAGACTTGATTAGCTGTAAAGATTCGCATTCTAATCAGTATTCTTCAACTTGATTTTGTGTCTCTGCGTGCCTTGTTTGTGAGCAAATATCCTCTCCATCTGACGAAGGACCAGGGCTCCGAAAGCTCATGGCATTTGCTACCAAATAAACCTGTTGGACTTTAACCTGATGTTGTTAAAACTCTTACTGTGAAATGAGGGTACCAGTTTATACTATGAAGGAGATTCCTTAAAAGCTATTAGTTCCTTCCTCATCATGGGATGGTGTCTCATTTTTGGGTAGCCATCACATTTCATTCATTTCCTTTTCATTCACAATATGTTTACATGGACAGTGACTTTGATCAGTGTTTCCACTTTCCTGCTTCAGCGATAAGCTACTTCCCTATTTCAGCAGCATGGTAGTACAATGGTTAGCATTGCTGCCTCACAGCGCCAAGGACCCGGGTTCAATTCCAGCCTCGGATCACTGTGTGGAGTTTGCACATTCTCCCCGTGTCTGCATGGGTTTCCTCGGGTGCTCCGGTTTCCTCCCACAGTCGCAAAGATGTGCTGGTTTGGTTGATTGGCCATGCTAGATTGACCTTAGTGTCAGGGGGATTAGCAGGGTAAATATGTGGGGTTACGGGAATAGGGCCTGGGTGGGATTGTAGACTCAATGAGCCAAATGGCCGCCTTCTGCACTGTAGGGATTCTATGATTCTATGGTAGATTCAGAGAATACTTTTGAAAGTTTAAAAGTTTATTTATTAGTCACAAGGAAGCCTTACATTAACACTGCAATGAAGTTACTGTGAAATTCCCCTAGTCGCCACAGTCCGACGCCTGTTCGGGTCAATGCACCCTAACCAGCACTTCTTTCAGACTGTGGGAGGAAACTGGAGCACCTGGGGGAAACCCACGCAGACACGGGGAGAACGTGCAAACTCCACACAGACAGTGACCCAAGTCGGGAATTGAACCCGGGTCCCTGGTGCTATGAGGCAGCAGTGCTAACCACGGTGCCACCTTGCTGCCCACGGTGGCACAGTGGTTAGCACTGGTGTTTTGTTGCTGGTTTATTATAAATGCTCAGCTGTGCCCAGAACCACGGTCTTCCACCATTTTGTTTATGGGTCTCAATTTCAATCCAATTGTTCCATTTATGGCCAATTATGTTCTCTTCATTTTGTTGTGGCCATTTCAGGCTGCTTGGCTACATAAATATTAGGTGGCAAACTATTAATTTTAACATGTCATGTAACATTACGTTGTAACATATTCAACCAATACAGCACTTAAAAATGGAGAGTGGTCTCCATAGTCTTAAATATATAATCGATCCTGCTGTTGTAAAGTCATGTTGTGTGCGCTTAAAATATTCTAAAATGTCTAGACTTGGAATTCTACTAGAAATTGCCTTGGAATTCCTTGGACCTCATCACTCAAAGAGTTAATGATTATCTCCTTCAGTATTGGAAAACCAAGTATCATTGGACAAAATGTGGTACAAAGGAACACGTTAGATGGTGGAATGTGTCTGCACATGACAAGCAATAAGTCAAGACAGTTTTTCACCACCTAATTTCCTGGCACATTGCTAAAAATCTTTTGCAAGTTATATTCAACAGTTTCCCCATAATTGTAAATTAAGTAAATAACTATTCAAATATTAAATTGTTACATAGAGACAGCTTTACCTATGTTCTTGAGACCTTCTTCCATTATGTGTGACTTTTATAATATATCATTGCAGAGCATATTGCTTTTATCATGATCTGGATTAAAATTGCTCTTCTTCAGATTTCTTTGTAGATGTTTGAAAATTTTATTGAGACAAAGTAACATAAAAGATCATAGAATTTAGCTTAGTCCAGGTTTCGCATTGCTAAGATGCAACGACTGGAAGGTGGAATAATCCCTTTGATGAATGAGTGCAATACAATCATGAAAGACAATGCTGGATCAAAATCCCCATTGGCCCTGAGGTTCCCTGTTAAGACATCTTTGTGTATTAAGAAACTCCAATGCAGTAGAATGCAGTTTGAGCTGTCTTTTACAATGAGTATCAGCTTAAAGTAGACATTACTTCTGGAATAGAATATGACAGTACAATTGTATTAAATACTCATTCATATACGGTGAGCATTAACAGGAATTTCAGACATATCATTAATATACTGCACTATATATAAAACAGGAACCTCGGTGGCACAGTGTTTGGCACTGCTGCCTCACAGAACCAGGGACCTGGGTTCAATTCTGGCCTTGGGCCACTGTCTGTGTGGTTTCCTCGTGTCTGCGTGGGCTTCCTCCGGGTGCTCTGGTTTCCTCTCAGTCTGAAGATGTGTAGGTTAGGTGGATTGGCCATGCTAAATTAGTGTCAGGAGAATTAGTAGGGTAAATACGTGGGGTTACAGGGAGAGGGTCTGGGTAGGATTGTTGTTGGTGCAGGTTCAATGGGCCAAATGGCCTCCTTCTGCACTGTAGGGATTCTATGAACCAAAGGAAGCTATAAATGAAAATGGCCACCCAGCCCATCTAACTGAGCAACAAGATTAAAAAACTGCTCTGTTCACATCAGTGCCTTCTATATGACTTGATTTTTTGTTGTCCCTTTTGTCATTACTTTGTAATTTCTAGCACAGTTATAAATTTTATTCTAGAACATACGTATTTCACTAGAAATACTAACAAGAGAAATCTTCAGCAATGAATTTATGTCACCTCA